>NC_067248.2:216765599-218015599 GCF_019359855.2 Lolium perenne | reverse complement strand
CCTCTCAAACGTTGAGACCGCTGCTGCTAAATGGGACCCGCATGTCATCCTCTATGTACTATAAAACTTTCTTTTCTTGAATTATTTTTGGCTCCTGATATTTGGTCACTTGCCTTTTTCTTACAATCTCATGCCACGTTTGAAACGTTGAGGACCTGCAGGCTCATGGGACCCGCATGTCATCCTCTATGTACTATAAAACTTTCTTTTCTTGGATTTTTTTGGCACCTCATATTTGGTCACTTGCCTTTTTCTTTCGATCCCCTGCCGCTTCTCAAACGGTGATACCACTGCTGCTAATTGGGACCTGCATGTCATCCTCTATGTACAATCAAGTTTCTTTTCTTGAATTATTTTTGGCTCCTGATATTTGGTCACTTGCCTTTTTCTTTCGATCTCATGCCACGTTTGAAACGTTGAGGACCCTGCTGGCTCATGGGACCCGCATGTCATCCTCTATGTGCTATAAAAGTTTATTTTCTTGGGTTTTTTTTCACCCTCTGATTTTTGGCTATTTCCTTTTTCTTTTGATCCCCTGCCGCCTTGGAAACGTTGAGTAAGCTGCTGACTCATGGGACCCGCATGTCATCCTCTATGTACAATCAACTTTCTTTTTCTTTTGATCTCAAGCCGCATTTGAAACATTGAGACCGCTGCTGCTAATTGGGACCCGCATGTCATCCTCTATGTATAGTAAAGTTTTTTTCTTGGATTATCTTTGGCTCCTAATATTTTGTCACTTGCCTTTTTCTTTCGATCTCATGCCACCTTTGAAACGTTGAGTAAGCTGCTGGCTCATGGGTCCCGCATGTCATCCTCTACGAACAATAAAAGTTTCCTTTCTTGGAGTTATTTTGACCCCTAATTTCTGGCTATTTGCCTTTTTCTTTTGATCTCGAGCTGCCCCCTTTGAAACGATGAGGACGCTGTTGGCAGGTCGGTCCCACATGTCATCCTCTGTGAACAATAAAAGTTTCCTTTGATGGATTTATTTTGAACCCCTAATTAATTTCGGGATATTTCCTTTTTTTCCTTTGATCCCCTGCCGCCTTGGAATCGTTGAGGATGCTGCTGCCTCATGGGTCCTGCATGTCATCCTCTCAGAATGGTAAATGTTTCTTTTCTTGGATTTTGTTGACCAAACGATTTTTGGCTTATTTTTTCTTTCGATCTCCTTCAACCTTTAAAACGTTCAGGACGTTGCTGGCTCACGGGTCCCACATGTCAACCTCTATGAACAATAAACGCTGAGGATGCTACTGCCTCATGGGTCCCGCATGTCATCCTCTCAGAAAGAAAATGTTTCTTTTCTTGGATTTTTTACCAACAGATTTTTGGTTTATTTTTTCTTTCCATCCCCTGCCGCCTTTAAAACGTTGACGACGCTGCTGGCTCATGGGTCCCCGATGTCAGCCTCCCCGTACAAGAAACATGTGATATCTTGATTATTTTGCAGACAATAAACATTGTATTTCGCTCTGAGCTATTGCAAACGGATAAATTAAATCTTTATTTTTACATAAACAAACTTATATGTTGAATCTCCTTGTTTTGTGTTTTTGCGAAGCATAGGACTTTCCTGTTTTTTTAGAAAAATCCGAACTTTCCTGTTTTGGAGTGGGCTGAAATTGTACGAGTCAAAAGGCCCAGCAGGATAGTTCGAAGGCCTAGATGTCCAGATGCAGCCCAACTGAAATCTTTCTTTTCTTGGATTTTTTTCACCCCCTGATTTCTGGCTACTTCATTTTTCTTTTGGTCCTGTGCCGCCTTGGAAACGTTGAGACCGCTGCTGCAAAATGGGACCCCCATGTCATCCTCTATGTACAATAAAATTTCTTTTCTTGGATTATTTTTGGCTCCTGATATTTGGTCACTTGCCTTTTTCTTTCAATCTCATGCCGACTTTGAAACGTTGAGGAAGCTGCTGGCTCATGGGTCCCGCATGTCATCCTCTATGAACAATAAAAGTTTCCTTTGTTGGATTTATTTTTTACCCCTAATTTCTGGCTATTTGCCTTTTTCTTTTGATCCCCTGCCCCCTTTGAAACCATGACGACGCAGCTGGCAGGTCGGTCCCACATGTCATCCTCTATGAACAATAAAGGTTTCCTTTGATAGATTTATTTTTGACCCTAATTAATTTCTGGCTATTTCCTATTTTTATTTTGATCCACTGCCGCCTTGGAATAGTTGAGGATGCTGCTGCCTCATGGGTCCCGCATGTCATCCTCTCAGAAAGGTAAAAGTTTCATTTCTTGGATTTTGTTTACCAACTGATTTTTGTCTTATTTTTTTTGTTTCGATCTCCTGCCGCCTTTAAAACGTTGACGACGCTGCTGGCTCATGGGTCCCCATTGTCAGCCTCCCCGTACTGCAAATCCTCTTTCTGCAAAGGTTGTATTTCTAGCTAGATAGCTAAGGTGGATTCGAATCTGCCGTGGTTCAGGCAGCTCAGGTAAGCCTTCTTGCACTGATTAATGGAACTAGTGTATAGCAAGGTCAAGACATGTGGCTTGGTGTAATGAATATATTTGAATCATGTTGTGGATTCAATCTGATAGTTCTCTAACAGGTCAGGCAAAATAGAAATTAAGTTTTTTTCTAAAACGGAAATGCAAATTAAGATGAACACAAACATTAGTTATCATAATAGCTGATCATACATACATACTTGCTAAGAGCAAAAGCTTGCCAGAGTTTTACCACCCATACAATTAATTAAATTAGCAGTTCAGATAAGATAACCTTATATAAGTATAACTACAAATGCATTTGCTAAGGGCTCATGGGACAATAGAACTAGACAACCGCAAACTTGATGACCAGCATGTCACAGCGACATCGAAAGATCTTGACCTTCAACTTTGATCCAATGCGAAGTTTGGCACCGTCAATGAACTTTTTCCACCTGGAAGTAACAGCCAAGCGGCCATCGTGGGACCGACGAGTACCGTCCCTCCACGGTGAGACCTTCACTCTCCATGACGAGGGAAATCTTGCCCCTTCGGCCAGCATTGAGATCCTTGGCGATACTTTTAGGCAATTTCTGATTCAAAGCAAGAGATACCAACAAAAATTAGTCAATGGCACCAATGCACTGAAGACTGAACCATGTGAGACTTTGAGCAGAGAAGACATCAAGATAAGAGCAGTTATGCTGTCATATACTCACGAACATAGCCTTCAGATGCGTCCTGGTCACCACACGGGTGGCCACAGCAATGAGCTGAGACCTCGGTGATCCGGTGGGGCAGGTGCGGGAGCACAGGCTGGTACACGAGCTGGTGCTGATGCAGGAGACTGCTGGGCAGGTGCAATAAACGGTGCCTCTAGAGGAACCGGTGCTGATGCGAGGAGGCTGTTGGGCAGGTGCGATAAACGGTGCAGCTAGAGGAACCGGTCTTGATGCGGGGAGCTGGGCAGGTGTAGTATATGGGGCCTCTACAGGAACCAATGCTGATGTAGGGGCCAGCTGGGTAGATGCAATCAACGGTGCTGGTACAGGAACTGGTGCTGATGCAGGAGAGTGGGAAGCCGGTGCCGGTGCTGCTGTGGGTGCCCTTTGTGACATCCGCTCCTGTTCCATCAGGGGATCTGCAGCTTTGATCATGTTAAACCCAGCAAGCTAGAATAGAGGGAATGGTTTAGAACAACTGCTCAGAATGCAGTAATCAAAGGATATGAGTACAAAAAAGTTACATATTATATATTTGGAAGTGTCTCCAACTCTGTAAGCAGTTACGTATATCTGCCCGTTTGAGTTTCTGATCCTCAGCTCGTCGCCCTTCTTCAGACCGTAGTCAAAAGCAAACTTTCTCCAATCATGTCCATACAAATATGTGAGGCCTGCGTCTTGTAGACATACACCTCATAGACCGTGTAGGTGTTCATCAATTTGCCATTGCCATGCATAGTGAAAGACCCTTCATGCAGACACATCTGGTTAATCATTGGACGAAGTTCACAAGGTACAGTCTGCAGGTGAAAATTGATACTAATGTAAGAAGCAGGAAGACTAAAAACAAGACTTTACTATATGCCAATTCATGCTAAACCACTGAGAATACATACCTGTAACTCTGTGAAGGAGTTATTAGAAAGGTAGATAGAGCCATAGGAGGTGTTATATGCGGGGTATGTACATGGGCCCGCCATATTCCCTCAAGCTCGGCATCGGGATGGTGAAGGAAACATGGGAGGTACTACTGGTGCGTAGCGCTGAATGTAAGTGGAAGAATTAGGTTGTGTAAAGTGCATAGTTCAGAGCAATGCAAATATTGACAAGCGAGTGCATAACACTATGTTACAAACTGAACAGTTAAAATTTAGTGTATGATGAATATAAGCATGCTAATTTGGCGTTTCCGAATTCCAAGAAGCATTAGACAGAGCCGGTGATAATATCAGACATAATCATGGCATGTATATGTGGCTTAAGAAAATATACCCGAACCCTTGGATGGTTATGGCCCGGCTGGTCCTTGGACTTCAGCTTATATAAGCATCCAGAAGGTGGGGCTGACAGTAACTTGGTGGCAGCCTCTACAGATGCTTCATCAGCAGCAGTTGTAATCCTTTTGACCAATGAAGGCTTAGCAGTTTCAGTGTGCATATGAAAATTGAAGAGCAACAGACATCAGCAGTGATATATAAAATGAATCTATGAGACACTAATGCATATAGTGCTGGATGTAAGTAGAAGAATAGGGTTGTGTGTGTTTCTGAACTATTGGTAAGCATAATTAGACAAAGCCGGCAATAAACAGACAAATCAAATCATGTATGAGGATTAAGAAAATATACCTTCTTAAAAAGGATACCACCCAGCTGGCCCGTGGCCTTGTGCTTGAGGAGGTTTTCAAAAGATGGTGGCGGCACCATCGTCTTCACAGCAGCCTCATCAGGATCATTTTTTATCCATTTGAGTAGAGGCACAGAAGCTCCATCCTGCATATGAATAGCAACAGAACTCATCATTGATATTTAATAAATCTATGAGATGAACTGATGCAAATAGTGCGGGATGTAAGTGGAAGAATAGGGTTGTGCATAGACAACAGTTGACAACAATGCAAATGATTACAAAAGAAGCCAACGGAACTCAACAGTTTATATACTGGATGAGACAGACTGAAAAGTGAAAAATTAGTGTATGATGATTGTAAGCAAACGAAGTGTTTCTGAACTTTTGGTAAGCATTAGGCAAAGCCAACAGTAATTAAACAGATAATAATAAAATCATGTATGTGGATTAAGAAAATATACCAGATTCATTAAAAGGTCACCACCCAGCTGGCCCATGGCCTCGTGCTTGTAGAGGTTTTCGGATGATGGTGCGGCACCATCGTCCTCACAGCAGCCTCATCAGCCTCATTTTGCATCCACTTGAGTAAAGGCGCAGCAGTTTCAGCTTGCATAAGAATGGAAAGAGATCTCAGCAGTGATATTGAATGACTCTGAGACAGACTGATGCATATAGTGCTGGATGTAAGTGGAACGGTATGGCTGTGTATGGACAACAGTTCACAACAATGCAAGGGTGTGTTCGGTTCTGAAACAGCGTGGAATGGAATGGAATGGTTCCATTTCAGAGGAATGGAATGGTTACGTTTTTTCGGTTGGGAAAAATGGAGAGCAGAACAGATCAAGGTTAAACTAATCATTTGCCTCAAAATTGTAATTAGCAATTGCAAATGACATTTTAATCTCAAAATCGTAATTAACAGCACCTAATGGTGCTCTTTTAATCTAAAAATCGTAATTAACATCATTTTTTGTTGGGTTAGGGGAACTGGAGAGTAGATGAACATTACTGTATGATGATTGTAAGCAAACGAATTTGGTGTTTCTAAACTTTTGGCTTCGAGATCTTATGGGCTTCAACTATAGCCTACCCCAACTTGTTTGGGACTGAAAGGCTTGGTTGTTGTTGTTGTTGTTGTAAACTTTTGGCAAGCATTAGAAAAAACTGACAATAAACAGACAAAAATCAAGGCATGTTTTGTGGATTAAGAAAATATACCATATTCATTAAAAGATCACCACCCAGCGGGCGCGTGGCCTTGTGCTTGTAGAGGCATTTAGAAGATGGGGGCGGCATCAACATACTGGCAGCCTGATCAGCCGCAGTATTGATCTTCCTTTTGAGTAAAGGCCCTAAAGTTTCAGTCTGCATATGAATAGCAAAACAAAAGGCAGACCTCAGCAGTCATATTGAATTACTATATGAGATAGACTGATGCATATAGTGGATGCTCTTAGCCTTTTGCACCATGAACACTAGCTATGGACAGACAAAAAAAACTACTCCAGTTGACTCAGCTTTGTCTAGATACCTCCATCCAAAAGCTTAAGGCTTATTTATTTTTGAGAAATCAAAACAAGTAAAGTTTGACCAAAATTTTAGAACATTCTATCAACAAATATAATATTGTGTAGATACCGTAGGAAAATATATTTCACAACCTATTTAATGATATTAATTTTGTATTTTGCATGTTAATGATTTTTGGTAAAAGCTTAGTCAAACATGGTATAGTTTGACTTTCTAAAAATAATATAATCCCTAAGCTTTGGGATGGAGGTAGTAGTATCTAGAGCTAAAAACACATCTAGATACATCCGTATCTACAGATAGTTGAGTCAATTAATTTGGATCTGAGGGAGTATCAGATTCAGACTACATCATGGTAAGTTGGTTAAAAAAATTACCCCTCGGCGGTCCCTGCCCAGCTCGGCAGTGGCATTTCGCTTCTTGTGCTGCAGATTGGGCCATGCTCCTACAGCAGGTGGGGCGCTATTCTCGTTCCCCATAGCCTCAGCACGGAGCCTGGAGGTACCAACCTGATACAGAGAATATAGAGCATGGTGTCACAGAGGCTTTATGCACAAACAGCTGAAGACATGTGCTACTTTAAGCATCTTCCAGAACAGGAACAGATTGAGGATGCAGACAGACAGAGTGGATAAGCAAACAGAGTACCTGCTTTGCGGGGCTGGGACGCAGCTCAGGCTCAGCCAACTGCCCACATGCGTGGTGGCCTTACGCTCCATTGCCCCCCCACCACCACCGAGGTATTTCCTTTCCTGTATAAGCTAACAAAAGATACATTGAGGATCTGCAGAAACTACAAAGGTTGCAAATGTCGACAAATAAAGGAAGAACACCCCAATCCAAGCAAAGGTAGCCCCCGCCCCCCACCCCCATCAAACACTCCCCCCGCGAGGGTGACCAGAAAGACACCCCTTCGCCCAGAATAGGAAATAGTAGATGCGCAAGATATCGAGGTGAGGAAAAAAGAACCGATCTCGAGAAAGGAAAGAGCATTACTAGTACTACCTAATCCGCTTGGTCTAGATGCAGCTTGCCCCTCCAAGCTGGATGCCTAGACGGTGGAGGCGAAAGGAGGGGATCGAGCTAGCGGCTTGCATCTGTCGGCTGTCGGCACTCGATCGGGAGAGACAAAGGGGGCTACATAAAGGGGAGGGGTAACATATTTTATTACACAGTGAACTTACTGATGTGACTAGTCATTACATGTCTCACTGAAACTGGGGCCCATAGTGTGGCACCCCAAATGCACTTGAACCTGCCCGGCGGGACGCATTGGCGCGTCAAGAAAACCCCCGAATTGTAGCGGGGAAATGAAACATTTCACAAAAATTCGAAATTCAAGCACACTGCCACGCGCCAAGCACGCGGGCTGTTCCTTCCTCTTCCTCGGTTCCTCCTCCCCTATCCGAAAAAACCCCAAATCCCAAGCTCAAACAACAACAAAAAACCCCAAATCCCCTGGCCGCCATGCATGTCCTCGTTAACCCGCATGAGATCGTTCCCGGACGAGGCGGACCCCCCACCCTGAGATCCCGAGTTCGTCCGTTCCGTCCACCTCGAGGCACTGCGTGCTGTCTCGCAGCGGCGGCTTGAGGGCACTGCAGAGGAAGTTCCGCCGGAAAGTGCTCATGGCAACCGTGCAAGCTCACCGACGTGCTGTATCCCGAGAGGAACTGGTCAAAGCTTTGCTATTCGCAAAAAAAATGCGGGCCAAGATCTGGTCAAAGCTTCGTCGATGGCTTGCCGCGAGAGGCTTGGAGTCCAGAGTCAATAAACTAGCTGCTTGAGGACTTGGGCGGTTTACACCGATTCATATTAACTGACTCAAGTTTGTTAGTCTAGTTAACAAATGCATCTAGATACATCCATATCTAGACAAAATTGAGTCAATTAATATGAATCAGAGGGGAGTGCCTGAAAGTGTTTCATGCTACCAATTAATGCGGCGCGGGACTGGCTGTAGAAGTAATTGTGCTACTACTCATACGATGAACTGATTGTGTGGGTGTCAAATTTTGCAACGCGATCATCCACTGAATGCTTAATTATAGTTCTAGCGCCAAAGGCGTACAAATCATAACAAAGATAGTACATACTACAGCACTAGAACATAAGAGTATGAATCATAAAGTAGCTCAACATTTTGCATCAGGGCTGGGTGGTCCTGAGACTACCGGGACGCCCCTGATGATCTCCGGGCGTGCATCCGCTTCAACGCAAAGCTGTGTACTCGGTCCACGGCCTCCTTCTGTAGGCTGGATAATCTCAGGTGCAGGACCTTCGTCTATGAAAGGCTCGTCATCAGTACCATCCACAGGTGCATCAGGGTTGGGTGGTCTTGAGACTACCCGGACGCCACTGATGATCTCTGGGCGTGCATCCACTTTAACGCAAAGCTGTGTACTCGGTCCACGGCCTCCTTCTGTAGGCTGGATAATCTCAGGTGCAGGACCTTTCTTCTATGAAAGGCCCGTCATCAGTACCATCCACAGGTGCATCAAACTGAGATTTATCTTCAAATCTCCCATCAAACTGAGAGACCTCTTCAACTCTATGCTTCTGCAATTAGTACATCAACAGATTAGACAAACATCTAAGGGATGCAACCTGAACAAATGCCATTTTACATATTTACCTTCTCATCTGGCACGGCACATGTCCCAGAGCCGAAACCCGGTTCCTGAAGCAAGCGCTTTTTCTCTCCTTCCCGTCCATCCATCTGCAACAAGTTAAATTTGAGTACAGATCCTTGCACAGCAATGCAAACTATTGATCGAAACAGCGGCAGCATCAATATAAATAATTAACTACATATGCCAGCACACATACAGTGTGAGCAAGATCTGCTTCTCCCGCTGAAGGATCATTATGTGGTTCACCATGATAAACCCACCTAACATATGTGCGGTCCATCCCAAAAATGTGTAAATGATCTTCCACTACATGGTGAGGCCTCTTCTCACCATTCATACATGTGCAGCGCGGGCAATACACGTCCAGGTCGTGACCTTCATGAGCTCTAATAAACCCCATAAAGGGTTGAACACCATTTATATATGAAGGGGAACATAAGTGTCCATGCAGTATCCAAGTTATGTCCATCTGTTTAATTATGAGATACAATGGTTGGTTATTAATTTAAGGCGAAGTAGGAAATGTATATCCATCGAGTACAAAACTATACTAGTACATGATTATGCATTTCAGCAATCATGTCGAGTACAAAACAAAAAATGCCCATCGACATTTTAGCAAACAGATCGTGTACAAAACTCTGCAATGGCATTTCAGCAAATTAACGGATCGAGTGCAGAACTGACTCTATATGCCCACGCAAATGAACAAATTGATCGAGGACAAATCGAGCGGAAAACTAAAAAGTGCCAATTAGTTCGAGCATACTGACGATTTTTTTAGCAGCATCAAGAAAATATAAATCGTTAGGCCGTCTTGCCCGATGCATGATTGAGCTAGAGATAGCAACCCTACCGTGGATCAACTTGACCGCCGGTGCGTCTCGAGAAGAACGACGGGGAGGGGAAGCTTCTTCTTCTCACGGACGGGACGGGGAGGGGAAGCTCTTCGCACGGACGGGGATAAGTTGTGTAGCGGTGGGTGGGGGGTCATGCGGCCGGGCCGCCCGGTAGGTGGACTAGGGAAAAGCCTATAGGTGGAGGCAAGTGGTGCCGGCGCACCACCATAGGAATGCGCCGGTGCAACTTGTTGCCGGCGAACCAAGAAAGAGCCGCGCCGGCGATGCCTGCCCACTGCCGGCGCACCTGCTGATCCGACGTGCCGGCGCTATTTCCTGGCAATACCTCGCCCAACTCGGGCCAGGCCCACGAAGCATTGCCGGTGCACCAGCCCAGGAGCGCGCCGGCGGTAAGTTTGTATTGCCGGCGCGCTCATGGGCTGGTGCGCCAGCAATGCTTCGTGGGCCTGGTCTGGAGCAGATATAGCCGGATGGGCTATATACTGCCGGCGCCCCCAGGTCCTGGTGCGCCGGCAGTAACCTGGGACTTATTACAGCCACCAACCAGCACTCACACAAGCCACTACACTCACTCCTCATCCACACAACCCGACCCTTCTCCCAACCCACCTAATTTTTGCCCATTTCTACCCCAACTTTAGCCAATTTGACCAAACAAAATCATATTTTTTGAGCAAATCTTCCCTTCCTACATGCATCTCGCACATCCCTATGTAGATCTAGATCTATCTATCGCGCATTGACCGCTCAATCTAGATCTAGTTCTAGATCTAGAAAGTCGGCTTCCATACGCCATTGTCGCGGCGCGTCGTCTCGATCTCGTCGACAATTATATCAAACAAATAGGTGATTAATGAACAAATTGAGGAATGAAATCGACGTATGTTGGACATTTGAAGCAAAGCTCTTGTGTGTGGCATATATATATATATGTTGTGTTTGTGCTTGTGCTTGTGTGTGTTGGCGTTGAAAATGAGTTGCCAACGTTGCGCCGAAATGTTGATTCTTTAAGTTTCCGTTTCGGCACATTTCTGGCGCTCCTATGTCCTACCGTGTAGGAAGGTCATGCCGAAATTTTCCGTGAAAACTAGCGACGGATGCATGGTTCTAATCAATTATGTAATCTTACCATGCAGGTGATAATGGTTATCGAGATGAGTGAAAGCATCGTGATGAGATATCTGAAACACGCGATCATCGACATGTATGAAAATAACCGCACGGAGGTATTGTGTCCGTGCCGGAGATGCAAACGAGGGAAATGGTTTGACCCGTATTCAGGCAAATTGCAGGGGCACCTGCTCACTAATGGTTTCATGGCTGAGCTGGACTCATCCTCTTTCCACTACTGGATGATTCTGGGAGATTTTAATTTGATGAGGAACCCAAATGATAGAAATAGAAGTGGTGGGGACACAAACAATATGCTACTCTTCAATACTGTCATCCAAATTCATGATTTGGAAGAAATACCACTGAAAGGAAGATCATATACCTGGAGCAATATGCAGCAATCACCTCTCCTTGAAAGATTAGACTGGGTATTTACATCTGCTAATTGGACTACTGAATTTCCCAATACACTGTCCTACCCTCTTTCTAGATTGGGTTCTGATCATATTCCCATTCATGTGCAAATTGGTACTGATATTCCCAAGGCCAACCTCTTCAGGTTTGAATTTTTTTGGCTTGACTTCAATGGATTTCATGATACTGTCAGTAAATGGTGGAATTCATCTGAATACAAAAGAGATACTGCCTTGATGCTCAATGGGAAATTCAAGAAGCTCAGATATGGTCTAAAGAAATGGAGTAAAAATATATCAAATCTTGGTAATCTTATTACCAAATGTAATTTTACCTTGGCACTCCTTGATGGATTGGAAGAGCAAAGATTACTCTCTACTGCAGAAAAGAATTTTCAGAAAATCTTGCAAGACCATACAAGAAAATTGACTGAAGCAAGAAGAGTATATTGGAGAAACAGGGCCAAAATTAGATGGGCAACCTTGGGAGATGAAAATACTAAATATTTTCATACTATTGCAACAAAGAGCTATAGAAGAAATCTTATCACATACATTAAATCTTCTGATAATGTTATGGTTCATAACCATGATCATAAGGCTGCTATTATTTGGGAATCATATAAAGATAGGCTTGGTGTGAGTGAAAATGCTACAATGACAATCAACTTGGCAGAGATGATACAACCAGCTGATCTTACTCATCTAGAAGCACCATTTACCAAAGAAGAAATAGACAGTGTGGTTAAAAACTTTCCTATAGATAAAGCACCAGGGCCAGATGGTTTCAATGGAAAATTCCTCAAGAAATGCTGGCCAGTTATTAAGGAGGATTTCTATAAGCTCATTCAAGATTTTTATGATGAGAAAATGAATTTGGAAAGTATCAATACTGCCTTTATTACACTCATCCCAAAAAAAGCAGATCCAGAGAACATGAATGATTATAGACCCATCTCTTTGGTCAGTCTCCCTCTCAAGATTATTACTAAACTTATGGCAAACAGAATGCAGCAAGAGATTATCCCTTTGATACATCAAAATCAATATGGCTTTATTAAAGGAAGAAATATTCAAGATTGCCTAGGATGGACTTTTGAGTACCTGCATATTTGCCACCTCTCCAAAAGACCTATTATTACTCTGAAAATTGATTTTGAAAAGGCTTTTGATAAAGTGGATTATAATGCAGTTATTGCTATGCTTAAAGCTAGGGGCTTTGGACCAAAATGGGTCAAACTCATATACAATATCCTCCATTCAGCATCAACATCAGTACTTCTAAATGGAGTGCCAGGAAAGAAAATTATATGCAAAAGAGGAGTAAGACAAGGGGACCCACTGTCACCTATCCTTTTTGTCAATACTGAAGATCTCTTACAAAGTATTATTAATAAGGCCTGGCAGGATGGATTTATTGATTTACCAATTATGGATGATTTTGGTCAAAAATATCCAATTGTTCAATATGCAGATGACACATTGATGATAATGCCTGCTGATAATATCCAATTGGGTTACTTGAAAGAGTTGCTTCAAGTATTCAGTCAATCTACTGGCCTACATGTAAACTTCCACAAAACCACACTTGTTCCCATAAATGTTGATAATGATAGAGCACATGAGCTGGCCAATATTTTTGGATGTAAAGTAGAAACTCTGCCATTTGCATATTTGGGATTGCCACTGGGGACCACAAGGCCATCCATATCTGATCTTATGCCAACTGTTTCAAGAATTGATAAAAAGTTATCTGGAATATCATCTCTGATGTCATATACTGGCAAGCTCACCTTGTTAAATTCAGTGATACAATCATTACCAATGTTTGCAATGTGCTCCTTTAAGGTACCAATTACCATTTTTGTACACTTTGAAAAAAGTGGAAGACAGTTCTTATGGTCTGATAGGGAAAATAGGATTCAAGGAAAATGCCTAGCAAGCTGGGAAATGATGTGCAGACCAAAGGATCAGGGTGGACTAGGGATTCTAAATCTCAGAATACAAAATCAGGCTTTACTTATGAAGAATTTGCACAAATTCTATAATCATGCAGATATTCCATGGGTTAACCTAATCTGGAAAGCTTACTACAGTAATAGAGGCACTCCACAGACTATTAAACCAAAGACATCATTTTGGTGGAGAGATTGTTTGTCATTGCAGGACAAATATAAGGAACTGACATCAGTGGAAATTCAGAATGGAAAGACAGTGGCACTCTGGAAAGATAATTGGGATAATTCCATCAGACAGGATGAATATCCGCATTTACACTCTTTTGCCAAAAATCAGAATATCATTTTTGATAAGGCTATGGAAATATCAAATGAAAATATATATGATATGTTTCAGTTACCTCTGAGTACCATTGCACATGAAGAACTTCACAATTTGGAGCAGGAAATGTTGAATATGGAAATGACAGAGGATCATGATATTTGGTCATTCGATTGGGGAAGTTCATTTTCCACAAATAAAGTGTACAGAGAACTCATTGGAAATCATGAAGTACCAAGTAGTATTACAGCGATATGGAAATCCTGCAGTATTCCTAGACAGAAATTTTTCTTCTGGCTATTATTAAATGGCAGACTTAATACTAAGGACATGATGAAACACAAGAATTTTTATGTGGAATTCTCTGATTGTATTCTCTGTGAATCTTGTCCAGAAGAAACCATTATGCATCTATTCTTTGAATGCACATTCAGTCAAAGCTTTTGGTGGGCACTTGGACTGGAATGGAATGTAGATATGACCCTATTTCAGATGATTGATGAAGCACAACAAAGATTGTCCCTGGGTTTTCTCATGGAAATAATGATTACAGGTTGTTGGAGCATTTGGGATCAGAGGAATGATGCTATCTTTAATGCAAAATATCCAAATGTTCAAACATGTGTGGCTAGATTTAAGGCCAGTTTTGTCCTTACAATGCATAGAGCTAAGCCTAGTCTTAGAGAAGGAATGCAATCTTGGCTGGATACTCTATGAGTGTGTAATAAGATTAGCTCCATGATAGACTCATTGTAAATACTCCATTTATATTAATAGAAAATGACACAGTAGGGAGCCTTTCCCTACTGTATTTGTGTCAAAAAAAAAACTAATGGTTTCATGCATGGACACACTCAATGGATGAGTGATGATGGCGCAGAGGTCAATGGGGCGACGGCGGCAGGTGGTAATAATGGCCGGCAAGAAGGAGGGCATCATGATATTGATGACGATGAAGAGTTTGTCGCACAGGACGATAACCTTGACGACGACAATAACCTTGACGACGACAATAACCTTGACGACGACGAAGAGGTGCCGCTAGCTTCAGTCGTGCGGGACCCTCATCTTCAAGATCTGCTTCTCGAAAAGACGAAAGGCGCCAAGCAGAAATCAAAGCTTGAGCAACTCGAGATAGACTCGAATACTCCGTTGTACGACTCAGGTCGCGGGTTGGGGGAGTCTCGCTTGAGTGTAGCTCTCGATGTGCTGCAGATGAAGGCGAAACACGGATGGACGGACACAAGCGTCGACGACATCCTGGAATACGTGAAAGATCTCCTTCCTGCCGGGAACACGTGTCCTGGTAGTTTAGCCGAGGCCAAGAGAATCACGTGCCCTCTCGACTTACCCCACGAAAAGTATCACGCCTGCATCAACGACTGTATCATGTATCGCAAGGAGCACATGGACAAGACCAAATGTCCTGTGTGTGAAGCTGAACGGTACAAGAAAGGGAAGAAGAAAGCTCCTCGGAAAGTTGTGTGGTACTTCCCGCTCGCCCCCCGGCTTCAACGGTTCTATGCGGACCGCAAGGAAGCAAAGCTCATGCGCTGGCACGCAGAAAGAAAGGAGGCAGTGTTGAATGATGAAGAGCGGATTGAGCACCCGGTGCGACGCACCCTTCGGATGCAAGCCGGTGGAAAGCATTAGACAATGAATTCGGAAGTTTTGGGGCAGATCCCGAAACAACAGGTTGGGTGCGAGCACGGACGGATTCAATCCGTTCGGAAACCCGAGCAGCACACATAGCACATGGCCCGTGTTTGTATGGATCTACAACCTCCCGCCACTGGCTGTGCATGAAGAGGAAGTACGTACGAGATGAGTATGCTAATTCAAGGGCCGACACAGCCGAGAAACGATATCAACATGTATCTCGAACTATTAAAGGAGGAGCTTGAAACGTTGTGGGCGGAGGAAGGGGTAGATACATGGGACGCCGTCGCGGAAGAATATTTCCCTTTGAGAGCCGCGTTGATCACGACGGTGCGGGACTACCTCGGATACGGTTACATTTCGTGCCAGGTGTGCCATGGACACAAGGCATGTGTCAGGTGCATGGAAGAGACAATGTTTTTGCAGCTTGGTAAGGATCCCGGCTCTTCGAAAACAGTTTACATGGGGCATCGAAGGTGGCTACAGAAGACTGACCCGTGGAGAAAGCGTGGAGATCTGTTCGATGGTACAAATGAACCCCGAGGACCTCCACGTAAGAAGAGCGGCAAAGAGATCGATACATTACTGAAAGGTTGGAAGGAGTGCCCTGCAGGAAAGATTCGTCAAAAGCACGGAGAGAAGAAGAAGAAAAAGGAAACGACGCCGCTCATTGGTGTATGGAAAAGGAGGTCCGTGTTTTGGGACTTGCCGTACTGGAAAATTCTCGATACACCTCACTGCCTTGATGTCATGCATATTACAAAGAACGTGTGCGAGAGCTTGCTTGGCACTCTTCTCAACATGCCGGACCGGACCAAAGATGGGCCGAAAGCAAGACACGACCTGAAAGTTTTGGGCATCAGGGAAGAGCTTCAGATCCGGCGGCCCAAGAGGGACATTCGGAGGAGGAGGCGGACGGCGGTCGAAGCGCAAAAGGATTAAGCAGCCGGACTATTACGGTCCCCCTCCTGCTTCACTTTTAGTCCGGCCGAGGTCGATCAATTTTTCAATTGCCTTCTAGGAGTCGAGTGCCCTTCGGTTACTCCGGGCTAATAAGCGAGATACATGGACCCCAAGAAACGAAACTTCAGCGGCATGAAGTCTCATGAGCATCACGTGATGATGATGCAGATTCTTCCGGTTGCAATCCGAGGTATAATGGATGACCATGTCCGTGCAACGTTGACTGGGCTCTGTAACTTCTTCGACGTCATAACTCGGAAGTCGATAAGCATGAAGAAACTCGCAAGGCTCCAGGAAGAGATCGTGGTGATCCTATGTGAGCTTGAGATGCACTTCCCGCCTGCATTCTTTGACGTGATGGTCCATCTGTTGGTCCATATCATGGATGATATCGTCAGTCTAGGGCCGGCATTCTTACACAACATGATGCCGTTTGAAAGAATGAATGGGGTCATTAAAGGATACGTTCGTAACAGGTCACATCCGGATGGAAGCATCGTACAGGGCTGGCTAACCGAAGAGTGCATCTCTTTCTGCACGAATTATCTAGACATCGAGGACCCTGTTGGTTTGCCTCAAAACAAGCACCTCCGCAGGTTCGAGGGAGTAGGCCACAAAAATGGAAGGAAGGAACTGCACGTGCACATGTCTGGTCGGACTTCCGACTTTGACAGGGCCAACTTAGTAGCGCTACAACACATTGACTTGATCGATCCTTGGTTGAAAGAGCACAAAACCATGATAGAGAACAGTGGCAAGCCGATGATGACGGAAGCAGAAATATACAGAGAGCACAACTCCTCTTTCGCGCGCTGGTTCAAAGACCACATTGATGCTAATCCCCCACCAATGGATTCTGACAAGGATAAACTAGTATTGGCCTTGTCACATGGCCCCGCGCCCAACATCATGACTTACCAAGCGTACGATATCAACGGGTACACATTCTACACGGAAGAAAAAGACAAGAGGAGTGTTTACCAGAACTCAGGGGTAACGATGGATTCCTGGACGGGTGACGTAAAGACTAGATACTACGGAAGAATCGAGGAAATCTGGGAGCTTAGCTATGCTGGGGAGAAAATGCCGATGTTCCGTATCAGATGGGCTATGAGCGTCACAAAAGAAGACCGGTATTTCACCACCATGTTTCTACCCGAAGCCAACAAATCAAAGTCCACGAACGCCACCGCGCAGAATGAGCCATGGGTACTGGCAGAACACGTGCACCAATGCTTCTTCATAACCGACCCATCCAGGCCTAGCCGTGTTATCGCGAGGAGAGGCAAGAGGACCATCGTCGGAATGGATGGAGTCGCCAACGAGGAAGACTTCGAAGGACAAGTCGGAGACCCAATGATGGAAGAATCCGAGGACGAAGACACAACATACACCACAAGAAGAAGCAGGACCACGCTACCGAGGTCAGGTCGACCCTTCAAAAGAAGAAGTCATGACACGGGGCTAAATTATTCAACGACGAGCAAGAAAAGCAAGAAGAAAGTGAAACACTCTTCTCAATCGATGATGTAAAACTTTATTTGCAATCTATAACTCATATTTTGTGTAATTCATAACTACTCATATGGTCATGGCCAATATTTTATGTATGACTAATTAATATTGTGTTGGTCAATATTTTGTGTGTATGTAACTCACATATATCTTTTTGTTTTTGCATAATTAATAACACTCATGCATATTTGCTTTGTTTTCCTATAACTCAAATATTTTTTTTGTAATGCCTAATTAACTCATATTGCTTGGTTATCTTGAAAAGAGAAGGAAATAAAATAGTATAGGATTTGTGGGAAAAGAAAAGAAACATAAAAGAAAGTGAAAGAAATAAAGAAAAGAAGAAAAATAAATTAAAATAGAAAAGGAAATGGCCAGCCAGGGCTGGGGGACAAGTCCCAGGTTATAGCCGGACTCACCTTATTGCCGGCGCACCACCTGTTTGGTTCGCCGGGGGTTTAATTATCCCCGGCGAACCAAACATGTGGTGCGTCGGCAATAAGGTGGATCCGGCTATACTCCGGACTTAACCGTTTTCTCTCTTCCTCTCCCCAGCCAAATCCCCCTCTGCCTAGATCGAGCGCCGCCGTCGTTGGAGAAGAAGGAGCCGTGCGCGACACCCCAACTCCCCCCTCTCGAGCGCCGCCATTCTGCACCGCCACCGTCCTCCACCATCCCCTCCACCAGCCCCCACCACCTTCCCTGTACGCCGCCGCGGAGGACCCGAGAAGGAGGCCGCCGCACATCGAGGAGGAGGAGGCCGCTGCACCTTGAGGAGGAAGAGGAGAGGCCACCGTCGTCGCTACCGTCACCATCGGTGAGTCCCTCTCTCCTTCCCTCCACCTTCCCCCTCCCCTCTTCCCTCCCCTCTCCCCTTCCCTCCACCTTCCCCCCTCCCGGCTAGGGTTCCTGCTAGTTAGGGTTCATTGGAGTTCATAATCTCTATTTGCAAATTGAAATGCTTTAGGGTTCCTGCTAGTTAGGGCGAATTCTCATGCTCATGCTCATGCTCACTAGAGATTTTGAAATGCTACTGGTTGCAAATAAAGATTTTGAAATAAATATTCTGCAATATTGTGGTCAAATGGAACGAAACAAGGGACAAAGCAACATGATTGATCCATCTATCAAATGCCTAATGCAAATGCAAATGAAAATGCCTAATGTCTGGTTCACATGTGCTATTTTAATTTCTCTGGTTCACATGCTATTTCTCTGGTTTGAATTTGTTCTCTGGTTTGAAAAAAGAAAATGAAAAGCATGCAGTAGATTTGTTTATATGAAATGGTATGCTAGTGTATGCTAGAAAATGAATTTGTTCTCTGGTTTGTATGCTACTGTATTTTGAAACTAAACCAATTTTAAAATGATCCATATATATTCCACTGCCATATATATAAGAAAATGAAACAATTAAGCTCATGTTGCTCTCTGGTTAATAAAATGAAATTGCATCATGCTGCTCTCTGGTTTGAAACTAATTTTTTGGTTGAAAATGAATGCGAGGAAATGCAAAATGAAATGGTAAGCAATTTATATAGTTGGTTTAGTTGGTTTAGATGAAATGCAAAATGCAGTAGCTAGCTAGGTTCATTTAGTTGATTTATGTTGGTTTAGATGAAATGGAAAATGCAGTAGCTTGGTTCATATATAGTTGCTGCTATATAGCAGAGACTAATGTGGTTCATATATAGTTGCTGCTATATTAACTTTACTTCGCTTCCTTTTGGTCAAATGCATGCTACTGATCCAGGGGTACATAAAAAATAGGAATGCAATGCTGCTGCTACTAAAGATTATTTTTTGGCTCTGAATTCGAAATTTAGTTCAGATGCTTTTATGCTATGGTTCATCATGTGGGCTGGCTGAAATTCTGTACAAATTCTGTAAATGCCAAGATATAGCAACATCTGGTTTAGTTAAATTCTGTAAATTCTGTACAAATTCTGTAAATTCTGTAAATTCTGTACAAATTCTGGTTAAGAAAATGAAATTAAGCTCATGTTGCTCTCTTGCTGCTGGTTTAGTTAATAGTGGATAAATTGGCGAGAGACTAATAGTGGATAAATTGTGAGAGACTAAATGCTACTACTGGTTTAGCTACTGGTTTAAAATTAAAATGTTGCTTAGTTCAACCAGTGATATCGACGGAGTTCTGGTGATGCATTCAGGTTGCCTAATTATTGTACTACACAGGTTCTCAGTAGATGCCAGGGATTTAAAATGCTATAGAAGTAGAGGTTGCAGTATGTGCTATTCTCTGGTTTGAAAAAAGAACAAGTGCTATTCGCTGGTTTGAATAAATGTGCTATATCAATTGATGCTGTCAAGTGTTCACAAATGCTATATCAATTGAAATTTTGGTATGTATCATATATGTGAATTGCATTTCTTTTACAGGGATTGAGTTGCTATTGAGTGCCGGAATGTCGATTCATTTCCGTTCCGGCAATTCTAGCACTCGGCATGACCAATTTTTAGCAAAGGTCATGCCGAATTTTTCCGTGAATTCTAACTCCTTTTCATCTTCTATTAGTGCAAGCCACCATGGCGTCTGAAGAACAATTAGAGGAGCACTACAATAGGCACTTCTTTAGGATGGAGGAGGATGCCGAGGCCACTGGTGTTGGCGGCAACGAGGACCATGAGATGGAGGATGCCGCTGGGGGTAGTGGCGACGAGCCAAGCGGCAACGAGGCAAGCGACGCCGCCGGGGGTAGTACCTACGCGCCAAGCGGCGACGAGGCAACCGGCGCCGCCGGGGGTGGCGGCGAGACAAGCGGCGACGATCCTAGCGGCGCCGCCGGGAGTAGTGGCACCGGGACAAGTGGTTCCAAGAGGCCACGGAAGGCAAGTCGCCAAAACACGGTCGGCACCGGCAGAGACACAGTCAAAGAGGTGGACCCCGCCAGTGGTTTGCCGGTGGAGCCTAAGGATGTTGCCAAGGGGTACGGCAACCAACTGGCATGTATCCTCCGAGAGGTCGTCAATCTCAACGAGACGGACCTCCGAGCTGAGAGCAAAGCGCCTTTGCGAGCCCAGCTCATTGCGAGGTTGCACGCACGATACAAGTTCCTAGGTGACTACGCCTCCAGTCATCAAACCAACAACATTGTGAACTCACAAGCCCTCCTGAAGTTCACCAAACACCTCAGCAGCTATAAGTACATGGTGCGAAAGCTGATTGCTGAGGGCAAAGGTTTCGAAGAGGTCCACTCCGCCTTTCCGCATGTCTCCCAGGCGGACTTTGATGCTTTTGTGGCCAATGAAGAGCTACAAGCAACCAAGAATCGCAAGTTGTGGGGGAAGGAAATGCGGGAGCTTAACATCGGCAACCATAACCTTGGGAGCCGTGGGTACGAGGGAAAGGAGCCCTATTGGGCGAAGGAGGATGAGGCGTATGTAAATGCCAGCATTGAGAACCCATGGCTCAAGTACAAGGACCCGCTTGAAAGAAGATTCATCAGGTCCCGGTACCATAAGAAGAAACTAACCGGGGAACTTGTCACGGACCCGAAGGTCGTAACCGACATAATTTGGTTCACGAACGACAAGAAGGTCCTGGCGTTGGAGAAAAAACTGGTAAACAATTTACCGGTTTAATTAGATCAAGTATCGTTCATATAATAGTAGCAACATTTCTAAATGGTTCGCGTTTCTTCCGCAGGAAGAAGAAAGACAAAGACTTTCTCAATGTGACGAAGGCTCCTCCTCCCAGGCGTCGACGGGCAGGGTAGCACAGGACAAGCCTCTCGTACGGGCGCTAAACATCGTTAATGAGCATTCACCGACGAGAAGGCCGCATAGAGGCCGTGTGGCTGGCGCCGGTACAGGCTACAAGCATGGTCACTATGGCTTGTCGTCTGCGGCCGATAAAAATGCGCGCAGTGAGAGGAAGCAGCGGGAGGCGGAGGAAATGAGGGAGTCAATCCTAGCCCAAGTCCAAGCTGGTTTGGTACCGCAACTGGCCCAGTACCGCAACTCAAAGCTACGCTCGTACCAGAAGTCAAAGCTGAAGTCGCCGCTTCAGTCCAAGCAGATTTCAACGCTCTACACGCGTGGTATGAGGGTGGCACACAAGGCCCCCGAAAATGCAAGTGGTTAGCTTCGACGGCAGCAACTCGATGGCGCCGCCGTCCGCCGGGAATGACAATGTTATAATGGAGACTCCTCCGGCCGCCGGCAATGTCGATGGTGCTAGGGATTCACCGTCCATGCCGGGTAGCAGCCCCTCCGTCACTTGCACGCCCGCCGCCGCATGTGCCGGCCCGTCGACATTAGCCGAGCTCAACGCCCTCACGGTAATTAACCCATGTGTACATCAAGTTAATATATTAGTTTCGTCATCCTTGCCCTCTCTCTAACGCCATACACATGTTCTCGCGGGCGCTCTCAACGCCATGCACCTTCCTGATGAGAGTAAACGGCGAACTCAAAGACGTCGCGAGGGGGTCCATCCTTCGGCCCCTGGATAAGAAGTGGCACACACGAGATATGGAGGATGACGTTTACCGGGTTGAAGTGTATCGGGCGTTACCGGGCTATGAGGATTTGTTTCCTCCTAATCAACCGCATGGTGCCGATGACGATAGCCCGTTGAATCTGGCCTCACTGAAGGGTTGGGTACTGCTATGGCCGAAGACCCTAATTAGGATCAACACCTACTCGGGGTCGACGACAAGCAAAGACAAGCACCCTGCGGCGCCACAGGTCAGCGTCCCTCCACGACAGCTAGCGGCGCCGGTGGTCATCGCCCCACCACAACGGCCAGCTGCGCTAGAGGTCAGCGCCCCACCACAACGGCCAGCTGCGCCAGTGGTCAGCGCCCCACCACAACAGCCAGCGGCGCCAAAGGCCGAGGAATACGAACGTGACGACTTCCAATGGGATATTCCTACGTCTTCACAAGTTGTCCATGAGGATGCGCTGGCCACGAAATGTGGGTGCTCCAAGAAGCTGTTCGATTATCAAGAAACGGCTGAGGAGGAAAATCCTGATGAGGTCGCCGCCGCCGCCGTCAAAAAGATGCTGAGCCCAAACACACTCCGTGCTACGGCCACTACGGCGATGGATGGTCCAGCACTACAACCCAAGAAGAGGAAGAGGCCAGCTAAGAAGGACGCCAAAGACAAGGCGGCGGCCAAAGACAAGGACAAGGTGGCACTCCTTGACAAGTTGCCAAACAATTGGCGACCTCTGCATCACTTGGGTGAACCGATGCTGCCGGAGCATGTCCTCAGGTTACTCACCGGGGATATGGCGAGCTTGCATAACCAAGTCCAGTATTTGGAGAAGCAGCTTCTCAAATCAAAAGATCCTAGTTACCCTCTCTTCGTGGCGAAGGTGCCAACTGGCATGAACTTCGTCGAGAAGTACCCCGCGGACTTGTGCTTCATCCGGTTCAATGACATCTTCAGCATCTTTCGCATGCAAATGCTCCACTTTAGTGTGGTTCGCCTAGTTGCTCTTAGCTTGTCTTCCCAGATCGTTAAGGAGGGGACGCCGACCATCGCGATAATGGACCCCTTCTATATGCGGGAGAGCATCATCTACAACCACAGGGATCGGGCGATTGCCACCAAGCAGGTCGAGGATTTCATCTTTGGCGAACATTAAGAAGGGCGCCATTCTCATCCCTTACTTCCCGAGTAAGTAATCACTCGCTAGTCCCCATCACCATTCTATCGTATATCTCCATTTGCATTTCCAAAGGTTAATACATGTGTTTTCCGCGAGAGACAAGTTCTGCACTCTCATCGTCGTGCACCCGCAACACTCGCATGCGATCTATCTCGACTCGGGTAGGGACAAGAAGAAAGACTACTCCCACATCGGGGCCCTTCTCAATGATGCTCTCACCGGCTTCGCCAACAAGGCAGGCCCCCTCAAAGTAGAGAGGAAATCCCGAGGAGGCTTGGTCTTAACCCACACAACCAACTTCCCTGCCTCGGGCGATCGAAGGAAGACAATGGGATGGACGCGTGGTACGCCATCCTTCGAGATGCGGGAGTACATAAAGTACGCAGATGACATGTTGCTGCCGAGAGAGTCTCAAATAGGTTTGCAAACATGGCGGATGCCCATGATAGAGAGATTAGGAAGAACTGGGGTTGCATCCAGCAGTTCATTTGCACGGTAATCGTGCAGGATGTCAACACTAGGTCTGGCGAGTTCTTCTACGGCTACGGTCTACCACCTAATGACGAGATAGAACTCCGCTTGGAGATGTCGCGTGATGAGAGGCCGTTCAACACGCTTGAGGGCTGCCGTCTATTCCCCCCTAGGCGTACAACCTGATCCTACGACGGGAACACTACTGCTAAAGCTTGAACGATATGTCTTTGAACTTCCGTCTTTGTAATAATTGCTACATATTCCCATAGAATCGACTTGTTGCTTTTATTTAGTTGTATGGATGTGCATGTGAACATGTGTCTATAGTTTCATTTACTTTGCTATATATTTCAAGATTATGGCGTAGATACCTTAATAATTATTTGCATTTACTCGACCCCTACTTGCCTCGTATTTGGAGTTCGCCGATGATTAGAATGTTCGGTCACTCGTACACTCAGGGTGGAGCCAGTGAGCCTTGGTGCGATGGCCACAAGTATCAATCTATTGTGCATCCTACCTAGCCTCACTGACTCCATCCCTGGATGTTAATATGTGTTTCGACCGACAAAGTATGAGGCACGCTATTTAATTCGTACTACTTGTCTTTTATTTGAGTTCGCACTTCTTAATTGCATTGGCCAATGATTAAAATGTTTGGTCACTTGTACACTCCGGGGTGGGGCCAGTGAGGCTTGGTGTGATGGCCACAAATATCAATCTATTGTGCATCCTACCTAGCCTCGCTGACCCCATCCCTGTATGTTATTATTTATTTCGACCAACAAAGTATGAGGCACATGCTATTTAGTTCATACTACTTGTCTCTTATTTGAGTTGGCACTTGTTCATTGCATTGGTACTAACGTTTTACTTGTCTTGTGCATGGAGATGCCGACGACATATGTCGTGTACAAGGGGAGGGTTCCTGGAGTCTACGACGACTGGGAGGACTGTCGGAGACAGGTGCACCGCTTCAGCGGCAACAGCTACAAGGGATACCCCACTAGGGTGGAGGCGGAAGGAAGATACGCCCGTTATCTAGCGGGAGAGATGAGGGACATGAGGAGGAACCGGATGAAGACCATGGCCTTCGTGATGATGGTCATCGTGACCATGTTGTTCATGTTCTATGTGATTGTAGTTTAGGTTAGGAGCTACATTGTGAGGTGTATGATGACACTTGTGACGACTACCGAGACTTCTAACTTTGTGAAACTTAGTCCTTTGGTGTTGCATATGCACATGTTGTATGAATCACCATTCCGAAACGAGACTAGCGTATTTGTGTATTGATACCGAAATGAGACTTGGCTCTCTATGTGCTTCTCATATTGCATGTTCTGCTGTATAAATATGAACTGTGTTGTAAATATATACTGCTGTCAAATATGTATTCTAATATGCTGGAAAAAAGCTGAAAAAAGAATTTTTGAATTTATTGCCGGCGCACCTAAATGACCTACTGCCGGCGCATGAGGCATGCGCCATTGCTCGACGCACTACTGCCGGCGCAGCTGCTGGCGCGCCGGTGGAACGTGTCCTTTGCCGGCGAATCATCGATGGCGCGCCGGCAGTATCCATACTATCGCCGGCGAACAGTCTGGTGCGCCGGCAATGGCCAGTTATCACCGGCCCATTCGCACCGGCGGGCTCTTGGTGCGCCGGCAATGGGCCTTTTAGGTTCGCCAGCGGTAGGCCTTTTCCTTGTAGTGTGTTTAATGGAGTTGCGTGTGTAATTTGCCGTGCACAAGGTTGAGGAATAGGCGGTCCCCTTTGCCGCGCGCACAATTGTTATCACCAGAATTTGACTGAGTCAGAGGTGGGCCGCGATCAAGATGGACTTGAAGATTATATACGGAAGATATACGTGAATCGGCCTTATATGCAAAGTTTGGGCTAGTTTGCCCTTGTATCTGTAATATAGTAGATCACATCTTAGATTAGAAGATAGAGTTTGACCCGTGCACGGTTAGGTGCACGCCTAAATTAGAAAGTCCCCTGGACTATAAATATGTATCTAGGGTTCATGGAATAAACAACAACCAACGTTCAACCAACCAAATCAATCTCGGCGCATCGCCAACTCCTTCATCTCGAGGGTTTCTACCGGTAAGCAACATGCTGCCTAGATCGCATCTTGCGATCTAGGCAGCACAAGCTCCACATTGTTCATGCGTTGCTCGTACTGAAGCCTTGTTGATGGCGAGCAACGTAGTTATCATAGATGTGTTAGGGTTAGCATTGTTCTTCGCGTAACATGCTATCGTAGTGCAACCCTTGCATATCTAGCCGCCCTCACACCTATCTCAGGTGTGGGGCGGCACCCGCTGATCTTTATTTAGTAGATCTGATCCATTACGATCGCTCCTCGTTCATCGAGGATTAGTTTAATATCTGCAATAGTTAGGCCTTACAAAGGGTTAGAGGATCCAGCGGCACGTAGGGTGTCGTTTGCTAGTCCTAGACAGGATGTTCCGGGGATCAACCTCGTGTTGGTTTTTAGGCCCTATCTAGGATCGGCTTACGATCACCGTGTGTGGCCGCGAGGCCCAATCGTGAGTAGGATGATCCGATTATGCGGTGAAAACCCCAGATCGTCGTAGATCTCATTAGCTTTATCTTGATCAAGCAGGACCACCATATATTCGTGCACCTCGTACGAATCATGGGTGGATCGGCTCCTTGAGCCGATTCACAGGATAACCTGAGAGCCGATCGAGGCTCGTATTTAATGTTTACGTGTATGCCATGCAGGAAACTAAGCGAGGCATCTCCATCACCTTCCTGACCAGGTATAGGTCAGGTGGCACGCCCTTGCAATCAGCATCGGACGTGTGACCAGAAGGCTTTGCGGGCCGTCGCTCGGAGGGACCTCGGCCAGCCGTAGCCCTAGGTTGTTCCCGGCTCTACTGTGTTGCCCGTCGCTGCCCGCCGGTGGGTTTCGGACGTCAACACATTCTGGCACGCCCGGTGGGACCACATCGGCTTGAGAGCTCGAGGAAATCGGCATTGGTCATGTCTGCAGAGCCGATGTTCAGGTATAGTTCTGTGGATAACTGCAGAGCCGATATCTGCAGTAACCTGACAGATTCGGCTCGGGGGGCACATAATTAGATAGACAGATGCTATGAACATGTGCGATACATGTGCAGTGAAATATTGGGGGCCGATAGAAAAATCGGCCAGTAAAAAAAAATTTCTCATGGTATACAGCCGATGCACAGACATCGACTTTAGAGCTAAGAAACAAAGCCGATGCACAGCCATCGACTCTAGTACAATTGCACAGGATCTACCCGCTGCGTATTCAAGACGCGGATTTTCACCAAGTCGGTCTTCAGTGCAGCTTCTGTATACCGCCATGGTAAAGACAAAGAAGAGAGCAGTCACTCTGGTGGCAAGGACAAAGAGGAGGCCGGTTCAAGCGATCGGCTTCGATATAATGATAAAAGGTACAACAATGAAGACGGTATAGAGTCTTATAATGCTTTCAATATGTCTTTTATGTGAGTTTTGCTGTACCGGTTCATACTTGTGTTTGCTTTAAACAACCTTGCTAGCCTAAACCTTGTATCGAGAGGGAATACTTCTCATGCATCCAAGATCCTTGAGCCAAACACTATGCCACTTGTGTCCACCATACCTACCTACTACATGGTATTTCTCCGCCATTCCAAAGTAAATTGCTTGAGTGCTACCTTTGAAATTTCTATTCTTTATCTTTGCAATATACAAGCTCATGGGACAAATAGCTTAAAAACTATTGTGGTATTGAATATGTAATTATGCACTTTATCTCTTATTAAGTTGCTTGTTGTGCGATAACCATGTTTACTGGGGACGCCATCAACTACTCTTTGTTGAATTTCATGTGAGTTGCTATGCATGTTCGTCTTGTCTGAAGTAAGAGCGATCTACCACCTTATGGTTAAGCATGCATATTGTTAGAGAAGAACATTGGGCCGCTAACTAAAGCCATGATCCATGGTGGAAGTTTCAGTTTTGGACATATATCCTCAATCTCAAATGAGAAAATTATTAATTGTTGTTACATGCTTATGCATAAAAGAGTAGTCCATTATCTGTTGTCTATGTTGTCCCGGTATGGATGTCTAAGTTGAGAATAATCAATAGCGAGAAATCCAATGCGAGCTTTTCTCCTTAGACCTTTGTACAGGTGGCATAGAGGTACCCCTTTGTGACACTTGGTTAAAACATGTGCATTGTGATGATCCGGTAGTCCAAGCTAATTAGGACAAGGTGCGGGCACTATTAGTATACTATGCATGAGGCTTGCAACTTGTAAGATATAATTTACATGATACATATGCCTTATTACTACCGTTGACAAAATTGTTTCATGTTTCCAAAATAAAAGCTCTAGCACAAATATAGCAATCCATGCTTCCCTCTGCGAAGGGCCTTTCTTCTACTTTTATTGTTGAGTCAGTTTACCCATTTCCTTCTATCTAAAAAAGCAAACACTTGTGTTAACTGTGCATTGATTCCTACATACTTGCATATTGCACGTGTTATATTACTTTATGTTGACAATATCCAGAAGATATACACAAGACTGCATTCAGAATACCAGGTTCAGTGGGCTTGCTTTCAACGGAAGAAGAGGCGATCGATGGGGGCAAGTTTGGCTGGCTCGGCATGGTGGCTGTCTCAGAATTACCTGAGTTCAAAGCCCTTTGTCTGATCCGTGCATCCTCACCGCTATTCTCGCCTTGACTGAGGCTCGGGGGGCAGCTGGCACAGTAGATGCTCTGTTTTAGAAGCCGATTGGGGTATCATCGGCTGGTCCTTCGTCGCAACCTTCTTCAAAAATGGGAGTTCGCGCAGAAGAGGATCACTGGAGCTGGTGGGAGGAATTTAAGGGCTCTCTTGAAGGCAAGGCATCATGATGGAGAATACTGCGACGGTTTTGCTCTGCCACGACATGACCCGACGAAGAAAAAGCAGAGTGATTTTGGAATTATCGATTCCAAAACCAGGGGGGCATGTGTTATCACCAGAATTGACCGAGTCAGAGGTGGGCCGCGATCAAGATGGACTTGAAGATTATATACGGAAGAAATACGTGAATCGGCCTTATATGCAAAGTTTGGGCTAGTTTGCCCTTGTATCTGTAATATAGTAGATCGCATCTTAGATTAGAAGATAGAGTTTGACCCGTGCACGGTTAGGTGCACGCCTAAATTAGAAAGTCCCCTGGACTATAAATATGTATCTAGGGTTCATGGAATAAACAACAACCAACGTTCAACCAACCAAATCAATCTCGGCGCATCGCCAACTCCTTCATCTCGAGGGTTTCTACCGGTAAGCAACATGCTGCCTAGATCGCATCTTGCGATCTAGGCAGCACAAGCTCCACGTTGTTCATGTGTTGCTCGTACTGAAGCCTTGTTGATGGCGAGCAACGTAGTTATCATAGATGTGTTAGGGTTAGCATTGTTCTTCGCGTAACATGCTATCGTAGTGCAACCCTTGCATATCTAGCCGCCCTCACACCTATCTCAGGTGTGGGGGCGGCACCCGCTGATCTTTATTTAGTAGATCCGATCCGTTACGATCGCTCCTCGTTCATCGAGGATTAGTTTAATATCTGCAATAGTTAGGCCTTACAAAGGGTTGGAGGATCCAGCGGCACGTAGGGTGTCGTTTGCTAGTCCTAGACAGGATGTTCCGGGGATCAACCTCGTGTTGGTTTTAGGCCCTATCTAGGATCGGAAACTTACGATCACCGTGCGTGGCCGCGAGGCCAATCGTGAGTAGGATGATCCGATTATGCGGTGAAAACCCCGAGATCGTCGTAGATCTCATTAGCTTTATCTTGATCAAGCAGGACCACCATATATTCGTGCACCTCGTACAAATCATGGGTGGATCGGCTCCTTGAGCCGATTCACAGGATAACCTGAGAGCCGATCGAGGCTCGTATTTAATGTTTACGTGTATGCCATGCAGGAAACTAAGCGAGGCATCTCCATCACCTTCCTGACCAGGTATAGGTCAGGTGGCACGCCCTTGCAATCAGCATCGGACGTGTGACCAGAAGGCTTTGCGGGCCGTCGCTCGGAGGGACCTCGGCCAGCCGCAGCCCTAGGTTGTTCCCGGCTCTACTGTGTTGCCCGTCGCTGCCCGCCGGTGGGTTTCGGACGTCAACAACAATTCAAACTATCCCGCCCATGTAGTTTAAATTCGCCCTATTTTCGTTAAATCGACATAAAGTCATGTGAGTGGGTGGAAATTAGCAAAGTTGCTTGAAAAATAGTAAAACTCTGGAATTATCCTTTAAATATGCTCTACTTCGTGTGAAAATCGGGGTGTGGAGGCATGTTGAGCTGTTTTATTTGTACCTTCTTCATTAAAACTCCCATTTTATGCACTTTGGATGGAAAGAAATCATTTGTACATAAATTTTGACAACGCCATTTGCAAACATTAATTGTTTTACATGCCAAGATGCACCCATCCACCAAATATGGGGCAAAAGTTTATCACAATCTAGATATATATGTATAATTAGTGAGGGACCCCTTTTGATTTTGTGCAATTTCCACTAATTAGCTAGAGAGAAGGGGTCAGTTAATTAGGCCATGTTAGGGGCTATGTGTTTTAGATTAGGGTTGTGTGGATTCAAATACAACTTCTATATTTGTGTGCTATGATTAATCAAAACTAGACCGATCGATTGCGCACACATTATTGGAGGCACATGCCTTTGCGCACAAAGTGCATGTGTGTGTTGTTGGCCACCAACGAGAGAGCGGCGAGAGAGCGATTGAAATCCCCAAATTAAACACATATATAAGCATACATGGTTAGGCCATGCATGCATATTAATTATATATATTGTGAGGCAAATAAATTAAAGTGCATGCGTATATATATAAGTGTGTTTCTTGGCCACCAACGATATATAGATCGAGAGAGAGAGAGATTGAAATATATATATCCCCAAGAATATGTTCAAACATATATTGAAATATATGCACGAATGATATGCAAGGTATGCCATGCGCACATGCACACTAATTATATATATATTATGAGACAACTTAATCAAATGTGTTTTCATTCGAGATCGAGAACTTGTCAAAAATCAAGTTAATTAATTTATCAATGCTAATTAGTTGGTCGCCTACTTGATGCGCAATTAAGTGTCGTTGGCCTATATATATATATGTAGGGTTTAATTAGGGTTTAGGGTTTAGGGTTAGCTAGCTAGGGTTTTAGGGTTAGGGTTAGGGTTAATTAGGGTTTACGGTCTAGGGTTTAGGGTCTAGGGTTTAGGGTTTAGGGTCTAGGGTTTAGGGTTTAGTGTTTAGGGTGTTTAGGGTGTACGTTTAGGGTTTAGGGTCTAGTGTTTAGGGTTTTTAGGGTGTACGTTTAGGGTATAATTAGGGACTAGGGATTAGGGTTTTAGGGTTTAAGGTTTAGGGATCAACGATCGAGTGCACACATACATTATTAGAGGCACCTGCGCCTTTGCGCATAAAGTGCATGCGTATATATATAAGTGTGTTTCTTGGCCACCAACGATATATAGATCGAGATAACAGAGCCATTTAAATATATATATATCCCCAAGAATATGTTCAAATATATATTGAAATATATGCACGAATCAAGTTAATTAATTTATCAGCGCTAATTAGTTGGTCGCCTGCTTGATGCGCAATTAAGTGTCGTTGGCATATATATGTAGGGTTTAGGGTTTAGGGTTAGCTAGGGGTTAGGGTTAGGGTTAGGGTTTAGGGTTTAGGGTTTAGGGTTTAGTGTTTAGGGTTTAGGGTTTAGGGTTTTAGGGTTTAGGGTCTAGGGTTTAGGGTTTAGTGTTTAGGGTGTTTAGGGGGTGTATGTTTAGGGTATAATTAGGGATTAGGGATTAGGATTTTAGGGTTTAAGGTTTAGGGATCATCGATCGAGTGCACACACACATTATTAGAGGCACCCACGCCTTTGCGCATAAAGTGCATGCGTATATATAAGTGTGTGTTTTGGCCACCAACGATATATATATAGATCGAGAGAGAGAGATTGAACTATATATATTTATCCCCAAGAATATGTTCAGATATATATTGAAATATATGCATGAATGATATGTGCAAGGTATGCCATGCGCGCATGCACACTAATTGTATATATATTATGAGGCAACTTAATCAAATGTGTTTTCATTCGAGAGAACTTGTCAAGGTTCAAGTTAATTAATTTATCAGCGCTAATTAGTTGGTCGCCTGCTTGATGCGCAATTAAGTGTCGTTGGCCTATATATATATGTAGGGTTTAATTAGGGTTTAGGGTTTAGGATTAGCTAGCTAGGGTTTTAGGGTTAGGGTTAGGGTTAAGGTTAATTAATTAGGGTTTAGGGTCTAGGGTTTAGGGTTTAGGGTTTGGGGTTTAGTGTTTAGGGTTTAGGGTCTAGGGTTAGGGTTTAGGGTTTAGGGTTTAGGGTGTAGTGTTTAGGGTTTAGGGTCTAGGGTTTAGTGTTTAGTGTTTAGGGTGTTTAGGGTGTACGTTTAGGGTATAATTAGGGATTAGGGATTAGGGTTTTAGGGTTTAAGGTTTAGGGATCATCGATCGAGTGCACACACACATTATTAGAGGCACCCGCGCCTTTGCGCATAAAGTGCATGCATATATATAAGTGTGTTTTTTGGCCACCAACGATATATATATAGATCGAGAGAGAAAGATTGAAATATATATATTTATCCCAAAGAATATGTTCAGATATATATTGAAATATATGCACAAATGATATGTGCAAGGTATGCCATGCGCGCATGCACACTAATTGTATATATATTATGAGGCAACTTAATCAAATGTGTTTTCATTCGAGAGAACTTGTCAAGATTCAAGTTAATTAATTTATCAGCGCTAATTAGTTGGTCGCCTGCTTGATGCGCAATTAAGTGTCGTTGGCCTATATATATATATGTAGGGTTTAATTAGGGTTTAGGGTTTAGGGTTAGCTAGCTAGGGTTTTAGGGTTAGGGTTAAGGTTAATTAATTAGGGTTTTGTTATCACCAGAATTTGACCGAGCCAGAGGTGGGCCGCGATCAAGATGGACTTGAAGAATATACATAGAAGAGTTACGAGAATCGGCCTGTTATGCAAAGTTGGGCTAGTCTGCCCTTGTATCTGTAATATAGTAGATCGCATCTTAGATTAGAAGATAGAGTTTTACCCGTGCACGGTTAGGTGCACGTCTAAATTAGAAAGTCCCCTGGACTATAAATATGTATCTAGGGTTTATGGAATAAACAACAACCAACGTTCAACCAACCAAATCAATCTCGGCGCATCGCCAACTCCTTCATCTCGAGGGTTTCTACCGTTAAGCAACATGCTGCCTAGATCGCATCTTGCGATCTAGGCAGCACAAGCTCCACGTTGTTCATGCGTTGCTCGTACTGAAGCCTTGTTGATGGCGAGCAACGTAGTTATCATAGATGTGTTAGGGTTAGCATAGTTCTTCGCGTAACATGCTATCGTAGTGCAACCCTTGCATATCTAGCCGCCCTCACACCTATCTCAAGTGTGGGGGCGGCACCCCGCTTGATCTTTATTTAGTAGATCCGATCCGTTACGATCGCTCCTCGTTCATCGAGGATTAGTTTAATATCTGCAATAGTTAGGCCTTACAAAGGGTTGGAGGATCCAGCGGCACGTAGGGTGTCGTTTGCTAGTCCTAGACAGGATGTTCCGGGGATCAACCTCGTGTTGGTTTTTAGGCCCTATCTAGGATCGGCTTACGATCACCGTGCGTGGCCGCGAGGCCCAATCATGAGTAGGATGATCCGATTATGCGGTGAAAACCCCAGATCGTCGTAGATCTCATTAGCTTTATCTTGATCAAGCAGGACCACCATATATTCGTGCACCTCGTACGAATCATGGGTGGATCGGCTCCTTGAGCCGATTCACAGGATAACCTGAGAGCCGATCGAGGCTCGTATTTAATGTTTACGTGTATGCCATGCAGGAAACTAAGCGAGGCATCTCCATCACCTTCCTGACCAGGTATAGGTCAGGTGGCACGCCCTTGCAATCAGCATCGGACGTGTGACCCCGGGGAAGGCTTTGCGGGCCGTCGCTCGGAGGGACCTCGGCCAGCCGCAGCCCTAGGTTGTTCCCGGCTCTACTGTGTTGCCCGTCGCTGCCCGCCGGTGGGTTTCGGACGTCAACAAGATCGGTGGTGACCCTAGTGACTACCAGTTCTTGCCTGAGGCGCCTAAGGAGATCCCTCACGGGTACACGTGCACGTATGTGCCAGATTGTGGTAACTGGGCACTCACAAACCAGGCCACAACATCAGGGACTTACGGGAAAATAGGAGGGACGTCGGCGACGAGCTTGAGAAGCGAGACGTGGCTAACTAGGTACGCCACCGACGAACCTCCGAGCTCAGCTCCTGCGGTTGGCTCGAGCTGGAAAAGCAAACATGGCTGGCTAAGTACGCCACCCCGGCGAATCTTCGAGTTCAACTCCTGCAGCCAGCACGAGCGGATCAGATCAGCAACATGCGAGAGACCGATTCGGCATGGTGCCGAAACGGAGGGCAATCGGCTATTCCAAGCCGTACCCCGACGACTACGAGATGATCCCGCTACCACCTAAATATCGGCTCCCTGACTTCTCCAAATTCAGTGGATCAGATGGTTCCAGCTCCATCGAGCACGTGGGCCGATATTTGGCACAACTAGGACCGGCTTCAGTGTCGGATCAACTACGCGTGAGGCTCTTCTCCACGGTCCCTCATGGGATCGGCTTTCGGGTGGTACGCCTCGTTGCCACCGGACTCCATCCGGACTTGGAAGCAGTTGGAAGAGCGATTCCATATGCGGTACCATTCGAAGGCTTCCGAGTCCGGCATTGCCGATCTAGCACAACTACGTCGAAGCGTGGAGAAGCGTGACGAGTACATCCGGCGCTTCGGGGAATCTTAAGGCGATGTTATTCGGTTCGTATAAGCGAAAAGGAAACGATCGAGTTGGCGATGGCGGGCCTCGCAACACCGCTCAAGGACATGGCCTCCCAAGCAGATTATCCCTCAACAGCGCACATGGTTCAGAAGCGTCGGCATATGAACAGCGCCACCCGGACCTGTACCGGGACAAATTCAAGCGTGCGATAGTCTGGTCGAGGCAGAGGAAGACGAAGCTCCTGCGGGAGACCAAGAGGTAGCAGTGGCTGAATGGACTCGGGGGGCAACCCCCGTGTCCTGCAAATGGGTAAAGCCACCAGGCCCGCCCAGGGGGTTTGATTTTGACGTGACCAAAACTGAACAAATCTTCGACCTCCTGCTCAAGGAAAAGCAGTTGAAGATACCTGAAGGTCTCAAATTCCCCACGGCACAAGAGCTGAACGGAAAGCCATACTGCAAATGGCATAACTCGCTCTCACATGCTACCAACGACTGCAGGGTGTGGCGTCAGCAGATCCAAATGGCGATAGAACAAGGACGTCTGATTTTCAATCAGTACGCCATGAAGGTCGACACCCACCCCTTCCCCGCCGTAAACATGGTGGAGTACACTTACCCTGAAGGTTGCCAGCCAGGGTCTTCGTTCAGCATCAACATGGTAGGATCTGGACGCCACGCTGGCAAGGATGGAGACGAGGGCAGCTGCTCTCGTAGCAAGGACATAGAGGAGGCCGCTCCACGCGATCGGCTCCGGCATGATGGCAAGCGCTACGTCACGGAGGGAGAAGTGAAGAATATCAGATATCAGCGACCCCTCTCTGATCACCTCCTCAACAAGTATGTGAGTCAGTATGACCAACGCCGACGATCTAGCGATGATGATGAAAGAGACCGTCTGGCTAGAGAAGCCAGAAGACATCGTCGGCATGATCGCGATGAGGAGGAGCACGAGCGCCGTGCCAAAGAAAAATCAAGGGAGCAAGACGACAACGATAGGCACTGGGACTGCCCCTTCTTCAGACATTCTGGCACGCCAGGAATGAGCCGATTGCCAACAATCGGCAATTGCCCAGAATGCAACCAGAAGAAGAAGGAGGCAGCCAACGTGTCTGTGTTCAAGCGCTTAGGGCCTCTCCCGCCACAAAGCAAACGCGCTGAGTCCCCTCGGTGGGCAGATCTCGAGGATTCAGAAGACGAGGGACGAGAAGAAGAAGACAGGTACCACCGGCCAAGGTGGTGCCCTGATGGACTCAGCCGTTCACAAAAGCGCAGGGTTCAGCGATCACGCGGCCTGGAGGAAGCCGAAAGGTTATACTTGCATACGCTAAGGAAGGCACGACCTGATCTGGCTGCGAAAGTTCAGCGAACCCTGGACAAAGAGGGTCGTCCACGGAAAATGGAGTGGCGTCCCAAGCAGAGGAAAGCCGATGATGAAACATCGGCTGGTACAAACATGGTGCTCGTCCTTCCGACGGAGCTTAATGCTCCACGATCAGACGAAGCACTCTCAAGCATCGTACCGGTGGAGAAGAAGGACGGCCGATGGCGGGTGGCTATAGATTTTCGAGACCTCAACAGAGCCACCGGCCTGACCGAGTAGCTGAAGCAAAGCGATGAGCAAACATGGCGAGGCTGATCCTTGTGATCGGCCCCAAAAATTATGAAGGAGCATTACAGAACCTTCAGTCAGCGCTTCAATCGATATGGAGGCCGATTCCAGCAATCGGCTAAAATTATCTTCACCACGTGTTCTGCTTGTGTTCAGCATCGAGCTACTGGGCAGCGGCCACGTCGGCGGATGAAAGTCAGCACGAATCCTCGCGGAGCCGACGTGCAAATACAGTGCCCTGGCTAACCACAAAAGCCGGTATCTGCAGTCATCTGGCAGATTCGGCTCGAGGGGCCCCTAGAGCGAATGAACATGTGAGCATGCACAGGAGAACATGGTGCAGTAAAATATTGGGGCCGATAGGAAAAATCGGCCAGTAAAATTTTTTTTTTTTGTCACAGCCGATGCAAAGCCATCGACTCTAGTACAGTTACACAAGACCTACTGGCTATGTGCTCAGGGCCCACATTGTCGCCAAGATGGGGGCAAGTCTGGCTGATTCTTCATGGTGGCTGTCTCGGATTACCAGATTACCTAAGGTCAGAGCCTTTTTGTTTGATCTGGGCATCCGTGCCAGTATTCTCGCCTTGATTGAGGCTCGGGGGGCAGCTCGCCCTGAAATATCTTTGTTTTGGAGAGCCGATTTCGTTGGAATCGGTTGGTTCCATACTAATAACTTGGAGGCCAATGGTCACGTGTTTGGCTGATTCATTGCTATTCTCGCCTTGGGTGAGGCTTGGGGGGCAACTCGCCTGAAAGTTTCTTGGCTCTGGAGAGCAAATTTGGTTGGAATCGGCTGGCTCTACATTGCAACTGTTCTGAAAAGGGGTGTTTTTGCTACAGAGGTATCAGCTTTAGCATCCAAGCTGATTCAGCGACAGTTCCAGGGTCCTTGTAAAGACACCTGCTCAAGACTAAACCCACGGCTTCTTTGCGATCGGCGGTGCTATCATCATCGGTAAGGCGGCAAATTTGGAGGGATGACTGAATTGACCTGTCTCGCAGATTGTCGTGAGAGACCGATGCGTTGCCATCAGTCGTTGGACATTGATTGGGCTAACGGTCGACAAAGTCAGATGAGGGGAAATCGGCTGAATCAGCATACAGGACATCGGCAAAATCAAAAGAAGTTTTCATTGATAATAAAATTTCTTACAAGGAGAAGCCGATTGTTCAACAAAAGGGAACGGATTACTACTGCCAACCCTATGCTAGCGAATCCCTACTCTAAGGGCTGTTGCTGTCATTGCCGTCGCTGAGGTAGCTGCCGCCATTGCTGCTGTCGGCGAGTTCTTCGTTGCTACTACTGTGACCTTCAGCAGAGGCCTCCTCCTCGTCATCATCATCATCCTCGTCTGACCAAGCCCAGCCCCGGATACGCTTTGGTGGTGGTTCGTCGGAGGAGGTGTCGTCCTCCTGTTCTTTCTTCAGGTCGGAGGAGACGTCTTCTTCTTCGTCGTCCTCTTCTTCTTTGGTGACGGAGGTGAATTTGCCCCGGAAGGGAGGGTCGTCGTCATCGCTCTCCGCCTCCAGTGCTCCGTCAACCAGGTACCGGAGGTCATCTTCCCCGTCGGTTAGGGGCATGGCCCCATCTGACCAGACGAGGCCCGCACCCTCCGGCACAAAGTCGAAGTCCCACTCCCGCTTGTCCCAATGTTTGGGAGCCCGGCGGTTGTACGCCTCCATCTGGTCGTGCTCTGGAACCAACTCGCTTGAGGAAGAGGATTGGAGAGAGACAGAAGAGGAGGAAGAAGACGACATGGCTGAGGGAGAAGAGGGTTTTTTTGGTGCCGATAGCTGGAACAGAGGAAGGGGATGAAGAGGGCTAATCGATCGGCACGGTTAAATAATGAGAAGCCTGGTGGAAATTTAATGCCATTGCAGTTTCCGAGGAGGTGATGCCAAAGCTATCGAATTTTGCAGAGAAGCTGGAAAGACACGGCATCATGATGAAGAATACTGCGACAGGTCTGCTCTGCCACGACATGACCCTTCGAAGGAAAAACAGATTGGTTTTGAAATTACCATTGCCAAAACCAGGGGGGCATGTGTTATCACCAGAATTTGACGGAGCCAGAGGTGGGCCGCGATCAAGATGGACTTGAAGAATATACATAGAAGAGTTACGAGAATCGGCCTGTTATGCAAAGTTGGGCTAGTCTGCCCTTGTATCTGTAATATAGTAGATCGCATCTTAGATTAGAAGATAGAGTTTTACCCGTGCACGGTTAGGTGCACGTCTAAATTAGAAAGTCCCCTGGACTATAAATATGTATCTAGGGTTTATGGAATAAACAACAACCAACGTTCAACCAACCAAATCAATCTCGGCGCATCGCCAACTCCTTCATCTCGAGGGTTTCTACCGTTAAGCAACATGCTGCCTAGATCGCATCTTGCGATCTAGGCAGCACAAGCTCCACGTTGTTCCTGCGTTGCTCGTCCTGCAGCCGTGTGGATGGCGAGCAACGTAGTTATCATAGATGTGTTAGGGTTAGCATAGTTCTTCGCGTAACATGCTATCGTAGTGCAACCCTTGCATATCTAGCCGCCCTCACACCTATCTCAGGTGTGGGGGCGGCACCCCGCTTGATCTTTATTTAGTAGATCCGATCCGTTACGATCGCTCCTCGTTCATCGAGGATTAGTTTAATATCTGCAATAGTTAGGCCTTACAAAGGGTTGGAGGATCCAGCGGCACGTAGGGTGTCGTTTGCTAGTCCTAGACAGGATGTTCCGGGGATCAACCTCGTGTTGGTTTTTAGGCCCTATCTAGGATCGGCTTACGATCACCATGCGTGGCCGCGAGGCCCAATCGTGAGTAGGATGATCCGATTATGCGGTGAAAACCCCAGATCGTCGTAGATCTCATTAGCTTTATCTTGATCAAGCAGGACCACCATATATTCGTGCACCTCGTACGAATCATGGGTGGATCGGCTCCTTGAGCCGATTCACAGGATAACCTGAGAGCCGATCGAGGCTCGTATTTAATGTTTACGTGTATGCCATGCGAGGAAACTAAGCGAGGCATCTCCATCACCTTCCTGACCAGGTATAGGTCAGGTGGCACGCCCTTGCAATCAGCATCGGACGTGTGACCAGAAGGCTTTGCGGGCCGTCGCTCGGAGGGACCTCGGCCAGCCGCAGCCCTAGGTTGTTCCCGGCTCTACTGTGTTGCCCGTCGCTGCCCGCCGGTGGGTTTCGGACGTCAACAGGTTTAGGGTCTAGGGTTTAGGGTTTAGCAGGGTTTGGGGTTGGGGTTTAGTGTTTAGGGTTTAGGGTCTAGGGTTAGGGTTTAGGGTTTAGGGTGTAGTGTTTAGGGTTTAGGGTCTAGGGGTTTAGGGTTTAGTGTTTTGGGTGTTAATTTAGGGTGTACGTTTAGGGTATAATTAGGGATTAGGGATTAGGGTTTTAGGGTTTAAGGTTTAGGGATCATCGATTGAGTGCACACACACATTATTAGAGGCACCCGCGCCTTTGCGCATAAAGTGCATGCGCATATATATATAAGTGCGTTTTTTGGCCACCAACGATATATATATAGATCGAGAGAGAGAGAGATTGAAATATATATATTTATCCCCAATAATATGTTCAGATATATATTGAAATATATGCACAAATGATATGTGCAAGGTATGCCATGCGCGCATGCACACTGTATATATATTATGAGGCAACTTTAATCAAATGTGTTTTCATTCGAGAGAACTTGCCAAGATTCAAGTTAATTAATTTATCCGCGCTAATTAGTTGGTCGCCTGCTTGATGCGCAATTAAGTGTCGTTGGCCTATATATATGTAGTATTAGGGTTTAGGGTTAGGGTTAGGGTTAAGGTTAATTAATTAGGGTTTAGGGTCTAGGGTTTAGGGTTTAGGGTTTGGGGTTTAGTGTTTAGGGTTTAGGGTCTAGGGTTAGGGTTTAGTATGTGTTTAGGGTTTAGGGTTTAGGGTGTAGTGTTTAGGGTTTAGGTCTAGGGTTTAGGGTTTAGTGTTTAGGGTGTTTAGGGTGTACGTTTAGGGTATAATTAGGGATTAGGGATTAGGGTTTTATGGTTTAAGGTTTAGGGATCATCGATCGAGTGCACACACACATTATTGGAGGCACTCGCGCCTTTGCGCATAAAGTGCATCCGTATATATATATATAAGTGTGTTTCTTGGCCACACCAACGATATATAGATCTAGAGAGAGATTGAAATATATTTAGCGTTTAGGGTTTAGGGTCTAGCTAGGGTTAGGGTTTGGTGTTTAGTGTTTAGGGTGTTTATGGTTTAGGGTATAGGGTATAGGCCGGGTTTAGTGTTTAGGGTGTTTAGGGTGTACGTTTAGGGTATAATTAGGGATCAGGGATTAGGGTTTTAGGGTTTAAGGTTTAGGGATCATCGATCGAGCTAGTGCACACACACATTATTAGAGGCACCCGCGCCTTTGCGCATAAATTCATGCGTATATATATAAGTGTGTTTCTTGGCCACCAACGATATATAGATCGAGATAAGAGAGAGATTGAAATATATATATATCCCCAAGAATATCTTCAAACATGTATTGAAATATATGCACGAATGATATGCAAGGTATGCCATGCGCACATGCACACTAATTATATATATATTATGAGACAACTTAATCAAATGTGTTTTCATTCGAGATCGAGAACTAGTCAAAAATCAAGTTAATTAATTTATCAGCGCTAATTAGTTGGTCGCCTGCTTGATGCGCAATTAAGTGTCGTTGGCCTATATATGTAGGGTTTAATTAGGGTTTAGGGTTTAGGGTTAGCTAGGGGTTAGGGTTAGGGTTAGGGTTAGGGTTAGGGTTTAGGGATTTAGGGTTTAGGGTTTAGTGTTTAGGGTTTAGGGTTTAGGGTCTAAGGTTTAGGGTTTAGTGTTTAGGGTGTTTAGGGTGTACGTTTAGGGTATAATTGGGGATTAGGGTTTAAGGTTTAGGGATCATCGATCGAGTGCACACACACACATTATTAGAGGCACCCGCGCCAATTTGCGCATAAAGTACATGCATATATATATAAGTGTGTTTCTTGGCCACCAACGATATATAGATCTAGAGAGAGATTGAAATATATTTAGGGTTTAGGGTCGTTTAGGGTCTAGGGTTAGGGTTTAGGGTTTAGTGTTTAGGGTTTAGGGTTTAGGGTTTAGGGGGGTTTAGGGTCTAGGGTTTAGGGTTTAGTGTTTAGGGTGTTTAGGGTGTCTGTTTAGGGTATAATCAGGGATCAGGGATTAGGGTTTTAGGGTTTTAGGGTTTAACGTTTAGGGATATCATCGATCGAGCTAGTGCACACACACATTATTAGAGGCACCCGCGCCTTTGCGCATAAAGTACATGCGTATATATATAAGTGTGTTTCTTGGCCACCAACGATATATAGATCTAGAGAGAGATTGAAATATATTTAGGGTTTAGGGTTTAGGGTTTAGGGTTTATTATGGTCTAGGGTTAGGGTTTAGTGTTTAGGGTTTAGGGTTTAGGTTCTAGGGTTTAGGGTTTAGTGTTTAGGGTGTTTAGGGTGTACGTTTAGGGTATAATTAGGAATCAGGGATTAGGGTTTTAGGGTTTAAGGTTTAGGGATCATCGATCGAGCTAGTGCACACACACATTATTAGAGGCACCCGCGCCTTTGCGCATAAAGTGCATGCGTATATATATAATAAGTTTGTTTCTTGGCCACCAACGATATATATAGATCGAGAGAGAGGTTGAAATATATATATATATATATATCCCCAAGAATATGTTCAGATATATATTGAAATATATATATGCACGAATGATATGTGCATGGTATGCCATGCGCGCATGCACACTAATTGTATATATATTATGAGGCAACTTAATCAAATGTGTTTTCATTCGAGAGAACTTGTCAAGATTCAAGTTAATTAATTTATCAGCGCTAATTATTTGGTCGCCTGCTTGATGCGCAATTAAGTGTCGTTGGCCTATATATATGTAGTGTTTAATTAGGGTTTAGGGTTTAGGGTTAGCTAGCTAGGGTTTTAGGGTTAGGGTTAGGGTTAATTAGGGTTTAGGGTCTAGGGTTTAGGGTTTAGGGTTTGGGGTTTAGTACGTGTTTAGGGTTTAGGGTCTAGGGTTAGGGTTTAGGGTTTAGTGTTTAGGGTTTAGGTTCTAGGGTTTAGGGTTTAGTGTTTAGGGTGTTTAGGGTGTACGTTTAGGGTATAATTAGGGATTAGGGTTTTAGGGTTTAAGGTTTAGGGATCATCGATCGAGTGCACACACACATTAATTATTAGAGGCACCCACGCCTTTGCGCATAAAGTGCATGCGTATATATATAAGTGTGTTTCTTGGCCACCAACGATATATAGATCTAGAGAGAGATTGAAATATATTTAGGGTTTATGGTTTAGGGTTTAGGGTTTAGGGTCAAGGGTTGGGGTTTAGGGTTTAGGGTCTAGTGTTTAGGGTTTAGGGTATAGGGAGTAGTGTTTAGGGTTTAGGATCTAGGGTTTAGTGTTTAGGGTGTTTAGGGTGTATGTTTAGGGTATAATTAGGGATTAGGGTTTTAGGGTTTAAGGTTAAGGGATCATCGATCGAGTGCACACACACATTATTAGAGGCACCCGCGCCTTTGCGCATAAAGTGCATGCGTATATATAAGTGTATTTCTTGGCCACCAACGATATATAGATCGAGAGAGAGAGATTTAAATATATATATCCCCAAGAATATGTTCAAATATACGCAAGAATGATATGCAAGGTATGCCATGCGCGCATGCACACTAATTATATATATATTATGAGACAACTTAATCAAATGTGTTTTCATTCGAGATTGAGAACTTGTCAAAATTCAAGTTAATTAATTTATCAGCGCTAATTAGTTGGTCGCCTGCTTGATGCGCAATTAAGTGTCGTTGGCCTATATATGTAGGGTTTAATTAGGGTTAGGGTTAGGGTTAGTGTTAATTAGGGTATAGGGTCTAGGGTTTAGTGTTTAGGGTTTAGGGTTTACTGTTTATGTTTTAGGTTTTTGGGTTTAGTGTTTAGGGTTTAGGGTTTAGTGTTTATGGTTTAGGGTTTAGTGTTTAGGGTGTTTAGGGATTAGGATTAGGGTTTTAGGGTTTTATGGTTTAAGGTTTAGGGATCATCGATCGAGTGCGCACACACATTATTAGAGGCACCCACGCCTTTGCGCATAAAGTGCATGCGTATATATATAAGTGTGTTTCTTGGCCACCAACGATATATAGATCGAGAGATAGAGATTGAAATCCCCAAGAATATGTTCAAATATACGCACACACATGAATTATTAGAGGCACCCGCTGACATAGGCATACCCAATGGGCCTGCCGAATATGGTACCCGGGGTTTACTGAAGGCCCACAACCGGAAGTATAAGGAGAATCGGAAGCCCATGTTGTTACTAAGGAAAGCTAGAGTTGTAATAGGAGTTGTTATTTGTAATCTTGCGGGATGGGTTGGAAACCCTCCCGGACTCTGTAAACTTGTGTATCACGAATCCCTCGGCTCCGCCTCCTATATAAGGGGGAGTCGAGGGACAAAGAGAGGATCGAATCTACTGTCAACACAACCCTAGTTTTTATATTGTTGAGCACTTTTCGGCTGAAACCTTCGAGATCTACTTGCCCTCTACATCTAACGAAACCCTAGTCTACAATCCGTAGGCATTGACAAGTTAATCCCTTGTCAATTGGCACCGTCTGTGGGAACTAGAGGCGACAAGGAGCTGATCTCGATGGCACGTTCAAGATCGTCGACTTCATCAGTAGCAAGCAACATCATGGACAGAGGTAAACAGATCGAAACTGGTCTCGTTGATTTTATTCCTCACCCGCCCTCCCGTTTGGATGCATATGCATATCTGGAGGAGCCCATGAAGATGACGTTTGGAAAGTTCCACTTCCGCGTCGAGAAAGAAGGAGCGTATCGTCTCGAAGTTCCGATCTCGTCGGGATTATCGGCGGTTGGTCCTGATTTCTCAAACTCAGTATCATCCATCGAGTCAAGCGACAAGGAGATTTCGTCGCCACGCTTCATCGGCAGCAGGGCAAGCGAAAAACTCGCCAAAATCTTCAGCGACATGTCCTTCGAGTCATCTGCGGACTCCTATATAAGTGATGATTCTAGCGACACCGACAGCTTCGACTTCATCGACAAATCCATCTCTATTGGGAAGGTCTTCACCAATCTCTATGATGGTGTCACCAAACCAAGCAAAGTAAAAACTCCAAAATATCACCAAGTTTATGCCATTGGAGAAGCAAGTCGCGATCAAGAGGAGACATCAGAGGCTTTCGACGATTTGGGAAATCCCTATGTCGATCCCTCAGATCTAAGGAGAGGTTTGGGCACTAAATATGTCGGGCCCACACCACGTGCCAGAGTTCAACTTCCACAAGCAGCATGGGATAGAGCTGCGAAAGCTTTGGACGGCTCTAAACCAATGGAGACAACTGCTACAGTCGAAGAACTGCAAGCTTATCAATATAGACTCGCCCGAGCTGGAAGAGAATTGGAAAAACAGACAGCTGCCTTAAACAGAAGAAAGGAAGCAGCTTCCGCATCAAGCAGGCGACAAAGGGAATTAAGTCGACAATCAGAAACTTCGGGAGATAGTCACAGAGAAGCTCGGAGGAGAGCAAGATCTCGGCTGAAAAATATACCGGAAGCTGAAAGAGAGACTCTAATCCAAAACCTCGACATGTCCTTTATGTCAATCGACACGAGGGGGAATATTATCCCAAAAACACTGGAAGCAGGATACATGGCGACACAAGCTTTCATCTTAGCGTCCAGGCCACCTCCCGGAGACCCAAGAGAAGCGTTGTACAACATGGCCATGGCAGGATGTGGAGCCATGGGAGCAGCGTTCACAACTACACCTCCCGAAGGAACTGCAAGGCAAAATAGTCCGAGACCTACCGCAGCAGTGCAAGATCCACCAAGAGCGAGTGGAGCCAGAGACATAACAACTCAGGCCAGAGTTGATAGAGCGCGACAAGAAAGAAGGGAACGTCGGTGATGGCGTGTAACACACACGTTCGTTGGGAACCCCAAGAGGAAGGTATGATGCACACAGTAGCAAGTTTTCCCTTAGAAAGAAACCAAGGTTTATCGAACCAGGAGGAGCCAAGAAGCACGTTGAAGGTTGTTGGTGGCGGGATGTAGTGCGGCGCAACACCAGGGATTCCGGCGCCAACGTGGAACCTGCACAACACAACCAAAGTACTTTGCCCCAACGAAACAGTGAGGTTGTCAATCTCACCGGCTTGCTGTAACAAAGGATTAGATGTATAGTGTGGATGATGATTGTTTGCAGAAAATAGTAAAGAACAAATATTGCAGTAGATTGTATTCGATGTAAAGAATGGACCGGGGTCCACAGTTCACTAGAGGTGTCTCTCCCATAAGATAAATAGCATGTTGGGTGAACAAATTACAGTCGGGCAATTGACAAATAGAGAGGGCATGACAATGCACATACATGATATGATAAGTATTGTGAGATTTAATTGGGCATTACGACAAAGTACATAGACCGCTATCCAGCATGCATCTATGCCTAAAAAGTCCACCTTCAGGTTATCGTCCGAACCCCTTCCGGTATTAAGTTGCAAACAACAGACAATTGCATTAAGTATGGTGCGTAATGTAATCAATAACTACATCCTCGGACATAGCATCAATGTTTTATCCCTAGTGGCAACAGCACATCCACAACCTTAGAACTTTCTGTCCTTTGTCCCAGTTTAATGGAGGCATGAACCCACTATCGAGCATAAATACTCCCTCTTGGAGTTAAGAGCAAAAACTTGGCCAGAGCCTCTACTAATAACGGAGAGCATGCAAGATCATAAACAACACATAGGTAATAGATTGATAATCAACATAACATAGTATTCTCTATCCATCGGATCCCGACAAACACAACATATAGCATTACAGATAGATGATCTTGATCATGTTAGGCAGCTCACAAGATCCAACAATGAAGCACATGAGGAGAAGACAACCATCTAGCTACTGCTATGGACCCATAGTCCAGGGGTGAACTACTCACTCATCACTCCGGAGGTGACCATGGCGGTGAAGAGTCCTCTAGGAGATGATTCCCCTCTCCGGCAGGGTGCCGGAGGCGATCTCCAGAATCCCGCGAGATGGGATTGGCGGCGGCGGCGTCTCAGTAAGGTTTTCCGTATCGTGGCTCTCGGTACTGGGGGTTTCGCGACGAAGGCTTTAAGTAGGCGGAAGGGCAACGCGGGGGGCCACACGAGGGCCCCACACACCAGGGCCGCGCGGCCAAGACCTGGGCCGCGCCGCCCTGTTGTGGCCCCACTTCCTTTCCCCCTCGGTCTTACGGAAGCTTCGTGCAAAAATAGGACCACAGGCGTTGATTTCGTCCAATTCCGAGAATATTTCCTTTGTAGGATTTCTGAAACCAAAAACAGCAGAAAACAGCAACTGGCTCTTCGGCATCTCGTTAATAGGTTAGTGCCGGAAAATGCATAAATATGACATAAAGTATGCATAAAACATGTAGATATCATCAATAATGTGGCATGGAACATAAGAAATTATCGATACGTCGGAGACGTATTAGCATCCCCAAGCTTAGTTCCTGCTCGTCCCGAGCAGGTAAACGATAACAAAGATAATTTCTGGAGTGACATGCCATCATAACCTTGATCATACTATTGTAAGCATATGTAATGAATGCAGCGATATCAAAACAATGGTAATGACATGAGTAAACAACTGAATCATAAAGCAAAGACTTTTCATGAATAGTACTTCAAGACAAGCATCAATAAGTCTTCCATAAGAGTTAACTCATAAAGCAATAAATCAAAGTAAAGGTATTGAAGCAACACAAAGGAAGATTAAGTTTTAGCGGTTGCTTTCAACTTATAACATGTATATCTCATGGATAGTGTCAATGTAAAGTAATATAACAAGTGCAATATGCAAGTATGTAGGAATCAATGCACAATTCACACAAGTGTTTGCTTCTTGAGGTGGAGAGAAATAGGTGAACTGACTCAACATAAAAGTAAAAGAAAGGTCCTTCAAAGAGGAAAGCATCGATTGCTATATTTGTGCTAGAGCTTTTATTTTGAAAACATGAAACAATTTTGTCAACGGTAGTAATAAAGCATATGTATCATGTAAATTATATCTTACAAGTTGCAAGCCTCATGCATAGTGTACTAATAGTGCCCGCACCTTGTCCTAATTAGCTTGGGTTAACACTGATTATCATTGCATAACATATGTTTCAACCAAGTGTCACAAAGGGGTACCTCTATGCACTTTGTACAAGGGTCTAAGGAGAAAGTTCGCATTGGATTTCTCGCTTTTGATCATTCTTCAACTTAGACACCCATACCGGGACAACATAGACAACAGATAATGGACTCCTCTTTTAATGCTTAAGCATTCAACAACAGTTAATATTCTCATAAGAGATTGAGGTTTTATGTCCAAACTGAAACTTCCACCATGATTCATGGCTTTAGTTAGCGGCCCAATGTTCTTCTCTAACAGTATGCATACTCAAACCATTTGATTGTGAAAACCGCCCTTACTTCAGACAAGACAAACATGCATAGCAACTCACATGATATTCAACAAAGAGTAGTTGATGGCGTCCCCAGAAAACATGGTTATCGCACAACAAGCAACTTAATAAGAGATAAAGTGCATAAGTACATATTCAATACCACAATAGTTTTTAAGGCTATTTTGTCCCATGAGCTATATATTGCAAAGGCGAATGATGGAAATTTAAAGGTAGCACTCAAGCAATTTACTTTGGAATGGCGGAGAAATACCATGTAGTAGGTAGGTATGGTGGACACAAATGGCATAGTGGTTGGCTCAAGGATTTTGGATGCATGAGAAGTATTCCCTCCCGATACAAGGTTTAGGCTAGCAAGGTTATTTGAAACAAACACAAGGATGAACCGGTGCAGCAAAACTCACATAAAAGACATATTGTAAACATTATAAGACTCTACACCGTCTTCCTTGTTGTTCAAAACTCAATACTAGAAATTATCTAGACTTTAGAGAGACCAAATATGCAAACCAAATTTTAGCAAGCTCTATGTATTTTTCATTAATGGGTGCAAAGTATATGATGCAAGAGCTTAAACATGAGCACAACAATTTCCAAGTATCAAATTATTCAAGACATTTTATAATTACTACATGTAGCATTTCCCGATTCCAACCATATAACAATTTAACAAAGAAGATTCAACCTTCGCCATGAATACTATGAGTAAAGCCTAAGGACATATTTGTCCATATGCAACAACGGAGCGTGTCTCTCTCCCACACAATGAATGCTAGGATCCATTTTATTCAAACAAAAACAAAAACAAAAACAAACAGACGCTCCAAGGAAATCACATAAGATGTGACTGAATAAAAATATAGTTTCAGGGGAGGAACCTGATGATGTTGTCGATGAAGAAGGGGATGCCCAAGGCATCCCCAAGCTTAGACGCTTGAGTCTTCTTAAAATATGCAGGGGTGAACCACCGGGGCATCCCAAAGCTTAGAGCTTTCACTCCTCTTGATCATAGTATATCATACTCCTCTCTTGACCCTTGAAAACTTCCTTCACACCAAACTTCAAGCAAACTCATTAGAGGGTTAGTGCACAATAAAAATTTACATGTTCAGAGGTAACATAATCATTCTTAACACTTCTGGACATTGCACAAAGCTACTGGACATTAATGGATCAAAGAAATTCATCCAACATAGCAAAAGAGGCAATGCGAAATAAAAGGCAGAATCTGTCAAAACAGAACAGTTCGTAAAGACGAAATTTAAAGTGGCACCAGACTTGCTCAGATGAAAATGCCCAAATTGAATGAAAATTGCGTACATATCTGAGGATCACTCACGTAAATTGGCATAATTTTCTGAGTTACCTACAGAGAATTAGGCCCAGATTCGTGACAGCAAAGAAATCTGTTTCTGCGCAGTAATCCAAATCTAGTATGAACGTTACTATCAACGACTTTACTTGGCACAACAATGCACAAAACTAAGATAAGGAGAGGTTGCTACAGTATTAAACAACTTCCAAGACTCAAATATAAAACAAAGTACTGTAGTAAAAACATGGGTTGTCTCCCATAAGCGCTTTTCTTTAACGCCTTTCAGCTAGGCGCAGAAAGTGTGAATCAAGTATTATCGAGAGATGAAGCATCGACATTACTACCAGGGGTGTTGGGAGTTTTATCAATTTTAGGCATATAATAATTCTTGGGTTTAGGCACCTTAGAGACTGTTGTCGTCCGAAACCCACCGGCGGGCAGCGACGGGCAACACCGTAGAGCCGGGAACAACCTAGGGTTGCGGCTGGCCGAGGTCCCTCCGAGCGACGGCCCGCAAAGCCTTCTGGTCACACGTCCGATGCTAATTGCAAGGGCGTGCCACCTGACCTATACCTGGCCAGGAAGGTGATGGAGATGCCTCGCTTAGTTTCCTGCATGGCATACACGTAAACATTAAATACGAGCCTCGATCGGCTCTCAGGTTATCCTGTGAATCGGCTCAAAGAGCCGATCCACCCATGATTCGTACGGGGTGCACGAATATATGGTGGTCCTGCTTGATCAAGATAAAGCTAATGAGATCTACGACGATTTAGGGTTTTCACCGCATAATCGGATCATCCTACTCAGGATTGGGCCTCGCGGCCACGCACGGTGATCGTAAGTCGATCCTAGACAAGGCCTAAAAACCAACACGAGGTTGATCCCCGGAACATCCTGTCTAGGACTAACGAACGACACCCTACGTGCCGCTGGATCCTCCAGCCCCTTGTAAGGCCTAACTATTGCAGATATTAAACTAATCCTTGATGAACAAGGAGCAATCGTAACGGATCAGATCTACTAAATAACGATCAAGCGGGGTGCCGCCCCCACACCTAAGATAGGTATGAGGGCGGCTAGATATGCAAGGGTTGCACTACGATAGCATGTTACGCGAAGAACTATGCTAACCCTAACACATCTATGATAACTACGTTGCTCGCCATCAACAAGGCTTCAGTACGAGCAACGCATGAACAACGTGGAGCTTGTGCTTTGCCTAGATCGCAAGATGCGATCTAGGCAGCATGTTGCTACCGATTGACATAGGCATCCCAAATGGGCCTGCCGAAGATGGTACCGGGGTTTACTGGAAGCCCAATACCCGAAGAATAAGAAGATTCGGGAGCCCAAGATTTACTAAGGAAAGATAGAGTTGTAATAGGAAGTGTTGTTTGTAATCTGGCGGGATGAGTTAGAAACCGTCCCGGACTCTGTAAACTTGTATAGCACGAATCCCTCGGCTTCACCTCCTATATAAAGGGGGAGTCGAGGGACGAAGAATCAATCGAATCATTGTCTGCAAACCCTAGTTTTCATAGTCGTCGAGTACTTTTCGGCTGAAACCTTCGAGATCTACTTACCCTCTACTTCTAACTAAACCCTAGCCTACAATCCATAGGCATTGACAAGTCAATACCTTGTCACCGATAGAAACCCTCGAGACGAAGGAGTTGGCGATGCGCCGAGATTGATTTGGTTGGTTGAACGTTGGTTGTTGTTTATTCCATAAACCCTAGATACATATTTATAGTCCAGGGGACTTTCTAACTTAGACGTGCACTTAACCGTGCACGGGTAAAATTCTAACTAACCGACACGTATCCTAATATGTTACAGATACAAAGGCAAACTAGCCCAAACTCAGCATAACAGGCCGATTCACGTAATCCTTCCATGTATATTCTTCAAGCCCATCTTGATTGCGGCCCACCTCTAGCTCGGTCATATTCTGGTGATAACACATGCCCCCCTGGTTTTGGCAATGATAATTTCAAAACCACTCTGTTTTTCCTTCGAAGGGTCATGTCGTGGCAGAGCAGACCTGTCGCAGTATTCTTCATCATGATGCCCTGTCTTTTCAGCTTCTCTGCAAAATTCGATAGCTTTGGCATCACTCCCTCGGAAACTGCAATGGCATTAAATTTCCACCAGGCTTCTCATTATTTAACCGTGCCGATTGATTAGCCCTCTTCATCCCCTTCCTCTGTTCTAGCTATCGGCACCAAAAAACCCTCTTTCCTGTAGCAATGTCCTCCTCCTCCTCAGCCTCCTCTCTGGCCATTCCCTCCGAGTCCCCATCCTTGAGCGAGCCGGAGCGAAACTCCGATCATGCGCCGAGACGGCAACCTGCCTCTCGACCAGACGGGAAAGAGGACCATAAGGACCTCGTCAAAGGGAAGCCGATAAGCGAAGGCCAAGACGACCTCCATCTCCGGGTGAAACCCACCTCCTCCGACGGGAAGGAGGAAGAAGAAGAAGTAGAGGAAGAGGAGGGAGACCCCTCTTCCCCCGCTAAGCTTCTGCCAGCAAAGCGACTCCGCGCTTGGGCGGACAGTGAAGACGATGATGATGACGAGGAGGAAGAAGAAGAGGAGGATGACTCCTCCTCCTCCATCGGATACCCGCCGACAAAGCGCTTCCGCTCTTGGGCGGACAGTGAGGATGATGATGATGACGAGGAAGATGAAGCTCCGGCCAAAGGCTGGGGCAGCGGCGACGAGGAGCTTCTGGGAGCAGCGCCGACGACATCGACGACGGCGACGATGAGGACAGCGACGACTAGTAGAGTAGGACTAGTAGTAGCGATTGCACTAGGCACCAGATCCCTCTTTTGAGAGCCATCGGCTCTTTCTTGTAAAGCTGCTCCTTTGAATTAATGAAAATTGTTCTTCCAATTTATCTTTCAATTAATCCAATTTTAATCCTCCCGCTCGTCACACCAAGGCCGATAGCAACGTATCGGACTTTTTCCCTTTAGACGCCCATGAAGCCGGACTCAGATATCGATTAGACCGTCAGTCAAGCACTTCTCGAATTCAGACTATGATTTTACACTCCGCAATCCTATAGCCGATGACCGTTCATCGGCTATTTTGAAATCCGATCTCCTTTCCTTTCTTGCAGCAACAGGACGGTCCAAACCCTGTAAAAGACGACGGCCTCCCTTTCCAGCTCCCCTCCATAACCCTAGCAATCTTCTTCTGCAAGCAGCTCAGCGCTTTCGGAGAAGGCCACGATGCAGGGTCAGCCGATGTAACTCCAATCGGCTCCCAAAAATAGAGCATCTACCAAGTTAGCTGCCCCCCGAGCCTTAATCAAGGCGAGAACATCAGCGAAGATGCACAGATCCAACAGAAAAGGCTTTGACCTCTGGTAGCCTGGCAACCTGAGATAGCCACCAGGAAAAGTCAGCCAGACTTGCCCCCATTGATCAGCTTTCTTCCATTGAACGCCGATGTCTTGCATGCCAAATTGATGCTACCGCTGAACTGGTGGGTCTCGTGTAATTCATTCTAGAGTCGATGGCTGTGCATCGGCTTTGCTTCTCAGTTCTAAAGTCAATGTCCTTGCATCGGCTGTGTGTCAACCATGAGAATTTTTTTTTTATTTGGCCAATTTTTTCTATCGGCCCCGAATATTTCACTACTCACATGCCCATCTGCATATGTTCATCTGATTAGATGCCCCCCGAGCCGAATCTGCCAGGTGACTGCAGATGTCGGCTTTGTGGTTAGTCCAGGCACTGTATATGCACGTCGGCTCCATTTGGATTCGTGTTGACGCTCGTCTGCCGACGTGACCATTGCCCAATAGATTGATGTTGAACACGAGCAGCACATGTGGTGACGATAATTTTGGCCGATTGCTGGAATCGGTCTCCATATTGATTGAAGCGCTCAGTGAAGGTTCTGTAATGCTCCTTCATAATTTTTTGGGGCCGATCACAAGGATCAGCCTCGCCACGTTTGCTCATCGCTTTGCTTCAGCTACTCGGTCAGGCGGGTGGATAAAACCAGCCCAACCTCTGACTTGATGCGCTTGCCGTCGTCCACCTTGAGTGCATCGTGTAATCGTGGAGCACTAAGCTCCGTCGGAAGGACGAGCACCATGTTTGTACTAGCCGATGTTTCATCATCAGCTTTCCTTTGCTTGGGGCGCCACTCCATTTTCCGTGGACGACCCTCTTCGTCCAGGGTTCGCTGAACTTTCGCAGCCAGATCAGGTCGTGCCTTCCTTAACGTATGCAAGTATAACCTTTCGGCTTCCTCCAAGCCGCGCAATCGCTGAACCCTGCGCTTTTGTGAACGGCTGAGTCCATCAGGGCACCACCTTGGCCGGTGGTACCTGTCTTCTTCTTCTTGTCCCTCGTCTTCTGAATCCTTGAGATCCGCCCACCGAGGGGACTCAGCGCGTTTGCTTTGTGGTGGGAGAGGCCCTAAGCGCCTGAACACAGATACGTTGGCTGCCTCCTTCTTCTTCTGGTTGCATTCTGGGCAATTGCCGATTGTGGGCAATCGGCTCATTCCTGAATCCCAGCAGTGTCTGAAGAAGGGGCAGTCCCAGTGCCTGTCGTTGTCATCTTGCTCCCTTGATTCTCCTTTGGCACGGCGCTCGTGCTCCTCCTCATCGCGATCATGCCGACGATGTCTTCTGGCTTCTCTAGCCAGACGATCTCTTTCATCATCATAGCTGGACCGTCGGCGTCGGTCCTCCTGACTTACATACTTGTTGAGGAGGTGATCAGAGAGGGGTCGCTGATATCTTATGTTCTTCACTTCTCCCTCTGTGACGTAGCGCTTGCCATCATGACGGAGCCGATCGCGTGGAGCGGCCTCCTCTGTGTCCTTGCTACGAGAGCAGCTGCCCTCGTCTCCATCCTTGCCAGCGTGGTGTCCAAGTCCTACCATGTTGATGCTAAACGAGGATCCTGGCTGGCAACCTTCAGGGTAAGTGCATTCTACCATGTTAACGGCGGGGAAGGGCTGGATGTCGACCTTCATGGCGTACTGGTTGAAAATTAGACGCCCTTTTTCTATCGCCGCTTGGATGTGCTGACGCCATACCCTGCAGTCGTTGGTGGCATGGGAGAGCGAGTTATGCCATTTGCGGTATGGCTTTCCGTTCAACTCTTGCACCGTGGGGAATTTGAGACCTTCGGGTATCTTCAACTGCTTTTCCTTGAGTAGGAGGTCGAAGATTTGTTCAGTCTTGGTCACGTCAAAATCAAACCCCCTGGGCGGGCCTGGTGGCTTTACCCATTTGCAGGACACGGGGGTTGCCCCCCGAGTCCATTCAGCCACTGCTACCTCTTGGTCTCCCGCAGGAGCTTCGTCTTCCTCTGCCTCGACCAGGACTACTGCGCGTTTGAATTTGTCCTGGTACAAGTCCGGGTGGCGCTGTTCATATGCCGACAGTTTCTGAACCATGTGCGCCAGTGAGGGATAGTCTGCTTGAGAGGCCATGTCCTTGAGCGGTATTACAAGGCCCGCTACTGCCAACTCGACTGCTTCCTTTTCTGTTATACGAACCGAATAACATCGGTTCCTAAGATTCCTGAAGCGCTGGATGTATTCTGTCACTGTTTCTCCACGCTTCTGACGTAATTGTGCTAGATCGGCAATGCCAGACTCGGAAGCCTCTGAATGGTACTGCATATGGAACTGCTCTTCCAACTGCTTCCAAGTCCGGATGGAGTCTGGTGGTAGCGAGGTGTACCATCCGAAAGCCGATCCCGTGAGGGACTGTGAGAAGAGCCTCACGCGTAGTTGATCCGACACTGAAGCCGGTCCTAGTTGTGCCAAATATCGGCCTACGTGCTCGATGGAGCTGGACCCATCTGATCCACTGAATTTGGAGAAATCAGGGAGCCGATATTTAGGTGGCAGCGGGATCATCTCGTAGTCGTCAGGGTACGGCTTGGAATAGCCGATTGCCCTCCTTTTCGGTACCATGCCGAACTGATCTCTCAATATGGTGCGATCTGATCCATTGTCTTGGCTGCAGGAGTTGAACTCTGAAGATTCGCCGGGGTGGCGTACTTAGCCAGCCATGTTTGCTTTTCCAGCTCTGAGCCAACTGCAGGAGCTGAGCTCTAGAGGTTCGTCGGGGTGGCGTACCTAGTTAGCCACGTCTGCTTCTCAAGCTCTGTCGCTGACGTCCCTCCTGTTTTCCCAGAAGTCCCTGATGTTGTGGCCTAGTTTGTGAGTGCCCAGTTACCACAATCTGGCACATACGTGCACGTGTACCCGTGAGGGATCTCCTTAGGCGCCTCAGGCAAGAACTGGTAGTCACTAGGGTCACCACCGATCTTGTAGACGACGAATGCCGGTGAAGCCGGCATGCAGTGCTGCCAACGCATATGGCAGCGGTGGACGGGACTGGAGTGGCAACTCTCCTTGATGCGTCCCGAGAGCTGGTCCTGACGGCGAGTACTGGTGCCTCATGATCTCCTGGATCACGCGAAGAGCGACACGCTCCAACGTGTTGACCAGGTTCTCAGAGTGGCGGTGTAGCGAGTGAGCCACCAGGTAGTTGATCTCCTGCCGCAGGGACCTGGTGCATTCTTCCGATGGGGCAGAGAGGTCTATCCCATCTAGTGCACCATTAGGCGAGAACCCCTTCCACCTGATGCCATGGGAACGGGTTCTGTGGAAAGAGCCGATGAGGTCGGCCTCGAGGATGACCTTAATCTCGTCATACTTCTTCTTGAGCTCATCGGTCAGGTCCTCGTACGTGACTGGCGTGCCGTCCGCCATCTCAGATGTAGATGGCGATGTGGTTGATGCAGAAGCTTGTCCCACCGGGCGTGCCAGAATGTGTTGTCGTCCGAAACCCACCGGCGGGCAGCGACGGGCAACACCGTAGAGCCGGGAACAACCTAGGGCTGCGGCTGGCCGAGGTCCCTCCGAGCGACGGCCCGCAAAGCCTTCTGGTCACACGTCCGATGCTAATTGCAAGGGCGTGCCACCTGACCTATACCTGGCCAGGAAGGTGATGGAGATGCCTCGCTTAGTTTCCTGCATGGCATACACGTAAACATTAAATACGAGCCTCGATCGGCTCTCAGGTTATCCTGTGAATCGGCTCAAAGAGCCGATCCACCCATGATTCGTACGGGGTGCACGAATATATGGTGGTCCTGCTTGATCAAGATAAAGCTAATGAGATCTACGACGATTTAGGGTTTTCACCGCATAATCGGATCATCCTACTCAGGATTGGGCCTCGCGGCCACGCACGGTGATCGTAAGTCGATCCTAGACAAGGCCTAAAAACCAACACGAGGTTGATCCCCGGAACATCCTGTCTAGGACTAACGAACGACACCCTACGTGCCGCTGGATCCTCCAGCCCCTTGTAAGGCCTAACTATTGCAGATATTAAACTAATCCTTGATGAACAAGGAGCAATCGTAACGGATCAGATCTACTAAATAACGATCAAGCGGGGTGCCGCCCCCACACCTAAGATAGGTATGAGGGCGGCTAGATATGCAAGGGTTGCACTACGATAGCATGTTACGCGAAGAACTATGCTAACCCTAACACATCTATGATAACTAGGTTGCTCGCCATCAACAAGGCTTCAGTACGAGCAACGCATGAACAACGTGGAGCTTGTGCTGCCTAGATCGCAAGATGCGATCTAGGCAGCATGTTGCTTACCGATAGAAACCCTCGAGACGAAGGAGTTGGCGATGCGCCGAGATTGATTTGGTTGGTTGAACGTTGGTTGTTGTTTATTCCATAAACCCTAGATACATATTTATAGTCCAGGGGACTTTCTAACTTAGACGTGCACTTAACCGTGCACGGGTAAAATTCTAACTAACCGACACGTATCCTAATATGTTACAGATACAAAGGCAAACTAGCCCAAACTCAGCATAACAGGCCGATTCACGTAATCCTTCCATGTATATTCTTCAAGCCCATCTTGATTGCGGCCCACCTCTAGCTCGGTCATATTACGGTGATAACGAGAGACATACATGAATTTTTGCTCTTTACCCACATAAGCTTTCTCCTTATATTTAAGAGAAGAAAAAGTTGAACCCAAGGTTCCCATAGCTTTTTCAAGTTCGCTAATCCTATTGATTTGATTATCATGGACAACACAAGTTCCTAGGACACTAATTCTTTCATCAATTCCTCCTAAGGATTTATCAAGTTCATCAGTTTTATCAAGTAACATTTCCAATTTAGTTTCAACACTTGGAAAATTTTTCTCTATGGTTTCCAATTTTTTCATAACATCCTCAAGAGAGATTTCAATTTTAGTTTCATTAACAGGTGGTATTCCAACTAGACTCTCAATGATGCAACTAGCTTCTAAAGCAGGTGTACCTAGGAAATTACCCCCCGAAAGAGTATCAAGAACATACCTATTCCAACTGGATATACCAACATAAAAGTTCCTAAGTAGGATAATAGTGGAGTGTTTCTTAGTGCACCTATGATGAGCATCACTAATTCTATACCAAGCATCTTTAAAACTTTCTCCACCTTGTTGTTTAAACGAACGAACTTCAACTTCAGGATTACTCATTTTAGCAGTAGTAAATAACGCAAACTAGATAAAGTAAATGCAAATAACTAATTTTTTGTGTTTTTGATATAGAGAGCAAGACAGTAAATAAAGTAAAGCTAGCAACTAATTTTTTTGTGTTTTGTTTAAGTGCAGCAAACAAAGTAGTAAATAAAATAAAGCAAGACAAAAACAAAGTAAAGAGATTGGATTGTGGAGACTCCCCTTGCAGCGTGTCTTGATCTCCCCGGCAACGGCGCCAGAAAAAGAGCTTGATGGCGTGTAACACACACATTCGTTGGGAACCCCAAGAGGAAGGTATGATGCACACAGTAGCAAGTTTTCCCTCAGAAAGAAACCAAGGTTTATCGAACCAGGAGGAGCCAAGAAGCACGTTGAAGGTTGTTGGTGGCGGGATGTAGTGCGGTGCAACACCAGGGATTCCGGCGCCAACGTAGAACCTGCACAACACAACCAAAGTACTTTGCCCCAACGAAACAGTGAGGTTGTCAATCTCACCGGCTTGCTGTAACAAAGGATTAGATGTATAGTGTGGATGATGATTGTTTGCAGAAAATAGTAAAGAACAAATATTGCAGTAGATTGTATTCGATGTAAAGAATGGACCGGGGTCCATAGTTCACTAGAGGTGTCTCTCCCATAAGATAAATAGCATGTTGGGTGAACAAATTACAGTCGGGCAATTGACAAATAGAGAGGGCATGACAATGCACATACATGATATGATAAGTATTGTGAGATTTAATTGGGCATTACGACAAAGTACATAGACCGCTATCCAGCATGCATCTATGCCTAAAAAGTCCACCTTCAGGTTATCGTCCGAACCCCTTCCGGTATTAAGTCGAAAACAACAGACAATTGCATTAAGTATGGTGTGTAATGTAATCAATAACTACATCCTCGGACATAGCACCAATGTTTTATCCCTAGTGGCAACAGCACATCCACAACCTTAGAACTTTCTGTCACTGTCCCAGATTTAATGGAGGCATGAACCCACTATCGAGCATAAATACTCCCTCTTGGAGTTAAGAGCAAAAACTTGGCCAGAGCCTCTACTAATAACGGAGATCATGCAAGATCATAAACAACACATAGGTAATAGATTGATAATCAACATAACATAGTATTCTCTATCCATCGGATCCCGACAAACACAACATATAGCATTACAGATAGATGATCTTGATCATGTTAGGCAGCTCACAAGATCCAACAATGAAGCACATGAGGAGAAGACAACCATCTAGCTACTGCTATGGACCCATAGTCCAGGGGTGAACTACTCACTCATCACTCCGGAGGCGACCATGGCGGTGAAGAGTCCTCCGGGAGATGATTCCCCTCTCCGGCAGGGTGCCGGAGGCGATCTCCAGAATCCCCCGAGATGGGATTGGCGGCGGCGGCGTCTCAGTAAGGTTTTTCGTATCGTGGCTCTCGGTACTGGGGGTTTCGCGTCGAAGGCTTTAAGTAGGCGGAAGGGCAACGCGGGGGGCCACACGAGGGCCCCACACACTAGGGCCGCGCGGCCAAGACCTGGGCCGCGCCGCCCTGTTGTGGCGGCCCCTCGTGGCCCCACTTCCTTTCCCCCTCGGTCTTCTGGAAGCTTCGTGCAAAAATAGGACCCTGGGCGTTGATTTCGTCCAAGGCCGAGACTGTTTCCGTTGTAGGATTTCTGAAACCAAAAACAGCGAAAACAGCAAAGCGGCTCTTGACATCTCGTTAATAGGTTAGTGCCGGAAAATGCATAAATATGACATAAAGTATGCATAAAACATGTAGATATCATCAATAATGTGGCATGGAACATAAGAAATTATCGATACGTCGGAGACGTATCAGCATCCCCAAGCTTAGTTCCTGCTCGTCCCGAGTAGGTAAACGATAACAAAGATAATTTCTGGAGTGACATGCCATCATAACCTTGATCATACTATTGTAAGCATATGTAATGAATGCAGCGATATCAAAACAGTGGTAATGACATGAGTAAACAACTGAATCATAAAGCAAAGACTTTTCATGAATAGTACTTCAAGACAAGCATCAATAAGTCTTGCATAAGAGTTAACTCATAAAGCAATAAATCAAAGTAAAGGTATTGAAGCAACACAAAGGAAGATTAAGTTTTAGCGGTTGCTTTCAACTTATAACATGTATATCTCATGGATAGTGTCAATGTAAAGTAATATAACAAGTGCAATATGCAAGTATGTAGGAATCAATGCACAATTCACACAAGTGTTTGCTTCTTGAGGTGGAGAGAAATAGGTGAACTGACTCAACATAAAAGTAAAAGAAAGGTCCTTCAAAGAGGAAAGCATCGATTGCTATATTTGTGCTAGAGCTTTTATTTTGAAAACATGAAACAATTTTGTCAACGGTAGTAATAAAGCATATGTATCATGTAAATTATATCTTACAAGTTGCAAGCCTCATGCATAGTGTACTAATAGTGCCCGCACCTTGTCCTAATTAGCTTGGGTTAACACTGATTATCATTGCATAACATATGTTTCAACCAAGTGTAACAAAGGGGTACCTCTATGCCGCCTGTACAAGGGTCTAAGGAGAAAGTTCACATTGGATTTCCCGCTTTTGATCATTCTTCAACTTAGACACCCATACCGGGACAACATAGACAACAGATAATGGACTCCTCTTTTAATGCTTAAGCATTCAACAACGATTAATATTCTCATAAGAGATTGAGGTTTTATGTCCAAACTGAAACTTCCACCATGATTCATGGCTTTAGTTAGCGGCCCAATGTTCTTCTCTAACAGTATGCATACTCAAACCATTTGATTGTGAAAACCGCCCTTACTTCAGACAAGACGAACATGCATAGCAACTCACATGATATTCAACAAAGAGTAGTTGATGGCGTCCCCAGAAAACATGGTTATCGCACAACAAGCAACTTAATAAGAGATAAAGTGCATAAGTACATATTCAATACCACAATAGTTTTTAAGGCTATTTTGTCCCATGAGCTATATATTGCAAATGCGAATGATGGAAATTTAAAGGTAGCACTCAAGCAATTTACTTTGGAATGGCGGAGAAATACCATGTAGTAGGTAGGTATGGTGGACACAAATGGCATAGTGGTTGGCTCAAGGATTTTGGATGCATGAGAAGTATTCCCTCTCGATACAAGGTTTAGGCTAGCAAGGTTATTTGAAACAAACACAAGGATGAACCGGTGCAGCAAAACTCACATAAAAGACATATTGTAAACATTATAAGACTCTACACCGTCTTCCTTGTTGTTCAAAACTCAATACTAGAAATTATCTAGACTTTAGAGAGACCAAATATGCAAACCAAATTTTAGCAAGCTCTATGTATTTCTTCATTAATGGGTGCAAAGTATATGATGCAAGAGCTTAAACATGAGCACAACAATTGCCAAGTATCAAATTATTCAAGAAATTTTAGAATTACTACATGTAGCATTTCCCGATTCCAACCATATAACAATTTAACGAAGAAGATTCAACCTTCGCCATGAATACTATGAGTAAAGCCTAAGGACATATTTGTCCATATGCAATAGCGGAGCGTGTCTCTCTCCCACACAATGAATGCTAGGATCCATTTTATTCAAACAAAAACAAAAAACAAAAACAAACAGACGCTCCAAGCAAATCACATAAGATGTGACTGAAAAAAAATATAGTTTCAGGGGAGGAACCTGATGATGTTGTCGATGAAGAAGGGGATGCCTTGGGCATCCCCAAGCTTAGATGCTTGAGTCTTCTTAAAATATGCAGGGGTGAACCACCGGGGCATCCCCAAGCTTAGAGCTTTCACTCCTCTTGATCATAGTATATCATACTCCTCTCTTGACCCTTGAAAACTTCCTTCACACCAAACTTCAAGCAAACTCATTAGAGGGTTAGTGCACAATAAAAATTTACATGTTCAGAGGTGACATAATCATTCTTAACACTTCTGGACATTGCACAAAGCTACTGGACATTAATGGATCAAAGAAATTCATCCAACATAGCAAAAGAGGCAATGCGAAATAAAAGGCAGAATCTGTCAAAACAGAACAGATCGTAAAGACGAATTTTAAAGTGGCACCAGACTTGCTCAGATGAAAATGCCCAAATTCAATGAACGTTGCGTACATATCTGAGGATCACTCACGTAAATTGGCATAATTTTCTGAGTTACCTACAGAGAATTAGTCCCAGATTCGTGACAGCAAAGAAATCTGTTTCTGCGCAGTAATCCAAATCTAGTATGAACCTTACTATCAACGACTTTACTTGGCACAACAATGCACAAAACTAAGATAAGGAGAGGTTGCTACAGTATTAAACAACTTCCAAGACTCAAATATAAAACAAAATACTGTAGTAAAAACATGGGTTGTCTCCCATAAGCGCTTTTCTTTAACGCCTTTCAGCTAGGCGCAGAAAGTGTGAATCAAGTATTATCGAGAGATGAAGCATCGACATTACTACCAGGGGTGTTGGGAGTTTTATCAATTTTAGGCCTATAATAATTCTTGGGTTTAGGCACCTTAGAGACATACATGAATTTTTGCTCTTTACCCACATAAGCTTTCTCCTTATATTTAAGAGAAGAAAAAGTTGAACCCAAGGTTCCCATAGCTTTTTCAAGTTCGCTAATCCTATTGATTTGATTATCATGGACAACACAAGTTCCTAGGACACTAATTCTTTCATCAATTCCTCCTAAGGATTTATTAAGTTCATCAGTTTTATCAAGTAACATTTCCAATTTAGTTTCAACACTTGGAAATTTTTTCTCTATGGTTTCCAATTTTTTCATAACATCCTCAAGAGAGATTTCAATTTTAGTTTCATTAACAGGTGGTATTCCAACTAGACTCTCAATGATGCAACTAGCTTCTAAAGCAGGTGTACCTAGGAAATTACCCCCCGAAAGAGTATCAAGAACATACCTATTCCAACTGGATATACCAACATAAAAGTTCCTAAGTAGGATAATAGTGGAGTGTTTCTTAGTGCACCTATGATGAGCATCACTAATTCTATACCAAGCATCTTTAAAACTTTCTCCACCTTGTTGTTTAAACGAACGAACTTCAACTTCAGGATTACTCATTTTAGCAGTAGTAAATAACGCAAACTAGATAAAGTAAATGCAAATAACTAATTTTTTTGTGTTTTTGATATAGAGAGCAAGATAGTAAATAAAGTAAAGCTAGCAACTAATTTTTTTGTGTTTTGTTTAAGTGCAGCAAACAAAGTAGTAAATAAAATAAAGCAAGACAAAAACAAAGTAAAGAGATTGGATTGTGGAGACTCCCCTTGCAGCGTGTCTTGATCTCCCCGGCAACGGCGCCAGAAAAAGAGCTTGATGGCGTGTAACACACACGTTCGTTGGGAACCCCAAGAGGAAGGTATGATGCACACAGTAGCAAGTTTTCCCTCAGAAAGAAACCAAGGTTTATCGAACCAGGAGGAGCCAAGAAGCACGTTGAAGGTTGTTGGTGGCGGGATGTAGTGCGGCGCAACACCAGGGATTCCGGCGCCAACGTGGAACCTGCACAACACAACCAAAGTACTTTGCCCCAACGAAACAGTGAGGTTGTCAATCTCACCGGCTTGCTGTAACAAAGGATTAGATGTATAGTGTGGATGATGATTGTTTGCAGAAAATAGTAAAGAACAAATATTGCAGTAGATTGTATTCGATGTAAAGAATGGACCGGGGTCCACAGTTCACTAGAGGTGTCTCTCCCATAAGATAAATAGCATGTTGGGTGAACAAATTACAGTCGGGCAATTGACAAATAGAGAGGGCATGACAATGCACATACATGATATGATAAGTATTGTGAGATTTAATTGGGCATTACGACAAAGTACATAGACCGCTATCCAGCATGCATCTATGCCTAAAAAGTCCACCTTCAGGTTATCATCCGAACCCCTTCCGGTATTAAGTTGCAAACAACAGACAATTGCATTAAGTATGGTGCGTAATGTAATCAATAACTACATCCTCGGACATAGCATCAATGTTTTATCCCTAGTGGCAACAGCACATCCACAACCTTAGAACTTTCTGTCACTGTCCCAGATTTAATGGAGGCATGAACCCACTATCGAGCATAAATACTCCCTCTTGGAGTTAAGAGCAAAAACTTGGCCAGAGCCTCTACTAATAACGGAGAGCATGCAAGATCATAAACAACACATAGGTAATAGATTGATAATCAACATAACATAGTATTCTCTATCCATCGGATCCCGACAAACACAACATATAGCATTACAGATAGATGATCTGTTATCACCAGAATTTGACCGAGTCAGAGGTGGGCCGCGATCAAGATGGGCTTGAAGAATATACATGGAAGAATATATGTGAATCGGCCTTATATGCAAAGTTTGGGCTAGTTTGCCCGTGTATCTGTAATATAGTAGGATACGTGTCGATTAGATAGAGTTTGGCTCGTGCCCGGTTGGGATTATTCCCACGTTAGAAAGTCTACGGACTATAAATATGTATCTAGGGTTTATGAAATAAACAACAATCACGTTCACCACAAACCAATCTAGGCGCATCGCCAACTCCCTTGTCTCGAGGGTTTCTTCCGGGTAAGCATCATGCTGCCTAGATCGCATCTTGCGATCTAGGCAGTACACGTTTATTCGCTGTTCATGCGTTGCTCGTACTGAAGCCTTTTTGATGGCGAGCAACGTAGTTATCTTAGATGTGTTAGGGTTAGCATTGTTCATCGTATCATATGCTGTCGTCGTGCAACCCTTAGACGTCTAGCCGCCCTTACACCTATCTTAGGTGTAAGGGCGGCACCCCGCTTGATCATTATTTAGTAGATCCGATCCGTTATGGTTGCTCCTTGTTCTTCAAGGATTAGTTTAATATCTGCATAGTTAGGCCTTACAAACGGGTTGAAGGATCCAGTGGCGCGTAGGGTGTAGTTTGCTAGCCCTAGACAGGATGTTCCGGGGATCAACTTCGTGTTGGTTTTTAGGCCTTGTCTAGGTTCGGTTTACGATCACCGTGCGTGGCCGCCAGGCTCAATCACGAGTAGGATGTTCCGATTATGTGGTGAAAACCCTAAATCGTAGTAGGTCGTTTTAGCTTTATATTGATCAAGCAGGACCACCATATATTCGTACACCTCGTACGGATCATGGGTGGATCGGCTCTTTGAGCCGATTCACAGGACAACCTGAGAGCCGATCGAGGCTCGTATTTAATGTTTACGTGTATGCCATGCAGGAAACTAAGCGAGGCACATCCATCACCTTCCTGACCAGGTATAGGTCAGGTGGCACGGACTTGCACCAGCATCGGACGTGCGTGCCGAGCCTTTGCGGGCCGTCGCTCGGAGGGACCAGGGCCAGCCGCAGTCCTGGGAGCCTCCCGGCTCTACTGTGTTGCCCGTCGCTGCTCGCCGGTGGGTTTCTGACCGCAACACATTCTGGCACGCCCGATGGGACAGTCTTCGACATCAACCGCATCGTCATCTACATCTGAGATGGCGGAAGGCACCCTAGTCACGTATGAGGATCTGACCGAGGAGCTCAAGAAGAAGTATGACGAGGTCAAAGCAATCCTCGAAGCCGACCTCATCGGCTCTTTTCACAGAACCCGCTCACATGGCATCAGGTGGAAAGGGTTCTCACCTGAAGGCGCGCTCGATGGAGTGGACCTGTCCGCCCCGTCAGAAGAACGCACCAGGTCTCTGCGTCAGGAGATTAACTTCATGGTAGCTCATTCGCTACACCGCCATTCTGAGAGCCTGGTGAACACTTTGGAGCGTGTCGCTCTTCGTGTGATCCAGGAAATCATGAGGCATCAGTACTCTCCGTCGGGACCAGCTCTAGGGACTTACCAAGGAGAGATGCCACTCCAGTCCCGTCCACCGCTGCCATTCGCGTTGGCAGCACCAGAAGTGCCGAATTCACCGGCATACGTCGTCTACAAGATCGGTGGTGACCCTAGTGACTACCAGTTCTTGCATGAGGCGCCTAAGGAGATCCCTCACGGATACACGTGCACATACGTGCCCAGGCTGCGATGGCTTGGGCACTCACAAACCAGACTGCAACAGCAGAGACTTCTGGAACAGCAGGAGGAACTTCGGGAACAGATCTTGAGAAGCAGACGTGGCTAGCTAAGTATGCCACTCCGACAAACCTCCAGAGCTCAGCTCCTGCAGTTGGCTCAGAGCTGGAAAAGCAAGCATGGCTGGCTAAGTATGCCACTCCGGCGAATCTTCAGAGTTCGACTCCTACAGCCAGCATCGCGGATCAGATCAGTACAATCCTGAGAGACCAGTTCGGTATGGTGCCGAAAAGGAGGACAATCGGCTATTCCAAGACGTACCCCAACGAGTACGAGTTGATCCCGCTACCACCCAAATATCGGCTCCCTGATTTCTCCAAGTTTAATGGATCAGATGGTTCCAGCTCCATCGAGCATGTGAGCCGATATTTGGCACAGCTGGGCACGATCTCAGCATCAGATGAGCTGCGTGTAAGGTTCTTTGCACAGTCCCTCACGGGATCGGCTTTCGGGTGGTACACATCGCTGCCACCAGACTCAGTCCGGACTTGGAAGCAGTTGGAAGAGCAGTTCCACATTGTTATCACCAGAATTTGACCAAGTCAGAGGTGGGCCGCGATCAAGATGGGCTTGAAGAATAAACCTGGAAGAAATACGTGAATCGGCCTTATATGCAAGTTTGGGCTAGTTTGCCCTTCTATCTGTAACATAGTAGGATACGTGTCGGTTAGTTAGAGTTTATCTCGTGCACGGTGGGGATTATTCCCACGTTAGAAAGTCTACGGACTATAAATATGTATCTAGGGTTTATGAAATAAACAACAATCACGTTCACCACAAATCAATCTAGGCGCATCGCCAACTCCCTTGTCTCGAGGGTTTTCTTCCGGGTAAGCATCATGCTGCCTAGATCGCATCTTGCGATCTAGGCAGTGCAAGTTTATTCACCGTTCATGCGTTGCTCGTACTGAAGCCTTTTTGATGGCGAGCAACGTAGTTATCTTAGATGTGTTAGGGTTAGCATTGTTCTTCGTATCATATGCTGTCGTAGTGCAACCCTTATACATCTAGCCACCCTTACACCTATCTCAGGTGTAGGGGCGGCACCCCGCTTGATCGTTATTTAGTAGATCCGATCCATTATGATTGCTCCTTGTTCTCTAAGGATTAGTTTAATATCTGCATAGTTAGGCCTTACAAAGGGTTGGAGGATCCAGCGACGCGTAGGGTGTAGTTTGCTAGCCCTAGACAGGATGTTCGGGGATCAACCTCGTGTTGGTTTTTAGACCTTGTCTAGGATCGCTACGATCACCGTGCGTGACCGCGAGGCCCAATCACGAGTAGGATGATCTTATTATGTGGTGAAAACCCCAAATCGTCGTAGATCGTTTTAGCTTTATCTTGATCAAGCAGGACGACCATATATCCATACACCTCGTGCGAATCATGGGTGAATCGGCTCCTTGAGCCGATTCACAGGACAACCTGAGAGCCGATCGAGGCTCGTATTTAATGTTTACGTGTATGACATGCAGGAAACTAAGCGAGGCATCTCCATCACCTTCACGACCAGGTATAGGTCAGGTGGCACGCCTTGCACCAGCATCGGACGTGCGTGCCGGAGTTCTGTGCGGGCCGTCGCTCGGAGGGACCAGGAGCCAGCCGCAGCCCTAAGTTGTTCCCGGCTCTCTGTGTTGCCCATCGCTGCTCGCCGGTGGGTTTCGACCGCAACACATTCAGCACGCCCGGTGGGACAATCTTCTACATCAACCACATCGCCATCTGCATCTGAGATGGCGGACGGCACCCAGTCACGTACGAGGATCTGACCGAGGAGCTCAAGAAGAAGTATGACGAGGTCAAGCGATCCTCGAAGCCGATCTCATCGGCTCTTTTCACGAAACCCGCTCACATGGCATCGGGTGGAAAGGGTTCTAACCTGAAAGGTGCGCTCGATGGAGTGGACCTATCCGCCCCGTCAGAAGAACGCACCAGGTCCCTGCGTCAGGAGATAAACTTCATGGTAGCTCATTCGCTGCACCGCCACTCTGAGAACCTGGTGAACACTTTGGAGCGAGTTGCTCTTCGAGTGATCCAGGAAATCATGAGTCGTCAATACTCTCCGTCAGGACCAGCTCTCGGGACTTTCCAAGGAGAGATGCCACTCCAGTCCCGTCCACCGTTGCCATTCGCGTTGGCAGCACCGAAGTGCCGAATTCACCGGCATTCGTGGAGTCTACAAGATCGGTGGTGACCCTAGTGACTACCAGTTCTTGCACGAGGCGCCTAAGGAGATCCCTCACGGATACACGTGCACATACGTGCCGGGCTGCGATGGCAGGCGCTCACGGACCAGGCCGCAACGGCGGGGACTTGGAAAGCGGGAGGAACGTCGGCGACAGATCTTGAGAAGCGGACGTGGCTGGCTAAATATGCCACTCCGACAAACCTCCAGAGCTCAGCTCCTGCGGTTGGCTCGGAGCTGGAAAAGCAAGCGTGGCTGGCTAAGTACGCCACTCCGGCGAATCTTCGAGTTCGACTCCTGCAGCCAGCACCGCGGATCAAATCGATACCATGCTTGAGAGACCAGTTCGGCATGGTGCCGAAAAGGAGGACAATCGGCTATTCCAAGCCGTACCCCAACGAGTACGAGTTGATCCCGCTACCACCCAAATATTGGCTCCCTGATTTCTCCAAGTTCAATGGATCAGATGGTTCCAGCTCCATCGAACATGTGAGCCGATACTTGGCACAGCTGGGCACAATCTCAGCGGCGAGATGAGCTACGTGTGAGGTTCTTCGCACAGTCCCTCACAGGATCGGCTTTCGGGTGGTACACTTCGTTGCCACCAGACTCGATCCGGACTTGGAAGCAGTTGGAAGAACAGTTCCACATGCAGTATCACTCAGAGGCTTCCGACTCTGGCCTTGCTATCTAGCACAAATACGTCAGAAGCGTGGAGAAGCGTGGCGAGAATACGTCCAGCGCTTCAGAAATCTAAGGAACCGATGTTATTCGGCTCGTGTGACTGAAAAGGAAGCGATCGAGTTGGCGGTGGTGGGCCTTGCATCACAAATCAAGGATATGGCCTCCCAAGCGAGACTACCCTTCAACGGCGCACATGGTTCGAAAGCGTCGTTATATGAACAGCGCCACCCGGACTTGTACCAGGACAAATTCAAGCGTGCGGTAGTCCTGGTTGAGGCAGATGAAGACGAAGGCTCTGCGGGAGATCAAGAAGTAGCAGTGGCTGAATGGACTCGGGGGGCAACCCCCGTGTCCTGCAAATGGGTTAAGCCACAGGTCCGCCCAGAGGGTTCGATTTTGACGTGACTAAAACTGAGCAAATCTTCGACCTCTTACTCAAGGAGAAGTAGTTAAAGTTACCCGAAGGCCTCAAAATCCCCACGGTACAGGAGCTGAACGGAAAGCCATACTGCAAATGGCATAACTCGTTCTCCCATGCCACCAACGACTGCAGGGTGTGGCGTCAGCAGATCCAAATGGCGATAGAACAAGGACGTCTGATTTTTAACCAGTACGCCATGAAGGTCGACACCCACCCCTTCCCCGCCGTTAACATGGTGGAGTGCACTTACCCTGAAGGTTGCCAGCCAGGATTCTCGTTCAACGTCAACATGGTAGGACCTGGGCACCACTCTGGCAAGGATGGAGACGAGGGCAGCTGCTCTCGTAGCAAGGACACAGAGGAGGCCGCTCCACGCGATCGGCTCCGTCACGATGGCAAGCGCTACATCACAGAGGGAGAAGTAAGGAACGTAAGATATCAGCGACCTCTCTCTGATCACCTCCTCAACAAGTACGTGAGTCAATATAGCCAAAGCCGACGATCCAGCGACGATGATGATAGAGACCGTCTGGCTAGGAACGCCAGGAGACATCGTCGGCATGATCGCGATGAGGAGGAGTACGAGCGCCGTGCCAAGGAAGAATCGAGGAAGCAAGACGACGAGGATAGGCACTGGGACTGCCCCTTCTTCAGACACTGCTGGGATTCCGGAATGAGCCGATTGCCTACAATCGGCAGCGCCAGAATGTAGACAGAAGAGGAAGGATGCAGCTAATGTGTCCGTGTTCAAACGCCTAGGGCCTCTCCCACCTCGAAGCAAACACGCTGAGTCCCCTCGGGTGGAAGATCTCGAGGATTTGGAAGACGATGAAGAAGAAGACAGGTACCACCGGCCAAGGTGGTGCCCTGATGGACTCAGCCGTTCCCAAAAGCGTAGGGTTCAGCGACTGCGCGGCTTGGAGGAAGCCGAAAGGTTATACCTGCACACGCTAAGGAAGGCGCGGCCTGATCTGGCCGCAAAGATCCAGCGAACCCTGGATGAAGAGGGTCGACCACAAAAAATGGAGTGTCGCCCCAAGCAAAGGAAAGCCGATGATGAAACATCGGCTGGCACAAACATGGTGTTCATCCTTCCTACGGAGTTCAGTGCTCCAGGATTAGGCAGAGGCACCTGTGGCACAACTTGACTGCGGCCCACGGCCGGTTATCTTTGAGAAGCCACGAGAAAGAAGCTACAGACATCTGAAGGCCCTGTACTTGCGAGGTTATATCGATGGGAGGCCTGTCAACAAGATGCTGGTGGACACCGGAGCAGCAGTCAACATTATGCCATACTCTATGCTACGTCGGTTGGGACGCTCTAGCTCGGATCTGATCAAGACCAATGTGACATTGAGCGATTTCAACGGCCAAGCGTCTGACGCACAAGGTGTTCTGAACGTGGATCTGACCGTAGGAAGGAAAACCATCCCTACGACGTTCTTTATCGTCGACAGCAAGAGCACCTATGCTGTTCTGCTAGGAAGAGATTGGATCCATGCCAACTGTTGCATCCCATCCACGATGCACCAATGCGTAATACAGTGGGATGGAGATGAGGTAGAGGTCGTCCAGGCCGATGACTCAGCCGAGATTTCAACGGCTGGCATGAACGCTTGGAAACTTGACGGGCCAAGAGCCACTCTCAGGTATCAATTTGGACGACTGCGAGCGCATCGACGTGACGAAGGGCAAGGTTAGGCTGGTCTTATCCACCGGCCTGACCGTGTAGCAAGAACAAACCGATGAGCAAACGTGGTGAGGCCGATCCTTGGGATCGGCCCCAAAGATATATGGAGGGACATTGCAAAACCTTCAATAAGCGCTTCGATCAATATGGAGGCCGATTCCAGCAATCGGCCAAAATTATCCTCACCACATGTTCTGCTTGTGTTCAACATCGATCTAACGGGCAGAGGTTTTTACGTCGGCTGATGAGAGTCAACATTAGTCCTAACTAAGCCGACGTTCAAATACAGTGCCTTGGCTAACTACAGAGCCGATATCTGCAGTTACCTGACAGATTCGGCTCGGGGGGCACCTAATCAGATGAACATGTGCAGCCTAATCAGATGAACATGTGCAGATTCAACGCAGATTCAACATGTGCAGTGAAATGTTGGGGGCCGATAGAAAAATCGGCCAGTAAAAAAAAATCAGCATCACGAGCCGATGCACGGACATCGACTTTAGAACTAAGAAACAAAGCCGATGCACAGCCATCGACTCTAGTACACTTACACAAGATCTACCGGCTGCGTGTTCAAGACACGGATTTCGACCAGGTCGGTTTTCAGTTCAGTTGTGATGCCTTCTGCTTCCTCGAGGGAATAAACAATGAGCCGATTTTGGTACCTGAACCTTCTCTTCGAGGACTTTCAACCCTTTGCGACAATTCAGCAGTACTGGCAGAAACGTTAGTTTTGGCACAAGGCAGCCCTTGGCTCTTTAAGCCGTTGGTACTTCATCTGCAATATCGGCTTTCGAAGGAAGAAGGGTGATCGGCTCTGATGCGTCTACAAGTTGGCTATTTTCCCAGCTACGTTCGTAGGCGTGATTAGGACCTCTGCATGGTGGCTATCTCAATTTGCCTGAGTTCAGGGCCCTTGGATTGAACTGTGTATCCTCGCCACTGTTCTCACTTTGACTGAGGCTCGGGGGGCAGCTGATTTGATAGACACTCCGTTTTTGGGAGCCGATTGGAGTTGCATCGGCTGACCCTGCACCATAACCTTCTCCGAAAGCGGTGAGTAGTTGCAGAAGCAGACTGCTAGAACTACGGAGAGGAGCCTGAAAGGGAAGCCGCCGTCATTGGACCGTCCTGTTACTGCAAGAAAATGAAGGAGATTGGATTCTCAAAAATGGCCGATGAACAGCCATCGGCTGTAGGATTACGAAATATTATGGTCAGATATCAAATCACAGTCTGAATTTGAGAAGTGCTTGACTGACGGTCTAATCGGTATCTGATCCGATACGTTGCTATCGGTCTTGGTGTGGCGAGCGGAAGACTTGACATTGGATTAATTGAAAGTCAAATTGGAAGAACAAGTCTTGTTAATTCAAAGGAGCGGCTTTACAGGAAAGAGCCGATGGCTCTCAAAAGGGGGATTTGATGCCTAGTGCACTACTACTACTAGTCCTACACTAATCTGCCCCTGTTCTAGGAGTCGTCGCTGTCCTCATCGTCGCCGTTGTAGCTGCCGTCGGCGCTGCTTCCAGGGAGTTCTTCGTCACCGCTGCCCCAGCCCTCGACCGGGGCTTCGTCTTCATCATCATCATCCTCGCTGTCCGCCCAAGAGCGGAAGCGCTTTGCCGGCGGATATCCGGCGGAGGAGGAGGATTCATCCTCCTCCTTTTCCTCTTCCTCCTCGTCATCATCATCTATCTCGCTGTCCGCCCAAGCGCGGAATCGCTTTGCCGGCGGATGCTTAGCGGAGGAGGGGGAATCATCCTCCTCCTTTTCCTCTTCTTCCTCTACTTCTTCTTCTTCCTCCTTCCCGTCGGAGGAGGTGGGTTTCACCCAGGGATGGAGGTCGTCTTCGCTGTCGCTTATCAGCTCCCCTTCGATGAGGAACTTGAGGTCGTCTTCCCCATCGGTCAGAGGCAGGTCGCCATCTGACCCGACGAGTGCTTCGGGTGGGCCGTCTGGCACATGATCGAAGTTCCACTCCGGCTCGCTCGAGGAGGAAGACTGGAGGGAGAGGCCGGAGGAGACGGAGGAAGAGGAAGACATTGCTACAGGGATAGAGGGTTTTTTCGTGCCGATAGCTAGAACAGAGGAAGGGGATGAAGAGAGCTAATCAATCGGCATAGTTAAATAAGGAGGACCCTAGTGGAGAATTAATGCCATTGCAATTTCCGAGGAAGTGGTGCTAAAGCTATCAAATTTGACAGAAAAGTTGAGAAGACGAGGCATCATGATGAAGGATACTGCGACGGTTCTGCTCTACCACGACATGACCCGACGAAGGAAAAGCAGAGTGATTTTGGAATTATCAATTCCAAAACCAGGGGGCATGTGTTATCACCAGAATTTGACCAAGTCAGAGGTGGGCCGCGATCAAGATGGGCTTGAAGAATAAACATGGAAGAAATACGTGAATCGGCCTTATATGCAAGTTTGGGCTAGTTTGCCCTTGTATCTGTAACATAGTAGGATACGTGTCGGTTAGTTAGAGTTTATCTCGTGCACGGTGGGGATTATTCCCACGTTAGAAAGTCTACGGACTATAAATATGTATCTAGGGTTTATGAAATAAACAACAATCACGTTCACCACAAATCAATCTAGGCGCATCGCCAACTCCCTTGTCTCGAGGGTTTTCTTCCGGGTAAGCATCATGCTGCCTAGATCGCATCTTGCGATCTAGGCAGTGCAAGTTTATTCACCGTTCATGTGTTGCTCGTACTGAAGCCTTTTTGATGGCGAGCAACGTAGTTATCTTAGATGTGTTAGGGTTAGCATTGTTCTTCGTATCATATGCTTTGTCGTAGTGCAACCCTTATACATCTAGCCGCCCTTATACCTATCTCGGGTGTAGGGGCGGCACCCCGCTTGATCGTTATTTAGTAGATCCGATCTGTTATGATTGCTCCTTGTTCTCCAAGGATTAGTTTAATATCTGCATAGTTAGGCCTTACAAAGGGTTGGAGGATCCAGCGACGCGTAGGGTGTAGTTTGCTAGCCCTAGACAGGATGTTCCGGGGATCAACCTCGTGTTGGTTTTTAGGCCTTGTCTAGGATCGGCTTACGATCACCGTGCGTGACCGCGAGGCCCAATCACGAGTAGGATGATCCGATTATGCGGTGAAAACCCCAAATCGTCGTAGATCGTTTTAGCTTTATCTTGATCAAGCAGGACCACCATATATTCGTACACCTCGTGCGAATCATGGGTGAATCGGCTCCTTGAGCCGATTCACAGGACAACCTGAGAGCCGATCGAGGCTCGTATTTAATGTTTACGTGTATGCCATGCAGGAAACTAAGCGAGGCATCTCCATCACCTTCCTGACCAGGTATAGGTCAGGTGGCACGCCCTTGCACCAGCATCGGACGTGCGTGCCGGAGTTCTGTGCGGGCCATCGCTCGGAGGGACCAGGGCCAGCCGCAGCCCTAAGTTGTTCCCGGCTCTCCTGTGTTGCCCGTCGCTGCTCGCCGGTGGGTTTCGACCGCAACACACATGCGGTATCACTCGAGAGGCTTCCGAGGCTGGCATTGCCGATTTAGCACAAGTACGACGAAGCGCGGAGAAACGGTGTCGAATACGTCCGGCGCTTCATGACCGTTAGGAACCGATGCTATTCGGCTCGTGTGACTGAAAAAGAAGCGATCGAGTTGGCGGTGGTGGGTCTCGCATCACCGATCAAGGACGTGGCCTCCCAAACGAACTACCCTTCAGCTGGCGCACATGGTGCAGAAGCTGTCAGTATATGAACAGCGCCACCCGGATGTATACCAGGATAAATTCAAGCGTGCGGTGGCCCTGGTTGAGGTAGATGAAGACGAAGGCTCTGCGGGAGATCAAGAGGTAGCAGTGGCTGAATGGACTCGGGGGGCAAGCCCCGTGTCCCTGCAAGTGGTTAAAGCCACAAGGTCCTCCCAGAGGGTTTGACTTCGACGTTACCAAAGCTGAGCAGATTTTCGACCTCTTACTTAAGGAGAAGCAGCTAAAGGTACCCGAAGGCCACAAGATCCCCACGGCGCAGGAGCTGAACGGAAAGCCATACTGCAAGTGGCATAACACGTTCACCCATGCCACCAACGACTGCGGGTGTGGCGGCGGCGAGTCCAAATGGCGATAGAACAAGGGCGTCTAATTTTCAGCCAGTACGCCATGAAAGTCGACACACACCCCTTCCCCGCCGTTCACATGGTGGAGTGCACTTACCCTGGAGGGTGCCGGCCAGGATTCTCGTTCAACATCAACATGGTAGGACCTGGACACCACTCTGGTAAGGACGGAGACGAGGGCAGCTGCTCTCATAGCAAGAACACAGAGGAAGCCGTTCCACGCGACCGGCTCCGTCACGATGGCAAGCGCTACATCACAGAGGGAGAAGTGAGGAATGTGAGATATCAGCGACCTCTCTCTGATCACCTCCTCAACAAGTATGTGAGTCAGTATGACCAACGCCGACGACCCAACGACGATGATGAAAGAGATCGTCTGGCTAGGGACGCCAGGAGACATCGTCGGCATGATCGCGACGAGGAGAGATATGAGCGCCACGCCAAGGAAAATTCAAGAGAGCAAGACGACGAGGATAGGCACTGGGACTGTCCCTTCTTCAGACACTGCTGGGATTCGGGAATGAGCCGATTGCCTACAATCGGCAACTACCCAGAATGTAGACAGAAGAGGAAGGATGCAGCTAACGTGTCCGTGTTCGAACGTCTAGGGCCTCTCCCGCCTCGGAACAAGCACGCTGAGTCCTCTCGGGTGGAAGATCTCGAGGATTTGGAAGACGATGATGAAGAAGGAGAAGATAAGTACCACCGGCCAAGGTGGTGCCCTGATGGACTCAGCCATTCCCAAAAGCGTAGGGTTCAGCGACTACGTGGTTTGGAGGAAGCCGAAAGGTTATGCCTGCACACGTTGAGGAAGGCGCGGCCTGATCTGGCCGCTAAAATTCAGCGAACCCTGGACGAAGAAGGTCGGCCACAAAGGAAAGAGTGGCGCCCCAGACAAAAGAAGGCCGATGATGAAACATCGGCTGGCACAAACATGGTGTTCATCCTTTCGACGGAGTTTAGTGCTCCAGGATTAGACGAAGCACCTGTGGCACAACTTGACTGCGGCCCACGGCCAGTTATCTTTGAGAAGCCACGAGAAAGAAGCTACAGACATCTGAAGGCCCTGTACTTGCGAGGTTATATCAATGAGCAGCCTGTCAACAAGATGCTTTGGTGGACACCGGAGCGGCGATCAACATTATGCCATACTCCATGCTACGTCGGTTGGGACGCTCTAGCTCGGATCTGATCAAGACCAACGTGACACTGGCGATTTCAACGGCCAAGCGTCGACGCACAAGGTGTTACGAACGTGGATCTGACCGTAGGAAGGAAAACCATCCCTACGACGTTCTTTATTGTCGATAGCAAGAGCACCTATGCTGTCCTGCTTGGAAGAGATTGGATCCACGCCAACTGTTGCATTCCATCCACGATGCACCAATGCTTAATACAGTGGGATGGAGATGAAGTCGAGGTCGTCCATGCAGATGATTCGGCCGAGATTTCAACGGCTGGCATGAACGTTTGGGAGACAACAGGCCAAGAGCCACTCTCAGGCATCAATTTGGACGACTGCTAGCGCATCGACGTGACGAAGGACGGGGTTAGGCTGGTCTTATCCACCGGCCTGACCGTATAGCAAGAACAAACCTGTGGACAAACGTGGCGAGGCCGGTCCTTGGGATCGGCCCCAAAGATCTATGGAGGAACATTGCAAAACCTTCATTGAGCGATTGAATCAACATGGAGGCCGATTCCAGCAATCGGCCAAAATTATCCTCACCAGACGTTCTGCCTGTGTTCAACGTCGATCTAATGGGCAGCGATTTTACGTCGGCAGATGAGCTGGAAAAAGTCAACATTAGTCCTAACAGAGCCGACGTTCAAATACAGTGCCTTGGCTAACTACAGAGCCGATATCCATGATTACACGACAGATTCGGCTCGGGGGGCACCTAATCAGATGAACATGTGCGATACATGTGCAGTGAAATATTGGGGGCCGATAGAAAAATCGGCCAGTAAAAAAAATTCTCATGGTATACAGCCTATGCACGGACATCGACTTTAGAGCTAAGAAACAAAGCCGATGCACAGCCATCGACTCTAGTACAATTACACAGGATCTACCCGCTGCGTGTTCAAGACGCGGATTTTCACCAAGTCGGTCTTCAGTTCAGCTTCGAGGCCTTCTGCTTCCTTGAGGGAGTGAACAATGAGAGCTTCCTCAGCTGCAATGAGCCGATTTTGGTGCCCGAACTTTCTCTTCAAGGACTTCCAACCCTTTGCGCCAGGTCAGCAGTACTGTCAGAAGCGTCAGTTTTGGCATGCAAGGCAGCCTTTTGCTCATTAAGCCGTTGGTGTTTCGTCTACAATATCGGCTTGCAACGGAAGAAAAGGCGATCGATGAGGGCAAGTTTGGCTGGCTCTGCATGGTGGCTGTCTCAGAATTACCTGAGTTCAAAGCCCTTTGTCTGATCTGTGCATCCTCACCGCTATTCTCGCCTTGACTGAGGCTCGGGGGGCAGCTGGCCTGGTAGATGCTCTGTTTTTAGAAGCCGATTGGGGTGTCATCGGCTGGTCCTTCGTCGCAACCTTCTTCAAAAATGGTGAGTTCTTGCAGAAGAGGATCACTTGGAGGCAAGGGTCTTCCACATTATCCACCAGATCTCAAAGTCATCAGTCAAAGAGTTGAAGGATAGATTGTGAAGAACCGATGCGTTGCCATCGGCTCATTGAGCATTGGCTAAGTGAACAATCGGCAAAGTTAGTATGAGGGGAAATCGGCTAAATTAGCTTAAAGGGAATCGGCAAACTCAAACTGGGGAAATTCTTCATTGATAAATAGGATTTCTTACATAAAGAGCTGATTGCTCTCAAAAGGAAGTACTAGGGGATACATTGCCCCATCTCGCTACTGATCCTATGCTAAGGGTCCTATCTATGGGCCGTCGCTGCCCTCGTCGTCGCCGTCGTCGCGCTGTCGGTGCTACTCCGGCGGGCTCGTCGTCGCTAGCTACGGCGGCCGCCGGCGGGGCCCTCGTTGTCCTCGTCCTCCTCGTCAGCGCGTCGTCGTCGTCGGCTGTCGAAGTCGGCCCAGGTTCCCCGGCCGGCGGAAGCGCTTGGCCGGCGGTTCGTCGGAGGAGGTGTCGTCCTCCTCCTCCTTCTCCTCATCCTCCTCCTCGGGGGAGGTGAAGTCATCACAGGAGAAGCGATCGTCATCGCTCTCCTCCTCCGTTTCCCTGTCGGCAAGGAAGCGGAGGTCACTTTCCCCGTCGGTCGAGGACTTGTCGTTCTCAGACCAGACAGAGAAATCGTGACTGGACTCCTCCCCGGCTTCGATGGCGCGGCGGGTGTTGGCCGCATGGGCCTCCTCCGGGTCCCACTCCGGCGTCGGCTCGCGGGAGGAGGAGGATTGGGTGGAAAGACCCGATGAGCGAGAGGAGGAAGAAGACATGGTGGCGCAGGAGGGCTTTTGGAGTGCTAATGCGAAGGGGATGAAGAAGCAAACTGTTTGGAGCGGTTAAATAAAAGGGGATATAGTGGAGATTCAATGCCACAACAGTTTCCGAGGAGGTGGTGCCCAAAGAGAAAAAAAACTGCCAAGTCACGCGGAGAAATTGAGAAGGCAAGGCATCATGATGAAGGATACTGCGACGGTTCTGCCACGACATGACCTGACGAAGAAAAAGCGGAGTGATTTTGGAATTATCGATTCCAAAACCAGGGGGGCATGTGTTATCACCAGAATTTGACCGAGTCAGAGGTGGGCCGCGATCAAGATGGGCTTGAAGAATATACATGGAAGAATATATGTGAATCGGCCTTATATGCAAAGTTTGGGCTAGTTTGCCCGTGTATCTGTAATATAGTAGGATACGTGTCGATTAGATAGAATTTGGCTCGTGCCCGGTTGGGATTATTCCCACGTTAGAAAGTCTACGGACTATAAATATGTATCTAGGGTTTATGAAATAAACAACAATCACGTTCACCACAAACCAATCTAGGCGCATCGCCAACTCCCTTGTCTCGAGGGTTTCTTCCGGGTAAGCATCATGCTGCCTAGATCGCATCTTGCGATCTAGGCAGTACACGTTTATTCGCTGTTCATACGTTGCTCGTACTGAAGCCTTTTTGATGGCGAGCAACGTAGTTATCTTAGATGTGTTAGGGTTAGCATTGTTCATCGTATCATATGCTGTCGTCGTGCAACCCTTAGACGTCTAGCCGCCCTTACACCTATCTTAGGTGTAAGGGCGGCACCCCGCTTGATCATTATTTAGTAGATCCGATCCGTTATGGTTGCTCCTTGTTCTTCAAGGATTAGTTTAATATCTGCATAGTTAGGCCTTACAAACGGGTTGAAGGATCCCGGTGGCGCGTAGGGTGTGGTTGCTAGCCCTAGACAGGATGTTCCGGGGATCAACTTCGTGTTGGTTTTTAGGCCTTGTCTAGGTTCGGTTTACGATCACCGTGCGTGGCCGCCAGGCTCAATCACGAGTAGGATGTTCCGATTATGTGGTGAAAACCCTAAATCGTAGTTCGTTTTAGCTTTATATTGATCAAGCAGGACCACCATATATTCGTACACCTCGTACGGATCATGGGTGGATCGGCTCTTTGAGCCGATTCACGGGACAACTTTGAGAGCCGATCGAGGCTCGTATTTAATGTTTACGTGTATGCCATGCAGGAAACTAAGCGAGGCACATCCATCACCTTCCTGACCAGGTATAGGTCAGGTGGCACGCCCTTGCACCAGCATCGGACGTGCATGCCGAGCCTTTGCGGGCCGTCGCTCGGAGGGACCAGGGCCAGCCGCGATCTGGGAGCCTCCCGGCTCTACTTTGTTGCCCGTCGCTGCTCGCCGGTGGGTTTCTGACCGCAACATGATCTTGATCATGTTAGGCAGCTCACAAGATCCAACAATGAAGCACATGAGGAGAAGACAACCATCTAGCTACTGCTATGGACCCATAGTCCAGGGGTGAACTACTCACTCATCACTCCGGAGGCGACCTTGGCGGTGAAGAGTCCTCCGGGAGATGATTCCCCTCTCCGGCAGGGTGCCGGAGGCGATCTCCAGAATCCCCCGAGATGGGATTGGCGGCGGCGGCGTCTCAGTAAGGTTTTCCGTATCGTGGCTCTCGGTACTGGGGGTTTCGCGACGAAGGCTTTAAGTAGGCGGAAGGGCAACGCGGGGGGCCACGCGAGGGCCCCACACACCAGGGCCGCGCGGCCAAGACCTGGGCCGCGCCGCCCTGTTGTGGCGGCGCCTCGTGGCCCAACTTCCTTTCCCCCTCGGTCTTCTGGAAGCTTCGTGCAAAAATAGGACCCTGGGCGTTGATTTCGTCCAATTCCGAGAATATTTCCTTTGTAGGATTTCTGAAACCAAAAACAGCAGAAAACAGCAACTGGCTCTTCGGTATCTCGTTAATAGGTTAGTGCCGGAAAATGCATAAATATGACATAAAGTATGCATAAAACATGTAGATATCATCAATTATGTGGCATGGAACATAAGAAAGTATCGATACGTCGGAGACGTATCAGTCGGCATTCACCAGAACTCGCTGAAGAGGACACGTGTGGACTTCCATGTTTCACACGACGGGTCCGAAAAACTCGAGTTCCATCAGGATTCAAGCTACCCGATAGTTTCAAGAAATTCGATGGCCTGCAAGACCCCGAGGATTGGCTAGTCGATTACCTCGAGACAGTAAAATTGATAGGCGGGACCAGAGCGACAGCCATGCAGAGCATCCAGATACATACGAGCGGAGCCGCCAGATCATGGATAAAGAAGCTTCCCCCAGGTTCCATCGACAGCTGGGAAAGTTTTGAGGACGTGTTTATCAAGAATTTCCGGTCAACCTGCAAGAAACCTGCGACACTAGAGGAGTTGAGGTCATGTCGACAAAAGCATGATGAATCAATGAGGAAGTATATCCAAAGGTGGAACATCATCAAAAACTCGGCAGAAAATATATCTGACGAAAGAGCGATAGATGCATTTTTGGGAGGAGTTCGACGAGGAGATTTCGTGGAGGACTTGGGGAGGACAAACCCAAGAACGATGCTCGGCATTAATGGAAATAGCAAACGAGATGGGCAGATGGTGAAGATGCGGTACATAACAAACGACATAGGTCCCCAGAGGGAAGATCGCAGTCGAAATTTCCAAAATAGGCGCCGATTTCCCCGTCAATTTTCAAGTTACGATGCACCTGGCCAAATATCGGCTGGCTTTCGGGGAAACAATGGAGGAAATAGTAGAGATGACTACCAGAGAAGCAACGCACAGCAAGGCGACAATAGAGATAACGAGCAAAATAAGCGGGTCAAGGTTTCAAAGACCTTTTGTGTCCCCCGAAGAGATGATGAACGGGCCGTGTCAGATGCATTTCTTTCTCGATAGCAATGGAAAAAGACAGTCAGGACACTTGCAAAAGGATTGTCGAAATTTCCAGGCAATGTTAAGATGGGCAGGACATGCAAATGCTCAGGCAGCGCATAGAAATCCTCAAGGACCTAGGAGTGAGATTCACTTGCCACCTCCTCTCGCGATTACAGATGAAAATCGACATCGGCTCGAAATAGCGGCAGCACCTGCTCCACTGCCCTATGTTGATCCTAACTCTAACGGAGGCGGTCTCGATGATTCGTAAAGGTAGGCCATCCAATAGAGCTCAGAAAGTAATCTCGCGACAAGTGTTTATGGCAGAGAAAATGCCACCACCAACAGTCGAGTACCTTAACTGGTCAGGGCAAGATATTGGCTTCACAATAGCTGATCATCCACAGCAAGTTCCTCGACCAGGGCAGTCAGCAAGATCTTACCGTGAATTGCGGGATTCGATGTATCTCGAGTATTCATAGATGGTGGCAGCAGTTTAAACCTTATGTACGCGAGATACGCTAAGGAAGATGAATATTTCCTCGCAAATTTGAAACCAACCGACACACGGTTCCACGGCATCACACCAGAAAAGCCAAGTTACCCACTGGGGAGGATCAATCTCGACGTTCAGTTTGGGACCCGAGAAAACTACATGATAGAAAGGTTGGAATTCGAAGTTGTGGATTTCCCGTCGCAGTATCACGCTTTGTTGGGGCGACCAGCATATGCCAGGTTTATGGCGGTCCCACATTACACGTACTTACTTTGGAGGTTACCTGGACCCAAGGGACCAATCACAGTCAAAGGAAGCTTTGCGCTGGCCGATAAATGCGACAAAGATTTTCATCGACTATCAGAAACCTTCGGGATGCAGGCAGAGTACGCAGCGTCAAGGCTCATGACTGATTATGATGTGCTGCCAGACGTAGGGAGGCCCAACAAGGAATCAACTTTCAACACCGCTAAAGATTCTAAGGAAGTGCAGATCCACCCAACCGATCCGAAGAAAACGACATCCATCGCGACAAACATGGACCTCGCATAGGAAAGCGCGCTCGTCGAGTTCCTCCGTGAGCACTGGAAAATCTTCGCATGGTGTCCAGCTGACATGCCAGGAGTACCCAGGGAACTTGCCGAGCACCACCTAAACTTGGATCCAATAGCAAGACCAATCAAACAACCGCTGCGGCGTTTTGAACCAAACCGCAAAGCCATGCTTTGTCGAGAAATTGATCGACTTAGAGAAGCTGGTTTCATTAAAGAGATATCTACCGAGGCCACTTGGGTAGCTAACCCAGTGATGGTGCCGAAGAAAAACACGAAAGTCCTTCGCATGTGTGTCGACTTTACGTGCCTCAATAAACATTGTCCAAAGGATCACTTTCCCCTCCCAAGGATCGATCAGATTATCGACTCCACGGCAGGATGTGAACGTCTTTCCTTCTTGGACGCATATTCTGGTTATAACCAGATCAGATTAAAAGAAGATGACGAAGCCAAAACAGCGTTCATCACATCGTATGGCGTATTTTGTTACAAAACAATGCATTTCGGGTTAAAAAACGCGGGAGCAACATATCAACGGATGATGCAAAAGTGCTTAGCAACACAGATTGGGAAAAATGTGCAAGTAAAGTATACATCGACGACGTCGTCATCACATCAAAAAAGGGGGCAACATTAATCGAGGACTTGAAGGAAACTTTCGACAACCTCGACAAATTTTGTCTCAAGTTGAATCCGACGAAATGTTCTTTCGGCGTCCCTGCAGGAGAACTTCTCGGGTTCCTAGTTTCAGCAAGAGGGATTGAAGCAAATCCCGAAAAAATCCAAGCTATCGTAACAATGAGGAAGCCAACAAAGTTGAAGGAAATACAGCAGTTAACTGGGCGAGTTGCAGCTTTAAGCAGATTCATCGCCAGGCTGGGAGAAAAGGCGCTACCATTCTACGCCTTAATCAAACAAGGAGAGAAGTTCCAGTGGAACGAAGATGCGAACGAGGCCTTCGAGGACCTCAAACGGAAAATTTACGACACCACCAATTCTAGTGGCGCCAAAAGAGAAAGAACCGCTCCTGTTATATATTGCGGCTACACCTCGGGTGGTCGACACGGCGCTAGTTGTCGAAAGAGAAGAAGAAGGAAAACTCCATGGAGTACGGAGGCCAGTATATTTCATCGGCGAAGTATTATCATTGTCAAAACAGAAGGTACCCGCAGTACCAAAAGCTAGCATATGGAGTATTCACAACCGCAAGAAAATTGCACCACTATTTTTTGGCGCATCCGATAATAGTGGTCAATGAGGCGCCTTTATCCAACATACTCAATAATCCAGAAGCTATAGGCCGTGTCTCCCTTTGGGGAATAGAACTTTCCCCTCGGGACATCACGTATGAAAAAAGAAAGGCAATAAAGTCACAAATTCTACCAGACTTCATCGCGAGTGGATGGAATTGCAAAACACAGGACCTCCGGATTTATCAAGAACCTGGACTATGAACTTCGACGGGTCCAAAAGGTTAGAAGGAGCTGGAGCAGGGGTGATACTCATATCACCTGAAGGCGACAAATTAAAATACGTCTTGCGGATGACGTTCCCAAACGCATCTAATAATGAAGCAGAATATGAAGCCCTCATACATGGGATGAAGATGGCAAAAGCCTGCGGCGCAACTCGACTAAAAATATTTGGCGACTCACAATTGGTAGCTCAGCAAGTCATGAACCAATGTGATGCGGTCAACGATAGCATGGTGGCGTACAAAGAGATGTATAATGAGCTGGAGAAGCTGTTTGACGGATGCGAAGTAAACCATATCGATGGCTGAGCAACGATGAAGCCGATGTTCTTGCAAACATCGGGTCGCAGTTGTCTCGCAATTCCTCCAGGTGTGTTAAGGAAGAGATAACAGAAAGATCCACAAAGCCGAAGAAATCACCAAAGAAGGAGAAGAACGAGAAACCCTCGGGGGATGTGAAAGAAACATTGGAAGAGGAAGAAGAAGAGGAACAGGATCTAGTACTGATGGTGCAAATCCCATGGATGCAGGTGTACATATCGTATATCCTAAGGAAAACAATACCCGACGATCCAGTTGAAGCAAGGCGAGTTATCAGGCGCTCCAAAGCTTTCACAGTGATTAAAGGGGAGTTGTACAAACGAAGTATTTCGGGTGTGTTACAAAGGTGCGTCACACCCGAAGAAGGAAGGATAATCTTAAAGGAAGTACACGAAGGAGTATGCGGCCATCACGCAAGCAGTCGAGCTATCGCGGCCAAGGTTTTTCGAGCCGGATTTTACTGGTTAACAGCAATCGAGGACGCAAAAGAGATAGTGCGAACTTGTGACGCGTGCCAGAGATTTGCCGCAAAACCCCACTCTCCGGCGGCGGAATTGATGCCCATACCTTTATCTTGGCCCTTTGCTCAGTGGGGTCTCGACATGGTGGGAAAGTTACACAAAGCCTCGCCAGGAGGATATGAGTATATGCTCGTCGCGGTCGACAAATTTACCAAGTGGATAGAAGCAAAGCCGATAAATTCACCAGATGCAGTGTCAGCAATAAAATTCGTGAAGGGCATCGTTTTTCGGTTTGGAGTACCTCATAGCATCGTCACGGACAACGGCAGTAACTTCACATCCAAGGAATTCAAAGCGTACTGTGCAGAGGTAGGCATTAAATTGCACTTTGCGTCAGCTGCACATCCTCAAACCAATGGTCAAGTCGAGAAAGCCAATGGCATCATCTGCAATAGCATCAAGAAGCGTTTGTTAGGGCCGCTGGAAAAAGCTCGACACACTTGGCCAGAAGAGCTGCCGAGCGTGTTATGGAGCATCCGAACAACGCCAAATACAGTGACACAGGAGACTCCGTTTTTCTGGTCCATGGGGCAGAGGCAGTGCTGCCGATAGAAATAGAGCACGACTCTCCGAGAGTCACGGAATACAATGAAGAAACTTCCAGAAGAGCATTGGAAGACGACGTTGACGCACTCGACGAAGCTCGAGACGAAGTAATGTCAAGGGTCACTAAATATCGGCAAGACCTCAAAATTACCACGATCGACGATTGCGACCAAGGTCCTTTCAGGTTGGAGACCTAGTTCTGCGACTCAATCAAGAGCGTGCGAAAAACTTGAGTCACCATGGCTTGGCCCTTACGTCATCACAGAAGTCATCGAAGGAGGAGCGTACAGGATCAAGGACAAGAAGACAGGGAATCTCGAGAAGAACCCCTGGAATGTGGCACAGCTAAGGCGTTTTTACGCTTAGTGTCGAAATATAGTCCTCCTTGTAAAAATACAAATGTACTGAAACACCCGCGAGCTTTCAGACGCACTCTTTTCCTTTTTCGGGGCACCGAGTGGGGCCGGGAAAGGTTTTTAATGAGGCGGGCTCGCGGGGCTGCAATAAAATAAAGATAGTGGAAATATATATCTTTTCTTCGACACGATCAGGGGCTTACGCCTCGAAGCTGCAATATAGATGAACTTAACTGACAAAATTATCTCGCCTTGGTACCGAATACCTCGCCAGATAAAAAGAAGACACAAAATAGCAACGAAAACAGAGCAAAAACACTAGGGCTTATACCCGCAAATATAGTATACTCAATAAAAATTCAGATGCCTTGGTTTACAACCTCGCATAGAAAATAAAGAGATTTACCACCGAAACACTCGAGGGCTTGAGGAAGAAAAATAGAAATATCCCCTAAAACTTTACAATACAATATATGTATACAACCATACAGATGCCACTTTAAGAGAAAAATCGACAAGTCCAAAGAAAAAAGAAAGTCAATTCCGGCTCAGTATATTATCTATGGTCATCCGCCCAGTATTTGCAGTGCGGGTACTATGTTCAGCATAGCTGCCCCTTACAAAGAATTCAGAGTCCATCCGAAGAAGTTCGTCCATCATATCTTCTGCAACAGTGGTCACATGATCATCAATTTTACTGACGTCCCTCTTTCTTTTCGCCATCTTGGCTAAACACTTGGTAACAATTTGGCTCATGTCAAATTTGGGATAGCAGATTTTGATCATCATCATAGCAAACCTGGCACCGGCAGATAGTTGAGCCCGTACAAAATTATGGATACGAGGAGCATCCCGAAATTTTTCCATTAAACCAAGAAGAGTGTCGGGTGCCTCGTTCCGAGGAAACATTGTCTTGTAAACCAAGGACAAGGTCTTGGTGCAGAAATCAAGGAAATCGTGAACCTGACAGGCGCGATCTTGAAACCTGACAATCTGTCGGGTACGTTCTGGAGTGGCCCAGAAAAGAGAACCATGTTCAAGAGAAAGGTTAACAAGGAGATTAGTCCTTATGTTGACCCTCTCGTCTTCAGCAGCAGCGTCGAGAAATGATCCTATTTGGCGACAGCATAAGAATCGCAACACAGAAATAACAAGGAAGCAGAAGAAGTCTTGATGTGCAATATTATACCTGACATATCCGCACTGGCTTCATTCATCAAATCAAGCATACAATTTTCTCGGATGGTCGCTTTTTCAGCTTCAGAAACAGCGGCTTCCTTAGCAGCTATGGCATCTTGAGCCTGTTGAAGTGCAATCTTCTCTCTCTCGGATGATTTTCGAGACTGCTCCATTATCATAAGTGATTGTTTTTTCAAAGACTGGAGTTGCTGGCGAAGTTCTTCCAAATCCTCTGCTGAATTTGTACTTGAAGAATTTTCAACACGTTCGACAGCCAAAGGAATTTTCTTCGAATGGGACGACGCAGGTAACGCAGCAGAAGGACGAGGAGTCGCAGAATAGTTGTCAAAAATCAACTGAAAGAAAAGGCGTGACATCAATCATCAAGCAAAGATAGATCTCCGTTGATTCTCAAAGTATGTACATTGCTATTACAAAATAAAGGTCCCTACGGGACTATTGAAGCAGCTGTCGCTAAAACTAACTAGGGCGACAGCATCAAAAGATAGAAAAAACTAAAAGAGAAGACAGTGTGGTCTACTAGACCTCCGGCTTGGACGAGCTAGGCGCAGGGGTAGGCGCGAATCCAAGATAAGCGAGGACCTTCTTTGTGTTGGGCTTCGCAGCCCTGATCAGTGACCGCCACTTCGTAGTCTCCATCTCCTGTGTGTCGCCAACTTTGCTCCAGTCGATGTTCTGCTGACTGTCGGCAACAAGGGCAACAGTGCTTTCAACAGCGACCTTCATATTTTCCTGGCGCACCTTCAGCCCAAGATCTTTTGGCGGATTAAAGCACTTGGCAAGAGCAAGGAAAGTTGCGGGTTCCTCTTTCTTCGGGAAGAAGTAGGGGAAGAGTCGCGACAGCCCTGCTTTAGCTTGATCAATGCCCTCACGTGCTTCTGTTCCATGAAACTCAAGGAACGAAAGGGCGTCAAGGAGAGGATCATTGTCGGGATCTTCAAGTTCAAATTCTTGAGATGTTTTATCTGTCAAGATAAAAACTTATTGATTACCAAACGAGTGAAGGAAAGAAAATCCAAAGGATGTGAAGTGGTTCAGATACTTACTGACAAAGCGACGGTTTTGCGACCTTAGGCGTTTAATAATCGCTTCCTCGCGAGCAGATTGTGCGGCTATATGCTCGCTCAGCGAAGTTTCAGCATCGTGAAGTTTCTTCTTAAGATCTTCGACACCAACAGCATCGGCCCTGGCCTTGTCAGCCTCTGCTCTAGCTTGAATAGCATCTGATTCGGCCTTCTTACGAGCCTCTTCACTTTGCTCTAATTTTTGAGCAAGTGTACTGGCACGCTCGTTGACCTCTGCCAGTTTTTCTGCCGAGAAAGTTAAATATAGTTAAAAAACATCGACAACAAAGGAGTAAGAAGGCAAGGGCAAAAAGAAGCAGCAAGGCATTACCTTCAGCTTTACTGGCATAGTTATGGTACCCAACAAATTGGGCACCGAAACGAATGAATTCCTTAATCAAAGGCTGTTAAAAGAAAGAGAGAGAAAGAAAGCATCGGTACGGAATAAAGGGTGATAGCACAAAATAAAGTACACAGAAAAAACATCGGCAGAATCAGAAAATATGCAGGAACTTACATCATCCAGAAGAGGAGTCGAGGAGCCACCCAATTGTAGGGTAGGCTGTGTAATTGATTCAACTCTCGCCCTTTTTGGTGAAGGGACAAGAGGGCTTGCAGGAGGAGTAGGTGCGTCGGTGTTTTGTTGAGGAGGCGAAGATTCCTCTCCTTCAACGTGCACCTCAGAAACAACTAGAGTATGCGACGTACTCGTTTGAGCAGTCGCATCAAGAGCTGGCATTTCTTCCTCGTCATCACTACGATGAAATGACGACAAGATAAGAAACAAGATAGACAAAGGTCTTCAAGTAGCAAAACAATAAGAAACAGAAAATGACTTACGAACTGACGAGAGCTTCCAGGTATGGATCGAAAGCTGCCTTCCGACGTGAAGGAGCAGCTTCTTCGGCTTTGGAAGTGCCGGAATCTTCGACATCAGTCCTCTTCCTTTTGTTCTTCGGAGATACAGCGGGAGGAGGAGAGTGTGTCGAGGTAGTATCCTCGGATTCAGCTTCCTTTTCAGAAGATCCCGCAGATTTTCGAGAACCTGCGGGTTCACTATCAGCGCCAGGAGCATCTTGGTTATCATCATCGATAACGGCTCGTTCGTCGACTTCCCCACCTTCAGGAAGGGGCGGAAGAGAGACAATATTTGGATGGTTCTGTATAAAGGAAAAAGAGATGTCAATAAAGCAGTTATGCAGAAGATGTCAAACAAACATAGAGAGTTGATAAAAAGTTACCTTGGGGAGCGCATTGGCGGCGCTATATGGTTTTACCCGACAAGAGGACGGAACAGGATCTTTTTTGCTGAGGGAGGAAATTTTTCGGACAAGCTTTTCTAAATCCTTGATCGATAAATCCACCGACAGGCGATCCACATCCTTATCGCCAGTATACTTCCAGAGAGGATTTTTGCGAGCCTGCAGAGGCTGCACTCTGATTCTAAGGAAATAGGCCGTGATTTGAATACCCGATAGTTCTTGGCCGCGGGTGTTTTGCAGCTCGCGGATGCGAGTCATCAGTGCTTCCGTCGCCGTTTCTTCTTCTTCGGTAGCATCTGCATCCCAGGAACGGCGGCGGTGGATTTTCTCGGCACCGTCAAAAGGAGGAATATTGTCTTCAGCACATCCATGGTTCTCCTCATGGATGTACAGCCACTTCTTGCGCCATCCTTGAACTGAGTCAGGGAATTTGACATCGAAGTAATTGATATCTGGGCGAACGGAGATAACAACGCCGCCTATATTATAGGAGATATTGGGAGAGCCATTACGGCGGCAGAAAAAGATACGCTTCCACAACGCCCAGTTTGGTTGGACGCCGAGGAAGGATTCACAAAGAGTGATGAAAATGGAAACATGGAGGATAGAATTGGGTGTGAGGTGATGAAGTTGCAGTCCATAAACGAAAAGCAACCCCCGAAGAAAAGGATGAATGGGGGCAGAGAGGCCGCGGATGAGATGATCGACGAAACTAACCCGATACTCCATCGGAGGAGTTGGATAACTTTCTTCACTGGGGAAGCGAATCGCATCCTGTCTCTTGCTGATCCCCAGTTTCTTCAGCAGGTTGATGTCTTGTGAGGAGATTTTGGATCTCTCCCACTCTGTGTTCGCCAGATCTTCAGTCGCCATCTTCGATTCAGGTGTGCTATGCCTGGTGAGTTTACGCGGAGGCATCAACAATGGCGTCGGAGCAAGGTGCGAGTATGGTTGAGCTCAAGAGCTTTACGGCGCAAGGGAGGATTTTTTGACAGAGGAGAACGGAGGAGCGGCGCGAGCGAAAGGACTAGAGGAGGAAGACGACGCCCTTATGTAGAGGTGCGGTGAACCGTCACGCCATTGGATTGACAAATTACGCCACAGATGGTGTACACGTGGACAAGGGGTAAACGGTAATTTCATATAGACGAGAAAGTGTAGCAACTACAGTACTTGCACCAGGAAAAGCGGAGGACGTGTGTCCCCTACTTGCACGACGTGTCAATATGATGCGGAGTTTGGGCCCGCAAGGCAGTGAGAAAGAACATCTCGCAATTTCAATATACATTGGTCGTGGCTGTCATCAGCAGTGATGTCACCTTGGTAAAAGAAAATCTCGGCTATGAAGCTTGGAAAGAATGGCGACAGCATAAGGTTGTTTCGAGAGCTTTTGAACAAATACAAGTTTTTGCCCAAATGCTCGGGGGCTATTTTGGAAAAAATGAAAAGGTTGAGAAAGTCAAAATAAGAAATGGCGAGAGTCTATGATCAAATACAAGTATTTGCTCATAGCCTCGGGGGCTACTCCCATCGGGAGCGCTGTTCGCGCACCCGATAGATTTAAAAAATTATGCGACAAGAGAAAAATATAGCGACATAAGCCATGGAGCCTACACTCAAGCACAAGTTCTTGACTGTAGCCTCGGGGGCTACTCCCATCGGGAACGCTGTTCGCGTGCCCGATGAAATTATAAAAAAAAAAGAGAAGGGAAAGAAAGAAAAAGAAAAAGGAAGTGAGTATACTTCGAGTTATACAAATAACTCTACATATACTCCCATCGGGAAAGCAATATAAGTCATCCATTGACTCAATAAAACTAGCAGGAGGGCCCGCGCATTTGCGCGGCTAGAATCATAATTCATATCACGTGTGTCATGGTTCGCCTTTATCCATTATGTAGTTCTTTGGTGTTTGTAGAATCATAATTCATATCATATGTGTTATATATAACTTCCAAGATATATATACCAATTGAGACTTTATATGTGTATTTCTCATTCCATCACAGAATGCAACTCTTGTCGTATTTGTTAGGATCAGCAGTCATGATTTGTCCTAATGTTATTGTTGAGACATCCTAAATTGTATTCTGATCCAATAGATGCATCACTGGTTGCGCGAAGTGAGTCGGCAATATTTACTATTTATGGTCGTAAAGTATATTCATGGGTTTGATGTGTATATGGGTTTGCACAAACGTGTTTTGTCGCTCGAAAGAAACTGAGAGTACATTATTCTAGCGCAAACTGACTTTTGGCAGTGCCAAACAATCAATATAATAGTTCTAACGGAATAACAGAAGGCTTGTTAAGTCTGTTCAGTGGATTTTTCCTTTATTTTTTCACATTGTTGAGTGACATTAAGAACAATGTGATTTTCTATTAAATATTCACCTGAATGATAAGTGAAATCTAGTCATGATTTGAGTCTGTGTTTTCACTCTACATAATAAATTCTAAATTATAGGTTTACTGATAATCTTGAAGTACAAATTGACTCTCAATTTGCATCTTGGATATCTGACATTCATGGGTAAGCAATGCTATCATTGATTCTGTTGACTTAATCTTGGTGAGAATCTAGGACCATCTTCAAAGTAACCCAAATAATATATAAGTCGCTAATATCACATGGAAGTTATAAATGTAAATATGACTACTGTCATACCTGCTGACTTGGGGCACACTGCCAGGCAGCGCCTGCCCGCGTTTTCGTGCAGTGATCAATGTTGGTCTTTCTGTGACTGTTCTTGTAGAGCATATTGATCCTTAGTGAATTCATAGAAACAACTGAAAAAATATATGATGATCATTTTCACATAATTTTATCTGTAGGAGCCGAAAATATATATCCTGGTAGTAATTTAACAATAGTCGAATTGGTCTAATCAAACAACCTCGCCGCCCTTCCTGTAATATTGCATGTTTGTCATCTTCTGTTAGCTCGCTTAATTTCTTTGTGGACATGTTGTTGTTTCCTTCAGAACTACGTTGAAGAATTTTTTGTTTATTGATAACATACACACATATGAATTTTGATCAGAAAATCAGAGATTACTACAGAAAATGAACATGGATTTTATTTTGTTAATAAGGAAGCTGCGGTAATGGTTAAGATGGAAACATCTAAACACACATGAAGACCTGTGGATATTACTCGTACTTGATTACTTCGTTCAGCTGTGGTGCTCCATCTCCTCGATCTGTGCATGTAGGCTGCATCTTATCACATCGGACGACCTCTTGCTCTTATATGGGCATATGAGCAAATCCAGTTTTAGATTTCTTTGCTTCACTGATTTTGATACTCCTCCATAAACCTGGGCATTCGCGGTTTAGCTGGTTTTGGACGGGTTACTGAAACCGGCATATAATCAGGGGTCTCGTACGGTTTGGTTTGGACGGGTTCAACGGTTTTGGCCGGTTTGCTACTTAGCATAACAGATAGCGCGCAGCGATGCATGTGTGTCAATAGAGATCAGAAAATAGCGAGCATGGATAGGTAACCCAGCAGCGATACATAGCTCGACGCCACGACGTAGGCCGTCCTGGACGTCGAGTGCTCATGCCGCCGCGGCGCAGCTCAACGCAACGATGTCGGCCGTCCTGGACGCTGCGTGCTCTGCCGCCGGGGCGCAGCTCAAGGCGACGACGCCGGCCGTCCTAGACGTAGAGTGCTAGTCCCGCATTGGCGCATCTCAAGTCGACGACGCTGGCCATCCTGGACGCCGCGTTCTCGTGCAACCGCCGCACAGCTCAAGGTGACGACGCCCGGCCAGCCAGGACGCCGCGTGTAGCTCAAGGCAACGACGTTGGCCGTCCTGGACACCGTGTTCTCATCATGACGGCGCGGTGCAGCTCAAGGTGTCGACGCCCGCCCGTTCCTGGACGCCGCGTGCTCGTGCCGCGACGGCGCAGATCAAGGCAACGATGCCCGGCCGGCCAGGACGCCGCGGCGCAGCTCAAGGCAACGACGTCCCGCAGACGTGGCCGAGTATCAATTATGCGAACTTGCAGGTTCTGCTTCGTACTGTGTGTTCATCGTCCTGCACCCATGCACTCATCCGGTGTTGATTCACTGCGCTGCCGCTCGCCGCCGGTGATCGATCAATCTAAGAATGTACGGCAGATCGACGGTACCTCGTTCCTTGCATCCATCCAAGGAGGGGGTCCTTGAAGAAGGTGGGGCGCATGATGACGACGGGGATGGCGCTGTGAAGCTCTGCGAGCAACATCTCGCCCATGGCCTCCTGAGTCCTGACAGCTTCAGCTTCTCGCACTTTGATGATGATCGTGTCCATCGCTCCGCACCTATGCACAGATCAACCGTTAGTTAAACATGAATGCTGCTCATGAGCCGCCGGCAATATCAATCTACCGAATATCAGGCCGACCGGCCGATCGATGGTCGTTCATTGCATCCATCCGTGGGAGATCATTGAAGCTTTTTTTTAGGCGCATGAGATGAGACGATGATGGCGTCGTGGACTCGAGCTGGCCTAGCAGCATAGCAGCACCTTGTTCACACGTTCGTGTTGTAACAACCGAAGTGCTGCCGTGCTGGGAGACCGTAGCAGGGGCAGCTCCTTCATGGATTTTTTCTGTCCTCTGGTCGTCGGCCGGAGCCTTGGCGTCATCGCCGGCGTCGTCCTGCAGGGTCGCCAACCGGCCGCAGCTCGTCCTGAGATATCCTGGTACCTGCCTTCCGCGAGATGCAAGCGATCCCGTCTCTCTATTTATTTCGATCGGTTATATATGCATCTCCTTTTAGATTGGACGTGCGTGCCTAGGCATCTATCGGTGTACCTTTTAAATTTGCTATCTTGTAGCTGAGTCATTTATCTAGATTTCAGATTGCTGTGCGGTATCTTTTTTAGATTGGACGTGACGTGTTGATCTTAGACACGTATCTGTGTACCATTGAAAATTTATTTCTTGAACCGGTGTACATTTTATTTTGAGATTGCACGTGCCGTACCGTTTTAGATTGCAAATGTGCGGCCCTTTGAGTTGGCTCTCGTGCCATGCTATACATAATAAATCTCTACCGTTCCTTAATCTTTGTTTTGGGGGGATAAATCTAAACCATTGGTTTGTTGTTGTTTTAATAATATAATAGATGTGCTATTCCAGCAGCCGAATAAGCACTCAACAATATATTCTCAGAGCAACAAAGTCGCGAATAAATCTCTGAATGCCGCAAAATTTGCGAAGGTAAGACCCCAGATCCGTTCTGTGCGGCGTGGCGCCGTCTCTGACGTCGGTTTGCTACTTTTTTCCGTATCAACAGATACAAAGAAAAATCCTAACGGACGCGTTAGGTACCCGATAAAATATGACTGGGACTCGACAGAATGGTAAGACCTTAAGCGGCACCTGTCGAAGTTTACACCAGTATCCCGAGATCATGTCCGGGGACGTGATCTTGAAGTAGGTTTTTGCGGATTGCCACTAGAGCAGTTAACTAGTACCTGATCCGTCAGATGAACTAGCCCCAATTACCATTATCCCTGTACAATATAGAAATTCATACGAGAAAATATAGAAAAGGTTAAAATTGTCGAGTAAATATAAACAGTGAAGATTTTCCCTGATTCTGCGATTCAAGCAAAATCTCGGGGGCTACTGACATAGGCATACCCAATGGGCCTGCCGAATATGGTACCCGGGGTTTACTGAAGGCCCACGACCCGAAGTATAAGGAGAATCGGAAGCCCAAGTTGTTACTAAGGAAAGCTAGAGTTGTAATAGGAGTTGTTATTTGTAATCTTGCGGGATGGGTTGGAAACCCTCCCGGACTCTGTAAACTTGTGTATCACGAATGATATGCAAGGTATGCCATGCGCACATGCACACTAATTATATATATATTATGAGACAACTTAATCAAATGTGTTTTCATTCAAGATCGAGAACTAGTCAAAAATCAAGTTAATTAATTTATCAGCGCTAATTAGTTGGTCGCCTGCTTGATGCGCAATTAAGTGCCGTTGGCCTATATATGTAGGGTTTAATTAGGGTTTAGGGTTTAGGGTTAGCTAGGGGTTAGGGTTAGGGTTAGGGTTAGGGTTAGGGTTAGGGTTAGGGTTTAGGGGTTTAGGGTTTAGGGTTTAGTGTTTAGGGTTTAGGGTTTAGGGTCTAAGGTTTAGGGTTTAGTGTTTAGGGTATAATTGGGGATTAGGGTTTAAGGTTTAGGGATCATCGATCGAGTGCACACACACACATTATTAGAGGCACCCGCGCCAATTTGCGCATAAAGTACATGCATATATATATAAGTGTGTTTCTTGGCCACCAACGATATATAGATCTAGAGAGAGATTGAAATATATTTAGGGTTTAGGGTTTAGGGTCGTTTAGGGTCTAGGGTTAGGGTTTAGGGTTTAGTGTTTAGGGTTTAGGGTTTAGGAGGGTTTAGGGTCTAGGGTTTAGGGTTTAGTGTTTAGGGTGTTTAGGGTGTCCGTTTAGGGTATAATCAGGGATCAGGGATTAGGGTTTTAGGGTTTTAGGGTTAAACGTTTAGGGATATCATCGATCGAGCTAGTGCACACACACATTATTAGAGGCACCCGCGCCTTTGCGCATAAAGTACATGCGTATATATATAAGTGTGTTTCTTGGCCACCAACGATATATAGATCTAGAGAGAGATTGAAATATATTTAGGGTTTAGGGTTTAGGGTTTAGGGTTTATTAGGGTCTAGGGTTAGGGTTTAGTGTTTAGGGTTTAGGTTCTAGGGTTTAGGGTTTAGTGTTTAGGGTGTTTAGGGTGTACGTTTAGGGTATAATTAGGAATCAGGGATTAGGGTTTTAGGGTTTAAGGTTTAGGGATCATCGATCGAGCTAGTGCACACACACATTATTAGAGGCACCCGCGCCTTTGCGCATAAAGTGCATGCGTATATATATAATAAGTGTGTTTCTTGGCCACCAACGATATATATAGATCGAGAGAGAGATTGAAATATATATATATATATATCCCCAAGAATATGTTCAGATATATATTGAAATATATAGATGCACGAATGATATGTGCATGGTATGCCATGCGCGCATGCACACTAATTGTATATATATTATGAGGCAACTTAATCAAATGTGTTTTCATTCGAGAGAACTTGTCAAGATTCAAGTTAATTAATTTATCAACGCTAATTATTTGGTCGCCTGCTTGATGCGCAATTAAGTGTCGTTGGCCTATATATATATATATATATATGTAGTGTTTAATTAGGGTTTAGGGTTTAGGGTTAGCTAGCTAGGGTTTTAGGGTTAGGGTTAGGGTTAATTAGGGTTTAGGGTCTAGGGTTTAGGGTTTAGGGTTTGGGGTTTAGTACGTGTTTAGGGTTTAGGGTCTAGGTTTAGGGTTTAGTGTTTAGGGTTTAGGTTCTAGGGTTTAGGGTTTAGTGTTTAGGGTGTTTAGGGTGTACGTTTAGGGTATAATTAGGGATTAGGGTTTTAGGGTTTAAGGTTTAGGGATCATCGATCGAGTGCACACACACATTAATTATTAGAGGCACCCACGCCTTTGCGCATAAAGTGCATGCGTATATATATAAGTGTGTTTCTTGGCCACCAACGATATATAGATCTAGAGAGAGATTGAAATATATTTAGGGTTTATGGTTTAGGGTTTAGGGTTTAGGGTCAAGGGTTGGGGTTTAGGGTCTAGTGTTTAGGGTTTAGGGTATAGGGAGTAGTGTTTAGGGTTTAGGTTCTAGGGTTTAGTGTTTAGGGTGTTTAGGGTGTATGTTTAGGGTATAATTAGGGATTAGGGTTTTAGGGTTTAAGGTTTAGGGATCATCGATCGAGTGCACACACACATTATTAGAGGCACCCGCGCCTTTGCGCATAAAGTGCATGCGTATATATAAGTGTATTTCTTGGCCACCAACGATATATAGATCGAGAGAGAGAGATTTAAATATATATATCCCCAAGAATATGTTCAAATATACGCACGAATGATATGCAAGGTATGCCATGCGCGCATGCACACTAATTATATATATATTATGAGACAACTTAATCAAATGTGTTTTCATTCGAGATTGAGAACTTGTCAAAATTCAAGTTAATTAATTTATCAGCGCTAATTAGTTGGTCGCCTGCTTGATGCGCAATTAAGTGTCGTTGGCCTATATATGTAGGGTTTAATTAGGGTTAGGGTTAGTGTTAATTAGGGTATAGGGTCTAGGGTTTAGTGTTTAGGGTTTAGGGTTTACTGTTTATGTTTTAGGTTTTAGGGTTTAGTGTTTAGGGTTTAGGGTTTAGTGTTTATGGTTTAGGGTTTAGTGTTTAGGGTGTTTAGGGATTAGGATTAGGGTTTTAGGGTTTTATGGTTTAAGGTTTAGGGATCATCGATCGAGTGCGCACACACATTATTAGAGGCACCCACGCCTTTGCGCATAAAGTGCATGCGTATATATATAAGTGTGTTTCTTGGCCACCAACGATATATAGATCGAGAGATAGAGATTGAAATCCCCAAGGATATGTTCAAATATACGCACACACATGAATTATTAGAGGCACCCGCTGACATAGGCATACCCAATGGGCCTGCCGAATATGGTACCCGGGGTTTACTGAAGGCCCACAACCCGAAGTATAAGGAGAATCGGAAGCCCAAGTTGTTACTAAGGAAAGCTAGAGTTGTAATAGGAGTTGTTATTTGTAATCTTGCGGGATGGGTTGGAAACCCTCCCGGACTCTGTAAACTTGTGTATCACGAATCCCTCGGCTCCGCCTCCTATATAAGGGGGAGTCGAGGGACAAAGAGAGGATCGAATCTACTGTCAACACAACCCTAGTTTTTATATTGTTGAGCACTTTTCGGCTGAAACCTTCGAGATCTACTTGCCCTCTACATCTAACGAAACCCTAGTCTACAATCCGTAGGCATTGACAAGTTAATCCCTTGTCACCCGCGCCTTTGCGCATAAAGTGCATGCATATGTGTGTTGTTCTGGCCACCAACGATAGATCGAGAGAGAGAGATAGATTGAAATCCCCAAGAATTAGAGGACCCCCTTGCACAAGTGTTGGCCATCTATATATAATATGAATCCCAATAATGTTCATACATGATAGGGCATATGTGTGAAGCAATTTTTTCGAGAACTTGTAAAGATTCAAATTTATCAGTGCTAATGGAAACTAGTGCACATTAGAGAACCCCCTTGCACACGTGTTGGCCATCTATGTATAGTTTGAATCCAAATAATGTTCATACATGATAGGCTATATGTGAATCAATTTTTTCTTCCAAGAACTTGTCAAGATTCAAATTTATCGGTGCTAATGGAAACTAGTGCGCACTAGACGAGCCCCTTGCGCAAGTGCTGGCCATTACATATAGTTTAAAACTCAAGAATGTTCATACATGATAGGCCATATGTGCAAAGGAATTTTTTTCCCCGTGAACTTGTCAAAATTCAAGTTTATCGGTGCAAATGGAAACTACTCCAAAAAATTACATAGAGGTCCAAGAGAACTAGACAATAACTAATAGGACCTGCAACTTTACAAAAAGGACCCCAAAACATATAGAAGAAAATCAATCGAGTCCTTATGAACCGCACATCAGATCTCTGCTCCGCATCCTTTCCAGCAACTCCGTCGCCAGGGACGCACCACTTGGGACGGTGTCGCCGGTAGTCGCCAGGACGAAGGAGAAGAAGGGCCTCAGCAACGGCATATTGGCTCTGAGAAGGGCCGCTGAAAGGCCAAGATGTTCACAGGCAAGACGGATGACGCCGTCGTATGCCCCGAGCTTGTGAACGTTAGCAGCTTGACTTCCCCATTGGCCAGATCTGATGCACTAACCAAAGCAAGCCTCACCGTTAGCGCCATCACCTTGATGGCACCAGATCGGGGTTTGGCCGGCAAGATCCACCAGATCTGATCCGCCAGATTCACCATAGGCCAGATCTGAAGCCGATGACGAGATCCCCGACTCCACTGCGCCATTTTGCTCATGGGAAACACTGGATCTAAGCTTACAACAACATGAACTCCCTCGGATCCAAATTAACTGACTCAACTTTGCTTATCTAAATATGGATGTATCCACACATGTTTTTACTCGAGATACATACACGTCTAAGGAAAGTTGAATCAATTAATTTAGTTCGGAGGGTGTACGATATACAGAGAGAAGTCGGCCTCCTCTCCGGCCGGCGAGGCTGCCGGAGAGAAGGGGGAGAGGAGCCAGGGGAGTGGGAGAGACTCGAGAGAGAAAGAGAAGAGGAAGAAATGAGAGCTCCCTGGGGAAGAACATTATTTTTGTCGTTCTGCTCGTAGCTAGAAACTGAAAATTTCGGCCGCGCGCCAAATCATCCCGCCGCATCCATTCGAAAATCCCGTGACCAGTTTTACCCTTTTAACCCTGGTCCGGAAGCTACAACCCACCGACCATGGAGGGCTCATTCGGTAACAATGAAATATCTTGCCTAGATCCCGAACCCTCCCCACAGGCCCACACCCACCCACCAACCATTCGCCCCATTAGCTCAAAAATACTCTCACACGCCAAAGCTCTGACTCTCTACAGTACTAGATCTGCTTCGCTGCCGGCATACTCCTCCACAGCGTAGCCTTGATCGTGTTGGTTGTCCACCCACCTGATCCACTCCCCCGCCGCCCTTGCCACCGACGGATCTGCTTCACCGCCGACCTCGCCACCGACGGATCTGCTTCACCGCCGACCTCGCCACCGACGGATCTGCTTCACCGCTGACCTCATCCACAGCGTAGCAATCAACGCCTTTCCTGTCCACGCACCGGATCCTCTCCAACGGAACCGTGTCTACTTCACCGCGCCCCCCCCTCCACAGAAGCCAATCTATTCCACCGACTACCTCGGCGCAGCGGCTGTATCAACTTCACCGAATCCCTTGCCAGCCAACCAGATCTGCTTCACTAACGCCCGCTTCTACTGAAACAGGGTCGACTCATCGTCTCCCGCGTTCGCCGCCGCTGGAATGCAAGTTGCCGCCCCCGTCCACCCCGCCGCAGCTTGGTTAGTACGCTGGCCCGTTAGATCGCGGTGTTTCTTTACCCATGTTTTGTGTAGTTATTTGCAGATCTCATATGCCATTAAATTTCTTGATGTGTTACTTCGCATGAAGTTCGTTTAAATATTGTACAGTACCAAAGCATTATCCGGTCGCTACCATCCTGTTCATTCTACTGACACCTGTGTGCATCCACATATTTATAGCCTTATACCCATTCATTTGCTGCCAACTGTTTTTGTACTGCATGTTATTCCTTTTATAGTCATGCTATGGGCATTTCCAATCTGGTTGTTCTTATACCACGTCATTAGCTCACCGCTAGCCGCTAGCTGTTTTCTCGTGTCTGCTATTCTCACACTTCTTTTATAATCATGCTATGTGCATTTCCAATCTGCTTGCTCTTATACCTCGTCTTTAGCTTATAGCTATTTTTCCATGAATGCTCCTGTCGCACAGCTTGTATAGTTATTGCTGCTTGCCTGTCTGGTCTTTGTATTATCGTAGACTAACTTGTCAATGTTATTTTTCCTAGGGATTGATCATGCGAACCACTTATTAGAATATCCAACATTAACAGCGGGGACGCTAGGGAAGGTTGGAATATGAGTTCTTGGTTGGTAACTTTGGCAGTTTACTTCCGTTATTATCTATAACCTATATGCATTGTTCCTTATGCAAGAGATTAACACTTGGAACCCTGCCATAGCAATGCCATCCATGCTTTACTATGTTCTGCCTATTTGATATGCTTGTCTTGGAGCAACTGCGAAGGTGATTTGAACCTGACATTTGGTCATTCTTAATGCCAGTTTACTTTATGTGGAAAACCTTGGCATTACCCTACTCTAAATCTGAATGTCTGAAATTCTTATCTCATGCAAAGCAACATCTAGTTGGTTTTAATCTGATATCTTGTAAATATTGGCTTATTCATTTGGCAGCTCAAGTTTTTTGTTATTTGAAACCAACTGACTTGGTGTTAAATGTGATACCTAAACACAGATTAAGGACAATGGAGCAGGAGGATTAGCAATTCACTTGATGGCTGAACCTAAAATGATAGGCATGTCGACCACGACTAGTGCACGCAAGAGAAGGACCTGCAGCGAGCCAGTATGTTCTGCTACATGCTGTTATCTGATCTCTACATTGCGTAATACATGTTTGAATAGTTAATTGTTGTAACTATTTTTGCAATATTACCAGAATGCATTTTTAGTGAAGCAGTCATCATTAGAAGATAGTCGCCAAAGCGACCCTGTGCAACATTATGATGTAAGTCTGCTTAGTACAAGTTCCATACATTGTCTTATTTATGCAACTTGTTATTATCTTATATCTACATTGCATAATAAATGTTTGAATAGTTCACTGTTGTAACTATGTTTGCAATATTACTAGAATGCAGTTGTAATGAAGAAGTCCTTAGTAGAAGATAGAGCGCAAAAAAGGTTCCGGCGTGAGCCTATGCAACGATATAATGTAAGTCTGCGCTTAGTACTTGTGACTATCTCATATCGACAATGCTTAATACATGTTTGCATAGTTCATCGTTTAACTCTTTTTGCATTATTATCAGAATGCAGTTCTGATGAAGCAATCTTCATTAGAAGAGAGGCCCACAAAAAGTTCTGATCTTTGTTCTGATGCATCCTCTCATAGCCGTCAACCTAGACCATTCTTTTCATCAAACAGTGAACATCTCAAGGCTGTACTTTATAAAAGACATGGTATTGCTGCTTTAAGGTCTGTAGCTGATATGTTGACCAAGAGTACACAAGATTCAATCAAGGCGATTGCCAAATGTCAACGTGTTATTGATGATGCTAATAGAAGTCCTCAATGATTCTATGTAATTTTTTTATTTGGGCACATTAATTGCCTTGTAATTTTCCTAGTTATTTTATTTGTGTATGTAATTGTGTGTATCATTGATATCAGATTTTAGGCTCATGAAATTTAATGCAAGTTGACTAGTCAAACAACCAGGGCCCTATAACAGATTGGGCCGGCCCATTAACAGTAGTGTGGGACCCACTTTCATTTTGGGCCGGCTCACTTACTTACTGGGCCGGCCCGTTAACAGGAAAGTGGGACCCACCTGTGCTTTTGGCCCGGCCCACTATCTTGTTGGGCCGGCCCACTTGCTACATGATGGACCCCACATACTAAATGGGCCGGCCCTGTAAGAGGAAAGTGGGACCCACCTCTGTTTTTGGCCCAGCCCACTAGCGTGTTGGGCCGGCCCACTTGCTATATGGTAGACCCCACATACTAAATGGGCCGGCCCTTTAACTGGAAAGTGGGACCCACCTGTGCTTTTGGCCCGGCCCACTATCTTGTTGGGCCGGCCCACTTGCTATATGGTGGACCCCACATACTAAATGGGCCGGCCCTTTAACTGGAAAGTGGGACCCACCTGTGTTTTTGGCCCGGCCCACTATCTTGTTGGGCCGGCCCACTTGCTATATGGTGGACCCCACATACTAAATGGGCTGGCCCATTAACAGGAAAGTGGGACCCACCTGTGCTTTTGGCCACGGCCCATCAGCTTGGTGGGCCGGCCCATTTGATCTAATGTGGACCCCACGCACTAAATGGGCCGGCCCGATAGCAGGAAAGTGGGACCCACATGCTAATTGGGCCGGCCTAATAACTTCTTGGGCCGGCCCACTTGCTTTAAGGTAGACCCCACTTGGTAAATGGGCCGGCCCGATAACAGGAAAGTGGGTCCCACATGTTTTGTGGGCCGGCCCTTTTGCCTGTTGACCGGTCAAACGAGTGCATTCGGCCCGGCCCACATGCGTAGTGGGCCGGCCCATTAATGTTTTGACCAGTCAACCTTAGAGGTTAGGCCCGGCCCACGTAACTAATGGACCAGCCCACCTATATAGTTGACCGGTCAAACTAAGTCAGCTGGCCCGTCCCGCAAACTTAATGGGCCGGCCCGCTTAAGACGTGGCAGGCCTTGTGTGGGCCTACCATCTACCACGGGGTTTCAGCCAGTTAACGCCGTTGCACGCGATTAATGGCGTCTGCCACGTGTCAGTTTGCATGACGTCAGCAGTCAACGGGCTCCCGGAAACACTTCTGCAACGGTCCGATTTTCCGGGGCGGAAGGGCGCCCTAGCGCGACTGACCGAAAAAATCGTCGTAGGACTTTGCCTGACGCAGTTTCGACAACAGAACCCATATCGTCGGGTTAGGCCCATAGGCGACGAAAAATACCCCTTAGCGGACGATTTTGAGACGTCGTCTATGAGAACTTTTCTTGTAGTGTAAACCCCCCTAAACCCTAAACCGTAAACACTAAACCCTAAACCCTAACCCTAGACCCTAAACGACCCTAAACCCTAAACCCTAAATATATTTAAATCTCTCTCTAGATCTATATATCGTTGGTGGCCAAGAAACACACTTATATATATACGCATGCACTTTATGCGCAAATTGGCGCGGGTGCCACTAATAATGTGTGTGTGTGCACTCGATCGATGATCCCTAAACCTTAAACCCTAAAACCCTAATCCCTAATCCCTAATTATACCCTAAACGTACACCCTAAACACCCTAAACACTAAACCCTAAACCATAGACCCTAAACCCTAAACCCTAAACACTAAACCCTAAACCCTAACCCTAACCCCTAGCTAACCCTAAACCCTAAACCCTAATTATACCCTACATATATAGGCCAACGACATTTAATTGCGCATCAAGCAGGCGACCAACTAATTAGCGCTGATAAATTAATTAACTTGATTTTTGACAAGTTCTCGATCTCGAATGAAAACACATTTGATTAAGTTGTCTCATAATATATATATATATAATTAGTGTGCATGTGTGCGCATGGCATACCTTGCATATCATTCGTGCATATATTTCAATATATATTTGAACATATTCTTGGGGATATATATATTTCAATCTCTCTCTTATCTCGATCTATATATCGTTGGTGGCCAAGAAACACACTTATATATATACGCATGCACTTTATGCGCAAAGGCGCGGGTGCCTCTAATAATGTGTGTGTGCACTAGCTCGATCGATGATCCCTAAACCTTAAACCCTAAAACCCTAATCCCTGATCCCTAATTATACCCTAAACGTACACCCTAGACACCCTAAACACTAAACCCGGCCTATACCCTATACCCTAAACCCTAAACACTAAACCCTAAACCCTAAACCCTAACCCTAGCTAGACCCTAAACCCTAAACCCTAAACCCTAGATATATTTCAATCTCTCTCTAGATCTATATATCGTTGGTGTGGCCAAGAAACACACTTATATATATATACGCATGCACTTTATGCGCAAAGGCGCGAGTGCCTCTAATAATGTGTGTGTGCACTCGATCGATGATCCCTAAACCTTAAACCCTAAAACCCTAATCCCTAATCCCTAATTATACCCTAAACCTACACCCTAAACACCCTAAACACTAAACCCTAAGCCCTAGACCCTAAACCCTAAACACTACACCCTAAACCCTAAACCCTAAACACGTACTAAACCCTAAACCCTAACCCTAGACCCTAAACCCTAAACACTAAACCCCAAACCCTAAACCCTAAACCCTAAACCCTAATTAATTAACCTTAACGCTAACCCTAACCCTAAACCCTAATACTACATATATATAGGCCAACGACACTTAATTGCGCATCAAGCAGGCGACCAACTAATTAGCGCTGGTAAATTAATTAACTTGAATCTTGACAAGTTCTCTCGAATGAAAACACATTTGATTAAGTTGCCTCATAATATATATACAATTAGTGTGCATGCGCGTGATGCGTGCAGTTGACACACGTCCGTTAGGAACCCCAAGAGGAAGGTGTGATGCAGACAGTAGCAAGTTTTCCCTCAGAAAGAAACCAAGGTTTATCGAACCAGGAGGAGCCAAGAAGCACGTTGAAGGTTGTTGGTGGCGGGATGTAGTGCGGCGCAACACCAGGGATCCCGGCGCCAACGTGGAACCTGCACAACACAACCAAAGTACTTTGCCCCAACGAAACAGTGAGGTTGTCAATCTCACCGGCTTGCTGTAACAAAGGATTAGATGTATAGTGTGGATGATAATTGTTTGCAGAAAATAGTAAAGAACAAATATTGCAGCAGATTGTATTTAATGTAAAAGAATGGACCGGGGTCCACAGTTCACTAGAGGTGTCTCTCCCATAAGATAAATAGCATGTTGGGTGAACAAATTACAGTCAGGCAATTGACAAATAGAGAGGGCATAACAATGCACATACATGATATGATGAGTATTGTGATATTTAATTGGGCATTACGACAAAGTACATAGACCGCTATCCAGCATGCATCTATGCCTAAAAAGTCCACCTTCAGGTTATCATCCGAACCCCTTCCAGTATTAAGTTGCAAAACAACAGACAATTGCATTAAGTATGGTGCGTAATGTAATCAATAACTACATCCTCGGACATAGCATCGATGTTTTATCCCTAGTGGCAACAGCACATCCACAACCTTAGAACTTTCTGTCACTGTCCCAGATTTAATGGAGGCATGAACCCACTATCGAGCATAAATACTCCCTCTTGGAGTTAAGAGTAAAAACTTGGCCAGAGCCTCTACTAATAACGGAGAGCATGCAAGATCATAAACAACACATAGGTAATAGATTGATAATCAACATAACATAGTATTCTCTATCAATCGAATCCCGACAAACACAACATATAGTATTACAGATAGATGATCTTGATCATGTTAGGCAGCTCACAAGATCCGACAATGAAGCACATAAGGAGAAGACAACCATCTAGCTACTGCTATGGACCCATAGTCCAGGGGTGAACTACTCACTCATCACTCTGGAGGCGACCATGGCGGTGAAGAGTCCTCCGGGAGATGATTCCCCTCTCCGGCAGGGTGCCGGAGGTGATCTCCAGAATCCCCCGAGATGGGATTGGCGGCGGTGGCGTCTCAGTAAGGTTTTCCGTATCGTGGCTCTCGGTACTGGGGGTTTCGCGACGAAGGCTTTAAGTAGGCGGAAGGGCAACGCGGGGGGCCACACGAGGGCCCCACACGCCAGGGCCGCGCGGCCTAGGGCTGGGCCGCGCCGCCCTGTTGTGGCGGCGCCTCGTGGCCCCACTTCCTTTCCCCCTCGGTCTTCTGGAAGCTTCGTGCAAAAATAGGACCCTGGGCGTTGATTTCGTCCAATTCCGAGAATATTTCCTTTGTAGGATTTCTGACACCAAAAATAGTAGAAAACAACAACTGGCTCTTCGGCATCTTCTTAATAGGTTAGTGCCGGAAAATGCATAAATAAGACATATAATGTGTATAAAACATATAGATATCATCAATAATGTGGCATGGAACATAAGAAATTATCGATACGTCGGAGACGTATCAGCATCCCCAAGCTTAGTTCCTGCTCGTCCCGAGCAGGTAAACGATAACAAAGATAATTTCTGGAGTGACATGCCATCATAACCTTGATCATACTATTGTAAGCATATGTAATGAATGCAGCGATCAAAACAATGGTAATGACATGAGTAAACAAATGAATCATAAAGCAAAGACTTTTCATGAATAGTACTTCAAGACAAGCATCAATAAGTCTTGCATAAGAGTTAACTCATAAAGCAATAAATTAAAGTAAAGGTATTGAAGCAACACAAAGGAAGATTAAGTTTCAGCGGTTGCTTTCAACTTATAACATGTATATCTCATGGATAATTGTCAACATAGAGTAATATAACAAGTGCAATATGCAAGTATGTAGGAATCAATGCACAGTTCACACAAGTGTTTGCTTCTTGAGGTGAAGAGAAATAGGTGAACTGACTCAACATAAAAGTAAAAGAAGGGTCCTTCAAAGAGGAAAGCATCGATTGCTATATTTGTGCTAGAGCTTTTATTTTGAAAACATGAAACAATTTTGTCAACGCTAGTAATAAAGCATATGTATTATGTAAGTTATATCTTACAAGTTGCAAGCCTCATGCATAGTATACTAATAGTGCCCGCACCTTGTCCTAATTAGCTTGGACTACCGGGATCATCGCAATACACATATTTTAACCAAGTGTCACAAAGGGGTACCTCCATGCCGCCTGTACAAAGGTCTAAGGAGAAAGCTCGCATTTTGGATTTCTCGCTTTTGATTATTCTCAACTTAGACATCCATACCGGGACAACATGGATAACAGATAATGGATTCCTCTTTAATGCATAAGCATGTAGCAACAATTAGTGTTCTCATATGAGATTGAGGATATATGTCCAAAACTGAAACTTCCACCATGATTCATGGCTTTAGTTAGCGGCCCAATGTTCTTCTCTAACAATATGCATGCTCTAACCATTAAAGTGGTAGATCTCTCTTACTTCAGACAAGACGGACATGCATAGCAACTCACATGATATTCAACAAAGAGTTGATGGAATCCCCAGAAGCATGGTTATCGCACAACAAGCAACTTAATAAGAGATAAAGTGCATAAGTACATATTCAATACCACAATAGTTTTTAAGGCTATTTTGTCCCATGAGCTATATATTGCAAAGGCGAATGATGGAAATTTAAAGGTAGCACTCAAGCAATTTACTTTGGAATGGCGGAGAAATACCATGTAGTAGGTAGGTATGGTGGACACAAATGGCATAGTGGTTGGCTCAAGGATTTTGGATGCATGAGAAGTATTCCCTCTCGATACAAGGTTTAGGCTAGCAAGGTTATTTGAAACAAACACAAGGATGAACCGGTGCAGCAAAACTCACATAAAAGACATATTGTAAACATTATAAGACTCTACACCGTCTTCCTTGTTGTTCAAACTCTTTACTAGAAATTATCTAGACCTTAGAGAGACCAATTATGCAAACCAAATTTTAGCAAGCTCTATGTATTTCTTCATTAATGGGTGCAAAGTATATGATGCAAGAGCTTAAACATGAGCACAACAATTGCCAAGTATCAAATTATTCAAGACATTTTAGAATTACTATATGTAGCATTTCCCGATTCCAACCATATAACAATTTAACGAAGAAGATTCAACCTTCGCCATGAATACTATGAGTAAAGCCTAAGGACATATTTGTCCATATGCAACAGTGGAGCGTGTCTCTCTCCCACACAATGAATGCTAGGATCCATTTTATTCAAACAAAATCAAAAACAAAAACAAACCGACGCTCCAAGCAAAGCACATAAGATGTGACTGAATAAAAATATAGTTTCTGGGGAGGAACCTGATGATGTTGTCGATGAAGAAGGGGATGCCTTGGGCATCCCCAAGCTTAGACGCTTGAGTCTTCTTAGAATATGCAGGGGTGAACCACCGGGGCATCCCCAAGCTTAGAGCTTTCACTCTCCTTGATCATGTTGCATCATTTCCCTCTCTTGATCCTTGAAAACTTCCTCCACACCAAACTCGAAACAACTCATTAGAGGGTTAGTGCACAATAAAAATTAACATGTTCAGAGGTGACATACTCATTCTTAACACTTCTGGACATTGCATAAAGCTACTGGACATTAATGGATCAAAGAAATTCATCCAATCATAGCAAAAGAGGCAATGCGAAATAAAAGGCAGAATCTGTCAAAACAGAACAGTTCGTAAAGACGAATTTTACAATGGCACCAGACTTGCTCAAATGAAAATGCCCAAATTCAATGAAAGTTGCGTACATATCTGAGGATCACGCACGTAAATTGGCATATTTTTCTGAGCTCCCTACACAGAGGCAGGTCGAAATTCGTGACAGCAAAGAAATCTGTAACTGCGCAGTAATCCAAATCTAGTATGATCCTTACTATCAAAGACTTTACTTGGCACAACAAAACACAAAACTAAGATAAGGAGAGGTTGCTACAGTAGTAAACAACTTCCAAGACTCAAATATAAAATAAAAGTACTGTAGTAAAAACATGGGTTGTCTCCCATAAGCGCTTTTCTTTAACGCCTTTCAGCTAGGCGCAGAAAGTGTATATCAAGTGTTATCAAGAGATGAAGCATCAACATAGGTGTTGGGAGTTTTCTCAACTATGCATTTTATCTTATCTATGTGAGTTTCAGAGGCTCCCTTTTCATTATTCTTAGGTTTGCTATCCTCGTCAAACAAATTTTCAGGAACAAGCCAACCATAGTTATTTTCTAGAGCGCCATTCATTCCCAGGAGCTTACAAGGTATTGTTGTCTTAATCTCCCCACCATCATTAATATTATTAGTGTACCTTACTCTCTCCATATCCATCTTTTCAAGGATACTAACAAAATTGGTATAAGAGCCAAGCATATTGTATTTGATAAAGACCTTTCTAGCCTCTCTTGCTACACCACCAAATTCTTTAAGAAGGGTTTCTAAAACAAAATCTTTCTTTTCCCCTTCTTCCATATCACCGAGCGTAAGAAACATGTGTTGGATTATAGGATTGAGATTAACAAATTTAGTTTCCAACATGCGAACTAAAGCAGCAGCAGCAATTTCATAAGTAGGAGCAAGTTCTACCAAGTGTCTATCTTCAAAATTTTCAACGATACTAACATGATTGAAAAATTCTTCTATATTATTTCTCCCAACTATAGACCCATGTCCTACCGGTATGTCTTTTACGGTAAAATTAAAAGGAAACATGTTGAAATAAGTAAGCAAATATAAGTAACTAATTTTTTTGTGTTTTTGATATAGAGTGCAAGACATTAAATAAAGTAAAGCTAGCAACTAATTTTTTTGTGTTTTGATATAATGCAGCAAACAAGAAAGTAAATAAAATAAAGCAAGACAAAAACAAAGTAAAGAGATTGGATTGTGGAGACTCCCCTTGCAGCGTGTCTTGATCTCCCCGGCAACGGCGTCAGAAAAAGAGCTTGATGCATGCAGTTGACACACGTCCGTTGGGAACCCCAAGAGGAAGGTGTGATGCAGACAGTAGCAAGTTTTCCCTCAGAAAGAAACCAAGGTTTATCGAACCAGGAGGAGCCAAGAAGCACGTTGAAGGTTGTTGGTGGCGGGATGTAGTGCGGCGCAACACCAGGGATCCCGGCGCCAACGTGGAACCTGCACAACACAACCAAAGTACTTTGCCCCAACGAAACAGTGAGGTTGTCAATCTCACCGGCTTGCTGTAACAAAGGATTAGATGTATAGTGTGGATGATGATTGTTTGCAGAAAATAGTAAAGAACAAATATTGCAGCAGATTGTATTTAATGTAAAAGAATGGACCGGGGTCCACAGTTCACTAGAGGTGTCTCTCCCATAAGATAAATAGCATGTTGGGTGAACAAATTACAGTCGGGCAATTGACAAATAGAGAGGGCATAACAATGCACATACATGATATGATGAGTATTGTGAGATTTAATTGGGCATTACGACAAAGTACATAGACCGCTATCCAGCATGCATCTATGCCTAAAAAGTCCACCTTCAGGTTATCATCCGAACCCCTTCCAGTATTAAGTTGCAAAACAACAGACAATTGCATTAAGTATGGTGTGTAATGTAATCAATAACTACATCCTCGGACATAGCATCAATGTTTTATCCCTAGTGGCAACAGCACATCCACAACCTTAGAACTTTTCACATCCGTCCCAGATTTAATGGAGGCATGAACCCACTATCGAGCATAAATACTCCCTCTTGGAGTTAAGAGTAAAAACTTGGCCAGAGCCTCTACTAATAACGGAGAGCATGCAAGATCATAAACAACACATAGGTAATAGATTGATAATCAACATAACATAGTATTCTCTATCCATCGGATCCCGACAAACACAACATATAGAATTACAGATAGATGATCTTGATCATGTTAGGCAGCTCACAAGATCCGACAATGAAGCACATAAGGAGAAGACAACCATCAAGCTACTGCTATGGACCCATAGTCCGGGGGTGAACTACTCACTCATCACTCCGGAGGCGACCATGGCGGTGAAGAGTCCTCCGGGAGATGATTCCCCTCTCCGGCAGGGTGCCGGAGGTGATCTCCAGAATCCCCCGAGATGGGATTGGCGGCGGCGGCGTCTCAGTAAGGTTTTTCGTATCGTGGCTCTCGGTACTGGGGGTTTCGCGACGAAGGCTTTAAGTAGGCGGAAGGGCAACGCGGGGGGGGGGGGGCCACACGAGGGCCCCACACGCCAGGGCCGCGCGGCCTAGGGCTGGGCCGCGCCGCCTTGTTGTGGCGGCGCCTCGTGGCCCCACTTCCTTTCCCCCTCGGTCTTCTGGAAGCTTCGTGCAAAAATAGGACAATGGGCGTTGATTTCGTCCAATTCCGAGAATATTTCCTTTGTAGGATTTCTGAAACCAAAAACAGTAGAAAACAGCAACTCGCTCTTCGGCATCTTGTTAATAGGTTAGTGCCGGAAAATGCATAAATACGACATATAATGTGTATAAAACATGTAGATATCATCAATAATGTGGCATGGAACATAAGAAATTATCGATACGTCGGAGACGTATCAGCGCGCATGGCATACCTTGCACATATCATTTATTCATATATTTCAATATATATCCGAACATATTCTTGGCGATAAATTTATATATTTCAATCTCTCTCTCTCGATATATATATATCGTTGGTGGCCAAAAAACACACTTATATATATATACGCATGCACTTTATGCGCAAAGGCGCGGGTGCCTCTAATAATGTGTGTGTGCACTCGATCGATGATCCCTAAACCTTAAACCCTAAAACCCTAATCTCTAATCCCTAATTATACCCTAAACGTACACCCTAAACACCCTAAACACTAAACCCTAAACCCTAGACCCTAAACCCTAAACACTAAACCCTAAACCCTAAACCCTAAACCCTAACCCTAGACCCTAAACCCTAAACACTAAACCCCAACCCCAAACCCGCCTAAACCCTGAACCCTAGACCCTAAACCCTAATTAATTAACCTTAACCCTAACCCTAACCCTAAAACCCTAGCTAGCTAACCCTAAACCCTAATTAAGCCCTACATATATATATATATATAGGCCAACGACACTTAATTGCGCATCAAGCAGGCGACCAACTAATTAGCGCTGATAAATTAATTAACTTGAATCTTGACAAGTTCTCTCGAATGAAAACACATTTGATTAAGTTGCCTCATAATATATATACAATTAGTGTGCATGCGCGCATGGCATACCTTGCACATATCATTTGCGCATATATTTCAATATATATCTGAACATATTCTTTGGGATAAATATATATATTTCAATCTCTCTCTCTCGATCTATATATATATATATCGTTGGTGGCCAAAAAACACACTTATATATACGCATGCACTTTATGCGCAAAGGCGCGGGTGCCTCTAATAATGTGTGTGTGCACTCGATCGATGATCCCTAAACCTTAAACCCTAAATCCCTAATCCCTAATCCCTAATTATACCCTAAACATACACCCTAAACACCCTAAACACTAAACCCTAAACCCTAGACCCTAAACCCTAAACACTACACCCTAAACCCTAAACCCTAAACCCTAAACCCTAACCCTAGACCCTAAACCCTAAACCCTAAACACTAAACCCCAAACCCCAAACCCTAAACCCTAAACCCTAGACCCTAAACCCTAATTAATTAACCTTAACCCTAACCCTAAAACCCTAGCTAGCTAATCCTAAATCCTAATTAAACCCTACATATATATATATAGGCCAACGACACTTAATTGCGCATCAAGCAGGCGACCAACTAATTACCGCTGATAAATTAATTAACTTGAATCTTGACAAGTTCTCTCGAATGAAAACACATTTGATTAAGTTGCCTCATAATATATATACAATTAGTGTGCATGCGCGCATGGCATACCTTGCACATATCATTCGTGCATATATTTCAATATATATCTGAACATATTCTTGGGGATAAATATATATAGTTCAATCTCTCTCTCTCGATCTATATATATGTCGTTGATGGCCAAAAAACACACTTATATATACGCATGCACTTTAGGCGCAAAGGCGTGGGTGCCTCTAATAATGTGTGTGTGCACTCGATCGATGATCCCTAAACCTTAAACCCTAAAACCCTAATCCCTAATCCCTAATTATACCCTAAACATACACCCCCTAAACACCCTAAACACTAAACCCTAAACCCTAGACCCTAAACCCTAAAACCCTAAACACTAAACACTAAACCCTAAACACTAAACCCTAAACCCTAAACCCTAAACCCTAAACCCTAACCCTAACCCCTAGCTAACCCTAAACCCTAAACCCTACATATATAGGCCAACGACACTTAATTGCGCATCAAGCAGGCGACCAACTAATTAGCGCTGATAAATTAATTAACTTGATTTTTGACAAGTTCTGGATCTCGAATGAAAATACATTTGATTTGCCTCATAATATATATATAATTAGCTAGTGTGCATGTGCGCATGCATGGCATACCTTGCATATCATTTGTGCATATATTTCAATATATATTTGAACATATTCTTGGGGATATATATATATATTTAAATCTCTCTGTTATCTCGATCTATATATCGTTGGTGGCCAAGAAACACACTTATATATACGCATGCACTTTATGCGCAAAGGCGCGGGTGCCTCTAATAATGTGTGTGTGCACTCGATCGTTGATCCCTAAACCTTAAACCCTAAAACCCTAATCCCTAATCCCTAATTATACCCTAAACGTACACCCTAAACACCCTAAACACTAAACCCTAAACCCTAGACCCTAAACGTACACCCTAAACACCCTAAACACTAAACCCTAAACCCTAGACCCTAAACCCTAAACACTAAACCCTAAACCCTAAACCCTAGACCCTAAACCCTAATTAACCCTAACCCTAACCCTAAAACCCTAGCTAGCTAACCCTAAACCCTAAACCATAATTAAACCCTACATATATATATAGGCCAACGACACTTAATTGCGCATCAAGTAGGCGACCAACTAATTAGCGCTGATAAATTAATTAACTTGATTTTTGACAAGTTCTTGATCTCGAATGAAAACACATTTGATTAAGTTGTATCATAATATATATATAATTAGTGTGCATGTGCGCATGGCATACCTTGCATATCATTCGTGCATTTATTTCAATATATGTTTGAACATATTCTTGGGGATATATATATTTCAATCTCTCTCTCTCGATCTATATATCGTTGGTGGCCAAGAAACACACTTATATATATACGCATGCACTTTAATTTATTTGCCTCACAATATATATAATTAATATGCATGCATGGCCTAACCATGTATGCTTATATATGTGTTTAATTTGGGGATTTCAATCACTCTCTCGCCGCTCTCTCGTTGGTGGCCAACAACACACACATGCACTTTGTGCGCAAAGGCATGTGCCTCTAATAATGTGTGCGCAGTCGATCGGTCTAGTTTTGATTAATCATAGCACACAAATATAGAAGTTGTATTTGAATCCACACAACCCTAATCTAAAACACATAGCCCCTAACATGGCCTAATTAACTGACCCCTTCTCTCTAGCTAATTAGTGGAAATTGCACAAAATCAAAAGGGGTCCCTCACTAATTATACATATATATCTAGATTGTGATAAACTTTTGCCCCATATTTGGTGGATGGGTGCATCTTGGCATGTAAAACAATTAATGTTTGCAAATGGCGTTGTCAAAATTTATGTACAAATGATTTCTTTCCATCCAAAGTGCATAAAATGGGAGTTTTAATGAAGAAGGTACAAATAAAACAGCTCAACATGCCTCCACACCCTGATTTTCACACGAAGTAGAGCATATTTAAAGGATAATTCCAGAGTTTTACTATTTTTCAAGCAACTTTGCTAATTTCCACCCACTCACATGACTTTATGTCGATTTAACGAAAATAGGGCGAATTTAAACTACATGGGCGGGATAGTTTGAATTGTGCGCGCGGCAAAGGGAACCGACTATTCCTCAACCTTGTGCACGGCAAATTACACACGCAACTCCATTAAACACCACCTACCGGGCGGCCCGGCCGCATGACCCCCCACCCACCGCTACACAACTTATCCCCGTCCGTGCGAAGAGCTTCCTCTCCCCGTCCCGTCCGTGCGAAGAAGAAGCTTCCCCTCCCCGTCGTTCTTCTCGAGACGCACCGGCGGTCAAGTTGATTCACGGTAGGGTTGCTATCTCTAGCTCAATCATGCATCGGGCAAGACGGCCTAACGATTTATATTTTCTTGATGCTGCTAAAAAAATCGTCAGTATGCTCGAACTAATTGTCACTTTTTAGTTTTCCGCTCGATTTGTCCTCGATCAATTTGTTCATTTGCGTGGGCATATAGAGTCAGTTCTGCACTCGATCCGTTAATTTGCTGAAATGCCATGGCAGAGTTTTGTACACGATCTATTTGCTAAAATGTCGATGGGCATTTTTTGTTTTGTACTCGACATGATTGCTGAAATGCATAATCATGTACTAGTATAGTTTTGTACTCGATGGATATACATTTCCTACTTCGCCTTAAATTAATCACCAACCATTGTATCTCATAACTAAACAGATGGACAGAACTTGGATACTGCATGGACACTTATGTTCCCCTTCATATATAAATGGTGTTCAACCCTTTATGGGGTTTATTAGAGCTCATGAAGGTCACGACCTGGACGTGTATTGCCCGCGCTGCACATGTATGAATGGTGAGAAGAGGCCTCACCATGTAGTGGAAGATCATTTACACATTTTTGGGATGGACCGCGCATATGTTAGGTGGGTTTATCATGGTGAACCACATAATGATCCTTCAGCGGGAGAAGCAGATCTTGCTCACACTGTATGTGTGCTGGCATATGTAGTTAATTATTTATATTGATGTTGCCGCTGTTTCGATCAATAGTTTGCATTGCTGTGCAAGGTTCTGTACTCAAATTTAACTTGTTGCAGATGGATGGACGGGAAGGAGAGAAAAAGCGCTTGCTTCAGGAACCGGGTTTCAGCTCTGGGACATGTGTTGTGCCAGATGAGAAGGTAAATATGTAAAATGGCATTTGTTCAGGTTGCATCCCTTAGATGTTTGTCTAATCTGTTGATGTACTAATTGCAGAAGCATAGAGTTGAAGGGGTCTCTCAGTTTGATGGGAGATTTGAAGATGAATCTCAGTTTGGTGCACCTGTGGATGGTACTGATGACGGGCCTTTCATAGACGAAGGTCCTGCACCTGAGATTATCCAGCCTACAGAAGGAGGCCGTGGACCGAGTACACAGCTTTGCGTTGAAGTGGATGCACGCCCAGAGATCATCAGTGGCGTCCGGGTAGTCTCAAGACCACCCAGCCCTGATGCACCTGTGGATGGTACTGATGACGAGCCTTTCATAGACGAAGGTCCTGCACCTGAGATTATCCAGCCTACAGAAGGAGGCCGTGGACCGAGTACACAGATTTGCGTTGAAGCGGATGCACGCCCGAAGATCATCAGGGGCGTCCCGGTAGTCTCAGGACCACCCAGCCCTGATGCAAAATGTTGAGCTACTTTATGATTCGTACTCTTATGTTCTGGTGTTGTAGTATGTACTATCTTTGTTATGATTTGTACGCCTTTGGCGCTAGAACTATATTTAAGCATTCAGTGGATGATCGCGTTGCAAAATTTGACACCCACACAATCAGTTCATCGTATGAGTAGTAGCACAATTACTTCTACGACCCGATCCTGCCCGGCGCATTAATTGGTAGCATGAAACACTTTCAGGCACTCCCCTCTGATTCATATTAATTGACTCAATTTTGTCTAGATATGGATGTATCTAGATGCATTTGTTAACTAGACTAACAAACTTGAGTCAGTTAATATGAATCGGTGTAAACCGCCCAAGTCCTCGAGTAGCTAGTTTATTGACTCTGGACTCCAAGCCTCTCGCGGCAAGCCATCGACGAAGCTTTGACCAGATCTTGGCCCGCTTTTTTTTTGCGAATAGCAAAGCTTTGACCAGTTCCTCTTGGGATACAGCACGCCGGTGAGCTTGCACGGTTGCCATGAGCACTTTCCGGCGGAACTTCCTCTGCAGCGCCCTCACGCTGCCGCTGCGAGACAGCACGCAGTGCCTCGAGGTGGACGGAACGGACGAACTCGGGATCTCAGGGCGGGGGGTCCGCCTCGTGCGGGAACGATCTCCAGCGGGTTAATGAGGACATGCATGGCGGCCAGGGGATTTGGGGTTTTTTTGTTGTTGTTTGAGCTTGGGATTTGGGGTTTTTTCGGATAGGGGAGGAGGAACCGAGGAAGAGGAAGGAACAGCCCGCGTGCTTGGCGCGTGGCAGTGTGCTTGAATTTCGAATTTTTGTGAAATGTTTCATTTCCCCGCTACAATTCGGGGGTTTTCTTGACGCGCCAATGCGTCCCGCCGGGCAGGTTCAAGTGAATTTGGGGTGCCACACTATGGGCCCCAGTTTCAGTGAGACATGTAATGACTAATCACATCAGTAAGTTCACTGTGTAATAAAATATGTTACCCCTCCCCTTTATGTAGCCCCCTTGTCTCTCCCGATCGAGTGCCAACAGCCGACGGATGCAAGCTGCTAGCTCGATCCCCTCCTTTCGCCTCCACCGTCCAGGCATCCAGCTTGGAGGGGCAAGCTGCATCTAGACCAAGCGGATTAGGTAGTACTAGTACTGCTCTTTCCTTTCTCGAGATCGGTTCTTTTTTCCTCACCTCGATATCTTGCGCATCTATTTCCTATTCTGGGCGAAGGGGTGTCTTTCTGGTCACCCTCGCGCTGGGAGTGATTGATGGGGGTGGGGGGCGGGGGCTACCTTTGCTTGGATTGGGGTGTTCTTCCTTTATTTGTCGACATTTGCAACCTTTGTAGTTTCTGCAGATACTCAATGTATCTTTTGTCAGCTTGTACAGGAAAGGAAATACCTCGGTGGTGGTGGGGGGCAATGGAGCGTAAGGCCACCACGCATGTGGGCAGTTGGCTGAGCCTGAGCTGCGTCCCCAGCCCCGCAAAGCAGGTACTCCGTTTGCTTATCCACTCTGTCTGTCTGCATCCTCAATCTGTTCCTGTTCTGGAAGATGCTTAAAATAGCACTTGTCTTCAGCTGTTTGTGCATAAAGCCTCTATGACACCATGCTCTATATTCTCTGTATCAGTTTGGTACCTCCAGGTTCCGTGCTGAGGCTATGGGGAACGAGAATAGCGCCCCACCTGCTGCAGGAGCATGGCCCGATCTGCAGCACAAGAAGCGAAATGCCACTGCCGAGCTGGGCAGGGACCGCCGAGGGGTATTTTTTTTAACCAACTTACCATGATGTAGTCTGAATCTGATACTCCCTCAGATCCAAATTAATTGACTCAACTATCTGTAGATACGGATGTATCTAGATGTGTTTTTAGCTCTAGATACTACTACCTCCATCCCAAAGCTTGGGGATTATATTATTTTTAGAAAGTCAAACTATACCATGTTTGACTAAGCTTTTACCAAAAATCATTAACATGCAAAATACAAAATTAATATCATTAAATAGGTTGTGAAATATATTTTCCTACGGTATCTACACAGTATTATATTTGTTGATAGAATGTTCTAAAATTTTGGTCAAACTTTACTTGTTTTGATTTCTCAAAAATAAATAAGCCTAAAGCTTTGGGATGGAGGTATCTAGACAAAGCTGAGTCAACTGGAGTAGTTTTTTTTGTCTGTCCATAGCTAGTGTTCATGGTGCAAAAGGCTAAGAGCATCCACTATATGCATCAGTCTATCTCATACAGTAATTCAATATCACTGCTGAGGTCTGCCTTTTGTTTTGCTATTCATATGCAGACTGAAACTTTAGGGCCTTTACTCAAAAGGAAGATCAAAACTGCGGCTGATCAGGCTGCCAGTATGTTGATGCCGCCCCCATCTTCTAAATGCCTCTACAAGCACAAGGCCACGCGCCCGCTGGGTGGTGATCTTTTAATGAATATGGTATATTTTCTTAATCCACAAAACATGCCTTGATTTTTATCTGTTTATTGTCGGTTTTTTCTAATGCTTGCCAAAAGTTTACAACAACAACAACAACAACCAAGCCTTTCAGTCCCAAACAAGTTAGGGTAGGCTATAGTTGAAGCCCATAAGATCTCGAAGCCAAAAGTTTAGAAACACCAAATTCGTTTGCTTACAATCATCATACAGTAATGTTCATCTACTCTCCAGTTCCCCTAACCCAACAAAAAAATGATGTTAATTACGATTTTTAGATTAAAAGAGCACCATTAGGCGCTATTAATTACGATTTTGAGATTAAAATGTCATTTGCAATTGCTAATTACAATTTTGAGGCAAATGATTAGTTTAACCTTGATCTGTTCTGCTCTCCATTTTTCCCAACCGAAAAAATGTAACCATTCCATTCCTCTGAAATGGAACCATTCCATTCCACGCTGTTTCAGAACCGAACACACCCTTGCATTGTTGTGAACTGTTGCCATACACAGCCATACCCTTCCACTTACATCCAGCACTATATGCATCGGTCTGTCTCAGAGTCATTCAATATCACTGCTGAGATCTGTTCCCATTCTTATGCAGGCTGAAACTGCTGCGCCTTTACTCAAGTGGATGCAAAATGAGGCTGATGAGGCTGCTGTGAGGACGATGGTGTCGGCACCATCATCCGAAAACCTCTACAAGCACGAGGCCATGGGCCAGCTGGGTGGTGACCTTTAATGAATCTGGTATATTTTCTTAATCCACATACATGATTTTATTATTATCTGTTTAATTACTGTTGGCTTTGCCTAATGCTTACCAAAAGTTCAGAAACACTGCGTTTGCTTACAATCATCATACACTAATTTTTCACTTTTCAGTCTGTCTCATACAGTATATAAACTGTTGAGTTCCGTTGGCTTGTTTTGTAATCATTTGCATTGTTGTCAACTGTTGTCTATGCACAACCATATTCTTCCACTTACATCCCGCACTATTTGCATCAGTCTATCTCATAGATTTATTAAATATCAATGATGAGTTCTGTTGCTATTCATATGCAGGATGAAGCTTCTGTGCCTCTACTCAAATGGATAAAAAATGATCTTGATGAGGCTGCTGTGAAGACGATGGTGCCGCCACCATCTTCTGAAAACCTCCTCAAGCACAAGGCCACGGGCCAGCTGGGTGGTATCCTTTTCAGTAAGCAGGTATATTTTCTTAATCCTCATACATGATTTGATTTGTCTGTTTATTGCCGGCTTTGTCTAATTATGCTTACCAATAGTTCAGAAACACACACAACCCTATTCTTCCACTTACATCTAGCACTATATGCATCAGTGTCTCATAGATTCATTTTATATATCACTGCTGATGTCTGTTGCTCTTCAATTTTCATATGCACACTGAAACTGCTAAGCCTTCATTGGTCAAAAGGATTGCAACTGCTGCTGATGAGGCATCTGCAGAGGCTGCCACCAAGTTACTGTCAGCCCCACCTTCTGGATGCTTATATAAGCTCAAGTCCAAGGACCAGCCGGGCCGTAACCATCCAAGGGTTCGGGTATATTTTCTTAAGCCACATATACATGCCATGATTTATGTCTGATATTATCACCGGCTCTGTCTAATGCTTCTTGGAATTCGGAAACGCCAAATTAGCATGTTTATATTCATCATACACTAAATTTTGACTGTTCAGTTTGTAACATAGTGTTATGCACTCGCTTGTCAACATTTGCATTGCTCTGAACTATGCACTTTACACAACCTAATTCTTCCACTTACATTCAGCGCTACGCACCAGTAGTACCTCCCATGTTTCCTTCACCATCCCGATGCCGAGCTTGCGGGAATATGGCGGGCCCATGTACATACCCCGCATATAACACCTCCTATGGCTCTATCTACATTTCTAATAACTCCTTCACAGAGTTACAGGTATGTATTCTCAGTGGTTTAGCATGAATTGGTATATAGTAAAGTCTTGTTTTTAGTCTTCCTGCTTCTTACATTAGTATCAATTTTCACCTGCAGACTGTACCTTGTGAACTTCGTCCAATGATTAACCAGATGTGTCCGCATGAAGGGTCTTTCACTATGCATGGCAATGGCAAATTGATGAACACCTACACGGTCTATGAGGTGTATGTCTACAAGACGCATGCCATCACATATTTGTATGGACATGATTGGAGAAAGTTTGCTTTTGACTACGGTCTGAAGAAGGGCGACGAGCTGAGGATCAGAAACTCAAACGGGCAGATATACGTAACTGCTTACAGAGTTGGAGACACTTCCAAATATATAATATGTAACTTTTTTGTACTCATATCCTTTGATTACTGCATTCTGAGCAGTTGTTCTAAACCATTCCCTCTGTTCTAGCTTGCTGGGTTTAACATGATCAAAGCTGCAGATCTCCTGATGGAACAGGAGCGGATGTCACAAAGGGCACCCACACCAGCACCGGCACCAGCTTCCCACTCTCCTGCATCAGCACCGGTTCCTGTACCAGCACCGTTTATTGCATCTACCGGTAGGCCCCTACATCGGCATTGGTTCTGTAGAGGCCCCATATACTACACCTGCCCGGCAGGCTCTGCATCGGCCTTTGGTTCCTCTAGCCTGCACCGTTCTTGCACACCTTGATCTCCTGCATCAGCACCGGTTCTTCTAGAGGCACCGTTTATTGCACCTGCCCAGCAGTCTCCTGCATCAGCACCAGCTCGTGTACTAGCCCAGGCTCCTGCACCTACCCCAGCCAGATCGCCGAGGTCTCAGCTCATTGCTGTGGCCACCCGTGTGGTGACCAGGACGCATCTGAAGGCTATGTTCGTGAGTATATGATAGCATAACTGCTCTTATCTTGATGTCTTCTCTGCTCAAAGTCTCACATGGTTTAGTCTTCAGTGCATTGGTGCCATTGACTAATTTTTGTTGGTATCTCTTGCTTTGAATCAGAAATTGCCTAAAAGTATCACCAAGGATCTCAATGCTAGCCGAAGGGGCAAGATTTCCCTCTTCATGGAGAGTGAAGGTCTCACCGTGGAGGGACGGTACTCCGTCAGTCCCACAGATGGCTGCTTGGCTGTTACTTCCAGGTGGAAAAAGTTCATTGACGGTGCCAAACTTCGCATTGGATCAAAGTTGAAGGTCAAGATCTTTCGATGCCGCTGTGACATGCTTGTCATCAAGTTTGCGGTTGTCTAGTTCTATTGTCCCATGAGCCCTTAGCAAATGCATTTGTAGTTATACTTATATAAGGTTGTCTTATCTGAACCGCTAATTAATTGTATGGGTGGTAAAACTCTGGCAAGCTTTTGCTCTTAGCAAGTATGTATGCATGATCAGCTATTATGATAACTAATGTTTGTGTTCATCTTAATTTGCATTTTCGTTTTAGAAAAAAACTTAATTTCTATTTTGGCTGACCTGTTAGAGAACTATCAGATTGAATCCACAACATGATTCAAATAGATTCATTACACCAAGCCACATGTCTTGACCTTGCTATACACTAGTTCCATTAATCAGTGCAAGAAGGCTTACGAGATGCAGAACCACGGCAGATTCGAATCCACCTTAGCTATCTAGCTAGAAATACAACCTTTGCAGAAAGAGGATTTGCAGTACGGGGAGGCTGACATTGGGGACCCATGAGCCAGCAGCGTCGTCAACGTTTTAAAGGCGGCAGGAGATCGAAACAAAAAAAATAAGCCAAAAATCAGTTGGTAAACAAAATCCAAGAAATGAAACTTTTACCTTTCTGAGAGGATGACATGCGGGACCCATGAGGCAGCAACATCCTCAACTATTCCAAGGCGGCAGGGGATCAAAATAAAAATAGGAAATAGCCAGAAATTAATTAGGGTCAAAAATAAATCTATCAAAGGAAACCTTTATTGTTCATAGAGGATGACATGTGGGACTGACCTGCCAGCTGCGTCGTCATGGTTTCAAAGGGGGCAGGGGATCAAAAGAAAAAGGCAAATAGCCAGATATTAGGGGTAAAAAATAAATCCAACAAAGGAAACTTTTATTGTTCATAGAGGATGACATGCGGGACCCATGAGCCAGCAGCTTCCTCAACGTTTCAAAGTCGGCATGGGATTGAAAGAAAAAGGCAAGTGACCAAATATCAGGAGCCAAAAATAATCCAAGAAAAGAAATTTTATTGTACATAGAGGATGACATGCGGGTCCCATTTTGCAGCAGCGGTCTCAACGTTTCCAAGGCGGCACATGACCAAAAGAAAAATGAAGTAGCCAGAAATCAGGGGGTGAAAAAAATCCAAGAAAAGAAAGATTTCAATTGGGCTGCATCTGGACATCTAGGCCTTCGAACTATCATGCTGGGCCTTTTGACTCGTACAATTTCAGCCCACTCCAAAACAGGAAAGTTCGGATTTTTCTAAAAAAAAAGGAAAGTCCTATGCTTCGCAAAAACACAAAACAAGGAGATTCAACATATAAGTTTGTTTATGTAAAAATAAAGATTTAATTTATCCGTTTGCAATAGCTCAGAGCGAAATACAATGTTTATTGTCTGCAAAATAATCAAGATATCACATGTTTCTTGTACGGGGAGGCTGACATCGGGGACCCATGAGCCAGCAGCGTCGTCAACATTTTAAAGGCGGCAGGGGATGGAAAGAAAAAATAAACCAAAAATCTGTTGGTAAAAAATCCAAGAAAAGAAACATTTTCGTTCTGAGAGGATGACATGCGGGACCCATGAGGCAGCAGCATCCTTAGCGTTTATTGTTCATAGAGGTTGACATGTGGGACCCGTGAGCCAGCAGCGCCCTGAACGTTTTGAAGGCTACAGGAGATCGAAAGAAAAAATAAGCCAAAAATCGTTTGGTCAACAAAATCCAAGAAAATAAACATTTACCGTTCTGAGAGGATGACATGCGGGACCCATGAGGCAGTAGCATCCTCAACGATTCCAAGGCGGCAGGGGATCAAAGGAAAAAAAGGAAATATCCCGAAATTAATTAGGGGTTCAAAATAAATCCATCAAAGGAAACTTTTATTGTTCAGAGAGGATGACATGTGGGACCGACCTGCCAACAGCGTCCTCATCGTTTCAAAGGGGGCAGGAGATCAAAAGAAAAAGGCAAATAGCCAGAAATTAGGGGTCAAAAATAACTCCAAGAAAGGAAACTTTTATTGTTCGTAGAGGATGACATGCGGGACCCATGAGCCAGCAACTTACTCAACGTTTCAAAGGCGGCATGAGATCGAAAGAAAAAGGCAAGTGACAAAATATCAGGAGCCAAAGATAATCCAAGAAAAAAACTTTATTGTACATAGAGGATGACATGCAGGTCCCATGAGTCAGCAGGGTCCTCAACGTTTCAAATGCGGCTTGAGATCAAAAGAAAAAGAAAGTTGATTGTACATAAACGATGACATGCGGGTCCCATGAGTCAGCAGCTTACTCAACGTTTCCAAGGCGGCAGGGGATCAAAAGAAAAAGGAAATAGCCAAAAATCAGAGGGTGAAAAAAACCCAAGAAAATAAACTTTTATAGCACATAGAGGATGACATGCGGGTCCCATGAGCCAGCAGGGTCCTCAACGTTTCAAACGTGGCATGAGATCGAAAGAAAAAAGGCAAGTGACCAAATATCAGGAGCCAAAAATAATTCAAGAAAAGAAACTTGATTGTACATAGAGGATGACATGCGGGTCCCATTTAGCAGCAGCGGTATCACCGTTTGAGAAGCGGCAGGGGATCGAAAGAAAAAGGCAAGTGACCAAATATGAGGTGCCAAAAAAATCCAAGAAACAAGTCAAAAAAAATCCAAAAAACGAATGTTTTATAGTACATAGAGGATGACATGCGGGTCCCATGAGCCTGCAGGTTCCTCAATGTTTCAAACGTGGCATAAGATCGAAAGAAAAAGGCAAATGACCAAATATCAGGAGCCAAAAATAATTCAAGAAAAGAAACTTGATTGTACATAGAGGATGACATGCGGGTCCCATTTAGCAGCAGCGGTATCACCGTTTGAGAGGCTGCACGGGATCGAAAGAAAAAGGCAAGTGACCAAATATGAGGTTCCAAACAAAATCCTAGAAAAGAAAGTTTTATAGTACATAGAGGATGACATGCGGGTCCCATTTAGCAGCAGCAGTCTCACCGTTTGAGAGGCGGCAGGGGATCGAAAGAAAAAGGTAATTAAGTGACCAAATATGAGGTGCCAAAAAAATCCAAGAAAAGAAAGTATTATAGTACATAGAGGATGACATGCGGGTCCCATTTAGCAGCAGCGGTATCACCGTTTGAGAGGCGGCAGGGGATCGAAAGAAAAAGGCAAGTGACCAAATTTGAGGTGCCAAAAAAAACTCCAAGAAAAGAAAGTTGATTGCTCATAGACGATGACATGCGGGTCCCAATTAGCAGCAGCGGTCTCAACGTTTCCAAGGCGGCAAGGGATCAAAAGAAAAAGGAAGTAGCCAGAAATCAGGGGGTCAAAAAATCCAAGAATAGAAAGAATTTTGGTTCATAGAGGATGACATGCGGGACCTATGATCCTGCATCGTAAACGGCTCGATCGGAAAGCGTTGAACGAGATGGCACGATCGAGAAAAAAAACAATGCCAGAGAGGCTGCCATCTGGGCCCTACATCCCTCGGTGGTGCGGATTTGCGTTGACTCGGCCGGCGAACCCGAGAATTCGAGATGCACCACGTCCCGGGACACCATACGCCATGTTTTGGCCGTTTTCGTCGGGCTAGGTGGCCTCAAAAACGAGAAAAAAAACGTTTTGACATGCACAACGGAGAGACCAAAAATCATCGGCCATGGTGCACCAGCAACCACGGCGCGACTTCAACTTTGTCGGCCATGGCAACTTTTCTTGTAGTGCTCGATGGCTATCACAAAGGAAAGTAAGCTCGGGTATAGAAATAACCGAGTCACGCGGAGACGAAGATGTATTCTCGTGTTCCCTTCCTTTGCAATAAGGTACGTCATGATTGGAGAGGTGGGGGTCCCACGAAGGATTCCCCAACGCCACGATGGCTCACCTTCTTCTCTTAGCAAAACCCACGAAGGATAATGGCTCTTTCCTTATGGTTAACTTTTCCTCCACTTCAGAGATGGAAAGCTCCACAACCACTTCACAAGCTCCACGAAGGAGAAGCCCGAGCCTCTTCACAATCTTCCACGAAGAGGTCACCGGGATAGCAACCAACACTACAAGAAAAGTTCTGATAGGCAACGTCTCAAAATCGTCCGCTAAGGGGTGTTTTTCGTCGCCTATGGGCCTAACCCGACGATATGGGTTTTGTTGTGGAAACTGCGTCAGGCAAAGTCCTACGACGATTTTTTCGGTCCGTCGCGCTTGGGCGCCCTTCCGCCACGGAAAATCGGACCGTTGCCCAAGTGTTTCCGGGAGCCCGTTATTCGCCGACGTCATGCAAAGCGACACGTGGCGTACGCCGTTAATCGCGATTAACGGCGTTAACCGCTGAAACCCCGTGGTAGATGGTAGGCCCACACGAGGCCTGCCACGTCTTAAGCGGGCCGGGCAGTGACATAGTTTGACCGGTCAACTATATAGTTGGGCTGGTCCATTAGTTACGTGGGCCGGGCCTAACCTCTAAGGTTGATGGTCAAAACTTAAATGGGCCGGCCCATTTACCATGTGGGGACCACCTTACAAAGAATCGGGCCGGCACAAGAAGCAAGTGGGCCGGGCCAAAACACAGGTGGGTCCCACTTTCCTGTTAAAGGGCCGGCCCATTTAGTGTGTGGGGTCCACCATATAGCAAGTGGGCCGGGCCAAAAACACAGGTGGGTCCCACTTTCCAGTTAAAGGGTCAGCCCATTTAGTATGTGGGGTCCACCATATAGCAAGTGGGCCGGCCCAACAAGATAGTGGGCCGGGCCAAAAATACAGGTGGGTCCCACTTTCCTGTTAAAGGGCCGGCCCATTTTGTGTGTGGGGTCCACCATCACGCAAGTGGGCGGGCCCAACAAGATAGTGGGCCGGGCCAAAAGCACGAGTGGGTCCCACCTTCTGTTAAAAGGTCGGCCCATTTAGTATGTGGGGTCCACCATATAGCAAGTGGGCCGGCCCAACAAGATAGTGGGCGGGCCAAAAACACAGATGGGTCCCACTTTCCGGTTAAAAGGCCGGCCCATTTAGTATGTGGGGTCCACCATATAGCAAGTGGGCGGCCCAACAAGATAGTGGGCGGGCCAAAAACACAGTGGGTCCCACCTTCTGTTAAAGGGCGGCCCATTTACCATGTGGGACCACCATATAGCAAATAGGCTGGCCCAACAAGATATTGGGCCGGCCCAATAAGCATGTGGATCCCACTATCGTGTAACCGGCCTACTAAAGAAGTGGGCTGGCCCAAAATGAAAGTGGGTCCCACACTACTATAAGTGGGCCGGCCCAATCTGTTGTAGTGCCCTACTTGTTTGACTAGTCAACTTGCATTACATTTCATGAGCCTAAAATCTGATATCAATGATACACACAATTAAATACACAAATAAAACAGTAGGAAAATTACAAGGCAATTAATGTGCCCAAACAAAAAAATTACATAGAATCATTGAGGACTTCTATTAGCATCATCAATAACACGTTGACATTTGGCAATCGCCTTGATTGAATCTTGTGTACTCTTTGTCAACATATCACTCTGAGATCTTAAAGCGACAATACCATGTCTTTTATAAAGTACAGCCTTGAGATATTTACTTGTTTGATGAAAGCAATGGTCTAGGTTGACGGCTATGAGAAGATGCATCGGAAGAAATATCGAACTTTTTGTGGGCCTCACTTCTAATGAAGATTGCTTCATCACAAGCGCATTACGATAATAATGCAAAAAGAGTTAAACGATGAACTATGCAAACATTTATTATGCAATGTAGATATAAGATAATAACAAGTTGCATAAATAAGACAATGTATGGAACTTGTACTAAGCACAAACTTACATCATAATGTTGCACAGGTCGCTCTGAGATCCTTTTTGGCGACTATCTTCTAATGATGACTGCTTCATTAAAACTGCATTACGGTAACATTGCAAACATAGTTACAACAATTAACTATTCAAACATGTATTACGCAATGTAGAGATCAGATAACGACATGTAGCAGAAATAAGCACAAGATAAGATAAGATGCATGTACTAAGCACATCTTGGCTCATTCGGTCCTTCTCTTGCGTGCACTAGTCGTGGTCAACATGCACTGTCATTTTAGGTTCAGCCATCAAGTGAAATGCTAATCCTCCTGCTCCATTGTCCTTAATCTGTGTTTAGATATCACATTTAAGACCAAGTCAATTTGGTTTCAAATAACAAAAAACTTGAGTACCAAATGAATAAGCCAATATTTACCGAGATATCGATTAAAACCAACTAGATGTTGCTTTGCATGAGATACGAATTTCGGACATTGATTTAGAGTAGGGTAATGCCAAGGTTTTCCACATAAAGTAAACGGCATTAAGAATGACCAAATGTCGAGTTCAAATCACCTTCGCAGTTTCTCCAAGACAAGCATATCAAATAGGCAGAAACATAGTAAAGCATGAATGGCATTGCTATGGCGGGGTTCCAAGTGTTAATCTCTTGCATAAGGAACAATGCATATAGGTTATAGATAATAACGGAAGTAAACCGCCAAAATTACCAACCAAGAACTCAGATTCCAACCTTCCCTAGCGTCCCCGCTGTTAATGTTGGATGTTCTAATAAGTGGTTCGCATGATCAATCCCTAGGAAAAATAACATTGACAAGTCAGTCTACGATAATACAAAGACCGGACATGCACGCAGCAATAACTATATAAGCTAAAGACGAGGTATAAGAGCAAGCAGATTGGAAATGCACATAGCATGATTATAAAAGCGATGTGAGAATAGCAGACACGAGAAAACAACTAGCGGCTAGCGGTGAGCTAATGACGTGGTATAAGAACAAGCAGATTGGAAATGCCCATAGCATGACTATAAAAGCGATGCGACAATAGCATGCGGTACAAAAACAAGAGGCAGCAAATGAATGGGTATAAGGCTATAAATATGTGGATGCACACAGGTGTCGATAGAATGAACAGGATGGTAGCGACCGGATAATGCTTTTGTACTTGTACAATATTTAAACAAACTTCATGCGAAGCAACACATCAAGAAAGTTAACGGCATATGAGATACGCAAATAACTACACAAAACATGGCTAAAGAAACACCGCGATCTAACGGGCCAGCGTACTAACCAAGGCTGCGGCGGGGTGGACGGGGGCGGCAACTTGCATTCCGAGCGGCGGCGAACGCGGAGACGATGAATCGACCACTGTTTCGATGAAGCGGGCGTTAGTGAAACAGATCTGGTTGGGCGGCAAGGGATTCGGTGAAGTTGATACAGACAGCTGCGCCGAGGTAGTCGGTGGCGAGGTCGGCGGTGAAGCGGATCCGTCGGTGGCGAGGTCGGCGGTGAAGCAGATCCGTCGGTGGCGAGGTCGGCGGTGAAGCTGGATCCGTCGGTGACGAGGGCGGCGGGGAGCGGATTAGGTGGGTGGACAGCCAACACGATCAAGGCTACGCTTGTGGAGGAGTATGCGCGGCGGCAGATCTAGTCTTGTAGAGAGTCGAGCTTTGGCGTGTGAGAGTATTTTTGAGCTAATGGGGCGAATGGTTGGTGGGTGGGTGTGGGCTTTGTGGGGAGGGTTCGGGATCTAGGCAAGATATTTCATTGTTACCGAATGAGCCCTCCATGGTCGGTGGGTTGTAGCTTAGGACCAGGGTTAAAAGGGTAAAACTGGTCACGGGAATTTCGAATGGATGCGGCGGGATGATTTGGCGCGCGGCCGAAATTTTCAGTTTCAAGCTACGAGCAGAACGACAAAAATAATGTTCTTACCCAGGGAGCTCTCATTTCTTCCTCTTCTCTTTCTCTCTCGAGTCTCTCCCACTCCCCCGGCTCCTCTCCCCCTTCTCTCCGGCGGCCTCGCCGGCCGGAGACGAGGCCGACTTCTCTCTGTATATTGTACACCCTCCGAACTAAATTAATTGATTCAACTTTCCTTAGACGTGTATGTATCTAGAGTAAAAACATGTGTGGATACATCCATATTTAGATAAGCAACGTTGAGTCGGCTAATTTGGATCCGAGGAGTTAGTGTTGTTGTAAGCTTAGATCCAGTGTTTCCCATGAGCGAGAATGGCGCAATGGAGTCGGGGATCTCGTCATCGGCTTCGGATCTGGCCTATGGTGAATCTGGCGGATCTTGCCGGCCAAACCCCGATCTGGTGCCATCAATGTGATGGCGCTAACGGTGAGGCTTGCTTTGGTCAGTGCTTCAGATCTGGTCAATGGGGAAGTCAAGCTGCTAAAGTTCACAAGCTCGGGGCATACGACGGCGTCATCCGTCTTGCCCATGCACATCTTGGCCTTTCAGCGGCCCTTCTCAGAGCCAATATGCCGTTGCTGAGGCCCTTCTTCTCCTTCGTCCTGGCGACTACCGGCGACACCGTCCCAAGTGGTGCGTCCCCGGCGACGGAGTTCTTTGGAAAGGATGCGGAGCAGAGATCGATGTGCGGTCGAGAAGGACTCGATTGATTTTCTTCTATATGTTTTGGGGTCCTTTTTGTAAAGTTGCAGGTTCTATTAGTTATTGTCTAGTACTTTTGGTCCTCTATGTAATTTTTTGGACTAGTTTCCATTGGCAGATAAACTTGAATTTTGACAAGTTCACGGGGAAAAAAATCCTTTGCACATATGGCCTATCATGTATAAACATTCTTGAGATTTAAACTATATGTAATGTGCCATGCATTAACCCTAAACCATATATATGTAACTAACCCTAGCTGATCAAACCCAACTTAATTAAAACAAATAACCCTAAACTATACGCATGCACTTTATGCGCATAGGCGCGGGTGCCTCTAATAATGTGTGTGCGCACTCGATCGATGATCCCTAAACCTTATACAACCACAAACCCTAATCCCTAATCCCTAAACCCTAAACACCCTAAACACTAAACCCTATACCCTAAACCCTAACCCTAAACCCTAATTTAACCCTATATATAGGCCAACGACACTTAATTGTGCATCAAGCGAGGCGGGGGTGCCTCGCGGTCCTCTAATTAAATTAAATGTGCCATGCATTAACCCTAAACCATATATATGTAACTAACCATAGCTAATCAACCCTACTTAATGAAAACACATAACCCTAAAGTATACTAGCTATAACCCGATCTAATAAAAACATGCTCTATATATAGCAGCTAGCTAGCAAACCTTAGATTAACACCAATTAATATATACATGGCCTATATCGATCATGTTGTATAACATATCCCTGAGATTAATTAATTAATTATATAATTATCGTGATAAATTAATTAACTCTAATTTTGACAAGTTCTCTCGAATGAAAACACATTTGATTAAGTTGCCTCATAATATATATATAATTAGTGTGCATGCATGGCCTACCATGCATTCGTGCATATATTTTAATGTATATTTGAACATATTCTTGGGGATTTCAATCTCTCTCTCTCGATCATCTATATATCGTTGGTGGCCAAAAAAACACACATATATATGCATGCAATTTATGCGTAAAGGCGCGGGTGCCTCTAATAATGTGTATGCGCACTCGATCGATGATCCCTAAACCTTAAACAACCCTAAAACCTTAAATCTCTAATCCCTAATCCCTAAACCTAAACACCCTAAACACTAAACCCTAAACCCTAGACCCTAAACCCTAACCCTAACCCTAACCCTAACCCTAAACCCTAGCTAACCCTAAACCCTAATTAAACCCTATGTATAGGCCAACGACACTTTAATTGTGCATCGAGGCCGGGGGTGCCTCGCGGTCCTCTAATTAAATTAAATGTGCCATGCATTAACCCTAAACCATATATATGTAACTAACCCTAGCTAATCAACCCTACTTAATTAAAACACATAACCCTAAACTATACTAGCTAGCTATAACCTGATCTAATAAAAACATGCTCTATATATAGCAGCTAGCTAGCAAACCGTAGATTAACACCAATTAAAATATACATGGCCTATATCGATCATGTTGTATAACATATCCCTGAGATTCATTAATTAATTATATAATTATCGTGATAAATTAATTATCTTGAATTTTGACAAGCTCTCTCGAATGAAAACACATTTGATTAAGTTGCCTCATAATATATATATAATTAGTGTGCATGCATAGCCTACAATGCATTCGTGCATATATTTTAATGTATATTTGAACATATTCTTGGGGATTTCAATCTCTCTCTCGATCATCTATATATCGTTGGTGGCCCAAAAAACACACATATATACGCATGCACTTTATGCGTAAAGGCGCGGGTGCCTCGATCTAATAATGTGTGTGCGCACTCGATCGATGATCCCTAAACCTTAAACAACCCTAAAACCCTAAATCCCTAATCCCTAATCCCTAATCCCTAAACCCTAAACACCCTAAACACTAAACCCTAGACCCTAGACCCTAAACCCTAACCCTAACCCTAACCATCTGCCCTAGCTAACCCTAAACCCTAATTAAACCCTATGTATAGGCCAACGACACTTAATTGTGCATCGAGCAGCCCAGGGGTGCCTCGCGGTCCTCTAATTAAATTAATTAAATGCGCCATGCATTAACCCTAAACCATATATATGTAAATAACCCTAGCTAATCAACCCTACTTAATTAAAACACATAACCCTAAACTATACTAGATATAACCCGATCTAATAAAAACATGCTAGCTCTATATATATAGCAGCTAGCTAGCAAACCGTAGATTGACGCCAATTAAAATATACATGGCCTATATCGATCATGTTGTATAACATATCCCTGAGATTCATTAATTAATTATATAATTATCGTGATAAATTAATTAACTTGAATTTTGACAAGTTCTCTCGAATGAAAACACATTTGATTAAGTTGCCTCATAATATATATATAATCAGTGTGCATGCATGGCCTACAATGCATTCGTGCATATATTTTAATGTATATTTGAACATATATATTCTTGGGGATTTCAATCTTGATCTCTCTCTCTCGATCATCTATATATCGTTGGTGGCCCAAAAAACACACATATATACGCATGCACTTTATGCGTAAAGGCGCGCGCGGGTGCCTCTAATAATGTGTGTGCGCACTCGATCGATGATCCCTAAACCTTAAACAACCCCTAAAACCTTAAATCCCTAATCCCTAATAATCCCTAGCTAATCCCTAAACCCTAAACACCCTAAACACTAAACCCTAAACCCTAAACCCTAACCCTAACCCTAACCCTAACCCTAAACCTAAACCCTAGCTAACCCTAAACCCTGAACCCTAGACCCTAAACCCTAGACCCTAAACCCTAACCCTAGCTAATTAACCCTAAACCCTAGCTTACCCCTAAAACCCTAATTAAACCCTATGTGTATAGGCCAACGACACTTAATTGTACGTGCATCGAGCAGGCCAGGGGGTGCCTCGCGGTCCTCTAATTAAATTAAATGTGCCATGCATTAACCCTAAACCATATATATGTAACTAACCCTAGCTAGCTAATCAACCCTACTTAATTAAAACACATAACCCTAAACTATACTAGCTAGCTATAACCCGATCTAATAAAAACATGCTCTATATGTAGCAGCTAGCTAGCAAACCGTAGATTAACACCAATTAAAATATACATGGCCTATATCGATCATGTTGTATAACATATCCCTGAGATTCATTAATTAATTATATAATTATCGTGATAAATTAATTAACTTGAATTTTGACAAGTTCTCTCGAATGAAAACACATTTGATTAAGTTGCCTCATAATATATATATATAATTAGTGTGCATGCATGGCCTACAATGCATTCGTGCATATATTTTAATGTATATTTGAACATATATATTCTTGGGGATTTCAGTCTCGATCTCTCTCTCTCTCTCTCGATCATCTATATATACTAGTTGAATGCCCGTGCGTTGCTACGGCTTCTTTTTTTCTCACATTGTGTCAATACAATAGTTGTAAAAAATCACGTGTATCAAAATCACAGGATATTTAGAAAAAATTATAAGATTCTAACCAGTCTGAAATATATTTAACAACCATATATTTGACATCGTTTGAATATGCAATAAGTACTCCACTAATTAACTATTTTATATTAAAAAAATGTCCTCCTCGATACTTCTTAGAGTATGTTGTACAATGTATGGAATATTTTCGAGTGCTTCATTTTGATGGTACTTGAGCAAGCGTACCAAAAAATTCTTCCTCAGGTCCATAATATTCTGCACAACAATACTTATCATTAGCATGTATAGTTTTAGTGAAAAAATAGAAAGTGTAGCGTAAAGTACCCACCGTGCATATTGGATGAACCAACTTTTTACCATTCCATGAGAACATAATATAAAAAATGAAATAACCAGACGCTTTCCTGTAGATAAATGACTCGTTATTATCTTAATTACCGAAGAAATTAAAACATATAGGTTTTATTTTAGAGATACTCACATGCTTGAACTTTGCGGAATATCAGTTGGCGACGTGCGTGGCCAGAAAAATATATCGGCATCCCAACCAGGTTGTGCTAATGCAAGTACGTCGGTTAGGTAGATTGCAATTCTTTGTAAGATCAATTTCATCTTATGCGACCGAACCATTTTACCCTCCGACGATGACGGCATGGACCAAGGATCAATAACAGACACAGTACATTCATGCTTATCGATGGAGAACAAGTTAAAGTGACCCGCGGATACATAAGGGAGAAAAACCTTCAAAAGGACAACCATTAGAAACACATGTAATGTGACACCATTGGATAAGTGAATATATTTACCAAGTTGCGTGATGCGATTTTGTAGTCTATCCCAGGCCAACTATTGAACAATGTTGCTAGGGACTGTACATTTGGCTTTACTCGGTATTTTTTACCTCGTGCGGAATCCACCATTGCCGCCTGAGAAAAAAAAATGTTTAGAAACATAGTGACAACAATGAAAATGCCAGATTGAAGTAACTTACACAAAAGCGTAGATCCATGTAGTGCACATCAGTCTCTGCTATCTGTAGGATCTCATCGCATGCCACTATACGAATTCCCAAGTTGAAGCAGTCATTGTCCATATGTTGGTCCATCCTAAGTATGTCCTGGATTTTCTTAAGACTCAAGCCTATTGGATACGGTTTGGAGCTCCGCACCCATTCCTGCCTATGAGAAAAATGTTAAAAATGATAAAACCATAGCAATGCATATTATCGTATTTTTTTAACATACTACTTACTCCAATAATTTGGGGTCTTGAATCGCCATGATGTGTTGCAAAAGCTCGTCAACTAACTTGCGTGGGTTTGTGGGTATGATGTGGACTTTATCACTCAAGTATAGTTGCTTCGGACCCTCCACAATCACACAATCAGAAGTAGACACATTGTTTTCATTGGTAGGTTTATAGTATATTGGCTTTCCTTTTATCTTATTCAATTCAAACTCCACCAGTACAACGATTAATTTTCGGCGAAATTCTTTCATATCCTTCTGCAAAATATGATATTTAAAAACATCTCCTTAAGACAACTATTGAAAATGTAAGCGGCTACTCATGTTATCCTAAAAAATAATAACACACCTGAGTGAACTGATCAGACAACACATCACCTGTCCAATATTCCATATAATTAAGCATGAATAACCCGCACGATGCGCTACAAGATTATTAGGCACTAATTCAGTAATTCATATAGAAAAATCAACGTAAATACATTTGAACATGTATAAAATTAATTGTACCATTGGTACACGTATAAACCCATCCATCTAAAAAAGAGAGGTCAACATACCCATCAGTTTGCATACGTTGTTGAAACTGTTCTACTACTGGCCATGTTGTGACATCGAGATCCATCCACCTATCACCTTTGTTAAAATCTTTCATTTGGGATGCGATTTTCAAATGCTTCTCAAGTCCCTGCAACTTTTATATGAGACAAAATGTATTAGATATTGAGGCAAACATAATGTAAAAAGCGAATCAAAATCAATAGGTATTTACCATAACACTGATGTCACTCCGCCCCATTGAATCACCAAGGGAGTCCAATATTTGTATCACACGCTTTTTTGCATTTACGACCAGTAAATACCAGTGCGTCTTACTTATATTTATAGGAAATAAGACCTGAAGTAAATATTGTATAATACTAAGAAACAGCCATATTCAAAACACATGAATGAGATCCATAGGGAGATCACATAATTCTTACCATGTCATGCTTTAGATAAAGATGCACCCGTTTCATGGCACGGTGATGTTCTGATTTTTTCAGTACGGCAGCTGCGAATGTGGTATCGAGATATACCTTTCCACCCGGTCTCTCCCGCAGATGATCACATGCGCTTATACAATAAATATATGCATTTATAACCTATAATCGAACACATAAAAGATATTTAAGTTCAAGACAATTTTAGATAATGTGTAAGTAGTGGTCTCTGTGTTGTTGACTTACGTCGCCTGGCAAGAATGCATCATCACGTGTAAGACATCTCAAGTCATCATTAGATAATAAAGAATCACCAATGTCGACGAACTTAGTATCTTTAGGCGCAGACATGATTGATTCAATAATAGCAAAATCTTCACTGGTGCAGACGTAGTCTGCCATGATATTTAAGTTCGGTAAAAATAATCAAGCATAAAGGAAATGAGGACAACCGAGCGAAACTAAGTACCTTCAGGTATAACATGTGTGTTTGCTTTCTTGGGCTTATTATGCCGTGAATGCATCTCTTTTGACTGCGTATAAGCCTGTGAAGTCTCTTCCAAAAACATCGTGTTTGGCTCTTTGATGGTACCTTGTTCTGGAACACTGATGACATCCATATCTATATTGTTCATGACCTGCGAAAGTGGAACATTTTTATGTGCAAAATTTATGGAACAAAATTAAACTTAAAACATTGGCATATGGAAACAACATGCGTAGAAAATAAAGACAATCACCTTATTCGGTTGTTTAATAGTCGATGAGTTTTTTATCTCTTCTACCAACATTGGATCTGTCCCTATGGCGGTGTGTTCTTTCGGAGTATCGATAATATCTGTTTTGGCCCCGACAATGATCTACAAAGGTGAAACATATTATCAAATAAAAACTCTACATACCGAAATATGAAAAATGCATTTAAACATAATTTTTCATTGCACCTCGTTTGAATGTGTCAAATTCGGTGAGCTTTTGTTTCCGTCAAACATCATCCGGTCAGGATTTGTTGTCTCCATGTGTTTATGTGATCTAAAAAACATATAACAAAGTTAGAAAAATGGAAATAGCTGAAATAAATGATAAGTATACATGTGACAATCTCTTAAAAAAAAAAACCCTTCTCACTGTCTCTATCGTATTCCCTCCCCAGTCCCCATCCTGCCCAAATCCTCTAGCCGCCCGGACGAGAGGTGCGCCGCCACGCCTGAGCCCGCCCGGCCGGCAGTCCTCCGCGCCACCACTGCTGAGCCCGTCCGCCCGCCCGCCCGCCCGGCCGTCCTCCTCTTCCTCCCTTTCCCTCAACCCCGCCGACCCAATCATCGAGCCCGCGTCCCGTCGCCGCACACGTCTCCCGCCTCGCCACCGCGGCCCCTGCACGCCGGAGCCCGCGCCGCCGTCTCCCGCCTCGCCACCGCGGCCCCTGCACGCCGGAGCCCGCGCTGCCGTCTCCCGCCTCGGCACCGCGGCCCCTGCACGCCGGAGCCCGCGCGGCCGTCTCCCGCCTCGCGTGTGCGGCGCACGCACGCCGGAGCCCGCGCGGCCGTCACCCGCCTCGCGTGTGCGGCGCCCGCACGCCGGAGCACTTGCGGCCGTCGTCCGCCTCGCCGGCGCGGCGCCTGCACGCCGGTGCCAGCGCGGCCTTCCTCCTCCCGGCCTGCTCGGCGCCTGCACGCCGGAGCCCGCGCTGAACCCCGCCCACCCTGGTCCAGACGCGCCCGCTCCTCTGCGCTGCCGCAGACCCCCCCCTGTCGCATTATGCCGCAGCGGCAGCTGTCGGTAACCTGGCCGAGAGGAAGGCCTAGGTGCGGGGCGCTGACGGACGAATTCGAGGGCGCGGCGTTGATGGTACAGGGATTTGGCGGCGCACCTCTCGTCCATGCTTGCCGATGAGGATTCGTTGTACCGACGCAGCTGGTGAAGGTTGATCAGGGAGGAGAGGTAATCTCTTTTGTTTTATATTGATAGATATGATCGAAATTTGGTAGGTGTTGTAGCACAGAATATTTCCTGTTTATTTTGGTGTAGGATCATGTTCTTTTAAGGTGATTGATCCTGAGCACTTCCTGTTTATTTTGGTAGCCTATAATGTATTTTTAGCTTCCATCTTTGTTATTAAACTTTAAAATAGAATTGAATCTCAAGTTTGTTGAGACACCGATGTCTGCATATGTGCAGAACATTCAGATCAATGACCTGAATAAAGCAGATCGATCATTCACCGTGGGACGGCTGCACCCTGGTAGACTTTGTCATGCCTTTTTAGATTTATTTAATTAGATTTTCTTAAAGTTCACCGCATCATGTATGTATGAGTATATATGGTGCAATATTAAAATTCTTGGTTGTACATCATGCCAATACACAGGTCGAACATAAAAATTGAAAGTATTTTTTATTGCAAGGAAGAAATGCACCTCTTATCTTACGCAAAAGGAAGCAAAGCAAAAAGTCTCTCATGTCAACCTTTTTAATTTCTTAATTTCCACCCACAGATGTGGAGCTCGTTGTCTGTGTAGATATGGCACTAATTTTTCGACTGCATTTAACAAATAAGAATGATTTTTATGGTAACAAGCAGCGCATAATTCAAGTTTTTTTAATTCTTTGCTGGTATGTTCTTTCAAATAATTGCTTAAGCACGGACATTTTTTTAACTATGTTCTCTGTTCCTCAGTGAAGCAGATCAAATTTACAAAATCTGTAGCATTATTGGCACTCCAAAATCATTATAAGGACTCCAGCTTGCAGCATCTATCCATTTTTTCCTCGGGTAAAATCCTTTAATACTCTTCTCTCTAATTCAGATATCTAGTTTAGGACATATAATATTGATGTTTAACTGGTAAATATTCTCAATAGTCTGGAATTATAGTTGTTTTGTTATACAAGATTTTGCTTTGTTTGCTGCTTTCAAAATTTATATGATTTTCGAAGGATGATCAAATATAATTAATTAGAAAAATGTGTACAAAATTGAAAGATTGTTTTACGGATGACCAAACATATCAATGACTTATCGAAATGATACAAACTTATAAGAAAGTTACAACCATAGATAAATAATTTGTTTCACATATGACAGTTTGAATTAAAAACTTCATCGATAAACACCACCTCATGACCACACTAATTCTTATTTATTTTTATTCTGGACCATAGATAAATTTAATCCAGCACGTCCATCTTGTTCTCTGGTATGATTCCTTCGGGCTGCGTGCGGCTTGTTCCAACTTCAAAATTTTCATTTTTTAGAGGGAGCTTCTTCAAAGGGATCGATGTTACCCTCGTACATGTCTCTCCTTAATAGTACTAAACTTTTGACTTGCTCCCGTATCGACATGTCAATGCGAACATGGGCTCTGACACCTAAGACATAACCAAATGAACATTAACGATATATAAAATAATATTTAGTCAGATTCCAAACAGCGGATAGTGTCCAAAAGTAACCTGGTCTATGCGGATAGTGTCCAAAAGTAATCTGGTCTTGCGCAACAAATTTTCCTACCAGTGCAAAGATTAAAATCTTGCCAACATGACATTACGTTTCATAACAGCTATCAGCTCATGGCACGTCCCTTTCAAAGCGTTACTGACAAGTTCAATATCATTTTGGCAATAACCAAGACATTTCTGGGAAAAATGATGTGATTCTCAACTTATACTCTCTGGTCCTAAAATGATAATAGTAGTCTACTCCGAGCTATAACCTCTAGTCTCGAACTGCCTAGATATAATTGACAGCAACAACACTGCCAGCCATAAACTTTAGCTGCTTTATTGGTTTTTAATGTCATCTACACACATGTAAAATATTCAAATAGATGAATTGACAGTTAACTATGAAACGTTCATATAACCATTACAGATTTCAAGAAGCCGGTACTGATGTTCTCTACAATACTCATCATTTAAGATGATCAAATTGTCTCTGACGTGTTCAAGTGGTAAGGACTTCCTTGTAGACAATGTTCTTCATGGTCGTTACCAAGTCCTCGGATCTCTTTCGCTTTTTGGAATTATTGTTCTGGTCGGTGCCCTCGTCTTTACCTTTGCCTAATGGACCTATGACGATCTCCTTGCCCTTGCGCTTATCTTTGATGGCGAGGATCTTAATGTTAACCTTTGCAGTTGCTCTAGACAACGCGACATACAGCTGGCCATGGGAGAATACGGGTTCTGGTAGGTAAACACCGACAGTAGGGATAGTCTGCCCTTGCGCCTTGTTAATCGTCATGGCAAAGCTGAGTCTGATCGGGAATTGTTTCCTTTTGAATTTGAATGGGAACATGTCGTCATCAGACGGGCAGAGAGGTATCCGAGGCAGGAACACCCTCTCCCCAGTGTGTTGTCCTACCACGATCTCCGCATCGATAGCGTTCTTCTGGAACCCTCGAACGACAAGCCTCGTGCCGTTACATAGTCCGTTAGCAGGATCAATGTTCCTAAGGAGTATAACGGGACAATTTATCTTCAACTTAAGCTCATGCGGGGGCAGCCCATTAGGAGTTAGCGAGTGCAAGAACTCTTCAGCGTAGTACCCATGCGGATCATCCTCTGCACTGTCGAAGCTGTGGTATATCTTCTCCTTGCCGTTAAAACGTTCTATCATGGTCTTGTTTATACCATCAACATAGTCATTTTTGGTTGAGAGAATCGCCCGAGAAGTCATGTAATTCGGATCGGCCATGTTATCGCCTAGAGAAGGAAATACATGCTTGATCAGCTTCTCTAGGTCGTCCTTCTCCAGGTCTGTGGACGGTACACATATATCTGTGGGGAGCTGTATGTTACCTTCCTTGTCAGTTTCCTCGGTGCCATTCCCTACCCTCAACAAGTAATCCGCGAACCATGGGTCGCTATGCGCCCTCATGTTGGTGACGAGCGGCAGTTGATGCATGCCCTTCCAGAGGTGTGAACTCCGCAAGGCTGCGTCGATTATCTCGGCCCGTGTCCCCTTCCTGACAACCGGAAGCACTTGCCTAAAATCCCCTCCGAAAACGATAGTCTTTCCTCCGAACGGTAGGCCCCGTTGCCCCATGATGTCACGCATGCTGTTGTCTAACGCCTCAACTGCCTGCCGCTTTGTCATTGTCGCCTCGTCCCATAATATGAGCGAGGCCATCCTTAGGAGCTTGGCTGTCCCACTTTGCTTTGTGAAGTTACACGACGACCCATCTTCGAGGTTCAATGGGATCTTAAATCTCGAGTGGGCAGTCCGACCTCCAGGCATGATGGAAGCGGCAACGCCTGATGTCGCCGTTGCAATCGCAATCTTTTTCTCGCCTCGGACCTTAGCAAGGAGTGCCCTGTACAAAAAGGTCTTCCCCGTCCCCCCCGGGCCGTCGACAAAGAAGACAGCTCCATCACCATTATCAACGGCTGACAATATCTTGTCATAGGCACGCCTTTGTTCTGGATTTAGTGAGGATGCTAGAGCGCTATCATTTGGATCAACCTCGATATTTCTCTCTTCAATGATCTCTCTGGCTTCGCCTCCTGTGGTGTCATATGTCTCGTCTATATCGGGGAGATCAAACATCTTTATGTCTTTGCCCATAGATTGCAACATGCCACTAATGTCAAGTAACACATTCTGCTCTACTACGTTTGGGCACGTGTGATGTCTCCGGAAGTCATCTGACATTGCTTCTAGGTGCCTATTCCACAAACCTCTCACGTCACCAGGCTCACAGAATACCAAGATTGTTGCGAAGAGCCTCCTGAGAGAAGCTGGCATTGCGAACTGTTCTGACTCGGTGAGACACTCATCGAGCGTGTTGTCTGCCTCGATGAGACCCCTCCTCTCAGCGGCCTCGCGAAAGCTGCCACACAACACACCATCGACAGTTTTAAGATCATCAAAGGATGTTGATCCTGGTACATGGTTTAGCAGAACCCTCAGAAAGTATCGATCCCCCTCAGCTGGATGGGCTGACATGGCTCGACCTACTTGATGACGTTCTTGCCTTGGCTTCCAATACTTAGTCGCTTGCCATGTGAAGCTTCCGGGAAAATCCCTGTACAAAATATGTCGAGCCCACGGATGGTTATTGTTAGCCACGAAATACTCTGTGAGCATTGAACTCTCCACATTATCCCGAGCGATAACGTCTTTCAGATCCTGTCCCGCTGTGAAAGTGACCCTGTGCATATCTGGAAGATGAAGCGGCAGCTGTAGGACCGATGGCGAGTTATCACAGAGCTTGAAGCCAAATATCCTCCACATAGCCTCCGGTGGAGTAACCCACCTTGCGTCAATGTATCTCTTGATTTCATCTATGTTACCGTCACTGTCAGGCTGGTCGATGTTGAACGAAGCCCGATCGTGCCCCTTGTATATGTACTTATAAAGGTACTTCACAGCTTTGATGCTTGAGCAGACCTCAACATTGATGTGGCAGTTAAACATGCGGAGAAGGTATGGGTTATAGGGCACAACCCATCTGTTGTCCAGAATCTGACCACGGACCTTAGCGACGCGACCGTCCTTTCGTCTGCGATAAACAGGGTAGGAGTCCTTCCCTTGTACGGTGTTCTCGTTGAAAGCTCTGGGGTATCTGCATTTGCACACCCCATCTTGCATGCACACGTTGTTGGGCTTGAGAACTCCGCATGGGCCGTGCATCATATGCTTTACGACCATGGCATAGAGTTCCGGGTACTTTTTCTTGTCAGGGAGCTCGGCAGATATGACACGGTCGTACTGATCTGGCACAACGAGCTTATATGTTGAATCCATGATCAACAGGAAATGGGCATGGGGGAGGCCTCTCTTCTGGAACTCGACGACATATACATGTGCTGTGACAACACCGAGGATGTGATTTTTTAGGAGCATCTCCTTCATGGCCTCCAGCTTGGCTCTAAAAACACGGGCAACAAGATCTGGTCGATCTTGCGGGGTCTGGCCAGGCAACAAGTCATCAACTATCTCCGGCCAGTTTGGGTTGCAAGTCATTGTTAGGAAAATGTCAGGCTTTCCGTACGTTTGCACCAGTGCCATGGCATCCATATGTCTCTTCTTCATGTCTCGATAACCCCCATTGAAGGTAGATGGGAGCACTGTCCTTATGCCAACAGCGGCAGCTCGAGATTCTCCTGCAGCGACGCTATCAACAATGCCTTTATACAAATCAGCACGTATCTCCTTCTGGTGCTCCCTGAACCAGTTCAACCTGCAACCCTCAATCTTGATGTACATGTCTACAGCAAACTGCTGGAACAATCGTCCTCCATGCAGTATGGGGTTGAATATGGCAGGACGCGTCTGCAGCCTATAGCAGTAATAGTCCCTGACAGAGACGCACATCCTGCTTCTTCCCTCTGTCGAAAGGCAAAAGAGAAAAATATTAGGCATCAGATGGGAATGAATAGCAGAAAATATATGAATATATACGGCAGATCGAACCTGCATCGTTATCCCGTTCTGCTCTTGACTTTTGTGCAGCTGCGTATGATACATTATGTTTAGGTATGTTAGGATGCCAGCCGAGCTCAGCATTTGGGAAGAACAGGGGGTATGAGAGCGGGTCGTAACAGCCCTGTGTCGCCTGTATACCATATCTCTCATTGTTATTACCATGGAGGATAATGCTGCGCTCGAACCTTCTTGCTAGGTTGTTGCCCTCTACCCAAATAGCAGCCACCTCATCTGATATAGGTTTGTTATATCTCCTTTGGTCTAGCTTCTGGTCAGTGTTCAGCTCAATGCGGTACTCATCAAGATTTTCCTGCTGGGCTCCTAGTCTCCTAAACTGTTTTGAGTAGGGGTTTTCTTTGAGGATGTCCACCAACATCTTGACGACATTCTGATCTAAATTCTCTGTGGATTTGGCACGATGGTTTAGGTTCGGGTCATCGTCGTAGAAGTATAGCTGCAGATGTTCTGGACGAGAACCTGGCCCGAATGAATGCACATTGTGGTACATAGTTCTCTGTGCTCGAAACGTGTACACCCCGGACTTCATGTTTGTGTAGTTGTTGTCGAGGGTGACGCCAAGGGTTGTGAAGGAGAAGTGGCCGTTGAAGAACCGGATGCTCTCCCTGAAATGCCGAGAGTCCGCATCGGAGCTAGACCAGAGCCTCATTAGCTCCGGTATAGGTTCCGGTTCAAGCAACTCGGTTTGCCCATTCCGACAGCAGAAACCGTCGGTCTCGTACTGGAATTTCTTGGCGTTGCAGTGTTCGCAGTTCTCGGCGTGCTGCAGGATGTGTGTGCTGTCTGGCAGGTTTGAGTAAACAAATTCAAAAGGATCCAGGTTGATGGTGTCCGTGCCAGTCGACTCTGGTTCATCGAAGTCCATGCCATGAACATCGGAACCTGCACGGGTTACGGAGTTATATAGCATGTAATACCATTACCTGCCAGGTTTATATAATGGTAGGCAATCAGTCATACCTTCACCTTCATCGGCGAAAAGATAATACTCATCATCCATGAGGTCTCCTGGGGTGGGATTTTCCTCCATGAGCCTGGCAAGGAATGCCTCCATATCACCTTCACAATTTTTTAGTCGGTAAGTAATAAATGATATATGATATATTCCTTGTGCATATATAAGAAGATGACCAAGACACAGCTAAGTTACCATCTGTCCCAACGGTGTAAGCTGGTGTGCTCGCTGAAGCTGATTCAGGGGGTGATGCTTGGGTGCTTGATGATGGGTCGGGCGGTGTTGAGGTTGATGCACCGGGGCATGACATTGTAATGGACTCGGCGCGTTGAGTGGTCTGCTTAGCCGAGAATCGTGCATTCGAACGTTGTTGCTGTGCATGCCTCTCACCGTGTGGTATGTTTTGTCTGTTAGATCTTCGGTGTGCAATTGAATCTTGTATTTCAGCCTGTTCCAGCAATACTTTTTCAGTTCGCTCCCGAGACCTTCTATGAGCTCTGCTCTCTTGCGTCTGCTCGTCTGCTTGCTGGTCATTGGTCTGTTGCGTCTCATTCATGAAGCCATCATGTATTAGAGTATTGCCCAATGTCCTGCTAAGATACTCTCCTGCACAGTGATTGAGCTGGTCATTAATTGTTCGATTAGATGATAAAATAACTGAGCAAAGATGATAATTTACCATCAGTTTCAGTGGTGTAGTTTGGAGAGCACCCTGAAGGTGCAGCATGAGGTGGATCGGATGTCTCCATGACCGATGATGCATTCGTGTCTGTTGGTGGGCATGACATCTGTAAAGTTAGAGCATGTGGGCACATCATTGCGATGGATTCAGGGCAGGGGGTGTTCCGCCTAGCCATGGCTTTTGCATTGCGCTTATTTAGCATTTTCTGCCTATCCCCTGGGGTTAGGGTGTGGCTGCGAGCTCTTCTTTGTGCATTTATGACTTGTATCTCATCTGATGTTAGGTTTTTTCGACGTGCTTGATCACGATCCCGCCTAGGTTGATTCTTGTCAGTGTCATGTGTCCCTGAACATGATTGACCTACTTGAATAAGTGTCATTCCAATAATTAAATAACGATTCATATATTTGCTTACCTTGGTCTGGAAGATGCAGAGTTGTAGCCTTTTTCTGTTGGCGTGCGATCCGCTGCTTCAGTAGGTATTCCTTTTTCTTTTCAGCAGACATCCGTGAATACCAACTCGTACTACTACTTGGTTTCTGTTCTATATTCTCATCATCAACAGCAAAGTTTATGTTGTTAGTAGTAGTAATAGCTGGATAAGAATGTTTTTGCACAGAACGTTTCGAATACTGGTTATTATGTGTTACCTTTTTGTGCGAACTGCTTTGGTTCCGTACAATTGTCACGCATCGTGTCTGCATATGTCTCAGTTTGATTTGGCGATGGTGACACTCCAGCTTCAGCAGTTGGATGTGCATCGTCAAAGGGAAGCAGCACTTTTTTCGCAGCCATGTTTTCAGAACATGGCTTACTTAAATGAGTGCCTGATGATAAATTAGATATCAATAGTTGAATTAGTATGTGTATACAAGAGATATGAATAATTAAATTCTGATTTGTACGTTTCATACTTTGATCTGGAAGCTGCCTTGGGTCCTCAGCTGAACTCGTACCAGTTCCATTTGGCGATACTGACACTTGAGATCCATCCCTATTTTGCGCATGATCAAAGGAAACCAGAAGATTTTTCCCAGTAATAATGTTTTTAGAACATGGTTCACCTAAATGATTTCCTGCTGATCAATTTGATTTAACATGATTTGTATGTATACAAGAGATATCAAATTGATTTTATGTATATACCTTTTCCTGCATTTAACGTTGGGTCATCAACTTTACCAACTGAACCCAATAGAGCTGCATCTTTTTTTTTGCGGTATGCTATCCGCTTTTTCTGTAGGTATTCTTCTTTCTTCTGAACAGACATTTGAGCATACCGACTCCTATTACTGCCTTGTTCTTGGTTTTCGTCAGTAGCTTTGTTGGTTATGTCACTAAAGGGGGTACGATTTCCTGTTTATTTATGACAGGAAATAATACAGATATTACTGCCTTGATTGATCTGGTGTGGACATGACTTAAGATGGTATGGCGTACCTTGCTCTCGTTCATGATTTGGAGTCTCCGCCTTTTTTTGTTGCCGGGCGATCCGCTGCTTGTGTAGGTACTCTTCTTTCTCGTGAGCAGACATTCGACTATACCAATGCTTGCTCTTTGCTTGCTCACCTGTCTCACAGGTATCTTTGTTTGTTAGGTCTTTAAATGGGGTATGCCCATCCGGCGGAGATTCTGATGAATTCTCTTGATATATCATCTGCTAGGAGTATTGAGAGCCACGTATAAAGTTGGACAGGTTCCCATTTGAAGAGAGCTCCAGCAGCAAAGTTATTTAGTGACTGTAAAGTTGACTTACTGCTGTGTTGAACAATAGCTGGAATGCCGGAGATATGACAAGAAACAATGGCGTGAAGGTGATGATGGCAACGAGCTGAGGCGACGGCGGGCACGGTGACCGGGTGAAACTCGGAGGTGGCGCGGTGACCGGGTGAAACTCGGAGGCGGCGACCGTACGCGGCGGGTGATCCTGGCGGCGGCGATCCTGTCGTGGGCGGCGGGCGAGGCGGCGGCGATCCTGTCCTGGCGGCGGGTGATTCTGGCGGTGCAGCAGGCGTGGGCGGCGGGTGATTCTGGCGGTGCAGCAGGCGTGGGCGCGGGTGATACTGATGGTGCGGCTTGCCGGTTTTCAGAATGAGTTTGCAGCGCGTGACTTCAGGAGCTTCCATGTTTGATTCCAGTCTATCTGGGAAAGAGAGCATACGTGGTACGTGGAAAGGAAAGATATTTGCAGCGCGTGATTTCAGTTAACTGTGAAAGGAAAGATTATTAGAGCATACGTGGACAAATATTTGGTTGCCTTACAGACGTTAGATTTAACCGAACGGTCAGGATGTTCCCAATCTCCTCACCAAACGCGTTGTATGACGTACGACCAACTCGAATTTAATAGTAAAGATATCGTTGGTGGCCCAAAAAACACACATATATACGCATGCACTTTATGCGTAAAGGCGCGGGTGCCTCTAATAATGTGTGTGCGCACTCGATCGATGATCCCTAAACCTTAAACTTAACAACCCCTAAAACCTTAAATCCCTAATCCCTAATAATCCCATTCCCTAAACCCTAAACACCCTAAACACTAAACCCTAAACCCTAGACCCTAAACCCTAACCCTAACCCTAACCCTAACCCTAAACCCTAGCTAACCCTAAACCCTAAACCCTATACCCTAAACCACCCTAGACCCTAAACCCTAACCTAACCCTAACCCTAACCCTAACCCTAAACCCTAGCTAACCCTAAACCCTAATTAAACCCTATGTATAGGCCAACGACACTTAATTGTGCATCGAGCAGGCCAGGGGGTGCCTCGCGGTCCTCTAATTAAATTAAATGTGCCATGCATTAACCCTAAACCATATATATGTAATAACTAACCCTAGCTAATCAACCCTACTTAATTAAAACACATAACCCTAAACTGTACTAGCTAGCTATATATAACCCGATCTAATAAAAACATGCTCAATCTATATATAGCAGCTAGCTAGCAAATTAAACGGTAGATTAACACCAATTAATATATACGACATAGCCTATATCGATCATATGTTGTATAACATCTCCCTGAGATTCATTAATTAATTATATAATTATCGATGATAAATTAATTAACTTGAATTTTGACAAGTGTTCTCTCGAATGAAAACACATTTGATTAAGTTTCCTCATAATATATATATAATTAGTGTGCGCACTCGATCGATGATCCCTAAACCTTAAACAACCCTAAAACTCCCCTAAACCCTAAACACCCTAAACACTAAACCCTAGACCCTAAACACCCTAAACACTAAACCCTAAACCCTAGACCCTAAACACCGTAAACACTAAACCCTAAACCCTAAACCCTAAACACCCTAAACACTAATTAAACCCTAAACCCTAGACCCTAAACACCCTAAACTAAACCCTAGACCCTAGCTAAACACCCTAAACACTAAACCATAAACCCTAAACCCTAGCTAACCCTAAACCCTAATTAAACCCTATATATAGGCCAACGACACTTAATTGTGCATCAAGCAGGCCAGGGGTGCCTAGCTCGCGGTCCTCTAGTTAAATTAAATGTGCCATGCATTAACCCTAAACCATATATATAACTAACCCCTAGCTAATCAAACCCTAGTTCATTAAAACACATAACCCTAAACTATACTAGCTAGCTATAACCCGATCTAATAAAAACATGCTCGATCTATATATAGCAGCTAGCTAGCAAATTAAACGGTAGATTAACACCAATTAATATATACGACATGGCCTATATCGATCATATGTTGTATAACATCTCCCTGAGATTCATTAATTAATTATATAATTATCGATGATAAATTAATTAACTTGAATTTTGACAAGTTCTCTCGAATGAAAACACATTTGATTAAGTTTCCTCATAATATATATATATATATAATTAGTGTGCATGCATGGCCTACCATGCATGCATTCGTGCATATATTTTAATATATATTTGATCGAACATATTCTTGGGGATTTCAATCTCTCTCTCTCTCTCGATCATCTATATATCGTTGTTGGCCAAAAAAACACACACATATACACATGCACTTTATGCGCAAAGGCGCGTGTGCCTCTAATAATGTGTGTGCGCACTCGATCGATGATCCATAAACCTTAAACCCTAATTCAATAAACCCTAATCCCTAATCCCTAAACCCCTAAACACCATAAACATTAAACCCTAGACCCTAGACCCTAAACCCTAACCTCCTAACCCTAAACCCTAAACCCTAATTAAACCCTATATATAGGCCAATGACACTTAATTGTGCATCAAGCGAGGCCAGGGGGTGCCTTAGCTCGCGGTCCTCTAATTAAATTAAATGTGCCATGCATATATATATGTGTTTAATTTGGGGATTTCAATCGCTCTCTCGTATGTAGATCTCTCTCTACCTCTCTCTCTCTGTCTCTCTCTCTCTCTCTCTCGTTAATTGGTGGCCAACAACACACACATGCACTTTGTGCGCAAAGGCATGCGCCTCTAATAATGTGTGCGTGATCGATCAATCTAGTTTTGATTAATCATAGCACACAAATAAAGAAGTTGTATTTGAATCCACACAACCTAATCTAAAACACATAACCCCTAACATGGCCTAATTAATTAACCCCTTCTCTCTACCTAATTAGTGGAAATTGCACAAAATCAAAAGGGGTCCCTCACTAATTGTGCATATCTGCTAGATTGTGATAAACTTTTGCCCCATATATATTTGGTGGATGGGTGCATCTTGGCATGTAAAACAATTAGTGTTTGCAAATGGCGTTGTCAAAATTTATGTACAAATGATTTCTTTCCATCCAAAGTGCATAAAATGGGAGTTTTAATGAAGAAAGTACAAATAAAACAGCTCAACATGCTTCCACACCCCGATTTCCACACGAAGTAGAGCATATTTAAAGGATAATTCCAGAGTTTTACTATTTTTCAAGCAACTTTGCTAATTTTCCCCCACTCACATGACTTTATGTCGATTTAACGAAAATATGGCGAATTTAAACTACATGGGCGGGATAGTTTGAATTGTGCGCGCGGCAAAGGGAACCGCCTATTCCTCAACCTTGTGCACGGCAAATTACACACGCAACTCCATTAAACGCCACCTACCGAGCCTTAATTATCACCCCGGCGGCCCGGCCGCATGACCCCCACCCACCCCTACACAACTTATCCCCGTCCGTGCGAAGAGCTTCCCCTCCCGTCCCGTCCGTGCGAAGAAGAAGCTTCCCTCCCCGTCGTTCTTCTCGAGACGCACCGGCGGTCAAGTTGATCCACGGTAGGGCTGCTATCTCTAGCTCAATCATGTATCGGGCAAGACGGCCTAACGATTTATATTTTCTTGATGCTGCTAAAAAATTCGTCAGTATGCTCGAACTAATTGGCACTTTATAGTTTTCCGCTCGATTTGTCATCGATCAATTTGTTCATTTGCGTGGGCATATAGAGTCGCTCGCACTCGATCCGTTAATTTGCTGAAATGCCATGGCGAGTTTTGTACACGATCTGTTTGCTAAAATGTCGATGGGCATTTTTTGTTTTGTACTCGACATGATTGCTGAAATGCATAATCATGTAGTATAGTTTTGTACTCGATGGATATACATTTCCTACTTCGCCTTAAATTAATCACCAACCACCGTATCTCATAATTAAACGGATGGACAGAACTTGAATACTTTGCATGGACACTTATGTCCCCCTTCATATATAAATGGTGTTCAACCCTTTATGGGGTTTATTAGAGCTCATGAAGGTCACAACCTGGACGTGTATTGCCCGCGCTGCACATGTATGAATGGTGAGAAGAGGCCTCACCCTGTAGTGGCGGATCATTTACACATTTTTGGGATGGACCGCACATATGTTAGGCGGGTTTAGCATGGTGAACCATATAATGATCCTTTAGCAGGAGAAGCGAGATCTTGCTCACACCGTATGTGTCTTTGGCATATGTAGTTAATTATTTATATTGATGCTACCGCTGTTTCAATCAATAGTTTGCATTGATGTGCAAGGTTACGTACTCAAATTTAACTTGTTGCGAGATGGATGGACGGGAAGGAGAGAAAAAGCGCTTGCTTCAGGAAACGGGTTTCAGCTTCTGGGACATGTCTTGTGCAGATGAGGAAGGTAAATATGTAAAACGGCATTTGTTCAGGTTGCATCCCTTAGATGTTTGTCTAATCGGTTGATGTACTAATTGCGAAGCATAGAGTTGAAGAGGTCTCTCGGTTTGATGGGAGATTTGAAGATGAATCTCAGTTTGATGCACTGTGGATGGTACTAATGACGAGCCTTTCATAGACGAAGGTCCTGCACCTGAGATTATCCAGCCTACAGAAGGAGGCCGTGGACCGAGTACACAGCTTTGCGTTGAAGTGGATGCACGCCCGGAGATCATCAGGGGCGTCCGGGTAGTCTCAAGACCACCCAGCCCTGATGCACCCTGTGGATGGTACTGATGACGAGCCTCTCATAGACGAAGGTCCTGCACCTGAGATTATCCAGCCTACAGAAGGAGGCCGTGGACCGAGTACACAGCTTTGCGTTGAAGAGGATGCACACCGGAGATCATCGGGGCGTCCCGGTAGTCTCGGGACCACCCAGCCCCGATGCAAAATGTTGAGCTACTTTATGATTCGTACTCTTATGTTACGAGTGCTTTGTAGTATGTTATGATTTGTACGCCTTTGGCGCTAGATTAAGCATTCAGTGGATGATCGCGTTGCAAAATTCGACACCCACACAATCAGTTCATCGTATGAGTAGTAGCACAATTACTTCTACAGCGATTCCTGCCAGCGCATTAGTTGGTAGCATGAAACACTTTCAGGTACTCCCCTCTGATTCATATTAATTGACTCAATTCTGTCTAGATATGGATGTATCTAGATACATTTGTTAACTAGACTAACAAACTTGAGTCAGTTAATATGAATCCGTGTAAACCGCCCTTGATCCTCGAGCAGCTAGTTTATTGACTCTGGACTCCAAGCCTCTCGCGGCAAGCCATCGACGAAGCTTTGACCAGATCTTGGCCCGCAATTTTTTGTGTGTGGCGAATAGCAAAGCTTTGACCAGTTCCTCTCGGGATGCAGCACGCCGGTGAGCTTGCACGGTTGCCATGAGCACTTTCCGGCGGAACTTCCTCTTCGAGCGCCCTCAAGCCGCTGCTGCGAGACAGCACGCGGTGCCCTCGAGGTGGACGGAATTCTGGATCTCGGGCGGGGGTCCGCATCGTCCGGGAACGATCTCCAGCGGGTTAACGAGGACATGCATGGCGGCCAGGGTTTTTTTTTTTTTGGTTTGAGCTTGGGATTTGGGGTTTTTTCGGATAGGGGAGGAGGAACCGAGGAAGAGGAAGGAATAGCCGCGTGCTTGGCACGTGGCGGTGTGCTTGAATTTCGAATTTTTGTGAAATGTTTCATTTCCCCGCTACAATTCGGGGGTTTCTTGACGCGCCAATGCGTCCCGCCGGGCAGCTTCAAGTGAATTTGGGGTGCCACGCTATGGGCCCTAGTTTCGATGAGACATGTAATGACTATAGTCACATCGGTAAGTTCACCGTGTAATAAAATATGTTACCCCTCCCCTTTATGTAGCACCCCTTCTCTCCCGATCGAGTGCCGATTGCCGACGGATGCAAGCCGCTAGCTCGATCCCCTCCTTTCGCCTCCACCGTCCAGGCATCCAGCTTGGAGGGGCAAGCTGCATCTAGACCAAGCGGATTAGGTAGGACTAGTAATGTTCTTTCCTTTCTCGAGATCGGTTCTTTTTCCTCTCCTCGATATCTTGCGCATCTCTTTCCTATTCAGGCGAAGGGGTGTCTTTCTGGTCACCCTCGAGCTGGGAGTGATTGATGGGGGTGGGGGCGGGGGCTACCTTTGCTTGGATTGGGGTGTTCTTCCTTTATTTGTCAACATTTGCAACCTTTGTAGTTTCTGCTGATCCTCACTGTATCTTTTGTCAGCTTGTACAGGAAAGGTAAGACCTCGGCGGTGGGGGCAATGGAGCGTAAGGCCACCACGCATGTGGGCAGTTGGCTGAGCTGAGCTGCGTCCCCAGCCCCACGACAGTACTCCGTTTGCTTATCCACTCTTTACCTTTTAAGTGTCTCTCTGCATCCTCAATCTGTTCCTGTTACGGAATATGCTTAAAGTAGCACATGTCTTCAGGTGTTTGTGCGTAAAGCCTCTGTGACACCATGCTCTATATTCTCTGTATCGGGTTGGTACCTCCGGGTTCCGTCTTTGAGGCTATGGGGAACGAGAATAGCGCCCCACCTGCTGCAGGAGCATGGCCCGATCTGCGACACAAGAAGCGAAATGCCAGCTGCCGAGCTGGGCAGGGACCGCCCGAGGGTAATTTTTTTTAACCAACTTACCATGATGTAGTCTGAATCTGATACTCCCTCGGATCCAAATTAATTGACTCAACTATACGCAGATACGGATGTATCTAGATGTGTTTTAGCTCTAGATACTATGCCTCCATCCCAAAGCTTTGGGCTTATATTATTTTTAGAAAGTCAAACTATACCATGTTTGACTAAGCTTTTACCAAAAATCAGTAACATGCAAAATACAAAATTAATATCATTAAATAGATAATAAAATATATTTTCCTACGGTATCTACACAGTATTATATTTGTTGATAGAATGTTCTAAAATTTTGGTCAAACTTTGCTTGTTTTGATTTCTCAAAAATAAATAAGGCTTAAGCTTTTGGATGGTGGTAGTACATTCATATCTAGACAAAGCTGAGTTAACTAGTTTTTTGTCTGTCCATAGCTAGTGTTCCCACTTGTTGCAAAAGGCTAAGAGCATCCACTATATGCATCGATCTATCTCATACGGTAATTCAATATCACTGCTGAGGTCTGCCTTTTGTTTTGCTATTCATATGCAGACTGAAACTTTAGGGCCTTTACTCAAAAGGAAGATCAAAGCTGGCTGATCGGGCTGCCGGTATGTTGATGCCGCCCCATCTTCTAAATGCCTCTACAAGCACAAGGCCACGCGCCGGTGGGTGGTGATCTTTTAATGAATATGGTATATTTTCTTAATCCACAAAACATGCCTTGATTTTTCTCTGTTTATTGTCGGTTTTTTCTATGCTTGCCAAAAGTTTACAACAACAACAACAACAACCAAGCCTTTCAGTCCCAAACAAGTTGGGGTAGGCTAGAGTTGAAACCCATAAGATCTCGAAGCCAAAAGTTTAGAAACACCAAATTCGTTTGCTTACAATCATCATACATTAATGTTCATCTACTCCAGTTCCCCTAACCCAACAAAAAATTATGTTAATTACGATTTTTAGATTAAAAGAGCACCATTAGGCGCTGTTAATTACGACTTTGAGATTAAAATGTCATTTGCAATTGTTAATTACAATTTTGAGACAAATGGTTAGTTTAACCTCGATCTCTTCTGCTCTCCATTTATGCCAACCGAACAAAAATTTAACCATTCCATTCCTCTGAAATGGAACCATTCCATTCCATTCCACATTTGTTTTCAGAACCGAACACACCCTTGCATTGATGTGAACTGTTGTCCATACACGGCCATACCCTTCCACTTACATCCAGCACTATATGCATCAGTCTGTCTCAGAGTCATTCAATATCACTGCTGAGATCTGTTCCCATTCTTATGCAGGCTGAAACTGCTGCGCCTTTACTCAAGTGGATGCAAAATGAGGCTAATGAGGCCATGGGCCAGCTGGGTGGTGACCTTTTAATGAATCTGGTATATTTTCTTAATCCACATACATGATTTCATTATTATCTGTTTAATTACTGTTGGCTTTGTCTAATGCTTACCAAAAGTTCAGAAACACTGCGTTTGCTTACAATCATCATACACTAATTTTTCACTTTTCAGTCTGTCTCATCCAGTATATAAACTGTTGATTTCCATTGGCTTGTTTTGTAATCATTTGCATTGTTGTCGACTGTTCTCTATGCACAACCCTATTCTTCCACTTACACCCGCACTATTTGCATCAGTCTATCTCATAGATTTATTAAATATCAATGATGAGTTCTGTTGCTATTCATATGCAGGATGAAACTTCTGTGCCTCTACTCAAATGGATAAAAAATGATCCTGATGAGGCTGATGTGAAGACGATGGTGCCGCCACCATCTTCTGAAAACCTCCTCAAGCACAAGGCCACGGGCCAGCTGGGTGGTACCCTTTTCGATGGCAGGTATATTTTCTTAATCCTCATACATGATTTGATTTTTGTCATTTTATTGCCGGCTTTGTCTAATGCTTACCAATAGTTCGTAAACACACACACCTATTCTTACACTTACATCCAGCACTATATGCATCGGTGTCTCATAGATTCATTTTATATATCACTGCTGATGTCTGTTGCTCTTCAATTTTCATATGCAGACTGAAACCGCTAACCCTTCATTGGTCAAAAGGATTGCAATCGCTGCCGATGAGGCATCTGCAGAGGCTGCCACCAAGTTCTTGTCAGCCCCACCTTCTCGGATGCTTATATAAGCTCAAGTCCAAGGACCAGCCGGGCCGTAACCATCCAAGGGTTCGGGTATATTTTCTTAAGCCACATATACATGCCATGATTTATGTCTGATATTATCACCGGCTCTGTCTAATGCTTTTTGGAATTCGGAAACACCAAATTAGCATGCTTATATTCATCATACACTAATTTTTCACTGTTCAGGTTGTAACATAGTGTTATGCACTCGCTTGTCAACATTTGCATTGCTCTGAACTATGCACTTTACACAACCTAATTCTTCCACTTACATTCAGCGCTACGCACCAGTAGTACCTCCCATGTTTCCTTCACCATCCCGATGCCGAGCTTGCGGGAATATGGCGGGCCCATGTACATACCCCGCATATAACACCTCCTATGGCTCTATCTACCTTTCTAGTAGCTCCTTCACCGAGTTACAGGTATGTATTCTCAGTGGTTTAGCATGAATTGGTATATAGTAAAGTCTTGTTTTTAGTCTTCCTGCTTCTTACATTTGTATCAATTTTCACATGCAGAAAGTACCTTGTGAACTTCGTCCAATGATTAACCAGATGTGTCCGCATGAAGGGTCTTTCACTATGCATGGCAATGGCAAATTGATGAACACCTACACGGTCTATGAGGTGTATGTCTACAAGACGCAGGCCATCACATATTTGTATGGACATGATTGGAGAAAGTTTGCTTTTGACTACGGTCTGAAGAAGGGCGACGAGCTGAGGATCAGAAACTCAAACGGGCAGATATACGTAACTGCTTACAGAGTTGGAGACACTTCCAAATATATAATATGTAACTTTTTTCTACTCATATCTTTTGATAACTGTTCTGAGCAGTTGTTCTAAACCATTCCCTCTGTTCTAGCTTGCTGGGTTTAACATGATCAAAGCTGCAGATCCCCTGATGGAACATGAGCGGATGTCACAAAGGGCAACCACACCAGCACCGGCACCGGCTTCCCACTCTCCTGCATCAGCACCGGTTCCTGTACCAGCTCCGTTTACTGCATCTACCCAGCAGTCCCCTACATCGACATTGGTTCTGTAGAGGCCCCATATACTACACACGCCTTGAGGCTCCCGCATCAAGCTTGGTTCCTCTAGCTGCACCGTTTATCGCACCTGCCCAACAGTCTCCTGCATCAGCACCGGTTCCTCTAGAGGCACCGTTTACTGCACCTGCCCAGCAGTCTCCTGCATCAGCACCAGCTCGTGTACCAGCCCAGGCTCCTGCACCTGCCCCAGCCAGATCACCGAGGTCTCAGCTCATTGTTGTGGCCACCCGTGTGGTGACCAGGACGCATCTGAAGGCTATGTTCGTGAGTATATGACAGCATAACTGCTCTTATCTTGATGTCTTCTCTGCTCAAAGTCTCACATGGTTCAGTGCATTGGTGCCATTGACTAATTTTTGGTGGTATCTCTTGCTTTGAATCAGAAATTGCCTAAAAGTATCTCCAAGGATCTCAATGCTGGCCGAAGGGGCAAGATATCCCTCGTCATGGAGAGTGAAGGTCTCACCGTGGAGGGACGGTACTCCGTCGGTCCACAGAGATGGCCGCTTGGCAGTTACTTCCAGGTGGAAAAAGTTCATTGACGGTGCCAAACTTCGCATTGGATCAAAGTTGAAGGTCAAGATCTTTCGATGCCACCGTGACATGTAGGTCATAAAGTTCGCGGTTGTCTAGTTCTGTTGCCCCATGAGCCCTTAGCAAATGCATTTGTAGTTATACTTATATAAGGTTATCTTATCTGAACTGCTAATTAATTGTATGGGTGGTAAAACTCTGGCAAGCTTTTGCTCTTAGCAAGTATGTATGTATGATCAGCTATTATGATAACTAATGTTTGTATTCATCTTAATTTGCATTTCCATTTTAGAAAAAAACTTAATTTCTATTTTGGCTGACCTGTTAGAGAACTATCAGATTGAACCCACAACATGATTCAAATAGATTCATTACACCGAGCCACATGTCTTGACCTTGCTATACACTACTTCCATTAATCAGTGCAAGAAGGCTTACCCGAGCTGCTGAACCATGGCAGATTCGAATCCACCTTATCTATCTAGAAATACAACCTTTGCGAAAGAGGATTTGCGGTATGGGGAGGCTGACATTGGGGACCCATGAGCCAGCAGCGTCGTCAACGTTTTAAAGGTGGCAGGAGATCGAAAGAAAAAATAAGCCAAAAATCAGTTGGTAAACAAATTCAAGAAAAGAAACATTTACCTTTCTGAGAGGATGACATGCGGGACCCATGAGGCAGCAACATCCTCAACTATTTCAAGGCGGCAGGGGATCAAAAGAAAAAAGGAAATAGCCAGAAATTAATTAGGGTCAAAAATAAATCCATCAAATGAAACTTTTATTGTTCATAGAGGATGACATGTGGGACCGACTTGCCAGCTGCGTCGTCATCGTTTCAAAGGGGGCAGGGGATCAAAAGAAAAAGGCAAATAGCCAGAAATTAGGGGAAAAAATAAATCCAACAAAGGAAACTTTTATTGTTCATAGAGGATGACATGCGGGACCCATGAGCCAGCAGCTTCCTCAACGTTTCAAAGTCGGCATGAGATTGAAAGAAAAAGGCAAGTGACATAATATCAGGAGCCAAAAATAATCCAAGAAAAGAAACTTTATTGTACATAGAGGATGACATGCGGGTCCCATTTTGTAGCAGCGGTCTCAACGCTTCCAAGGCGGCACAGGACCGCAAGAAAAATGAAGTAGCCAGAAATCAGGGTGTGAAAAAAAATCCAAGAAAAGAAAGATTTCAATTGGGCTGTATCTCGACATCTGGGCCTTCGAACTATCCTGCTGGGCCTTTTGACTCGTACAATTTCAGCCCACTCCAAAACAGGAAAGGTCGGATTTTTCTCAAAAAAAAAGGAAAGTCCTATGCTTCGCAAAAACAAAAAACAAGGAGATTCAACATATAAGTTTGTTTATGTAGATATAAAGATTTAATTTATCCGTTTGCAATAGCTCAGAGCGAAATACAACGTTTATTGTCTGCAAAATAAAATATCACATGTTTCTTGTACGGGGAGGCTGACATCGGGGACCCATGAGCCAGCAGCGTCGTCAACGTTTCAAAGGCGGCAGGGGACCGAAAATAAAAAAAAGCCAAAAATCAGTTGGTAAAAAAATACAAGAAAAGAAAACATTTATCGTTCTGAGAGGATGACATGCGGGACCCATGAGGCAGCGACATCCTCAACGTTTCAAAGTCGGCATGAGATCGAAAGAAAAGCCAAGTGACATAATATCAGGAGCCAAAAATAATCCAAGAAAAGAAACTTTATTGTACATAGAGGATGACATGCGGGTCCCATTTTGTAGCAGCGGTCTCAACGTTTCCAAGGCGGAACAGGACCAAAAGAAAAATGAGGCAGCAGCATTCTCAACAATTCCAAGGCGGGGGATCAAAAGAAAAAAGGAAATAGCCGTAAATTTATTAGGGGTCAAAAATAAATCCACCAAAGGAAACTTTTATTGTTCATAGAGGATGACATGTGGGACCGACACATGCCAACAGCGTCCTCATCGTTTCAAAGGGGCGGGGGATCAAAAGAAAAAGGCAAATAGCCAGAAATTAGGGGTCAAAAATAACTCCAAGAAAGGAAACTTTTATTGTTCGTAGAGGATGACATGCGGGACCCATGAGCCAGCAGCTTACTCAACGTTTCAAAGGTGGCATGAGATCGAAAGAAAAAGGCAAGTGACCAAATATCAGGAGCCAAAAATAATCCAAGATTTATTGTACATAGAGGATGACATCTGGGTCCCATTTTGCAGCAGCGGTCTCAATGTTTGTAATGCGGCTTGAGATCAAAAGAAAAAGAAAGTAGCTAGTAATTAGGGGGTGAAAAAAATCCAAGAAAAGAAAGTTGATGGACATAGAGGATGACATGCGGGTCCCTTGAGCCAACGACTTACTCAACGTTTCAAAGGGGGCGGTGATCAAAATAAAAAGGCAAGCCAAAAATCGAGGGTGAAAAAAAAATCCAACAAAGGAAACTTTTATAGCACATAGAGGATGACATGCGGGTCCCATGAGCCGACGAGGTTCCTCAACGTTTCAAACGTGGCATGAGATCGAAAGAAAAAAGGCAAGTGAAAAAATATGTGGAGCGATAATTAATTCAAGAAATGAAACTTTTATTGTTCGTAGAGGATGACATGCGGGTCCCATGAGCCAGCAGGTTCCTCAACGTTTCAAACGTGGCATGAGATCGAAAGAAAAAGGCAAGTGACCAAATATGAGGAGCCAAAAATAATTCAAGAAAAGAAAGTTTTATAGTACATAGAGGATGACATGCGGGACCCATTTAGCAGACGGTATCACCGTTTGAGAGGCTGCAGGGGTTCAAAAGAAAAAAGAAATTGCCAAAAATCAGAGGGTGAAAAAAACCAAGAAAATGAACTTTTATAGCACATAGAGGATGACATGCGGGTCCCATGAGCCTGCAGGTTCCTCAACGTTTCAAACGTGGCATGAGATCGAAAGAAAAAGGCAAGTGCCCAAATATGAGGTGCCAAAAAAAATCCAAGAAAAGAAAGTTGATTGCTCATAGAGGATGACATGCGGGACCCATTTAGCCGCAGCGGTCTCACTGTTTGAGAGGCGGCGGGGATCGAAAGAAAAGGCAAGTGAACGAATATGAGGTGCCAAAAATAATCCAAGAAAAGAAAGTTTTATAGTACATAGAGGATGACATGCGGGACCCATTTAGCAAAGCGGTATCACCGTTTGAGAGGCGGCGAGGGGATCGAAAGAAAAAGGCAAGTGCCCAAATATGAGGTGCCAAAAAAATCCAAGAAAAGAAAGTTTTATTGTACATAGAGGATGACATGAGTGTACCATTTTTGTTAAGCTGTATCACAGTTTGAGAGGCGGCAGGGGATCGAAAAAAAAGGCAAGTGACCAAATATGAGGTGCCAAAAAAAATCCAAGAAAAGAAAGTTTTATAGTACATAGAGGATGACATGCGGGTCCCATTTAGCAGCAGCGGTATCACCGTTTGAGAGGCGGCAGGGGATCGAAAAAAAAGGCAAGTGACCAAATATGAGGTGCCAAAAAAAACTCCAAGAAAAGAAAGTTGATTGCACATAGAGGATGACATGCGGGTCCCATTTAGCAGCAGCGGTCTCAACGTTTCCAAGGCAGCAAGGGATCAAAAGAAAAAGGAAGTAGCCAGAAATCAGGGGGTCAAAAAAAATCCAAGAATAGAAAGAATTTTGGTTCATAGAGGATGACATGCGGGACCCATGATCCTGCATCGTAAACGGCTCGATCGGAGAACGTTGAACGAGATGGCGCGATCGAGAAAAAAAACAATGCCAGAGAGGCTGCCATCTGGGCCCTACATCCCTCGGTGGTGCGGATTTGCGTTGACTCGGCCGGCGAACCCGAGATTTCGAGATGCACCACGTCCTGGGCCACCATACGCGACGTTTTGTCCGCTTTCGTCGGGCTAGGTGGCCTCAAAAACGAGAAAAAAAAAGTTTTGACATGCACCACGGAGGGACCCAAAATCGTCGGCCATGGTACACCAGCAACCACGGCGCGACTTCAACTTCGTCGGCCATGGCAACTTTTCTTGTAGTGCAAGCCAACTAGGAGGTCACCATCCAAGAGTAACAAGCTCACGGTCTCTCACTCGAAATAATCGTGGCGGAGAGCTCAACACTATGCAATGATGCAAAGCAAGAACATGAAAGGTGTTCAAATCCTTCACACTCAAATTCCACCAAAGCAACAAATGCTAGGATGAGATTAGAGAGGAAGAACAAAGGAGGAAATCAACAAATGACTCCAAGATCTAGATCCAAAGGGTTTCCCTCACTTAGAGGAGAAATGGATTGGTGGAGATTGTAGATCTAGATCTCCTGTCTTAGATCCCTCAAGAATGAGCAAGAATCATGGGGGAATCAATAGGGCAAGTTCTTCAAAGTCAACAATGGAGGAGAGAGAGTGGAAGAACTTACCCAACCCAAGGTGGAAGAAGGTCTATTTATAGCCTAAGGAGAAATAGAGTCGTTGGGGAATAAAACGGGCAGAAAAACGTCCCTGCCGGCCAACCAGCCGGTCCACCGGGCCGGGCGTCGGACAGGCCGGCACACAGGCCGGCAGCGCCGGCCGCCAGGCCGGACGGGGTGCAGCGAGCCGATGGTGGCCAAAAGAGCCCAACCGGCAGAGGGGCCGGTTCGGCCGGGCCAGGAGCCGGACCATCCAGACCAGAGGCCGGTTCGGCCGGGTCAGGGGCCGGACCGTGCGCCGGGCCATATCCGGGCAAAGATGAAAACATTTCTGGATTGTGCCCGGTTGGCACTGGCGCCATGGTCGGTGGCAGGCCCAGCGGTGCCGGGCGGTGGGCCGGACTGCTTTAGGCCAAAACATTTTTCTTTTTTCTTTACTAGCAAAAGTGCCCGTGCGTTGCACCGGGAGACGAAAATTACATATATATTTTGTTCTTTGGCGTTGTTGAACCACTCGTGTTCATCGTCGGCTACACTTAGATGATAATTTTGGGTGAGCACCACCACCGGGACATCGAGGGATTACTCCCTATACCTAATCTTCGCACCAACCGCATCAAATATCTTCTTATTTTGCATGGTTATCACCTCGACATTATGATAATACAAACTGATTTATCAGTTCTTTAATTAAATTTTATCAGTCTCTATAACCATAGATCACTGATTTATCACTACTACTTTGAGAAAACTAAACAAAATTAAACTATAATTAGAGAAAATAAAAAGACATGGAGCTTACAAAAAAAACTCATAGTACTCCTACCTTATTCTCTAGAATAAATTTTTGTTGGTTGTAACTAAAATAGTTTTTTCATTTGTGGTATAGAAATAAGCTACATAAGCAGACTGAAAAACATGGAGAGAGGAAGACTACACTTTTTTTAAACTCTTTTATGTTGCACGCGTGATATCTGGATCACATCTCTTGTTCTGTTGTGGGTCCCATGACTAAAAAAATCTGCTCGCACGCATCCTTCCACGGACACCAATAATGATGCATGTTTCCCTTTCTGTGCATCTCTCCTCCATGGCTGATCCCCAAGAGCTCCAGATACTTGCGTCTCCGTTCGGGTCCTGTAAAATTGACGATATATCTTTCTTCCCATCCTGTGCACGAGCTAATTTATCTATTCATGGCGAGAAACTCATCCCAAAGCTTACCATGGAGAGAGCCGCATAGGTGACGACTTCGACGAGCTGGTGCTGCTCCTCCTGCTTGCAAACTCCGCGTGGTAGTGTTTGTCGCGTGTGGAAGAACAACGGGTTTTGTCGTACCGATACAGTGACGGGAGGGCCACCCTGGGCTAGGAATCGAACCAACAAATTGGTTCCTCCGGCTGCAACCCAGTTCCTCACCTCGCCGGAAGCCCTGGTCTCCGACGGAAAGCCTCCTCGGCTGCTGGCCGACATAGAGCCCCTGCTCCGGGCAGCATGTCCCCCTCGTGCGCAACTCAGGCCAGCCTGAATTCCTCGTCTGAGCGCAGCCCCGTCCGCTCGGCCGGTCCCGCCGCCGCCGCCCCTCTCCTCTCGCCGGTGCTGGGAGCGGGCGGCCGGCTCAGGCCGTCCTGAATCCCTCTTTTGAGTGCAGCCCTGTCCGCTCAGTGAATCCCGTGGCTGCCATCCCTGCTCCTTGCGCCGTTGCCGAGGGTACGGCGAGCCAGATCGGCGAACGAGGACAAAGGCATTGGTGGGGAGGCAGCTAGCCACCGGGAAGGAATCGGATGTGGATGTCGATCTCAAGCGGCGCCGGGGACTGGGGACAGAGCCGGGGATGAGGAAGGGCGCTCGCCGGCGACCAGGTACTGACGCTGGGTGGGTATCAAGCGCAAGCGGTGGTCATGCGTCTGTGCGGGTCCGACTTTTCTATTCGAGACTACTGAAACGTTTTTAATAGCGAAACGTTATATCACTCAGCGGTGGTATGTCCAGTAAATATTTTCAAAATCCAGGGTAGTTTCGGAAGTCGGACGAACGACCGAGGGAGAAATCTTTTTCCTTTATTATTATATTATTATTATTAGGGATAGAAAATAGAAAATGCTCCCGAACTCCGATTGACATGAAATCAATTTTTTTGGAAAGATAACAACAAATTGAACCCCAACATGCTTGGGCTTGTTGTAAAGCTAGCAACAAGCTCAACAACCTCACACAGAGAAACACCAAGAAGTAATAGGGATATGCAAAGTATGCAAAGGGTTGAGCTCCCTAAGACGATGTGATCAAGTTACCCAACCGAAAGCCCATCTTGATAGTGCAGCTACCTATCCTATAACCCGGTCTCCCAACAACCACCTTGAGACCGGTAGAAGAAAAACCTAGCAAGACCATACCTTTGCCTTGCGCATCCCGCTTGATCTTGATGATAACTCTTCAAGCTCCACTCAATCTGAAATGCCTTACTTGATCATTGTTGCTTCGTGAAGACTCACAAATGCTCCCCCATACACCATGATGGGAAATCTCCATTGATGCACATCTTCACATGTCCATTATCACTAAATGGATGGAAAGCTTCAAGCATGTGATTCTCTTGAGATGCTCAACTTGAACTTGCCCAACTCAACCTTGATGACGATCACCACTTGATGTCATCCTCTCATGGGCTATATGAGATCTCACTTTTGATGCATGCCCATGAAAAGATACCTAACCCATATAGACAACACAAGGACACATATATGATGGGTTAGTTCATGAAGCATAATTGAAAAGGCTTACCATACCACATGACTTCATGTGGCACATTCTTATGCTTCATGTGTTGACCAAACTAGAATCTATTCTCCACTCTTTGTATTGGTCAACCTTGTATCTTCTCATGCTCTATCATACTATCTTGGGGTGTATAAAGAACTCTTCATTTGTTTGCATGCTCTAAATCTTAGTCAACCATAGCTCAACTCATGAGCCTATCATGATACCGACTTAGAGCCATATCTTGAGTTCTTCATTGGAAATAAGCACTCAAGATCTTGATCATTCATTGTTTAACACATAAGCTAGAGCTAATATTGAGTTCCACATAAGAACTCCATCTTCATTTCTTCTTCTTGATCATATCACATATATGTTTTCAAATCGATAATCTTGATACCAATACTCAAGGTATATATTTTATCATCATGGCATCCATACTTGAATCCAACACATGAACTAGAAGTAGTACCTATGAAATATTCCTTCATATAAAATCAATAAAAACATTAGTTCATAAGGATTATCATTAATTACCAAAACCACATGTAGCGGCAATGTACCCTTTCAGTGGCAGACAAATGATAGACAAGAATACAATCAAATGGAGTCTAATCTATATCAGGATGAGCCGATGAGGTACACCGTCATATATAACCTTGCTGTGTATATTTACCTAATTGACATAACATGACTAACTAACTAACCTTTTTTTTTGCTTTTAGTCTGCACGTGCGTTTATTTCAAAGGCCAGAGCACAATATATATGCATGAATATAGATCAACTATTTCTGAGATAATGCATGATAAGAGAAGGTGAAAAATATGAAAAGAATACATGCAATATGATCTGCTGCTTGAAGGAACGTATGATAGATATAAAGTATGTTGCTTCCCTGTCCTCAACTTCACAATATCCTGAATGATACGATCAACTATTTACAATTGTAGAACAATGTAATTTAAGTGAGTTCTAATTGCTTTTCTTTTATGATATTCTTACTATGCCATCTCTATACTTATTCCTGAAGAAATGGACCATGATGGGTAAAGATGAATAAATGTACTCCCTCCGACCCAAAAACTGGGCGGGCGGGCGTTTTAATTCAATTTTATTGAAAACCCCTTAGAATTTTAAAAACTTTTGCAATCAGGTCCTCCCGTCGTGTTCCTCGCATCCTGGCGACCTGATGCGTGTAGTTGACACGTCCGTTGGGAACCCCAAGAGGAAGGTGTGATGCGCACAGCGGTAAGTTTCCCTCAGTAAGAAACCAAGGTTTAATCGAACCAGTAGGAGTCAAGAAGCACGTTGAAGGTTGATGGCGGCGGGATGTAGTGCGGCGCAACACCAGAGATTCCGGCGCCAACGTGGAACCTGCACAACACAACCAAAGTACTTTGCCCCAATGAAACAGTGAGGTTGTCAATCTCACCGGCTTGCTGTAACAAAGGATTAACCGTATTGTGTGGAAGATGATTGTTTGCAGAAAACAGTAAAACATGTATTGCAGTAGATTGTATGCGATGTAAAGAATAGGACCGGGGTCCACAGTTCACTAGAGGTGTCTCTCCCATAAGATAAAAGCATGTTGGGTGAACAAATTACAGTCGGGCAATTGACAAATAGAGAGGGCATAACAATGCACATACATGTCATGATAAATATAGTGAGATTTAATTGGGCATTACGACAAAGTACATAGACCGCTATCCAGCATGCATCTATGGCTAAAAAGTCCACCTTCAGGTTATCATCCGAACCCCTTCCAGTATTAAGTTGCAAAACAACAGACAATTGCATTAAGTATGGTGCGTAATGTAATCAATAACTACATCCTTAGACATAGCATCAATGTTTTATCCCTAGTAGCAACAGCACATCCACAACCTTAGAACTTTACATCACATGTCCCAGATTCAATGGAGGCATGAACCCACTATCGAGCATAAATACTCCCTCTTGGAGTTAAGAGCAAAAACTTGGCCAGAGCCTCTACTAATAACGGAGAGCATGCAAGATCATAAACAACACATAGGTAATAACTTGATAACTAACATAACATAGTATTCTCTATCCATCGGATCCCGACAAACACAACATATAGTATTACAGATAGATGATCTTGATCATGTTAGGCAGCTCACAAGATCCAACAATGAAGCACAATGAGGAGAAGACAACCATCTAGCTACTGCTATGGACCCATAGTCCGGGGGTGAACTACTCACTCATCACTCCGGAGGCGACCATGGCGGTGAAGAGTCCTCCGGAGATGAATCCCCTCTCCGGCAGGTGCCGGAGGAGATCTCGAGAATCCCCGAGATGGGATTGGCAGCGGCGGCGTCTCGATGGAGTTTTCCGTATCGTGGCTCTCGATGCTGGGGTTTCGCGACGAAGGCTATTTGTAGGCGGAAGGGCAGGTCGGGGGCCACACGAGGGGCCCACACTATAGGTCGGCGCGGCCAAGGCTGGGCCGCGCCGCCTATGGTTTGGCCACCTCGTGGCCCCACTTCGTCTCCTCTTCGGTCTTACGGAAGCTTCGTGGCAAAATAGGACCACAGGCGTTGATTTCGTCCAATTCGAGAATATTTCTTTACTAGGATTTACGAAACCAAAAACAGCGACAAAGACAGCGGCACTTCGGCATCTTGTTAATAGGTTAGTTCCAGAAAATGCACGAATATGACATAAAGTGTGCATAAAACATGTAGATATCATCAATAATGTGGCATGGAACACAAGAAATTATCGATACGTCGGAGACGTATCAGCATCCCCAAGCTTAGTTCTGCTCGTCCCGAGCAGGTAAAACGATAACAAAGATAAAATAAGGAGAGACATGACATAATAACCTTGATCATACTATTTGTAAACATATGTAATGAATGCAGCGATCAAAACAATGGTAATGACATGAGTAAACAAGTGAATCATAAAGCAAAGACTTTTCATGAATAGTACTTCAAGACAAGCATCAATAAGTTTTGCATAAGAGTTAACTCATAAAGCAATAATTCAAAGTAAAGGCGTTGAAGCAACACAAAGGAAGATTAAGTTTCAGCGGTTGCTTTCAACTTATAACATGTATATCTCATGGATAATTGTCAACATAGAGTAATATAATAAGTGCAATATGCAAGTATGTAGGAATCAATGCACAGTTCACACAAGTGTTTGCTTCTTGAGGTGGAGAGAGATAGGTGAACTGACTCAACATAAAAGTAAAAAAGAATGGTCCTTCAAAGAGGAAAGCATCAATTGCTATATTTGTGCTAGAGCTTTTATTTTGAAAACATGAAACAATTTTGTCAACGGTAGTAATAAAGCATATGAGTTATGTAAATTATATCTTACAAGTTGCAAGCCTCATGCATAGTATACTAATAGTGCCCGCACCTTGTCCTAATTAGCTTGGACTACCGGATCATCGCAATACACATGTTTTAACCAAGTGTCACAATGGGGTACCTCCATGCCGCCTGTACAAAGGTCTAAGGAGAAAGCTCGCATTTTGGATTTCTCGCTTTTGATTATTCTCAACTTAGACATCCATACCGGGACAACATGGACAACAGATAATGGACTCCTCTTTAATGCATAAGCATGTGGCAACAATTATTATTCTCATATGAGATTGAGGATATATGTCCAAAACTGAAACTTCCACCATGAATCATGGCTTTAGTTAAGCGGCCCAATGTTCTTCTCTAACAATATGTATGCTCCAACCATTAAGGTGGTAGATCTCTCTTACTTCAGACAAGACGGACATGCATAGCAACTCACATGATATTCAACAAAGAATAGTTGATGGCGTCCCCAGAAACATGGTTATCGCACAACAAGCAACTTAATAAGAGATAAAGTGCATAAGTACATATTCAATACCATAATAGTTTTTAAGCTATTTGTCCCATGAGCTATATATTGCAAAGGTGAATGATGGAATTTTAAAGGTAGCACTCAAGCAATTTACTTTGGAATGGCGGAGAAATACCATGTAGTAGGTAGGTATGGTGGACACAAATGGCATAGTGGTTGGCTCAAGTATTTTGGATGCATGAGAAGTATTCCCTCTCGATACAAGGTTTAGGCTAGCAAGGTTATTTGAAACAAACACAAGGATGAACCGGTGCAGCAAAACTCACATAAAAGACATATTGTAAACATTATAAGAATCTACACCGTCTTCCTTGTTGTTCAAAACTCAATACTAGAAATTATCTAGACTTTAGAGAGACCAAATATGCAAACCAAATTAGCAAGCTCTAGGTGTTTCTTCATTAATGGGTGCAAAGTATATGATGCAAGAGCTTGATCATGAGCACAACAATTGCCAAGTATCAAATTATTCAAGACATTTTAGAATTACTACATGTAGCATTTTCCAATTCCAACCATATAACAATTTAACGAAGAAGAAACTTCGCCATGAATACTATGAGTAAAGCCTAAGGACATACTTGTCCATATGCTACAGCGGAGCGTGTCTCTCTCCCATACAGTGAATGCTAGGATCCATTTATTCAAACAAAACGAAAAAAAACAAAAACAAACCGACGCTCCAAGCAAAGCACATAAGATGTGACAGAATAAAAATATAGTTTCAGGGGAGGAACCTTATAATGTTGTCGATGAAGAAGGGGATGCCTTGGGCATCCCCAAGCTTAGACGCTTGAGTCTTCTTAGAATATGCAGGGGTGAACCACCGGGGCATCCCCAAGCTTAGACCTTTCACTCTCCTTGATCATATTGCATCATACTCCTCTCTTGATCCTTGAAAACTTCCTCCACACCAAACTCGAAACAACTCAATAGAGGGTTAGTGGACAATAAAAATTAACATGTTCAGAGGTGACACAATCATTCTTAACACTTCTGGACATTGCATAAAGCTACTGGACATTAATGGATCAAAGAAATTCATCCAACATAGTAAAAGAGGCAATGCGAAATAAAAGGCAGAATCTGTCAAAACAGAACAGTCCGTAAAGATGGATTTTATTGAGGCACCAGACTTGCTCAAATGAAAATGCCCAAATTGAATGAAAGTTGCGTACATATCTGAGGATCACGCACGTAAATTGGCTTAATTTTCTGAGCTACCTACAGGGAGGCAGGTCGAAATTCGTGACAGCAAAGAAATCTGAAACTGCGCAGTAATCCAAATCTAGTATGAACTTTACTGTCAAAGACTTTACTTGGCACAACAAAACACAAAACTAAGATAAGGAGAGGTTGCTACAGTAGTAAACAACTTCCAAGACTCAAATATAAAACAAAAATACTGTAGTAAAAACATGGGTTGTCTCCCATAAGCGCTTTTCTTTAACGCCTTTCAGCTAGGCGCAGAAAGTGTAAATCAAGTATTATCGAGAGACGATGAATCTTCAGCGGGGTTTGGAGTTTTCTCAACCATGCATAGTATATTGGATACATAAGTTTCAGCGGCTCCCTTTTCATTAGTCTTGGGCTTGCTACTCTCATCAAACAAATTTTCAGGAACAAGCCAAGCATAGTTATTTTCTAGCGCTTCATTTATCGCTAGGAGCTTACATGGTATCGGCGCTTTGATCTCCCCACCATCATTAATATTATTAGTGTACCTTACTCTCTCCATGTCCATCTTTTCAAGGATACTAGCAAAATTGGTATAAGAACCAAGCATCTTATATTTACTAAAGACCTTTCTAGCTTCTCTTGCTATACCACCAAATTCTCTAAGAAGGGTTTCTGAAACAAAATCTTTCTTTTCCCCTTCTTCCATATCACCGAGTGTAAGAAACATGTGTTGGATTATAGGATTGAGATTAACAAATTTAGTTTCCAACATGCGAACTAAAGCAGCAGCAGCAATTTCATAAGTAGGAGCAAGTTCTACCAAGTGTCTATCTTCAAAATCTTCAACGGTACTAACATGATTGAAAAATTCTTCTATATTATTTCTCCCAACTATAGACCCACGTCCTACCGGTATGTCTTTCGTGGTAAAATTAAAAGGAAACATCATGAATCAAGTAAAGTAAATGCAAGTAACTAATTTTTTTTGTGTTTTTGATATGGAGTGCAAGACAGTAAATAAAGTAAAGCTAGCAACTAATTTTTTTTGTGTTTTGATATAATGCAGCAAACAAAGTAGTAAATAAAATAAAGCAAGACAAAAACAAAGTAAAGAGATTGGGAAGTGGAGACTCCCCTTGCAGCGTGTCTTGATCTCCCCGGCAACGGCGCCAGAAATTTGCTTGATGCGTGTAGTTGACACGTCCGTTGGGAACCCCAGGAGGAAGGTGTGATGCGCACAACGGCAAGTTTCCCTCAGTAAGAAACCAAGGTTTAATCGAACCAGTAGGAGTCAAGAAGCACGTTGAAGGTTGATGGCGGCGGGATGTAGTGCGGCGCAACACCAGAGATTTCGGCGCCAACGTGGAACCTGCTGTTATCACCAGAATTTGACCGAGTCAGAGGTGGGCCGCGATCAAGATGGACTTGAAGAATATACATGGAAGAAATACGTGAATCGGCATGTTATGCAAAGTTTGGGCTAGTTTGCCCGTGTATCTGAAATATAGTAGGATACATGTCGGTTAGTTAGAGTTTGGCTCGTGCACGGTTGGGATTATTCCCACGTTAGAAAGTCTACGGACTATAAATATGTATCTAGGGTTTATGAAATAAACAACAATCACGTTCACCACAAATCAATCTAGGCGCATCGCCAACTCCCTTGTCTCGAGGGTTTCTTCCGGGTAAGCATCATGCTGCCTAGATCGCATCTTGCGATCTAGGCAGTACAAGTTTATTCGCTGTTCATGCGTTGCTCGTACTGAAGCCTTTTTGATGGCGAGCAACGTAGTTATCTTAGATGTGTTAGGGTTAGCATTGTTCTTCGTATCATATGCTGTCGTAGTGCAACCCTTAGACATCTAGCCGCCCTTACACCTATCTTAGGTGTAGGGGCGGCACCCCGCTTGATTATTATTTAGTAGATCCGATCCGTTATGGTTGCTCCTTGTTCTTCAAGGATTAGTTTAATATCTGCATAGTTAGGCCTTACAAAGGGTTGGAGGATCCAGCGACGCGTAGGGTGTAGTTTGCTAGCCCTAGACAGGATGTTCCGGGGATCAACCTCGTGTTGGTTTTTAGGCCTTGTCTAGGATCGGCTTACGATCACCGTGCGTGACCGCGAGGCCCAATCACGAGTAGGATGATCCGATTATGCGGTGAAAACCCCAAATCGTCGTAGATCGTTTTAGCTTTATCTTGATCAAGCAGGACCACCATATATTCGTACACCTCGTGCGAATCATGGGTGGATCGGCTCCTTGAGCCGATTCACAGGACAACCTGAGAGCCGATCAAGGCTCGTATTTAATGTTTACGTGTATGCCATGCAGGAAACTAAGCGAGGCATCTCCATCACCTTCCTGACCAGGTATAGGTCAGGTGGCACGCCCTTGCACCAGCATCGGACGTGCGTGCCGGAGTCTTTGCGGGCCGTCGCTCGGAGGGACCAGGGCCAGCCGCAGCCCTAAGTTGCTCCCGGCTCTCCTGTGTTGCCCGTCGCTGCTCGCCGGTGGGTTTCTGACCGCAACACATTCTGGCACGCCCGGTGGGACAATCTTCGACATCAACCACATCGCCATCTACATCTGAGATGGCGGATGGCACTCCAGTCACATACGAGGATCTGACCGAGGAGCTCAAGAAGAAGTATGACGAGGTCAAAGCGATCCTCGAAGCCGACCTCATCGGCTCCTTTCACAGAACCCGCTCACATGGCATCAGGTGGAAAGGGTTCTCGCCTGAAGGTGCGCTCGATGGAATAGACCTGTCCGCCCCGTCAGAAGAACGCACCAGGTCCCTGCGTCAGGAGATTAACTACATGGTGGCTCACTCGCTGCACCGCCACTCTGAGAACCTGGTGAACACTTTGGAGCGTGTTGCTCTTCGGGTGATCCAGGAGATCATGAGGCACCAGTACTCTCCGTCAGGACCAGCTCTCGGGACATACCAAGGAGAGATGCCACTCCAGTCCCGTCCACCGCTGCCATTCGCGTTGGCAGCACTAGAAGTGCCGAATTCACCGGCATTCATCGTCTACAAGATCGGTGGTGACCCTAGTGACTACCAGTTCTTGCACGAGGCGCCTAAGGAGATCCCTCACAGGTACACGTGCACATACGTGCCAGACTGCGGTAACTGGGCACTCACAAACCAGGCCGCAACAGCAGGGACTTCTGGAAAAGCAGGAGGAACTTCAGCGACGGATCTTGAGAAGCGAGACGTGGCTAGCTAAGTACGCCACTCCAACAAACCTCCGAGCTCAGCTCCTGCGGTTGGCTCGAGAGATGGAAAAGCAAGCATGGCTGGCTAAGTATGCCACTCCGGCGAATCTTCGTAGTTCGACTCTGCAGCCAGCACCGCGGATCAAATCGATACCATGCGAGAGACCAGTTCGGCATGGTGCCGAAAAGGAAGACAATCGGCTATTCCAAGCCGTACCCCAACGAGTACGAGTTGATCCTGCTACCACCCAAATATCGGCTCCCTGATTTCTCCAAGTTCAAGGGATCAGATGGTTCCAGCTCCATCGAGCATGTGAGCCGATACTTGGCACAGCTGGGCACGATCTCAGCAGCAGATGAGCTACGTGTGAGGTTCTTCGCACAGTCCCTCACAGGATCGGCTTTCAGGTGGTACACTTCGTTGCCACCAGACTCGATCCGGACTTGGAAGCAGTTGGAAGAACAGTTCCACATGCAGTATCACTCGAGAGGCTTCGAGTCCGGCCTTGCCGATCTAGCACAAATACGTCGAAGCGTGGAGAATCTGGGGCAGTATACGTCCAGCGCTTCAGAAATCTAAGGAACCGATGTTATTCGGCTCGTGTGACTAAAAAGGAAGCAGTCGAGTTGGCAGGGGTGGGCCTTGCATCACAAAGCCAGTATATGGCCTCCCAAGCGAGACTACCCTTCACCGGGCGCACATGGTTCGAAAGCGTCATTATATGAACAGCGCCACCGGGACTTGTACCGGGACAAATTCAAGCGTGCGGTAGTCCTGGTTGAGGCGGATGAAGACGAAGGCTCTGCGGGAGATCAAGAAGTAGCGGTGGCTGAAAGGACTCGGGGGCAACCCCGTGTCCTGCAAATGGGTTAAGCCACCAGGTCCGCCCGAGAGGGTTCGATTTTGACGTGACTAAAACTGAGCAAATCTTCGACCTCTTACTCAAGGAGAAGCAGTTGAAGTTACCCGAAGGCCTCAAAATCCCCACGATGCAGAGCTGAACGGAAAGCCATACGCAAATGGTAACTCGTTCTCCCATACCACCAACGACCGCAGGGTGTGGCGTCGGCAGATCCAAATGGCGATAGAACAAGGACGTACGATTTTTAACCGATGCCATGAAGGTCGACACCCACCCCTTCCCCGCCGTTAACATGGTGGAGTGCACTTACCACTGAAGGTTGCTAGCCAGGATTCTCGTTCAACGTCAACATGGTAGGACCTGGACACCACTGCAAGGATGGAGACGAGGCAGCTGCTCTCGTAGCAAGGACACTGAGAGGAGGCCGCTCCACGCGATCGGCTCCGTCACGATGGCAAGCGCTACATCACGAGGGAGAAGTAAAGAATGTAAGATATCGACGACCTCTCTCTCGATCACCTCCTCAACAAGTATGTGAGTCAATATAGCCAACGCCGACGATCCGGCGACGATGATGATAGAGATCGTGCGGCTAGGGACGCCCGAGACATCGTCGGCATGATCGCGATGAGGAGGAGTACGAGCGCCGTGCCGGGGAAGAATCGAGGAAGCAAGACGACGAGGATAGGCACCGGGATTGCCCCTTCTTCGGACAACGCTGGGATTCAAGAATGAGCCGATTGCCTACAATCGGCAGCGCCAGAATGTAGACAGAAGAGGAAGGATGCAGCTAACGTGTCCGTGTTCAAACGTCTAGGGCCTCTCCCACCTCGAAGCAAGCGCGCTGAGTCCCCTCGGGTGGAAGATCTCGAGGATTTGGAAGACGATGATGAAGAAGAAGAAGAAGACAGGTACCACCGGCCAAGGTGGTGCCCTGATGGACTCAGCCGTTCCCAAAAGCGTAGGGTTCAGCGACTGCGCGGCTTGGAGGAAGCCGAAAGGTTATACCTGCACACGCTAAGAAAGGCGCGGCCTGATCTGGCCGCGAAGATCCAACGAACCCTGGATGAAGAGGGTCGACCACAAAAAATGGAGTGGCGCCCCAAGCAAAAGAAAGCCGATGATGAGACATCGGCTGGCACAAACATGGTGTTTATCCTTCCGACGGAGTTTAGCGCTCCAGGATTAGACGAGGCACCTGTGGCACAACTTGACTGCGGCCCACGGCCAGTTATCTTTGAGAAGCCACGAGAAAGAAGCTACAGACATCTGAAGGCCCTGTACTTGCGAGGTTATATCGATGGGAGGCCTGTCAATAAGATGCTGGTGGACACCGGAGCGGCAGTCAACATTATGCCATACTCTATGCTACGTCGGTTGGGACGCTCTAGCTCGGATCTGATCAAGACCAACGTGACATTGAGCGATTTCAATGGCCAAGCGTCTGACGCACAAGGTATTCTGAACGTGGATCTGACCGTAGGAAGGTAAACCATCCCTACGACGTTCTTCATCGTCGATAGCAAGAGCACCTATGCTGTTCTGCTAGGAAGAGATTGGATCCACGCCAACTGTTGCATTCCCTCCACGATGCACCAATGCGTAATACAGTGGGATGGAGATGAGGTAGAGGTCGTCCAGGCCGATGACTCAGCCGAGATTTCAATGGCTGGCATGAACGCTTGGGAAACAGCAGGCCAAGAGCCACTCTCAGGTATCAATTTGGACGACTGCGAGCGCATCGACGTGACGAAGGGCAGGGTTAGGCTGGTCTTATCCACCGGCCTGACCGTGTAGCAAGAACAAACTGATGAGCAAACGTGGCGAGGCCGATCCTTGGGATCGGCCCCAAAGATCTATGAAGGAACATTACAAAACCTTCATTGAGCGATTCAATATGGAGGCCGATTCCAGCAATCGGCCAAAATTATCCTCACCACATGTTCTGCTTGTGTTCAACATCGATCTACTGGGCAGCGGTTTTACGTCGGCCGATGAGTTAGGAAAAATCAACATTGGTCCTACCAGAGCTGACGTGCAAATACAGTGCCTTGGCTAAGCTACAGAGCCGATATCTGCAGTTACCTGACAGATTCGGCTCGGGGGGCATCTAATCAGATGAACATGTGCAAATGAACATGTGTGCAGTGAAATGTTGGGGGCCGATAGAAAAATCGGCCAGTAAAAAAAAAAATCAGCATCACGATATATAGCCGATGCACGGACATCGACTTTAGAACTAAGAAACAAAGCCGATGCACAGCCATCGACTCTAGTACAATTACACAGGATCTACCTGCTGCGTGTTCAAGACGCGGATTTTCATCAAGTCCTCTACTTCCTCGAGGGGGCAAACAATGAGAGCTTCCTCAGCTGCAATGAGCCGATTGCAGCAGTACTGTCAGAAGTCAGCTCTGGCATGCAAGACGGCCTTTTGCTCGTTAAGCCGTTGGTGTTTCGTCTACAATATCGGCTTTCAACGGAGGAAGAGGCAATCGATGGGGGCAAGTTCGGCTGGTTCGACATGGTGGCTGCCTCAGAGTTACCTGAGTTCAAAGCCCTTGGTCTGATCTGTGCATCCTCACCAATATTCTCGCCATGACTGAGGCTCGGGGGGGCAGCTAGCCTGGTAGATGCTCTGTTTTTTAGAAGCCGATTGGATTGTCATCGGCTGGTCCTTCGTCGCAACCTTCTTCACAAACTGATGAGTGCTCGCAGAAGGGGATCGCTGGAGCTGGTGCGAGAAATTTAAGGGCTCTCTTGAAAACTCTACAGTATCCACCAGATCTCAAGGACATCAGCTGAAGAATTGAAGGATGGTTTACGAAGGACCGATGTGTTTCTATCGGCTCATTAAGCATTGGCTAAGGGGACAAATCGGCAAAATCAGTATGAGGGGAAATCGGCTAAATTAAGCTCAAGGGAAATCGGCAAAATCAAATTGGGAGAAGTTCTTCATGGATAAGCAAGATTTCTTACATAAAGAGCTGATTGCTCTCAAAAGGAAGTACTAGGGGATACATTGCCCCATCTACTACTACTGATCCTATGCTAAAGGTCCTATCTACGGGCCGTCGCTGCCCTCATCGTCGCCATCGTCACCGCTGTCGGTGCTACTCCCGGCGGGCTCGTCGTCGCTGCTCCAGCGGCCGCCGACCGGGCCTTCGTTGTCCTCGTCCTCCCCGTCAGCGTCGTCGTCGTCGCTGTCGAAGTCGCTGAGGTTCCCCGGCCAGGGGCAGAAGCGCTTGGCCGGCGGCTCGTCGGAGGAGGTGTCATCCTCCTCCTCCTCCTCCTCCTTCTCCTCCTCCTCCTCCTTGGGAGAGGTGAAGTCGTCGCAGGAGAAGCGATCGTCATCGCTCTCCTCCTCCGTTTCCCCATCGGCGAGGAAGCGGAGGTCACTTTCCCCGTCGGTCAAGGACTTGTCGTCCTCAGGCCAGACGGAGAAATCATGGCTGGATTCCTCCCCGGCCTCGATGGCACGGCGGGTGTTGGCCGCATGGACCTCCTCCGGGTTCTGCTCCGGCGTCGGCTCGCGGGAAGAGGAGGACTGGGTGGAAAGATCCGATGAGGTAGAGGAGGAAGAAGACATGGTGGCGCAGGAGGACTTTTGGAGTGCTAATGCGAAGGGGATGCGGAGGTAAACTGTTTGGAGCGGTTAAATAAAAGGGGATATAGTGGAAATTCAATGCCACAGCAGTTTCCGAGGAAGTGGTGCCTAAAAAAAAAACTGCCAGGTCACGCGGAGAAGTTGAGAAGGCAAGGCATCATGATGAAGGATACTGCGACGGTTCTGCTCTGCCACGACATGACCCGACGAAGAAAAAGCAGAGTGATTTTGGAATTATCAATTCCAAAACCAGGGGGGCATGTGTTATCACCAGAATTTGACCGAGTCAGAGGTGGGCCGCGATCAAGATGGACTTGAAGAATATACATGGAAGAAATACGTGAATCGGCCTGTTATGCAAAGTTTGGGCTAGTTTGCCCGTGTATCTGTAATATAGTAGGATACTTGTCGGTTAGTTAGAGTTTGGCTCGTGCACGGTTGGGATTATTCCCACGTTAGAAAGTCTACGGACTATAAATATGTATCTAGGGTTTATGAAATAAACAACAATCACGTTCACCACAAATCAATCTAGGCGCATCGCCAACTCCCTTGTCTCGAGGGTTTCTTCCGGGTAAGCATCATGCTGCCTAGATCGCATCTTGCGATCTAGGCAGTACAAGTTTATTCACTGTTCATGCGTTGCTCGTACTGAAGCCTTTTTGATGGCGAGCAACGTAGTTATCTTAGATGTGTTAGGGTTAGCAATGTTCTTCGTATCATATGCTGTCGTAGTGCAACCCTTAGACATCTAGCCGCCCTTACACCTATCTTAGGTGTAGGGGCGGCACCCCGCTTGATTATTATTTAGTAGATCCGATCCGTTATGGTTGCTCCTTGTTCTTCAAGGATTAGTTTAATATCTGCATAGTTAGGCCTTACAAAGGGTTGGAGGATCCAGCGACGCGTAGGGTGTAGTTTGCTAGCCCTAGACAGGATGTTCCGGGGATCAACCTCGTGTTGGTTTTTAGGCCTTGTCTAGGATCGGCTTACGATCACCGTGCGTGACCGCGAGGCCCAATCACGAGTAGGATGATCCGATTATGCGGTGAAAACCCCAAATCGTCGTAGATCGTTTTAGCTTTATCTTGATCAAGCAGGACCACCATATATTCGTACACCTCGTGCGAATCATGGGTGGATCGGCTCCTTGAGCCGATTCACAGGACAACCTGAGAGCCGATCGAGGCTCGTATTTAATGTTTACGTGTATGCCATGCAGGAAACTAAGCGAGGCATCTCCATCACCTTCCTGACCGGGTATAGGTCGGGTGGCACGCCTGCACCAGCATCGGACGTGCGTGCCGGAGTCTTTGCGGGCCGTCGCTCGGAGGGACCAGGGCCAGCCGCAGCCCTAAGTTGCTCCCGGCTCTCCTGTGTTGCCCGTCGCTGCTCGCCGGTGGGTTTCTGACCGCAACACCTGCACAACACAACCAATGTACTTTGCCCCAACGAAACAGTGAGGTTGTCAATCTCACCGGCTTGCTGTAACAAAGGATTAACCGTATTGTGTGGAAGATGATTGTTTGCAGAAAACAGTAAAACAAGTATTGCAGTAGATTGTATGCGATGTAAAGAATAGGACCGGGGTCCACAGTTCACTAGAGGTGTCTCTCCCATAAGATAAAAGCATGTTGGGTGAACAAATTACAGTCGGGCAATTGACAAATAGAGAGGGCATAACAATGCACATACATGTCATGATAAATATAGTGAGATTTAATTGGGCATTACGACAAAGTACATAGACCGCTATCCAGCATTCATCTATGCCTAAAAAGTCCACCTTCAGGTTATCATCCGAACCCCTTCCAGTATTAAGTTGCAAAACAACAGACAATTGCATTAAGTATGGTGCGTAATGTAATCAATAACTACATCTTTAGACATAGCATCAATGTTTTATCCCTAGTAGCAACAGCACATCCACAACCTTAGAACTTTCATCCATCGTCCCAGATTCAATGGAGGCATGAACCCACTATCGAGCATAAATACTCCCTCTTGGAGTTAAGAGCAAAAACTTGGCCAGAGCCTCTACTAATAACGGAGAGCATGCAAGATCATAAACAACACATAGGTAATAACTTGATAATTAACATAACATAGTATTCTCTATCCATCGGATCCCAACAAACACAACATATAGTATTACAGATAGATGATCTTGATCATGTTAGGCAGCTCACAAGATCCAACAATGAAGCACAATGAGGAGAAGACAACCATCTAGCTACTGCTATGGACCCATAGTCCAGGGGTGAACTACTCACTCATCACTCCGGAGGCGACCATGGCGGTGAAGAGTCCTCCGGGAGATGAATCCCCTCTCCGGCAGGGTGCCGGAGGAGATCTCCAGAATCCCCCGAGATGGGATTGGCGGCGGCAGCGTCTCAGTAAGGTTTTCCGTATCGTGGCTCTCGGTACTGGGGGTTTCGCGATGAAGGCTATTTGTAGGCGGAAGGGCAGGTCACGGGGCCACACGAGGGGCCCACACTATAGGTCGGCGCGGCCAAGGCACAGGCCGCGCCGCCTATGGTTTGGCCACCTCGTGGCCCCACTTCGTCTCCTCTTCGGTCTTACGGAAGCTTCGTGGCAAAATAGGACCCTGGACGTTGATTTCGTCCAATTCGAGAATATTTCTTTACTAGGATTTACGAAACCAAAAGCAATGAAACAGCAACTGGCACTTCGGCATCTTGTTAATAGGTTAGTTCCAGAAAATGCACGAATATGACATAAAGTGTGCATAAAACATGTAGATATCATCAATAATGTGGCATGGAACACAAGAAATTATCGATACGTCGGAGATGTATCACGACCGTGCGCCGCTGCTCCCCGGCGACCTTGCGCAGGTACGGCGCGCCGTCCATGCTCACCTTGACGTACAGCCCACCGCCCGCTGGTTTCTTCCCGGCCGCGGTGGCTTCCCACGCCTCGCTGGCGCCGTCCTTCTCCTTCGCGGCCGTGGATGTGGACGTTGCCGACTGGAACGTGCTCTTCCTCTATGCGCCCACCGGAGGCCAGCCCACCACCTGCACCCTGGAACCAAGAAGTCATGCGCACTGTCAGCTCTTGTTCGTGATGTAGTTGTGATGAGGTTTAAGACGGCGGAGCCATGATGAACCGTAAGCTTACTTGGAAGCCGGTGCGGTGTCGTGGTCATCGGTCCCGGAGGCCTCGCTCCTGGCCGCTGCCGCCGCTGACGACGGGGACGGCCGTTTCTTCTGCGCCGCCGAAGCGCCGAAAGCCAGGTCGCAGAGGCTGCCGGGCGGGCCGAGCCGCAGCTCCGCGTCGATGATCTCCATGGCCGGGAAAGAAACGAGGAGTGCGTGAGAGAGATAGCAGCTAGCTGGGTTTGAGTTGCTGAAGTGGATGGACTTCACTGGATCCTGGTGCAGTTCTTACCATGTTGGCCTTCTTGGCTGACTTTGCCCTCCTGTTAATCCCCAGAGAAAGGTTTTTCTGTAAAATTTGGTTTAACACTTAGAATCTAATCACTAGATTAAACCAAATTCACTAAATATGGGAAATACATACTCAGCATCAACTATCCGGCGCTGATCCAGCATATCTTTTCCAGTGATACCGCCAGTTATCTTCAAGGATGCCAAGGCCTCCCTACACATTTCAGTTTGAACTGTGAATATCATGTCTGTAGGCTGCTCTAAGGGAAAGATCATTGCAACAAGGAATCTGCTTAATTTCATCCAGATTATCATTTGTTCTTCCAAATTTTGATTTAGGACTTCTGCCTTCCTTTTAGTACAATGAGACAAGCAGGATACCTTAACTAGACTTGAATGTAGCCAAAAGAGACAAGCAGGATACCTTAACCCTTCTTCGATCTCTGTGTTGCCTGCCTCCAATTTAACACCTTCAAGAAATCCACCACATGTCTTTTCGTAGTCCTGAAGACAAAGAGCTTGCACGTGCATAAAGAATGAATTTGCCACAAAAATGCACCACATGCCTTTTCATGCTTATGTCAATGAATCTTAGTTTGGCCAAAAAAAAAGAGAACTTCAACTGTAAATTGGCAGCACCCAATAATCTACAATTTTTCACCTGGCAGCACCCAATAAATTGGCACCAAAATCACACAAACACTACCATGACTGAATATATCCATATAAACAATACATAAGCAATCCATACTATTACAAGTTGCATCTGGCAGAAGGAGAAGAAGCTACAGGAAGCTTACCATTGCGCACCTAATGCTTATAAGCAAAGAAGAAGAACTGATACATGTCTCAGTTGTTCCTAGGTACTCCAGCTTAAGTAATGTGTCTGCTGGTTCCATCTTGTCTACCAGCTTAAGGAACTCATCTTCTTGCTACATAAAGTACTGTTGATACAGGCCTAGTAAGGAAGGCTCAATTTCCAGAGCAAGGAGCACTCGCTGGGATCTGCCTCGGCGTGATCCGCCTCCGTATAAAATCCTGCTTTAGTACCTTAGCAAATTTCTTTAGTACCTTAGCTACTTCAAGTTTCTGCATCAAAGGAAGTAACAATCAGTATAAAATCCTGCAGACCATGTAATCATGTAATGCTTAGTTTAGGCAGCTGCCATGAATCATTATTATCATGCCAAATTCTTGATGTAAAGCATTTATCGATGCTCTAGGAAAAGTCATGGTCATACCGCGCCATTAGTTTCGATGAACACCGCAGATGTTCATGCAATGGACAGTAAGGTAACAATCAGATTAGTTGTCGTACCAGTTGCGGCGATGTTGGTGTGCTTCTCCACTAACTGCTCCTCCTCAGACCTGAAGTGGAACAAGAAGATTAGATGAGCTTACACAATAATAACCATCAGTTTATAATGTTTTTTGCGAGGTGAAATGCACTTTGACAGGATTATAAGCTAGTATGCTACAGTCATGCTTATAATATGGAACATTGTAATGACATGGATTTATTTTCTGCAGCTGGTCCATAATAGGCGAAAATTGTCCTGCTCATTGATATCAACTCAACTCCTCCAGAAGAGGAGGATGATGTAGGGAGGGTTCTAGATCTGAACTTCAGTCCACATACTCCACAAGAACAAGAACAAGCTGCTCAGCCAGGTCACATTCCAGATGAACAAGAACAAGCTGCAGAGCTAGAACAGAATCCAGAACAAGAACATGAACAAGCTGCGGAGCTAGACCAGAATCCAGAAGAAGAAAATTTGCAGCGGGGCCGTAAGGATGTGCTAGAGAAAAGCAAATTTGCCTCATATATTGCATTGAAAGCTTTAGGAAAAGATAGACCTGTTGTGAAGGTAGATAAAGAAAATGTGGCTCAACTCTTGGGAATAAGTCTTCGATCAGTCGAGAAGATATGGAAGAAGGCAATGGATCAAGAGGCCAGGAATGAAGTGGTTGATTTCTCCAATAATCGGAAGATGTGTGGAAGAAAGAGGAGAGAGCTTAATCTGGATGAAAGGGTTCCTCAAGTTTCATTGAACCAAAGGGGTACACTGAGGGCGCTGGCAAGGTCCCTTGGTGTCCCTTTCTCAACACTACAAAGATGGTTGGCATGGGGCGATTTAAGGTGCCATACTAATAGTCTGAAGCCATATCTATCTTTGGAAAACAGACTCAGAAGACTTCTATATTGCATCTCAATGATAGATGAAAAATGGCTGAAGGATCAGACAAAAGGCGATTTGATGCTAAAGAATCTCAATGTTACTAGAGACGTGATGCGGGAATACCTCTGTGAGAAGGTAATTCCAGCAATTGTTGAAGTATGGCCCGACGATGGAGACGTGGGAACCATATGGATACAACAGGACAATGCAAGAACACATGTTCCGCCTGATGATCCTATTTTTCAAGCCGCCGTAAAAGCTTCAGGATTGGATATTAGGTTGACTTTTCAACCTCCTAACTCCCCGGATGTGAATGTTCTGGATCTTTGCTTCTTCAGTTCAATCCAATCCTTGGCATTTGAGAGTGCACCCAATACTCTCAAAGAACTGAGAGAATCAGTAGAACAAGCTTACGATGCATATGACGTGAATACACTTGCCAAAGTGTATGCCACCTTGCAGTCTGTCCTTGTGCAGATTATGAAAAACCAGGGTGAAAATACGTACAAGCTAATTCACATGGGCAAGGACAAACTGATAAAGGAGGGAAACTTGCCTGACACACTAGAGGGTGATAGCGAACTATATGAAGAAACCTTAAAGTTGATAGAGGAATATGAGATCCAACTAAAGGAGGAAGAGATCAAGGCTACACAAGCAAAGAAAGCATCAAAGATAAAAGGAAGATCCCAATTAATTGTGGATGATGACCTAGTTATCACAGGAAACGAATATGGCACATGGTTGGAGGACCCATCAAGCATTGTCCGTCCAAAGCGACGAGTCAAGATTGTATGTCCATGTCTTATTGCTTGTAATTTCTGTTTTAAGATAGGTCTAAACAGATGCATCTTACTGACAGAATTTATGTTTACTATTTACAAAAAAACTTGATCTCATCCAGGAAAGACAAGTAAGCGAATTTGAAGTTGCAATACAAAAAAAGAAGCCTGAGGAGGAGAAGCGAAAGGGAAAACAACCAATAATAGAAGAGAAGCATGAGGAGAAGAAGGTGAGCAAAATAAGAAAACAACCCACAATAGAAGATACTAGAGCAAACAAGAGGCCAAGGAAGGCATAAAACAAACACCTAGTCATCATAAACTAGCTGGCATGTAATCGCCACCACATCTACTCTATTTTCTGCAATTTGTTCAACATTGAGGCAAATGCAGTTCAACATTGTTGCGCTATTTGAAGGTCTTCTTCTAGCTTTCAACCTACGATACTTGCAAGGTATCAACTAGTACTGGACTATCACACAGAGTAGTATCAAGCAAGCAAGGAATAGAAAATAGGTATCCATAGTTTATCATGTATCCATAGTTTATCAGAGTTATCATGTATCCAGAGTTTATCAAGCAAGCAAGCAATAGAAAATAGGTATCCATAGTTTATCATGTATCCATAGTTTATCAGAGTCATCATGTATCCAGAGTTTATCAAGCAAGCAAGCAATACAAGGAGAATCGATAAGAGTTATCATGTATCCATAGTTTATCTGAATATGTACTGATAAATCAGACAGTGCCAGATGCAAACCCAACAGGTAGAGTTACTCATATTGTCCATACTATATCTGAATGTAAAAATAAATCGGCAGTGACATCAGCTTATCAGAAAAGGTTAGAAGCAATTGAGTATTGTACCTAGTTTTGAGGCTTGCTCAGTTTTGGTTATTTGACCTATACATTGAACTCAAGCGTGTAGCCTACAACAACTGAACCATAAATTTGGTGTATCCTCCTAGTAATAGCATGTGCCACGAATTTAAAAACAAGTCAATTTTCATGTTTACCAATGTTCTATTGACCACGCTAGTCCATCTTTGCCCCCATGAGTCTGAAACTTGAATCAATAAGAAGTAATCTGTGTATTCTACTGCTTAGCATGTATCTTTGACAGAGTTATCATGTATCCATAGTTTGTCTGAATATGTACTGATAAATCAGACAGTACCAGATGCAAACCCAACAGGTAGATTTATCATATTGTCCATACTACAGTATATCTGAATGTAAAAATAAATCAGGAGTGACATCAGCTTATCAGAAAAGGTTGGAAGCAGCACGCATTGGAAGAGGAACCTGACCTGCTGTGGCCCTGGCGGCCGGGCCGTGCTCGTGGGCAAGGCACGGCTGGAGGGAATCGGACTGGTGGTAGGCGTAGAAGAAGGAGGCGGACATGGGGAAGAGCGAGCAGACCGGGACGCCCCTCCGGTTTCCGACGCCGACGAAACACGTAGCTGTCGGCCACGAGCGCGGCGACCGGCAGACCCTCCTCCTCCGGTGAGCTGGACGACGGCGCCGGCGAAGACCCGTCCCTCGAGGCTGTCGAGGATTTGTGTAGCCGCCGTCCAAAAGAATCGAAATTGGATCGAAAAACAGAGCCTTGACTGAGCCTCGGCTAGGGTTTGTGGAGGGGCTGCGTAGCCAAGCTTCCAGACCATGGGATCTACAGGGAAGGATGCGGTAGCTCTGGGCGGTGGTCGCGCGGCGAAGGTGGTGGGCGGAATCAACCGGAGACGGCCTGGCGCCGGCGGCGGGTGAAATGGGGAATGGGAGGCGGACAGGATGGGGCGTTGACGAACTGATTTCTTCAGGTGAAAAACTGCAGGGGCGTTTTCGTAAAATTACCCGTGCAAACAGTTTTTCGGGTCGGAGGGAGTAACTTGATTATGAGATTTTAATTAGTTTATCTGCATATTCCTATTAATTAATCATTCACTTCTATTTTTAATTCCATATAGCTTTTGAAGCTTATATTAATTCAGTATCATATTTTTTCTCTACACTGTCAGTGTGGACAGCGGGTGCTGACAGGCGACACGCTCAGTTTTGATGATGATGATGGGCGCCTGGCGACGAACCTCGTAGTGCTCATGGCGTCCAGCACGAACTGTAGTTGGTTACCCCTTGCTGCCGCAACCAACAGATGACCCTGGAGTGGCCGTCCTCGAACCCGAGCGATTGATTCTCGTCCAGGTAATCTCTTCTGTTCTCCGCAGCTAATCTCAGCCTATTACACACCAAAATAAAGTTATATGTGGCACTTATATGAAAAATAACATGGACTATTTTTGACCAATTAATTATGCACCCAGGGACCAAACCACGCAAACTTTCACACTGCATGGAGATAGGCACAAATAATTAATCTTTGGATACAGCGCTGATTGAAGCCATGAATTGGCTAGTGTGTGGGCAGGTATACGATGTTTGGGAACATCATGAACGCCTAGATGGCGACGGCACCGACGATGGGCAACAGTACGGCAGTGATGTTCCTCTCGCTGGCCCTCCATTGCCAGATAGAAGCACGAAACAGTGTCCTTGTCTAGCGTCGTCAGGGTAGGGAACGCCATGAGGGACAGGCCGCGTGCACGAAAAATAACTGGCGTGGTGGTTGTACCCGGATAGGTCTCTTCCATTGGCAGCACCCTGATAATCGGAGATTGTGCACATATCGCGCCGGAAGGCTATCTCTGGCGCCGGCGTGCGGATCAATGGAGAAACCGCGAATCCCTCACAGGAAACCCACTCGATCGGAAGGCTGGAGGACCTCCATCGTTCCGCCCGAACCGACGGCGCCGACAGGGACGGGGATTGGGTTCACTTAAAGTTTGACTCGCAGCTGCAGCCTCCTCCTTACGGCGAGTGAAACGACGGACCGGTGGCGGCGCTGCCGCTGAAGGAACCGTCCGCCGTCTGCGTCATCCACAGCCAGTCCCAAACGAGTCCAGTGGAAAATTGGGGATTTCCGGCCGGTGACCCTCTCTTCAGAACCAGCGCTCTGGGAGGGCGCGGCGGCAGATTAGAATGGGCTCGAGCCTAAGTAAAAAATGATAAACGTGTGGATCTGGATATGCATATTTCAAATCAGGGCGTAGGAAGTGCCTCATCCCTCGCCTGGTGACTGAGGAGGGCGAGATCTCAGACCAGGCCGAGCTGATGGGGCATGTTTACCAATTCTACCATGGCTTAATGGGCGCTGAGGGGGAGGAAAGGGCTTTCTCTCTAGCTCAGAACCTTTGGCCGCCTAACAAGAGGATTTCCGATGAGGAGAACAGGAGCCTGGAGCTTACCTTTACTTCGGAAGAGTTGGACGAGGTGCTCGCGGGCATGAAACCAGACTCGACCCCAGGCCCGGACTGGCTTCCGATCCTCTTCTTCCAGAAATTCTGGGATTTTCTGAAAGGACCGATCCTCCGGATCCTGAACGACTTCGCCCTAGGGAGGGTTGACATAGCGCGCCTTAATTTTGGAGTCATCTCTCTTATTCCGAAAGTTCAGGGGGCAGACACCATCAAGCAGTTTAGACCCATCGCTTTAATCAACGTTATTTTTAAATTCGTCGCTAAGGCTTACGCTACCCGCCTTGCCCCGCTAGCGCATAGGACGATCGATCGCAGCCAATCGGCATTCATCAAAGGGAGATGCCTGCACGAGGGTGTGCTTGCACTCCATGAGATCGCCCACGAGTTGAGGGTTAAGAAACTCAAGGGCCTCCTTCTCAAACTTGACTTTGAGAAGGCCTTCGATCGGGTAAGTTGGGACTTCCTGAGAGAAGTTCTGTTGAGGAAGGGCTTCTCCCCCATGATCGTTCACCGCTTGATGCAACTGGTCTCGGGTGGCCAGACCGCGATCAACGTGAACGGTGTCATCGGGGAAAACTTCAGAAACACGCGAGGTGTGAGACAAGGGGACCCTCTTTCCCCGATCTTGTTCGACTTCATGGTGGATTCCCTGGCTGCTATCATCGCCAGGGCTACCGATTCTGGGCATCTCAAGGGTGTGGTGCCCCACCTGATCCCTGGAGGGATCACCCACCTCCAATATGCGGATGACACCTTGATTCTGATCGAGCCATCCGACTTGGGGTTGGCCAACCTTAAGCTCCTGCTCCTCTGCTTTGAGAACATGTCATGACTTAAGATTAACTTCGCTAAGAGCGAAGCGGTCGTGACAGGGGTCCCCGACCTGGAACGTCAGCGGGTGGCTGACGCCCTCAACTGCAAGCTGGGGAGCCTGCCGTTACACTACCTCGGCTTACCGGTCAGCGACCGCCCCCTTTCTGTTGCGGACTGGAACTTCCTCACTGAGAAGGTTGGCCATAGGGTGGAGCCTTGGCAAGGTCTGTTCCTTGCATCAGCCGGCAGACTGGAGCTCACCAACTCCTGCCTCTCTAGCCTACCGATGTTTGCAATGGGTCTCTATCTGCTACATGACTCGACGCATGCAGCGATGGATAAACACCGGTCCCGCTTCTTCTGGGAGGGGGTGGGACCCAAACGGAAGTACCATATGGTGGACTGGGCTACGGTGTGCAAACCATGCGAGTTTGGAGGGTTGGGAATCCTCAACACCAAGTGCATGAACATCGCCCTCATGCTAAAATGGATCTGGAAGATCTATCAGAATGAGGAAGGCCTATGGGCTGACCTTCTTAGGGCTAAGTACCTGGGGGACCATGATCTGTTCTCTCCGGTGGTTCCCACCAAAGGATCACAATTCTGGAACGCCATCCAGAAGATCAAATGGTACTTCAAAATGGGTGCGAAGCATCAGGTTAACAGTGGGCGGCGGACCTACTTCTGGTTAGACTGGTGGACGGGCACGGGGCCCCTTCGCTTTACTTTTCCTAGGTTGTTCGCATGCTGCGACAACCACTTTGTGACTGTTCAGGGTGTTAGGTCCAGCAGGGGCTGGAGAATTCGCTTTCGACGCTCCTTCGGCCTTGCAGAGAGGGTGGAATGGGACAACCTCTGCAGGATCTTCGACCTATCGCCGGCCTCGGAGGGTGATGGTGTGGTCCGATGGGCGCTTGAGCAATCTAGGGAGTACTCCACTCGCTCGATGTACTCCAAACTGTCCCGGGGTGGGACGGTCGCACACTTCAAGGATATTTGGCGCACTAGAGTTCCGCCAAAATTCCGGGTCTTCCTCTGGCAACTCATCCGAGGGAGGCTCCCGTCAGGGGACCAATTAGTAAAGCGCCACGGGCCATCGAATGGGCGGTGTGCCCTTTGTGGTGAATGGGAAACTTGCGACCATATCTTTTTCACTTGCCATATCGCGAAGTTTATGTGGGCAGGGATCAGGGACCTTCTCTCCTGCTCATGGAACCCAGCAGGGGCTGCAGACTTCATCGCCATTGCCAGCGGCTTGTCGGGTAGACTCCGTAGGATAGCTTGGTTCACTTTCGCAGCGCAATGCTGGACGCTGTGGAACATCCGTAACAAGCTAGCTATCGAGGGCTCTCTCATCTCCAGCCCGGCTGATGCTATCTTCAAAATGTCTATCTAGATGCAGAGCTGGAGGGTTCTGGTCAGACCGAGGGACAGACCACTGCTGGACGCGGCGCTGGACGAGGTTAGGAGGCTGCACGCGAGGACCCGGGCCGGAGGACACTGACGCCATCGACGACTGCACGCTGCCGCTAGCGTCCGCTCCTCGCACTTTACCTCCCCTGTTTTATCTTTGAGTTGTTCTTGGTACCAAACTATGCTTAGTTGTATTGTGGCACCAGCACTTTGGAGGCATCAATCTTTGTTGGGTGTGTGTTGTATCGCTACTCTATGGTTGCCATGTTGGCTTTATATATAAAGCCGGGCCAAGGGCTTTATGTTTAAAATATTTCAAATCTCCAAATTTTAACAGATTTTTTTGTGAGTAGCCTACAATATAATACATGCTAGTAAGTTGCTTCATTTACTATGTCCAGATTTATTTTTAGATATTTTTGAAATAAATATGTATGGTTTTCGATTTTTTTTAAACAGCTGGAGTATTGGTGCCGAAGAGTCAAAGACAATTTTCGTTTGATTGTTCCCTATACAGCTAAATTGGGTACAACTATACTTCAGCATGCACCAAGGTGCGTAGAACCACCGATAACGTAAGGAACTACATACATCATCTAATTTATAGTCTTCCATATACAACTCAATTGGGGAAAAATGAACAAACTACCGGAACCTACACCATGGCCCGCCTAACAACATGTGGATCTTCATGCAAAAGGAGTGTGTCTACGCTCTACCATCCACCTAATTTCAAAGTTGAGATAAGAACAAGACAAAATTCGGCAGCATAGAATCGATCCTAGAATCGAAGGGAATCTAGGCCCTACATGGGGATTGGGGATGTGCCATGTGGTGGGGGGATTTTAAGCACACATGCTTATGTGAGGATCTCGATATCCCATTGCTCACGCATGCAAAGCTCTCCGATGACCAATTCGACGCCCTCCTCTCGCACGGGGGTCGATCTCCGTCGCCAAGTTTGACGCACTCCCGTGCGCCTCGCCATCCGCCCAGAATATGATGCTCCTCACGATTGGGGAGCGCTCACGCTTTAAAATCGGCTCCTGCCTCGTGCGAGGAGGTCGATCTCCGTTGCTGAGCTTGGCGCAGTTCTGCATGCCTCGCCTACCAGTGACAACCTCCCGCTTCTTAAGAGTGTGAAGCTCCCTCTCGATGCCGACCTAGAAACCCTCCTCCCTTGTGAACCCTTCTTGTAGATGACCAAACCCCTCAAACCCTACAAAAATCGGAGGATGCAAACCTCGTGATGGCAGAGAGAGAAGTGAAGGGGAAGGACGTTCAACCTACATCTGGGCATGGGCAGCCCGGCCCGAAAATCCCTGGCCGGGCCGGGTCGGGCTTGCACATCGGGCCGGGCTCGGGCCTGAAATCTGAGCCTGAACGTTGGGCCAGGCCGGGCTCGGGCCTTCATTTTCCGCATTTTAGCCTGGTCGGGCCGGGCTTCTCGGGCCGGGCCGGGCTTTTTGGTCGTTCGGGCCAGGTTCGGGTTTAAATTACAGGCCCGACGGTCGGGCCGGGCCGGGCTCGGGCCTAACTTTTTACCCGCGGGCTTTTTAAAGCCCGGCCCGAAGCCCGGCCCGGCCCGGCCCGAACTTTGTCCAGGTGTAGTTCAACCCCCATGCGCGCATCCAACCATCCTTCTCACACCACGCATGCTATGGGCTAGATCCCTCTGGCGGAAACTGGTCGAGACGACCATGCTCGCGGGAGCCATGGATCAGATGATCGAACGGCTGGTAATCGACGGGTCGGCAAGAAAGCTGGCCAGCTCACTTGGGAATACTATTGCCCTGAAAACTGTCCTCGGATCCGGGGACGAAGAAATCAACCTAGTCAGACGGTGCGTGATGACAAAACCTAGCACGTCTTTCTTAACATGCTAAGGGCATCTCCAACGCGGGGACGCAAAACGCAAAACGGACAGCCCGCGCGTCCGTTTGGGTAAAAACATGACCCAATGCGCGGACCCAAATGCAAAACGGACAGCCCGCGCGGTCCGCCACGACCCAAAGCCGGCCTAAATTTAAGAGCTATTTGCGTGGTGACGGACGTGTCCGCGCGTCCGTCCTTGTCCGCTGTGTCCGCCCCCAACCCCACTTGGCAGCCACCGCGAGCCACGCGTGAAGAGGCCGCCCGCGCCGCAGGCCGCCGCCGCCGGCCGCGCGTCGGGCCGCCGCCGCCGGCCGCGCCGCGCCAGCTGCGGACACAGCCATCGTCGGCGCTGCCGCAGTAGTACCTCTGGAGCGCCCTGGGCAGGTAGAAGGGCACGAGCAAGGCGAACAGGTTGGCGCCCCAGAAGGCGAGGTTGGCGACGGCGAGCACCCTCCCAGCCACGAGCCGCCGCGGGTCGACGCCGGGGCCACCGCGCTTCTCCTCCATCTCCTGCCGCACCCACTCCCCGGCGGCGAACATCCTTGCGCGCGCTGTACATGACCAGGACGGCGGCCCTGACTGGGAGCGAGAAGCCACGCGTGAAGAGGCCGCCCGCGATGCTGGCCAGCCGCCGCCGCCGGCCGCGCGTCGAACGCCGCCCGCCAGCGCGCGTTAGGCCGCCGCCGCCGGCCTCGAGCCAGCGCGCCGCTGCGGACTGGCCGCGCGTCGGGCCGCGCGCCAGCGCCTCGGGCCGCCGGCCGCGCCGCGCCGGCTGCGGTGACGCGCCTCGGGCGCCGCCGCCGCCGCGCCGCGCCGGCTAACTGGCCGCGCCGCTGGCCGCGCGCCGGCCTCGCCGTGGCCGCGCCTCGGGCCGCGGCTATCCCGTGCCTCGCCGTGCCTCGCCGCGGGTGGGGCTGCCGGAGCAGAGCTCGCCGGGGCGGAGGTCGACGCGGGCGGACCCTGCCGGAGCCAGAGCAGCACGTGCAGCGCGGCCACGCCCGAGAACCAGCCGAAGAGCTTGCCGGCGTCGGAGACGAAGGCCAGTAAGTTGAGCTGCACCTGGGAGATGCTCCTTGAGCTGCGACGAGTAGACGGGGAAGTCGCCGTTGATGGTCTGCAGCCAGATGCTGCCCACGACTGCTAGTTGGTGTTTATCTGCTGCCTGTTGCTGCTCGCTCCGCCAGATCTGGTGTACTGCTAGGGGAAGAAGAAGGAGAAATAATTATTTGGGTCACAGTGCGTTGGGGAACAAAATGGGTCGCGGACGTTTCGGACTGTCCGCATGTGCGGAGGCCGACCCAAACGAACCAAAACGGACGTCCTAAAGCGTCCGTTTAGGTCGCTGCGTTGGAGATGCCCTAATCACTCCACACTCCCAGTTTTCTTCCCTCCCTTGACGGCACGTGAATGGATGGATACGCACGCACTGCTACTCCCGATGGGCGAGGATAAACATCGTATGACTACGAGCACAAGGATGGCGCCAGTCCCACAGTGCGCGTCGGGAGACGAGCCCGAAAAGTCCAAGTCAATGCTCCCCTTTCCCCAGCCAAACAAACAAACAGCCGGGAGCCGGCCGTGCCATCCTCCTATCAATCAGCTATCAGCGAGCACCACCCCGCCGGATATTTTTGACGGCACCGGACCCGACGGCCCACCCACGCCACGACTCGCATCGCCGCACGCACCACCACTGGCTGCGCCGCGCCCGCGCCCAGCCGCCCGTGTGGCCGTGTCCCCTTTATAGCTACCGGCGTCGTCTACCACTACCAGTACGGCAGAGCAGAGCAGAATCTCCTACCCAGACCACGCCCAGCCCACCCCGTCTCTCTCTCTCTCTCTCCCCTTCAACTCCTGCTCTGCCCCCGGCCCTTTCGCCATGCCGCTCCCCCGCTTCGGCCGCCTGCTCCTCGCCGTCGCCGCGTGCCTCGCGTGCGCGCTCGCCGACGCCGCCCCGAAGGAGCTCAAGGTCGGCTACTACGCCAAGACCTGCCCGGGCGCCGAGTACGTGGTGCGGGAGGCCATGGCGCGCGCGCTCAAGCGCGAGGCCCGCAGCGTCGCCTCCGTCATGCGCCTCCAGTTCCACGACTGCTTCGTCAACGTGAGCGCGCGCTCGATCGATCCCTCTCCCTCCGTCCCTGCTTTGCGCGCGCGCGCGTGATCGAGCGATCCCGTCTCTGACCGGTGGTTTCCTCTCGTGGCAGGGGTGCGACGGGTCGGTGCTCATGGACGCGACGCCCACCATGCCGGGCGAGAAGGAGGCGCTCTCCAACATCAACTCGCTCCGCTCCTTCGAGGTCGTCGACCAGGTCAAGGCCGCCGTCGAGGACCACTGCCCCGGCGTCGTATCCTGCGCCGACATCATCATCATGGCCTCACGCGACGCCGTCGTCCTGGTACGTACGCCCTGTCATCCCAAGCAGCCCGCAGCCGCAGCGCAAATTCTCCCTAGCTTCTCCCGTGCACCAGACGAGACGAGACGACGCGGCGACGATGCCGATGCGCACGCGAGCTTTTATTATTCTCCTGCCTGCCTGCCTGCCGTTTCCCGTTTCCTGCGCAATTGATCTACCGGCGACCGGCCGGCGGTTTCGGTTCCGGAATCCAGAGTCACCCCCGGGTCTTTCAAAACGAAAAACGGAGAGCAAAACATTAGTACGAGCAGTAGTTCAAAATTGCCTTGATTAATGCTTTTCTCGTCGAGTAGTAGCACTGCTGCTTGGTCGACGGCGCTCACTGTGGCAGGCCAGCTTTTTTCGTCGCCAGGCGACTACGTGTGGTCAGCGTCCCTCCCACGCACCGTCATCCCCTTGACATTTTTCCACTTCGTTGGTCCAGAGGCTCCTACACTATGCATGGACGGCCCAATCAGTGACTGAGAATCGCTTCATTACCTTCCAACTGACTTTACTCTTCTACGGCCATTTTTGTCAAGTTGTGAGTCCAGAAACGCGGGAATAACACGGGAAATTAGCTTCTGCATTAAACGTTTTAATGTCATTAACCTTTGGCTATGTTTGGTGGAAAGTACTCCATACGTCCAAAAAATATGTTGCATGTATTTTTTACTAGTATAAATGGGAAGGAGGGAGTAACATCGAATTCATATTAATATAATTATTTATATAATTGATTAAATTTTACAAAATTTAACTTTGACAAAATATTATATGCAACATATTTTAAGATGGAGGGAGTACTTTTAAAGTATTTTAACAATATGAAATCAAGTAGTGCCACAGAAATAAATAATCATGCCCAAGTGTATGTATGTCTTGAGCGTATCTCGAGATCATCAATTTGACAAATACATACTCCCTTTGTTCATGAATACTATAAGACCACATTGTTTTCCGTGTCAAAATTTGACCAATGATTTAGTCAACCAAATATAAGTTATACTATGTCATTTAGAAATATACAATTGAAAAATTCATTGAAATGTGCACTCGATGATATAGTTTTAAATTTCATGCAACTTATATTTAGTTGACCCAATTATTAGTTAATGTTTGCCTAAAAAATAGCTTTGTATTTAAGAACGGGGGGAGTATTATAAATTGTACACCACAAAAATATACAATTAGAAACTATAACATCTAAAGTTCCTAATAATTACTCTCTCCGTTTCTAAATATAAGGTGTATAGTTTTTGGCACGAAAATTAAGAAACACACATTGAGGCAAGTTACACGAGCTTTGGGCAAGATTACCCATGAATTATTGCTTTGAGAAAGTAGAGGAGTTTGCATTAGCTAAGAAAAATGCAATCGAATCCGTAAAAAAAAGTCCAACTAACTAGTTCTACGCAATACACGTTATATCAAGGAACGGAGGAGTATGTTTTGTAATATAGTATATTATATACTTATTAGGTTGGTTAAATTGGTGATTTAGATTACACATAGTGGGAGTAACTAAGGTAGTAATATAGAGCTACATGCATTGCCAACTAGGCAAATTGATGACATGGCATGATATTAAATGAAGAAAGAGATGGTTGTGGTAACTAGCTATGTTACCACAACACTTTTCAAGATAGAATGAGTCTACAAGCTAATTAATGCACTCATGCATGATACTACATCTAAGTTACTATGCATGACACTACTATATGATACTCCCCACTATGACTAGTCTTAGAGATACACGCATGACCTATATACCAAGACCGAGGTAGTACTTCATGATGTGACTAAATGTTGTGGTATTAATACTTCAGTATCTCTAAAAAATGTGTTATTTGTTAAGCATTGGAAAAAAACAACCCCGACCACTTTTTCTGAAAATAGAGTATTGCTAGCCCAGGCATTTAGATATTACTATCATTTTGTAATACTTTAAATTTGAAAATACCGAGATGCCAAACTAGGCCGGCCGCAAATGCTGATTTGACAGGGACGGCAGCATGTGTGCCCTTGCTCCCCGTAACCACCACACTGCGGCACTGAACAAGATGAGGCAGAATGGCGTCAGCGTCAGCCTCCTCCATCCTGCACACTGCACCTGCACCTGCACATGACTCCCCGTAGGCAGGCAGGCGCATTGAACGAGGCCGGCCGGAAAAGGCCACGCGAGGTGGGCTCGACGACGGAAGCGCCAACGGCACGGCCTACAGCTATAGGAACCCTGGACGCTCTCGTGCCGACACCCAACCTGGTCCCTGCGATCGACAGGCGTAGAGCATCGAGGATGGGCCTGCGTCGATCGTCGATTGGCGATCCTTTGCCCTTCTCTCGCACGCTCCTGTCGGATCAGAAGATGATAGTGATGCTGCGGGCTCGTTTTCGTACTTGGCCTGCTTCCTTGTTCGTTTGCGCGTGTGTCGCCATGCCAGCCATACCATTTTTTCTTCCCTCCTCTGAGATTCCTGGTGCTTGATTGCTGCAGGTGATGGCGATGCTACTACCGGCATAGTATTTCATTTTCGTATCTAATTAGTGGTCTGTGTTTAACTTTAAGCCATTGCTTGACGGCTCAAATGCTCTGCCATAATTAAACACTGCGCCATTACTCATGAGCCTTGATTTTCATTATTTCCATCAGCAATTAAGCTCTGAGTGCGCCAAGCTTTGACTGACAATGGAGCCAGTACGCTGACTTAGCTCGACTCTAACGTTTTTCTCCCTTCTCCGGCAGACCGGCGGGCCGCACTGGGACGTGAAGCTGGGGCGGGAGGACAGCCTGACGGCGAGCCAGGAGGACTCGGACAACATCATGCCGAGCCCGCGCGCCAACGCGACGGCGCTCATCCGCCTCTTCGCCGGCCTTGGCCTCAGCGTCATGGACCTCGTCGCGCTCTCGGGGTCCCACTCCATCGGCGAGGCGCGCTGCTTCTCCATCATGTTCCGCCTCTACAACCAGTCGGGCTCCGGCAGGCCCGACCCGCACCTGGACCCGGCCTTCCGGACCACGCTCGACGCGCTCTGCCCCCTCACCGGCGACCAGAACGTCAGCGCCGGCATGGACGCCACCCCCGTCGTCTTCGACAACCAGTACTTCAAGGACCTCGTCGCCCTCCGCGGCTTCCTCAACTCCGACCAGACGCTCTTCTCCGACAACCCCTTCACCCGGGCCATGGTGGAGCGGTTCAGCAGGGACCAGGACGCATTCTTCAGGGCATTCGCCGACGGGATGGTCAAGATGGGCGACCTCCAGAACCCCAGGAAGGGGGAGATACGGGCCAACTGCCGCGTCCGAAACGGCTCACCGCCTCCGCTCAAGAACCACGCCGCGCCGTTCCGGCTGCTCGACTTCTGATTCATCTCTTCTAGGCCCTGTAGCTGGGTGAGCGCTCTCATGTCTCCGGGAAAGTGATCGATATGTTTAACATAGGTTTGGTTGGGGCTCGCAGCTCTGTGCTTACTACCTAAGATCGGTTTCAGGTCTACCTATTGCTTATTGCTAATTGTTGAGGAATAATACAGAAAATCGAGGCCTCCTGGTACTGATAGCCAAAGGCTCAATCAATCAAGCATTGCTTCTTTGTTCACTCACCAGAGGTTTTTTTTTTGCTTTGTTCATTCTCCAAAGGTTAACTACTTCCCAAATGCCTCTTGCCCTCGATCCTTCCAAGATCATTTTAACGCATCCCTTGCCAAAACTTTCATCGTTATAAGTAGAGTACTCACTACCAAGCACCCAGAAGAACAGTTCCAAGAAATCATCAGAACGTAACAAGGATTGTCTCATTGTTGATTATCTACAGGCTAAGGGCATCTCCACCAGTATTTTGAACACCAATTTTTTTTTTGTCTATTTAGGTCGAGCCGCTGACACAAATTCAGCCGTGTCCTCTCCTTACCTTTTTGGGTCGGGTGTTAGATCCAAAGGCCAGACCCATTTGGTCCGCGCTACCTTTTGCATTCTTATTCGCTTAGGGCATGTACAATGGTCTTATCTTAGTCTTATCTTAGGAATGCCACATAAGATAATTGCTGAGTTGGAGGAGAGAGAAACAAAAAAGGATCTTTGCCTTCTCTTGGCTAAGAGATCATCTCTTAGCACAATATGTCTCACCATATTTTTAGGAATACACGAGACTAAAGATAAGACAAAAAAAATAACTCATTGTATACCATGTTTTGTTGTTATATCAACAGACATAAGATAAGACCGTCTTATCAACCATTGTACACGCCCTTATCAACCCTTGGCACGAATGAATGGAAAACATAGGTTTGATCGTGTCGCAGTTCTGTCCTACTTAAGAATGGTTTTAGATCTAGTTATTGTTTATTCCTAATTGTTGAGGAATAATATAGAAAAGTCGAGGCTTCTACCACTGATAGCCAAAGGCTAAACTAAGGTGCGATCCACTAGGTCTTTCTCATTTCAACTCTTTTTTTTTTTGAAGTCTTGAGTGCAGGCTTCTGCCTTGAAGTGTTGGTGAATAATATATTCTTTAACCTTATGATCTGTGACCCAGCCATTAGTATTACTATGCTTGATTTTTTTTCACTCGCCCTTAGGTGAAAAAATCTCGTGTTGGCATCTGCCTCTTTGATATTGCAAACCAGCCACATTGTTTCTTTCTTGCTCACTCAATCACGGCCCAAGCATCTACTTCTTTGATGTTGCAAACCAGCCACATTGCTTCTTTCTTGCTCTTTCAACCACGGCCCAGCCAAATACTTCTGTTGTAAGACGGTGCCAAATATCAAGCTCAGTTTCAGACTTTCAGTTACATGTTCTCCAAATTCACGCCCCAACCAATTCCTTTTCGACTTTGCCGAAGATCAGCGCGTTTTGAGTTACACGTTCTCCAAATTGACCAATATTCCACCACTGCCACAGTGCCACTCATGTTCATCAGTTTCATTATATCTGAAAGTGGAAACTATGCTCTTGCATTCGGAGGAAAAGTTCACCACCACAACCAGTGCATCTCTCCCAAAGCACAAAGTTCAGTGTGAGACAGAACACCAAGCGCAAGACAACGCTGTGAAACAACAGACGTCGCACTCGTTCCAAAACAGTACCTGTTTGAGATACATGAATTTCACAACAAATTAGAGCATTTGTTTGGTAAACCAACCGAGTTTTTCAAGATTCCCAAGTTCCAAAGTAGTCCTAGCCTCCTAGGCCAATACCCAATGCAAAGACAGAACAGACAAACTTGACAGCTATGCAGAACCCTTCAAGGAAGCCAAACACCAACTGCAAACGTTAGACAAACGGAAAACAACACAAAAGATAGAACTAAATACTAAGCTAAACCTAAAAAAAAGAATATGCCTTCTAGAGTACTAAAAAATGCCTCTTCCAGCTTACAAACTGTCCTCTCCTGACACAAGGTCGAAAGAGAAGAAAAGAGAAAACCCTACACTACCTAGAGCAAAGCGAACACCTAAACAACTTTTACAGATGCTCAACGGAGATGAGCAGCACACAAAATCATCTATTATCATCATTTGGACAGCTAGCTCGCAGACACTGAATCATCCTCAGTTGGCTGTATAAATGCTAAACAATCAACAAATAGCTGGACCATATTTACCGAAGAGGTATCTACAGAAAGCCTGTGTAACTGCTCTTGATCACATTGTCCTGTTGCCGAAATGAAACCGATTGCTGACAACAAGGTTTTCTGCAAGTAGAAGGATGGGAGTCCTGATGGCCTTAGCATTTGGAGAGACAGACTCCGGAAGACTGGGTAAGCAGGTTGGTAGATGTTCACCATGTTCCTCAGGATGAAAATAGAAGAGGACTGCTCGACAGAAAATAAATCTGACAACAAATAAAGAAGAATGTTAACACTTACATAAAAGAAATCAAGAGTGTCCAGAATGCACGACAAATAACTTCATGTAGAAATAAATGCTGGGAAAAAGATACAAACATAAAATGGAGAAAGCATAAGATATGCAAACATAATAAATCTAGCTAGCCAACCATATTGCCAGGACAAAATTTAGTTGGCATATGCGATGAATTTTCAATGTAAACGCGTTCTTTTACCCCGCGAAATGAGTATGCATGCAAATAGTATGGACATACAGTTCATGTTTCAAGATACCTTTACATGTTATACTGCAAAACTAACATGCAACTGCCAGAAACTCAAGGATTGAAGGTACTCCATATGAATTAATGTACCTGAGAATCAGTCGCCTGAGAAATGGATCAGGTAAAATTTGTCCCCAAACAATGTTCAGCCCAACAGACGTACAGAGGGTTTCTTCATATTGCTCCAAAGCAGACAAAAGTATGTTTTCAGCATTGGCATATGTATCCTGAAACCAAGACCGAAAAAATAAGACAACTGAAATAAATATCTCAGGAGTACTCAACTCAAGCATAAAAGAACGTACAACGTCAATGTCGGAAGTTATTCCAGCTAATTGGCAGAAGGCTTGCATCGGTGCAGTCAGGAAATACGTAAATTGGCCTCCATTACACAAAGATTCTGCACCAGGCATTGCCGATGATATCCTAGGAGAAAGAAGTAAGGCAGCTGGCTCTCCTTTCTCTGCATTATGTATGGCCTGGCAATGATACAAGCAAATGATAATTCGTTCAAGGAAATTTGTTCTGCCTTGTCATTACAAACATAATGGAGAAAGAACCACTTCCAAAAATTAGAATTTACTACTCCCTCCGATCCAAATTTATTGACTCCACTTTTGCTAGATATGGATGTATCTAGACGCATTTATTATCTAGACAAAGTTGAGTCAGTTAATATGAATCGGAGGGAGTATCATTTGTAATCCCGTCTTCATGAGATAAAATGGGTTGTTATAGAGAAAAGCTTGTTCTAGAAAGTTTTTACCAATCCATTATGAATTGTACTCCCTCCGTCCATAAATAGATGTCTTATATTTGTCTAAATTTGGATGAATCTATACACTAAATAGTGTCTACATACATCCAAAATTTGATAAACCTAAGACATCTATTTATGGACAGAGGTAGTAATATAACTATGTGCAAGGAAAACAAAAGGACCAAAGAAAGAAGAAGTGCATGGGGTGGCTTTACATAACAAGGGCAAGTTTTCTGTATGACAGTAGGTAAGGCTACATATTTCAAATATAAAATTAAGTGGAACAGAGATAGCTCCATAATACTGAGCTCACTAGAACTAGAAACCAACCTTCTCAATTCAGAATATGTTATGCATCAGATGACCAATATGCTATGCATCAGATGACCATCTTAATCTCTATTTAGTGGTTTAAAGATAAAAAAGCCATGAATCTATGAGCCCTATTGGACAACAATACCATAATAAATATAGAGATGCTTCCGCTTAGAAAACAAGTGAGTGTTTGACCCTTCAAATTCAATTACTCACTCTGGCCCTAAATACTTGTCACAGGTTCAATGAATTTAGACACATTTTAGCCAATATTTTGCCTAAATATGTGACAAGTACTTAGAGCCGGAGGGAGTAATACAATAAATCATTAAGTGAACTACAATGAGAGAAAAAGATACTACATACATAAAACAACTGAAAGCTCACACATTATGGTAACAAAAAAAATTCTACCAAGCCAAGATTAAGTTCTGACAAACCTGCCTTGAATGCATGACTATTTTCACTGTCAATTACAAGGAAGAGTGGATATCTTGTAAACGGTATCAGGTCTTCTGGATAAAGATTGTTTGGACCTGGCAAAGTGATAACCTTGTGAACGTGAGAAAAAGCCGGTTATCCATCCTTAAAAAATAAGATATTATTTCACAATCTAGTCTCCCACCAAACTAACAAACCATAACAAGTGGACTTAATTGGTAACTGACATTGCCATGATATATAGTTCGGTAAAACAGTCATGAGAAAACAGGAGCATACCACCATTTCCACGAGGACCAAGCCATAGATGACTATTTGAACCAGTATGTGAATTTGGCTTATCGGTGGAGAAAGCAGAAGCAGACCTTGCACTTGATGAGGAGCTAGACGCATACTTTTGAAAAGCATTCTGGTCAGGAAAGCCTGAAAGTGTAATGCTGGAAGTTAGAAGTGAAACCTACTAAAAACGAGAGTGCAATATAAATTAGAATGTCAGATAAAAAAAGGAACCTGATGCTGATATATAAATGAGTAAAATGCTATCTTGAGAAAGCTCCTCGCAGATTGTGGCAAGAACCTGCAATTACCATTCATGAACTGGATTATTATGAAGATTCTGGTGGCAAAAATAGAGAAAAAATACTATGCAGATCAAAATTATTTGTTGTCGGTATCCATGTGACATGAGTACGTGTCCCACAAGATGTAGTGATATATTAAAGTTTAAAGATGTTATTATCAATTTGTAGGAAAGTCTGAACATCTACATATGCAATTTGCCACGCAGTACCTCTGCTCAAAATTCTGAAGCTTCTGCTAACAACCGTGTATAACATCACTATGCCTATTTACAAGATGTGTTATTACCAGTGAATGTGCTATGGGGCCATTATTGGCAGTTAACGTGCGTATTGGAAATGTCTGTATTCACAACTCAGATATTCAATTCCTCTTTTCATCTTATTCTTGTAGAAGGGAGAAAAGGTATACAGTCCTATGCACAACAGTCCTATATCATATGGAACTTCAAACTGAGAAATATTAAATACATCTCCATGGACTGCAGCAAACAACTAAAGTGGTAAAGCGGAACTGCAACATCACAGAGCTGAAAATCTTCTAATAACTATTCCGTCAACAAAACAGGATAATGAACATATCACAAAATACATGTATCCCAGGGTTGAGAAGGCGACACATCCAACTCACAGTGAGGAGCAAAGGTCGCCTGCCAACCATGTTGCAGCAGTAATGCAGGCAATACTTCAGTTTTGCTCAACTTTTTTTTTTTGAACCGTTTCTACTTAACTTATGCTCAGTTTAGTACACTTTGTCGTAACTTTATTTTATTGCATAAAAACAATATATTCTATATCATTTCTTTGGTCGACAACACAAACAATTTTACACAGCATTATATCAGTAATCAAATCACAAACATCAACCACACAATCAACATGCAGGCATGAAGCATCTTTGTTGATTAACTCAATACTGCAATTTTCCATGAAAAATCTATAAGATTATACCAGTATTACTCATGCCGCTTATAGATATGCAAAATTTTAACTTAAGAGGGGAAGCAAAAAAAATTGAGAAGATGCCTACCGCTATAAGATGAGAGACTGTAGGGTGATATATAATTGCTTTTTGAGGATTTGAAGGAAGATTTCCGTCAGCGATTTCTGTGGAAAGGTGAATATCAATCAGACCAGAGGGTCCACTCTGATCACTCATAGTGCCATTTTCTGTAAGTTCTTTAACTGCTATTTGGTAAGACCCTGTGGGCTCCCATTCTAAACACTGTAGCATTCTGAAAGTGTCCAAAGTTAGCTCCGTGAACTTAACCTGCAGACAAACAAATACCATGAGGGATTATAACCATAATATTCAAAAGAAGCTAAAACTAGAGGAATAGTAAAATTATTGATGAAGGGGGTATATAAGTAACCTCATTTCGGCGGTAACTTGTTAATACAGCTTCCTTCAGTTTCAGTACCCGTTTCGAATGGAATCTTGCAATAGATGCAAGGTTCGATGCGTAGGAATCAAACAAATTGTCATAACGGAGTGATCTAGATCCCTTGTATGCTCCATCAGCTTTCAAGAATCTCTCGAGCTCTTGAAGCACTTGTTTCCATTCCTTGAAATTGGTTTTCTGAGAACAGGTCCCAGTGTAAGTTATGATGGAAGAATTAAACGATAAGCAAAACAGACTTAAAATGCCACAGTGTACTGAAATGAACAGAAATTGGAACCTGGTTTCAAGAAATTCCAACACACATTACATCACGATATGTTTCAGCTTTCATGCAGGCATAGTAATAAAATACTCATCACTGGCCCCTCACGCTGTTATGCATAGGCCTATTGATGTGTTGCTCCATTCCTAATAATGTACCAGTGATTTTAAAATTGCCCTAATGTGCACAATCATTTTCAACCATCATCCACAAGTAACCAAAAATTTACAGATCCTAACGGAACTCCCTCTCTTGTTATGATCATCAACCCTCAGTATACTCAAATATAAACGAAAACTGAGTGATACCCCTTGCTTAGGCTCTTTTGTAAACTGAACCGCAGCAGGAAACAACAACAAAAAAAAAGGAACAGCATAAGTGCCACACAACACAAGCAGAATCGAGTTGTAACTCAAACTGAATTGCAAAAAAAAAACTACTCGATTGAACTGCTGGCAAAACAACTCACGAACGGCAAATTGGGAAGAAAAAATCATACAGTAGTACATTGGTTCGCTAATGGGGAGATACTAACCAAAAAAACAAGACCTAAACGCGTTAGGCTGTTCCCAATTGGAATTCGAGTTCGAAGCACAGAGGAGGAGGTGAGCTTTCTTACGGGATAGGCCGACTTGGATTCGTGGACGAGCGAGCGTAGGCGTCCGGCGAGGTGGTCCACCGCCTCGGCCCGTCGCATGAGCATGGCGACGACGAGGAAGCGCGCGATGAAGCGCAGCTCCTTGTATCGGATCAGGAGGCCCTGGTGCTTCCCTCCTCCTCCGGCCGCAGAGCCGGAGGCGTGGGCGGGTGCGGGCGCAGCGAAGTAGCCTCGGCTGTAGATGGCCTCGTAGAAGACGTATGCGCCGACGAGCGAGCGCGGCTCGGCGGTGCGGAGGTAGCGCGCGTAGTAGAGCTGGCCGATCCGCGAGGCGACCTCGCCGATCTCCCAGCGGCGCAGGCCCGCGGCGACGAGGTCCCGGCGGCGCTCCTGCTGCAGGCGCCACAGGCGCGTGTAGGCCTTGAAGGCCTTGCGGCTGTGGTGGTCCCCGCCGCCGTAGAGCGGCAGGTCCCGCGCGCGCGCGAACTTGCGGTCCGCCGCCTCCACCAGCGCCTTGAACTCCCTGTACGCGGCCTCGCCGTCGGCCATCGCCGGCGACGGGGCGAGGAGGGGCGCGGGGGAGCTCCCACCCCTCGCTCTGTCTGTCCTACGGATTCGGGCGGCGAATGGGCGGAGGCGAGATGGCGACGGTGGAGAGAGATAGAGAGAGAGTAATAAAAGGGGAGTTGGTTCGAGAAGAGATAAAAAAGCGGGCGGAGTGAGGGCTGAGGGGTGAGCTGTTTGTTGCTCTGTAAAAACGCTGTCATTAATTGGGCTGTTATGGGTCAATCATTCGAGCTTTGTTTAATGGCCTCCTCGTCCTCCCTGTCGCTCCACACACCAGCCACAGTGTGAGCATTTTCATTTTGACAGTGATAGTCTACGCCCATCTATCTCGTTTGGTTCTGCTGCGTAGTACTACAAGTCAGTCAGTGTGGGATCCATGTCACGATTGAGGAAGTCGCGCTGATTGACCGAGGTGAAAGCGATGAAGATACGCACTGGCAGACAGGGGGGAGAAGAAACGCAGCGAGTTGGACCCAAAAGGCACAGAGAATTGACTCCCCTGCCGGGACTGTCAGACAATGTTTAGTCATCTTCGATTCGGTTTGGGATCTTCGCTCGAGAACTAGTAACGGACAATAATCAAAGTGAGTGAGCCTGATATTTAGTTGCCAATAATCAAAGTGAGCTAACGGACAATAATCCAAGTGAGCGAGCGTGATATTCAGTTATGAATAAGCTCACCAGCGTGTCCTTGTCGGGTGAAGTCTGGTCGAACTGAGGGGCACGATGCAAACGGATTAACATGATCTATTTTCTTCCGCGTGGATAGAACCGTAGAAAACCCTAGCCTAGCGGTTCGACGCTAAGGTACCGAGTTGTTCACGGCAACATATTTAGTGCCCATATTTGAGCTAGGAATGCATCAGGACACGCCGCGACCCGTCCGTGTGTCCCACCGTGTAGTCCTTGGGCCTGCCTGGCAGTGACCGAGCCGCCGCTTCGCCTTCTGCCTCACCACTTGTAATGGTTGGTTGAGACCGCCACGTCATCAACATCAGATGCTTGGCTCCTATGCCGACATTGATGATGGTTGCCCGACGTCGTCTTAAAACCAAGCGGCGGCACGCGTCTGTCCTTCATCAATTACCATTGCCCCTTCCAGCCTTGCTTACCACCGAAAGTTGAACCCTTCTCTCCCACCATAGGCTATGGCTGTCCTAGCACAAGGCCACTGATTGCGCCAAATACAACATACACGTGTTGCCAAAAGGGACAGTGCCGATGGGCTTTACCATCAACCTCGGCGTGGTGCCCGCGTTGCCACTGCGCATCGGCGAGGACTTCGGCCGCGGGGTCTTGTAACGCAAGCAGAAGCAAGCCCTATGGCTTGACCCAAAAATATGATGCCGATTGCGGCTATGGCTGACGCTATTCACGAGGAGCGAGAGGCGGCGCACCCACCGTTAAGGACGTCATCGCAAAAGCCATCAACGGAGCCTTCATTTTGGCGACACGAGATCCTGACCTAGGCGACGAAGCCTTCGATAATTAAGGAAGACTTTACCTTCCTTTTAGTTATCTTTTGTGTGTAGCTTTCGTTTCTTCCTCTTGCTTCATCATTTTTTATGAGATATTTTTCATCTTAAAGTAAAATAAAGTATAGTGATTTCCATTTTATGCGTCAGACCGTCGGGACTACCACAATGTAAACAGACCGGAAAAGCCAGACGAACTATTTTGTACCCGTGACCTCAAAGCGAATTAAAACAAACACTTCTGGTCAAAAAGTTTTGCGCACTGGTTTGACAATTGACAGCGTTAGTTTCTTATTCTTTTATGGAGACGATTATTCTCTTGCAGGTGCAGGTGGTGGTGGCTAGGCTGCGATTCCTGTTTTTCTATGTCTCGTCAGAGTTTGGTGAAGGAACGAACAGAAAAACAGTTAACTCCGAAATGAGCAACGTATATTCAAGGTTCCTAACCACCACAAGTCCACAACTGGCAGTATTATTAATAAATTGACAAAATGTAGTAAGAGAATCGGAGAATATGCACCTGCTCTGAGACTGCTCATAGTGGGAGTAACATAGCTAGTAACATCACACATCTCAAGGCATTTTGGTGACATGGCATGCGAATAAATGAAGAAAGAGAGTGAGGTGGTAACTAGCTATGTTACCATAACATCACACACCCCAAGGCAAAATGAGTCTACAACATAATAAATGACACAATGCATGACACCGCATATAAGTTACTACCCACTATGAAGGTAGTAACCTAGACTAGTAACATGACATATGTTACTAATCTAAGTTACTCCCCACTATGAGCAGAGGAACCAGCTCCTCTAACGTGCTGTAGCCAAGTCACCCAGCTACAGTAGCAAGATAGTGTAAAACTGTGAAGTAAAGTCAGAGTACTGTAGCGTGCACTGTTGTATTACGTTTTGCAGCTAATTACTGTACGTAATTACTGTAGCACAAATTCCTAAACTAAAATTTCTTACCTCGTTATTTTCATGGCAAGTATGGAATGTTAGTATATACCGTAAATTTGTTGTATACAGATTAATTTAAATCAGAAAACCTATGTTTTTTGAAGAAGCAAAGTTAGAGTATTGCTCTTCTCTAACTTTCCTTCAGGACGTTAGAGGATCCAGCTCCCTGCTCTGAACCATTGACATTGAGCCGCCTCATTTGCATAACTAACCGTACTTTTGGAAAGATATTAAAAGGAGGCTATCTAAATTGTTGCACGAGCAGACACGGCCACAAAGAAACTCTCTGTAATCGATTAAAGTACGCCGCTTTTGCTGGAACCATGATTCTTCTTCTGCCCGAGCGAGCTTGGTGGGTTTCAGCAGTACTCCCTGGTCGGTGCGGTGCCTGGCCGTGCAATCATTCGGCGAATCGGCGACGAGTCCACTCATCCGGCCCGGAGGCTTTATTGCAGCTGGCAGCAGGCCCAAATCTTTGCCCTGAATGCTCGCTCGCTGCATGGAACAGGCTGGTGCTGCGGTGCCGCAATGGCAAGGGTCGTTAACAAATCCGGTAAGCTGGGGAATCTCTTTGGAAGGCCTTCAGAGGTGGCTGCGACGTGGAGATTAGGACAGGATTAGCTGAGCTCGCCGCACTGGCGGCTGCTTTACGGCTACGTTTCACGGTGAAGTTCCCTTAAACTTCAGCTTGGCTTGGTACAGCGCCGGTCCCAGCAATGCCAACGGATGGGCTAGTTGAAGGATTTTAAAGAGACACTACAAATCTTCTATCTTCTATTTCTAAATAGTTGGTCCCAATTTCCTGGTCTCTCGTGAGGCCACGTCACCCCTTTTCCCACCAGGTTTGTAATGCCGAGCGTCGCTTCAGACGGGCTTATCCTCGCTTCCTCCACCCGATACTATACATGGGCATTGTTTTGCGCTGGTGAGCCACGCCTGGACCTTCTCGCAGAGAAAAGAAACGCCTGGACTGATAATTCCATTCTATCCCTCACCAATTCAGCCTTTATTCCTCTTCAAGTCTTCAATCTACAAGATCTCCGAGGAAGGCGAGCGGTCGACCCACCACTTGGGCCTTTTCATCTTCAATCTGCGTGGTCACTAAAGAATTGTCTCATCTTCAATCTGTGAGGGAGGAGAGCAGTTCACCGTCCCACCACTTCCGCTTTTTCCTCTATGATCGATTGATCGGTAAGGAAGGCGAGCACCCGGCCGCCCATATTCTACCCAAGCGACGCCCTTCTCATAGCCCAAATCTAATGTACTCTCTCCTCATCCTGCAGCGCTGTCTCTTCATCTGCCCTTTGAGCTGCAAGGTCACAAAGGGAAGCCAGGGGAGAGTACGCCCAGTCGGCAGATCACAGGGAACCCCATTCCAAGGTGAGTTTATCTGGCCTTGACTTGATTTCCCCCATTTTATTTGGGGTTGTGCAGGAAAGGGTGGACTGCATGCTGGAGAAGATTGATCTGGTCATCAGAATGGTCATCTCTATTTTGACTTCAAGGAGAATGAATCCATCGTCAAATGTATTTTGTTATCCTTCCATGTTTTTTTTCTAAGTTGTTCTGATGTTTATGGTCGGATTTTTATAGTTGGTTTGAGTGGCGAGAATCTACTGGGGCAGAACATCAAATCAATTGTTTGCTGAATCAATATTCAGATTGGAAATCATTCAGTGCTTTTGCTGGTACTGTTTTTAAGTTCTCCTCTGATGCGGCCATGAAGCTCGAAGGTAACCGTCGCCGCCGGCCGGCCGGTAATTTCTTTGCTGGTAGCAATAATTCCATTGCACGATGGTCAAACGCCCACCACTTGGTACGTGCCTTTTTTATATTCAGTTCATCTTCTTACCTATTTGTATATCACTATATGCTGAATAGCGAGTTGGTTTCAGTAAGTGAGTACGCAATGGGTTTTGATTATAGGCCACTGCACATGCATGTTTTTCTTTATCTTCTACTTCTATTTGCATATCAGATCATTGATCCGATCCACATGACTCTACAGTATCATAAATCAAGTCCATTGACAATTCGTCATTACAACTTTCTTAATAATTCATTCGCCTCTATTAATTCTGCAGACTGCGGGGAATGTTCATACGCAAGCAAGACTAAACCTTTGCGCAGTTGCGGAGGACTGGGCTGGTTAGATGTTATGATCAGTCATTGCATGACTATTCTCCCACTTTTATTTCAGATTCCTCTCAGGGAAACCTTCAATACTGTTTAATTTGATTTCAAGTCTTTTCTGCTCTTGCATGTATCGTATATTTTTCAATTTGCAAAGCTGAAATCTACATCTTGCCACTCTCCATCTCATGGAAGCTATATTTCTGTTTACTTTCTCCCAACGAGTTACTTTCATATGGTAAGTAAATACCAGACCACACAAATATCTCTTCCTTATTCATGCTTGACGGAATTTTCCACGTTCAAACTTTAATTTGTAGATGCATTACTTTGTACATTCCATGTTCTTCCATTGAATGTAGACAATTTTCAAGGTTCTGGATGGATCATAAATAAAGCGTCTTCAATAATCTTATCCCTTATGTTTTCATGGGCGTTGGTTAATTCTCTTGAAGTATGGTGAGTTACAGCATGTGTGCATTATCTATGTATGATTGAGCCTATCAGATTCTGTAAGTGGCACTACTTTCGTTTTTGCTGCAGAATGTTTTTTGGGCAATCTGTTTGAGTCCATATTCATTTATTTCTGTTCTAGACTACAACAGGGGTTTGCATTTAGAGGTTGCAAATACTGACACCAAGGCGAAATTAGTTGCTCGGTTCCTTCAAAAGCTTTTATATGTCATGATATTTCGTAGTTTGGTATGCTTAAAATGGAGACCAAGAGGAGAGCTTTGCGAGGAGAACAACTGTCTACATATACTCAATGTGAACTTTTGAAAGCGTTTATTGGCACACTTTTAAAATAATGCACACTTCCATTTGAACATCTTGATTAAATAATTTGGTTGATTTCGGTGACAGGTGTACATTGCAAGCTGTAACTTTTATATATGTGTATTTCTGTACCATAAGAAAATTTAGATTTCAGTATAATGTATCACAAGTAATTTATACAATGATTTGTAAGCAATGACTCATTGATCCCGTGGGCTTAGGTACTGTTGCTTATTTTATCTTTTCTTATCCCCTTGCTGAAACATGTTTTGTTGGGTCAGTCAGTTGATCTTAGAAAGATAGTTAGTTAAATCGAAAATCAAATTTGATGTCAGGTGCATATGCTCGCTTTACTTAAACAAATTAGAATGTTAAAATATTCAGATAATTTTTGCCTGCATATCTACACATTTTTTGTGCGCACATAATATTTCACTGAAAACCTAGAACTTTTGTACCCTGCAAAAAAAAATATATCTCTAGAATGGTCTTATTTTTAGCACTGAATTTTATCTTTTTACACGGGATGCACAAAAAGTCAATTTTCGCTGACACAACTTTGAGAGCATGTAGGATCTAGAGATATGCACATAATATTTAATTTTCATTTTTTAACATGTTTAAAATGCATTTCAAATAAAGGGAGCATATATAGCTGTTATCACCAGAATTTAACCGAGTCAGAGGTGGGCAGCGATCAAGATGGATTTGAAGAATATATATGGAAGGAATACGTGAATCGGCCTGTTATGCAAAGTTTGGGCTAGTTGGCCCGTGTATCTGTAATATAGTAGGATACGTGTCGGTTGGGTAGAGTTTGTCTCGTGCACGGTGGGGATTATTCCCACGTTAGAAAGTTCCTTGGACTATAAATATGTATCTAGGGTTTATGGAATAAACAACAACCAACGTTCACCACAAATCAATTTCGGCGCATCGCCAACTCCTTCGTCTCGAGGGTTTCTACCGGTAAGCATCATGCTGCCTAGATCGCATCTTGCGATCTAGGCAGCATAAGCTTCTTCGTTGTTCATGCGTTGCTCGTACTGAAGCCTTTTTTATGGCGAGCAATGTAGTTATCTTAGATGTGTTAGGGTTAGCATTGTTCTTCATATCATATGCTGTCGTAGTGCAACCCTTATGCATCTAGCCGCCCTTACACCTATCTTAGGTGTAGGGGCGGCACCCCGCTTGATCATTATTTAGTAGATCCGATCCGTTACGGTTGCTCCTTGTTCTTCAAGGATTAGTTTAATATCTGCAATAGTTAGGCCTTACAAAGGGTTGGAGGATCCAGCGACGCGTAGGGTGTCGTTTGCTAGCCCTAGACCGGATGTTCCGAGGATCAACCTCGTGTTGGTTTTTAGAACTTGTCTAGGACCGGCTTACGATCACCGTACGTGACCGCGAGGCCCAATCGTGAGTAGGATGATCCGATTATGCGGTGAAAACCCTAAATCGTCGTAGATCGCTTTAGCTTTATCTTGATCAAGCAGGACCACCATATATTCGTGCACCTCGTACGAATCATGGGTGGATCGGCTCTTTGAGCCGATTCACAGGATAACCTGAGAGCCGATCGAGGCTCGTATTTAATGTTTACGTGTATGCCATGCAGGAAACTAAGCGAGGCATCTCCATCACCTTCCTGACCAGGTATAGGTCAGGTGGCACGCCCTTGCACCAGCATCGGACGTGTGTACCAGAGGCTTTGCGGGCCGTCGCTCGGAGGGACCAGGGCCAGTCGCAGCCCTAAGTTGTTCCCGGCTCTACTGTGTTGCCCGTCGTTGCTCGCCGGTGGGTTTCTGACCGCAACACATTCTGGCACGCCCGGTGGGACAAGCTTTGTCATCAACCACATCGCCATCTACATCTGAGATGGCGGACGGCACTCTAGTCACGTACGAGGATCTGACTGACGAGCTCAAGAAGAAGTATGACGAGGTCAAAGCAATCCTCGAAGCCGACCTCATCGGCTCTTTTCACAGAACCCGTTCACATGGCATCAGGTGGAAGGGGTTCTCGCCTGATGGTGCGCTCGATGGGATAGACCTCTCTGCCCCGTCAGAAGAACGCACCAGGTCCCTACGTCAGGAGATCAACTACATGGTGGCTCACTCGCTGCACCGCCACCCTGAGAACCTGGTGAACACTTTGGAGCGTGTCGCTCTCCGGGTGATCCAGGAGATCATGAGGCACCAGTACTCTCCGTCAGGACCAGCTCTCGGGATACACCAAGGAGAGATGCCACTCCAGTCCCGTCCACCGCTGCCATTTGCGTTGGCAGCACCAGAAGTGCCGAATTCACCGGCATTCGTCGTCTACAAGATCGGTGGTGACCCTAGTGACTGCCAGTTCTTGCATGAGGCGCCTAAGGAGATCCCTCACGGGTACATGTGCACATACGTGCCGGACTGCGGTAGCTGGGCACTCACAAACCAGGCCGCAACATCAGGGACTTCTGGGAAAGCAGGAGAAACGTCAGCGACAGATCTTGAGAAGCAGACGTGGCTAGCTAAATATGCCACCCCGACGAACCTCCAGAGCTCAGCTCCTGCAGTTGGCTCAGAGCTGGAAAAGCAAGCATGGCTGGCTAAGTACGCCACCCCGGCGAATCTTCGTAGTTCGACTCCTACGACCAAGACCGTGGATCGGATCGGCACGATCCTGAGGGACCAGTTCGGCATGGTGCCGAAAAGGAGGACAATCGGCTATTCCAAGCCGTACCCCGATGAATACGAGTTGGTCCCGCTACCACCCAAGTATCGGCTCCCTGACTTCTCCAAGTTCAGCGGATCAGATGGTTCCAGCTCCATCGAGCATGTGAGCCTATATTTGGCACAGCTAGGAACGGCCTCAGCGTCGGATCCACTGCGCGTGAGGTTCTTCGCACAGTCCCTCACGGGATCGGCTTTCGGGTGGTACACTTCGTTGCCACCGGACTCGATCCGGACTTGGAAGCGATTGGAAGAACGATTCCATATGCGATTTCACTCGAAGCTTCCAAGGCCGGCATTGCCGATCTAGCACGAATACGTCGAAGCGTGGAGAAACTGTGGCGAGAATACATCCAGCGCTTGAAATCTAAGGAACCGATGCTATTCGGCTCGTGTGGTGAAAAGAAACGATCGAGTTGGCGGTGGTGGGCCTTGCCTCACAAATCAAGGATATGGCCTCCCAAGCGAGACTACCCTTCACCAGCGCACATGGTTCGAAAGCGTCGGCATATGAACAGCGCCATCCGGACTTGTACCGGGACAAATTCAAGCGTGCGGTAGTCCTGGTTGAGGCGGATGAAGACGAAGGCTGCGGGAGATCAAGAGGTAGCGGTGGCTGAATGGACTCGGGGGCAACCCCGTGTCCTGCAAATGGGTAAAGCCACCAGGTCCGCCCAGAGGGTTCGATTTTGACGTGACCAAAACTGAGCAAATCTTCGACCTCTTACTCAAGGAGAAGCAGTTGAAGATACCCGAAGGCCTCAAAATCCCCACGGTACAGGAGCTGAACGGAAAGCCATACTGCAAATGGCACAACTCGGTCTCCCATGCCACCAACGACTGCAGGGTGTGGCATCAGCAGATCCAAATGGCGATAGAACAAGGACATCTGATTTTCAACCAGTACGCCATGAAGGTCGACACCCACCCCTTTCCCGCCGTTAACATGGTGGAGTGCACTTACCCTGAAGGTTGCCAGCCAGGATCCTCGTTCAGCATCAACATGGTAGGACCTGGGCACCACTACGGCAAGGATGGAGACGAGGGTAGCTGCTCTCGTAGCAAGGACACAGAGGAGGCCGCTCCACGCGATCGGCTCCGTCACGACGGCAAGCGCTACGTCACAGAGGGAGAAGTGAGGAACATAAGATATCAGCGACCTCTCTCTGATCACCTCCTCAATAAATATGTGAGTCAATATAGCCAACGCCGACGATCCAGCGACGATGATGAAAGAGATCGTCTGGATAGAGAAGCCAGAAGACATCGTCGGCATGATCGCGATGAGGAGGAGTACGAGCGCCGTGCCAAGGAAAAGTCAAGGGAGCCAGACGACGAGGATAGGCACTGGGACTGTCCCTTCTTCAGACACTGCTGGGATTCAGGAATGAGCCGATTGCCTACAATCGGCAATTGCCCAGAATGTAACCAGAAGAAGAAGGAGGCAGCTAACGTGTCCGTGTTTAAGCGTCTAGGGCCTCTCCCACCACGAAGCAAACGCGCTGAGTCCCCTCGGATGGAAGATCTCGAGGATTTGGAAGACGAGGGAGAAGAAGAAGAAGAAGACAGGTACCACCGGCCAAGGTGGTGCCCTGATGGACTCAGCCGTTCCCAAAAGCATAGGGTTCAGCGATTGCGTGGCTTGGAAGAAGCCGAAAGGTTATATCTCCACACGCTAAGGAAGACGCGGCCTGATCTGGCCGCGGAGATCCAGCGAACCCGGGATGAAGAGGGTCGACCACAAAAGATGGTGTGGCGCCCCAAGCAAAGGAAAGCCGATGATGAGACATCGGCTGGCACAGACATGGTGCTCGTCCTTCCGACGGAGTTTAGTGCTCCAGGATTACACGAGGCACCCAATTTTGACGGCTGCGAGCGCGTCAACGTGACCGTGTAGCACGAGCAAACCGACGAGAAACGTGGCGAGGCCGATCCTTGGGATCGGCCCCCAAAGATATATGAAGGAAAATTACAAGACCTTCATTGAGCGCTTCGATCAATATGGAGGCCGATTCCAGCAATCGGCCAAAATTATACTCACCACATGTTCTGCTTGGATGCAACGTCGATCTACTGGGCAGCGGTTACGTCGGCGGATGAGAGTCAACACGAATCCTAACGGAGCCGACGTACATATACAGTGCTTTGGCTAAACTACAGAGCCGATATCTGCAGTTACCTGACAGATTCGGCTCGGGGGGCACCTAATCAGATGAACATGTGCAGATGAACATGTGTGCAGTGAAACATTGGGGGCCGATTAGAAAAAATCGGCCAGTAAAAAAAATCATATACAGCCGATGCAAGGACATCGACTTTAGAACTAAGAGACAAAGCCGATGCACAGCCATCGACTCTAATATAACTACGCAGGATCTACTGGCTACGTGTTCAAAGCGCGGATCTTCACCAAGTCCAGTTCAGTTGTGGGGCCTTCTGCTTCCTCGAGGGAGTAAAACAATGAGAGCTTCCTCAGCTGCCTTGAGCCGATTCTCGTGCCTGAACCTTCTTGTCGAGGATTTTCAACCCTTTGTGCTAGTTTAGCAGTGCTGTCAGAAGAAATATATCGGCTTTCGAGGGAAGAAAGGTGATCGGTTTTGGTGCATCCTCACCGATATTCTCGCCTTGAGCAAGGCTCGGGGGGCAGCAGGCCTGGTAGATGCTCTGTTTAGGAGCCGATTGGGGTACCATCGGCTGATCCTTCGTCGCAACCTTCTTCAAAAATGGTGAGTTCTTGCAAAAGAAGATCATTGGGCCTGGTTGGAAGAATTTAAAGGTTCTCTTGAAGACTTCACATTATCCACCAGACCTCGAAATCATCAGTTGAAGAGTTGAAGGATGGATTTTAAAGGACTGATGCGTTGCTATCGGCTCATTACGCATTGGCTAAGGGGACAAATCGGCAAAATCAGTATGAGGGGAAATCGGCTAAATTAAGCTCAGAGGAATCGGCAAAATCAAATTGGGAGAAGTTCTTCATTGATAAGCAAGATTTCTTACATAAAGAGCTGATTGCTCTCAAAAGGAAGTACTAGGGGATACATTGCCCCATCTACTACTACTGATCCTATGCTAAAGGTCCTATCTACGGGCCGTCGCTGCCCTCGTCGTCACCGTCGTCACCGATGTCGGCGCTACTCCCGGCGGGCTCGTCGTCGCTGCTCCAGCGGCCGCCGACCGGGCCCTCATTGTCCTCGTCCTCCTCGTCAGCGTCGTCGTCGTCGCTGTCGAAGTCACTGAGGTTCCCCGGCCAGGGACAGAAGCGTTTGGCCGGCGGCTCGTCGGGGGAGGTGTCGTCCTCCTCCTCCTCCTCCTCCTCCTTCTCCTCCTCCTCCTCCTCGGGGGAGGTGAAGTCGTCACAGGAGAAGCGATCGTCATCGCTCTCCTCCTCCGTTTCCCCGTCGGCAAGGAAGCGGAGGTCGCTTTCCCCGTCGGTCAAGGACTTGTCGTCCTCAGACCAGACGGAGAAGTCATGGCTGGGCTCCTCCCCGGCCTCGATGGCGCGGCGGGTGTTGGCCGCGTGAACTTCCTCCTGGTTCGGCTCTGGCGTCGGCTCGCGGGACGAGGAAGACTGGGTGGAAAGATCCGATGAAGCAGAGGAGGAAGAAGACATGGTGGAGCAGGAGGGCTTTTGGAGTGCTAATGTGAAGGAGATGCGGAAACAAACTGTTCGGAGCGGTTAAATAAAAGGGGATATGGTGGAAATTCAATGTCACAGCAGTTTCCGAGGAAGTGGTGCCTAAAAAAAAAACTGCCAGGTCACGCGGAGAAGTTGAGAAGGCAAGGCATCATGATGAAGGATACTGCGACGGTTCTGCCACGACATGACCCGACGAAGGAAAAGCAGAGTGATTTTGGAATTATCAATTCCAAAACCAGGGGGGCATGTGTTATCACCAGAATTTGACCGAGTCAGAGGTGGGCCGCGATCAAGATGGATTTGAAGAATATATATGGAAGGAATACGTGAATCGGCCTGTTATGCAAAGTTTGGGCTAGTTGGCCCGTGTATCTGTAATATAGTAGGATACGTGTCGGTTGGGTAGAGTTTGTCTCGTGCACGGTGGGGATTATTCCCACGTTAGAAAGTCCCTTGGACTATAAATATGTATCTAGGGTTTATGGAATAAACAACAACCAACGTTCACCACAAATCAATCTCGGCGCATCGCCAACTCCTTCGTCTCGAGGGTTTCTACCGGTAAGCATCATGCTGCCTAGATCGCATCTTGCGATCTAGGCAGCATAAGCTTCTTCGTTGTTCATGCGTTGCTCGTACTGAAGCCTTTTTGATGGCGAGCAACGTAGTTATCTTAGATGTGTTAGGGTTAGCATTGTTCTTCATATCATATGCTGTCGTAGTGCAACCCTTATGCATCTAGCCGCCCTTACACCTATCTTAGGTGTAGGGGCGGCACCCCGCTTGATCATTATTTAGTAGATCCGATCCGTTACGGTTGCTCCTTGTTCTTCAAGGATTAGTTTAATATCTGCAATAGTTAGGCCTTACAAAGGGTTGGAGGATCCAGCGACGCGTAGGGTGTCGTTTGCTAGCCCTAGACCGGATGTTCCGAGGATCAACCTTGTGTTGGTTTTTAGGCCTTGTCTAGGACCGGCTTACGATCACCGTACGTGACCGCGAGGCCCAATCGTGAGTAGGATGATCCGATTATACGGTGAAAACCCTAAATCGTCGTAGATCGCTTTAGCTTTATCTTGATCAAGCAGGACCACCATATATTCGTGCACCTCGTACGAATCATGGGTGGATCGGCTCTTTGAGCCGATTCACAGGATAACCTGAGAGCCGATCGAGGCTCGTATTTAATGTTTACGTGTATGCCATGCAGGAAACTAAGCGAGGCATCTCCATCACCTTCCTGACCAGGTATAGGTCAGGTGGCACGCCCTTGCACCAGCATCGGACGTGTGTACCAGAGGCTTTGCGGGCCGTCGCTCGGAGGGACCAGGGCCAGCCGCAGCCCTAAGTTGTTCTCGGCTCTACTGTGTTGTCCGTCGTTGCTCGCCGGTGGGTTTCTGACCGCAACAATAGCCGGGACCCAAAAGGCTGATACATACATGATGCTCTTTGTCTTAAATTTGAGCCAAGCTCATAGTTGATTAAAAAGGGGCGTTAATTGATTAACACGATCCTTGCTATTATATTCCGTCTATAAGTTACATGCTAGAACAAGGTTGTTTCATAATTTTTACTGGCCGGAATATTTCTTTTATTTATGCAATTATCCCGCAGCACCGCGCGGGGTTTCATCTAGTAGTTTTAAAAACGTAGGACGAGTAATTCAGTATACCACTGCGATACCAAATCATAAAGGAAACCAGCACAGAGAAATCTATAGCAAGAGCTCGAGCTCTATGTAACTAAAGTTTCGTAAAAAAAAAAGCTCTATGTAACTAATCGTTTTGAAAAGAAAAAAAAAATCGTAAAACTTAAAAGTCCCAGAAAATTCCAAAAAACATTACATAAAAACGTATTCCATAATTGTGTAAAATCACAATGCTAAATACATCATACTTTGGGCTACACAAAAATTACAAATTTTGACATTTTTATTCAAAGTGTAAAGCATTTCGTATTTCGATCTCACGCACTTGTAGGGTAGACCTTGAACTACACCCTTTCTTCAGATTTTTTTTAAGATTTTGAAACATGGTTTCGATTTTTTTTCAAAGAAAAACGAGCTACCTAGAGTTAAAGCTCCAAAAGGCAACGCGCATTTACCAAATATACCTCTATATTGGTTACAATAACAACTTGTATTATGGGATGGATGGAGTGGAAGATAATTGGTTGGACCATGAAATAACGTGGGACCTATCATTAGCACTATACTATAAGTTCTCTTCGAAACCAAAGTGGCCCTTAAGGTCCCATAGAAGAAGTGGATTCCTTTTGGGGTGACATCCCATATTCCCATGTAGTTCTTTGTATCGGATTATACCTTTGTTTAGGTGTCACCATGGAGCAGAAAAAAGATGTGGGGGCAGAGACCGTGCACCCTTCACCTGTGTGGTCAGGGTTGCAAAGGCAAAGACAACAGTGAGATGTTAAAGCAACAACGCTAGCCAAACCAAGGGTGGCAGCCTCTTTCGATAAATTAAAGATGTTATGTGAAGATGTCAATGGCGAAGGAAAGGTGAAGGCGGTGATTGTCGTTGCCTATTCGACGGTATTCCAGAGGAGGGATCCTCATGGAGGGGAGAAGAAGTAGGGGCCACTGGGCGGAGAGTCCTCGGGACGGTTGTACGCGATTTACCTAGCTTCGGACCACCTGCACGATGGCAAGGCCTACTGCTGCTTGTCTGGAATTATCTGGGCGCTTTCGCGTTGTTACAATGAGTTGTGGTTGTGCCTCTAGGGCTCCCGGGATCCGGCTTATAAAGGCGCACGGATCTAGGGTTTACATGGAGAGTCCTAGCCGGATTACATGTTGCCTAACTACGGTACAATATCTTGCCGTGTACGCCAAGGATCTGCCTTCCATCTACGTCGTACTGGATCCGGGTCCCTCATGGGCCTTCACGGATCCGGCTTCATCTGAAGGTCGGTTAGGATCCGGCTCCCTGATCCTGGGCCGGACTTCATCCTTCATGATCAACAGCAACTGGGCTGCCCGATGGGCCACATGCCACATCACCGTCTGTGGGCCACCCGGGCTTGCCGGATCTAGGCACTGTCGATGGTACACCCATGAAGTATACCCACAACAGTAGCCCCCAGAGTTCTCCGAGATTCACCTCTTGTTTCCGCCTTGCTAACACTTCATAGCTTCCGACAATCTTGGTGACATTGGGAAACTTGAAGAACTCCAACTTCATATTTTCTTTTTTCCAACTCTTAGTCGGAAAATACATTTACCCGTGGGACTTCATCCATCGACATCATTATTACAACGCGTCTCCGGATTACTTCCCTGCTGAGATAACGGTCAACAACTAAATTCTTACCCGGAACCTCGAAGGGTTCAAAACGGTTCCGCCAATTTTGGCGCCATCCTCGGGCGATTTGAGCGGTAACTTATCCTTAGCCATTTTTACCGCTTAGGGTTTTCGACACGTGTCAACCATCCAATGGCGCGACGCTTGCGTTCCGACCACAGGATGTGGAGCACGAATCTCTTCCCTTCGGCCTATTAATATCCGCCGTTCAACCCTAAATCACCCCATTCGCCCCCTTTTCACCTCTCAGCACAACGCCGCCTCCGAGCTCCTCCTCTGCCGCACCGGAGTCCATCGGAAGATCACCGGAGCACCATCGCTGCCGCGTGCTGTTCTTCGTGTTCTTAAGTCCGGCGAGCCACCACAGCGAAACCTCACCGCCGGTGACTCCGACCACCGCGGAATCCATTCCGGTAAGCCCTTCGAGCTTTACCTTCTCACCGTAGGTTGTAGGGATGACTACGGGTATTTGACATTGGATCCGACTAAGCTTAACCAACTCGCATTTTCTTTGTAGATGTCTTCTTCTACTCCGCCTCCCTCGTCCGAGCCGATCATGGCGACTCCAATCTCCTCCGCCCCTCCTCCCCTCGTCCCAGTCCATCTGGAGCCTCAAAAAGACTCCGGCAAGAACATTGAAGGATCATCAGCCAACCCGAAGGAAACTGCGGGCGCTGAACAAATGGAAAAGAAGATGGAGGAGGCAGCCAACAAGAAATCAAAGGCTCGCACGCGAGATAGCGAGGCCAAAGGAAAATGGTGGCCCTGCTTCACCACGGAGACCGAACTCCGCAACCTCGAGGCGGAGGGTTTTCTGAAACCCGGATCCTTGCGTACGATCCCAGGCGCCCTGTGTCCGGCTCCCGAAGCCGGAGAGTGGGTGGTGACCAAGGCGCTCGTTGAGCGTGGCTTCTCTCTCCCGCCCAGCGATTTCTTCTCGGAAATCCTGAAGGCGTACGAGCTTCAACCTCACAACATTTCTCCGAACAGCATCTTGGCCATCAGCAACCACGCAACGCTGTGTGAAGGCCACCTCCGGATAACCCTGGAACTTCCCCTCTTCCAGTACTACTTCTCCGTCAAAAAGGAGAAAGTTTCACAGACTTCCACGCTGGCCACCTGCGGTGGCGTCACCTTCAAGCTCCGCCCCGGGCGCGTGTACCCGCACACAGATCGCCATGAGTCTGTTCGGTACTGGTCCATCAACTTCTTCTACTTGAAGGACGTGTCTGATCCGGCTTCCCCAAAGGTGCTGCCAGATTTCAAGGACGCCCCCCCAGCGAGACTCCGGCCTGGACTCAATGTCCCCATCTATCCGAGGCACCTCAATTGACTCGGGCTGTTAGGCGGATCTACAAGCTAACGGACGAGGGCTTGTCGGGGAAAGACCTCACTATGTCCTAGTTCACTAAGCGGATCCAGCCCCTACAACATCGACCGCCTGCTGTTCCAGTACACGGGGCGCGACGATATCATGCGCACCTCTGAGGACAACCTCTCCGCCGACGCCTTGGATAGGCGACTCCGGGTGCTGATCAAAATTCCACGTGATCTCAAGATCCACGTTTGCAATATGGATATTCACACTAACGGCTCCGGGACCGCGGTATGTTTCCTTGGCTCAACTGTTGATTCCTTTTCAGTCTTTGCTAAATTCGTCTAAGTGTTGGCTGGGTAACTTAGCTTGAGGCCCTCGAGGAAAGCGATCTCGGAACTCTCCTCCGAGTCCCTCACGCGGGCAACACCGACCCAGAGGTCGCGTCAAGCGCGGAAGTTCCTGAAGTTCCGCGTCCCTCCAAAAGGAAAAGGGGTGCTTCCTCCGGCTCAGCCGCTAAACGTGTCCGCGAAGTGCTTAGCACCGCGGCTACCCGAAAGGCGGAGGCGGAGAAGAAGCACCTCAAACTCATCGACACCAGCAACCGAGCTCAACCCAACAACCACCAATTTTTCATGTCATCCGGGTAAGCGCTTGATTTCCGTCTGAAAAATCTTTTGCTACTGTGAATCAGCATATGCTAAATGTTATGCCTCTTTTATTTTGCAACAAAAGCTCCGGAAGCCAGCCCCCCAAGATCCCCAAGAAGAAAACCAAGCCGTCTCCGGCTTCGATGCCTGTTACCCCTAAAGCGGAGGCTCCACCAAAGCCTTCTTCATCTACTGCAGCCAATCCGAAGGACGTCATCAACGTGGATGACCTTCCCGAAGATCCCGCTACTGAATCTGGCCATGGCGGCTCCGGCAAGGGCGATTCTGGCCATGGTGACTCCGGCAAGGGCGAATCTGGCAAAGATGCATCCTCGACTCATCCTACACCAGATATACTTCGGCTGAAGCTACGGCTAATGATGCCAAACAAAAACTGCTGCTAAGTGGTGCAACTGGTACGCCCCAGACGCACCCACATCTGTTTCCGGTTCTCCAGAAGATTCCCCTCTCTCAGCGCCACGCGGAAATGTCTCGTCTGATGAACGAGGTGTGGGGAAGCCCGGATACAGAAGAGAAAATGTTGACAAAGCTCCAGGGCGAGATCAAGGTCTTCTTTGCCCAGCACAAGCATGTGCGCCAGGTAACACTAGCCCCCAAGCATTGGGTTGGACATTTTTCCGAGTAACATGTGTAAGCCGATGCTTTTAAATGCGCACCTTAGCGGAAATTTAGAATTTTCTCAATCTAAGGATTTAAACTTCTCGCCAGCCCCCAGAATTTTGAATTTCCGGCTAACTACTGCCTGCTTCTCAGAACACGCGGAAACTGCACGAAGATCTGCGCGTCCATGTGCTGGAGCAAATGACAGAGATTGAAGGGCTGCGCCAGAACGACGCGGATAGCCAGAAAGCTATATCAATCCTGGAGACCCGCGTAAAAAATTACGAAGGTAAGAACTCCGGGTTGCCCTTGAAGCTTATCAACATGTGTCTTATCATGAAAAATCATAGTGTATAATTGTGTGGTTTTCCGCCTTACAGAAGAAATTGCCTAGCGCCCCTCCATCGACACCCTTTCCGCCAAGATCGAAGTTTTGGAGGCTGAGAATGAGTCTCTCAAGAACTTCCTGAAAGAATCCTCTGAGAAGGAAGCCAAGAAGAAGGAACTCTTGGAGAAACATGGTCAAGACATGGCGGATCTTGCTGATAAGCTTAAAAAGAGCCAGCAAAGGGTCCAGACCTTGGCGTTGAAGAATAAGAGTCATGAGGCGGAGGCAGAGGGTATTGATAAGATAATTTTCCGTAAGGACCTTTTTGTTTAACTCCGGCTTCCTCATACTTTGCTTTGCCCGCGGAAGAAACTGACCATGCTTTTGACAGCGAGTCTTGGCTTTGAATGGACCAAAGAGTCGACCCTCAAAAGGACTGAAGCATATGATGAGGCGCGGAATTCAATTGATGACCTCTTCGAGGCATGTCGCGGGGTTGCCAAATCGTTGTCCCTGAAGAGAGCCGGAACCACGGTGATCGACACCATGACCAAGCTGACGCGGTAGGTGCCGGAACTCATCAAGGATTGGCAGGAGTCTTCCGCCCGCGGAGTTGCTTCCCTCGTGTTGGCGACATGCAAAGTGCACTTCCCAACCATGAAATTTGCGGATGTTGCACGCGGATCTCCCAAGGGCACCAACATGAGAGCCATTCTCGCGGAGACCCACGGTGGGCGCCAACTGTCGTTGCCTATTCGACGGTACTCCAGAGGAGGGATCCTCATGGGGGGAGAAGAAGTAGGGGCCATTGGGCGGAGAGTCCTCGGGACGGTGGTACGCGATTTACCCAGCTTCGGACCACCTGCACTATGGCAAGGCCTACTGCTGCTTGTCTGGAATTATCTGGGCGCTTTCGCGTTGTTACAATGAGTTGTGGTTGTGCCTCTAGGGCTCCCGGGATCCGGCTTATAAAGGCGCACGGATCTAGGGTTTACATGGAGAGTCCTAGCCGGATTACAGGTTGCCTAACTACGGTACAATATCTTGCCGTGTACGCCAAGGATCCACCTTCCATCTATGTCGTACTGGATCCGGGTCCCTCATGGGCCTTCACGGATCCGGCTTCATCCGAAGGTCGGTTAGGATCCGGCTCCATGATCCTGGACCGTACTTCATCCTTCATGATCAACAGCAACTGGGTCGCCCGATGGGCCACATGCCACATCACCGTCTGTGGGCTACCCGGGTTTGCCGGATCTAGGCACCGTCGATGGTACACCCATGAAGTATACCCACAACAGTGATGCCAGGAGGATGAACTATATAAAGAGGTCAGGATGGACCATAATGTTTGGCGGGTAATATAGTTTAGGGGCTCAATCCTAAAAATAAACATGCTCTACTACTTTTAGAGGGTTGGAAAACAAGGTGGCGTTGTGGCACAGAGGGTGTGCATGCCACCTTGTCGTTGAGTTTATCACTGCGAAGCAGAGTCACATACAACATGGAAGTAGCCACCTGAGCAGAGTTATGTAAGGCGTCCATGCCGTAAGGGTTGGCACATAGGCCGGGTAAACGAGGCGACCACCTAGAACCCCAACAATAGGATGGACCCAATAGCGAAGTGTATGAGTAACCACTATAGTATTATCTATTACGTGCAATATATCATCGAATATCTACAAAATAATCTATTTGTAGGTGCAACTCCCCACCATTGACCAATAGTGTGTACCAGGTACATAGGAACAAACAATTCTAATTAGTGTCAACGTGTCTGGGATAGGCTGCTAGCATTGGTCCCATAGAAGTTGATACATGTAAAATATATCCATGATATTTACATGATATATGAGGTTTTCTACATGGTTTTACATTTATTTCTAATGTTGTAGAATAGGATAACCCTATTTTACGTATTTTGATTTTCATGAACCTTTTGGATGTCAAATGGTCTAGAACTTTTTACCACATCATTTTTTCAGGAATACAAGAGGAGTTGAGGAGATGGGCTTGGAGGTGCCTGAGCCGGCCATGAGCCCTATGGTGTGGCCCCACCCATGGTCCAATCCATGGTGGGGCCTGGCCACCTAGAGCCCCTTTTCCCCTTGGTTTTGACATCCACACCTCCGTCTTCACCTAGAACCGACTATATATGCCCTTGATATCACGAAGTCGTTGGAGAGCGCCCGCAAAACATAGAATACACAAAACAGAGATGGTCATGCGAAGATTGGAGGGGCAAACGCCGTGGAGTAGCCCCTGATTGCTCCTCCTCCTTCATTAACATCATCACCATCGCAACCATGATGAAGAGGGAGTAGTCCATTCCTGGACTATGGGTTTGTGCAAGTAGTTCGTATCATTCTCTCTTGATGTTATTCACTAATAAGTACCATGTGAGATGGTTTACGTGAATGTGGTCACATATGTATTACTTTGATGGACGATCTTTTGTTATAAGATGAGTTATGAGATGCAGAGTATATTTTATGCATGATATATTTGTATATGCATATGTTACTCCGTTCATGTATAATATTTTTTGATCTAACTTTTATGCAACCCATGTAGAAATGTGTGTGTTAGTTGGAGTAATCTGGTAGTAAGCATGTTCATAGTGACAACATATTTATGCGTTACTATGGTCTTTACCTTTCTATTGGTTACCTCACTCGAGATAAATGAATGTGTATGCTATTGTTCAACTTGTGAATTCTGAATAGTCTTGTTTGCTCAAGATATTATCGTATGAATCAACATCATGTCAATATTCTTAAGGCAATGCTCTTTTAATGTTAAACTTGGTTGAGCAAGTTTTCCCAATCAAGGATGTATTAGTGAGATGTGTTGCATCATCTATATGCTAGGACATGATGCCCATATGAATGTTTATCAATCACTTCATGTTAAAGTGTATCATTCGTTAACTAATTATCTAAAGCTTATCAATCTCTATGCTAGGACATGAGTCCCAACGAGTTGGTAAACACGTGTAGGGTTTATTGTTATTAGAGGTCTATAAGTTCACTACTAGAAAATAGGCTATCAGTGGCGCACTTGTTTTTGTTTTTTGTACCAGTGGCACACCTATTTTTGTCTCAAACATATGTTAACTAGAACTTATCTAGAACAATTCCTTTCATGTTTCTTTCTTCAGAAACTTGCAAGAGCACTTATTTATGACAAATGGTACCAAGCACATTGTAGACTAACATATCGTGCAATATGTATGCAAAATTATTTGATTCTTCATTTGTTGGGGATTACTATTAGTTTCTCTCAATTTTGTTTCTTCATGTAATGCACGGGTCCTCAACTTAGTACTAAAGTGACTTTACGTCACAAGATAAATCTAAACCCAGAAAAATTGGTAAGGAATCGTGCCAAGAGTTCAATTTATACTCAGTAGTTTTCATAAATATGCTTACCTAGCTAATCATACACTAGAAACTGCTATTAAGATTTTTCTTGACCATATGATTCAAAAATATCTACACCATAATTATTACAATAATGTTTTATGCAATTGCCAAAAAAGAATTTATGAAGGAAACAGTGTCACAGAATAATATTAAAGTTTAGAACAACGCAAGTGTTTTTCATCGACATTCATTATAATTATATAATAAATAATACTACATCTATTATTTCTTAACTTTTGATGTGGTTAGCTATGCGATAATAATAGAAAGGTAGACTCATTAAAACTGCATCATGCTAAAATAAATTGTGAATAAATATAAAAGTTTGCTATAAATTATTGGTTTTCATGTTGAACCACCTCGGGTTCAAATTATTCGTGAACTGCCCAAACATGTCATGTAGATTAAAGTTATCAGGTTGAAAACACCTACATAGCAAAGTAGTTGTACGTCTGCATAGTTTCCAGCAGTGTTGCGTGGTAGTAGACACCCGGCAAAAAATGAGTAATCTCCTAGTATATTAGCTCTTGGTTGGGTGTGAGTAGGTAGTGACAACAAGATGACCGTAGATACGGTTAAAAGTAATGTGATGATATGAAGGAAATCAGATGGAAAACTAATGTTCACTTATTTGCTTAGAATTAATAATATTTTAGTCAACTACACACTAGATCCTACTACTATTGCCTCCCAAAAGAGCTTATTGTCTCCACTGCTTTCGTTGGAGTGTCGGTAGCCATGACTCCCATTAGAGTATTATGTATTATTATTTGGCCTAACTTCCAAATAAAAGAACAAGTGAAAACAATTAATCAAATTAATAGATAGAGAAATTTTGTGAACATGAACACCTTTGTGGAAAAAAAATTGAACAATTCAGTTGTGGTGTGAGGGCAATCCATTTAGTATTGGGGTGAAAGTTCTTCTTGAAGTCAGATATGGAGGGAACAAGCATGATAAAATAGACATTGGCATGTTTGTGTGCATGTGGAACGCACGTCCCACTATGCCATCAAGCTCCATAAGTTTGTTTTGAGATTGTATAAGAGCAGCGATATGGATCCTGAGCTCCAAACAACTTGTAATTTTTAAAAGTATCAAAAAAGTGTATTTAAATTTCCAAATTATCAAAAAAGTGTATTTATATTTTCAAGACTAACAAAAAATGTGTGTTTAAATTTTCAAGATTTATGTTTTTAGTAACTTTTTCTTAAAAAATATGTTGTATTTGTGGCTAAATAAAAGATGGTTCGAAGTAGGCATTAGAAAATTCATTTTAGCCATCGCATTTGTCTTTGTGTAGGTCACATATCGGTGTAAGTAAGAGAATCCAAATGTTTTGGCATATTTGGCTATCTCATCTCTCTAAAGTTAGTGGGTTGTTCGATGCTGGTCCCCCGATCGCATGATGGGCGGCGACTACATCGAGGCTGATGGGGTAATAAAACCGGTTGATGATTCTGGTGGAGCCGTATGTTTGATGGCAGTGTGTCATATGTTTCCTTTATTATGGTGACCTAAGAGCAAAAGTATCACCTTAATTATTATCAGGCCTACCGGGGGCTTTGTTGCGAGGGTCTGCCAGCAGCCTGTACCAAGTTGTATAAGCATGTTTACCATATAGGTCTATCCGTTTTGAATTCCCGTGTGATCAAAATTCAGTTTTAGTACATCTATAAGTTGATTAGCCTGTTTTTTTAAGGAAATCGGGAGGGGATAACCCCTACCTACATTTTATTAAAAAGAAGCTAAGGCAGCTCTAGGAGTTACAAAACCAGAGGATACAGGGGTGGACAAAGAGGTGTATCTACAAGAAAAGAAACAAACAAAAGAACAGATAACCCATATTTTTCATTGGAATCATGCTGCCCGATCTAAAAACCAGAGAGAAAGTGCAGTTTTCTCATCTTTCCTAGCCCTATGAGACCAAAGCTTGCAAGTCTCCAAGCATTATTGCTGGGCTACAATGTGAATTGGAACATCGAGATCATCAAAAACCTTCCTATTTCTTGACAGCCAAATGCTCCACAAAGAAGCGGTAATGACCAAGTCTCAAGCTTTGTTTTTCGGAGCCAAACATCTATCCCTGGCAGCATCATAAATACCCGATAATTCGGTAATACCGGACATGTCAATCCCTAGGAGAGCAAGGATTTGGGTTGTGTGCCCACAGTCCAGCGCAAAGTGCTCTACCGTCTCCCTTGCCTTACAACCAAAGGGGCAACTCTCATCATTAACAATTTTCTGCCGTAATAAAACCGACCTCACTTTGATCATTCCTTTAATCAGTAGCCAAGCTTACCTTTTTTCGGTGCGGCGCACTTCCAAATCGAGTCTGCACTCACATGCCTTATGTCACCCCAATTGATGATCTTGTACAGATTACTGACCGAGAAAGTGTCAGACTTATCAAATCGCCATCCTCTCTTATCACCCTCCGAGGATCGGAGTGCACAGGAGTGTAAGAAAAGCAACATCACGTCCTTTTCTTGTGCCGCCCTATCAGAAGTGATATGTTTTAAAGGGGTTGATTAGCTTGTTACCCTATATGTTGACAAGATCCATGTTGTACAGGACAACCCACCACATTTGGTATGGAAATACAGAATTACAAGAAACCTTGTACACGGTACAGCTTCTCTCTTACACGCTCAAACTTCTAAGAACTTGTTGATTACTCCTGAGCTCAGTTCTACAAGCTCAAATAATTAGTAACCAGAAGTACAGCACAAGACAGGCTGACAAACTGACAAGAAACTATGCTAAAAGTGTGGAGACCTGAAAACGTAACCTAAATGTACTTAAAACCTGAAAAGATGTGCACAAACAGTATATAAATGCTTGACACACAAAAATTAAGCAATAGTGATATACTGATACTTAATATTCAAACTTGACCACACAAAAGAACAGTGCAATGATCTTATACGGCCCCTAAAATACTTTTGATACATGGACCTTGTATCTAGCACAGCACAAAAATAAATAGGTAAAGAAAACATTTCCGGTTAACATAAATGTGAAGATGCAAAAACTTGAAGCTGGCGTTGTAAGAGCATCTCCAACAGGCGCGCTAAACCTCCGTTTCGGCGCGCTGTAAACCACTGGCGAGCGTGATACCGAATTTTCCCTCGCCGGAGGCTCTATTTTGCAGCGCGCGTTGGTGCGGGAAAAAAGCACCTCCGCCGGGCGCGGCAAAATACAGCGCGCGGGGGCGCGGAAAACAGTTTTCTACACTACTATGCATCTCACAAGATCAAATACTCACACATAAATCATGAAACAAATGATGTACCATAATTTAAATGGAAACAAAGTGCAACACACATCACATAGTGCAAACGGCACACAAAATGACGTTGTTCAACAATGACACACGACATATGGTTCAAATGGACAAAGTGGAATACACAATTTGCATATCACACATGCATATCACACTTCCGCATTTTCCAAGTCAACACCTTCTTCTTCCTCATCTTCTTGGGTTGAAGGAGGAATAGTAGCATTCATGGAAGACACGAAGCCTCCCGGTGGTGCTCCCATACACACCACTCACCGAGCCTCCCATAGTCCCTCCAAACACTCCTCCATAGGTTGGTCCTCTCATGCCGGCCATGCCTCCATAGCCTCCCATGCCGGCCATGCCTCCCATGCCGGGCATGGGCATGCTTCCCATACCGGCCATGCCACCCATGGTGGGCATGGGCATGCTTCCCATGCCGGTCATGCCTCCCATGCCTCCTCCAAACGTCGGCATGCCTCCTCCAAACATGCCGGTCGTGGGTGTGTTCATGTTGGCTACCAACAATCTCTACTTGGCCAACACTTCATCGCGAAGAAGGTTGATGTACTCCTTTTGCCTCTCATCCATATGGGAAGTATCCATCAAGAAAAGCTTCCTCTCCTCCTCCGCTAGGCGTGCATGCTCCTCGGTGGCTTGCCTCTTCTCCTCCAAAGCCAACTTCCTCTCCTCGTTGGTGGCAATCCTCTCCTCCAAAGTGGCTCTCCTAGCTTCAATAGCATCCATAGCCTCTTTCTCCAAGTTTCTTTGCATCTTTCTATCTTCATTTGCTTGCAACCGTGCATTTGCAATCCTTTCCATAGCCATTGCAATGTCGTCATCTCCGGCCTTCTTTCCCTTCATATCTTTGGCAGTCTTCCTACCATGCACATTCCTCCGCCCATTGTTGACGGAGTGAGCAGTGGAGCTTCTCTTCTTGCCTTCATCACTTGAATCATCATCATCGATGATTGTTGCATCACCGGTAGCATTGGCCGCCATAGTTGCCGCATCCAACTTGCCGCGGGTCTTCCACTTCTCTTCATTCCCTAGCACTTCATAGCAATGATGCAAGGTGAATGGCTTGCCAAGAATATTGTTGCCTTTCTTGTTCTTCTTTCCCACATCCCTAAACAATCCTTGAGCCATAGAGTTCTACAAAGCAAGCAAAAGAGAATAGATGAGCTATATGAAATACAACCGTATTCTTCACATATGAGCCATATGGTCAACATAGTAGTAGAATGGCTTACCCTATCATTCTCATTTGTGCCACTTGGATTAAGAACATCGACGTTGGCTTGCATGCCCGCCCATTTTTGGCAATTGGTGTTGATGCCGGACCAACGGGACCGAAGTGAGCGCATGGTTCGCTCGTTCCCACTTGTGTTGTGTGTGTTGAAGTACTCCGTCATCCTCACCCAATATGTTTCTCTTGTTTGATCGGTACCGGTTGTTGGATCCATTCCAATTGTCAACCACGTCTTGCGAAGCAACTTGTCCTCCGCTATGGTGTAGTTGGCCGATCGACTGGGATGGCGAGGTTCAATCAACCCTTCTCCTTCCTCATCTACATCCTCATATTCCTCCTCTCCATCGGCGGCTTCATCATGCATGAACGAAGACCCAACATTCATCGTCTCCATGAATGTGTCATCATCGACTCTACATTGCAATGAAATTCAATGAGGACCGGCTAGGTATGCATCTAAACTACAATTTGGATGAAAAGTATTGTTTTTTACCTCTCGAGCATTTCATCATGCACCGTATATGCGCCCGCGCGGCTGCCAAACGGAGGCGCCGGCTGACTCGTCGTCATCGGAGGAGGAGGAGGCGTCTGGCTCGTCGGAGGAGGAGGCGGCTGCGGCCGGCGGGAGGCGGGCGCCTTCGCTTTCTTCGGCGGCGCGACGGAGGCGGCACCGATGGACGGCCGTTTGGTCGACGGCGCCTTCCCCCTCCTCGGCGCGGCCCGCGCGTTGCCGGTGCCCTGCGCGGCTGCCATCTGCGCGGCGGCTGCGCCTGCGTGTAGCGCCCCACGCGGCGGGACGAAGAGCGCGCGCGCAGCTGCCGTTGTGTTGGCGCCGTCGGCGCCGCCGCTAGGGTTTGGCGCATTTGGCGGCGGCACGGCGGAAGCGGCGGCGGCTGAGGGTGGGACGGAGTAGGGTGGAGCCGGTGGGTTGCCGTAGGAACCGTCCATCGTCGGGATTGCGCCGACGGCCGCGCGGAGACGACGGATTGGGCGCTCGGGCGGCGACGCGGAAGGGGAAGTTTCAACGCGGGGGTTTTTTCGCGCGTGGACGAGCGATACCGCGCGCTGTAGCCGGCGCACAAACTATGCCGCTCGCGATAGCGCAAACCCGCCCGCGCCCTAAAAAAAATTACAGCGGCGCGCGGTTTGCAGCACCTGCTGGAGGGTCGCTTTTCCTCCCGCGCGCTGCAAACCAACAATTTTTATGCCGCGCCCGCGTTTTAGCGCGCCTGTTGGAGATGCTCTAAGATAGGGCGAATCCTCGGCCCAGTGTACTGTTTTTAGGATGACAGCATCCACGTTTCAATGACCAAATCCATATGTATATGCTATTTCCTGATTATTTGAACACTGCTACCAACCACCGAGGAGCTGGTTCCTCTTCGTCGCAATAATACGCACACGCTTGGACTGACCTTTTTTGCTCATCTATCCTAAATACGGAAACCTGATATCAGATACGTCTGCATGTATTTTGTCTCAAACATCTAGGAATGTCACGGTACTCATGAAGATTAGTCATCTTGTACTACTTAAAGAAAGATACCATTACACAATCCCATTATGGTGACGATATGTGAGACGGTGATCTGCAAGAGTGAAGGGCCGCACGAGGGACCGAATCATGTTATCCGAATAACGCACCTCCAGTGGATCTCGATGTCTCCAAGAACCAATGCTCAGAGAATGCAGCACAACAGGGTCAACCGGTCAAGGTTTGATACAACGGAGCAAACAGAGTTTCTCAAGGTCGGGGCGGGTACCGGACTCCGGCGAAGACAGTGGCTTTTTTTTTAGGACAAACTGCTAGTGTCGAGAGTACTCTTTCGCAATGCCCTCCGTTTGGGCTTAGGGTTGATGCAATCTTGTAGGCTGACACGAGAGATCGGTTAATAGATAAACAGGAAGAGCGATTTTATCCAGGTTCGGGATCCTTGATGGGGTAAAACCCTTACGTCCTGCATGTCTGATCTTGATTATGAAAATATCGGGTTACAATGAGGTGACGAAGGTTTCGGCTGTGATCTCGTCGAGAGGCTAAGTACTATGGGACCTAGCTCTGGACTTATGGTGGCTAAAGCTGCTAAGATTGATTGTGTGCCTCGGCAGCCCCTCTCCTGGCCCTTATATTAGGGAACAGGTCTGAAGAGATCCGTCCGGGTACGACTAGGTTACAAAAGACCCTAGTTCTAAACTTTCCTTGTTCGATTCGCCTCTTCGTCTTGTTCTTTAAAGAATCTTCTTCGGCACCGACGTAGTGACCCACCTTGCCATCGGGTGTCTTCATTGGTCTCCAGTTGGGCCGTACAGGATAGGGCAATAACAGTTACCCGAAGGGTCATGCCCACGTCAGTAGCCCCCGAGTGTCTAGCCGAAGATATTTCGGGAAGAGACTAAAGCATGCCTCTACTGAATGCTCTTCTCTGTTGATAATTCTTGTCCTCCTTGTAACAGCATCATCTTCTTCTATCGGGTGCGCGTTCAGCGCTTCCGATGGGAGTAGCTCCCGAGTCTAGGTACGGATGCTTGCAATCCGTGCGTAGACTCAAGTTGTGCCACTCGAATGCCTTCTTCTGCCGAAGCTTTCTGCAAATCTTCATAGGTCATCCGATACATTTGCATCGGAGCTTCAATACTTTTAAGTAAGGTTTAATGCGTAAAGGATATTGAGTAACGTGCCCAACTTTGCTGGTTAACTGCCGACGGAAAAACAACGTTACCCTATCGTCTCAAACGTATCTATAATTTCTTATGTTCCATGCTAGTTTTATGACAATACTCACATGTTTTACATACACTTTATATCATTTGGATGCATTTTCCGGCACTAACCTATTAACAAGATGCCGAAGCGTCAGTTCCTGTTTTCTGCTGTTTTTGGTTTCATAAATTTTACACAGGAAATATTCTCGGAATTGGACGAAACAAAAGCCCACGGCCCTATTTTTCATGGAGTCTTCCAGAACACCGAAGAGGAGTCAAGGAAGGGCAGCAGGGGACCCACACCCTATGGCGGCGCGGGTGGCCCCCTGGCCGCGCCGACCTATGGGGAGGGAGCCCCCTGGCTCCCCCGACGCTGCCCCTTCGCCTATATATTCTCCCCGTCGCGAAAACCCTAAAAAATCAAGTCATATTCCACGAAGAGTTCCGTAGCCGCCGCCATCGCGAAGACAAGTTTTGGGGAACAGAAGTCTCTATTCCGGCACGCCGCCGGGACGGGGAATTGCCCCCGGAGTCATCTCCATAGACACCACCGCCATCTTCATCGACGTTGCTGTCTCCCATGATGAGGAGGGAGTAGTTCTCCCCCGAGGCTGAGGGCTCTACCGGTAGCTATGTGATTCATCTCTCTCTCCCATGGTGTGATCTTTATGAATATGTAGATGTTACTCTTGTCTATTATGCACTCTAGAGGTTACTTTAATATGAACTCCGGATGTTGTGGAGCTTGTTTACTCCGGCTTGAGGAAGCTCTTGTAGCCCTACACAATGAATGGTGTTTGTTATCCAACAAGAGAGTGTTTGAGGGTAGCATTTATTTGTTCATCTATGTGATCATAGGCTTTGCAATCTAGATGTCATATGCTATTCAAGTGTTTTATTATGTGAACTTTGGAGTTACTATGACCTCGGTGTAATGGTGACAGTGTGTGCGCCGTGTGTAACTCCCTTATGAATTTTGGTGTGTTAGTACCTCCTATGAATGCTCACGGTGACAGTGTGGGGTGTTTATTAGTACTTGGGAATACGCCTTTGAGGTGTGCTTTTGCACACTTGCCCAATAAATTTGAGTTCTTTATCCAACAGGAGAGTAGTATGATGAAGTGCTTATATTATATTCAATTATGATTGCAATGTTGAGAGTGGCCACTAGTGAAAGTAGGATCCCTAGGCCTTGTTTCCAAATACTGCAAACATCGCTTATTTACTGTTTTACTGCATCTTTACTTCCTGCAATATTTACTTCAGATCGCAATTACCGTTTACCACCATCTATACCACCTGTGTTTTAATATCTCTTCGCCGAACTAGTGCACCTATACATCTGACAAGTGTATTAGGTGTGTTGGGGACACAAGAGACTTCTTGTATCTTAATTGCAGGATTACTTGAGAGGAATATCTCTGACCTCTACCTCCCTGAGTTCGATAAACCTTTGGTGATTCACTTAAGGGAAACTTGCTGCTGTTCTACAAACCTCTGCTCTTGGAGGCCCAACACTGTCTACAGGAATAGAAGCGTGCGTAGACATCAAGCTATTTTCTGGCGCCGTTGCCGGGGAGGTAAGGTAAAAGGTATTCACATCCTCCGACTACTAAGCTATTTCCTAGCACTGTTGCCGGTGTGTGAGTGCTCGAAGATATCTCCTTTAGATTCTGCAATTATATCTTTTTGTTTCTTGTTTTTATTTTCACTAGTTAGGCTTAATGGAAAACAACAACAAAATTAGAGATCTTTATGAACTTTATATTGAATTAGGACATGATGTGTTTGAAGAGAGAATTAAAAAACTCATGGAACTTTGTTTGCAAAATAGTTGTAGCAATGTTATTAGCATGAACTCTTTGAATACTATTATTGCTAATGCTACGGAAGAATTTAAACTTGGGGAAGCTGGTTGTGATATTTTTAGTCCCCCAAGTTTTGAGGAGAAAATTTTCTTTGATGATACTTTGCCTCCCATTTATGATGATTATAATGATAGTTATATTTTGGTGCCACCTACTATGGACGATAAAGTTTATTATGATTATACCATGCCTGCAATTTATGATAATTACAATGATGGTTGTGATAGTTTTACTCCCACTATTACTAATAAAATTGATTATGCTTATGTGGAGACTAATGATACTTTTATGCATGTGAATAAGAATGCTTTATGTGATAGTTATATTGTTGAGTTTGTTCATGATGCTACTGAAAATTATTATGAGAGAGGGAAACATGGTTATATGCATCCTAATAATATTAAGTTTCCCCTCTTTATGTTGAGAATCTTGAAGTTGCGCTTGTGTTGCCTTTCTATGCTTGTTGCATTATGCTTACATGACTTGTTTATTTACAAGATTCCTTTTCATAGGAAGTGGGTTAGACTTAAAATTGTTTCTTATTTGCTTTTGATGCTCTCTTTTGTTTCAACTCTTATTTCTTGCGCGAGCATCAATAAATTACTGAGCTCATCTTAATGGCTATAAAGAAAGCACTTCTTGGGAGATAACCCATGTTTTTATTTTTCTACTGTTTTGTTGTGTCTTGGAAGTTGTTAGTACTGTAGCAACCTCTCCTTATCATGTTTATTTCATTGTTGAGCCAAGTAAAGTCTTTGATAGTAAAGTTGATACTAGATTTGGATTCCTGCGCAGAAACAGATTTTTACCTGTCACGAATTTGAGTAGATATCTCTGTAGGAAACTCGTAAAATGCTGAAACAATTCATGCGTGATCCTCAGATATGTACGCAACTTTCGTTCAATTTGAGCATTTTCATCTAAGCCTGTTAAGTGCCTCGAAAAAATCATCTTTACAGACAGATACGTTTGAGACGTATCAAGCATCCCCAAGCTTAGTTCCTACTCGCCCTCGAGTAGGTAAACGATAACAATGATAATTTCTTAAGTGACATGCTACCAACATGATCTCTTGATCAATACTATTGTAAAACATATGAGATGAATGAAGTGATTCAAAGCAATGGTGAAGATGATGATTAAACAACTGAATCATATAGCAAAGACTTTTCATGAATATTACTTTCAAGACAAGCATCAATAAGTCTTGCATAAGAGTTAACTCATAGAGCAATAGATTCAAAGTAGAAGGCATTGAAGCAACACAAAGGAAGATTAAGTTTCAGCAATTGCTTTCAACTTGTAACATGTATATCTCATGGATAGTTGTCAACATAAAGCAATATAACAAGTGCAATAGGTAAACATGTAAGAATCAATGCACACAGTTGACACAAGTGTTTGCTTCTAAGATAGAAAGAAGTGGGTAAACTGACTCAACATAAAGTAAAAGAAAGGCCCTTCGCAGAGGGAAGCAGGGATTAAATCATGTGCTAGAGCTTTTCAAGTTTTGAAATCATATAGAGAGTATAAAAGTAAAGTTTTGAGAGGTGTTTGTTGTTGTCAACGAATGGTAATGGGTACTCTAACTACCTTATCAACCAGACTTTCAAGAGCGGCTCCCATGAAGGACGTTATCTCTACCAGCAAGGTAGATCATCCCTCTTCTCTTTTGTTTACACATGTATTTTAGTTTCATTATCTATAGATGACACTCCTCCCAAGCTTTTGCTTACACAAGCCATGGCTAACCAATTCCTCGGGTGCCTTCCAACATTCACATACCATGGAGGAGTGTCTATTTGCAAAATTAAGTTGCTTACTGATAGATCAGGGCAAAGCATGTGAAGAGAATTATTAATGCAAGTTAATTAATTGGGGTGGGCACCCTATTGCCAGCTCTTTTTGCAAAATTATTGGATAAGCGGATATGCCACTAGTCCATTGGTGAAAGTCTATCCGAAGTAAATGACAAGATCGAAAGATAAACACCACATACTTCCTCATGAGCTATAAAACATTGACACAAATAAGAGATAATAGCTTTTGAATTGTTTAAAGGTAGCACATGAAGTATTTGCTTGGAATGGCAGAGAAATACCATATAGTAGGTAGGTATGGTGGACACAAATGGCATAGTTTTGGCTCAAGGATTTGGATGCACGAGAAGTATTCCCTCTCAGTACAAGGCTTTGGCTAGCAAGGTTGTTTGAAGCAAACTCAAGTATAAAACGGTGCAGCAAGACTCACATATGAACATATTGTAAGCATTATAAAACTTTACATCGTCTTCCTTGTTGTTCAAACACCTTAACCAGAAAATATCTAGACTCTAGAGACCAATCATGCAAACCAAATTTTAACAAGCTCTATGTAGTTCTTCATTAATAGGTACAAAGTACATGATGCAAGAGCTTAAACATGATCTATATGAGCACAACAATTGCCAAGTATCAAATTATTCAAAACATTATACCAATTACCACATGAAGCATTTCCTGTTTCCAACCATATAACAATGAACGAAGTAGTTCAACCTTCGCAATGAACATTAAGAATAAAGCTAAGAACACTAGTGTTCATATGAACAAGCGGAGCGTGTCTCTCTCCCACACAAGCATGAATTTATTCAGAGAATGAAAATAACAAAACAAAAATAAAAGCACACAGACGCTCAGAGTAAAGAACATATGATGTGACCGAATAAAAATATAGTTTCAAGAGAAGAAACCTGATAAATTGTTAATGAAGAAGGGGATGCCTTGGGCATCCCCAAGCTTAGATGCTTGAGTCTTCTTGAAATATGCAGGGATGAACCACGGGGGCATCCCTAAGCTTAGACTTTTCACTCTTCTTGATCATATATCATCCTCCTCTCTTGACCCTTGAAAACTTCCTCCACACCAAACTTAAAACAAACTCATTAGAGAATTAGTGCATAATCAAAAATTCACATGTTCAGAGGTAACACAATTATTCTTAACACTTCTGGACATTGCCCAAAGCTATTGGAAGTCAATGGAACAAAGAAATCCATTCAACATAGCAAAACAGGCAATGCGAAATAAAAGGCAGAATCTGTCAAAACAGAACAGTCCGTAAAGACGAATTTTTTAGAGGCACTGGACTTGCTCAGATGAAAAAGCTCAAATTGAATGAAAGTTGCGTACATATCTGAGGATCACGCACGTAAATTGGCAGATTTTTCTGAGTTACCTACAGAGAGCCCTGCCCAAATACGTGACAGACAGAAATCTGTTTCTGCGCAGTAATACAAATCTAGTATTGACTTTACTATCAAAGACTTTACTTGGCACAACAATGCAATAAAATAAAGATAAGGAGAGGTTGCTACAGTAGTAACAACTTCCAAGACTCAACAAAACAGTAGCAATATAAAGACATGGGTTATCTCCCAAGAAGTGCTTTCTTTATAGCCATTAAGATGGGCTCAGCAATTTTAATGATGCACTCCCAATAAATAAGAGTTGAAGCAAAAGAGAGCATCAAAAAGCAAATTCAAAACACATTTAAGTCTAACCCACTTCCTATGAAAAGGAATCTTGTAAATAATCAAATTCATGAAGCATAATGCAACAAGCATAGAAAGATAAAACAAGTGTAACTTCAAGATTTTCAGCAAAAAGAGAGGTGTTTTAGTAACACGAAAATTTCTACAACCATATTTTCCTCTCTCATAATAACTTTCAGTGGCATCATGAACAAATTCAACAATATAACTATCAAATGAAACATTCTTATCATGAGCTATATGCATAAAATTATTACTCTTCACATAAGCATAATCAATTTTATTAGTTGTAGTGGGAGCAAATTCAACAAAGTAGCTATCATTATTATTCTCATCAAGTGTAGGAGGCATAGTATAATCATAATAAAATTTACTCTCCATAGTAGGCGGCACCAGAAGACCACTATCATTATAATCATCATAAATAGGAGGCAAAGTATCATCAAAGAAAATTTTCTCCTCAATGCTTGGGGGACCAAAAATGTCATGCTCATCAAAACTATCTTCCCCAAGCTTAGAATTTTCCATATCATTAGCAACAATGGTGTTCAAAGCGTTCATACTAATATCATTGCTACTAGCATGCAAATAAGATTCCATAGCTTTTTTAATTTTCGCATTAAACCATTCATGTCTTGACTCAGGAAATAGTTTAAAAAGCTCACAGATGTTTTCCATTATGCCTTACTAGTGTTTAACAAGAAACAAAAAGATGCAATTGCAGGATCTAAAGGAAATAGCTTCGAGCACACACACAACGGCAATAGAAAAGTACTTAGTTACCTGGGACCGGAGTATGAGTGCTTTTTACCTTTCCTCCCCGGCAACGGCGCCAGAAAAGTGCTTGATGTCTACGGGTGCTTCTATTCTTGTAGACAGTGTTGGGCCTCCAAGAGCAGAGGTTTGTAGAACAGCAGCAAGTTTCCCTTAAGTGGATCACCCAAGGTTTATCGAACTCAGGGAGGAAGAGGTCAAAGATATCCCTCTCAAGCAACCCTGCAATCACGATACAAGAAGTCTCTTGTGTCCCCAACACACCTAATACACTTGTTAGATGTATAGGTGCACTAGTTCGGCGAAGAGATAGTGAAATACAAGTAGTATGGATGTATATGAGTGGTAATAGCAATCTGAATAAAATATGGCAGCGAGTAAACATGCAACAGAACAGTAAATAAACGGAGATTCGATGTTTGGAAACAAGTCCTAGGGATCATACTTTCACTAGTGGACACTCTCAACATTGATCACATAATAAAACCACTCTACACTCTCTTGTTGGATGACAAACACCATTAATTGTGTAGGGCTACAAGAGCACCTCAAAGCCGGAGTTAACAAGCTCCACAACATTCGATGTTCATATTTAAATAACCTTAGAGTGCATAATAGATCATTGCAATTATACCAAGTACTAACATAGCATGCACACTGTCACCATCACACTATGAAAGGAGGAATAGATCACATCAATACTATCATAGTAATAGTTAACTCCATAATCTACAAGAGATTACAATCATAACCTACGCCAAGAACTACATGATGCACACACTGTGACCATTACATCATGAAGGAGGAATAGAGTACTTTAATAACATCACTAGAGTAACACATAGATGAATAGTGATACAAAACTCATATGAATCTCAATCATGTAAGGCAGCTCATGAGATCATTGTATTGAAGTACATAGGAGAGAGATTAACCACATAGCTACCGGTACAGCCCTTAGCCTCGATGGAGAACTACTCCCTCCTCATGGGAGACAGCAGCGTTGATGAAGATGGCGGTGGTGTTGATGGAGAAGCCTTCCGGGGGCACTTCCCCGTCCCGGCGGCGTGCCGGAACAGAGACTTCTGTCCCCCGAATCTTGGCTTCGCGATGGCGGCGGCTCTGGAAGGTTTCTCGTACCGTGGCTTTTTTCGTATCGAAGATTTAGGTCAGGGGGCTTCTTATAAGCGAAGAGGCGGAGTCGAAAGGGTTACGGAGGCGCCACACAATAGGGGGGCGCCCTCCCCTTGGGCCGCGCCGCCCTACTGTCTGGTGGCCCTGTGGCCCTCCTCTGGTCCCTCTCGGGTGTTCTGGAAGCTTCGTGGAATTCTAAGATGCTGGGCGTTGATTTCGTCCAATTCCGATAATATTTCCTTACTAGGATTTCTGAAACCAAAAACAGCAGAAACGAGGCGGCACTTCGGCATCTCGTTAATAGGTTAGTTCCGGAAAACGCATCAAAACGATATAAAGTGTGAACAAAACATGTAGGTATTGTCATAAAACTAGCATGGAACATAAGAAATTATAGATACGTTTGAGACGTATCACGGACTATTCTGTTTTGATAGATTCTGCCTTTTATTTCGCATTGCCTCTTTTACTGTGGTGAGTGGATTTCTTTGTTCCATTAAATTTCAGTTGTCTTGGGTAATGTCCGGAAGTGTTGGGAATGATTGTGTCCTTGCTGAACATGTGAATTTTTGATTATGCACTAACCCTCTAATGAGAATGCTTTGAGTTTGCTATGAAGGAAGTTTTCAAGGATCAAGAGAGGAGGATGATATGATATGATCAAGAAGAGTGAAAAGTCTAAGCTTGGGGATGCCCCCATGGTTCATCTCTGCATATTTCAAGAAGACTCAAGCGTCTAAGCTTGGGGATGCCCAAGGCATCCCCTTCTTCATCAACAACTTATCAGGTCACCTCTAGTGAAACTATATTTTTATTCCGTCACATCTAATGTGCTTTACTTGGAGCGTCTGTGTGCTTTTATTTTTGTTTGTGTTTGAATAAATTCGGATCCTAGCAATCCTTGTGTGGGAGAGAGACACGCTCCGCTTTTTCATATGAACACTAGTGTTCTTCGCTTTTACTTTTAATGTTCAATGGCAAAAGTTGAAAGCCGCAACTCTTATTGTTATTTTGTTGGAAACAGAAAATGCTTCATGTGGTAATTGGTATATTGTCTTGAATAATTTGATACTTGGCAATTGTTTTGAGCTCTCAAGTAGATCATGTTTAAGCTTTTGCATCATGTAGTTTAAACCTATTAGTGGAGAACTACTGTAGAGCTTGTTGAAATTTGGTTTGCATGATTGGTCTCTCTAAGGTCTAGATATTTTCTGGTAAAAGTGTTTGAGCAACAAGGAAGACAGTGTAGAGTCTTATAATGCTTGCAATATGTTCTTATGTAAGTTTTGCTGTACCGGTTCATACTTGTGTTTGCTTCAAATAACCTTGCTAGCCAAAGCCTTGTACTGAGAGGGAATGCTTCTCGTGCATCCAAAACCTTGAGCCTTGTTTGTAATAATATGTCCATTGACTGCAGCACTCGCGTATTTTCTCGAGGCTTGGATGGGTTGTTGCGTATCATTAACCGCAGCTCCCGATGGGAGTATTTAATTAATGATACTGTATAAACGTATTTTTGCCCAGCGCTCCCGATGGGAGTAAGAGCCAATGACGGAGGCCCCGAAAAATTGTTCGGATAATGAGGCCTGAAACAATAAAGGTAGAAACCCGATCAGAAATTTTATTCATAATATAAGACAAGCTTAGGAGCTACCAAATAACAAGTAAATGATAGTTATATCCTATGCGTAGAATCGTCGCAAATGTGCAACATTCCAGGGATTTTCAACGTCTTCACCCGAAGCTGGATTCTTGAGACGATAGGCTCCCCATGGTATCACTTTAGTGATGATGAATGGCCCTTCCCATGGAGATTCGTGCTTCAGGGGTCTTTCCTGTTTTAGTCGTAGTACCATATCTCCAACACTGAAGCTTCGATTGTGTACTCGTCGACTGTGGTAATTCCTTAACGCCTGTTGATACACCGTTGTTCTTGCCAAGGCGATGTCCTGAGCTTCGTCAAGGAGGTCCACAGCATCTTGCAGCGCACTATTGGAAGTTGCTTCCGTGTACGCAATCACCCGAGGGGCTTCGAACCGAACATCGGCTGGCAAAACTGCTTCGGCTCAGTATACTAAGAAGAACGGAGTGTACTGAGTTGATCTGTTGGGTGTAGTGCGCAGACTCCAAAGTACGGATGGCAATTCTTCGACCCAAGCTCCAGCTGCACCCGTAAGGCGCTTTTTGAGGCCATCTCCTATTAGACCATTGATCCTTTCGACCTGACCGTTGGTTTGGGGATGTGCCACTGAAGCAAATTTTAGTTTAATACCACCGTCGTTGCAAAACTTCCGGAGTTTTTTGGACTCAAAGTTAGTTCCATTGTCTGTGACGATACTATGAGGCATGCCAAATCGACACGTTATTCCCCTGAAAAACTGGACGGCGATTTCGGCTTTCTGATTTCGAACAGGTACAGCCTCGATCCACTTGGTAAACACTTGTCGACTAAAACCAGTAGATACGTGTGACCCCCAGGCGATGATCTTGGTAGTGGTCCAACTTGGTCGAGTCCCCATTGTGCGAAGGGCCACGCGAGAGGTATTGTCATCAGATCCGTTGCGGGAGCGTGCGATTTTGGTGCAAAACGCTGACAAGGGTCGCACTTCAGAACCAGGTCCCGAGCATCCGAAGCTACCGTTGGCCAGTAAAATCCCCTCTGAAAGCTTTCGCCACAAGGGCCCTGCCGCTTGTGTGGTGTCCACAAGTTCCTTCGTGTATCTCGCGTAGCAGAGCCTTTCCATCGTCGATGGCAGTGCACCTTTGAAAGATACCAGAGATACTACGCTTGTAGAGTTCTCCGTTCACCACAGTGAAGACTTTTGATCGTCTCACAATTCACCTGACTTCCACCGGATCCTCTGGTAGTTGCTGCTCTATTAAGTATGCTAAACAAGGTTTGGTCCACAGGGGTTCGAGGAGGAGGACCTGCTCTGTGGATCGAGATGGAGATTTTTCGGCAGTTTGCTGCAAGCCTGCTTCTGAATCATCAGCCGATGATTTTGGAGGTGCCGATGCTTTCTCCTTGACCGATTGTTGAGTGATAACTTCGTAAAATACTCCATCTGGAATGGGAGAGCACATGGATCCAATGTTTGCCAAAGCGTCGGCTTCCTCGTTGCTGGCTCTGTCGATGTGCTTAAGTTCGCACCCTTCAAATTTGGCTTCCATATTCTGGTATAATTGACGGTAGGTGATCATATTATCGCTCACTGCGTCGCATAAATTCATCGACTGCTGTACCACCAAGTTCGAATCTCCATAAATTTCCAGGCGAGTTTCTCCGCATGCCTTTGCCATCTTCATTCCGTGCAACAGTGCTTCGTATTCCACTTCATTATATGTCGGTAGGGGAAAATTCATACATAAGATATACCTCATCTTGTCTCCTTGTGGCGATATCAATATTACCCCTGCTCCTGCGCCTGTACTCCACTTTGATCCGTCAAAATACATTGTCCATGAGCCAGACATGTCGGGTGCTGCCGGTGTTTGCGACTGCATCCAGTCTGCCACGAAATCTTGGAGGACTTGAGATTTGATCGCCGTCCGATTGACATAGGTTATGTTGTGTGGTGCTATCTCGATGGCCCATTGGGATACTCGACCCGTAGCTTCTGGGTTAGTAAGTATGTTCTTCAACGGTGCTTCGCTTACCACAATAATCGGGTGCTCGGTGAAATAATGGCGCAACCTGCGAGCTGTTCTCCATACCGCATATGCTAGCTTCTGATGATGAGGGTATCTCTGTTTTCCTGGCGTGAGTACTTCGCTGAGGTAGTAAACGGGTCTTTGCACGCCATGAACTCTTCCTGCCTCCTCTCGTTCAACAACTAGGACGCTGTTGGAGATATGCCCAAGAGGCAATAATAAAATGGTTATTATATATCTTTGTGTTTATGATAATGTTTGCATACCATGCTATAATTGTATTAACCGAAACATTGATACATGTGTGTTATGTGAACAACAAGGAGTCCCTAGTAAGCCTCTTGAATAACTAGCTTATTGATTAATAGATGATCATGGTTTCGTGATCATGAACATTGGATGTTATTAATAACAAGGTTATGTCATTGTGTGAATGATGTAATGGACACACCCAATTAAGCGTAGCATATGATCACGTCATTAAGTTCACTTGCTATAAGCTTTCGATACATACTTACCTAGTCCTTTCGACCATGAGATCATATAAATCACTTATGCCAGAAGGGTACTTTGATTACATCAAACGCCACTGCGTAAATGGGTGGTTATAAAGGTGGGATTAGGTATCCGGAAAGTATGAGTTGAGGCATATGGATCAACAGTGGGATTTGTCCATCCCGATGACGGATAGATATACTCTGGGCCCTCTCGGTGGAATGTCGTCTAATTAGCTTGCAAGCATATGAATGGTTCATAAGAGACCACATACCACGGTACAAGTAAAGAGTACTTGTCAGGAGACGAGGTTGAACGAGGTATAGAGATACCGATAATCAAACCTCGGACAAGTAAAATATCGCGTGACAAAGGGAATCAGTATCGTATGTAAATGGTTCAATCGATCACTAAGTTATCGTTGAATATGTGGGAGCCATTATGGATCTCCAGATCCCGCTATTGGTTATTGGTCGGAGAGAAGTCTCAACCATGTCTGCATAGTTCGCGAACCGTAAGGTGACACACTTAAGGTTTGATGTCGTTTTAAGTAGATATGGAATATGGAATGGAGCTCGAATGTTGTTCAGAGTCTCGGATGGGATCCGAGACATCACGAGGAGGTTCGGAATGGTCCGGAGAATAAGATTCATATATGGTAAGTCATTTTCCGGGGTTCGGAAAAAGTCCGGTGTTTTGACCGGAGCTTCTAGAAGGTTTTGGAAGAACCGGAATAGTCCAGAATATTATGGAAGGTTCCGGAAGTGTCCGGGACGACCCGGGATGTCTAAGGAAGTCCGGACGGTTCCATAATAGGTGCAACCACGTTGCCTTAAGGGAAAAGGAGTCTTTCCTTAATGCAATTTCCGAATTGGCAAAAGAGTCCGAGTAGGACTAGGTTTTCGAAACCGGAAACCTATCGGAACTCAGTCAAACTTGGCGGCAGGTTTTTGGACGACCCAAGGGGCTTGGACACCTATTTAAAGAGGCCAAGGGGCACCCCAAGGGCACCTCAAGTCGCAGCCCTAGCTCCCCAAGTCGCAGCACCACCCTGCGCCCAAACCCTAGCTACTCCCTCCTCTTCCTTCTTCTCCCGCAGCGCTTGCGGCGAAGCCCTGCCGGAGATCTCCACCCCCACCGTCACCACGCCGTCGTGATGGCGGGATTCCCGGGAGGATCTACTACTTCCGCTGCCCGCTGGAACGGGGAGGAGGACGTCGTCTTCATCAACACCGTACGTGTGACCGAGTACGGAGGTGCTGCCCGTTTGTGGCACCGTCAAGTTCTTCTACGCGCTTTTGCAAGCGGTCAAGATCTTCTACGTGCTTTTGCAAGCGGCAAGTGATCGACTACATCCACCACGAGATCTAATCTCGTTAGGCTTTGGAAATCTTCAAGGGTTAGTCTCGTGATCCCCTCGTTGCTACCATCAACTAGATTAGATCTTGGCTTGTGTTTCGTTCTTGCGGTAGGAATTTTTTTATTTTCTATGCTACGAATCCCATCAGTGGTATCAGAGCTGTGTCTATGCATAGATTGGTTGCATGAGTAGAACACAATTGTTTTGTGGGCGTTGATGCTTTGTTGTCTTTAATTCGTGTACTTTGCATCTTGCGGCATGGTGGGATGAAGCGTCCCGGGCTAACTTTACATGACCGCGTTCATGAGACTTGCTCCACGCTCGACATGCAACTTGTATTGCATAAGTGGCTTTGCGGGTGTCTGTCTCTCTCACCGTAGTGAAGATTCAGTCTACTCTTTCTATTGACAACACTAGTATCACCGTTGTGGTTCATGTTCGTAGGTAGATTGGATCTTACTCGAAAACCCTAAACCACGTAAAATATGCAAACCAAATTAGAGGCGTCTAACTTGTTTTTGCAGGGTTTGGTGATGTGATATGGCCATTATGTGATGATGAATATGTATGAGATGATCATTATTGTATTGTGGCAACCGGCAGGAGCTTTATGGTTGTCTTTATATTTCATGTTGTAGTATTATTTCAAAGTAGTTGTAATAGTTGCTACACACGGTGAACAACCATGAAGACGGCGCCATGGACCTTGACGCTACGCCGACGATGATGGAGATCATGCCCGTTGATGATGGAGATCATGTCCGTGCTTTGGAGATGAAGATCGAAGGTGCAAAGACTAAAGGGCCATATCATATCACATATGAATTGCATGTGATGTTAATCCTTTATGCATCTTATCTTGCTTAGATCGTGACGGTAGCATTATAAGATGATCCCTCACATTAATATCAAGATAATAAAGTGTTCTCCCCTCGTACGCACCGTTGCTACAGTTTGTCGTTTCAAAGCATCTCGTGATGATCGGATGTGATAGACTCTACGTTCACATACAACGGGTGTAAGCCATGTTGCACACGCGGAATACTTGGTTTTGCTTGACGAGACTAGCATGTACATACATGGCCTCGGGACAACGGAAACCGAAAAGTTGAACACGAGTCATATGGATGATATGATCAACATGTTGATGTTCACCATTGAAGCTACATCATCTCACGTGATGATCGGTTTTGGTGTAGTGGATGCGGATCGTGTACCACTTAACAACTATGAGGGATGTTGTATTAAGTGGGAGTTTATTAGTAATTAGATTAAAACATGAACTAATTATCATGAACATAGTCTGAATAGTATTTTGAATTAAATTGGTAGAATTGGCATCCGTTTTCTACCATGTGCTGGTCTTGTAATTGAGATAGAAATACTGTTAAATCTGACAAGAAACTTTACGGACTGGTACCGTATTGTTAAAGAATCAAGAAATGATTAAGTCCTATTACAAACTTTTAGTAAACCTCACATTGCTGATTCAAAAAAAAAAATGGTTTCAATTAGTACCTAAAATTATCTTGTCTCCGTGAAACTTGATGTTCAAATCCGTTTGAAAAGTAAGGAGCTAAAAAGTTTGTTTTCAAAAATAAGCGAGGTATGAGATATATGTGATATCTAAGACCTTGTTGCAAGATGATAGAATATAATTTGGTGAGACTACATAAACTCATAAGTTTTATGGGAATGTATGAAGGTTGAAGACGCTAGGCGTCCCAATCCTCCAACTATTGGAGCACTAACGATATTCGCATATCCATGAAGTGATCGTCCTTAGTATGCACCGTTGCTAAGACTCGTCGTTTCGTAGCATCACGTGATGATCGGGTGTTATAGATTCTACGTGTGCATACAACGGGTGCAAGCCAGTTTTGCACATGCGAATACTAAGGTTGAACTTTACGAGCCTATCATGTACAGACATGGTCTCGGAAAGTCGTCATAATGGATAAAATTATGAGTGAAATTGTTCATCATATTACAAAGTTACTAATAGTGAAATCTGGAACACTTGTCATATGATGATCAACTTCAAAGTAAGAACCTCAAGGTTATTGGTATTTGACCAACAAACCTAGAAGTTATTGAAGGTGAAGTGTTTTCTGAATAATGAGGAAAGCTAAAAGAGAAACTACAAAAGATATTTTGGCAGAAAGAAAAGAAAAGACTAGAAAGTCTAGCTCAGGTGGATATACATGATATACATGTTATGGTTGTATTCCTAGTTTGGTCACACAATGAAATTCTTGGGTATTTGTACCAGATTGGTTGTTATGAGATGTCATACAGCACAACACAATACAAGAATACGATGACCTAAGTGACTGATAAGGAATATGGTAATAATGCACGTCTGGAACATAATAAAGTGTTATTATGTTTGTCCTTGACATTCTACCTAGCCCTTAGAATTTATAATAAAGAACTTAATAATTGTTATTTTGCTCTGGTCAAATGAAAACAATGAGTTGTTCAAAGTATGACATTACTCCATGTACGATGGATAAGTTATTATAAATCTTAATGATGAAACACACATACATAACACTGGCGCTAAAATGCCATAAGGCAAATGATTTGAATTCCACTTATTTGTGGAACCGCCATTTAGGTCATGTTAGAAAGGAATGCATGAAGGAACTCCATGCAAATGGATTTTTGGAGTCATTTGATTTTTGAATCATTTGGCGCTTGCAAATCTTTTCTAAAGAGAATGACTTAAATACCGTTCATAGGCCAAGAGTTGAGTTGAACGGGCAACTAACTTAGTGGAAATATACATGATGATGTATGTGGTTCACTGGGCATAGTTGTGTGCGGGAGATTCTTCTACTTCATGAAAACTTCCAACAATGAATTGAGTATATATATGTGGATATATTCGATAAGGAATAAGTTTGAAACATTTGAATGGATTCAAATAAATTTCAGCATGAAGTGGAAATCATCGTAATAGAAAAGTCAAATATCTATGATTGGATCATGGTGGAAATATTTGAATTACGAGTTTTAGCGAACATCTAAGAGAGTTATGAAATTGTTCTACAACTCACATTTCTTGGAGTATCATAGTGATGATGGAGTATCCGAGAGATGTATCCAAACCTTGTTGGGTCAATGATGAGATAAAATATTGATGCCATTATATTTTTGTGGATTATGCTTTAGTGACTACCGCTTTTACACTGAATAGAGCATCATCATGATCCGTTGAGATGACACCATACGAGTTATGGCATGGGTATAAACCCTAATAGTCCTTTCTTTAAATTTTGGTCTAAGAGTTTACAACAAAAATCAGATGAATGTCTTTGTTGGTTATCTCAAAGAATTAATTGGGAATTCTTCCCACTATGGAGACAAAGACAAAAGTGTTTGTCGATGTTTCTTACTTATTTCCAAGAAATTGTTTCTAGCGAAGTATTTGAGTGGGAGGACGATAGAACTTGATAAGGTTTATGAACATGAGCATAATGATCAGAGTAGAGCAGCATCAGAATTGGTTCCGGAAGCGGCCACGACGATCATGGCTCCCATGTCTACAAAATGTTATAGTCATGGAGATCAAAGTACCTATTGAATCGTGTAGGTATGGTTTACTTTGTGATCAAATAAATGATTTGTGGATAAAGGATTGTTTTTTGAACAATGATAAACCAACTACAAACAAGGAAGTTATGATGGGCCCTGACTCCGTTAAAATGGCTATGCGCCATGAAATCCAAGATAGGTGAATACTTTTCTGAAAGTAAAAAAGATCTATAAAATTGATGGACTTGGATGCAATATCCTTGAAGAAGCTCGACTTGTCGAAAAGTTGTTTACGAGAAAGTTCAAAGAGTTGATTACGATAAGATTAGATCTTCCGTAGCAATGCTTATAGTCTATGTGGATTATTCTAGTAATCACTACATATTTCTTTTATGAGATATGATAGTAGGATGGCAGAAATGCATTCCTTACCAGAAGTGTGTATGAAGGATGTATACTAGATACAACCAAGAGTTTTGCTAGTCCGTGAAATACTAGATAGGTATACGAACTTCAATTGGATGAAGTGAGTATCACGGAGTTGGAATCTTTACCGGATGAAATAGTCAAAGAGTTTTTGATTTCATCAGAAACGATGAAGATGCTTGCATTTGCAAGAAATTAAGTGGGAGCGCTGAGACATATTTATAATACTTTATGTAGATGACATATAGCTGGTTATAAATGATGTAATTATATACTTGATTAAAAGGTTTCATTGAGAATTAACTTCAATGAAAGGATATGGACTGAAACATATTTAGTGTCAAGATCTATGAAGATAGATTGAAACACATAATAAGTTTAAGTCAAAGTACATAGAATGGATATTGAAGTAGTTCAATATAAGAAATATTAAGAAAATGTTCTTGTCATGTGAAGGTTTAACAAGACTTGAGTGTATCTGACACTCAATAAGTAAAAGCACATGAGTGATTATAGATCACGAATAATATGTACACAATCAGATGTCCTGTGCTCTAAAGTGTTATGAGCATGTACCAGAATGATTCATGTGATGATCATTGGACGACAGTAAGGATATCCTTGAGTACTTTAGAAGAACTAAGGATATATATAGTTTTTTATGGGGTAATGACAAACAAATCGTTGTAAAGTGTTGCACCGATATTAGTTTGGTCACATATAAAAATAAATTTCAATCTCAATTAGGCTAGCTAAGTGTTATTAAAAAGGTAGCACAATGCTAGATTTAGAAGAGTTCTAAATATTTGTGACGGATTCTACAAACGTAGGCAGAGTATGTCATTGTTTTGACAATGACTGAGGATGTTAAGTCAAGAAGTTCTTTGAGAACTTGGTGTAGTTCCGATAGTGTCAGAACTTTGAAGCTATATTGTGTGTGACAATATTAGTGACATATTTCAGACCGCGGAATTAAGGTTCCACCAGAAGACCGAACATATATGATTAATGCCGACTCATTTGGAAAATGAGTGATGCGTGAAGACGCAAATGAATTGCAAAATACATACGTTTCTGAGCATGTCAGATCCGTTGACTAAAACCTCTCCCGTGAGCAAAACATGATAAAGCACCAGAAGGCCATGGTGTTATATCTTTACAAATGTAAACTAGATTATTGACTCTAGTGCAAGTGGGAGACTGTTGGAGATATGCCCAAGAGGCAATAATAAAATGGTTATTATATATCTTTGTGTTTATGATAATGTTTGCATACCATGATATAATTGTATTAACCGAAACATTGATACATGTGTGTTATGTGAACAACAAGGAGTCCCTAGTAAGCCTCTTGAATAACTAGCTTGTTGATTAATAGATGATCATGGTTTCGTGATCATGAACATTGGATGTTATTAATAACAAGGTTATGTCATTGTGTGAATGATGTAATGGACACACCCAATTAAGCGTAGCATAAGATCACGTCATTAAGTTCACTTGCTATAAGCTTTCGATACATACTTACCTAGTCCTTTCGACCATGAGATCATATAAATCACTTATGCCGGAAGGGTACTTTGATTACATCAAACGCCACTGCGTAAATGGGTGGTTATAAAGGTGGGATTAGGTATCCAGAAAGTATGAGTTGAGGCATATGGATCAACATTGGGATTTGTCCATCCCGATGACGGATAGATATACTTTGGGCCCTCTCGGTGGAATGTCGTCTAATTAGCTTGCAAGCATATGAATGGTTCATAAGATACCACATACCACGGTACGAGTAAAGAGTACTTTTCAGGAGACGAGGTTGAACGAGGTATAGAGATACCGATGATCAAACCTCGGACAAGTAAAATATCGCGTGACAAAGGGAATCGGTATCGTATGTAAATGGTTCAATCGATCACTAAGTTATCGTTGAATATGTGGGAGCCATTATGGATCTCCAGATCCCGCTATTGGTTATTGGTCGGAGAGAAGTCTCAACCATGTCTGCATAGTTCGCGAACCGTAGGGTGACACACTTAAGGTTTGATGTCGTTTTAAGTAGATATGGAATATGGAATGGAGCTCGAATGTTGTTCGAAGTCTCGGATGGGATCCGAGACATCACGAGGAGGTTCGGAATGGTGCGGAGAATAAGATTCATATATGGGAAGTCATTTTTGGGGTTCGGAAAAAGTCCGGTGTTTTGACCGGAGCTTCTAGAAGGTTTTGGAAGAATCGGAATAGTCCGGAATATTATGGAAGGTTCCGGAAGTGTCCGGGACGACCCGGGATGCCTAAGGAAGTCCGGATGGTTCCATAATAGGTGCAACCACGTTGGCTTAAGGGAAAAGGAGTCTTTCCTTAATGCAATTTCGGAATTGGCAAAAGAGTCCGAGTAGGACTAGGTTTTCGGAACCGGAAACCTATCGGAACTCAGTCAAACTTGGGGGCAGGTTTTTGTACGACTGATACGTCCAAGACGTATCTACTTTCCCGAACACTTTTGCTATTGTTTTGCCTCTAATTTGTGTATTTTGGATACAACTAACACGTACTAACGTTGTTTTCAGCAGAATTGCTCTGGTGTCTCGTTTTTGTGCAGAAACTCAACTTTCAGGAAAATCCCCGGGATTAATTCCAATGGGCCTATTTTCACAGAAGAATAACGGAGCCAGAAGACTAGAAGGAGGGGGGCCACGAGGCAACCACCCCACCAGGCGGCGCGGCAGGCCCCTGGGCCGCGCCGGCCTATGGTGGCGGCACCTCGGGCAGCCCCAGGTGCCCCCCTCTGGACTACTTAAGGGCTTCGACCTAAAAACGCATGGGGGTTAGACGAAATTGCCAGAAGACATCCAGAACACCGCCGCCATCGCGAAACTCCGTATCGGGACCAGAAACTCCGCCGGGACGGGGAATTGGAGGAGATCATCGCCATCATCACCACCGACGCCTCTCCATCAACCAGCCATGCTTCCCCCATCCATGTGTGAGTAATTCCCCCGCTGTAGGTGATGTCTACGGGTGCTTCTATTCTTGTTGACAGTGTTGGACCTCCAAGAGCAGAGGTTTGTAGAACAACAGCAAGTTTCCCTTAAGTGGATCACCCAAGGTTTATCGAACTCAGGGAGGAAGAGGTCAAAGATATCCCTCTCAAGCAACCCTGCAATCACGATACAAGAAGTCTCTTGTGTCCCCAACACACCTAATACACTTGTCAGATGTATAGGTGCACTAGTTCGGCGAAGAGATAGTAAAATGCAAGTAGTATGGATGTGTATGAGTGGTAATAGCAATCTGAATAAAATATGGCAGCGAGTAAACATGCAGTAGAACAGTAAGTAAGCGGTGTTTGCAGTATTGGAAACAAGGCCTAGGGATCCTAATTTCACTAGTGGACACTATCAACATTGATCACATAATAAATAAATAACTTCTCCTCACTTGTGCTACACATACTCTTGTTTGATAACAAACACCATTCATTGTGTAGGGCTACAAGAGCTCCCTCAAGCCGGAGTTAACAAGCGCCACAACATTCGGTGTTCATATTTAAGTAACCTTTAGAGCATAATAGATCATTGCAATTTAAACCGAGTACTAACATAGCATACACACTGTCACCTTTACACTATGAAGGGGGAATGAATCACATCAATACTATCATAGTAATAATTAACTCCATAACCTACAAGAGATTATGATCATAACCTACGCCAAGTACTACACGATGCACACACTGTCACCATTACACCGTGAAGGAGGAATAGAATACTTTAATAACATCACAAGAGTAGCACATAGACTAATAGTGATATAATGCTCATCATATGGATCTCAATTATGCAAGGCAATTCATGAGATCATTGTATTGGGGTACATGAGAGAGAGATTAACCACATAGCTACCGGTAGAGCCCTCAGCCCCGGGGGAGAACTACACCCTCCTCATCATGGGAGACAGCGATGGCGATGGAGATGGCGGTGGTGTCGATGGAGATGACTCCGGGGGCAATTCCCCGTCCCGGCAGGGTGCCAGAACAGAGACTTCTGTCCCCCGAATTGGAGTTTCGCGATGGTGGCGGCGTCCCTGAAGTCTTTCTGGAGTTTCATCAATCGGTATCGCGTTTTTAGGTCGAAAGGGCTTATATAGGCGAAGATGCGGCGTAGGAGGGGCACCAGGGCGCCCTCCCCATAGGCCGGCGCGGCCAGGGGCCTGCCCGCGCGGCCCTATTGTCTGGGGGCCCCAGGCCTCCCCTCCGGCTCTCCTTCGGTGTCCTGGTCCGTCTCGGTGAATTATGATGTTTGGTCTTCGTTTCGTCGAATTCCGAGAATATTGCCCGAACAGCCTTTCTGGAACCAAAAATAGCAGAAAACAGGAACTGGCACTTCAGCATCTTGTTAATAGGTTAGTTCCGGAAAATGCATCAAAACGATATAAAGTATGAATAAAACATGTAGGTATTGTCATAAAACTAGCATGGAACATAAGAAATTATAGATACGTTGGAGACGTATCAAGCATCCCCAAGCTTAGTTCCTACTCGCCCTTGAGTAGGTAAACGATAACAATGATAATTTCTTAAGTGACATGCTACCAACATGATCTTGATCAATACTATTGTAAAACATATGAGATGAATGAAGTGATTCAAAGCAATGGTAAAGACAATGACTAAACAACTGAATCATACAGCAAAGACTTTTCATGAATAGTACTTTTAAGACAAGCATCAATAAGTCTTGCATAAGAGTTACTCATAAAGCAATAAATTCTTAGTAGAAAGCTTTGAAACAACACAAAGGAAGATATAAGTTTCAGCGGTTGCTTTCAACTTCAACATGTATATCTCATGGATAATTGTCAACACAAAGTAATATAACAAGTGCAATAGGTAAACATGTAAGAATCGATGCACACAGTTGACACAAGTGTTTGCTTCTAAGATATACAGAAGTGGGTAAACTGACTCAACAAAAAGTAAAAGATAGGCCCTTCGCGGAGGGAAGCATGGATTACTATTTTTGTGCTAGAGCTTTTCATTTTGAAGACATAGAAGCAATTTTGTCAATGGTAGTAATAAAGCATATGCGTTATGTATAAGATATCCTATAAGTTGCAAGCCTCATGCATAGTATACCAATAGTGCTCGCACATTGTCCTAATTAGCTTGGATTAACATGGATTATCATTGCATAGCATATGTTTCAACCAAGTGTCACAAAGGGGTACCTCTATGCCGCCTGTACAGAGGTCTAAGGAGAAAGTTCGCATTGGATTTCTCGCTTTTGATTATTCTCAACTTAGACATCCATACCGGGACAACATAGACAACAGATAATGGACTCCTCTTTAATGCATAAGCATTCAACAACAGATAATATTCTTATAAGAGATTGAGGTTTTGTGTCCAAACTGAAACTTCCACCATGATTCATGGCTTTAGTTAGCGGCCCAATGTTCTTCTCTAACAATATGCATACTCAAACCATTTGATCATGAAAATCGCCCTTACTTCAGACAAGACGAACATGCATAGAAACTCACATGATATTCAACAAAGGTAAAAGTTGATGGCGTCGCCAGAAACATGGTTACCGCTCAACAAGCAACTTATTAAGAAATAAGATACATAAGTACATATTCTTCACCACAATAGTTTTTAAGGCTATTTTCCCATGAGCTATGTATTGTAAAGGCAAAGAATAGAAGTTTAAAGGTAGCACTCAAGTAATGTACTTTGGAATGGCAGAGAAATACCATGTGGTAGGTAGGTATGGTGGACACAAATGGCATAGTTTTTGGCTCAAGGATTTGGATGCACGAGAAGAATTCCTCTCAATACAAGGCTAGGCTAGCAAGGTTGTTTGAAGCAAACTCAAGTATAAAATGGTGCAGCAAGACTCACATATGAACATATTGTAAGCATTATAAGACTTTACATCGTCTTCCTTGTTGTTCAAACGCCTTAACCAGAAAATATCTAGACTCCAGAGACCAATCATGCAAACCAAATTTTAACAAGCTCTATGTAGTTCTTCATTAATGGGTGCAAAGTACATGATGCAAGAGCTTAAAGATGATCTATATGAGCACAACAATTGCCAAGTATCAAATTATTCAAGACATTATACCAATTACCACATAAAGCATTTTCCGTTTCCAACCATATAGCAATTAACGAAGTGGTTTTCAACTCCGCCATGAACATTAAAGATAGAACTAAGAACACCAGCGTTCATATGAAAAAGCGGAGCGTGTCTCTCTCCCACACAAGCATGAATTTATTCAAACATAATCAAAAATAAAAATAAAATCAAACAGACGCTCCAAGCAAAGTACATAAGATGTGACCGAATAAAAATATAGTTTCAAGAGAAGAAACCTGATAGATTGTTGATGAAGAAGGGGATGCCTTGGGCATCCCCAAGCATAGATGCTTGAGTATTCTTGAAATATGCAGGGATGAACCACGGGGGCATCCCCAAGCTTAGACTTTTCACTCTTCTTGATCATAGTATATCATCCTCCTCTCTTTACCCTTGAAAACTTCCTCCACACCAAACTCGAAACAAACTCATTAGAGGGTTAGTGCATAATCAAAAATTCACATGTTCAGAGGTGACACAATCATTCTTAACACTTCTGGACATTGCCCAAAGCTACTGGAAGTCAATGGAACAAAGAAATCCATTCAACAAAGCAAAAGAGGCAATGCAAAATAAAAGGCATAATCCGTCAAAACATAATAGTCCGTAAAGACGAATTTTGTAGAGGCACTAGACTTGCTCAGATGAAAATGCTCAAATTGAATGAAAGTTGCGTACATATCTGTGGATCACACACGTAAATTGGCAGATTTTTATGAGTTACCTACAGAGAACCCTGCCCAAATTCGTGACAGACAGAAATCTGTTTCTGCGCAATAATCCAAATCTAGTATGAACCTTGCTATCAAAGACTTTACTTGGCACAACAATGCAATAAAATAAGATAAAGAGAGGTTTCTACAGTAGTAACAACTTCCAAGACACAACAAAACAGTAACAAAATAAACACATGGGTTATCTCCCAAGAAGTGCTTTCTTTATAGCCATTAAGATGGGCTCAGTAATTTCAATGATGCACTCCCAAGAAATAAGAGTTGAAGCAAAAGAGAGCATCAAAAAGCAAATTCAAAACACATTTAAGTCTAACCCACTTCCTATGAAAAGGAATCTTGTACACAAATAAATTTATGAAGAACAAAGTGACAAGCATAAGAAGGCAATACAAGCGCAACTTCAAAATTCTCAACATAAAGAGGGGAAACTTAATATTATTAAGATGCATATAACCATGTTTCCCTCTCTCATAATAACTTTCAGTAGCATCATTGATGAAATCCACAATATATCCATCACTTAAAACATTCTTATCATGGTTCATGTGCATAAAAGTATCATTATTTTTGGCATAAGAAAAACTCTTCTTATTAATAGTAATTGGAGCAGGATCATTATCAAGAATTTTTACATGGTAAACAAGTTGCATACTAAGGGAATGGTTTTTGGCAATCCAATCATAACTATGACAAGTTTCATAAGTATAGTTATAACCTATATCATAGCATTCTTTATAATAATCATCAAAGATTGGAGGCACAGTGTCATCATAAGAAATAGAATAGTTATCTTTCACAGTATGTTCATCTGTAACCATACCATCATTGTTACTAGAAGGAGATGTATCAAACATATAATGATCAGTAGCAAAAGGATTTTCAAACACCTCATCCCCAAGATTAGAGCTTTCTATATCATTATGGGAGGAAGCATGGATAGTACTGATACTATGGCAATTATTAACATTATCATTTTCAGAATTAGTTTCCCAGAGATTTGCAATATCAAAAGTAGTGTGCTCTTTAAAATCATGATCACTAATGTAGGTAAAGGGCATAGGAAGATCATTATACTCAGATTCATTATCATAATAATCATCAGGAGCAACATACTTGCGGTTACCTATCGTTATCTCATACACGCGGGGATATGCCGTTACCTCTTTCTTTTTTATTCCCCCTCTTCTTCTTCTTCTTCTTCTTCTTCTTCGTTTCCTTCTTCTTCTTCTTCTTTTCCTTCTCCTCGTTCCCTTCTTCAGGAGGGAGAGGCTTGAAGGGAGGCTTCTCCACATAACCTGATTTATTTCCAGAAACAATAGAAGAAACTTGGGAGGATTCCTCCTTTTCATTAATAAGTTCAAAGCACACATCGGTCCTATCATATTTTGGCAAGGTGTCATCTCCTAAAATGTTTTGTATGTAAGTATTTGTATGGCAATTATCAATGCAATAAGAAAAACACCCATGCAGGACATCATCAATATCAAGATCACTCATATGTAACAAAAAGATTTTTCTTGATAACTCTTCACACCACAAAAATAAAGTAAGTTCATCATGCTGATTAGGAGTAATTTCATCATCACAATACAAATTTGCAGCACTCATGGGGTTCGAATTATCATTGGAGGAGCATTGAAAATTAAAATGACCCGCTCTATGGCAAAGTTCACAAATAAAAGGATAGAGGGCACAAACTTTTTTACCAAGATCATCTAGAGCCCTAGACCACTTTCTAGTTTTTTCATTCATATGGTGGATAATATATTCATCTTTGATTTGATTAATTCCACAGGGTCTATGCATTCCACAAAAATTAACATGCTTATAAGAAATAGCATTCTCAGAAGTTTGAGCATGTTTATTGCAATCATTAACAACAATTTCATTTTCCATGCAAGTGTCTTTGAAAGGTTCATGATACTTATCAAAATTCTTCCTAGGCAATTCAAAATGAGAGGCAAAAGCTTTATAAAGATTTGCAACAACTTGAGAGTCAAGACCATAAGTAGCACTCATATTTAGAATTGTATCAGTATCCATAAAAGTTTCAATGCATTCATAATCATAATTTATACCTGACTCTTTACCTTTGTCGTTCTCCCAATCTTCAGCGTTCTCCTGAATCCGATTAAGAAGGTCCCATTTAAACTCTTCTTTATTGCGCGTGAATGATCCAGAACAAGCAGTATCCAGCAAGGTTTTATCTTGAAAAGAAAGTCTTGCATAGAAATTATCAATGATGATATTACCAGGAAGCTCATGATTGGGGCATTTGAGCATTAAAGACTTCAATCTCTCCCATGCTTGAGCAATACTCTCTCCATCATGAGGCTAGAAATTATATATGCGGTTTCGGTGTTCGTGAATTTCACTTGGAGGATAGAATTTAGAGTAAAATAGAGGCACAATATCCTTCCAATCAAGAGAATGCCTATCCTTCAGCAGTTTGTACCAATGCGCCGCTTTACCAGACAAGGACATAGAGAATAATTTCTTCTTCACTTCATCCATAGAGATACCTGCACACTTGAATAACCCGCATAATTCATGCAAAAATAGTAAATGATCTCCAGGATGGACAGTTCCATCCCCTTCATAGCGGTTATCCATAACACGTTCAATAATTTTCATAGGTATTTTATATGGAATACTTTCAGTAGGTGGATTTAAAATATCACAAGCATCATTAGAGTTATCGCATATGGGAGATAAAGTATTATCAGAGCAAATCTTCTCCCCTAAAGATGGGAAGCTAAAAAGATCATGAAAACTAGCTTCCCCAAGCTTAGACTTCTCCATAGCATTAGCAGTAATTGCGTTCATACTAATAACATTGCTACTAGCATGCAAATAAGGTTCAATAGGTTTTTTAATTTTCGCATCAAACAATTCTAACTCAGGAAAAAGATTAAAAAGCTCACCAATTTTTTTGTTGTTTTCCATTATGCCTAACTAGTGAAAATAAAAACAAGAAACAAAAAGATGCAATTGCAGGATCTAAAGGAAATAGCTTCGAGCACTCACACACCGGCAACAGTGCTAGGAAATAGCTTAGTAGTCGGAGGATGTGAATACCTTTTACCTTACCTCCCCGGCAACGGCGCCAGAAAAGTGCTTGATGTCTACGGGTGCTTCTATTATTGTAGACAGTGTTGGGCCTCCAAGAGCAGAGGTTTGTAGAACAGCAGCAAGTTTCCCTTAAGTGGATCACCCAAGGTTTATCGAACTCAGGGAGGAAGAGGTCAAAGATATCCCTCTCAAGCAACCCTGCAATCACGATACAAGAAGTCTCTTGTGTCCCCAACACACCTAATACACTTGTCAGATGTATATGTGCACTAGTTCGGCGAAGAGATAGTAAAATACAAGTAGTATGGATGTGTATGAGTGGTAATAGCAATCTGAATAAAATATGGCAGCGAGTAAACATGCAGTAGAACAGTAAGTAAGCGGTGTTTGCAGTATTGGAAACAAGGCCTAGGGATCCTACTTTCACTAGTGGACACTCTCAACATTGATCACATAATAAATAAATAACTTCTCCTCACTTGTGCTACACATACTCTTGTTTGATAACAAACAAGTACCATTCATTGTGTAGGGCTACAAGAGCTCCCTCAAGCTGGAGTTAACAAGCGCCACAACATTCGGTGTTCATATTTAAGTAACCTTTAGAGCATAATAGATCATTGCAATTTAAACCAAGTATACAAGAGATTATGATCATAACCTACGCCAAGTACTACACGATGCACACACTGTCACCATTACACCGTGAAGGAGGAATAGAATACTTTAATAACATCACAAGAGTAGCACATAGACTAATAGTGATACAATGCTCATCATATGGATCTCAATTATGCAAGGCAATTCATGAGATCATTGTATTGGGGTACATGAGAGAGAGAGAGATTAACCACATAGCTACCGGTAGAGCCCTCAGCCCCGGGGGAGAACTACTCCCTCCTCATCATGGGAGACAGCGATGGCGATGGAGATGGCGGTGGTGTCGATGGAGATGACTCCGGGGGCAATTCCCCGTCCCGGCAGGGTGCCGGAACAGAGACTTCTGTCCCCCGAATTGGAGTTTCGCGATGGTGGCGGCGTCCCTGGAGTCTTTCTGGAGTTTCGTCAATCGGTATCGCGTTTTTAGGTCGAAAGGGCTTATATAGGCGAAGAGGCGGCGTAGGAGGGGCACCAGGGCGCCCTCCCCATAGGCCGGCGCGGCCAGGGGCCTGCCCGCGCGGCCGTATTGTCTGGGGGCCCCAGGCCTCCCCTCCGGCTCTCCTTCGGTGTCCTGGTCCGTCTCGGTGAATTATGATGTTTGGTCTTCGTTTCGTCGAATTCCGAGAATATTGCCCGAACAGCCTTTCTGGAACCAAAAACAGCAGAAAACAGGAACTGGCACTTCGGCATCTTGTTAATAGGTTAGTTCCGGAAAATGCATCAAAACGATATAAAGTATGAATAAAACATGTAGGTATTGTCATAAAACTAGCATGGAACATAAAAAATTATAGATACGTTGGAGACGTATCAGTAGGCTGAAGGGGATGGTAGGGATTGGATGAGATTGGTCATGTAATAGCATAAGATTGTTAGGGCATAGTGCCTAGTATCTATAATTGGTACTTTTATGATATTGTTGCAACTTGTTATGCTTAATGCTTGTCACTAGGGCCCGAGTGCCATGATCTCAGATCTGAACATGTTATTTTTTCATGATGATATTCATTGTTTTATGATCTTACCTGCAAGTTGTATACACATGTTGCTGTCCGGAACCCGAGGCCCCAAAGTGACAGAAGTTGGGACAACCGGAGGGGAAGGCGGTGATATGAGGATCACATGTGTTCACGGAGTGTTAATGCTTTGCTCCGGTGCTCTATTAAAAGGAGTACCTTAATTTCCAGTAGATTCCCTAGAGGCCCGGCTGCCACCGGCTGGTAGGACAAAAGATGTTGTGCAAGTTTCTCATTGCGAGCACGTACGACTAAATATGGAACACATGCCTATGGATTGATTAGTACTTGGATACCGTTTTATTATTATCTGCAAATGCCCTACCTTGATTGTTACATGAGTTTATCTCATCCATGCAACGCTCGTTCATTCATCCCTGTGCCTACAGTATTTTAATCCTGCTATTTACTATAATCACTACTGCTGTCTTTGTTACTCTGCTGCTGATATTTCACTACTACTACTGCTATAAAACTGTTTCTACTAATAAACTCTTGCGAGCAAGTCTGTTTCCAGGTGCAGCTGAATTGACAGCTCCGCTGTTAAGGCTTACAAATATTCTTTGGCTCCCCTTGTGTCGAATCAATAAATTGGGTTTTACTTCCCTCGAAGACTGTTGCGATCCCCTATACTTGTGGGTTATCAAGACTATTTTCTGGCGCCGTTGCCGGGGAGCATAGCTTTATTTGCAAGTTCACTTGGATTGATATTGTTCGCTGCGAATTCTCCATCATGGGTAAACCTCGCGATACTAAAGTCACCATATTACCATCCACTACAAGAAAAGGTACAACTCTGAGTACCTCTGCTGCTCTTGATTCACCATCTGTGATAAGTTAACTTGTTTCACCACCACAAGCTTCAAATGCTGGTACTTCTGCTGAATCTGAAAATTGCTCTTATAATTTTGATGATGCTTCTGCTGTGCTTGATAATGATGGTTCATTAGGATCTTTTCTAGATGCTACGATTGCTAGGTCTAGACAAATTGAAAATACTGAAACTCCTAATGAAAATGCTGCTACACCTGTTAATTCACCTGAGTTTGTTGAATACTCTACTGATGATCTTGATGAAGATTATGTAGAACTTGATGATGATTTCATTGATAAATGCAATGCTACTACTGGTACAAGTAATATTAAAAAGCTTCTTGCACAACATACTGTTAGATATAAACTGTCTCCTGATCCTAAATTTGCCACATCTCCTATAAACATTAAGGATAAGGATTATGATTTTTCTCTTGATTTATCTCATATATCTATTGTTGAGAAAACACCTTTTTGTGGTACTGAAAAAGAAAGTGCTGTAGAGCACATGAATGAGCTTTCTACTTTGAGTAGCTTGTTTTCTGATGATATTAAGAAGCGTACTTATTTTGTTGCTAAATTTTTTCCTTTCTCATTAAAGGATGATGCTAAAATTTGGTATAATAGTTTGCCTCCTGATTCTATTGATAGTCCAAGTGGTTTGCTTGATGTTTTCTTTCGGAAATACTTTCCTGCTAGTGATCAACATATTGCTTTGCAGAAAATTTATAGTTTTGACCAGGAAGATGGAGAGAAATTGCCTGAAGCTTGGGCAAGATTTTGCTCTCTTATCAGAGCTCGGCCTGGACATGATCTAGAAAAGCATGATTTACTTGATATATTTTATAGTGGACTAACCATTGAGTCTAGGGCATACCTGGATAGTTGTGCTGGTTGTGTTTTCAGGAAAAGAACTCCAGATGAAGCGGAAGAATTATTGGCTAAAATAGGCTGGAATCATGATGATTGGACTACACCTGAACCAACTCCAACGCCAATATTGAAGAAGAGTGGTATGATTAAACTAAATGATGAAGATATGAGGGAAGCCAAGAAATCTCTTAAGGAGAAAGGTTAATGGAGTTCCTAATGCTTCGTCCTTTCCATGCTATGACTTTTTGCGTAATGCAGGGCTGCTTGATGATTTCTTGTTCCTCATCAATAATGTGGGCTTATCTACCTATATGGAAGATGAGAGGAGTCAATACTACATGCTAACTAAAATCTTTGTTGAAAGCTTTAAGTTCAACAACACACACTTCAAACCATCAGTTACATTTAGGATTTATGATAGGCCTATTACTATGAAGTTGAAGGATTTTTGTGCTGCATTGGATATTAACCCTGTAGGTACAGCGAAGAAGATCGAGAAAAGCCCCAAAGCTTTGACGGAGCTCTATCGAGAAGTTACCAATGATGATGACCGCGCTATTCAGCGCGGCAAGATAAGAAGCATTCAACTCCCTGCCATTAGATAGTTCGCTTACTATCTTGCTACTAGCATTCTTGGTAGGGAGAACACTAGCAACATTTCTAGTTATCATCTTGCTTTTCTTGTTGCTGCACTTACTGGAGATACACCTTATCATCTTGGTGCTCTTGTTGCTCGTCGTTTATCCAATAAGGGGCCTATTTTTGGAGGAATTGTTGCCTCACGAATTATGGCACATCTAGATCTTCCTCTCGATCCTACTGATGAGAAATTAACTCCTGTAAGGCTTGATATTGCTGCTATGAAGAGTCACCAATTTGTCACAACTGACTCTAGTTTGGAAAATATTGTCTATAAAATGTTGTTTATTGACGGGGATGAGAAGGAAATCCCTTTGCCGTAGGCTGACTTGTTTAGTGTTCACAGGAGACCGTGGTCACGCTCTAAGGAGGAGGTGGATGAGCAGCTGGAGATACATGGTTTCCACTAGCAGCATGACTCCGAGGACGCCGAGCCCTCCTACGGGTACACCGTCACGTATCCTGGTGCGTCTTCCAGCACATACCCAGAACAGGATCCTTCTTCGTCATACTACGGAGGTGTGATACGTCTCAAACGTATCTATAATTTCTTATGTTCCATGCTAGTTTTATGACAATACCTACATGTTTTGTTCACACTTTATATCGTTTTGATGCGTTTTCCGGAACTAACCTATTAACGAGATGCCGAAGTGCCAGTTCCTGTTTTCTGCTGTTTTTGGTTTCAGAAATCCTAGTAAGGAAATATTCTCGGAATTGGACGAAATCAACGCCCAGCATCTTAGAATTCCACGAAGCTTCCAGAACACCCGAGAGCCACCAGAGGAGAGCCACAGGGGGCCCACACATGGGGCTGGCGCGGCCAGGCTAGGGCCCGCACCCCCTATTGTGTGGCGCCCCCGTAACCCTTCCGATTCCTCCTCTTCGCCTATTTAAAGGTCTCTGACCTAAATCTTCGACACGGAAAAGCCATGGTACGAGAAACCTTCCAGAGCCGCCGCCATCGTGAAGCCAAGATCTGGGGGACAGGAGTCTCTGTTCCGGCATGCCGCCGGGATGGGGAAGTGCCCCCGGAAGGCTTCTCCATCAACACCACCGCCATCTTCATCACCGCTGTTGTCTCCCATGAGGGGGGAGTAGTTCTCCATCGAGGCTAAGGGCTGTACCGGTAGCTATGTGGTTAATCTCTCTCCTATGTACTTCAATGCAATGATCTCATGAGCTGCCTTACATGATTGAGATTCATATAAGCTTTGTATCACTATTAGTCTATGTGCTACTCTTGTGATGTTATTAAAGTAGTCTATTCCTCCTTCACGGTGTAATGGTGACAGTGTGTGCATCGTGTAGTACTTGGCGTAGGCTGTGATCATAATCTCTTGTAGGTTATGGAGTTAATTATTACTATGATAGTATTGATGTGATTTATTCCCCCTTCATAGTGTAAAGGTGACAGTGTGTATGCTATGTTAGTACTCGGTTTAAATTGCAAAGATCTATTATGCTCTAAAGGTTACTTAAATATGAATGCCGAATGTTGTGGAGCTTGTTAACTCCGGCATTGAGGTGCTCTTGTAGCCCTACACAACGAATGGTGTTCATTATCAAACAAGAGTATATGTAGCACAAAGGAAGAGAACTTATTTATTATGTGATCAATGTTGAGAGTGTCCACTAGTGAAAGTATGATCCCTAGGTCTTGTTTCCAAATACTGCAATCAACGCTTGTTTACTATTTTACTGCATCTTTACTTCCTGCAATATTACTACCATCAATTGCACGCCAGCAAGCACTTTTCTGGCACCGTTACTACTGCTCATATTCATTCATACTACTTGTATTTCACTATCTCTTCGCCGAACTAGTGCACCTATACATCTGACAAGTGTATTAGGTGTGTTGGGGACACAAGAGACTTCTTGTATCGTGATTGCAGGGTTGCTTGAGAGGGATATCTTTGACCTCTTCCTCCCTGAGTTCGATAAACCTTGGGTGATCCACTTAAGGGAAACTTGGTGCTGTTCTACAAACCTCTGCTCTTGGAGGCCCAACACTGTCTACAAGAATAGAAGCACCCGTAGACATCAAGCACTTTTCTGGCGCCGTTGCCGGGGAGGAAAGGTAAAAGACACTCATACTCCGGTCCCAGGTAACTAAGTTATTTTCTGTTGCCGTTGTGTGTGTGCTCGAAGCTATTTCCTTTAGATCCTGCAATTGCATCTTTTTGTTTCTTGTTCACTAGTTAGGCATAATGGAAAATAACAATGAGCTTCTTATTCTATTTCCTGAGTTAAGACATGAATGGTTTAATGTGAAAATTAAAAAACCTATGGAATCTTATTTGCATGCTAGTAGTAATGATATTAGTATGAACCCTTTGAACACCATTGTTGCTAATGATATGAAAATTCTAAGCTTGGGGAAGCTGGTTTTGATGAGCATGATATCTTTAGTCCCCCAAGCATTGAGGAGAAAATTTTCTTTGATGATACTTTGCCTCCTATTTATGATGATTATAATGATAGTGGTCTTTTGGTGCCACCTACTATGGAGAGTAAATTTTATTATGATTATACTATGCCTCCTACACTGATGAGAATAATAATGATAGCTACTTTGTTGAATTTGCTCCCACTACAACTAATAAAATTGATTATGCTTATGTTGGGAGTAGTAATAATTTTATGCATATAGCTCATGATAATAATGTTTCATGTGATAGTTATATTGTTGAATTTGTTCATGATGCTATTGAAAGTTATTATGAGAGAGGGAAACATGGTTATATGCATCTTAATAATATTAAGTTTCCCCTCTTTGTGTTGAGGATCTTGAAGCTACTCGTGTTTTATCTTCCTATGCTTGTCACTTTGCTCCTCATGAATTTATTTGTGTACAAGATTCCTTTTCATAGGAAGTGGGTTAGGCTTAAATTTGTTTCATACTTGCTTTTTGATGCTCCCTTTTTTCTTCAACTCTCATCCTTATGTGAGCATCATTACAATTACTGAGCCCATCTTAATGGCTATAAAGAAAGAACTTCTTGGGAGATAACCCATGTCTTTATTTTGCTACTATTTTGTTGTGTCTTGGAAGTTGTTACTACTGTAGCAACGTCTCCTTATCTTATTTTATTGCATTGTTGTGCCAAGTAAAGTCTTTGATAGTAATGTTGATACTAGATTTGGATTACTGCACAGAAATAGATTTCTGTCTGTCACGAATTTGGGCAGGGTTCTCTGTAGGTAACTCAGAAAAATCTGCCAATTTACATGCATGATCCTCAGATATGTACGCAACTTTCATTCAATTTGAGCATTTTCATCTGAGCAAGTCCAGTGCCTCTAAAAAATTCGTCTTTACGGACTGTTCTGTTTTGATAGATTCTGTCTTTTATTTCGCATTGCCTCTTTTGCTGTGTTGGATGGATTTCTTTGTTCCATTAACTTCCAGTAGCTTTGTGCAATGTCCAGAAGTGTTAAGAATGATTGTGTCACCTCTGAACATGTGAATTTTTGATTATGCACTAACCCTCTAATGAGTTTGTTTTAAGTTTGGTGTGGAGGAAGTTTTCAAGGGTCAAGAGAGGAGGATGATATACTATGAGCAAGAAGAGTGAAAAGTCTAAGCTTGGGGATGCCCCCGTGGTTCATCCCTGCATATTTCAAGAAGACTCAAGCGTCTAAGCTTGGGGATGCCCAAGGCATCCCCTTCTTCATCGACAACTTATCAGGTTTCTTCTCTTGAAACTATATTTTTATTCGGTCACATCTTATGTACTTTACTTGGAGCGTCTGTTTGTTTTTGCTTTGGTTGAATAAATTCATGCTTCTGTGGGAGAGAGACACGCTCCGCTGTTGCGTATGAACACATGTGTTCTTAGCTTTACTCTTAACTAGCAAGGTGGCCCTCGCAAATGCGAGGGCAACTTCTGAAACTTTCCAATAAATATATTTATATTTATTTCATTTTCATTTTTTATCAAATATTAATATTAATATTTTTTGGTCACTCGAAGTATTATATTGTAACATGTCAAGAAAAAATATTTAATAATACTTAATTTATGAGTAAACTATTGCTTTAACATTTGCAAAAAAAAACACATATCACTAATTATGAATTCCGTTCTACATGCTTATATTTGTTGAGTTTGTAGAATTAATTTTTTCTCACTTGAGATAGACTGTAGATTTTACCTGAAGTTACATTTGTGTGAGGTATGAAATAAGGTTAAAGTTTATCGATATATTCATTTTTAGAGTTGTCCAAAAATGTGATGAAATCCAAATACTAATAGACAACAACATCACGGGAGATTATGTTTATGTATATTTATTTAGATATGTCCATCGTGCTCTACATTATTAAAAATAATATTCAGGGTTGATCCTATGGCATTGGGGTTATAACAAAAAAATATAATATATCACTTCTCTCCTATTAAAAGTAAGATTCAAGAGACACATGTTTGAAGGAATACAGGCAAAATATTTTACTTTATCATGGATATTTTAAAGATATCAAGAACAATCTATCATACATATGTCCCATCCTCTTCAAAATCTAGGGCAATAAACTGTTTCTTTCATGTATACAAATTGGATCATGTGTAGGGTTTTACGGGCACGGCAATGCAACGTGTGTCTAGGAGGAATGTCCAATAAGTGCAGATTCAAAATATTTGTATATCCTTCTATGTTTTGTGCTGAAATTAGAAATGCGCTTGTTTGAAGAATCAACATGTAAATTAGATGGTTAGAAGGGTAGTTTTACTCAAAGGTCATTGCTGATAAAAATCGAGGTTTCACGTCATGTATCTCATTATGCCAAAATATTCCTTCAGTGGAACTCATCGCTCGCGAGAATCTTGTGTATCGAAAAAATATTTTTTGTGTGTTCCAGCCAGATTCCAGTAACGTGTTCTTTTACTTGCAAGAAGTACGTTCGACCCTAGTATATTGGATTGTAAGAGTGGGGCCATAAAATTACATTGGTAAATGCAATCCTTGTATAGCATCCTCTCGGTGTGCCATATATTTCCACGTATCAGGCCGGATGCTTGTCCAACCAAATCAGTATGCCTGCCTCGCATCTCACATTGCGAGTGGTAACCTCGCTAGCCCGCGTCAGGGCGAAGCCACGACCAATTAGCACATGGCTTGTAGGCACGAAGGAAACCCAGTGTTTTTATATTTCCTATTTTTTCATTGGCGGGAAGTAGGCACTAACACATGTGATTTCCTTCGTTTCTTGTCCTTCTTTTTTTGCTGACAGGAATTTAGGCAAGATTTTCTTTTTGTCCGTTTTTTCCTTTTTTTCTCCTTCTTTGCTCTTTTATTTTATTTTAAAATCTGAAACTTTTATCGGTGTAAACTTTTAAATTTGAAATCATTTTTTTCTAGTGATTTCTTTAATCCGACAACCAGCTACAACCTATAAAAACAGGCCCTTGAAAACCAATAATAAAAAAATCGTGACCAGAAAATTAAAAATCGAGCAATCCTGATCCGATCAGCGAGCTCAGCAAAGAAAAAATCTGCTAGCGGAAGCAGATCAGTCATTGGGCCCAACTCCTCTTCACGTGGTAATTTAAATCTCCTTAAGTTTTCTTTCTTTTCCAAACGTACACACAGCCTGACAGTCCGTGGACTTGGAGAAGTGTATGCATTTTTGTACATGCTTCTTCCGTTCAAAAAATTTAGCACACGAAAATCTGAACATGTAAGCATGAAACTAAAAAACATTGAAAAAAAGTCTTGCGCTGTCTCGTTGTCACTGATAGCGTTTCTTAGGCTGCAGGATCGTGGATCCCTTTTTATTTTGAGAGAAACTGGATCGGTTATGCAAGATTCACTCTTTTTTTCTGATGCTGGCTCGCCGATCTAAGCGTATACCAGACGAGCGAGCGGGCGTACGTCGTATGGTCCTCTATCTGTGGTAGGCTTGTGCAAAAAAAAAACTGTGATACGTGAAAGCGATGGTCTGCTTTTGGTTTTTTTTTTTGAGCTGCATCGTGAGTTCATGACACGTATAATGCTAAATAAGAGACTTAGCTTGACACGGTAGTGTGCCAAGGAAAAGAGATATGCAATGTGTCCATGAATGGCACGATGAAACATTCTTTTCTTATCACGTCTTAGACGTGACATTTTTAACATAAATTGTATCAAATAGATTACGTAACTAATATGCTTTTTATTAAATCCTAACCATTAATTTTAGATCTAACTATCATGATAATTTGGATGATGTGGATTAACGTGGTGGCTCTAATTAGAACTGTATTTTGCTTTTAGTATATAATAGATGTTCATGGCAAAGGTTGAAACTGGTTCGTTCATTGTTATATGGTTGGAAACAGAAAATGCTGCATGTGTTAATTGGTATAATGTCTTGAATAATTTTATACTTGGCAATTGTTGTGCTCATATAGATCATGTTTAAGCTCTTGCATCATGTACTTTGTACCCATTAATGAAGAACTACATAGAGCTTGTTAAAATTTGGTTTGCATGATTGGTCTCTAGAGTCTAGATACTTTCTGGTTAAGGTGTTTGAACAACAAGGAAGGCGATGTAAAGTCTTATAATGCTTACAATATGTTCATATGTGAGTCTTGCTGCACCGTTTTATACTTGAGTTTGCTTCAAACAACCTTGCTAGCCTAGCCTTGTATTGAGAGGAATTCTTCTCGTGCATCCAAATCCTTGAGCCAAAAACTATGCCATTTGTGTCCACCATACCTACCTACTACATGGTATTTCTCTGCCATTCCAAGCAAATACTTCATGTGCTACCTTTAAACAATTCAAAAGCTATTATCTCTTATTTGTGTCAATGTTTTATAGCTCATGAGGAAGTATGTGGTGTTTATCTTTCGATCTTGTCATTTACTTCAGACAGACTTTCACCAATGGACTAGTGGCATATCCGCTTATCCAATAATTTTGCAAAAAGAGCTGGCAATGGGGTTTCCAGCCCCAATTAATTAACTTGCATTAATAATTCTCTTCACATGCTTTGCCCTGATCTATCAGTAAGCAACTTAATTTTGCAAATAAGACACTCCTCCATGGTATGTGAATGTTGGAAGGCACCCGAGGATTCGGTTAGCCATGACTTGTGAAAGCAAAAGTTTGGGAGGAGTGTCATCCATAAAACTAAACTAAAGTACATGTGTAAACAAAAGAGAAGAGGGGTGATCTACCTTGCTGGTAGAGATAACGTCCTTCATGGGAGCCGCTCTTGAAAGTATGGTTGATAAGGTAGTTAGAGTACCTATTACCAGTCGTTGACAACAACAAACACCTCTCAAAACTTTACTTTTATGCTCTCTATATGATTTCAAAACTTAAAAAGCTCTTGCACATGATTTAATCCCTGCTTCCCTCTGCGAAGGGCCTATCTTTTACTTTATGTTGAGTCAGTTTACCCACTTCTTTCTATCTTAGAAGCAAACACTTGTGTCAACTGTGCATTGATTCTTACATGTTTACCTATTGCACTTGTTATATTGCTTTATGTTGACAACTATCCATGAGATATACATGTTACAAGTTGAATGCAATTGCTGAAACTTAATCATCCTTTGTGTTGCTTCAATGCCTTTTACTTTGAATCTATTGCTTTATGAGTTAACTCTTATGCAAGACTTATTGATGCTTGTCTTGAAAGTACTATTCATGAAAAGTCTTTGTTATATGGTTCAGTTGTTTACTCATTGTCTTTACCATTGCTTTGAATCGCTGCATTCATCTCATATGCTTTACAATAGTATTGATCAAGATTATGTTGGTAGCATGTCACTTAAGAAATTATCATTGTTATCGTTTACCTACTCGAGGGCGAGTAGGAACTAAGCTTGGGGATGCTTGATACGTCTCAAACATATCTATAATTTCTTATGTTCCATGCTAGTTTTATGACAATACCTACATGTTTTGTTCACACTTTATATCGTTTTGATGCGTTTTCCGGAACTAACCTATTAACGAGATGCCGAAGTGCCAGTTCCTGTTTTCTGCTATTTTTGGTTTCAGAAATCCTAGTAAGGAAATATTCTCGGAATTGGACGAAATCAACGCCCAGCATCTTAGAATTCCACGAAGCTTCCAGAACACCCGAGAGCCACCAGAGGTGAGCCACAGGGGGCCCACACATGGGGCTAGCGTGGCCAGGCTAGGGCCCACGCCCCCCTATTGTGTGGCGCCCCCGTAACCCTTCCGACTCCGCCTTTTCGCCTATTTAAAGGTCCCTGACCTAAATCTTCGACACGGAAAAGCCACGGTACGAGAAACCTTCCAGAGCCGCCGCCATCGCGAAGCCAAGATCTGGGGGACAGGAGTCTCTGTTCCAGCACGCCGCCGGGATGGGGAAGTGCCCCCGGAAGGCTTCTCCATCAACACCACCGCCATCTTCATCACCGCTGCTGTCTCCCATGAGGGGGGAGTAGTTCTCCATCGAGGCTAAGGGCTGTACCGGTAGCTATGTGGTTAATCTCTCTCCTATGTACTTTAATACAATGATCTCATGAGCTGCCTTACATGATTGAGATTCATATGAGCTTTGTATCACTATTAGTCTATGTGCTACTCTTGTGATGTTATTAAAGTAGTCTATTCCTCCTTCACGGTGTAATGGTGACAGTGTGTGCATCGTGTAGTACTTGGCGTAGGCTGTGATCATAATCTCTTGTAGGTTATGGAGTTAATTATTACTATGATAGTATTAATGTGATTTGTTCCCCCTTCATAGTGTAAAGGTGACAGTGTGTATGCTATGTTAGTACTCGGTTTAAATTGCAAAGATCTATTATGCTCTAAAGGTTACTTAAATATGAATGCCGAATGTTGTGGAGCTTGTTAACTCCGGCATTGAGGTGCTCTTGTAGCCCTACACAACGAATGTTGTTCATTATCAAACAAGAGTATATGTAGCACAAAGGAAGAGAACTTATTTATTATGTGATCAATGTTGAGAGTGTCCACTAGTGAAAGTATGATCCCTAGGCCTTGTTTCCAAATACTGCAATCATCGCTTGTTTACTGTTTTACTGCATCTTTACTTCCTGCAATATTACTACCATCAACTGCACGCTAGCAAGCACTTTTCTGGCGCCGTTACTACTGCTCATATTCATTCATACTACTTGTATTTCACTATCTCTTCGCTGAACTAGTGCACCTATACATCTGACAAGTGTATTAGGTGTGTTGGGGACACAAGAGACTTCTTGTATCGTGATTGCAGGGTTGCTTGAGAGGGATATCTTTGACCTCTTCCTCCCTAAGTTCGATAAACCTTGGGTGATCCACTTAAGGAAAACTTACTGCTGTTCTACAAACCTCTGCTCTTGGAGGCCCAACACTGTCTACAAGAATAGAAGCACCCGTAGACATCAATGTGCCACTTCATGGGCACCATGGGATTGATCTCCACTTAGGCCAAAAGCCTAAGCTTGGGGGGAGGTATGCCGGAATCACTCATTCATTGCATATTACAATTTCTGGATATGTGTATATACTTGTTTAGCTTCTTAAGGTGGTTTCTAATAAGATGGAGATGATATTTGGGAAAGTGCTGTTTGAAAACAGATTCTGGACTGATACCAAAAAAATTCCTGTGCGTAGCCAGAACGTTATTTTGAGCTGCAAATTTTTGTGCATGTTCCCCAGGTTATTATCTAACTTTCATTAGTTGAGCACTTTTCGAGTTGAGTAGCGGAAGATTTTCTTAAAAATAGATTACTGTACTGCTGTCAAGTTTTGGCAGATTTCTGCCACTTTGCTTTTATGTGATTCTTTTAGTTTTCATTCTCTTGTTTTTGCTTTGTTTCTTTCCTAAAACACAAAAAGACCAAAAATATTTCTGTTGTTTCTCTTCATTATTTGTTTATTTTGGTTTCTTGTTCCTATTTTGCTTTATTGGCTATCGTTGGTTTGCTAAGAGAAAATCCAAAAAGATTTTGCTTTGTTTGCTTGTTTCCTTTTGGTTCTTGTTTCCAATTCGAAAACACCAAAAATATTTGTTGTTATTCTTTGGTTTTGTAAAGTTCATTATGGAGTTCAGCGGTCTTCGGTGGCTGGAGCTTGGTTTTCAATTCATATTATTCAAGCTACACAAGTGAAAGGCAATAATGACGATCTATGACAATCCGACTGTGGTGAGAGGCTGGTATGAACTCTATTTGTTTTCATTTTTGTACATATACTCATCCATGTGAGCATGCTTAGTTGGTTCATGTGAGGTATATGTCATTTAATGAAGTCTAGTAGTTCATGATCTCTCATGTTTAGCTCCAATTTATTAATATGAATAGCATGTCATAAATATTTGCTTGCATTGTTTTATTCATAGATAGGTATGACATTGTGGTATCCTCCTCTGAATAATTCACTTAAATCGACCTGGCACATGCTCACGCATGCATATGACTGAACAAAAGTCAATTAAGCCTCGATGATTTACTTTGCCTCAGAGTTCTTGTATCACTTTTATGCCTCTGTTAATTTATTTTGTCGCAAGCATGATTATGACAGTTATTGCTCTCTTGATTGTCGCTTCCCAGTCTATTGCTAGCCTTCACTTGTACTGAGCGGGAACGTTGCTCGTGCTTCCAAACCCCTGAAAACCAAGTTATTCCAGAGTGTCCACCATAAATACCTATGCATGGCATTTCAAACCATTCCAAGTAAATTCTCATGTGCTACCTTTAAACCTTCAAAATGCTTCTCAATTTGTGTCGATGTTTTATAGCTCATGAGGAAGTATGTGGTGTTTTATCTTTCAACCTTGTCATTTACTCCTGACGGACTTTCACCAATGGACTAGTGGCACATCCGCTCATCCAATAATTTTGCAAAAAGAGCTGGCAACGGGGTTCCCAGCCCCAATTAATTAACTTTCATCAATAATTCTCTTCACATGTTTTGCCCTGATTTATCAGTAAGCAACTTAATTTGCAAATAGACACTCCTCCATGGTATGTGAATGTTGGAAGGCACCCGAGGATTCGGTTAGCCATGGCTTGTGTAAGCAAAGGTTTGGGGGAGTGTCATCCATAATAAAACTAAAGTACGTGTGTAAACAAAAGAGAAGAGGGATGATCTACCTTGCTGGTAGAGATAACATCCTTCATGGGAGCCGCTCTTGAAAGTCTGGTTGATAAGGTAGTTAGAGTACCCATTACCATTCGTTGACAACAACAAACACCTCTCAAAACTTTACTTTTATACTCTCTATATGATTTCAAAACTTGAAAAGCTCTAGCACATGATTTAATCCCTGCTTCCCTCTGCGAAGGGCCTTTCTTTTACTTTATGTTGAGTCAGTTTACCCACTTCTTTCTATCTTAGAAGCAAACACTTGTGTCAACTGTGTGCATTGATTCTTACATGTTTACCTATTGCACTTGTTATATTGCTTTATGTTGACAACTATCCATGAGATATACATGTTACAAGTTGAAAGAAATTGCTGAAACTTAATCTTCCTTTGTGTTGCTTCAATGCCTTCTACTTTGAATCTATTGCTCTATGAGTTAACTCTTATGCAAGACTTATTGATGCTTGTCTTGAAAGTACTATTCATGAAAAGTCTTTGCTATATGATTCAGTTGTTTAATCATCATCTTCACCATTGCTTTGAATCACTTCATTCATCTCATATGTTTTACAATAGTATTGATCAAGAGATCATGTTGGTAGCATGTCACTTAAGAAATTATCATTGTTATCGTTTACCTACTCGAGGGTGAGTAGGAACTAAGCTTGGGGATGCTTGATACGTCTCAAACGTATCTGTCCGTAAAGATGATTTTTTTCGAGGCACTTAACAGGCTCAGATGAAAATGCTCAAATTGAACGAAAGTTGCGTACATATCTGAGGATCACGCATGAATTGTTTCAGCATTTTACGAGTTTCCTACACAGAGATCTACTCAAATTCGTGACAGGTAAAAATCTGTTTCTGCGCAGGAATCCAAATCTAGTGTCAACTTTACTATCAAAGACTTTACTTGGCTCAACAATGAAATAAACATGATAAGGAGAGGTTGCTACAGTAGTAACAACTTCCAAGACACAACAAAACAGTAGAAAAATAAAAACATGGGTTATCTCCCAAGAAGTGCTTTCTTTATAGCCATTAAGATGAGCTCAGTAATTTTAATGATGCTCGCGCAAGAAATAAGAGTTGAAGCAAAAGAGAGCATCAAAAGAAAATAAGAAACAATTTTAAGTCTAACCCACTTCCTATGAAAAGGAATCTTGTAAATAAACAAGTCATGTAAGCATAATGCAACAAGCATAGAAAGGCAACACAAGCGCAACTTCAAGATTCTCAACATAAAGAGGGGAAACTTAATATTATTAAGATGCATATAACCATGTTTCCCTCTCTCATAATAATTTTCAGTAGCATCATGAACAAACTCAACAATATAACTATCACAACAACAAACAAACATTCGTTGACAACAACAAACACCTCTCAAAATAATTTTACTCCTGTTTTTAAAAATGAAAAGCTCTAGCGCATGTTAATCCCTGCTTCCCTCTGCGAAGGGTCAGTCTTTTACTTTTATGCTGAGTCACCATCCTTTCTTTGAGCACTTTCTTGAGAGCACAACTTTCATTCTTAGTATAATATGATTGTCCCAAAATGTGATTAATTGTGGTATAACTTTGATGCTTTTATCTTTGACAATCTCTACTTCCAGTCTTTCCATGAACTTCAAAGGTGCCCGAGCATTTATGTTTTGTTGTACAAATACGGGCAAGCGAGATACCACTTTATCATATCCTTTTATGAACATTGCAATCCTGTTGATAGACATGATTCATGATGCTTATTATTAATTTGTTGGTACCTTTTCCATGATTGACATAGCTATTAGATGACTTTATTTGCATGTGTCTTATTATGAATTGCCTAAGTACTTGTCCATATCATGAGAATATTTACATCATATGAACAAATGTGTTCGTGAAAGTTCTTTTTCGCACTTAGTTCTTAACTAAATTGCTTGAGGACAAGCAATAAGCTAAGCTTGGGGGGAGAGTTGATACGTCCAAAATGTATCTACTTTCCCGAACACTTTTGCTATTGTTTTGCCTCTAATTTGTGTATTTTGGATACAACTAACACGGACTAACGCTATTTTCAGCAGAATTGCTCTGGTGTCTCGTTTTTGTGCAGAAGCTCAACTTTCAGAAAAATCCCCGGGATTAATTCCAATGGGCCTATTTTCACAGAAGAATAACGGAGCCAGAAGACCAGAAGGAGGGGGCCACGAGGCAGCCACCCCACCAGGCGGCGCGGCAGGCCCCTGGGTCGCGCCAGCCTATGGTGGCGGCGCCTCGGGCAGCCCCAGGTTCCCCCCTCTGGACTACTTAAGGCTTCGACCTAAAAACGCACGGGGGTTAGACGAAATTGCCAGAAGACATCCAGAATACCGCTGCCATCGCGAAACTCCATCTCGGGACCAGAAACTCCGTTCTAGCACTCCGCCGGGACGGGGAATTGGAGGAGATCATTGCCATCATCACCACCGACGCCTCTCCATCAACCAGCCATGCTTCCCCCATCCATGTGTGAGTAATTCCCCCGCTGTAGGCTGAAGGGGATGGTAGGGATTGGATGAGATTGATCATGTAATAGTCATAAGATTGTTAGGGCATAGTGTCTAGTATCCGTTGTTGGTACTTTTATGATATTGTTGCAACTTGTTATGCTTAATGCTTGTCACTTGGGCCCGAGTGCCATGATCTCAGATCTGAACATGTTATTGTTTCATGATGATATTCATTGTTTTATGATCATACCTGCAAGTTGTATACACATGTTGCTGTCCGAAACCCGAGGCCCCAAAGTGACAGAAAATGGGACAACCGGAGGGGAAGGCGGTGATATGAGGATCACATGTGTTCATGGAGTGTTAATGCTTTGCTCCGGTGCTCTATTAAAAGGAGTACCTTAATTACCAAGTAGATTCCCTAGAGGCCCGGCTGCCATCGGCTGGTAGGACAAAAGATGTTGTGCAAGTTTCTCATTGCGAGCACGTACGACTATATATGGAACACATGCCTATGGTTGTTTAGTACTTGGATACTATTTTATTACTATCTGCAAATGCCCTACCTTGATTGTTACATGAGTTCTCTTATCCATGCAGCGCCCGTTCATCCATCCCTGTGCCTACAGTATTTTAATCCTGCTATTTACTATAATCACTACTGCTGTCTTTGTTGCTCTACTGCTTATATTTCACTACTGCTACTGCTATAAAACTGTTGCTACTGATAAAATCTTGCGAGAAAGTCTGTTTCCAGGTGCAGCTGAATTGACAACTCCGCTGTTAAGGCTTACAAATATTCTTTGGCTCCCCTTGTGTCGAATCAATAAATTGGGTTTTACTTCCCTCGAATACTGTTGCGATCCCCTATACTTGTGGGTCATCAACGACCCAAGGGGCTTGGCCACCTATTTAAAGAGGCCAAGGGGCACCCCAAGGGCTCCTCAAGTTGCAGCCCTAGCTCCCCAAGTCGCAGCACCACCCTGCGCCCAAACCCTAGCTACTCCCTCCTCTTCCTTCTTCTCCCGCAGCGCTTGCGGCGAAGCCCTGCCGGAGATCTCCACCACCACCGTCACGACGCCGTCGTGATGGCGGGATTCCGAGGAGGATCTACTACTTCCGCTGCCCTCTGGAACGGGGAGGAGGACGCCGTCTTCATCAACACCGTACGTGTGACCGAGTACGGAGGTGCTGCCCGTTTGTGGCACCGTCAAGTTCTTCTACGCGCTTTTGCAAGCGGTCAAGATCTTCTACGCGCTTTTGCAAGCGGCAAGTGATCGACTACATCCACCACAAGATCTAATCTCGTTAGGCTTTGGAAATCTTCAAGGGTTAGTCTCGTGATCCCCTCGTTGCTACCATCTACTAGATTAGATCTTGGCTTGTGTTTCGTTCTTGCGGTAGGAATTTTTTGTTTTCTATGCTACGAATCCCATCAGACGCTGCTGAAGACTTGCACCGTTGCTGCTATGTACATGAGCAGTGTTTCTTTTTCATGTGGGGTTACGAGTACTGGGGATGTCGACAAGATCTTCTTCAAATTATCAAAAGATTCTTGCGCCTCGTTTGTCCATTCGAATTTTTCTGACTTCTTCATCAGACTATAGAAGGGCAAAGCTTTCTCTCCTAGCTTGGCGATGAATCTGCTGAGTGCTACCAGCCGTCCTGCCATTTGCTGCACTTGGTGCAAATTCTTTGGCAGCTCCATGTCGAGAATAACTTTAATCTTCAAAGGATTGGCCTCTATCCCTCTGGCTGATATGAAGTACCCGAGTACTTGTCCTCCTGGCACCCCGAAGAAACATTTCTTCGGGTTCAGCTTGATTTTGTACATGTCGAGGTTCTCGAAGGTTTCACGCAAATCGTCGATGAGAGTAGCGGCGTGCTTGGTCTTTACCACGATATCATCAATGTAGACTTCGATATTCCTTCCGATCTGCTCTCCAAGACAGGCTTGCATACATCGCTGATAGGTTGCTCCTGCGTTTTTCAACCCGAAAGTCATGACGTTGTAACAGAAAACGCCGTGCGGGGTGATGAACACTACAAGAAAAGTTCTGATAGACAACGTCTCAAAATCGTCCGCTAAGGGGTATTTTTCGTCGCCTATGGGCCTAACCCGACGATATGGGTTCTGTTGTCGAAACTGCATCAGGCAAAGTCCTACGACGATTTTTTCGGTCCGTCGTGCTTGGGCGCCCTTCCGCCACGGAAAATCGGACCGTTGCCCAAGTGTTTCCGGGAGCCCGTTGACTGCTGACGTCATGCAAACTGACACGTGGCAGACGCCGTTAACTGGCAGTTAACGGCGTTAACCGGCTGAAACCCCGTGGTAGATGGTAGGCCCACACGAGGCCTGCCACGTCTTAAGCGGGCCGGCCCATTAAGTTTACGGGCCGGGCCAGCTGACTTAGTTTGACCGGTCAACTATATAGCTGGGCTGGTCCATTAGTTACGTGGGCCGGGCCTAACCTCTAAGGTTGACTGGTCAAAAGATTAATGGGCCGGCCCACTAAGCATGTGGGCCGGGCCGAATGCACTCGTTTGACCGGTCAACAGGCAAAAGGGCCGGCCCACAAAACATGTGGGACCCATTTCATGTTATCGGGCCGGCCCATTTACCAAGTGGGGTCCACCTTAAAGCAAGTGGGCCGGCCCAATTAGCATGTGGGTCCCACTTTCCTGCTATCGGGCCAGCCCATTTAGTGCATGGTGTCCACATTAGATCAAATGGGCCGGCCCAACAAGCTAGTGGGCTGGGCCAAAAGCACAGGTGGGTCCCACTTTCCTTTTAATGGGCCAGCCCATTTAGTATGTGGGGTCCACCATATAGCAAGTGGGCCGGCCCAACAAGATAGTGGGCCGGGCCAAAAACACAGGTGGGTCCCACTTTCCAGTTAAAGGGCCGACCCATTTAGTATGTGGGGTCCACCATATAGCAAGTGGGCCGGCCCAACAAGATAGTGGGCCGGGCCAAAAGCACAGGTGGGTCCCACTTTCCAGTTAAAGGGCCGGGCCCAACAAGATAGTGGGCCGGGCCAAAAGCACAGGTGGGTCCCACTTTCCAGTTAAAGGGCCGGCCCATTTAGTATGTGGGGTCCACCATATAGCAAGTGGGCCGGCCCAACACGCTAGTGGGCTGGGCCAGAAACGCAGGTGGGTCCCACTTTCTTCTTAAAGGGCCGGCCCATTTAGTATGTGGGGTCCATCATGTAGCAAGTGGGCCGGCCCAACAAGACAGTGGGCCGGGCCAAAAACACAGGTGGGTCCCACTTTCCTGTTAACGGGCTGGCCCAGTAAGTAAGTGAGCCGGCCAAAAATGAAAGTGGGTCCCACACTACTGTTAATGGGCCGGCCCAATCTGTTATAGGGCCCTGGTTGTTTGACTAGTCAACTTGCATTAAATTTCATGAGCCTAAAATCTGATATCAATGATACACACAATTACATACACAAATAAAATAACTAGGAAAATTACAAGGCAATTAATGTGCCCAAATAAAAAAATTACATAGAATCATTGAGGACTTCTATTAGCATCATCAATAACACGTTGACATTTGGCAATCGCCTTGATTGAATCTTGTGTACTCTTGGTCAACATATCAGCTACAGACCTTAAAGCAGCAATACCATGTCTTTTATAAAGTACAGCCTTGAGATGTTCACTGTTTGATGAAAAGAATGGTCTAGGTTGACGGCTATGAGAGGATGCATCAGAACAAAGATCAGAACTTTTTGTGGGCCTCTCTTCTAATGAAGATTGCTTCATCAGAACTGCATTCTGATAATAATGCAAAAAGAGTTAAACGATGAACTATGCAAACATGTATTAAGCATTGTCGATATGAGATAGTCACAAGTACTAAGCGCAGACTTACATTATATCGTTGCATAGGCTCACGCCGGAACCTTTTTTGCGCTCTATCTTCTACTAAGGACTTCTTCATTACAACTGCATTCTAGTAATATTGCAAACATAGTTACAACAGTGAACTATTCAAACATTTATTATGCAATGTAGATATAAGATAATAACAAGTTGCATAAATAAGGCAATGTATGGAACTTGTACTAAGCAGACTTACATCATAATGTTGCACAGGGTCGCTTTGGCGACTATCTTCTAATGATGACTGCTACACTAAAACTGCATTCCGGTAATATTGCAAAAATAGTTACAACAATTAACTATGCAAACATGTATTACGCAATGTAGAGATCAGATAACAGCATGTAGCAGAACATACTGGCTCGCTGCAGGTCCTTCTCTTGCGTGCACTAGTCGTGGTCGACATGCCTGTCATTTTAGGTTCAGCCATCAAGTCAAATGCTAATCCTCCTGCTCCATTGTCCTTAATATATGTTTAGATATCACATTTAAGACCAAGTCAGCTGGTTTCAAATAACAAAAAACTTGAGCTGCCAAATGAATAAGCCAATATTTACTAGATATCAGATTAAAACCAACTAGATGTTGCTTTGCATGAGATACGAATTTCAGACATTCAGATTTAGAGTAGGGTAATGCCAAGGTTTTCCACATAAAGTAAACTGGCATTAAGAATGACCAAATGTCAGGTTCAAATCACCTTCGCAGTTGCTCCAAGACAAGCATATCAAATAGGCAGAAACATAGTAAAGCATGGATGGCATTGCTATGGCAGGGTTCCAAGTGTTTATCTCTTGCATAAGGAACAATGCATATAGGTTATAGATAATAACGAAAGTAAACTGCCAAAGTTACCAACCAAGAACTCAGATTCCAACCTTCCCTAGCGTCTCCGCTGTTAATGTTGGATATTCTAATAAGTGGTTCGCATGATCAATCCCTAGGAAAAATAACATTGACAAGTTAGTCTACGATAATACAAAGACCAGACATGCACGCAGCAATAACTATACAAGCTGTGCGATAGGAGCATTCATGGAAAAAAATAGCTATAAGCTAAAGACGAGGTATAAGAGCAAGCAGATTGGAAATGCACATAACATGATTATAAAAGCAGTAAAAGAATAGCAGACACGAGAAAACAGCTAGCGGCTAGCGGTGAGCTAATGACGTGGTATAAGAACAACCAGATTGGAAATGCCCATAGCATGACTACAAAAGGAATAGCTTGCAGTACAAAAACAGTTGGCAGCAAATGAATGGGTCCCCTATAAATATGTGGATGTACACAGGTGTCAGTAGAATGAACAGGATGGTAGCGACCGGATAATGCTTTGGTACTGTACAATATTTAAACGAACTTCATGCGAAGTAACACATCAAGAAATTTAATGGCATATGAGATCTGCAAATAACTACACCAAACATGGCTAAAGAAACACCGCGATCTAACGGGCCAGCGTACTAACCAAGCTGCGGCGGGGTGGACGGGGGCGGCAACTTGCATTCCAGCGGCGGCGAACGCGGGAGACGATGAGTCGACCCTGTTTCAGTAGAAGCGGGCGTTAGTGAAGCGGATCTGGTTGGCTGGCAAGGGATTCGGTGAAGTTGATACAGCCGTGTCTTGAGGTAGTCGGTGGAATAGATCGGCTTACGTGGAGGGGGGAGCGGTGAAGTAGACACGGTTCCGTTGGAGAGGATCCGGTGCGTCGACAGGAAAGGCGTTGATTGCTACGCTGTGGATGAGGTCGGCGGTGAAGCAGATCCGTCGGTGGCGAGGTCGGCGGTGAAGCAGATCCGTCGGTGGCGAGGGCGGCGGGGGAGCGGATCAGGTGGGTGGACAGCCAACACGATCAAGGGTACGCTGTGGAGGAGTATGCCGGCGGCGAAGCAGATCTAGTACTGTAGAGAGTCAGAGCTTTGGCGTGTGAGGGTATTTTTGAGCTAATGGGGCGAATGGTTGGTGGGTGGGTGTGGGCCTGTGGGGAGGGTTCGGGATCTAGGCAAGATATTTCATTGTTACCGAATGAGCACTCCATGGTCGGTGGGTTGTAGCTTCCGGACCAGGGTTAAAAGGGTAAAACTGGTCACGGGATTTTCGAATGGATGCGGCGGGATGATTTGGGGCGCGGCCGAAATTTTCAGTTTCAAGCTACGAGCAGAACGACAGAAATAATGTTCTTCCCCAGGGAGCTCTCATTTCTTCCTCTTCTCTTTCTCTCTCGAGTCTCTCCCACTCCCCTGGCTCCTCTCCCCCTTCTCTCCGGCAGCCTCGCCGGCCGGAGACGAGGCCGACTTCTCTCTGTATATCGTACACCCTCCAAACTAAATTAATTGATTCAACTTTCCTTAGACGTGTATGTATCTCGAGTAAAAACATGTGTGGATACATCCATATTTAGATAAGCAAAGTTGAGTCAGTTAATTTGGATCCGAGGGAGTTCATGTTGTTGTAAGCTTAGATCCGGTGTTTCCCATGAGCGTAATGGCGCAATGGAGTCGGGGATCTCGTCATCGGCTTCAGATCTGGCCTACGGTGAATCTGGCGGATCTTGCCGGCCAAACCCCGATCTGGTGCCATCAAGGTGATGGCGCTAACGGTGAGGCTTGCTTTGGTCAGTGCTTCAGATCTGGCCAATGGGGAAGTCAAGCTGCTAACGTTCACAAGCTCAGGGCATACGACGGCGTCATCCGTCTTGCCCGTGAACATCTTGGCCTTTCAGCGGCCCTTCTCAGAGCCAATGTGCCGTTCTTTGAGGCCCTTCTTCTCCTTCGTCTGGCGACTACCGGCGACACCGTCCCAAGTGGTGCGTCCCCGGCGACGGAGTTGCTTTGGAAAGGATGCGGAGCGAGAGATCGATGTGCGGTCCAGAAGGACTCGATTGATTTTCTTCTATATGTTTTGGGGTCCTTTTTGTAAAGTTGCAGGTCCTATTAGTTATTGTCTAGTTCTCTTGGACCTCTATGTAATTTTTTGGACTAGTTTCCATTTGCACCGATAAACTTGAATTTTGACAACTTCACGGGAAAAAAAATTCCTTTGCACATATGGCCTATCATGTATGAACATTCTTGAGTTTTAAACTATATGTAATGGCCAGCACTTGCGCAAGGGGCTCGTCTAGTGCGCACTAGTTTCCATTAGCACCGATAAATTTGAATCTTGACAAGTTCTTGGAAGAAAAAATTGATTCACATATAGCCTATCATGTATGAACATTATTTGGATTCAAACTATACATAGATGGCCAACACGTGTAAGAGGGGGTCCTCTAGTGTGCACTAGTTTCCATTAGCACTGATAAATTTGAATCTTTACAAGTTCTCGAAAAAAAATTGCTTCACACATATGCCCTATCATGTATGAACATTATTGGGATTCATATTATATATAGATGGCCAACACTTGTGCAAGGGGTCCTCTAATTCTTGGGGATTTCAATCTATCTATCTCTCTCGATCTATCGTTAGGGGATTTTAACCCTAACCCTAACCCTAAAACCCTAGCTAGCTAACCCTAAAACCTAAACCCTAATTAAACACTACATATATATATAGGCCAACGACACTTAATTGCGCATCAAGCAGGCGACCAAATAATTAGCGCTGATAAATTAATTAACTTGAATCTTGACAAGTTCTCTCGAATGAAAACACATTTGATTAAGTTGCCTCATAATATATATACAATTAGTGTGCATGCGCGCATGGCATACCATGCACATATCATTCGTGCATATATATATCTCAATATATATCTGAACATATTCTTGGGGATATATATATATATATATTTCAATCTCTCTCTCGATCTATATATCTCGTTGGTGGCCAAGAAACACACTTATTATATATATACGCATGCACTTTATGCGCAAAGGCGCGGGTGCCTCTAATAATGTGTGTGTGCACTAGCTCGATCGATGATCCCTAAACCTTAAACCCTAAAACCCTAATCCATGATTCCTAATTATACCTTAAACGTACACCCTAAACACTAAACCCTAAACCCTAGACCCTAAGCCCTAAACCCTAAACACTAAACACTAAACCCTAACCCTAGACCCTAATAAACCCTAAACCCTAAACCCTAAACCCTAAATATATTTCAATCTCTCTCTAGATCTATATATCGTTGGTGTCCAAGAAACACCCTTATATATACACATGTACTTTATGCGCAAAGGCGCGGGTGCCTCTAATAATGTGTGTGTGCACTAGCTCGATCGATGATATCCCTAAACCTTAAACCCTAAAACCCTAATCCTTGATCCCTGATTATACCCTAAGCGGACACACTAAACACCCTAAACCCTAAACCCTAGACCCTAAACCCCCCTAAACCCTAAACACTAAACCCTAAACCCTAACCCTAGACCCTAAACGACCCTAAACCCTAAACCCTAAATATATTTCAATCTCTCTCTAGATCTATATATCATTGGTGGACAAGAAAACACTTATATATACGCATGCACTTTATGCACAAATTGGCGCGGGTGCCTCTAATAATGTGTGTGTGTGCACTCGATCGATGATACCTAAACCTTAAACCCTAATCCCTAATTATACCCTAAACGTACACCCTAAACACCCTAAACACTAAACCCTAAACCTTAGACCCTAAACCCTAAACCCTAAACACTAAACCCTAAACCTTAGACCCTAAACCCTAAACCCTAAACCCTAAACCCTAGACCCTAAACCCTAAACACTAAACCCCAAACCCCAAACCCTAAACCCTAAACCCTAAACCCTAAACCCTAATTAATTAACCTTAACCCTAACCCTACCCCAAAAACCCTAGCTAGCTAATCCTAAATCCTAAACCCTAATTAAACCCTACATATATATATATAGGCCAACGACACTAAATTGCGCATCAAGCAGGCAACCAACTAATTAGCGCTGATAAATTAATTAACTTGAATCTTGACAAGTTCTCTCGAATGAAAACACATTTGATTAAGTTGCCTCATAATATATATACAATTACTGTGCATGCGCGCATGGCATACCTTGCACATATCATTTGTGCATATATTTCAATATATATCTGAACATATTCTTGGGGATAAATATATATATTTCAATCTTTCTTTCTCGATCTATATATATATCGTTGGTGGCCAAAAAACACACTTATATATACGCATGCACTTTATGCTCAAAGGCGCGAGTGCCTCTAATAATGTGTGTGTGCACTCGATCGATGATCCCTAAACCTTAAACCCTAAAACCCTAATCCCTAATCCCTAATTATACCCTAAACGTACACCCTAAACACCCTAAACACTAAACCCTAAACCATAGACCATAGACCCTAAACACTACACCCTAAACCCTAAACCCTAAACCCTAAACCCTAACCCTAGACCCTAAACCCTAAACACTAAACCCCAAACCCCAAACCCTAAACCCTAAACCCTAAACCCTAAACCCTAAACCCTAATTAAATAACCTTAACCCTAACCCTAAAACCCTAGCTAGCTAATCCTAAACCCTAAACCCTAATTAAACCATACATATATATATATAGGCCAATGCCACTTAATTGCGCATCAAGCTGGCGACCAACTAATTAGCGCTGATAAATTAATTAACTTGAATCTTGACAAGTTCTCTCGAATGAAAACACATTTGATTAAGTTGCCTCATAATATATATATATAATTAGTGTGCATGAGCGCATGACATACCTTGCACATATCATTTGTGCATATATTTCAATATATATCTGAACATATTCTTGGGGATAAATTATATATATTTCAATCTTTCTCTCTCGATCTATATATATATCGTTGGTGGCCAAAAAAACACACTTATATATACGCATGCACTTTATGCGCAAAGGCGCGTGTGCCTCCAATAATGTGTGTGTGCACTCGATCGATGATCCCTAAACCTTAAACCCTAAAACCCTAATCCCTAATCCCTAATTATACCCTAAACGTACACCCTAAATTAACACCCTAAACACTAAACCCTAAACCCGTAGACCCTAAACCCTAAACACTAAACCCCAAACCCCAAACCCCAAACCCTAAACCCTAAACCCTAAACCCTAATTAATTAACCTTAACCCTAACCCTACCCCAAAAACCCTAGCTAGCTAATCCTAAATCCTAAACCCTAATTAAACCCTACATATATATATATAGGCCAACGACACTAAATTGCGCATCAAGCAGGCGACCAACTAATTAGCGCTGATAAATTAATTAACTTGTTGAATCTTGACAAGTTCTCTCAAATGAAAATACATTTGATTAAGTTGCCTCATAATATATATACAATTAGTGTGCATGCGCGCATGGCATACCTTGCACACATCATTTGTGCATATATTTCAATATATATCTGAACATATTCTTGGGGATAAATATATATATTTCAATCTTTCTCTCTCGATCTATATATATATCGTTGGTGGCCAAAAAACACACTTATATATACGCATGCACTTGATGCTCAAAGGCGCGGGTGCCTCTAATAATGTGTGTGTGCACTCGATCGATGATACCTAAACCTTAAACCCTAAAACCCTAATCCCTAATCCCTAATTATACCCTAAACGTACACCCTAAACACCCTAAACACTAAACCCTAAACCCTAGACCATAGACCCTAAACACTACACCACCCTAAACCCTAAACCCTAAACCCTAACCCTAGACCCTAAACCCTAAACACTAAACCCCAAACCCCAAACCCTAAACCCTAAACCCTAAACCCTAGACCCTAAACCCTAAGTAATTAACCTTAACCCTAACCCTAAAACCCTAGCTAGCTAATCCTAAACCCTAAACCCTAATTAAACCCTACATATATATATAGGCCAACGACACTTAATTGTGCATCAAGCAGGCAACCAACTAATTAGCGCTGATAAATTAATTAACTTGAATCTTGACAAGTTCTCTCGAATGAAAACACATTTGATTAAGTTGCCTCATAATATATATACAATTACTGTGCATGCGCGCATGGCATACCTTGCACATATCATTTGTGCATATATTTCAATATATATCTGAACATATTCTTGGGGATAAATATATATATTTCAATCTTTCTCTCTCGATCTATACATATATCGTTGGTGGCCAAAAAACACACTTATATATACGCATGCACTTTATGCGCAAAGGCGCGGGTGCCTCTAATAATGTGTGTGTGCACTCGATCGATGATCCCTAAACCTTAAACCCAAAAACCCTAATCCCTAATCCCTAATTATACCCTAAACGTACACCCTAAACACCCTAAACACTAAACCCTAAACCCTAGACCCTAAACCCTAAACACTACACCCTAAACCCTAAACCCTAAACCCTAAACCCTAACCCTAGACCCTAAACCCTAATTAAACACTAAACCCCAAACCCCAAACCCTAAACCCTAAACCCTAAACCCTAGACCCTAAACCCTAATTAATTAACCTTAACCCTAACCCTAAAACCCTAGCTAGCTAATTCTAAACCCTAAATCCTAATTAAACCCTACATATATATATAGGCCAACGACACTAAATTGCGCATCAAGCAGGCGACCAACTAATTAGCGCTGATAAATTAATTAACTTGTTGAATCTTGACAAGTTCTCTCGAATGAAAACACATTTGATTAAGTTGCCTCATAATATATATACAATTAGTGTGCATGCGCGCATGGCATACCTTGCACATATCATTCGTGCATATATTTCAATATATATCTGAACATATTCTTGGGGATAAATATATATATTTCAATCTCTCTCTCTCGATCTATATATATATATCGTTGGTGGCCAAAAAACACACTTATATATACGCATGCACTTTATGCGCAAAGGCGCGTGTGCCTCCAATAATGTGTGTGTGCACTCGATCGATGATCCCTAAACCTTAAACCCTAAAACCCTAATCCCTAATCCCTAATTATACCCTAAACGTACACCCTAAATTAACACCCTAAACACTAAACCCTAAACCCCTAGACCCTAAACCCTAAATACTACACCCTAAACCCTAAACCCTAAACCCTAACCCTAAACCCCAACCCCAAACCCTGCTAAACCCTAAACCCTAGGCCCTAAACCCTAATTAATTAACCTTAACCCTAACCCTAAAACCCTAGCTAGCTAACCCTAAACCCTAAACCCTAATTAAACCCTACATATATATATATATAGGCCAACGACACTTAATTGCGCATCAAGCAGGCGACCAAATAATTAGCGCTGATAAATTAATTAACTTGAATCTTGACAAGTTCTCTCGAATGAAAACACATTTGATTAAGTTGCCTCATAATATATATACAATTAGTGTGCATGAGCGCATGGCATACCTTGCACATATCATTCGTGCATATATTTCAATATATATCTAAACATATTCTTGGGGATAAATATATATAGTTCAATCTCTCTCTCTCTCGATCTATATATATATCGTTGGTGGCCAAAAAACACACTTATATATACACATGCACTTTATGCGCAAAGGCGCGGGTGCCTCTAATAATGTGTGTGTGCACTCTCGATCGTTGATCCCTAAACCTTAAACCCTAAAACCCTAATCCCTAATCCCTAATTATACCCTAAACGTACACCCTAAACACCCTAAACACTAGACCCTAAACCCTAGACCATAAACCCTAAATGTACACCCTAAACACCCTAAACACTAAACCCTAAACCCTAGACCCTAAACCCTAAACCCTAGACCGTAAACCCTAACCCTAAAACCCTAGCTAGCTAACCCTAAACCCTAAACCCTAATTAAACCCTACATATATATATATATATAGGCCAACGACACTTAATTGCTCATCAAGTAGGCGACCAACTAATTAGCGCTGATAAATTAATTAACTTGATTTTCGACAAGTTCTCAATCTTGAATGAAAACACATTTGATTAAGTTGTCTCATAATATATATATAATTAGTGTGCATGTGCGCATGGCATACCTTGCATATCATTCGTGCATATATTTCAATACAAGTTTGAAGATATTCTTGGGGATATATATATTTCAATCTCTCTCTCTCGATCTATATATCGTTGGTGGCCAAGAAACACACTTATATATATACACATGCACTTTAATTTATTTGCCTCACAATATATATAATAAATATGCATGCATGGCCTAACCATGTATGCTTATATATGTGTTTAGTTTGGAGATTTCAATCACTCTCTCGCCGCTCTCTCTCGTTGGTGGCCAACAACACACACATGCACTTTGTGCGCAAAGGCATGTGCCTCTAATAATGTGTGCGCAGTCGATCGGTCTAGTTTTGATTAATCATAGCACACAAATATAGAAGTTGTATTTGAATCCACACAACCCTAATCTAAAACACATAGCCCCTAACATGGCCTAATTAACTGACCCCTTCTCTCTAGCTAATTAGTGGAAATTATACAAAATCAAAAGGGGTCCCTCACTAATTATACATATATATCTAGATTGTGATAAACTTTTGCCCCATATTTGGTGGATGGGTGCATCTTGGCATGTAAAACAATTAATGTTTGCAAATGGCGTTGTCAAAATTTATGTACAAATGATTTCTTTCCATCCAAAGTGCATAAAATGGGAGTTTTAATGAAGAAGGTACAAATAAAACAGCTCAACATGCCTCCACACCCCGATTTTCACAGGAAGTATAGCATATTTAAAGGATAATTCCAGAGTTTTACTATTTTTCAAGCAACTTTGCTAATTTCCACCCACTCACATGACTTTATGTCGATTTAACGAAAATATGGCGAATTTAAACTACATGGGCGGGATAGTTTGAATTATGCGTGCGGCAAAGGGAACAGCCTATTCTTCAACCTTGTGCACGAAAAATTACACACGCAACTCCATTAAACACCACCTACCGGGCGGCCCGGCCGCATGACCCCCCACCCACCGCTACACAACTTATCCCCGTCCGTGCGAAGATCTTCCCCTCCCCGTCCCGTCCGTGCGAAGAAGAAGCTTGCCCTCCCCGTCGTTCTTCTCGAGACGCACCGGCGGTCAAGTTGATCCACGGTAGGGTTGCTATCTCTAGCTCAATCATGCATCGGGGAAGACGGCCTAACGATTTATATTTTCTTGATGCTGCTAAAAAAATCGTCAGTATGCTCGAACTAATTGGCACTTTATAGTTTTCCGCTCGATTTGTCCTCGATCAATTTGTTCATTTGCGTGGGCATATAGAGTCAGTTCTGCACTCGATCCGTTAATTTGCTGAAATGCCATGGCAGAGATTTGTACACGATCTGTTTGCTAAAATGTCGATGGGCATTTTTTGTTTTGTACTCGACATGGTTGCTGAAATGCATAATCATGTACTAGTATAGTTTTGTACTCGATGGATATACATTTCCTACTTCGCCTTAAATTAATCACCAACCATTGTATCTCATAATTAAACAGATGGACAGAACTTGGATACTGCATGGACACTTATGTTCCCCTTCATATATAAATGGTGTTCAACCCTTTGTGGGGTTTATTAGAGCTCATGAAGGTCACGACCTGGACGTGTATTGCCCGCGCTGCACATGTATGAATGGTGAGAAGAGGCCTCACCATGTAGTGGAAGATCATTTACACATTTTTGGGATGGACCGCACATATGTTAGGTGGGTTTATCATGGTGAACCACATAATGATCCTTCAGCGGGAGAAGCAGATCTTGCTCACACTGTATGTGTGCTGGCATATGTAGTTAATTATTTATATTGATGCTGCCGCTGTTTTGATCAATAGTTTGCATTGCTGTGCAAGGTTCTGTACTCAAATTTAACTTGTTGCAGACGGATGGACGGGAAGGAGAGAAAAAGCGCTTGCTTCAGGAACCGGGTTTCAGCTCTGGGACATGTGTTGTGCCAGATGAGAAGGTAAATATGTAAAACGGCATTTGTTTAGGTTGCATCCCTTAGATGTTTGTCTAATCTGTTGATGTACTAATTGCAGAAGCATAGAGTTGAAGAGGTCTCTCAGTTTGATGGGAGATTTGAAGATGAATCTCAGTTTGATGCACCTGTGGATGGTACTGATGACGGGCCTTTCATAGAAGAAGGTCCTGCACCTGAGATTATCCAGCCTACAGAAGGAGGCCGTGGACCGAATACACAGCTTTGCGTTGAAGTGGATGCACGCCCAGAGATCATCAGTGGCGTCCGGGTAGTCTCAAGACCACCCAGCCCTGATGCACCTGTGGATGGTACTGATGACGAGCCTTTCATAGACGAAGGTCCTGCACCTGAGATTATCCAGCCTACAGAAGGAGGCCGTGGACCGAGTACACAGCTTTGCGTTGAAGCGGATGCACTCCCGGAGATCATCAGGGGTGTCCCGGTAGTCTCAGGACCACCTAGCCCTAATGCAAAATGTTGAGCTACTTTATGATTCGTACTCTTATGTTCTGGTGCTGTAGTATGTACTATCTTTGTTATGATTTGTACGCCTTTGGCGCTAGAACTATAATTAAGCATTCAGTGGATGATCGCGTTGCAAAATTTGACACCCACACAATCAGTTCATCGTATGAGTAGTAGCACAATTACTTCTACAGCCAGTCCTGCCAGCGCATTAATTGGTAGCATGAAACACTTTCAGGCACTCCCCTCTGATTCATATTAATTGACTCAATTTTGTCTAGATATGGATGTATCTAGATGCATTTGTTAACTAGACTAACAAACTTGAGTCAGTTAATATGAATCGGTGTAAACCGCCCAAGTCCTCCAGCAGCTAGTTTATTGACTCTGGACTCCAAGCCTCTCGCGGCAAGCCATCGACGAAGCTTTGACCAGATCTTGGCCCGCTTTTTTTTGCGAATAGCAAAAGCTTTGACCAGTTCCTCTCGGGATACAGCACGCCGGTGAGCTTGCACGGTTGCCATGAGCACTTTCCGGTGGAACTTCCTCTGCAGCGCCCTCAAGCCGCCGCTGCGAGACAGCACGCAGTGCCTCGAGGTGGACGGAACGGACGAACTCAGGATCTCAGGGCGGGGGGTCCGCCTCGTCCGGGAACGATCTCCAGCGGGTTAACGAGGACATGCATGGCGGCCAGGTGATTTGGTTTTTTGTTGTTGTTGTTTGAGCTTGGGATTTGGGGTTTTTTCGGATAGGGGAGGAGGAACCGAGGAAGAGGAAGGAACAGCCCGCGTGCTTGGCGCGTGGCAGTGTGCTTGAATTTCAAATTTTTGTGAAATGTTTCATTTCCCCGCTACAATTCGGGGGTTTTCTTGACGCGCCAATGCGTCCCACCGTGCAGGTTCAAGTGAATTTGGGGTGCCACACTATGGGCCCCAGTTACAGTGAGACATGTAATGACTAGTCACATCGGTAAGTTCAATAGTAATAAAATATGTTACCCCTCCCCTTTATGTAGCCCCCTTTGTCTCTCCCGATCGAGTGCCGACAGTCGACGGATGCAAGCCGCTAGCTCGATCCCCTCCTTTCGCCTCCACCGTCCAGGCATCCAGCTTGGAGGGGCAAGCTGCATCTAGACCAAGCGGATTAGGTAGTACTAGTAATGCTCTTTCCTTTCTCGAGATCGGTTCTTTTTTCCTCACCTCGATATCTTGCGCATCTACTATTTCCTATTCTGGGCGAAGGGGTGTCTTTCTGGTCACCCTCGCGCTAGGAGTGATTGATGGGGGTGGGGGCGGGGGCTACCTTTGCTTGGATTGGGGTGTTCTTCCTTTATTTGTCGACATTTGCAACCTTTGTAGTTTCTGCAGATCCTCAATGTATCTTTTGTCAGCTTGTACAGGAAAGGAAATACCTCGGTGGTGGTGGGCGGGCAATGGAGCATAAGGCCACCACGCATGTGGGCAGTTGGCTGAGCCTGAGCTGCGTCCCCAGCCCCGCAGAGCAGGTACTCCGTTTGCTTATCCACTCTGTCTGTCTGCATCCTCAATCTGTTCCTGTTTTGGAAGATGCTTAAAGTAGCACATGTCTTCAGTTGTTTGTGCATAAAGCCTCTGTGACACCATGCTCTATATTCTCTGTATCAGGTTGGTACCTCTAGGTTCCGTGCTGAGGCTATGGGGAACGAGAATAGCGCCCCACCTGCTGCAGGAGCATGGCCCGATCTGCAGCACAAGAAGCGAAATGCCACTGCCGAGCTGGGCAGGGACCGCCGAGGGGTAATTTTTTTTAACCAACTTACCATGATGTAGTCTGAATCTGATACTCCCTCAGATCCAAATTAATTGACTCAACTATCTGTAGATACGGATGTATCTAGATGTGTTTTAGCTCTAGATACTACTACCTCCATCCCAAAGCTTAGGGATTATATTATTTTTAGAAAGTCAAACTATACCATGTTTGACTAAGCTTTTACCAAAAATCATTAACATGCAAAATACAAAATTAATATCATTAAATAGGTTGTGAAATATATTTTCCTACGGTATCTACACAATATTATATTTGTTGATAGAATGTTCTAAAATTTTGGTCAAACATTACTTGTTTTGATTTCTCAAAAATAAATAAGCCTTAAGCTTTGGGATGGAGGTATCTAGACAAAGCTGAGTCAACTGGAGTAGTTTTTTTTGTCTGTCCATAGCTAGTGTTCATGGTGCAAAAGGCTAAGAGCATCCACTATATGCATCAGTCTATCTCATACAGTAATTCAATATCACTATTGAGGTCTGCCTTTTGTTTTGCTATTCATATGCAGACTGAAACTTTAGGGCCTTTACTCAAAAGGAAGATCAAAACTGCGGCTGATCAGGCTGCCAGTATGTTGATGCCGCCCCCATCTTCTAAATGCCTCTACAAGCACAAGGCCACGCGCCCGCTGGGTGGTGATCTTTTAATGAATATGGTATATTTTCTTAATCCACAAAACATGCCTTGATTTTTGTCTGTTTATTGTCGGTTTTTTCTAATGCTTGCCAAAAGTTTACAACAACAACAACAACAACCAAGCCTTTCAGTCCCAAACAAGTTGGGGTAGGCTATAGTTGAAGCCCATAAGATCTCGAAGCCAAAAGTTTAGAAACACCAAATTCGTTTGCTTACAATCATCATACAGTAATGTTCATCTACTCTCCAGTTCCCCTAACCCAACAAAAAATGATGTTAATTACGATTTTTAGATTAAAAGAGCACCATTAGGCGCTGTTAATTACGATTTTGAGATTAAATGTCATTTGCAATTGCTAATTACAATTTTGAGGCAAATGATTAGTTTAACCTTGATCTGTTCCGCTCTCCATTTTTCCCAACCGAAAAAAATGTAACCATTCCATTCCTCTGAAATGGAACCATTCCATTCCATTCCACGCTGTTTCAGAACCGAACACACCCTTGCATTGTTGTGAACTATTGTCCATACACAGCCATACCCTTCCACTTACATCCAGCACTATATGCATCAGTCTGTCTCAGAGTCATTCAATATCACTGCTGAGATCTGTTCCCATTCTTATGCAGGCTGAAACTGCTGCGCCTTTACTCAAGTGGATGCAAAATGAGGCTGCTGTGAGGACGATGGTGCCGGCACCATCATCCGAAAACCTCTACAAGCACGAGGCCATGGGCCAGGTGGGTGGTGACCTTTTAATGAATCTGGTATATTTTCTTAATCCACATACATGATTTTATTATTATCTGTTTAATTACTGTTGGCTTTGCCTAATGCTTACCAAAAGTTCGAAACACTGCGTTTGCTTACAATCATCATACACTAATTTTTCACTTTTCAGTCTGTCTCATCCAGTATATAAACTGTTGAGTTCCGTTGGCTTCTTTTGTAATCATTTGCATTGTTGTCAACTGTTGTCTATGCACAACCCTATTCTTCCACTTACATCCCGCACTTTTTGCATCAGTCCATCTCATAGATTTATTAAATATCAATGATGAGTTCTGTTGCTATTCATATGCATGATGAAGCTTCTGTGCCTCTACTCAAATGGATAAAAAATGATCCTGATGAGGCTGCTGTGAAGATGATGGTGCCGCCACCATCTTCTGAAAACCTCCTCAAGCACAAGGCCACGGGCCAGCTGGGTGGTATCCTTTTTAAGCAGGTATATTTTCTTAATCCTCATACATGATTTGATTTGTCTGTTTATTGCCGGCTTTGTCTAATTATGCTTACCAATAGTTCAGAAACACACACAACCCTATTCTTCCACTTACATCCAGCACTATATGCATCAGTGTCTCATAGATTCATTTTATATATCACTGCTGATGTCTGTTGCTCTTCAATTTTCATATGCAGGTGAAAGCTAAGCCTTCATTTGTCAAAAGGATTGCAAGCTGCTGCGATGAGGCATCTGCAGAGGCTGCCACCAAGTTCTTGTCGGCCCCACCTTCCGGATGCTTATATAAGCTCAAGTCCAAGGACCAGCCGGGCCGTAACCATCCAAGGGTTCGGGTATATTTTCTTAAGCCACATATACATGCCATGATTTATTTCTGATATTATCACCGGCTCTGTCTAATGCTTCTTGGAATTCGGAAACGCCAAATTAGCCTGCTTATATTCATCATACACTAAATTTTGACTGTTCAGTTTGTAACATAGTGTTATGCACTCGCTTGTCAACATTTGCATTGCTCTGAACTATGCACTTTACACAACCTAATTCTTCCACTTACATTCAGCGCTACGCACCAGTAGTACCTCCCATGTTTCCTTCACCATCCCGATGCCGAGCTTGCGGGAATATGGTGGGCCCATGTACATACCCCGCATATAACACCTCCTATGGCTCTATCTACCTTTCTAATAACTCCTTCACAGAGTTACAGGTACGTATTCTCAGTGGTTTAGCATGAATTGGCATATAGTAAAGTCTTGTTTTTAGTCTTCCTGCTTCTTACATTAGTATCAATTTTCACCTGCAGATGTACCTTGTGAACTTCGTCCAATGATTAACCGGATGTGTCCGCATGAAGGGTCTTTCACTATGCATGGCAATGGCAAATTGATGAACACCTACACGGTCTACGAGGTGTATGTCTACAAGACGCAAGGCATCACATATTTGTATGGGACATGATTGGAGAAAGTTTGCTTTTGACTACGGTCTGAAGAAGGGCGACGAGCTGAGGATCAGAAACTCAAACGGGCAGATATACGTAACTGCTTACAGAGTTGGAGACACTTCCAAATATATAATATGTAACTTTTTTGTACTCATATCCTTTGATTACTGCATTCTGAGCAGTTGTTCTAAACCATTCCCTCTGTTCTAGCTTGCTGGGTTTAACATGATCAAAGCTGCAGATCCCCTGATGAAACAGGAGCGGATGTCACAAAGGGCACCCACACCAGCACCGGCACCGGCTTCCCACTCTCCTGCATCAGCACCGGTTCCTGTACCAGCACCATTTATTGCATCTACCCAGCAGGCCCCTACATCAGCATTGGTTCCTGTAGAGGCCCCATATACTACACCTGCCCCAGGCTCACCCGCATCGCAAGACCTTGGTTCCTCTAGCTGCACCGTTCGCACCTGCCCAACAGATCTCCTGCATCGGCACCGGTTCCTCTAGAGGCACCGTTTGTGCACCTGCCCAGCGGTCTCTGCACGCATCAGCACCAGCTCGTGTACAAGCCCAGGCTCCTGCACCTGCCCCAGCCAGATCACCGAGGTCTCAGCTCATTGCTGTGGCCACCCATGTGGTGACCAGGACGCATCTGAAGGCTATGTTCGTGAGTATATGACAGCATAACTGCTCTTATCTTGATGTCTTCTCTGCTCAAAGTCTCACATGGTTCAGTCTTCAGTGCATTGGTGCCATTGACTAATTTTTGTTGGTATATCTTGCTTTGAATCAAAAATTGCCTAAAAGTATCGCCAAGGATCTCAATGCTGGCCGAAGGGGCAAGATTTCCCTCGTCATGGAGAGTGAAGGTCTCACCGTGGAGGGACGGTACTCCGTCAGTCCCACAGATGGCCGCTTGGCTGTTACTTCCAGGTGGAAAAAGTTCATTGATAGTGCCAAACTTCGCATTGGATCAAAGTTGAAGGTCAAGATCTTTCGATGCCGCTGTGACATGATGGTCATCAAGTTTGCGGTTGTCTAGTTCTATTGTCCCATGAGCCCTTAGCAAATGCATTTGTAGTTATACTTATATAAGGTTATCTTATCTGAACTGCTAATTAATTGTATGGGTGTAAAACTCTGGCAAGCTTTTGCTCTTAGCAAGTATGTATGTATGATCAGCTATTATGATAACTAATGTTTGTGTTCATCTTAATTTGCATTTCCGTTTTAGAAAAAAACTTAATTTCTATTTTGGCTGACCTGTTAGAGAACTATCAGATTGAATCCACAACATGATTCAAATAGATTCATTACACCAAGCCACATGTCTTGACCTTGCTATACACTAGTTCCATTAATCAGTGCAAGAAGGCTTACCTGAGCTGCCTGAACCACGGCGGTCGAATCCACCTTAGCTATCTAGCTAGAAATACAACCTTTGCAGTAAAGAGGATTTGCGATCGGGGAGGCTGACATTGGGGACCCATGAGCCAGCAGCGTCGTCAACGTTTTAAAGGCGGCAGGAGATCGATACAAAAAAAAGCCAAAAATCAGTTGGTAAACAAAATCCAAGAAATGAAACTTTTACCTTTCTGAGAGGATGACATGCGGGACCCATGAGGCAGCAGCATCCTCAACTATTCCAAGGCGGCAGGGGATCAAAATAAAAATAGGAAATATCCAGAAATTAATTAGGGTAAAAAATAAATCTATCAAAGGAAACCTTTATTGTCCATAGAGGATGACATGTGGGACCGACCTGCCAGCTGCGTCGTCATGGTTTCAAAGGGGGCAGGGGATCAAAAGAAAAAGGCAAATAGCCAGAAATTAGGGGTAAAAAATAAATCCAACAAAGGAAACTTTTATTGTTCATAGAGGATGACATGCGGGACCCATGAGCCAGCAGCTTCCTCAACGTTTCAAAGTCGGCATGAGATTGAAAGAAAAAGGCAAGTGACCAAATATCAGGAGCCAAAAATAATCCAAGAAAAGAAATTTTATTGTACATAGAGGATGACATGCGGGTCCCATTTTGCAGCGACGGTCTCAACATTTCCAAGGCGGCACAGGACCAAATGAAAAATGAAGTAGCCAGAAATCAGGGGGTGAAAAAAATCCAAGAAAAGAAAGATTTCAATTGGGCTGCATCTGGACATCTGGGCCTTCGAACTATCCTGCTGGACCTTTTGACTCGTACAATTTTAGCCCACTCCAAAACAGGAAAGTTCGGATTTTTCTAAAAAAAACAGGAAAGTCCTATGCTTCGCAAAAACACAAAACAAGGAGATTCAACATATAAGTTTGTTTATGTAAAAATAAAGATTTAATTTATCCGTTTGCAATAGCTCAGAGAGAAATACAATGTTTATTGTCTGCAAAATAATCAAGATATCACATGTTTCTTGTACGGGGAGGCTGACATCGGGGACCCATGAGCCCGGCGGCGTCGTCAACGTTTTAAAGGCGGCGGGGGATGGAAAGAAAAAATAAACCAAAAATCTGTTGGTAAAAAATACAAGTAAAGAAACATTTTCGTTACGAGAGGATGACATGCGGGACCCATGAGGCGACGGCATCCTCGGCGTTTATTGTTCATAGAGGTTGACATGTGGGACCCGTGAGCCGGCGGCGCCACGAACGTTTTAAAGGCTGCAGGAGATCGAAAGAAAAAATAAGCCAAAAATCGTTTGGTCAACAAAATCCAAGAAAAGAAACATTTACCGTTCTGAGAGGATGACATGCGGGAGCCATGAGGCAGCAGCATCCTCAACGATTCCAAGGCGGCAGGGGATCAAAGGAAAAAAGGAAATATCCCGAAATTAATTAGGGGTTCAAAATAAATCCATCAAAGGAAACTTTTATTGTTCACAGAGGATGACATGTGGGACCGACCTGCCAACAGCGTCCTCATCGTTTCAAAGGGGGCAGGAGATCAAAAGAAAAAGGCAAATAGCCAGAAATTAGGGGTCAAAAATAACTCCAAGAAAGGAAACTTTTATTGTTCGTAGAGGATGACATGCGGGACCCATGAGCTAGCAGCTTACTCAACGTTTCAAAGGCGGCATGAGATCGAAAGAAAAAGGCAAGTGACAAAATATCTGGAGCCAAAGATAATCCAAGAAAAAAACTTTATTGTACATAGAGGATGACATGCGGGCCCCAATTAGCAGCAGCGGTCTCAACGTTTCAAATGCGGCTTGAGATCAAAAGAAAAGAAAGTTTATTGAACTTAGAGGATGACATGCGGGTCCCATGAGTCAGCAGCTTACTCAACGTTTCCAAGGCGGCAGGGGATCAAAAGAAAAAGGAAATAGCCAAAAATCAGAGGGTGAAAAAAAAACCAAGAAAATAAACTTTTATAGCACATAGAGGATGACATGCGGGTCCCATGAGCCAGTAGGGTCCTCAACGTGGCATGAGATCGAAAGAAAAAGGCAAGTGACCAAATACCAGGAGCCAAAAATAATTCAAGAAAAGAAACTTGATTGTACATAGAGGATGACATGCGGGTCCCAATTAGCAGCAGCGGTATCACCGTTTGAGAAGTGGCAGGGGATCGAAAGAAAAAGGCAAGTGACCAAATATGAGGTGCCAAAAATAATCCAAGAAAAGAAAGTTTTATAGTACATAGAGGATGACATGCGGGTCCCATGAGCCTGCAGGGTCCTCAACGTGGCATGAGATCGAAAGAAAAATGCAAGTGACCAAATATCCGGAGCCAAAAATAGTTCACGAAAAGAAACTTGATTGTACATAGAGGATGACATGCGGGTCCCATTTAGCAGCAGCGGTATCACCGTTTGAGAGGCTGCACGGGATCGAAAGAAAAAGGCAAGTGACCAAATGTGAGGTTCCAAAAAAAATCCTAGAAAAGAAAGTTTTATAGTACATAGAGGATGACATGCGGGCCCCATTTAGCAGCAGCGGTCTCACCGTTTGAGAGGCGGCAGGGGATCGAAAGAAAAAGGTAAGTGACCAAATATGAGGTGCCAAAAAAATCCAAGAAAAGAAAGTTTTATAGTACATAGAGGATGACATGCGGGTCCCATTTAGCGACGACGGTATCACCGTTTGAGAGGCGGCAGGGGATCGAAAGAAAAAGGCAAGTGACCAAATTTGAGGTGCCAAAAAAACTCCAAGAAAAGAAAGTTGATTGCTCATAGAGGATGACATGCGGGTCCCATTTAGCAGCAGCGGTGTCAACGTTTCCAAGGCGGCAAGGGATCAAAAGAAAAAGGAAGTAGCCAGAAATCAGGGGGTCAAAAAAATCCAAGAATAGAAAGAATTTTGGTTCATAGAGGATGACATGCGGGACCCATGATCCTGCATCGTAAACGGCTCGATCGGAGAGCGTTGAACAAGATGGCGCGATCGAGAAAAAAAACAATGCCAGAGAGGCTGCCATCTGGGCCCTACATCCCTCGGCGGTGCGGATTTGCGTTGACTCGGCCGGCGAACCCGAGAATTCGAGATGCACCACGTCCCGGGCCACCATACGCAACGTTTTGGCCGTTTTCGTCGGGCTAGGTGGCCTCAAAAACGAGAAAAAAACGTTTTGACATGCACAACGGATAGACCCAAAATCGTCGGCCATGGTACACCAGCAACCACGGCGCGACTTCAACTTCGTCGGCCATGGCAACTTTTCTTGTAGTGGAACGCGGTCAACTCTTGGTCCTCCTTCTTGATCTTGATCTGGTTATACCCGGAGTACGCATCAAGAAAAGAGAGACGATCACATCCTGCTATAGAGTCGACTATCTAGTCGATACGAGGCAGCGGGAAGTGATCCTTAGGGCAATGCTTATTGAGACTTGTATAATCGATACACATGCGAAGAGCTGTTGTGTCTTTCTTCGGTAGCATGACTGGATTGGCTACCCATTCGGCTTCCTTAAGCTCCCGAATGAATCCAGCCTTGCGGAGCCGACTAACTTCTTCGCCAATTGCTTTTCTCTTCGGCTCTGAAAACCGGCGCATCGACTGCTGTACTAGTTTGGCTTTTGGGTCAACATTGAGGGCATGCTCAGCGAGTTCCCGGAGAATACCTGGCATGTCGGATGGTTCCCATGCAAATATTTCCCAACGCTCATGGAGGAACTCGATGAGCGCGCTTTCCTATACGACAACAAGATCTGCTGAAGTATTGACTGTCTTCTTCGGGTCAGAGGGATGCACCTGATGCTTCTTTGCTTCCTTTGCGATGTCAGATTGATCAGATCTCACGTTCTGATTATTGGCTGGTGGCTTTGTGTGGTATGTGATAGCGTCGACTGCATTGAGTTCTTCCTTAGCCCAAAACTTCGAGGCGGTCTTCTGGAAATCCCTGTCGCAGCTGTCTAAACGGGAAAAGCTTCCATGGATGGTTATTGCTGTCCCATTATTGCCCGGCATCTTCAACTTCAGGTACGCGTAATGGGGTACCACCATGAATTTGGCAAACGATGGTCTGTCGAGGATGGCGTGTTACTGAGACTCCCAATCAACCACTTCAAATTCGATTTTCTCCTTTCTGAAGTTGCTAGGTGTGCCGAAAACTACGTCCAGTGACATTTTACCAAGGGAGTAGGCGGGTCGGGTTGGTATGTGCTGGCGTGTAGTTGACACACGCCTGTTGGGAACCCCAAGAGGAAGGTGTGATGCGTACAGCAGCAAGTTTTCCCTCAGTAAGAAACCAAGGTTATCGAACCAATAGGAGTCAAGGAACACGTGAAGGTTGTTGGTGATGGAGTGTAGTGCGGCGCAACACCAGGGATTCCGGCACCAACGTGGAACCTGCACAACACAATCACAATACTTTGCCCCAACTTAACAGTGAGGTTGTCAATCTCACCGGCTTGCTGTAAACAAAGGATTAAACGTATGGTGTGGAAGATGATGTTTGTTTGCGAAGAACAGTAAAGAACAGAGTTTGCAGTAGATTGTGTTTCAGATGTAAAAGAATGGACCGGGGTCCACAGTTCACTAGTGGTGTCTCTCCCATAAGATAAATAGCATGTTGGGTGAACAAATTACAGTTGGGCAATTGACAAATAGAGAGGGCATAACAATGCACATACATATCACGATGACTACTATGAGATTTAATCAGGGCATTACGACAAAGTACATAGACCGCTATCCAGCATGCATCTATGCCTAAAAAGTCCACCTTCAGGTTAGCATCCGCACCCCTTCCAGTATTAAGTTGCAAACAACAGACAATTGCATTAAGTATGGTCCGTAATGTAATCAACACAAATATCCTTAGACAAAGCATTGATGTTTTATCCCTAGTGGCAACAGCACATCCACAACCTTAGAACTTTCTGTCACTGTCCCAGATTCAATGGAGGCATGAACCCGCTATCGAGCATAAATATTCCCTCTTGGAGTTACAAGTATCAACTTGGCCAGAGCCTCTACTAGCAATGGAGAGCATGCAAGAACATAAACAACACATATATGATAGATTGATAATCAACTTGACATAGTATTCCATATTCATCGGATCCCAACAAACACAACATGTAGCATTACAAATAGATGATCTTGATCATGATAGGCAGCTCACAAGATCTAACATGATAGCACAATGAGGAGAAGACAACCATCTAGCTACTGCTATGGACCCATAGTCCAGGGGTGAACTACTCACACATCAATCCGGAGGCGATCATGGTGATGAAGAGTCCACTGGGAGATGATTCCCCTCTCCGGTAGGGTGCCAGAGGCGATCTCCTGAATCCCCCGAGATGGGATTGGCGGCGGCGGCGTCTCTGGAAGGTTTTCCGTATCGTGGCTCTCGGTACTGGGTTTTTCGCGACGAAGGCTATAAGTAGGCGGAAGGGTAGGGTTGGAGGGCTGACGAGGGGCCCACACCATAGGGCGGCGCGGGCCCGCGCGGGCCCCACCCAGGCCGCGCGGCCCTGTGGTGTCGGCGCCTCGTCGCCCCACTTCGTATCCCCTTCGGTCTTCTGGAAGCTTCGTGGAAAAATAAGACCCTGGGCGTTGATTTCGTCCAATTCCGAGAATATTTCCTTTGTAGGATTTCTGAAACCAAAAACAGCAGAAAACAGCAACTGGCTCTTCGGCATCTCGTCAATAGGTTAGTGCTGGAAAATGCATAATAGTGACATAAAGTGTGTATAAAACATGTGAGTATCATCATAAAAGTAGCATGGAACATAAGAAATTATGGATACGTTTGAGACGTATCAAGCATCCCCAAGCTTAGTTCCTACTCGCCCTCGAGTAGGTAAATGATAACAATGATAATTTCTGAAGTGACATGCTACCATAATCTTGATCAATACTATTGTAAAGCATATGAGATGAATGCAGCGATTCGAAGCAATGGTAAAGACAATGATTAAACAACTGAATCATATAGGAAAGACTTTTCATGAATAGTACTTTCAAGACAAGCATCAATAAGACTTGCATAAGAGTTAACTCATAAAGCAATAAATTCTTAGTAGAAAGCTTTGAAGCAACACAAAGGAAGATATAAGTTTCATCGGTTGCTTTCAACTTCAACATGTATATCTCATGGATAATTGTCAACATAAAGCAATATAACAAGTGCAATAGGTAAACATGTAAGAATCAATGCACACAGTTGATACAAGTGTTTGCTTCTAAGATAGAAAGAAGTAGGTAAACTGACTCAACATAAAGTAGAAGAATGGCCCTTCGCAGAGGGAAGCATGGATTACTATTTTTGTGCTAGAGCTTTTCATTTTGAAAACATAGAAACAATTTTGTCAAAGGTAGTAATAATTCATATGTGTTATGTATAAGACATCCTATAAGTTGCAAGCCTCATGCATAGAATACCAATAGTGCTCGCACCTTGTCCTAATTAGCTTGGATTAACACGGATTATGAAAATCGCTTGGATTAACCTTGATCATGAAAATCGCCCTTACTTCAGACAAAACGAACATGCATAGCAACTCACATGATATTCAACAAGGGTGTAAAAGTTGATGGAGTCCCCAGAAACATGGTTACCGCTCAACAAGCAACTTATAAGAAATAAGATACATAAGCTACATATTCTTTACCACAATAGTTTTTAAGGCTATTTTCCCATGAGCTATATATTGCAAAGACAAGGAATAGAGTTTTAAAGGTAGCACTCAAGTAATTTACTTTGGAATGGCAGAGAAATACCATGTAGTAGGTAGGTATGGTGGACACAAATGGCATAGTTTTTGGCTCAAGGATTTGGATGCACGAGAAGTAATCCCTCTCAATACAAGGCTTAGGCTAGCAAGGTTGTTTGAAGCAACCTCAAGTATAAACCGGTACAACAAAACTTACATAATAACATATTGCAAGCATTAGAAGACTCTACACTGTCTTCCTTGTTGTTCAAACACCTTAACCAGAAAATATCTAGACTCAGAGAGACCAATCATCCAAAATCAAATTTTAACAAGCTCTATGTAGTTCTTCATAAATAGGTGCAAAGTACATGATGCAAGAGCTTAAACATGATCTATATGAGCACAACAATTGCCAAATATTAAATTATTCAAGACATTATACCAATTACCACATGAAGCATTTTCTGTTTCCAACCATATAACGATGAACGAAGCAGTTTCAACCTTCGCCATGAACATTAAGAGTAACACTAAGAACACATGTGTTCATATGCAACAGTGGAGCGTGTCTCTCTCCCATACAAAGAATGCTAGGATCCGATTTTATTCAAACAAAAAAAAAAAGAGTGGATTTGGTGATCAGGGGGGTACGGGAGCACCCCCTAGACACCGTTAGATTTGCTTTTAGATTCGATGTCCGCCAGCAGATGCTCACAGCCATCAAACGGCCGTGAAATCTACTTTTCTAACTCTGGGCTGCATGTGCATCCGTGCAAATCTTGCAGAGGGATGCCGCCCCTTGACATGCTCGAGCGATGTGGATTGGGGGCATCAGCGGTGAATTTGGTGGGGCGGACGCGGTGGATTTTGGGTACTGACGGCGCTCGATGCGATGCTGCCGCCAGGCAAGAGGCGGGTGGGGATTGGGTCGGACGGCGCGGTGCCCCGCCGGCCGGGAAGAAGAACGGCCCGTCACTTCTTCGGCGCCGCCCTCGACAGCTCCTCGTGCACGCCACCACCGGGAGCTGCCGACGTCCGCCGGAGCAGCTCCTCGTGAGCGCCTTCTCCCCAACCGCGGCAATGGCTGCGACCAAATGTGGGAGTCTGCGCGGGCACGGCTACCTACTAGAAATCCCCTGTTTTCTTCTCCGCTTTCAGTCCATGGCGCGGCAAGCTCGGCTATCTCTAGAATAATCGTCCCCACTCGAGCAGAAGTTGTTGGCCGGAAAGGAAGGTGATTATTTTTCCTGCATTCAATCCTTCCGATTTTGCTTGCAGATAAGATTTGAGTTTAGTAATAGCGTTCCGCGTTTTGGAAAATCCGAATTCCTATACTTTACTTATGAAGAATTTGTATGTGTGGGACTATGTAGCAAGTAATTCGTGTTTAACTGCTTGAATACACATCCGAATCTTGTGACTGTTCTTCTGTTATGATGCTTTTTTACCCGAATTCCTGTTTGTCCAGGCCTAGGGGACCTGCAATCCCAGATGAACGGTTGCGAGGTGGACGACGATTGCGACATGGCTATGGAGCTTTGGCACATGCAAGAACCCCAGAAGCTTGGTGTGCTTCGGTTTGCTGATGAATGGCGTCCTCAACGGAGAACTCTAGTCTGATCGGAACAGAAGAAATCGAGCGGCGGAATTTGGGGATTTCACGGTCGTTCTCGTGCTGGTTACCACCGTTCCGCTGTAGAGGAGAGAACGAGGCGTGGAGGAAGGAGCCCGCCGCTGAGGAGTGGTGGGTAGCAGCGCTGCTACAGAGGAAGGGGTGAAGCCGGCTCCGCGGAAGGCTCCAAATCGCACGACGGACATGAATTCGATGGGGAGTACGCGGCCATCGCATCCGTCCCCGGCTCGCTCGCGACGAAGAACGGAGAGGAGGCACAGCAGCGGGAGGGGGCAATTCACCTGGCAGGCGCGAGCTCGATCAATCAAGCTGTCCGCCAACACGCGCCAGCGACAACACGGCGCTGGCCTAGCTCGCGCCCGTCCCGCGCCTAGCTCGTGCCCGTCGAGGGTAGACTGGCGGAGCCCTCCTCGCGTCGTGCTCGTCGGCGGTGGCGGAGCCTTCACCGCGACGTGGCACCTCCTTGCGCTCATCGGCGGCCGCAAGCAGAGCCTCGTATGGCGCGCCTCCTCCCTGTGCTCCCGGCGTGGTCATCCGGCGGCGCGCACGGCCCTGCTCTCCGATGCGGTGTGTGGTGGGAGAAATAATGGTGTGAGGAGATAAGGTCCTGGTGCGGTTTGTGATGTGAGAAGGAGGTGCTCACGCGAGGACGGGTGCGTCTGAGGACATGGAGTGTTAACAGATTATTGGATGCCGTTAGACACATGTCAAGTAGCCAGGGGGTGCTCACGTACCCCCTGATCACCGGGCTTCATCCGAACAAAATAAATAAAAACAAACAGACGCTCCAAGTAAAGCACATAAGATGTGACTGAATAAAAATATAGTTTCACTAGAGGTGACCTGATAAGTTGTCGATGAAGAAGGGGATGCCTTGGGCATCCCCAAGATTAGATGCTTGAGTCTTCTTGAAATATGCAGGGATGGACCACGGGGGCATCCTCAAGCTTAGACTTTTCACTCTTCTTGATCATAGTATATCATCCTCCTCTCTTGTCCCTTGAAAACTTCCTCCACACCAAATTCAAAATAAAATCATTAGAGGGTTAGTGAATAATCAAAAATTCACATATTCAGAGGTGACATAATCATTCTTAACACTTCTGGACATTGCACAAAGCTACTGAAAGTTAATGGAACAAAGAAATCCATCAAACATAGCAAAACAGGCAATGCGAAATAAAAGGCAGAATCTGTCAAAACAGAACAGTCCGTAAATACGAATTTTTCTGGGGCACTTAACTTTCTCAGATGAAAAAGCTCAAATTGAATGAAAGTTGCGTACATATCTGAGGATCACGCACGTAAATTGGCAGAATTTTCTGAGTTACCTACAGAAGGGGATGCTCAATTTCGTGACAGTAAGAAATCTGTTTCTGCGCAGTAATCCAAATCTAGTATCAACCCTACTATCAAAGACTTTACTTGGCACAACAATGCAATAAAATAAAGATAAGGAGAGGTTGCTACAGTAGGAACAACTTCCAAGACTCAAATATAAAACAAAAGTGCTGTAGTAAAATAATGGGTTGTCTCCCATAAGCGCTTTTCTTTAACGCCTTTCAGCTAGGCGCAGAAAGTGTGAATCAAGTATTATCAAGAGATGAAGCATCAACATCATAATTTGTTATAATAATAGAATCATAAGGTAACTTCATTCTCTTTCTAGGGAAGTGTTCCATACCTTTCTTGAGAGGAAATTGATACCTAATATTACCTTCCTTCATATCAATAGTAGCACCAACAGTTCGAAGAAAAGGTCTTCCCAATATAATGGGACAAGATGCATTGCATTCAATATCCAAGACAACAAAATCAACGGGGACAAGGTTATTGTTAACCATAATGTGAACATTATCAATTCTCCCCAAAGGTTTCTTTATAGCATTATCAGCAAGATTAACATCCAAATAACAATTTTTCAATGGTGGCAAGTCAAGCATATCATAGATTTTCTTAGGCATAACAGAAATACTTGCACCAAGATCACATAAAGTATTACAATCAAAATCATTGACCTTCATCTTAATGATGGGCTCCCAACCATCTTCTAACTTCCTAGGAATAGAAGTTTCAAGTTTTAGTTTATCTTCTCTAGCTTTTATGAGAGCATTTGTAATATGTTTTGTAAAGGCCAAATTTATAGCACTAGCATTGGGACTTCTAGCAAGTTTTTGTAAGAACTTTATAACTTCAGAGATATGACAATCATCAAAATCTAAACCATTATGACCTACAGCAATGGGATCATTGTCCCCAATATTTTGAAAATTTTCAGCAGTTTTATCACAAGCAGTTTCAGCAGTTTCAGGCAGTTTTGCACGCTTTGCATTAGGAGTAGAAACATTGCCAACACCAATTATTTTACCATTGATAGTAGGAGGTTTAGCAACATGTGAAGAATCAACATTACTAGTGGTGGTAATAGTCCAAACTTTAGCTACATTATTCTCTTTAGCTAGTTTTTCGTTTTCTTCTCTTTCCCACCTAGCATGCAATTCAGCCATCAATCTAATATTTTCATTAATTCGAACTTGGATAGCGTTTGCTATAGCAAATGACTTAATACCTTTCTTTTTATTAGGCATAGCTTTCAATTTTAAAAGATCAACATCAGCAGCAAGACTATCAACCTTAGAAGCAAGAATATCAATTTTACCAAGCTTTTCCTCAACAGATTTGTTAAAAGCAGTTTGTGTACTAATAAATTCTTTAAGCATGGCTTCAAGACCAGAGGGTACACTCCTATTATTGTTGTAAGAATTACCATAAGAATTACCATAAGAATTACCATAACCATTACCATTATTAGAAGGATATGGCCTATAGTTGTTACCAAAATTATTCCTATAAGCATTGTTGTTGAAATTATTACTTTTAATGAAGTTCACATCAACATGCTCTTCTTGAGCAACCAATGAAGCTAAAGGAACATTATTTGGATCAACATTAGATCTACCATTCACAAGCATAGACATAATAGCATCAATCTTATCACTCAAGGAGGAGGTTTCTTCAACAGAATTTACCTTCTTATCTTGTGGAGCCCTCTCAGTGTGCCATTCAGAGTAGTTGATTATCATATTATCAAGGAGCTTTGTTGCCGCCCCCAAAGTGATGGACATAAAGGTACCTCCAGCAGCTGAATCCAATAGGTTCCGCGAAGAAAAATTTAATCCTGCATAGAAGGTTTGGATGATCATCCAAGTAGTTAGTCCATGGGTAGGGCAATTCTTTACCAAAGATTTCATTCTTTCCCATGCTTGGGAAACATGTTCATTATCCAATTGCTTAAAATTCATAATGCTACTTCTCAAAGATATAATATTAGCAGGAGGATAATATCTACCAATGAAAGCATCTTTACATTTAGTCCATGAATCAATACTATTCTTAGGCAAAGATAGCAACCAATCTTTAGCTCTTCCTCTTAAGGAGAAAGGAAACAATTTCAGTTTTATAATGTCTCCATCTACATCCTTATACTTTTGCATTTCACAAAGTTCAACAAAATTATTAAGATGGGCAGCAGCATCATCAGAACTAACACCAGAAAATTGCTCTCTCATAACAAGATTTAGTAAAGCAGGTTTAATTTCAAAAAAATCTGCTGTAGTAGCAGGTGGAGCAATAGGTGTACATAGGAAATCATTATTATTTGTGCTAGTGAAGTCACACAACTTAGTATTCTCAGGGGTATCCATTTTAGCAGTAGTAAATAAAGCAAACTAAATAATGTAAATGCAAGTAACTAATTTTTTTGTGTTTTTAATATAGAGAACGCAAACAAGACAGTAAATAAAGTAAAACTAGTAACTAATTTTTTTGTATTTTTGATATAGAGAACAAACAAAGCAGTAAATAAAATAAAGTAAAGCAAGACAAAAACAAAGTAAAGAGATTGGAAGTGGGAGACTCCCCTTGCAGCGTGTCTTGATCTCCCCGGCAACGGCGCCAGAAAATATCTTGCTGGCGTGTAGTTGACACACGTCTGTTGGGAACCCCAAGAGGAAGGTGCGATGCGTACAGCAGGAAGTTTTCCCTCAGTAAGAAACCAATGTTATCGAACCAGTAGGAGTCAAGGAACACCTGAAGGTTGTTGGTGACGGAGTGTAGTGCAGCGCAACACCAGGGATTCCGGCGCCAATGTGGAACCTGCACAACACAAACACAATACTTTGCCCCAACTCAACAGTGAGGTTGTCAATCTCACCGGCTTGCTGTAAACAAAGGATTAAACGTATGGTGTGGAAGATGATGTTTGTTTGCGAAGAACAGTAAAGAACAGAGTTTGCAGTAGATTGTATTTCAGAAGTAAAAGAATGGACCGGGGTCCACAGTTCACTAGTGGTGTCTCTCCCATAAGATAAATAGCATGTTGGGTGAACAAATTACAGTTGGGCAATTGACAAATAGAGAGGGCATAACAATGCACATACATATCACGATGACTACTATGAGATTTAATCAGGGCATTACGACAAAGTACATAGACCGCTATCCAGCATGCATCTATGCCTAAAAAGTCCACCTTCAGGTTAGCATCCGCACCCCTTCCAGTATTAAGTTGCAAACAACAGACAATTGCATTAAGTATGGTGCGTAATGTAATCAACAACAATATCCTTAGACAAAGCATTGATGTTTTATCCCTAGTGGCAACAGCACATCCACAACCTTATAACTTTCTGTCACTGTCCCAGGTTCAATGGAGGCATGAACCCACTATCGAGCATAAATACTCCCTCTTGGAGTTACAAGTATCAACTTGGCCAGAGCCTCTACTAGCAACGGAGAGCATGCAAGAACATAAACAACACATATATGATAGATTGATAATCAACTTGACATAGTATTCCATATTCATCAGATCCCAACAAACACAACATGTAGCATTACAAATAGATGATCTTGATCATGATAGGCAGCTCACAAGATCTAACATGATAGCACAATGAGGAGAAGACAACCATCTAGCTACTGCTATGGACCCATAGTCCAGGGGTGAACTACTCACACATCAATCCGGAGGCGATCATGGTGATGAAGAGTCCTCCGGGAGATGATTCTCCTCTCCGGCAGGGTGCTGGAGGCGATCTCCTGAATCCTCCGAGATGAGATTGGCGGCGGCGGCGTCTCTGGAAGGTTTTCCGTATCGTGGCTCTCGGTACTGGGGTTTTCGCGACGAAGGCTATAAGTAGGCGGAAGGGTTGGGTTGGAGGGCTGACGAGGGGCCCACACCATAGGGCGGCGTGGGCCCCACCCAGGCCGCGCGGCCCTGTGGTGTCGGCGCCTCGTCGCCCCACTTCGTATCCCCTTCGGTCTTCTGGAAGCTTCGTGGAAAAATAAGACCCTGGGCATTGATTTCGTCCAATTCCGAGAATATTTCCTCTGTAGGATTTCTGAAACCAACAACAATGAAACAAAGAATCGGCTCTTCGGCATCTCGTCAATAGGTTAGTGCCGGAAAATGCATAATAATGACATAGAGTGTGTATAAAACATGTGAGTATCATCATAAAAGTAGCATGGAACATAAGAAATTATGGATACGTTTGAGACGTATCAGTATGATGCCGTGGAATCCTGTGTCGGATTCTCTTAGCATGTCGACTGTTAAGCCCATTGCTTTCATTGTCCTGGCGAATAACAGATTCAGACCGCTTACTCCATCCATGAATACCTTGCTCATGTTGTATCCTCCGATCTGTGCTTCAAGGACCAGGGCAGCGTGGCCAGGCCTTGGGACGGCCTTCAGGTGATCTGCTTTGCTAAAAGATATACTTTGATCTGACCAGTCGATGTATTCGGGTGTGTCGACCATAGCAACTTCTGCGTACTTAACTTCCCGCGAAAACTTCTGGACTTCTCTCTTCGAAAAACTGGTTTTGCGGATCATGTTGACCTGTCCGCGAGATTCTGGAAACACCTCAGTTGGTACGTACTTGTCCCCTCCTCCTGGTACGTACGGTTCTGGTATGTATGGTTCTGGTGGATAACCATAGACTGCCGCTCTTCTCTCCATTGAGTGAACTCTTGCCGTGGCTTCGGCCCTAAGATCGTCGCAGAACTGCCGAATTTCGAGGAACTGCCGACAATTTCTGAGCAGATGGCTGGATTTTAGAAGGCTATCCTTTGGGTCGATCTAAGAATGTATATAACATGGCGTTTCAAGTTGCTCTGTGGCCGATAGTTAAGGTGTTCGAAGATGATTCTTGCTTGGCTGTGTACTGTGGCATCCTCGTTCATACTGGCGAGGGCGAGTCGCGGTTTGCTCTTCTTCTTCGCGGCGTGAGTCCCTTCGTCTTTTCCTTTGCTCCTCTACGGCGCCGAAGCTGCTTCGGCTGCCCTCTCCCGTACTCCTGGATAGGACTGCCAAGGCTGCTGCTGGCGTGATATCTTCTGGAACCGAAGTTCTTGGGCTTGATGCGTTTGAACTAGGTAGGCGAAGAAACCCTCTGGAATCGATGATGACGTGAACACCACCGAAAGTAGTATCCATGTTGCCGCGCGACTCTGCGGAGATCGGATGCGACGCCTCGGTGTGCGGTACGAACTTGAATGATCCACAGCGAACTGAATCTCTCGGATCTAATTGCTTTGGTGACTCCAACACGAACGCTGCAGACGTGACCGGAACTGTCGATGACCTGCCTTGTGCCGACAGGCTTCCACAAACAACGCCAATTGTCGAGGGGCTTAGGGTTGATGGAATCTTGTAGGCTGACACGAGACATCGGTTAACAGACAAGCGGGTAGAGCAATTTACCCAGGTTCGGGGCCCTCGATGAGGTAAAACCCTTACGTCCTGCCTGTCTGATCTTGATTATGAAAATATCGGGTTACAATGGGGTGCCGAAGGTTTCGGCTGTGATCTCGTCGAGAGGCTAAGTACTATGGGGACCTAGCTCTGGACTTATGGTGGCTAAAGCTGCTAAGATTGATTGTGTGCCTCGGCAGCCCCTCTACTGGCCCTTATATAGGGGGCCAGGTCTCAAGAGATCCGTCCTGGTACAACTAGGTTACAAAAGACCCTAGTTCTAAACTTTCCTTGTTCGGTTCGCCTCTTCGTCTTATTCTGTAAGGAATCTTCTTCGGCACCGACGTAGTGGCCCACATTGCCATCGGGTGTCTTCATGGGCCTCCAGTTGGGCCGTAGAGGATAGGGCAATAACAGTTACCCGAAGGGTAATGCTCACGTTAGCTAGGCTTTATTAAAAAACCATAATGTTACATGAATGGAATCAGAGTAAGGAGTATCTAGCCACAGGTGGCGTCCTATTCCAGAAATAATCATATGCCTAGCAAGATTGTGTGCTTCGAAATTTGAAGTTCGATTTTCATGAGAGAAAACACAACCATGAAAACTATTGGTGTGATGCTGAATCTTGGAGATGATTGAGCCATACTTTCCCAGTGATCCATCCTTGATATCGGAGATAACAGCCTTGCGATATGAGACAATGTATACCTGACTCAGGGAAAGGTCTTTAGCCAATGCCAATGCCTCACGAGCCGCTAGAGCCTTGATACGTCTCCAACGTATCTATAATTTCTGATGTTCCATGCTAGTTTTATGACGATACCTACATGTTTTGCTCACACTTTATAATGTTTTTATGCATTTTCCGGGACTAACCTATTAACAAGATGCCGAAGTGCCAGTTCCTGTTTTCTCCTGTTTTTGGTTCCAGAAAAGCTGTTCGGGCAATATTCTCGGAATTGGACGAAACAAAAGCCAAACCTCCTATTTTATCGAGATGGACCCAGAACACCGAAGGAGAGATGGAGAAGGGCCAAGGGGGCCCCACACCACCCGGCGGCGCGACCAAGGAGGGGGGTGCGCCCAGGTATGGGGTGGGCCCCTCTGGCACCCCCTCGCGCCGCCTCTTCGCCTATATAATCCCTCGCGACGCGAAAAACCTACAACAATCAATCATACTCCAGAAAGACTCCAGGGGCGCCGCCGCCATCGCGAAACTCTGTTTCGGGGGACAGAATCTCTGTTCCGGCACACCGCCGGGACGGGGAAGTGCCCCCAGAAGCCTTCTCCATCATCACCACCGCCTCCATCATGCTCCGTGAGTAGTTCCCCCATGGACTACGGGTTCTAGCTGTAGCTAGTTGGTACTCTCTCTCCCATATACTTCAATACAATGATCTCATGAGCTGCCTTACATGATTGTGATCCATCTGATGTAATCGGTGTTGTGTTTGTTGGGATCCGATGAATTGTTACATTATGATCAGTCTATCTATATAAGTTTGTGAAGTTATTGTTGCTGCAATCTTGTTGTGTTTAATGCTTGTCACTAGTGCACGAGTGGCATGATCTTAGATTTGAGCTCTATAATTATTGCTTAGATTGTATCTACAAGTTGTTTGCACATGTCTATGTCCGGAACCCGAGGCCCCAGAGTGACAAAGAATCGGGATAACTGGAGGGGATGGCTTAGATATGATGATCACATGTTTTCACCAAGTGTTAATGCTTTGCTCCGGTGCTCTATTAAAAGGAGTACCTTAATTACCAGTAGATTCCCTTGAGGCCCGGCTGCCACCGGCTGGTAGGACAAAAGATGTTATGCAAGTTTCTCATTGCGAGCACGTATGACTATATATGGAAAACATGCCTACATGATTAATAGACTTGATGTTCTGTCTTAATGCTATTTCAATCCTATCAAGTGCCCAACTGTAATTTGTTCACCCAACACTTGTTATTGGAGAGTTACCACTAGTGTAGATAGCTGGGAACCCCGGTCCATCTGTCATCATCAAATACTCACTCGGTCCTATATGTCATTGGAAGTAGTATCAACTATTTTCTGGTGCCATTGCCTCTGTGTTACTACTACCGCTGTTTGTATTCTTATTACTATTGCTCTCATATTACTGCTGCTTTCACATCACCCCTGTTGCTAGTGCTTTTCCAGGTGCAGCTGAATTGACAACTCAGTTGTTAAGGCTTATTAGTATTCTTTGCTTCCCCTTGTGTCGAATCAATAAATTTGGGTTTTACTTCCCTCGAAGACTGTTGCGATCCCCTATACTTGTGGGTTATCAAGACTATTTTCTGGCGCCGTTGCCGGGGAGGCATAGCTCTACTCATAAGTTCACCTGGGGAGTACACTCTATCTCTCTCTCTCTGTTTTTATTTTGTTTTGTTTTGCTTAGTTTACTTTTGTCTAGTTTATTTGTGCTTACTTTATTTCTGTCTAGTATTATTTTACTTAGTTTACTTTTGTCTAGTTTGTTTTTGTCTTGTTTTATTTTTCCTATATACCCGAAATCCATAAAAATTTAAAAAACCGAAAAATTAAAAACTGTTGTTATGGAAGAACCCACAACCTATTTGGAGCTTATTGAAATATATATGAATTATAAAGAATCAAGAAAGGGTAAAGTCATGAGTGCTGTGATAGAAAAATTGAATACAATTGCTAAAATCTTGCTTAAACGCCATGATATAAACTGTTGCTCTAAACAGGATACTAAACATCTTAAATTCCAATGTGGCTTTAGTGAGGAAGTTTTAATTATGAACTATAATTGGAATAACTATATTCATCTTGGGTTCGAAGAAGTGGAACAATTTGTCGGGGGAAAGACCCCGGGTAGGGCAATGGACACGGAGCAGCCGGCTGGAGGTCGGCCGGCTCGCGGAAAAGGCCGGCTGAAGAGCAGCCGGCTGGAGCCATGGCCGGCTGACCCAGGAGTCGGCTGGCTCTAAGTCCTAGTCGGCCTGGCTACGGCCTTCAACGCTGTGGCTGGGCAGGCTTCTACAAGCCATATCCGACTGGGGTTTACACCCTAGACCGACTCCCGGCTGGCGAGTCTTGCACGAGAAGGAACTGGGTAGGTGGTCCGGGTTCAAAGGTCCACGCTGACCTCATCTCCCGTAAAGCACGGGGCACTGTGGAGCAACGGTGACACGCGGCGGACAGGCCACCATGGCGTACGTCGGTCCGTACCGGCTACAGGGCATGATGGCGACAGGGACACTTCCTCGCCATACCGCTGACTGGCACGCGGATGGGACGGGCCACTACGCCTCAACGGCTCCGTGACGTCAACGCCTCGGGAAGGAGCGGAAGCCGGAGCCGGCCAAGCCGGCCACTAGACTATAGGGACTTCTCCGTAAAATGCCAACGCCTATATAAGCAGGGCGACCCCCCTCGTGCAGGGGATGATCGATCACTTCTCAGTCATTTCTAGTCTTAGCGCTGCCCTGTGAGAGAGACCTTCGTCTGCCTTAGCCTCCCAGGAGCAGCCGGATACAGCTCTAGGAGCACCATTGTACTGTGATATCATCATATACACTCATAGCAGGAGTAGAGGTGTTACCTCCATCGGAGGGCCTCGAACCTGGGTACGTCGCCGTGTCGCTCGTGCCCATACCCGCATCCGGATACCGCCGTGAGTCCACTAGGAACCACCTTCGATTAGCCACCCTATGGCATATGCCGTGACGATACCACGACATTTGGCGCCCACCGTGGGGCCTTCAGCGTCCGCGGCCGGTGTCTTCATCCGGACGGGCCTCACCATCACCACCGGCGAGCGGGTCGCTTCAGGCTTGATCTGGAGATTCAGCTCCCTCGACTGCATCAGCGACAACGCTGGTTGCTTCGCCGACCGGCCATTCCCTGCCGGCGGTAACATCATCAGCTTCGGCAGCTTCGACGTCTCATCGCCACCGTTGCACCACCGCGCTACCCGCGCCAGATCCTGCGCTGCGCAAGCCCTCCTCCCAGAGCCGGCGCCAGCCTCACCACCGCCAGCCCCCGCATCATGCACAAGGTCATGGCAACCGGCGACGAGCTGCCCACCAAGTCCGCGCGCATCCGTGGCCCGGAGCTGGAGCGTCACCTCGCGGCCGGTGCGTCCGGCTCGGGCGCAAAGGCACCGCCACCACCGTCCCGGCTGGAGGAAGTCCGGACGAAGTTGAGCACCCCGCTCACGCCTGGCGGCGACCCCACCACCATCGAGGCGGAGTTGGAGGCGTACCGTCAGCTCCTCCTCAGGCAAACCGAAGAACTGGCCGCTGCTAAGCGCCAGATGGAGATCACCCAGCGCGAGTACAACCGCGCCCACGGCCTCACTCCAGGCGGCGACGGCCCCAGCCGAGCCGGCCAGATCCGCCGCAGGGGCCGCGACCTTGGCGCCGAGATCGCCCGCGACGGCGCTCCCTCGCCGGCTCCGTCTGAGGAGCAACCCGTCTACAACACCCCCGACAAGAACATGCGCGCGGCACAAGCCGCCGCAGAAGAGCTGAACCGCCTCGAAGGCGAAGAGTTACGGTGCCAGACCAAGCGGGTGACTGAGCTGCTCAACGCAGCCACCAAGCAGGCGGCCGACCCCAGGTATGTCAATGCCCCCAGAGCTTCTCACGCTCGTGGCGCTGCAGGCAATGACAGGGAAGGCGCCAGGGACACGGCCGAGTCCTCCTCCCCAGCACCAAGCCGGCACCGTGACTCCCGGGCCACGCACGCAAGCTCGAGCCGGCCGAGCCACCAGCCGAGCGGCAGCAGCCGCAGCCGGCCCCCTCCAAGCCGGAACCAGGAGCAAGACTCCGAGCCCCGCCGCCAGCACCGGCCGGCTCCAGAAGCAAGCGGCGCATGCCAGTCGGCACGATCCCGGCTGGGCCCGCGCATCGAGCCAACTGACGCCAGAGAACGCCTCGACCGGCTGGTCGAATCCCGCATCGCAGAAGAAGAAGCGCCAGCCGGCCCAAAGTGCTTCGGGCCGCGCATCATCAACGAGCCCATGATCGATGGCTTCCAGCTCCCGCGCGACACCCCCAAGTACGACGGCACTGCCAAGCCGGAGGACTGGCTGCTGGACTACTCCACCGCAGTCGGCATCGCCAAAGGCAACAAGCGCTGGGCTGTGTGCTACTCCCCCCTCATGCTGCTCGGCTCCGCCCGCACATGGCTCAACAACCTGCCAGCCGGCAGCATAAACGGCTGGCTAGACTTTGAAGCTGCCTTCATCAGCAACTTCACCGGCACTTACCGTCGGCCGGGTCGGCCCCAACAGCTGGAGATGTGCAAGCAGGGCCCGGACGAGACGGATCGCGCGTACCTAACGCGCTGGTGCGAGATGCGCAACTCCTGCGAGGGCGTGCACGAGATCCAGGCCATCAGCTTCTTCATGGGAGGCTGTCGGCCCAACACCATGCTGTGGCACAAGCTACGCCGCAGCGAGCCCCAGTCGATGGCCGCCTTGATGGCCATCGCCGACAAGTACGTGCTGGCTGAGGAAGCCGGCAAGCCTCCGGCTGAAATTTCGCTGGCCCCCGCCAGGCGGGACAACAACAACAAGCCGGCCGAGGGCGGCTCGCATGGCAGCCGGCGGGACAACTACCGCGGCAAGCGGCACAGCGACCAACCGGACCGCCGGTACGGTTCCACCCAAGTGGCGGCCATGTCGGACCATGCGGCGGCTGGCGGAAGCCGGCGCCAGAAGCAAGACCGGCCCTAGAAGCCGAAGTACACCTTCGAGCAAATGCTCGACTCGCCGTGCAAGTACCACAGCGGCAAGAACCCCTCCAACCACACCACCCGCGACTGCCACTTCATGAAGCGACTGACAAGCGGCGAACCTCTCCCGCCTCCACCCCCGCCTCCACCAGCCGGCGGGCCGGGTGGGCAAGCCGGCGCAGAGAACGCCAACCTCGAGCACCACGAGGCTAACCAAGTGCACCATGGCGGCCGATACTTGGCCCAGGACGCCGCCTACATCATCTTCACCTCCAAGCCCGAGGACAAGACGAGCCAGCAGAGCCGTTCCCTCGAGGTCAACGCGGTCATACCGCCGGTCCCCCAGTACCTAAACTGGTCAGAGCAGGCCATCACATTTGATCGCCGCGACACACCGGTTGTCCTGCCAAAGCCGGGCAGCTACGCCATGGTCCTCGACCCCACCATCGGCACAACCCGGCGCAGCGTGCGCTTCTCGCGCGTCCTCATCGACGGGGGCAGCAGCATCAACATCCTCTACCGCGACACCACCCGCAAGCTGGGCATCCAGGAGGCCGAGTTGCGCCCCACCCCCACCGTCTTCCATGGCATCGTGCCAGGCCACCGCCGGTCGATCGGCCGGATCACGCTGGAGGTGATGTTCGGGAAGCCGGATCACTTCCGCACCGAGAGAATCGAGTTCGAGGTGGTGGACCTCGTGAGTCCCTACCACGCTCTCCTGGGCAGGCCAGCCCTGACCAAGTTCATGGCGGTGCCCCACTATGGGTACCTACAGATGAAGTTACCTGGCCCGAAGGGGGTCATCACCGTAGCCGGCGACTACCGCCGCTCCATGGACTGCGCCACGCAGAGCTCCAAGATGGCCCAGACGCTGGTCATCGCCACCGAGAAGCAGCTCATCCACGACGCTGTCGCCCTGGCTAAGGCCGCGCAGGCGGACATGCCGGCTGTAGGCAACCCGGCTGGGACGACTCACTTCCAGCCGGCCGACAACACCAAGAAGATCCTGCTCGACCCGGCACAGCCGGACAAGTATGTCACCATCGGTGCCGGCTTGAGCAGCAAATAGGAAAGCGAGCTCACCAGCTTCCTCCGTGAGAATCGGGACATCTTCGCATGGTCTCCAAGGGACATGCCGGGTGTGCCGAGGGAGTTGGCTGAGCACCACCTCCACGTCAGGCCTGAAGCCAAGCCGGTGAAGCAGCCTCTCAGGCGCTTCGCCGAAGAATGAAGGAAGGCCATCGGTGAAGAAATCGCCCGGCTCCTAGCTGCCGGCTTCATCATGGAAGTGCTGCACCCGGACTGGTTGGCGAACCCGGTCCTGGTTTTGAAGAAGAACGGCTCCTGGCGCATGTGTATCGACTACACCAGCCTCAACAAGGCGTGCCCGAAGGATCCCTTCCCCCTGCCGCGCATAGATCAAGTTATAGACTCAACTGCCGGCTGTGAACTGTTGTCTTTCTTAGATGCCTATTCAGGCTACCACCAGATTCCTTTGAATCCGGCTGATCAAATAAAGACTTCGTTCATTACCCCGTATGGGGCTTACTGCTACACGACTATGCCATTCGGCTTGAAAAATGCAGGCGCCACCTACCAAAGGTGCATGCAAAAGTGTTTGCAGGATCAAATCGGTAGAAATGTTCACGCGTATGTAGATGATGTCGTTGTAAAAACCAAGGAGATGACTACCCTCCTTGATGATCTGAGAGAAACCTTCACCAATCTGCGAAGATTCCGGATGAAGCTCAACCCGGCCAAGTGCACGCTCGGCGTGCCAGCCGTCCAACTCCTGGGCTACCTCGTCTCTCAGCGAGGAATCGAAGCCAACCCGGAGAAGATCAGTGCCATTGAGAAGATGGAGCTGCCGCAGTGCCTCAAAGACGTCCAGAAGTTCACCGGATGCCTGGCCTCCTTGAGCCGCTTCGTCAGCCGGCTGGGGGAGAAGGCACTGCCCCTGTACCAGCTGCTGAAGAAATCGGACTAATTCATCTGGTCACCACAGGCGGATGAAGCCTTCCGTGACTTGAAGCGCATGCTCTCGACTGCGCCCATCCTCGCATCGGCGGCTTCAATGGAGCCGATGCTGTTATACATCGCTACCACCAATCGTGTGGTTAGCGTCGTCCTGGTGGTGGAACGCAAGGAGGCCGCCAAGGAAGCCGGCAAGGAGCAGTCGGTCCAGTGCCCAGTCTACTATCTCAGCGAAGTGCTGTCCCAGTCAAAGCAAAATTACCCCCACTACCAGAAGGTCACCTACGGCGTGTACATGGTGGCCAAAAAGCTCAAGCACTACTTCCAGGAGCACCCCATCAAGGTGGTGGCCACGGCACCCTTGGCGGAAATCATCGGTAGCAAAGACGCCAATGGCCGGGTTGCCAAGTGGGCCCTGGAGCTAGCCACCCACACCATCATCTACGAGCCACGCACGGCCATCAAGTCACAGATCCTCGCGGACTTCTTCGTCGACTGGGCCGAGATGCAATACCTGCCGCCGGTGCCTGATTCCACACACTGGAAGCTGCACTTCAACGGCTCAAATATGCGAAACGGCTTGGGAGCCGGCATCGTCGTCACCTCTCCCAAGGGAGATCGGCTGGACTACGTCCTGCAAATCCACTTCGCCGCATCCAACAATGTGGCGGAGTACGAGGCGCTCATCCATGGGCTGAAGCTGGCCAAGGAGATAGGCGTGCGTCGCATCCTCTGCTTCGGTGACTCCGACTTGGTCATACAGCAAGCATCTGGCGACTGGGACGCGAAGGATGCCAACATGGCCTCGTACCGCTTCCACGTCCAGCAACTGTCCGGCTTCTTCGATGGCTGCGAATTCCATCATGTGCCGCGAGCAAACAACGAGGCGGCTGACGCGCTGTCCAAGATAGGCTCAACCCGGCAAGCAATTCCGCCGGGGGTTGCCTTGGCGCATCTGCGGAAGCCATCCATCATACCGTCACCGGACTCGGATTCCATATTCGTGCCGGCTGACCCGGGGGCTTCTCAGCCGAACCCGGGGGCTTCATCGCCCAAGTCGGGGGCTCATCAGCCAAACCCGCTGGCTCCACAGCCGAACCCGGCGACCACGCAGTCGAATCCGGAAGCTCCGAAGATGGAGGCCTTGGTGGTCAGCGTGTTTGAAATAAAATGCGTACCATCATGGGCACAAGAATTCCTCTCCTACCTCACCGATGGTGTGCTGCCCCATGACAGGGTCCAAGCCAGGCAGATTGAGAGAAGGGCCAAGGCCTATACAATCATCAACCACGAGCTGTACAAACGCAGCGTAAGTGGGGTGCTCCAGCGGTGCGTCGAGCCGGCTGAAGGGATTGAACTCCTACGGGAAATCCACCAGGGAGAGTGCGGCCATCACGCCTCCTCCAGAGCCATAGTGGCCAAAGCCTTCCGGCACGGTTTTTACTGGCCGACTGCGCTCAGAGACGCAGAAGAACTGGTGAAGAAGTGCAACGGTTGCCAACGCTTTGCCAAGCAAAAGCACACGCCGGCTTCCGCCTTGAAGACCATCCCCATTACCTGGTCGTTCTCCGTATGGGGCTTGGATATGGTGGGCCCATTCAAGACAGCCCGAGGCGGCATGACACATCTCTTGGTGATGATTGATAAATTCACTAAGTGGATCGAAGCCAAGCCAATAAAGAAGCTGGACGGCTCCACAGCCGTCACATTCCTCAAGGAGATAATCGTGAGATACGGCTACCCCCATAGCATCATCACCGACAACGGCAGCAACTTCGCCGAGGGCATTTTCAAACGCTATTGCGGGGAGATGGGGATCCGAATGGACATATCATCCGTGGCGCACCCGGAGTCAAACGGCCAAGTGGAAAAGGCAAACGGCCTGATCCTAGCCGACATCCGGCCCCGGCTGGTGGAGCCGCTTGAGCGCTCAGCCGGCTGCTGGATTGAAGAGCTGCCCAGCGTGCTGTGGAGCCTGCGCACAATGCCAAACCGCTCAGTCGGCTTCACACCCTTCTTCCTCGTATACGGGGCCGAAGCCGTCCTGCCAACTGACATCGAGCATGACGCGCCAAGGATCAAGCTATACACAGAAGCTGAAGCCAAATAAGCTCGTGAAGATGGAGTCGACCTGGTTGAAGAGGTCCGGCTGATGGCCGAATCCAGGTCCACCGTATACCAGCAAAGCCTCCGTCGCTATCACAGCCGGAAGGTCCAATCCTTAGCATTTCGAGAAGGAGACCTAGTGCTCCGGCTGATCCAACGGACAGCCAGACAACATAAACTGTCATCCCCATGGGAGGGTCCCTTCATCGTGAGCAAGGCAGTAGGCAATGATTCCTACTATCTCATAGATGCCCAAGAGGCTAAGAAAAACAAGGCAAACAAAACTGACGAGGAGACTAAACGTCCCTGGAATGTCAGGTTGCTTCGACCATTTTACACTTGAGAGCAGGAATGTATGTATCACTTGTACTCCCTTTTGTAAGCTATGAAAAAGCAAGCGCTAGGAGCGCCGATTTCGACAAGCTTTTCGCGTACTCTATTGTTTTCGCCAATTGGCTAACACCCTCTCACGCGGCCGGCTCAGTAACGTGATCCGGTTTCCGACAGCCGGCTTCCGACCAGCTACAGACCACAACCCGGCTGTCCGGCTGGCGGGAGTAAGTGCCTAGGGAGCCGGCACGCGAAAGACGGCTAAGGGAAAGAGTGAAAGCGAATTGATCCTTGCACAACTTTTCATAAGTGTTGGACTGCTGAATTCGACTCGTTCGACTGAAATACTGTCGGCCTCACCCAGCGGCCCGCTCTTGATCCGGCGACGGACCGCAAGTCGGACGTACGATCGGCAAGGGCAAAGCCAAAGATTGGGGCGGATGGGAAAAAGCGAACAAGTTGAAAGAAAGCAAGCCGGCACACAAATGATTAACAAACACATTAAAGTGTGCCATAATGAAAGGATAATAACATTGTCTTACATATGCACCCGGCATCCCGGGGATTTAACGAGTTTGTCTTGTCAAAAGCAACATGTTCAAACAGATACATTTAAGCACCGGCTGGACCAGGACCAGCCGGGGGAGCGTCAGCGTTGCCGGCTGCCGGGTCCGCCTCGGGCGCGTCCGCATCATCCTCCGCCTCCTCCTCCTCCTCATCGTCAGAAGGCGGGTTCGGATCCTCGATGAAGATGCGCTTGTCGACGAAGTCGGCGATGGCGCAGGCGCGGGCAAGCCGGGCGGTTTTGTTCTCCGCCGAAAGGCCTTCCTCCACGTCAGCCCACCGGCACTCCAACTGATCAAGGTTGACTTCGTCATACCAAGAGAGCACGAAGGAGAGGGCCATATCAGCTCCGGCACGCGCAGCCGACTCCTTCCAGTCGAGGAAGCGGTCAGGCGCCGTCTCCAGCCACTTGATGAGATTGGCGAGATCCTGCGGCAGCGTTTCAATCGGCCACAGCAGCCGGATTAGCTCTTCCGCCGCCTTCCGGAGCTCCCAGCCGAGCTTGGTGATCGGCTCCACGCGGGCGGCCATGGACGACAGATAGTCCTCCATGGTGAAGCAGGCGGTGTTGCGGTCAGAAACCCACCGGCGAGCAGCAACGGGCAACACAGTAGAGCCGGGAGGCTCCCAGGACTGCGGCTGGCCCTGGTCCCTCTGAGCGACGGCCCGCAAAGACTCGGCACGCACGTCCGATGCTGGTGCAAGGGCGTGCCACCTGACCTATACCTGGTCAGGAAGGTGATGGATGTGCCTCGCTTAGTTTCCTGCATGGCATACACGTAAACATTAAATACGAGCCTCGATCGGCTCTCAGGTTGTCCTGTAGATCGGCTCAAAGAGCCGATCCACCCATGATCCGTACGGGGTGTACGAATATATGGTGGTCCTGCTTGATCAAAATAAAGCTAAAACGACCTACTACGATTTAGGGTTTTCACCACATAATCGGAACATCCTACTCGTGATTGAGCCTGACGGCCACGCACGGTGATCGTAAGCCGACCCTAGACAAGGCCTAAAAACCAACACGAGGTTGATCCCCGGAACATCCTGTCTAGGGCTAGCAAACTACACCCTACGCGCCACTGGATCCTTCAACCCGTTTGTAAGGCCTAACTATGCAGATATTAAACCAATCCTTGAAGAACAAGGAGCAACCATAACGGATCGGATCTACTAAATAAAGATCAAGCGGGGTGCCGCCCTTACACCTAAGATAGGCGTAAGGGCGGCTAGATGTCTAAGGGTTGCACGATGATAGCATATGATATGATGAACAATGCTAACCCTAACACATCTAAGATAACTACGTTGCTCGCCATCAAAAAGGCTTTAGTACGAGCAACGCATGGATAGCGAATAAACGTGTACTGCCTAGATCGCAAGATGCGATCTAGGCAGCATGATGCTTACCCGGAAGAAACCCTCGAGACAAGGGAGTTGGCGATGCGCCTAGATTGGTTTGTGATGAACGTGATTGTTGTTTATTTCATAAACCCTAGATACATATTTATACTCCGTATACTTTCTAATCGTGGGAATAATCCCAACCGGGCACGAGCCAAACTCTATCTAACCGACACGTATCCTACTATATTACAGATACACGGGCAAACTAGCCCAAACTTTGCATATAAGGCCGATTCACGTATTTCTTCCATGTATATTCTTCAAGCCCATCTTGATCGCGGCCCACCTCTGACTCGTTCAAATTCTGGTGATAACACATGCCCCCCTGGTTTTGGAATTGATAATTCCAAAATCACTCTGCTTTTTCTTCGTCGGGTCATGTCGTGGCAGAGCAAAACCGTCGCAGTATCCATCATCATGATGCCTTGCCTTCTCAACTTCTCCGCGTGACCTGGCAGTTTTTTTTTTCGTTGGGCACCACTTCCTCGGAAACTGATGTGGCATTGAATTTCCACTATATCCCCTTTATTTAACTGTGCCGAACGGTTCGCCACTTCATCCCCTCGCTCTGTTCCAGCCATCGGCATCTAAAAAACCCTCTTTCCCTATAGCAATGTCTTCCTCTTCCTCCATCTCCTCAGGCCTCTCTCTCCAATCCTCCTCCTCGAGCGAGCAGGAGTGGAACTTTGATCACGTGCCAGATGGCCCACCCGAAGCACTCGTCGGGTCAGATGGTGACTTACCTCTGACCGATGGGGAGGACGACCTCGGGTTCCTCCTCGAAGGGGAAGTGAAGAGCGAGAGCGAAGACGACCTCCACCCCTGGGCGAACTCCACCTCCTCCGACGAGGAGGAGGAAGAAGAAGAAGTAGAGGAAGAAGAGGAGGATGATTCCTCCTCCTCCGCTGGGTATCCGCCGGTGAAGCGCTTCCGCGCTTGGGCGGACAGCGAGGATGATGATGATGACGAGGAAGAAGAGGCTCCGGCCGAGGGCTGGGGCAGCAGCGACGAGGAACTCTCTGGAAGCAGCGCCGACGGCAGCCACGATGCCGACGACGAGGCCAGCGAGGATTAGTAATGTAGGACTAGTAGTCCCTGAGCAATCGGCTCTTCTTTTGTTCTTCTTTTCTTGAGCAATCGGCTCTTCATTGTAAAAACCCCTCTTATTAAGGGAGAAGAAATTCCTCAGCTGATTCTGTCCTTTTACCAAATTTGCCGATTACTAAAATAAGTAAACAAACCAAGAGCCGATGGCAGCGCATCGGACCTTGCCATGAAACGCGAACAAAGCCAACTCTATTGTCCATCCAAGTGGTAATCTGTGACTTGTCTGTGAGAGCAAAACCCAAATCCCCAAAACGCCGCTTGAACAGATCCAACCCACGGTCATATGAACCTCAGATGTCAACCGCGCAGGTTCGCAACTGCAATGGGTCCTTAACACCATCCAATGCCCACACTATAGTTTCCAACCTGAAGGTGATCCTTAACTGCCCCTTGCTGTCCGAACATAGCGCCTTGCTCTATCTTTTCGCAGCAACAGAAACGGCCCTGACCCTGTAGACGATGATGACGGCTTCCCTTTCAGGCTCCTTTCCGCCGCTCTTAGTAGTCTTTTTCCGCAACAACTCACCGCCTTCGAAGAAGGTAATGATGCAGGGTCAGCCGATGACACCCCAATCGGCTTCTAAAAACAGAGCATCTACCAGGCCAGCTGCCCCCCGAGCCTCAGTCAAGGCGAGAATAGCGGTGAGGATGCACAGATCAGACAAAGGGCTTTGAACTCAGGTAATTCTAAGACAGCCACCATGCAGGGTCAGCCAAACTTGGATCACCTTTTCTTCCGCTGCAAGCCGATATTGTAGACGAAACACTAACGGCTTAATGAGCAAAAGGTTGCCTTGCATGCCAAAACTGACTTCTGACAGTACTGCTGAACTGGCACAAAGGGTTGGAAGTCCTTGAAGAGAAGGTTCGGGCGCCAAAATCGGCTCATTGCAGCTGAGGAAGCTCTCATCGTTCACTCCCTCGAGGAAGCACAAGGCCTCACAGCTGGACTGAAGACCGACTTGGTGAAAATCCGCGTCTTGAACACGCAGTGGGTAGATCCTGTGTAATTGTACTAGAGTCGATGGCTGTGCATCGGCTTTGTTTCTTAGCTCTAAAGTCGATGTCCGTGCATCGGCTGTATACCATGAGATTTTTTTTTACTGGCCGATTTTTCTATCGGCCCCCAATATTTCACTGCACATGTATCGCACATGTTCATCTGATTAGGTGCCCCCCGAGCCGAATCTGTAAGGTAACTGCAGATATCGGCTCTGTAGTTAGCCAAGGCACTGTATTTGAACGTCGGCTCCGTTAGGACTAATGTTGACTCTCATCAGCCGACGTAAAACCGTTGCCCATTAGATCGACGTTGAACACAGGCAGAATGTGTGGTGAAGATAATTTTGGCCGATTGCTGGAATCGGCCTCCATGTCGATTGAATCGCTCAATGAAGGTCTTGTAATGTTCCTCCATAGATCTTTGGGGCCGATCCCAAGGATCGGCCTCGCCACGTTTGTCCATAGGTTTGTTCTTGCTACACGGTCAGGCCGGTGGATAAGACCAGCCTAACCCCATCCTTTGTCACGTCGATGCGCTCGCAGTCGTCCAAATTGATGCCTGAGAGTGGCTCTTGGCCTGCTGTTTCCCAAGCGTTCATGCCAGCCGTTGAAATCTCGGCTGAGTCATCTGCATGGACGACCTCTACCTCATCTCCATCCCACTGTATTACGCATTGGTGCATCGTGGATGGAATGCAACAGTTGGCGTGGATCCAATCTCTTCCTAGCAGGACAGCATAGGTGCTCTTGCTATCGACAATAAAGAACGTCGTAGGGATGGTTTTCCTTCCTACGGTCAGATCCACGTTTAGAACACCTTGTGCGTCAGACGCTTGGCCGTCGAAATCGCTCAGTGTCACGTTGGTCTTGATCAGATCCGAGCTAGAGCGTCCCAACCGACGTAGCATGGAGTATGGCATAATGTTGACTGCCGCTCCGGTGTCCACCAGCATCTTGTTGACAGGCTGCCCATCGATATAACCTCGCAAGTACAGGGCCTTCAGATGCCTGTAGCTTCTTTCTCATGGCTTCTCAAAGATAATTGGCCGTGGGCCGCAGTCAAGTTGTGCCACAGGTGCTTCGTCTAATTCTGGAGCACTAAACTCCGTCGGAAGGATGAACACCATGTTTGTGCCAGCCGATGTTTCATCATCGGCTTTCTTTTGTCTGGGGAGCCACTCTTTCCTTTGTGGCCGACCTTCTTCGTCCAGGGTTCGCTGGATTTTAGCGGCCAGATCAGGCCGCGCCTTCCTCAACGTGTGCAGGTACAACCTTTCGGCTTCCTCCAAACCACGTAGTCGCTGAACCCTGCGCTTTTGGGAACGGCTGAGTCCATCAGGGCACCACCTTGGCCGGTGGTACTTATCTTCTTCTTCGTCATCGTCTTCCAATTCCTCAAGATCTTCCACCCGAGAGGACTCAGCGTGCTTGTTCCGAGGTGGGAGAGGCCCTAGACGTTTGAACACGGACACGTTAGCTGCATCCTTCTTCTTCTGTCTACATTCTGGGCAGTTGCCGATTGTAGGCAATCGGCTCATTCCTGAATCCCAGCAGTGTCTGAAGAAGGGACAGTCCCAGTGCCTATCCTCGTCGTCTTGCTCTCTTGACCTTTCCTTGGTGTGGTGCTCATATCTCTCCTCGTCGCGATCATGCCGACGATGTCTCCTGGCGTCCCTAGCCAGACGATCTCTTTCATCATCGTCGTTGGGCCGTCGGCATTGGTCATATTGACTCACATACTTGTTGAGGAGGTGATCAGAGAGAGGTCGCTGATATCTCACATTCCTCACTTCTCCCTCTGTGATGTAGCGCTTGCCATCGTGACGGAGCCGATCGCGTGGAACGGCTTCCTCTGTGTCCTTGCTATGAGAGCAGCTGCCCTCGTCTCCGTCCTTACCAGAGTGGTGTCCAGGTCCTACCATGTTGATGTTGAACGAGAATCCTGGCTGGCACCCTCCAGGGTAAGTGCACTCCACCATGTTAACGGCGGGGAAGGGGTGAGTGTCGACTTTCGTGGCGCATCGGTTGAAAATTAGACGTCCTTGTTCTATCGCCATTTGGATCTGCGACGCCACACCCTGCAGCTTGTTGGTGGTATGGGAGAACGAGTTATGCCATTTGCGGTATGGCTTCCCGTTCAGCTCCCTGCATCGTGGGGATTTTGAGGCCTTCGGGTAACTTCAGCTGCTTCTCTTTAAGTAAGAGGTCAAAAATTTGCTCAGTTTTAGTTACGTCAAAATCAAACCCTCTGGGCGGACCTGGTGGCTTAACCCATTTGCAGGATATGGGGGTTGCCCCCCCGAGTCCATTCAGCCACTGCTACCTCTTGATCTCCCGCAGACCCTTCATCTTCTTCTGTCTCAACCAGGACTATCGCACGCTTGAATTTGTCCTGGGTACAGCTCGGGTGGCGCTCGCTCATATAATGACGCTTTCGAACCATGTGCGCCGGTGAAGGGTAGTCGCTTGGGAAGCCATATCCTTGATCGGTGATGCGAGACCCACCACCGCCAACTCGACTGCTTCCTTTTCGGTCAAACGAGCCGAATAACATCGGTTCCTCACGGTCCTGAAGCGCTGGATGTACTCTGACACTGTTTCTCCGCGCTTCTGACGTACTTGTGCTAAATCGGCAATGCCAGCCTCGGAAGCCTCTGAGTGATACTGCATGTGGAACTGCTCTTCCAACTGCTTCCAAGTCCGGATTGAGTCTGGTGGCAGCGATGTGTACCATCCGAAAGCCGATCCTGTGAGGGATTGTGCGAAGAACCTCACACGCAGCTCATCTGATGCTGAGATCGTGCCCAGCTGTGCCAAATATCGGCTCACATGCTCGATGGAGCTGGAACCATCTGATCCATTAAACTTGGAGAAATCAGGGAGCCGATATTTGGGTGGTAGCGGGATCAACTCGTACTCGTTGGGGTACGGCTTGGAATAGCCGATTGTCCTCCTTTTCGGCATCATGCCGAACTGGTCTCTCAGGATTGTACTGATCTGATCCGCGGTGCTGGCTGCAGGAGTCGAACTCTGAAGATTCGCCGGAGTGGCATACTTAGCCAGCCATGCTTGCTTTTCCAGCTCTGAGCCAACTGCAGGAGCTGAGCTCTGGAGGTTTGTCGGAGTGGCATACTTAGCTAGCCACGTCTGCTTCTCAAGATCTATTCCCGAAGTTCCTCCTGTTGTTCCAAGTCCCCGCCGTTGCAGCCTGGTTTGTGAGTGCCCGCCATCGCAGCCGCACGTATGTGCACGTGTATCCGTGAGGGATCTCCTTAGGCGCCTCATGCAAGAACTGGTAGTCACTAGGGTCACCACTGATCTTGTAGACGACGTATGCCGGTGAATTCGGCACTTCTGGTGCTGTCAACGCGAATGGCAGCGGTGGACGGGACTGGAGTGGCATCTCCCCTTGGTAAGTCCCGAGAGCTGGTCCTGACGGAGAGTACTGATGCCTCATGATTTCCTGGATCACCCGAAGAGCGACACGCTCCAAAGTGTTCACCAGGCTCTCAGAATGGCGGTGCAGCGAGTGAGCTACCATGAAGTTAATCTCCTGACGCAGGGACCTGGTGTGTTCCTCTGACGGGGCGGACAGGTCCACTCCATCGAGCGCGTCAGTGAGAACCCTTTCCACCTGATGCCATGTGAGCGGGTTCTGTGAAAAGAGCCGATGAGGTCGGCTTCGAGTATCGCTTTGACCTCGTCATACTTCTTCTTGAGCTCCTCGGTCAAATCCTCGTATGTGACTGGAGTGCCCTCCGCCATCTCAAATGTAGATGGCGATGCGGTTGATGTCGAAGATGGTCCCACCGAGCGTGCCAGAATGTGTTGCGGTCAGAAACCCACCGGCGAGCAGCGACGGGCAACACAGTAGAGCCGGGAGGCTCCCAGGACTGCGGCTGGCCCTGGTCCCTCTGAGCGACGGCCTGCAAAGACTCGGCACGCACGTCCGATGCTGGTGCAAGGGCGTGCCACCTGACCTATACCTGGTCAGGAAGGTGATGGATGTGCCTCGCTTAGTTTCCTGCATGGCATACACGTAAACATTAAATATGAGCCTCGATCGGCTCTCAGGTTGTCCTGTAGATCGGCTCAAAGAGCCGATCCACCCATGATCCGTACGGGGTGTACGAATATATGGTGGTCCTGCTTGATCAAAATAAAGCTAAAACGACCTACTACGATTTAGGGTTTTCACCACATAATCGGAACATCCTACTCGTGATTGAGCCTGGCGGCCACGCACGGTGATCGTAAGCCGACCCTAGACAAGGCCTAAAAACCAACACGAGGTTGATCCCCGGAACATCCTGTCTAGGGCTAGCAAACTACACCCTACGCGCCACTGGATCCTTCAACCCGTTTGTAAGGCCTAACTATGCAGATATTAAACCAATCCTTGAAGAACAAGGAGCAACCATAACGGATCGGATCTACTAAATAAAGATCAAGCGGGGTGCCGCCCTTACACCTAAGATAGGCGTAAGGGCGGCTAGATGTCTAAGGGTTGCACGACGATAGCATATGATACGATGAACAATGCTAACCCTAACACATCTAAGATAACTACGTTGCTCGCCATCAAAAAGGCTTCAGTACGAGCAACGCATGGATAGCGAATAAACATGTACTGCCTAGATCGCAAGATGCGATCTAGGCAGCATGATGCTTACCCGGAAGAAACCCTCGAGACAAGGGAGTTAGCGATGCGCCTAGATTGGTTTGTGATGAACGTGATTGTTGTTTATTTCATAAACCCTAGATACATATTTATAGTCCGTAGACTTTCTAATCGTGGGAATAATCCCAACCGGGCACGAGCCAAACTCTATCTAACCGACACGTATCCTACTATATTACAGATACACGGGCAAACTAGCCCAAACTTTGCATATAAGGCCGATTCACGTATTTCTTCCATGTATATTCTTCAAGCCCATCTTGATCGCGGCCCACCTCTGACTTGGTCAAATTCTGGTGATAACAGGCGGAGCTCTGCTCCCCAGTAGCCTGCCGGCGCTCCTCCCGCGCCTTGCCAATGGCCGCTAGTGCCGCCTCCTGCGCCTCAGGGAAGGCCGCTGCAAAGAAGAAGCACGTCAGAAGCATGTCAAAGGCAGAAAAATGCAAATTTTCAAAGCAAGGCTGGTGCCAGCCGGCAAGAACCGACTGCCCCCAGCTTGAAGATGGAGATTGTCGAAGTAAAAGAAAAGACTGGCGGCAGCCGGCATGAACCGACTGCCCCCAGCCTGAAGATGGAGATATCGAAAGAAATCAGTTTCTGCCGCCGGCTGCAAACCTAGGCCGGCAGCCGACAGCCGAAAGCCGGCAAAGGGGAAGGAAAGAGAAAAAATATAAGACTCACCCGCCAAGCCGCGGTCGAGCGCGCTAATCTCCTCCACCCACCGCTTGGCGGTGGCCGACAGCTCCTCAGACTTGGAGGTCACCTCTTGGCGAAGCGCAAGCCGCTGCCGTTCCACCTCCTCCAGCCGCTTGCTCAGGCCCTCCAGCTTCTCCTCCCCGTCCTTATTGAGGGCGGCCAGCTCCTTGAGGTGGTTAGCCTCAAGCTTGCGCAGCCGTGTCAGCTCCCCATCAGCCACCTTCAGCTTGGCAGCAGCAGCCCGGCCCGCCTCCTCGCTCTCGGTGCATTGGGCGCGGGCGGCCCGAAGGTCCGACTCCAGCTGTGGGACCCGAGCAGCCTCAGCTGCAAATCGACAAGAAAAGTCATCAGCCATATGAAATCAAAGAAAAAGAAGCCAAGTCGAAAGGAAGAAAACCTTACCCTTGGCAACCTCCAGCTCGCGAGCCAAGCCGGCCCGCTCAATCTTGGCCTTGTGGTAGCTGGTCACCACTTGGTTGTACAAGACGGTGCGTCGCTCCGCAACCACCTGAAAGAAATGATCAGATGTTAGACGAAACCCGGACTGGCTCCAAGCAGCCGGCCCATGCCTCGGAGGGCTACCGGGATAACAATAAACTTGCAGAAAATAAGAAGACACCTACCTTGTCAGCATCCTCCAGCGTTGCCAGCTGGGCAATGGTCTCGGCGGCCTTGGCCTTAAGGCTGGCCCGGTAGCCGGAGAAGAGCATCTTCATGGGCGCCGCGCTAGGCTGCCCCTCCCGGCTGATCACCTCGTAGGAGTCCGCCTGGTGCCACGCCTTCTCCATGGTGCCAGCCGAGCCAAGGCTGGAGTCGGACCCCCTTGGCCACATGGAGGCCCTCAGACGGGTCCGACGGGCCCTTCCTCCTCACCAACGCCCGGGAGTCGGCGTCCTTCGGGCGCGTTGGCTCCTCCCTTGCCGGCTCCTTCCCGGCCGGCTCCTCCCTCGACGTCTCCGAAGTCGGAGGTGGCACGGTCGAAGCAGTCGGGCCGGTGGGGGCTACCTTCTCTGGCGTCGGGTGCGTTCCCTCCGGTGGCGCAGCCCCGCCGGCTCCAGCTTCAGGCGGCGCTGCCCCGCTGGCCCCAACTCCTGTATCAGGCGGTGCAGCCCCGCCGGCTCCAGCTCCGGTCGCTGGCGGCGCACCCCTGCCGGCCCCGGCTGTAGGCCCCAACAGCGGAGCGCGGCGCGGAAACATCTCATCCAAAGTGGGCCGGTGGACCGGCTCACCCTGGGTGCCGCGACCAGGCGCCGCAGGAGGCGCAGCTGAAGATGTGCCCGCAGGCGGCACGATCACAACAGGCGGCGCGCGCATCGAAGACTGCGGGGTCGACTCCCTCCTCTGCCGTGAGAGCGTTGGCTCAGCACGGGGAGGCGGCCGAGAGCCGCCGCCCTGGGTAAACTTGATGGCAGCCCTAGTCGAACAAACAAGAAAAGATAAATATAAAGAGAAAGGAAAGAAAAGGAATCAAACAATGAAGAAAAAGGACTCACCCGGCTGCCTCTGGAACCTTCTTGGGCTCCACCCGGCGCTGCTTCTTGGCCCTAGCCTCCAGCTTAGCCGTGGACCCGCCGCTGGCTCGTTTCCTCCCCCTGGGCGCAGAAGTTGCCGAGGCGCCAGGCGGCCTCGAGCGCAGGGGCACCGCGGGGATAGGCCCCGTACCGGACTCCACCGGCTCCTCCTGCTCCGGCTCGTGCTCCGGTGAAGGCGGCGGGTTGTGCTCCCCCTGGCCGCCTTGGTCTGGCACCTCCGGCAGATCATCGTCGCCGGCTTGGTCGCCGGCTTGGTCAGCTGGGTCAACATGATCCGGTGTCCAGATCTTCTGCGCCAGATCGCCGTCCTCAACACCTTGGCGGTCGAAGAGCTGAAAGCAAAGCAAAGTAAACAACAAGTCGGCCACGCAGCCGCAAGCCGGAAGTCGGCCAAAACACCAAACTTACCAATTCCGGCGGCGATGCCCGGTCGTAAGGCGGCAGCCCCCAATCCCAGTTCTCCGGCATGTTGGCCTTGGTGATGTTGTTCACCCGGTGGGCAACCTGGGCCTTGGTGAGCGCCACCTTCGACGTCCGGGTTGGATCAAGCCGGCCGGACATGTGCCCGATCTTGTGGACACGCCTCTGGAGTGGCAGCACCCGACGCTCGACGTAAGTGCAGAGGAGATCCTCGGTGCTCAGCCGGCCCCCCGTGACGCACTCTCCCAAGAAGTCCATCAGAAGGTTTACCTCCACGTCCGGGTCCGTCGTCCTAACGTTGTGGCCCCAGTTGAGCTGGCCGACTGGCGGAGCCGGGTTGTATTCCGGCAGGTTGAGCCGGTCGAAGGCTGGGTTGTCGTTCCGCACGTAGAAGAACGACATCTGCCAGTTCTTCACAGAATCTACAGTCGGGATCTTCGGAAAAGACGTACCCGTGCGAGGATATATGGAGGCGGCGCTGCAGGTCCTCAGATGGCCTTCAGTCATCTGCGCCTTGATGTAAAAGAGCCGGCTCCAGAACTCCACATCCGGCCACAAGCCGGCGTAGCCCTCCATGAAAGCCACGTAGCAGCTGAGGAGGATGAAGGCGTTGGCCGGCAAGTGGTGAGGCTATAGGCCGAAGAAGTCGAGGAACCGCCGGAAGAAGTTTGAAGCCGGCAGGCCCAACCCGTGGTCGAGGTGCGCTCCGAAGACCACACGTTCGCCAGGTTCCGGCCTGGGCTCGATCTCCTCGCCGGGCGCCCTCGTAATCACCCCCGCCGGAATGCGGCGGAGGCGCACAAACCGTTCGATGTCGTCCTCGCGCATGTAAGATCCCCTCCAAGAGCCACTCGGCTGAGCCATCGATGAGGAGGAAGAAGAAGAAGACCAGGAAAGGCGGAAGGGCGAAGAAGAACCGCTCCTCGTCGGAGGAGAGTGCGGTGGCGACGAGCGTACCGTAGAAACGCGGGGCCCCGTGGCGTCGGCTCGATGCGCGGACGGCTGCGAAGAGGCCAAGTTGTGCGGCCGCGCTCGATCGCCGGAGTTCGCCAGAAGGACTTCGGAGAAAAGGAGCGGCGGCGTGAAGAAGTGCAAACAAAGAGGGGAGAGAGCTTGGGCGAGAGGACGAAGAGCGCAGGAACGGCGCCTCGGTACCACTCCCCTGGGCATTTATAGCCGCCTGACGCGCCAGTTGCGCGGACTCGTGGCGATCGTGGGCCACGACTGGGATTTACTGCGCCTTAACTTCCCCCCACGACGGCAGCGGTTACTGGAAATGGACGCGCCACTCCCTCCACGACCGCACCGGATCCGAAGGAAACATCGATGTGACCATACGTAACGGCAACAGGAGCCAGCCGTCAGACCGGTCAAGTCGGGCGCAGGGCCCGAGGCGGCGGAGACTCCGGCGCGCCCAAGCCGAAGCCGGATATTAAAGTCCATCCGGCCCCAAACTCTCTCAGCAAGGCGGAGACATCGTCGACACTCGTGAAAAAAGCGAAAGTAGCAGAAGCAAAAATAGCGTTCGGCTGAAGGCAGCCGGGCAAAGCAAGCCGGATAAGGGCGCAGCCGGCTGAATGAAAATCCTCAGTCGGCCCCTTCAAGTGCCGCTGAAATATATTCGAGAGACATCTAAAGCCAGGAAAACCTGCCTAGGTCCCTCTAAACGCAGGACCTTGCCAGCTTCGGGGGCTAGTGTCGGGGGGAAGACCCCGGGTAGGGCAATGGACACGGAGCAGCCGACTGGAGGTCGGCCGGCTCGCGGAAAAGGCCGGCTGAAGAGCAGCCGGCTGGAGCCGTGGCCGGCTAACCCAGGAGTCGGCTGGCTCTAAGTCCTAGTCGGCCTGGCTACGGCCTTCAACGCTGTGGCTGGGCAGGCTTCTACAAGCCATATCCGACTGGGGTTTACACCCTAGACCGACTCCCGGCTGGCGAGTCTTGCACGAGAAGGAACTGGGTAGGTGGTCCGGGTTCAAAGGTCCACGCTGACCTCATCTCCCGTAAAGCACGGGGCACTGTGGAGCAACGGTGACACGCGGCGGACAGGCCACCATGGCGTACGTCGGTCCGTACCGGCTACAGGGCATGATGGCGACAGGGACACTTCCTCGCCATACCGCTGACTGGCACGCGGATGGGACGGGCCACTACGCCTCAACGGCTCCGTGACGTCAACGCCTCGGGAAGGAGCGGAAGCCGGAGCCGGCCAAGCCGGCCACTAGACTATAGGGACTTCTCCGTAAAATGCCAACGCCTATATAAGCTGGGCGACCCCCCTCGTGCAGGGGACGATCGATCACTTCTCAGTCATTTCTAGTCTTAGCGCTGCCCTGTGAGAGAGACCTTCGTCTGCCTTAGCCTCCCAGGAGCAGCCGGATACAGCTCTAGGAGCACCATTGTACTGTGATATCATCATATACACTCATAGCAGGAGTAGAGGTGTTACCTCCATCGGAGGGCCTCGAACCTGGGTACGTCGCCGTGTCGCTCGTGCCCATACCCGCATCCGGATACCGCCGTGAGTCCACTAGGAACCACCTTCGATTAGCCACCCTATGGCATATGCCGTGACGATACCACGACATTTGGCGCCCACCGTGGGGCCTTCAGCGTCCGCGGCCGGTGTCTTCATCCGGACGGGCCTCACCATCACCACCGGCGAGCGGGTCGCTTCAGGCTTGATCTGGAGATTCAGCTCCCTCGACTGCATCAGCGACAACGCTGGTTGCTTCGCCGACCGGCCATTCCCTGCCGGCGGTAACATCATCAGCTTCGGCAGCTTCGATGTCTCATCGCCACCGTTGCACCACCGCGCTACCCGCGCCAGATCCTGCGCTGCGCAAGCCCTCCTCCCAGAGCCGGCGCCAGCCTCACCACCGCCAGCCCCCGCATCATGCACAAGGTCATGGCAACCGGCGACGAGCTGCCCACCAAGTCCGCGCGCATCCGTGGCCCGGAGCTGGAGCGTCACCTCGCGGCCGGTGCGTCCGGCTCGGGCGCAAAGGCACCGCCACCACCGTCCCGGCTGGAGGAAGTCCGGACGAAGTTGAGCACCCCGCTCACGCCTGGCGGCGACCCCACCACCATCGAGGCGGAGTTGGAGGCGTACCGTCAGCTCCTCCTCAGGCAAACCGAAGAACTGGCCGCTGCTAAGCGCCAGATGGAGATCACCCAGCGCGAGTACAACCGCGCCCACGGCCTCACTCCAGGCGGCGACGGCCCCAGCCGAGCCGGCCAGATCCGCCGCAGGGGCCGCGACCTTGGCGCCGAGATCGCCCGCGACGGCGCTCCCTCGCCGGCTCCGTCTGAGGAGCAACCCGTCTACAACACCCCCGACAAGAACATGCGCGCGGCACAAGCCGCCGCAGAAGAGCTGAACCGCCTCGAAGGCGAAGAGTTACGGCGCCAGACCAAGCGGGTGACTGAGCTGCTCAATGCAGCCACCAAGCAGGCGGCCGACCCCAGGTATGTCAATGCCCCCAGAGCTTCTCACGCTCGTGGCGCTGCAGGCAACGACAGGGAAGGCGCCAGGGACACGGCCGAGTCCTCCTCCCCAGCACCAAGCCGACACCGTGACTCCCGGGCCACGCACGCAAGCTCGAGCCGGCCGAGCCACCAGCCGAGCGGCAGCAGCCGCAGCCGGCCCCCTCCAAGCCGGAACCAGGAGCAAGACTCCGAGCCCCGCCGCCAGCACCGGCCGGCTCCAGAAGCAAGCGGCGCACGCCAGCCGGCACGATCCCGGCTGGGCCCGCGCATCGAGCCAACTGACGCCAGAGAACGCCTCGACCGGCTGGTCGAATCCCGCATCGCAGAAGAAGAAGCGCCAGCCGGCCCAAAGTGCTTCGGGCCGCGCATCATCAACGAGCCCATGATCGATGGCTTCCAGCTCCCGCGCGACACCCCCAAGTACGACGGCACTGCCAAGCCGGAGGACTGGCTGCTGGACTACTCCACCGCAGTCGGCATCGCCAAAGGCAACAAGCGCTGGGCTGTGTGCTACTCCCCCCTCATGCTGCTCGGCTCCGCCCGCACATGGCTCAACAACCTGCCAGCCGGCAGCATAAACGGCTGGCTAGACTTTGAAGCTGCCTTCATCAGCAACTTCACCGGCACTTACCGTCGGCCGGGTCGGCCCCAACAGCTGGAGATGTGCAAGCAGGGCCCGGACGAGACGGATCGCGCGTACCTAACGCGCTGGTGCGAGATGCGCAACTCCTGCGAGGGCGTGCACGAGATCCAGGCCATCAGCTTCTTCATGGGAGGCTGTCGGCCCAACACCATGCTGTGGCACAAGCTACGCCGCAGCGAGCCCCAGTCGATGGCCGCCTTGATGGCCATCGCCGACAAGTACGTGCTGGCTGAGGAAGCCGGCAAGCCTCCGGCTGAAATTTCGCTGGCCCCCGCCAGGCGGGACAACAACAACAAGCCGGCCGAGGGCGGCTCGCATGGCAGCCGGCGGGACAACTACCGCGGCAAGCGGCACAGCGACCAACCGGACCGCCGGTACGGTTCCACCCAAGTGGCGGCCATGTCGGACCATGCGGCGGCTGGCGGAAGCCGGCGCCAGAAGCAAGACCGGCCCTAGAAGCCGAAGTACACCTTCGAGCAAATGCTCGACTCGCCGTGCAAGTACCACAGCGGCAAGAACCCCTCCAACCACACCACCCGCGACTGCCACTTCATGAAGCGACTGACAAGCGGCGAACCTCTCCCGCCTCCACCCCCGCCTCCACCAGCCGGCGGGCCGGGTGGGCAAGCCGGCGCAGAGAACGCCAACCTCGAGCACCACGAGGCTAACCAAGTGCACCATGGCGGCCGATACTTGGCCCAGGACGCCGCCTACATCATCTTCACCTCCGAGCCCGAGGACAAGACGAGCCAGCAGAGCCGTTCCCTCGAGGTCAACGCGGTCATACCGCCGGTCCCCCAGTACCTAAACTGGTCAGAGCAGGCCATCACATTTGATCGCCGCGACACACCGGTTGTCCTGCCAAAGCCGGGCAGCTACGCCATGGTCCTCGACCCCACCATCGGCACAACCCGGCGCAGCGTGCGCTTCTCGCGCGTCCTCATCGACGGGGGCAGCAGCATCAACATCCTCTACCGCGACACCACCCGCAAGCTGGGCATCCAGGAGGCCGAGTTGCGCCCCACCCCCACCGTCTTCCATGGCATCGTGCCAGGCCACTGCTGCCAGTCGATCGGCCGGATCACGCTGGAGGTGATGTTCGGGAAGCCGGATCACTTCCGCACCGAGAGAATCGAGTTCGAGGTGGTGGACCTCGTGAGTCCCTACCACGCTCTCCTGGGCAGGCCAGCCCTGACCAAGTTCATGGCGGTGCCCCACTATGGGTACCTACAGATGAAGTTACCTGGCCCGAAGGGGGTCATCACCGTAGCCGGCGACTACCGCCGCTCCATGGACTGCGCCACGCAGAGCTCCAAGATGGCCCAGACGCTGGTCATCGCCACCGAGAAGCAGCTCATCCACGACGCTGTCGCCCTGGCTAAGGCCGCGCAGGCGGACATGCCGGCTGTAGGCAACCCGGCTGGGACGACTCACTTCCAGCCGGCCGACAACACCAAGAAGATCCTGCTCGACCCGGCACAGCCGGACAAGTATGTCACCATCGGTGCCGGCTTGAGCAGCAAATAGGAAAGCGAGCTCACCAGCTTCCTCCGTGAGAATCGGGACATCTTCGCATGGTCTCCAAGGGACATGCCGGGTGTGCCGAGGGAGTTGGCTGAGCACCACCTCCACGTCAGGCCTGAAGCCAAGCCGGTGAAGCAGCCTCTCAGGCGCTTTGCCGAAGAACGAAGGAAGGCCATCGGTGAAGAAATCGCCCGGCTCCTAGCTGCCGGCTTCATCATGGAAGTGCTGCACCCGGACTGGTTGGCGAACCCGGTCCTGGTTTTGAAGAAGAACGGCTCCTGGCGCATGTGTATCGACTACACCAGCCTCAACAAGGCGTGCCCGAAGGATCCCTTCCCCCTGCCGCGCATAGATCAAGTTATAGACTCAACTGCCGGCTGTGAACTGTTGTCTTTCTTAGATGCCTATTCAGGCTACCACCAGATTCCTTTGAATCCGGCTGATCAAATAAAGACTTCGTTCATTACCCCGTATGGGGCTTACTGCTACACGACTATGCCATTCGGCTTGAAAAATGCAGGCGCCACCTACCAAAGGTGCATGCAAAAGTGTTTGCAGGATCAAATCGGCAGAAATGTTCACGCGTATGTAGATGATGTCGTTGTAAAAACCAAGGAGATGCCTACCCTCCTTGATGATCTGAGAGAAACCTTCACCAATCTGCGAAGATTCCGGATGAAGCTCAACCCGGCCAAGTGCACGCTCGGCGTGCCAGCCGTCCAACTCCTGGGCTACCTCGTCTCTCAGCGAGGAATCGAAGCCAACCCGGAGAAGATCAGTGCCATTGAGAAGATGGAGCTGCCGCAGTGCCTCAAAGACGTCCAGAAGTTCACCGGATGCCTGGCCTCCTTGAGCCGCTTCGTCACCTCGGGCCGGGGAGAAGGCACTGCCCCTGTACCAGCTGCTGAAGAAATCGGACAAATTCATCTGGTCACCACAGGCGGATGAAGCCTTCCGTGACTTGAAGCGCGTGCTCTCGACTGCGCCCATCCTCGCATCGGCGGCTTCAATGGAGCCGATGCTGTTATACATCGCTACCACCAATCGTGTGGTTAGCGTCGTCCTGGTGGTGGAACGCAAGGAGGCCGCCAAGGAAGCCGGTAAGGAGCAGTCGGTCCAAGGCCCGGCCTACTATCTCAGCGAAGTGCTGTCCCGCCAAAGCAAAATTACCCCCACTACTGTGAAGGTCACCTACGGCGTGTACATGGTGGCCAAAAAGCTCAAGCACTACTTCCAGGAGCACCCCATCAAGGTGGTGGCCACGGCACCCTTGGCGGAAATCATCGGTAGCAAAGACGCCAATGGCCGGGTTGCCAAGTGGGCCCTGGAGCTAGCCACCCACACCATCATCTACGAGCCACGCACGGCCATCAAGTCACAGATCCTCGCGGACTTCTTCGTCGACTGGGCCGAGATGCAATACCTGCCGCCGGTGCCTGATTCCACACACTGGAAGCTGCACTTCAACGGCTCAAATATGCGAAACGGCTTGGGAGCCGGCATCGTCGTCACCTCTCCCAAGGGAGATCGGCTGGACTACGTCCTGCAAATCCACTTCGCCGCATCCAACAATGTGGCGGAGTACGAGGCGCTCATCCATGGGCTGAAGCTGGCCAAGGAGATAGGCGTGCGTCACATCCTCTGCTTCGGTGACTCCGACTTGGTCATACAGCAAGCATCTGGCGACTGGGACGCGAAGGATGCCAACATGGCCTCGTACCGCTTCCACGTCCAGCAACTGTCCGGCTTCTTCGATGGCTGCGAATTCCATCATGTGCCGCGAGCAAACAACGAGGCGGCTGACGCGCTGTCCAAGATAGGCTCAACCCGGCAAGCAATTCCGCCGGGGGTTGCCTTGGCGCATCTGCGGAAGCCATCCATCATACCGTCACCGGACTCGGATTCCATATTCGTGCCGGCTGACCCGGGGGCTTCTCAGCCGAACCCGGGGGCTTCATCGCCCAAGTCGGGGGCTCATCAGCCAAACCCGCTGGCTCCACAGCCGAACCCGGCGACCACGCAGTCGAATCCGGAAGCTCCGAAGATGGAGGCCTTGGTGGTCAGCGTGTTTGAAATAAAATGCGTACCATCATGGGCACAAGAATTCCTCTCCTACCTCACCGATGGTGTGCTGCCCCATGACAGGGTCCAAGCCAGGCAGATTGAGAGAAGGGCCAAGGCCTATACAATCATCAACCACGAGCTGTACAAACGCAGCGTAAGTGGGGTGCTCCAGCGGTGCGGCCGAGCCGGCTGAAGGGATTGAACTCCTACGGAAATCCACCAGTGGAGAGTGCGGCCATCACGCCTCCTCCAGAGCCATAGTGGCCAAAGCCTTCCGGCACGGTTTTTACTGGCCGACTGCGCTCAGAGACGCAGAAGAACTGGTGAAGAAGTGCAACGGTTGCCAACGCTTTGCCAAGCAAAAGCACACGCCGGCTTCCGCCTTGAAGACCATCCCCATTACCTGGTCGTTCTCCGTATGGGGCTTGGATATGGTGGGCCCATTCAAGACAGCCCGAGGCGGCATGACACATCTCTTGGTGATGATTGATAAATTCACTAAGTGGATCGAAGCCAAGCCAATAAAGAAGCTGGACGGCTCCACAGCCGTCACATTCCTCAAGGAGATAATCGTGAGATACGGCTACCCCCATAGCATCATCACCGACAACGGCAGCAACTTCGCCGAGGGCATTTTCAAACGCTATTGCGGGGAGATGGGGATCCGAATGGACCTATCATCCGTGGCGCACCCGGAGTCAAACGGCCAAGTGGAAAAGGCAAACGGCCTGATCCTAGCCGACATCCGGCCCCGGCTGGTGGAGCCGCTTGAGCGCTCAGCCGGCTGCTGGATTGAAGAGCTGCCCAGCGTGCTGTGGAGCCTGCGCACAATGCCAAACCGCTCAGTCGGCTTCACACCCTTCTTCCTCGTATACGGGGCCGAAGCCGTCCTGCCAACTGACATCGAGCATGACGCGCCAAGGATCAAGCTATACACAGAAGCTGAAGCCAAATAAGCTCGTGAAGATGGAGTCGACCTGGTTGAAGAGGTCCGGCTGATGGCCGAATCCAGGTCCACCGTATACCAGCAAAGCCTCCGTCGCTATCACAGCCGGAAGGTCCAGTCCTTAGTATTTCGAGAAGGAGACCTAGTGCTCCGGCTGATCCAACGGACAGCCAGACAACATAAACTGTCATCCCCATGGGAGGGTCCCTTCATCGTGAGCAAGGCAGTAGGCAATGATTCCTACTATCTCATAGATGCCCAAGAGGCTAAGAAAAACAAGGCGAACAAAACTGACGAGGAGACTAAACGTCCCTGGAATGTCAGGTTGCTTCGACCATTTTACACTTGAGAGCAGGAATGTATGTATCACTTGTACTCCCTTTTGTAAGCTATGAAAAAGCAAGCGCTAGGAGCGCCGATTTCGACAAGCTTTTCGCGTACTCTATTGTTTTCGCCAATTGGCTAACACCCTCTCACGCGGCCGGCTCAGTAACGTGATCCGGTTTCCGACAGCCGGCTTCCGACCAGCTACAGACCACAACCCGGCTGTCCGGCTGGCGGGAGTAAGTGCCTAGGGAGCCGGCACGCGAAAGACGGCTAAGGGAAAGAGTGAAAGCGAATTGATCCTTGCACAACTTTTCATAAGTGTTGGACTGCTGAATTCGACTCGTTCGACTGAAATACTGTCGGCCTCACCCAGCGGCCCGCTCTTGATCCGGCGACGGACCGCAAGTCGGACGTACGATCGGCAAGGGCAAAGCCAAAGATTGGGGCGGATGGGAAAAAGCGAACAAGTTGAAAGAAAGCAAGCCGGCACACAAATGATTAACAAACACATTAAAGTGTGCCATAATGAAAGGATAATAACATTGTCTTACATATGCACCCGGCATCCCGGGGATTTAACGAGTTTGTCTTGTCAAAAGCAACATGTTCAAACAGATACATTTAAGCACCGGCTGGACCAGGACCAGCCGGGGAGCGTCGCCAGCGTTGCCGCCGGGTCCGCCTCGGGCGCGTCCGCATCATCCTCCGCCTCCTCCTCCTCCTCATCGTCAGAAGGCGGGTTCGGATCCTCGATGAAGATGCGCTTGTCGACGAAGTCGGCGATGGCGCAGGCGCGGGCAAGCCGGGCGGTTTTGTTCTCCGCCGAAAGGCCTTCCTCCACGTCAGCCCACCGGCACTCCAACTGATCAAGGTTGACTTCGTCATACCAAGAGAGCACGAAGGAGAGGGCCATATCAGCTCCGGCACGCGCAGCCGACTCCTTCCAGTCGAGGAAGCGGTCAGGCGCCGTCTCCAGCCACTTGATGAGATTGGTGAGATCCTGCGGCAGCGTTTCAGTCGGCCACAGCAGCCGGATTAGCTCTTCCGCCGCCTTCCGGAGCTCCCAGCCGAGCTTGGTGATCGGCTCCACGCGGGCGGCCATGGACGACAGATAGTCCTCCATGGTGAAGCAGGCGGTGTTGCGGTCAGAAACCCACCGGCGAGCAGCAACGGGCAACACAGTAGAGCCGGGAGGCTCCCAGGACTGCGGCTGGCCCTGGTCCCTCTGAGCGACGGCCCGCAAAGACTCGGCACGCACGTCCGATGCTGGTGCAAGGGCGTGCCACCTGACCTATACCTGGTCGAAGGTGATGGATGTGCCTCGCTTAGTTTCCTGCATGGAATACTAGTAAACATTAAATAAGAGACTCGATCGTCTCTCAGTTTGTCCTGTAGATCGGCTCAAAGAGCCGATCCACCCATGATCCGTACGGGGTGTACGAATATATGGTGGTCCTGCTTGATCAAAATAAAGCTAAAACGACCTACTACGATTTAGGGTTTTCACCACATAATCGGAACATCCTACTCGTGATTGAGCCTGACGGCCACGCATGGTGATCGTAAGCCGACCCTAGACAAGGCCTAAAAACCAACACGAGGTTGATCCCCGGAACATCCTGTCTAGGGCTAGCAAACTACACCCTACGCGCCACTGGATCCTTCAACCCGTTTGTAAGGCCTAACTATGCAGATATTAAACCAATCCTTGAAGAACAAGGAGCAACCATAACGGATCGGATCTACTAAATAAAGATCAAGCGGGGTGCCGCCCTTACACCTAAGATAGGCGTAAGGGCGGCTAGATGTCTAAGGGTTGCACGATGATAGCATATGATATGATGAACAATGCTAACCCTAACACATCTAAGATAACTACGTTGCTCGCCATCAAAAAGGCTTTAGTACGAGCAACGCATGGATAGCGAATAAACGTGTACTGCCTAGATCGCAAGATGCGATCTAGGCAGCATGATGCTTACCCGGAAGAAACCCTCGAGACAAGGGAGTTGGCGATGCGCCTAGATTGGTTTGTGATGAACGTGATTGTTGTTTATTTCATAAACCCTAGATACATATTTATACTCCGTATACTTTCTAATCGTGGGAATAATCCCAACCGGGCACGAGCCAAACTCTATCTAACCGACACGTATCCTACTATATTACAGATACACGGGCAAACTAGCCCAAACTTTGCATATAAGGCCGATTCACGTATTTCTTCCATGTATATTCTTCAAGCCCATCTTGATCGCGGCCCACCTCTGACTCGTTCAAATTCTGGTGATAACACATGCCCCCCTGGTTTTGGAATTGATAATTCCAAAATCACTCTGCTTTTTCTTCGTCGGGTCATGTCGTGGCAGAGCAAAACCGTCGCAGTATCCATCATCATGATGCCTTGCCTTCTCAACTTCTCCGCGTGACCTGGCAGTTTTTTTTTTCGTTGGGCACCACTTCCTCGGAAACTGATGTGGCATTGAATTTCCACTATATCCCCTTTATTTAACTGTGCCGAACGGTTCGCCACTTCATCCCCTCGCTCTGTTCCAGCCATCGGCATCTAAAAAACCCTCTTTCCCTATAGCAATGTCTTCCTCTTCCTCCATCTCCTCAGGCCTCTCTCTCCAATCCTCCTCCTCGAGCGAGCAGGAGTGGAACTTTGATCACGTGCCAGATGGCCCACCCGAAGCACTCGTCGGGTCAGATGGTGACTTACCTCTGACCGATGGGGAGGACGACCTCGGGTTCCTCCTCGAAGGGGAAGTGAAGAGCGAGAGCGAAGACGACCTCCACCCCTGGGCGAACTCCACCTCCTCCGACGAGGAGGAGGAAGAAGAAGAAGTAGAGGAAGAAGAGGAGGATGATTCCTCCTCCTCCGCTGGGTATCCGCCGGTGAAGCGCTTCCGCGCTTGGGCGGACAGCGAGGATGATGATGATGACGAGGAAGAAGAGGCTCCGGCCGAGGGCTGGGGCAGCAGCGACGAGGAACTCTCTGAAGCAGCGCCGCCGACGGCAGCCACGATGCCGACGACGAGGCCAGCGAGGATTAGTAATGTAGGACTAGTAGTCCCTGAGCAATCGGCTCTTCTTTTGTTCTTCTTTTCTTGAGCAATCGGCTCTTCATTGTAAAAACCCCTCTTATTAAGGGAGAAGAAATTCCTCAGCTGATTCTGTCCTTTTACCAAATTTGCCGATTACTAAAATAAGTCAACAAACCAAGAGCCGATGGCAGCGCATCGGACCTTGCCATGAAACGCGAACAAAGCCAACTCTATTGTCCATCCAAGTGGTAATCTGTGACTTGTCTGTGAGAGCAAAACCCAAATCCCCAAAACGCCGCTTGAACAGATCCAACCCACGGTCATATGAACCTCAGATGTCAACCGCGCAGGTTCGCAACTGCAATGGGTCCTTAACACCATCCAATGCCCACACTATAGTTTCCAACCTGAAGGTGATCCTTAACTGCCCCTTGCTGTCCGAACATAGCGCCTTGCTCTATCTTTTCGCAGCAACAGAAACGGCCCTGACCCTGTAGACGATGATGACGGCTTCCCTTTCAGGCTCCTTTCCGCCGCTCTTAGTAGTCTTTTTCCGCAACAACTCACAGCCTTCGAAGAAGGTAATGATGCAGGGTCAGCCGATGACACCCCAATCGGCTTCTAAAAACAGAGCATCTACCAGGCCAGCTGCCCCCCGAGCCTCAGTCAAGGCGAGAATAGCGGTGAGGATGCACAGATCAGACAAAGGGCTTTGAACTCAGGTAATTCTAAGACAGCCACCATGCAGGGTCAGACAAACTTGGATCACCTTTTCTTCCGCTGCAAGCCGATATTGTAGACGAAACACTAACGGCTTAATGAGCAAAAGGTTGCCTTGCATGCCAAAACTGACTTCTGACAGTACTGCTGAACTGGCACAAAGGGTTGGAAGTCCTTGAAGAGAAGGTTCGGGCGCCAAAATCGGCTCATTGCAGCTGAGGAAGCTCTCATCGTTCACTCCCTCGAGGAAGCACAAGGCCTCACAGCTGGACTGAAGACCGACTTGGTGAAAATCCGCGTCTTGAACACGCAGTGGGTAGATCCTGTGTAATTGTACTAGAGTCGATGGCTGTGCATCGGCTTTGTTTCTTAGCTCTAAAGTCGATGTCCGTGCATCGGCTGTATACCATGAGATTTTTTTTTACTGGCCGATTTTTCTATCGGCCCCCAATATTTCACTGCACATGTATCGCACATGTTCATCTGATTAGGTGCCCCCCGAGCCGAATCTGTAAGGTAACTGCAGATATCGGCTCTGTAGTTAGCCAAGGCACTGTATTTGAACGTCGGCTCCATTAGGACTAATGTTGACTCTCATCAGCCGACGTAAAACCGCTGCCCATTAGATCGACGTTGAACACAGGCAGAATGTGTGGTGAAGATAATTTTGGCCGATTGCTGGAATCGGCCTCCATGTCGATTGAATCGCTCAATGAAGGTCTTGTAATGTTCCTCCATAGATCTTTGGGGCCGATCCCAAGGATCGGCCTCGCCACGTTTGTCCATAGGTTTGTTCTTGCTACACGGTCAGGCCGGTGGATAAGACCAGCCTAACCCCATCCTTTGTCACGTCGATGCGCTCGCAGTCGTCCAAATTGATGCCTGAGAGTGGCTCTTGGCCTGCTGTTTCCCAAGCGTTCATGCCAGCCGTTGAAATCTCGGCTGAGTCATCTACATGGACGACCTCTACCTCATCTCCATCCCACTGTATTACGCATTGGTGCATCGTGGATGGAATGCAACAGTTGGCGTGGATCCAATCTCTTCCTAGCAGGACAAAGATAGGTGCTCTTGCTATCGACAATAAAGAACGTCGTAGGGATGGTTTTCCTTCCTACGGTCAGATCCACGTTTAGAACACCTTGTGCGTCAGACGCTTGGCCGTCGAAATCGCTCAGTGTCACGTTGGTCTTGATCAGATCCGAGCTAGAGCGTCCCAACCGACGTAGCATGGAGTATGGCATAATGTTGACTACCGCTCCGGTGTCCACCAGCATCTTGTTGACAGGCTGCCCATCGATATAACCTCGCAAGTACAGGGCCTTCAGATGCCTGTAGCTTCTTTCTCATGGCTTCTCAAAGATAATTGGCCGTGGGCCGCAGTCAAGTTGTGCCACAGGTGCTTCGTCTAATTCTGGAGCACTAAACTCCGTCGGAAGGATGAACACCATGTTTGTGCCAGCCGATGTTTCATCATCGGCTTTCTTTTGTCTGGGGCGCCACTCTTTCCTTTGTGGCCGACCTTCTTCGTCCAGGGTTCGCTGGATTTTAGCGGCCAGATCAGGCCGCGCCTTCCTCAACGTGTGCAGGTACAACCTTTCGGCTTCCTCCAAACCACGTAGTCGCTGAACCCTGCGCTTTTGGGAACGGCTGAGTCCATCAGGGCACCACCTTGGCCGGTGGTACTTATCTTCTTCTTCGTCATCGTCTTCCAATTCCTCAAGATCTTCCACCCGAGAGGACTCAGCGTGCTTGTTCCGAGGTGGGAGAGGCCCTAGACGTTTGAACACGGACACGTTAGCTGCATCCTTCTTCTTCTGTCTACATTCTGGGCAGTTGCCGATTGTAGGCAATCGGCTCATTCCTGAATCCCAGCAGTGTCTGAAGAAGGGACAGTCCCAGTGCCTATCCTCGTCGTCTTGCTCTCTTGACCTTTCCTTGGCGTGGCGCTCATATCTCTCCTCGTCGCGATCATGCCGACGATGTCTCCTGGCGTCCCTAGCCAGACGATCTCTTTCATCATCGTCGTTGGGCCGTCGGCATTGGTCATATTGACTCACATACTTGTTGAGGAGGTGATCAGAGAGAGGTCGCTGATATCTCACATTCCTCACTTCTCCCTCTGTGATGTAGCGCTTGCCATCGTGACGGAGCCGATCGCGTGGAACGGCTTCCTCTGTGTCCTTGCTATGAGAGCAGCTGCCCTCGTCTCCGTCCTTACCAGAGTGGTGTCCAGGTCCTACCATGTTGATGTTGAACGAGAATCCTGGCTGGCACCCTCCAGGGTAAGTGCACTCCACCATGTTAACGGCGGGGAAGGGGTGAGTGTCGACTTTCATGGCGTACTGGTTGAAAATTAGACGTCCTTGTTCTATCGCCATTTGGATCTGCTGACGCCACACCCTGCAGTTGTTGGTGGTATGGGAGAACGAGTTATGCCATTTGCAGTATGGCTTCCCGTTCAGCTCCTGTACCGTGGGGATTTTGAGGCCTTCGGGTAACTTCAGCTGCTTCTCTTTAAGTAAGAGGTCAAAAATTTGCTCAGTTTTAGTTACGTCAAAATCAAACCCTCTGGGCGGACCTGGTGGCTTAACCCATTTGCAGGATATGGGGGTTGCCCCCGAGTCCATTCAGCCACTGCTACCTCTTGATCTCCCGCAGACCCTTCATCTTCTTCTGTCTCGACCAGGACTACTGCACGCTTGAATTTGTCCTGGTACAGCTCTGGGTGGCGCTGCTCATATAATGACAGTTTCTGAACCATGTGCGCCAGTGAAGGGTAGTCTGCTTGGGAAGCCATATCCTTGATCGGTGATGCGAGACCCACCACCGCCAACTCGACTGCTTCCTTTTCGGTCAAACGAGCCGAATAACATCGGTTCCTCACGGTCCTGAAGCGCTGGATGTACTCTGACACTGTTTCTCCGCGCTTCTGACGTACTTGTGCTAAATCGGCAATGCCAGCCTCGGAAGCCTCTGAGTGATACTGCATGTGGAACTGCTCTTCCAACTGCTTCCAAGTCCGGATTGAGTCTGGTGGCAGCGATGTGTACCATCCGAAAGCCGATCCTGTGAGGGATTGTGCGAAGAACCTCACACGCAGCTCATCTGATGCTGAGATCGTGCCCAGCTGTGCCAAATATCGGCTCACATGCTCGATGGAGCTGGAACCATCTGATCCATTAAACTTGGAGAAATCAGGGAGCCGATATTTGGGTGGTAGCGGGATCAACTCGTACTCGTTGGGGTACGGCTTGGAATAGCCGATTGTCCTCCTTTTCGGCATCATGCCGAACTGGTCTCTCAGGATTGTACTGATCTGATCCGCGGTGCCGGGCTGCAGAGTCGAACTCGAAGATTCGCCGGAGTGGCATACTTAGCCAGCCATGCTTGCTTTTCCAGCTCGAGCCAACCGCAGGAGCTGAGCTCTGGAGGTTTGTCGGAGTGGCATACTTAGCTAGCCACGTCTCGCTTCTCAAGATCTATTCCCGAAGTTCCTCCCCGTTGTTCCAAGTCCCCGCTGTTGCAGCCTGGTTTGTGAGTGCCTGCCATCGCAGTCCGGCACGTATGTGCACGTGTATCCGTGAGGGATCTCCTTAGGCGCCTCATGCAAGAACCGGTAGTCACTAGGGTCACCACCGATCTTGTAGACGACGTATGCCGGTGAATTCGGCACTTCGGTGCCGTCAACGCGAATGGCAGCGGTGGACGGGACCGGAGTGGCATCTCCCCTTGGTAAGTCCCGAGAGCTGGTCCTGACGGAGAGTACTGATGCCTCATGATTTCCTGGATCACCCGAAGAGCGACACGCTCCAAAGTGTTCACCAGGCTCTCAGAATGGCGGTGCAGCGAGTGAGCTACCATGAAGTTAATCTCCTGACGCAGGGACCTGGTGTGTTCCTCTGACGGGGCGGACAGGTCCACTCCATCGAGCGCGCCTTCAGGTGAGAACCCTTTCCACCTGATGCCATGTGAGCGGGTTCTGTGAAAAGAGCCGATGAGGTCGGCTTCGAGTATCGCTTTGACCTCGTCATACTTCTTCTTGAGCTCCTCGGTCAAATCCTCGTATGTGACTGGAGTGCCCTCCGCCATCTCAAATGTAGATGGCGATGCGGTTGATGTCGAAGATGGTCCCACCGAGCGTGCCAGAATGTGTTGCGGTCAGAAACCCACCGGCGAGCAGCGACGGGCAACACAGTAGAGCCGGGAGGCTCCCAGGACTGCGGCTGGCCCTGGTCCCTCTGAGCGACGGCCTGCAAAGACTCGGCACGCACGTCCGATGCTGGTGCAAGGGCGTGCCACCTGACCTATACCTGGTCAGGAAGGTGATGGATGTGCCTCGCTTAGTTTCCTGCATGGCATACACGTAAACATTAAATATGAGCCTCGATCGGCTCTCAGGTTGTCCTGTAGATCGGCTCAAAGAGCCGATCCACCCATGATCCGTACGGGGTGTACGAATATATGGTGGTCCTGCTTGATCAAAATAAAGCTAAAATGACCTACTACGATTTAGGGTTTTCACCACATAATCGGAACATCCTACTCGTGATTGAGCCTGGCGGCCACGCACGGTGATCGTAAGCCGACCCTAGACAAGGCCTAAAAACCAACACGAGGTTGATCCCCGGAACATCCTGTCTAGGGCTAGCAAACTACACCCTACGCGCCACTGGATCCTTCAACCCGTTTGTAAGGCCTAACTATGCAGATATTAAACCAATCCTTGAAGAACAAGGAGCAACCATAACGGATCGGATCTACTAAATAAAGATCAAGCGGGGTGCCGCCCTTACACCTAAGATAGGCGTAAGGGCGGCTAGATGTCTAAGGGTTGCACGACGATAGCATATGATACGATGAACAATGCTAACCCTAACACATCTAAGATAACTACGTTGCTCGCCATCAAAAAAGCTTCAGTACGAGCAACGCATGGATAGCGAATAAACATGTACTGCCTAGATCGCAAGATGCGATCTAGGCAGCATGATGCTTACCCGGAAGAAACCCTCGAGACAAGGGAGTTAGCGATGCGCCTAGATTGGTTTGTGATGAACGTGATTGTTGTTTATTTCATAAACCCTAGATACATATTTATAGTCCGTAGACTTTCTAATCGTGGGAATAATCCCAACCGGGCACGAGCCAAACTCTATCTAACCGACACGTATCCTACTATATTACAGATACACGGGCAAACTAGCCCAAACTTTGCATATAAGGCCGATTCACGTATTTCTTCCATGTATATTCTTCAAGCCCATCTTGATCGCGGCCCACCTCTGACTTGGTCAAATTCTGGTGATAACAGGCGGAGCTCTGCTCCCCAGTAGCCTGCCGGCGCTCCTCCCGCGCCTTGCCAATGGCCGCTAGTGCCGCCTCCTGCGCCTCAGGGAAGGCCGCTGCAAAGAAGAAGCACGTCAGAAGCATGTCAAAGGCAGAAAAATGCAAATTTTCAAAGCAAGGCTGGTGCCAGCCGGCAAGAACCGACTGCCCCCAGCTTGAAGATGGAGATTGTCGAAGTAAAAGAAAAGACTGGCGGCAGCCGGCATGAACCGACTGCCCCCAGCCTGAAGATGGAGATATCGAAAGAAATCAGTTTCTGCCGCCGGCTGCCAACCTAGGCCGGCAGCCGACAGCCGAAAGCCGGCAAAGGGGAAGGAAAGAGAAAAAATATAAGACTCACCCGCCAAGCCGCGGTCGAGCGCGCTAATCTCCTCCACCCACCACTTGGCGGTGGCCGACAGCTCCTCAGACTTGGAGGTCACCTCTTGGCGAAGCGCAAGCCGCTGCCGTTCCACCTCCTCCAGCCGCTTGCTCAGGCCCTCCAGCTTCTCCTCCCCGTCCTTATTGAGGGCGGCCATCTCCTTGAGGTGGTTAGCCTCAAGCTTGCGCAGCCGTGTCAGCTCCCCATCAGCCACCTTCAGCTTGGCAGCAGCAGCCCGGCCCGCCTCCTCGCTCTCGGCGCATTGGGCGCGGGCGGCCCGAAGGTCCGACTCCAGCTGTGGGACCCGAGCAGCCTCAGCTGCAAATCGACAAGAAAAGTCATCAGCCATATGAAATCAAAGAAAAAGAAGCCAAGTCGAAAGGAAGAAAACCTTACCCTTGGCAACCTCCAGCTCGCGAGCCAAGCCGGCCCGCTCAATCTTGGCCTTGTGGTAGCTGGTCACCACTTGGTTGTACAAGACGGTGCGTCGCTCCGCAACCACCTGAAAGAAATGATCAGATGTTAGACGAAACCCGGACTGGCTCCAAGCAGCCGGCCCATGCCTCGGAGGGCTACCGGGATAACAATAAACTTGCAGAAAATAAGAAGACACCTACCTTGTCAGCATCCTCCAGCGTTGCCAGCTGGGCAATGGTCTCGGCGGCCTTGGCCTTAAGGCTGGCCCGGTAGCCGGAGAAGAGCATCTTCATGGGCGCCGCGCTAGGCTGCCCCTCCCGGCTGATCACCTCGTAGGAGTCCGCCTGGTGCCACGCCTTCTCCATGGTGCCAGCCGAGCCAAGGCTGGAGTCGGAGGCGGATGGCACGTGCAGCAGCCGGGCCCCCTTGGCCACATGGAGGCCCTCAGACGGGTCCGACGGGCCCTTCCTCCTCACCAACGCCCGGGAGTCGGCGTCCTTCGGGCGCGTTGGCTCCTCCCTTGCCGGCTCCTTCCCGGCCGGCTCCTCCCTCGACGTCTCCGAAGTCGGAGGTGGCACGGTCGAAGCAGTCGGGCCGGTGGGGGCTACCTTCTCTGGCGTCGGGTGCGTTCCCTCCGGTGGCGCAGCCCCGCCGGCTCCAGCTTCAGGCGGCGCTGCCCCGCTGGCCCCAACTCCTGTATCAGGCGGTGCAGCCCCGCCGGCTCCAGCTCCGGTCGCTGGCGGCGCACCCCTGCCGGCCCCGGCTGTAGGCCCCAACAGCGGAGCGCGGCGCGAAACATCTCATCCAAAGTGGGCCGGTGGACCGGCTCACCCTGGGTGCCGCGACCAGGCGCCGCAGGAGGCGCAGCTGAAGATGTGCCCGCAGGCGGCACGATCACAACAGGCGGCGCGCGCATCGAAGACTGCGGGGTCGACTCCCTCCTCTGCCGCGAGAGCGTTGGCTCAGCACGGGGAGGCGGCCGAGAGCCGCCGCCCTGGGTAAACTTGATGGCAGCCCTAGTCGAACAAACAAGAAAAGATAAATATAAAGAGAAAGGAAAGAAAAGGAATCAAACAATGAAGAAAAAGGACTCACCCGGCTGCCTCTGGAACCTTCTTGGGCTCCACCCGGCGCTGCTTCTTGGCCCTAGCCTCCAGCTTAGCCGTGGACCCGCCGCTGGCTCGTTTCCTCCCCCTGGGCGCAGAAGTTGCCGAGGCGCCAGGCGGCCTCGAGCACAGGGGCACCGCGGGGATAGGCCCCGTACCGGACTCCACCGGCTCCTCCTGCTCCGGCTCGTGCTCCGGTGAAGGCGGCGGGTTGTGCTCCCCCTGGCCGCCTTGGTCTGGCACCTCCGGCAGATCATCGTCGCCGGCTTGGTCGCCGGCTTGGTCAGCTGGGTCAACATGATCCGGTGTCCAGATCTTCTGCGCCAGATCGCCGTCCTCAACACCTTGGCGGTCGAAGAGCTGAAAGCAAAGCAAAGTAAACAACAAGTCGGCCACGCAGCCGCAAGCCGGAAGTCGGCCAAAACACCAAACTTACCAATTCCGGCGGCGATGCCCGGTCGTAAGGCGGCAGCCCCCAATCCCAGTTCTCCGGCATGTTGGCCTTGGTGATGTTGTTCACCCGGTGGGCAACCTGGGCCTTGGTGAGCGCCACCTTCGACGTCCGGGTTGGATCAAGCCGGCCGGACATGTGCCCGATCTTGTGGACACGCCTCTGGAGTGGCAGCACCCGAAGCTCGACGTAAGTGCAGAGGAGATCCTCGGCGCTCAGCCGGCCCCCCGTGACGCACTCTCCCAAGAAGTCCATCAGAAGGTTTACCTCCACGTCCGGGTCCGTCGTCCTAACGTTGTGGCCCCAGTTGAGCTGGCCGACTGGCGGAGCCGGGTTGTATTCCGGCAGGTTGAGCCGGTCGAAGGCTGGGTTGTCGTTCCGCACGTAGAAGAACGACATCTGCCAGTTCTTCACAGAATCTACAGTCGGGATCTTCGGAAAAGACGTACCCGTGCGAGGATATATGGAGGCGGCGCTGCAGGTCCTCAGATGGCCTTCAGTCATCTGCGCCTTGATGTAAAAGAGCCGGCTCCAGAACTCCACATCCGGCCACAAGCCGGCGTAGCCCTCCATGAAAGCCACGTAGCAGCTGAGGAGGATGAAGGCGTTGGCCGGCAAGTGGTGAGGCTATAGGCCGAAGAAGTCGAGGAACCGCCGGAAGAAGTTTGAAGCCGGCAGGCCCAACCCGTGGTCGAGGTGCGCTCCGAAGACCACACGTTCGCCAGGTTCCGGCCTGGGCTCGATCTCCTCGCCGGGCGCCCTCGTAATCACCCCCGCCGGAATGCGGCGGAGGCGCACAAACCGTTCGATGTCGTCCTCGCGCATGTAAGATCCCCTCCAAGAGCCACTCGGCTGAGCCATCGATGAGGAGGAAGAAGAAGAAGACCAGGAAAGGCGGAAGGGCGAAGAAGAACCGCTCCTCGTCGGAGGAGAGTGCGGTGGCGACGAGCGTACCGTAGAAACGCGGGGCCCCGTGGCGTCGGCTCGATGCGCGGACGGCTGCGAAGAGGCCAAGTTGTGCGGCCGCGCTCGATCGCCGGAGTTCGCCAGAAGGACTTCGGAGAAAAGGAGCGGCGGCGTGAAGAAGTGCAAACAAAGAGGGGAGAAAGCTTGGGCGAGAGGACGAAGAGCGCAGGAACGGCGCCTCGGTACCACTCCCCTGGGCATTTATAGCCGCCTGACGCGCCAGTTGCGCGGACTCGTGGCGATCGTGGGCCACGACTGGGATTTACTGCGCCTTAACTTCCCCCCACGACGGCAGCGGTTACTGGAAATGGACGCGCCACTCCCTCCACGACCGCACCGGATCCGGAGGAAACATCGATGTGACCATACGTAACGGCAACAGGAGCCAGCCGTCAGACCGGTCAAGTCGGGCGCAGGGCCCGAGGCGGCGGAGACTCCGGCGCGCCCAAGCCGAAGCCAGATATTAAAGTCCATCCGGCCCCAAACTCTCTCAGCAAGGCGGAGACATCGTCGACACTCGTGAAAAAAGCGAAAGTAGCAGAAGCAAAAATAGCGTTCGGCTGAAGGCAGCCGGGCAAAGCAAGCCGGATAAGGGCGCAGCCGGCTGAATGAAAATCCTCAGTCGGCCCCTTCAAGTGCCGCTGAAATATATTCGAGAGACATCTAAAGCCTGGAAAACCTGCCTAGGTCCCTCTAAACGCAGGACCTTGCCAGCTTCGGGGGCTAGTGTCGGGGGGAAGACCCCGGGTAGGGCAATGGACACGGAGCAGCCGACTGGAGGTCGGCCGGCTCGCGGAAAAGGCCGGCTGAAGAGCAGCCGGCTGGAGCCGTGGCCGGCTAACCCAGGAGTCGGCTGGCTCTAAGTCCTAGTCGGCCTAGCTACGGCCTTCAACGCTGTGGCTGGGCCGGCTTCTACAAGCCATATCCGACTGGGGTTTACACCCTAGACCGACTCCCGGCTGGCGAGTCTTGCACGAGAAGGAACTGGGTAGGTGGTCCGGGTTCAAAGGTCCACGCTGACCTCATCTCCCATAAAGCACGGGGCACTGTGGAGCAACAGTGCCACGCGGCGGACAGGCCACCATGGCGTACGTCGGTCCGTACCGGCTACAGGGCATGATGGCGACAGGGACACTTCCTCGCCATACCGCTGACTGGCAGGCGGATGGGACAGGCCACTACGCCTCAACGGCTCCGTGACGTCAATGCCTCGGAAAGGAGCGGAAGCCGGAGCCGGCCAAGCCGGCCACTAGACTATAGGGACTTCTCTGTAAAATGCCAACGCCTATATAAGCTGGGCGACCCCCTCGTGCGGGGGACGATCGATCACTTCTCAGTCATTTCTAGTCTTAGCACTGCCCTGTGAGAGAGACCTTCGTCTGCCTTAGCCTCCCAGGAGCAGCCGGATACAGCTCTAGGAGCATCATTGTACTATGATATCATCATATACACTCATAGCAGGAGTAGAGGTGTTACCTCCATTGGAGGGCCTCGAACCTGGGTACGTCGCCGTGTCGCTCGTGCCCATACCCGCATCCGGATACCGCCGTGAGTCCACTAGGAACCACCTTCGATTAGCCACCCTATGGCATATGCCGTGACGATACCACGACACAATTTGTTTTATTTATGGGAGCTTCTGAAATAGAATCCTTCATGTCTAAAAATTATGAAACTTGTATTGCTTGTAAGAACCTTAAAGATTATGTCTCTTCTATCCTTAATTTTTGCATAGAAAGTTACAGCAATAATCCTTATATCATTGATTATAAAGAGAGACAGATTCATGCACAAGAATGCACTCATAATTTGCAGGAACCTGTGAAAGAAGAAATTGCTGAACTTGAAAGCTCATTGGATGAAAAAGAGGAGGAGAGTGATGAACAAAAGGAGGAAGAATGGATTAGCTACCCATGCCAACCTTCTAATGAGAGTAACTCTTTATCTCTTACACTATTTGATTGTCCTCCATGCTTACCAAAGGAGGATGAATGTTATGTTCCTGTGGATTCTCTTGAAATATTCCCTATGAGTAAAACTTGTGAGAATAATTATGCTACTATTATCTATGATAATCCATGCTATTTTGATAAATTTTATGATAATGCTTTGTTTGTGCCTGATATCGAAATGCATGGTACTAAAGAGTTTTGCTTAGCAAATGTTTATGATAAAGCTCTAGATGATGGTCCTATGTTACTTGATAATATTAATTATACCACTAATGAAAATGGGATTGGAAAGGTCTTGACTTTATCTAGGAGTCCCATATCTCTTGAGATTGATCAATCATCTTGTTATATTATTGATAAAAGTGGGTTTGAAAGTTTTAATCCTATTATTTTTGAGCTTGATAAAAATTATGTGTTTGTAGATCATGAAAAGCATGCTGTATGTGATATTTATATTGTTGAGTTTGTTCATGATACTACTGGAAATTATTATGAGAGAGGAAAATATGGTTGTAGAAATATTCATGGTACTAAAACACCTCTCTATATGCTAAAAATTTTGAAGTTACTCTTGTGTTATCTTGCTATGCTTGTCACTTTGTTCTTCATGAATTTATTTGTGTACAAGATTCCTATGCATAGGAAGTGGGTTAGACTTAAATGTGTTTTGAACTTGCTTTTTGATGCTCTCTTTGCTTCAACTCTCATCCTTATGTGACCATCATTAAAATTGCTGAGCACATCTTAATGGCTATAAAGAAAGCACTTCTTGGGAGATAACCCATGTTTTTATTTTGCTACTGTTTTGTTGCGTCTTGGAAGTTGTTACTACTGTACCAACCTCCCCTTATCTTTATTTTATTGCATTGTTGTGCCAAGTAAAGTCTCTAATAGGAAGTTGATACTAGATTTGGATTTCTGCGCAGAAATAGATTTTTATCTGTCACGTATTTGAGTAGATCTCTCTGTAGGAGAACCTAAAAATTCTGCAAAAATTCATGCGTGTTCCTCAGATACGTACGCAACTTTCATTAGTTTTGAGTTTTCTTATTTGAGCCACGGAAGTACGTCGAAAAAAATCGTGTTTACTGGCTGTTCAGTTTTGACAGATTTTGTCTCTGTTTTTTGCATTGTCTCTTGTGGACTTTAAGTAAGGCTTTCTAGACGTGGAGAGCTGTAGCTAATGTTGTATTGAGTTCTTACAATGTGTCACTACAGAACTAAAGTGGATTAAAGTTTTTTGAGTACTAACCCCTCTAATGAAGTTTATGAGAAGTTTGGTGTGGCAGAAGTTTTCAAGGGTCAAGAGACAAGGGTGATATAATGTGATCAAGAAGAGTGAAGAGCCTAAGCTTGGGGATGCCCCCGTGGTTCATCCCTGCATATTTCAAGAAGACTCAAGCGTCTAAGCTTGGGGATGCCTTGGGCATCCCCTTCTTCATCAACTTATCAGGTCATCTCTAGTGAAACTATATTTTTATTCTTCCACACATTATATGTGCTTTACTTGGAGCGTCTGTTTGTTTTTATTTTTATTTATGTTTGAATAAATTCGGATCCTATCAATCCTTGTGTGGGAGAGAGACACGCTCCGCTTTTTCATATGAACACTGGTGTTCTTCGTTTTATTTTTCATGTTCATAGCGAAGCTGAAAGCCACAACACTTATTGATATTTGGTTGGAAACAGGAAATGCTTCATATTGTCTTGAATAATTTGATACTTGGCAATTGTTTTGAGCTCTCAAGTAGATCATGTTTAAGCTCTTGCATCATGTAGTTTAAACCTATTAGTGGAGAACTACCGTAGAGCTTGTTGAAATTTGGTTTGCGTGATTGGTCTCTCTAAGGTCTAGATATTTTCTGGTAAAAGTGTTTGAGCAACAAGGAAGACAGTGTAGAGTCTTATAATGCTTGCAATTTGTTCTTATGTAAGTTTTGTTGTACCGGTTCATACTTGTGTTTGCTTCAAATAACCTTGCTAGCCAAAGCCTTGTACTGAGAGGGAATGCTTCTCGTGCATCCAAAACCTTGAGCCAAAACCTATGCCATTTGTGTCCACCATAACTACCTACTATGTGGTATTTCCTGCCATTCCAAGTAAATACTTCCTGTGCTACCTTTAAACAATTCAAAAGCTATTATCTCTTATTTGTGTCAATGTTTTATAGCTCATGAGGAAGTATGTGGTGTTTATCTTTCAACCTTGTCATTTACTTCTGACAGACTTTCACCAATGGACTAGTGGCATATATATCCGCTTATCCAATAATTTTGCAAAAAGAGCTGGCAACGGGGTGCCCAGCCCCAATTAATTAACTTTCATTAATAAGCAAATAGACACTCCTCCATGGTATGTGAATGATTGGAGGGCACCCGAGGATTCGGTTAGCCATGGCTTGTGTAAGCAAAAGGTTGGGAGGAGTGTCATCAATAATGAAACTAAAATACATGTGGAAACAAAAGAGAAGAGGGATGATCTACCTTGCTGGTAGAGATAACGTCCTTCATGGGAGCCGCTCTTGAAAGTCTGGTTGATAAGGTAGTTAGAGTACCCGCTACCATTCGTTGACAATAACAAACACCTCTCAAAACTTTACTTTTATGCTCTCTATATGATTTCAAAACTTGAAAAGCTCTAGCACATGATTTAATCCCTGCTTCCCTCTGCGACGGGCCTTTCTTTTACTTTATGTTGAGTCAGTTTACCTACTTCTTTCCATCTTAGAAGCAAACACTTGTGTCAACTGTGCATTGATTCTTACATGCTTGCTTATTACACTTATTATGTTACTTTGCGTTGACAATTATCCATGAGATATGCATGTTGAAAGTTGAAAGCAATTGCTGAAACTTAAATCTTCCTTTGTGTTGCTCCAAAACATCTTATTAAGAATCTATTGCTTTATGAGTTAACTCTTATGCAAGACTTTTTGATGCTTGTCTTGAAAGTACTATTCATGAAAAGTTTTGCTATATGTTATCTATTTGTTAGCAAACTATAGATCATTGCCTTGAGTCACTTCATTCATCTCATATGCTTTACAATAGTATGATCAAGATTATGTTAGTAGCATGACACTTCAGAAATTATTCTTTTTATCGTTTACCTACTCGAGGGCGAGTAGGAACTAAGCTTGGGGATGCTTGATACGTCTCCAACGTATCTATAATTTCTGATGTTCCATGCTAGTTTTATGACGATACCTACATGTTTTGCTCACACTTTATAATGTTTTTATGCATTTTCCGGGACTAACCTATTAACAAGATGCCGAAGTGCCAGTTCTTGTTTTCTCCTGTTTTTGGTTCCAGAAAAGCTGTTCGGGCACTATTCTCGGAATTGGACGAAACAAAAGCCAAACCTCCTATTTTACCGAGACGGACCCAGAACACCGAAGGAGAGACGGAGAAGGGCCAAGGGGGCCCCACACCACCCGGCAGCGCAGCCAAGGAGGGGGCGCGCCCAGGTATGGGGTGGGCCCCTCTGGCACCCCCTCACGCCGCCTCTTCGCCTATATAATCCCTCGCGACGCGAAAACCCTACAACAATCAATCAAACTCCAGAAAGACTCCAGGGGCGCCGCCGCCATCGCGAAACGCCGTTTCGGGGGACAGAATCTCTGTTCCGGCACGCCACCGGGACGGGGAAGTGCCCCCGGAAGCCTTCTCCATCATCGCCACCGCCTCCATCATGCTCCGTGAGTAGTTCCCCCATGGACTACGGGTTCTAGCTGTAGCTAGTTGGTACTCTCTCTCCCATGTACTTCAATACAATGATCTCATGAGCTGCCTTACATGATTGAGATCCATCTGATGTAATCGGTGTTGTGTTTGTTGGGATCCGGTGAATTGTTATATTATGATCAGTCTATCTATATAAGTTTGTGAAGTTATTGTTGCTGCAATCTTGTTGTGTTTAATGTTTGTCACTAGTGCACGAGTGGCATGATCTTAGATTTGAGCTCTATAATTATTGCTTAGATTGTATCTACAAGTTGTTTGCACATGTCTATGTCCGGAACCCGAGGCCCCAGAGTGACAGCAACTGGGATAACTGGAGGGGATGGCTTAGATATGAGGATCACATGTTTTCAGCAAGTGTTAATGCTTTGCTCCAGTGCTCTATTAAAAGGAGTACCTTAATTACCAGTAGATTCCCTTGAGGCCCGGCTGCCACCGGCTGGTAGGACAAAAGATGTTATGCAAGTTTCTCATTGCGAGCACGTATGATTATATATGGAAAACATGCCTACATGATTAATAGACTTGATGTTCTGTCTTAATGCTATTTCAATCCTATCAATTGCCCAACTGTAATTTATTCACCCAACACTTGTTATTGGAGAGTTACCACTAGTGTAGATAGCTGGGAACCCCGGTCCATATGTTATCATCAAATACTCACTCGGTCCTATATGTCATTGGAAGTAGTATCAACTATTTTCTGGTGCCATTGCCTCTGTGTTACTGCTACTGCTGCTGTGTTACTGTTACTATTGCTCTCATATTACTGCTGCTTTCACATCACCCCTGTTGCTAGTGCTTTTCCAGGTACAGCTGAATTGACAACTCAGTTGTTAAGGCTTATAAGTATTCTTTGCTTCCCCTTGTGTCGAATCAATAAATTTGGGTTTTACTTCCCTCGAAGACTGTTGCGATCCCCTATACTTGTGGGTTATCAAGCCTCCAGGACTGTCGGATCAGAAATTCCCGAGAAGACAACTGTTGATGCGCCCAGATACTCTCCATTGTTATGACGGCAGAAAGCGGCAGCAACTCCTCGGCCTTCGGTTTTGGAGACAGCAGCATCAACGTTGATCTTTGGCACAGGATGAGGCGGGGGAATCCACCTAGCCTGCCTAGCGATGGGGCTACCGCCAGAAGTCGCACTCTGCGGTTGTGCCAACGCCTTCAGTTCCTCCAGGTCTGAGTTGACGAAGCCAGGAGTTGACAAAGGGTTTTGAAAGATTTCCTCGTGGATTGCTTTACGTCTCGTCGTCCAAATCACCCAAAGAGACACCGTTAGCCTAGTAAACTGCGCATGTGATAATGTCTCAATGAGTTTGAACAACCAGTTCTTAGCACTTGGCTCACCGATGGACGTCATGTGTTCCACCATTTCATCATCAGAAAGCGCCCAAACGTTGACCGCCATATTGCATTCAATTAAGGAGTGTCTCCAGGAATCAGCTCCGCCATATAATGAACACCGACTAGATTGTGCCATATTACGATGTTCCAATAGATCAGCTGTGGGTAATGATTGTTCAGCTAGTCGCCATAGAAAAACCCGTATCTTCAAAGGTACTTGCATTTTCCATAAGGAGCACCAGGCTTTAGAATCAGCCTCTGTCTTAGAAGACCCCGGATTGCCATCAAAATAATTCTCTCGGTCGATCTTGGTAGCAACCTGTTGCGGTCAGAAACCCACCGGCGAGCAGCGACGGGCAACACAGGAGAGCCGGGAGCAACTTAGGGCTGCGGCTGGCCCTGGTCCCTCCGAGCGATGGCCCGCAAAGACTCCGGCACGCACGTCCGATGCTGATGCAAGGGCATGCCACCTGACCTATACCTGGTCAGGAAGGTGATGGAGATGCCTCGCTTAGTTTCCTGCATGGCATACACGTAAACATTAAATACGAGCCTCGATCGGCTCTCAGGTTGTCCTGTGAATCGGCTCAAGGAGCCGATCCACCCATGATTTGCACGAGGTGTACGAATATATGGTGGTCCTGCTTGATCAAGATAAAGCTAAAACGATCTACGACGATTTGGGGTTTTCACCGCATAATCGGAACGTCCTACTCGTGATTGGGCCTCGCGGCCACGCACGGTGATCGTAAGCCGATCCTAGACAGGGCCTAAAAACCGACACGAGGCTGATCCCCGGAACATCCTGTCTAGGGCTAGCAAACTACACCCTACGCGCCGCTGGATCCTCCAACCCTTTGTAAGGCCTAACTATTGCAGATATTAAACTAATCCTTGAAGAACAAGGAGCAACCGTAACGGATCGGATCTACTGAATAATGATCAAGCGGGGTGCCGCCCCTACGCCTAAGATAGGCGTAAGGGCGGCTAGATGTCTAAGGGTTGCACTACGACAGCATATGATACGAAGAACAATGCTAACCCTAACACATCTAAGATAACTACGTTGCTCGCCATCAAAAAGGCTTCAGTACGAGCAACGCATGGACGACGAATAAACTTGTACTGCCTAGATCGCAAGATGCGATCTAGGCAGCATGATGCTTACCCGGAAGAAAACCCTCGAGACAAGGAAGTTGGCGATGCGCCTAGATTGGTTTGTGATGAACGTGATTGTTGTTTATTTCATAAACCCTAGATACATATTTATAGTCCGTAGACTTTCTAACGTGGGAACAATCCCAACCGTGCACGAGCCAAACTATATCTAATTGATACGTATCCTACTATATTACAGATACATGGGCAAACTAGCCCAAACTTTGCATATAAGGCCGATCCACATATATTCTTCCATGTATAATCTTCAAGCCCATCTTGATCGCGGCCCACCTCTGACTCGGTCAAATTCTGGTGATAACACATGCCCCCCTGGTTTTGGAATTGATAATTCCAAAATCACTCTGATTCTCTTCGTCGGGTCATGTCGTGGCAGAGCAGAACTGTCGCAGCACCCTTCATCATGACGCCCTGCCTTCTCAATTTCTCCGCGTGATTTGACCGTTGTTTTCTTTTCTTCTTTTTTGGGCACCGCCTCCTCGGAAACTACTGTGGCATTGAATCTCTACTATATCCCCTTTATTCAACTGCTCTGAACAGTTCGCCACTTCATCCCCTTGCTCTGCTCTGTCCATCGGCACCCAAAAATCCTCCATCTCCCATAGCCATGTCTTCTTCCTCTTCCTCCTCCGCCTCGTCAGATCTTTCTTCCCAGTCCTTTTCCTCTTCGTCCTCCCCCACCTCGTCAGTCTTCTCCGACTCTTCCTCATCTCGCGAGCCGACGCCGGAGTGGGGCTCGCTGGCGGCGCACGACATCCTCGCCGCATCGGAGTGGGACAAGGAGGAACATGATTCCTCCATCTGGTCCGAGGATGACAAATCCTTGACCGACGGAGAGGACGACCTTCAGTTCCTCGTCGAGGGGGAGGAGGAGGCGGAGAGCGAGGATGACCGCTTCTCCTGGGACGATTTCACCTCCTCCGAAGAAGAGGCGGAGGAGGACGACGACGACTCCCTCGAAGGCTACCCACCGGCGAAGCGCCTCCGCGTCTGGTGGGATGACGACAGCGATGACGACGAGGAGGAAGATGAGACTCCCGTAGAAGGTTACGGGAGCTCTGATGAGGAGCCTATCAGCAGCTGCACCGACGGCAGCGACGACGACGACGAGGGCAGCAACGGCCCTTAGATTAGGGACTAGTAGTAGTAGTCGGCTTTTGTTCTTTCTTCCCTGAGCAATCGGCTCTTTCTTTGTAAGAAATACCGCTTTTAATGAAGAAAATATTCCTCAGTTAATTTTGCTTTCTTGTCAATTTCACCGATCGTCGAACGAAGTCACTGTACAGAGAGCCGATGGCAGGGCATCGGCTTGCACTATAAACGCGATTTGAGGTCGAGCCGTCGCCTATTCACGCGGACCAACAGATCTAACTCACATCCAAACCATCCTCCAACCTTAAACTCGCAGACTGAACTTCTCAGCAACCCACTAGGACATTCATCCAAATATCATGATTTCTGGCCTGAACCGATTCCGTTAACCTGCTTAATTGAGCTTATTCCTCTAGAGTCGATAGCAATGTATCGGCTTTATTACTCTGAAGTCGATGCCCGTGCATCAGCTGTACTCGCATACTGTTGTCTCCGTATGTTTTCTCAAGTCGATGTCTGCGCATCGGCTGTGATTTTTTTTTTACTGGCCGATTTTAAATCGGCCTCCATACCTTACTGCCCATCATCCCACATGCTTGGGAAATACTTCTTGAGGTGTTGACCATTGACGGCTACTGGGAACTTAACGCCGTCCAACTGTTCCAGCATGTATGCATTACCCTTCAAGGCCTGGACGACTTTGTACGGACCGTGCCAATTAGGAGACCATTTGCCATATGCCTTGTCCCTAGTTCCTAACGGCAACACAGCTTCCCATACTAGATCACCAACTTGAAACTCCTTTGGTCTAACCTTCTTATTGTAGGCACGAGCTACCCTGGCTTTGTTCTCTTTAATCTTCTCCAACGACCAAAGCCTAAGTTCTGTTGCGTCCTCAATAGTGTCACTCATCAAAGCTGCATATTCTTCGGTTGTTAGATCATTCTGAAACGTGACACGTCTTGATCCAGCCGTAATTTCCCAAGGTAATACGGCTTCCTGTCCATAGACGAGCTGGTACGGCGAAGTTTTTATAGCTCCATGGCACGACATGCGGTAGGCCCACAAAGCTTCTGATAACTTTTCATGCCAATCCCTAGGGTTCTCGTCAATTTTTCTCTTGATCAGCTTGATCAAGCTCTGATTGGACGCTTCAGCTTGCCCATTGGCTTGAGCATAGTATGGAGATGATCGGATCAGCTTAATCCCCATGTCATCGCAGAACTTTCTGAATTCTTTAGAAATAAAGACCGAACCTCCATCGGTCGTGATAGTTTGGGGAATCCCGAACCTATGAATGACGTGTTCTTTCACAAACTTGATCACATCTTCTGATTTCACCTTCTTCATAGGGACGGCCTCCACCCACTTGGTGAAGTAATCTGTGATAACCAAAATCCATTCATGTTTTTTACTCGACGCCGGATGGATTTTGCCGATCATATCCATGCCCCACCCTCGAAACGGCCAAGGCTTGATGATAGGGTTCATTGCTGATGCGGGTACCATCTGAATCTTCCCGAACATCTGACACGCTTGGCACCCCTTGTAGTACTTGAAGCAATCTTCAAGCATGGTGGGCCAATAAAACCCTGATCGCCTAATTAGCCACTTCATCTTATGAGCCGACTGATGAGTTCCACAGGCGCCTTCATGCACCTCATGTAAGAGCCGATTAGACTCGCTTGGTCCCGTGCACTTGAGTAGTAACCCTTCCAACGTCCTGTAGAACATGTCGTCTCCTATGAGGACATACTTCATGGCTTTGTATCTTATCCGTTTAGGTGCCCCCCGAGCCGAATCTTTTAAGTAATTGAAGATTTCGGCTCTCCAATCATCCTGTTCCAGGAACTGCACCTGAACTTCTGACCCGTCAGATATGTCTATATAGCCTGACGCCATTTGTGCGAGATTGTTGGCCTCGGTGTTTTGGGATCTTGGGACCCAATTAAAGTTGATGTACCGAAACTGTGTCATCAACTCACGGCATTCCATCCAATATGGGAAAAGCGATTCACTCTCGCACTTATATTCATCCGTGAGCTGGTTAATCACCAACTTGGAGTCTCCACAAAGCTCTACTGCTTCTGCCCCGGCTTCCAGTAACAACTCCATTCCCTTACGCACTGCCTCATATTCCGCGACATTGTTGGTGCAAGGGGTAGATAGTCTGATGGAAAAGGAGTATGCTGCCCCCCGAGGCGACACGAGCAGAATGCCGATGCCACAACCATCATCGCAAGCCGATCCATCGAAGAACATAGCCCATGCACGTATAGACAGTGCTGCTATATTGGTACTGATCCGTTCAGCTATCAGATCGGCCAACGCTTGCCCCTTGACTGCTTTCGCGGGCTGATACCGAAGATCGAACTCTGACAACGCAAACATCCACTTACCAAGTCGGCCTTTCAAAACAGGGGCCGACAGCATGTGCTTGACAACGTCTGACTTGCATATGACGATGATCTCTGCCGTCAAAAGGATGTGATGAAGCTTGGTGCAGGTGAAGAACAGGCAGAGGCAAAGCTTCTCGACCTCAGGATACCTTGTCTCCGCGTCCAACATCCTTCTGCTGAGGTAGAAAACGACCTTTTCAACACCCTCGTAGAGTTGCACCACCACCGAAGCGATGGACGTGTCAGCTACTGATAAGTAGATGTAGAACGGCCTGTCTTGTTGGGGCAGAACTAGCACAGGCGGCGTCGTCAGATACCGCTTAATCTCATCAAACGCCTGCTGCTGTTCTGCCCCCCAGTGAAACTCATCGTCAGTTTTAGTTTTCACTAGTGCCATGAACGGCTCGATTCGTCCTGACAGATTAGAGATGAATCGTCGGACAAAATTGATCTTGCCGATGAGACGTTGGAGTTCCTTCTTCGTGGTGGGCGGCTGCATGGTACGCACCGCCTCTTGACTTTTCAGGCCGATCTCAATTCCCCCTTCATGAACCAGAAAACCTAGGAACTGACCAGCCGTCACACCAAAAGCACACTTCTTCGGATTCATTCTCAGTCCGAACTTCCGAGTTCGGTCTAGGATGCGCCGTAAATCATCCAAGTGTCCCTCCATGGAGACAGATTTGACTACCACGTCATCGATGTAGATTTCCACCAACTTGCCGATCAGATCGTGAAATATATAATTCATGGCTCGTTGGTACGTTGCACCAGCATTCTTCAACCCAAAGGTCATGACTACATATTCAAACAAGCCTCGCCCCGGTACTCAATGCGGTCTTGTGTATATCTTCTGGAGCCATGAAGATTTGGTTATAGCCGGCGTTGCCATCCATGAAGCTCAACACCTTGTGGCCAGCGGCTGCATTGATCAATGTTTCTGCCACAGGCATCGGATATTCATCTTTTGGAGTGGCTCTGTTGAGATCTCGGAAATCGATGGCCACACGCCATCGGCCGTCCTTCTTCTCTACAGGAACGATACTGGAGATCCACTCAGCATACCTGCATGGCCTGATGAACCCGGCGGCCAACATCTTCTCGATCTCTTTCTTGACTTCTTCCAGAATTTCGGCCCTCATCTGACGTGCTCGTTGTTGGAACGGCCGAAATCCTTTCTTAAGGGGGAGCCGATGTTCAATGATGCTCCTGTCTAACCCAGGCATCTCTGTGTAATCCCATGCAAAGCAATCTGGGTATTCTTTCAACAGAGCTATCATCTGACCCCTGAGATGTGGATCTAACTTCCTGCTGATGAAAGTTGGTCGCGGCTTATCCCCAGGACCGATGTCGACTTCCCCTAGCTCATCAGCCGATGTAAACCCATACCCTAACTTCCCATCACCTGTGAGGTCGACACCAAATGCAGGGAGAGCGTGTGGCACGGATAGTACGGGCTGATTGCTGGAATCGGCCTTCCTCTTGATCGTAACCAGGATTTTTTGGAAGTGTCGGGACCGATCGCGCGGAACGGCTCCCTCCTTGTCCTCGCTATGAGAGCAGCTGCCCTCGTCTCCGTCCTTACCAGGGTGGCGCTCAAGTCCTACCATGTTGATGTTGAACGAGAATCTTGGCTGGTACCTCCCGGGGTATGTGCACTCCACCATGTCGACGGCGTATGCCAGCGAATTCGGCACTTCCGGTGTTGTCAACGGGAATGGCAGCGGTGGACGGGATTGGAGTGGCATCTCTCCTTGGTAAGTTCCGAGAACTGGTCCTGACGGAGAGTACTGATGCCTCATGATTTCCTGGATCATTCGAAAAGCGACACGCTCCAAAGTGTTCACCAGGCTCTCAGAATGGCGGTGCAGGGAGTGAGCCACCATGTAGCTAATCTCTTGACGCAGGGACCTGGTGCGTTCTTCTGACGGGGCGGACAGGTCCACTCCGTCGAGCGCGCCTTCAGGTGAGAACCCTTTCCACCTGACGCCATGTGAGCGGGTTCTGTGAAAAGAGCCGATGAGGTCGGCTTCGAGGATCGCTTTGACCTCGTCGTACTTCTTCTTGAGCTCCTCGGTCAGATCCTCGTACGTGACTGGAGTGCCGTCCGCCATCTCAGATGTAGATGGCGATGTGGTTGATGTCGAAGATTGTCCCACCGGGCGTGCTGCATGTGTTGCGGTCAGAAACCCACCGGCGAGCAGCGACGGGCAACACAGGAGAGCTGGGAGCAACTTAGGGCTGCGGCTGGCCCTGGTCCCTCCGAGCGACGGCCCGCAAAGACTCCGGCACGCACGTACGATGCTGATGCAAGGGCGTGCCACCTGACCTATACCTGGTCAGGAAGGTGATGGAGATGCCTCGCTTAGTTTCCTGCATGGCATACACGTAAACATTAAATACGAGCCTCGATCGGCTCTCAGGTTGTCCTGTGAATCGGCTTAAGGAGCCGATCCACCCATGATTCGCACGAGGTGTACGAATATATGGTGGTCCTGCTTGATCAAGATAAAGCTAAAACGATCTACGACGATTTGGGGTTTTCACCGCATAATTGGAACGTCCTACTCGTGATTGGGCCTCGCGGCCACGCACGGTGATCGTAAGCCGATCCTAGACAGGGCCTAAAAACCAACACGAGGTTGATCCCCGGAACATCCTGTCTAGGGCTAGCAAACTACACCCTACGCGCCGCTGGATCCTCCAACCCTTTGTAAGGCCTAACTATTGCAGATATTAAACTAATCCTTGAAGAACAAGGAGCAACCGTAACGGATCGGATCTACTGAATAATGATCAAGCGGGGTGCCGCCCCTACACCTAAGATAGGCGTAAGGGCGGCTAGATGTCTAAGGGTTGCACTACGACAGCATATGATACGAAGAACAATGCTAACCCTAACACATCTAAGATAACTACGTTGCTCGCCATCAAAAAGGCTTCAGTACGAGCAACGCATGGACGACGAATAAACTTGTACTGCCTAGATCGCAAGATGCGATCTAGGCAGCATGATGCTTACCCGGAAGAAAACCCTCGAGACAAGGGAGTTGGCGATGCGCCTAGATTGGTTTGTGATGAACGTGATTGTTGTTTATTTCATAAACCCTAGATACATATTTATAGTCCGTAGACTTTCTAACGTGGGAACAATCCCAACCGTGCACGAGCCAAACTATATCTAATTGATACGTATCCTACTATATTACAGATACATGGGCAAACTAGCCCAAACTTTGCATATAAGGCCGATCCACATATATTCTTCCATGTATAATCTTCAAGCCCATCTTGATCGCGGCCCACCTCTGACTCGGTCAAATTCTGGTGATAACACAACCATGATTCTATATGCCGATCTCACACTGAACATACCTCTTGGGTCAAAGTTCCAGGCCCAAAAATCCTCCTGCCTTCTCGTGCACAGCGGAATGCCCATGATAACCGATGCATCCATTGGCAAGAAAAACTCCCGAATGACCTCCTCCTTCCAATTCGCATTTGTTTCATCAATCAACTCGCTGACCAGCTTCGGTGGGTTTTGTTTCAACGAAACAATAGGTCTCATGTTTGTATCCCTCGGAAGCCAATTATGCTCCCAAATTTTTGTGGATCTCCCATCACCGATGCGCTGGGCGAGAATATCCCTTCCTTCAATAATTGACCGCCAGATCTTTGAAGGATGTGAGCCAAGGTTAGCCTCTAGAATTGACGAGTTCGGGAAATAGATGGCTTTTTTTTTGCGAATGGGGAAATATATGGCTTTAAGGAGCCATGCACTCAAGGAGTTTGGCTCCTGTAGAATTCTCCACGACTGCCGCGCAAGCAAGGTCAGGTTGAACAACTCAATGTCGCAGATGAATTTACGTCTGGAACAAACAGGTGGCTGGGAGCACAAGGGCAATAGGTGGGCTTTGTGTATTCTAGAAAAAAATGATGTGGGCTTTGCCGCAAGGCTTTGAGGAGACGGGAATGGTGGAACAAAATTGCTCCTTGATTCGGGTCCGACGTCCGAGTAAAGAGGCCACCGGCCCGTTCGGCCCTATTTCTTACACGACAGAACCATCCACCGCTGCTCTTCCACTGAAAAACAAAATCCATGTTTCAGAGTTCAGACAGTCTAGTTTCCTGCTGAACAAAAAGTCTAGTTTCACTCTAAATTCCCCCCGAGAAAACTTCTACCCAATGTTCTTCCGTACGCCAGGAACAAAACAACTAACGAGAAGGGGTTGCTAAACTTTATTTATTCTTCGCATCTTCCAGGTTCAGTTCCAGCAAGACTGCAAGCTCGGCCGTGCACGTATTGTCAACGATCATACCCATTCAGGGCATTGCTGTCGTGAACTCGCAGCCACAAAATGTAGCGGAAAGAAACTGTTGACGAATTTCGATAGGCCAATGGAAATGCCAGACAATGGCGAAATCAACTCTGGGCGATGTGGACAGAGGAGCCGCTACATGCATGTCACGTAGTTTATACACGAATTTGAGCCATCCAGGCCGTCAGCATCGGCCCTGACGCGAGCTACAGACACCCTCGAGAAACATTTTGAATGTTATTAGTATCCCGCGAGTCAAACATGTCGAAATCTGAGCGTAATTTCTCAGATGTGATGTGATGCTGGGCTTCTAGATTGCTGCCAGTTTACGCTGCTCGTGTTCGTGTATCCGAAAACTCTAGAAAAAGGCCGACCTCTGGGAAGGGAAGAGACTCGCTCCGCGCGCGCCACGTGGTTGAACGTGGGACGCGGAATTTGCCGGTGGAGTGCCTTCGCGTTTGACACGTGTTGCTTTCTGGTGATTTTGCAAACCGTCCACTTCTCGTAACGGGTCCGCTTCGCACTTATCGGGTTTATGGAGACCCGTTTCGCGTGTGGCTTTATCTCCGTTTTTCTCTTATTCTTCTTCTGTCGTTTGGGAGGTTCGTGGGTTCTGGTTCTTTCGGCTCGTCGTCTCGTCGGCGGCGCTGCTATTTTCCCTTCTCCTCCGTTGCTGTCGAGAACCTCTCGCAACTCATCGTCGGCGGACGTTTTTCCTCGCCTGCAGGTAAGCGCCGTCGCGTTTTTCTGGCTGCTTAGGTTTTCTAAGATCTTGGTTTTTCCCTTTGATTCGATTAGATCGAATCAGTTTTTTCCCTTTGTATTTCCGGGCAGTGAGTTTTCTGGGGAATTAATGGGAGGGAGGTAGCACTTTCAAATGGAAAATATGCGGAAGGCGGATGTAGATGCGTTTTCCCTCAGTAAAGTCGTGCTTTTTTCATCTATTTCTTCCGCTGCTTCTTGGTTACACACCTTCTGAGGAACATTAGTTAGGGTTTCCCTTTGTCGTAGTAGCCGCATGATTCCACAATTCGTGATGACATGCATGTTATTATTTAGGATTTCTTGGTCTTTTTTCTTGTCGATTTACCCGCCCTGGAGGAGCCGCTGAGTTTCCCGTGTCGTGTTGACATGCATATGCGACGACTCTGGTGGTTCTTGTGGTTTCTATCTGTGTATTCTGCTGTATTGTTTGGTCTAGTTTTATCACACATCGTACCTGAACTAGTTCTAGGGTTTGTCCAGTGCTTGTTCATAAGATGGTTTTGTACTCCTGTGTGTCCAGCCATTTCTGTCGTGTACTTGCTGTCCTTTGTGTATGGTACTTGTTCGTGTTTGTCCTTGGTACTCGTGTGACAATTTGTTCTGTACTTGTTCTCCTATATTTCTTGTACTTGTGCACCTGTATCTCTTGTAGTTGTGCACCTATAACTCTTGTACTTGTGCACCTACAACTCTTGTACTTGTGCACATATATCTCTCGTACTTGTGCACCTATATCTCTTGTACTTGTGCACCTATATCTTTAACTTGTGCTCCTATATAACTTGTATTTGTGCACCTATATCTCTTGAACTTGTGCACCTATATAACTTGTACTTGTACTTGAGCACCGACTTGTATTGTAATTGTGCACTGATAACTTCATATTGGTTGGCGCCGTGCAGTATAGACTTGTACAATTTGTTTCTTTTCTAGAGTTTTCGTTTGTGCTAGTGTTTATCTGGTTGTTTTTTTGTCTAGTTTCCCTTGGTCTATTTGTTGTATAGTTTTGCGGCACCAAAGTTGCTGCTCGGTTACACGTCTTTGCCAGTGCATGCGTGTAAATTATGTTGGTCTCCTTTGGTTTATTTGGTTGTCGATGTATCTGCGCCAGAGGCGCGTATTGTTTTAGATGTGTAGTGAGGATATGCAATTGTTACGACATAGGTGGTTTGTGTGGTTTCTCTTGTAATCTTTTTTTGTTGTCCTGTTTTTTATAGTTTCGAAAGTGATAAGCTGCACACATCGTACCTGAACTAACTTTAGTGTTCTCCAGTGCTTGTTCTGGTTGGAACAGATGGCAAATCCAGGTTTTCACTCTCGTGCGGATATTCCTGACCATCTTCGTGAAGCAGTCGATCGTCACATCTCAGATATGTTTCCTGGTGAAATGCATAATGATGTAAGGTTTTTTATTATGTCTTTTGATTTTTAATTATTGTGTTATTGTAAATTGCATTCTTAATTGTGTTTTTTATTTACAGTTACGTTGTAAGCTAAGAGAAATGTGTAAGACTTTCTTCACTTCCTCGATGATAAGAACGGGACGTGTTCTTGTTGATCAGATGCGTGATATGGTTTCTCTTTTGTCAATTGAGTTGAAGAAGCAGCCATGTACCTGCAAGGGAAAGGAGCCTGACACTAAAAATGATGGTACTAACGAGCCTTTCATGGACGAAGATCCTGAACCTGATGATTATTGTATTGAGGAATGTTGTCTTGATCGTGGGGGGCCATGTACTCGCAAGCGAAAGGAGCCTGGAACTGAAAATGTTGTTGGAAGTAGTTCTATGGCACAGGAGGATGATGCTTATGCAGACACCGATTCTGATGATTGTCTTGAGCTTAAGGAGCTAGATGGGGAAGAGGATGTTCCTGTAACTGCTTTGCATAGAATGTTGTTTGCTGATGTACTTCAGGCACCTATGAATTACATTGAAGGGTAAGCGTTGGAATTCAATTTTCCATTTATTTTTCATCTTTTTTTTTCTGTATAGACGGATGTTTATTCCTGTTGTTTTTAACAATTGTAGTAGCGAGAAAATACTTGAAGTTGGTGGAAAGTCTGTCAGCTGGCATAATTTCTACGTTGCTATGAAGGGTGGTGGTTTCATGGATCCTTCTGTTATGGATGTCTTTCTTAAGTGCGTTGACGATGGTCTTGATTTCTTATTTATTCCAAGCTCTTTGGCGGTACGTCATGTGTATATGTTTTAGATTTATCTATTTTTTAACTAAATGTTTTTAGCATTTATTTTTTTAAACATTTTCTTGTTGTTTCTTCCAGCATATTCTTGATGTGGACGAGGCGGACCCTATTCATCTTGCTGCAAGTTTTGCAGAACATGATCTGAAGTACTATGTTTTGGATAGGGAAGAGGCATGTTTGTCATGTTTTGTTTGGCGCTTATATTTTTTCTATTACAAGTATTGTGAATGCTTTCTTATTTCTCGTGGGATTGTTTATTTTCAAACAGGTCTACATTGCTTGTTGCGATTACAGCCATTGGTGGGTTATCTTTGTCGACATCCATTTCAGGAAATTTAGAGTGTCTAGCTCACTGAAGTTGACTGAATCTCAGATGGCTTCTACTGAAAGAATTGTATGGTTTTCGTTGCAATCTAGCTACTTAAATAATTATTTGCACATGACAACAATAACTTTTATTTTTTAATCTTTCAGTGCAAATCATTCAAGAAACTTTACAGTCATCTTCATGGTGTCGAGGGATTAAATATCTCATCGTTCAAGATAAAAGTTTGCGGCACCCCTTCTTGTTCAGAGTAATCATCTTTTCTTAATGTGAACTATGATTTTATATTGTTTACTGTGTTTGGATTTAGTTGTTTCTTTCTTTCTGACCATTAGGAAAAGCGCGAGGCGTGACTGTGGTATCTATGCAATGAGGTTCATTTGGATATTCAAGGCTAATTTTTACCCAAATGTATTCAAGGTAGGTAATGTGTTGTGTTCATACTTTTATTCAATAGTATATAAGGCAGGTTTTTAGTTATCGTTCACTGTATAATAGTACATGTCAATGGTTCTTTTTAGTACTTGTGCATCCTTTTTTTTAGTAGTTGTGAACTTTTTCGTTCGGCGCTCGTGCATTCTGAATTTTTGTGCATTTTTCGTTTAAGATAACTAATCATTGTGTTGTTTTGTGTTTTTCAGGCTGACATCGAAAGTTTTCGGCGCTTCTTCACCGGAATGATGCTCACTTATGATTCTCCTGATTATTTGGCAAGTTTCGTACGCGAACAGATCGAAGAATTCAAAAGTAAGTACTGTTTTTTAATGGTTAACCTTTATTCACCAAAGAAGTCAATGAAGTGAACTTGATTGTACAAAAATAAGTAGATAAGAACATTACATATCCATTTCCATTTTCTGTATCATATATTCTAAATATTCCTGTGGCCTCCTCCTTGATTTATTCCTACTTTTGTTGCTCTCCTTTTGATATCCTTTGTTCATTGTCGACCTCTGCAAAAATAAATAGATTTTAAATTTATGTTTAGCCTGTCGGAAAAAGCAGATTATTTGCATCAGTAGGTTTTCATCACTGACAAAGTAACTTCATGGGCACACTTACCTTGTTAATATGTTTCTTGTACCAAAAACTAGATATTCCATGTTGCATCTTATTCTTCCGTTGTGGTAGTACATACCGTACGTGTTTCCTGGTTGTGTTGTTCTTTCGTTGTGTTACTATCGTTATTTCGTGTGTGTTGCTTGATTGATCATGTGCTGTATTGCTTGTATATCTCTCGCTGTGATGCTTTCGCTTCGTCTTTCACGCTGCATGTGCTGGTGCCTGTGGCTGTCTCTCGCTGCAATTTGTGCTTTCTGCTTCACATCCTGTTCCGTTGTGTCCTGATTTTTTGCGTTGTCCGCATTTTATTTGTCTTGTTTTCTGTCTTTTTCTCAACCTGGCATCATTCTGTCTCCTCTTTTTGTTCCTCTTCGTCGGACATTGGTGGGTCACGTAATGTTTCGTTGCTACCTGCTTTCTTCATCGTGTAGTTTTTTAGCTCCTTCATCTTCTCTTATTGCTGCCAGCACTTTTGTTTCCATATCACGCATACACTGAATCATGACATTATATGCTTTGTCATTTGGGCACGCTTTGTTGCAAAGTTCTGCCATATGGCTCATCACACTGGCAAACTTTAGTGTTTCGTCTCCGCAAGAAGCATCTGCGACATTTCCTAATGTTGCGAGTTCCATGTCTATGTCTTTTCTCCATCTTTTAATCACAAAACTCTCTGGCAAATCATTGATCTCCATGTGAACCATTGCTTTTATTACATGGCAGCAATGTATACCATCCCTCTGCATCTTTTTGCAGGAACACATGAAGTTCTTTTTTTCATCGTCAAATGTGACGTCAAACAACTCCCTTTTGAATTCCATGTGGTTGTAGAATTTCACTATTCTTTTCAGACGCAGGTGGCGACCAGGTTCAAGTGATCCATCTACCTTGAATGCCGTGTTGTTTGTGATCTCAGTCTGGAACTTCTCGAATATTTCATGCGTGAATTGTTCAAGAGCTTGCTTCTCAAACGGATGTCTTGTTACTAGTTTTGCTATTTTCAGTGTTGATGTGAGCTTCTTCTTGTCCAGGGCAGATAAGCACTTGTCTTGTATGACCTCATATTGCTCAAGGAACATTGTTATTGTGTCTGTGTGCTGGCTATAGCATTTCCACATGTTATTTGTGCTCTCGCTCCTTCCTGTGCTTGATGAGAATGGGTAAAATTTATCCATGAAGTACGCTGGTACCCACCTGTATCTTATCCTGAATAACTTGCTTAGGTGTTCTTCTCCGCCAGCATTGTAATCCTTTATCACTTTATTCCATCCCATTTCGAACTCATCTGGTGTGAATGCGTTCTTCGCAATGTACATTAGCATTTCCGACAGTCCTGAGTTTTTTGCAAAGAAGGTGCTCTCTTTCTGACTCATCTTGGTCACGATGTGGTAGTAGCAGTTCCTGTGGGTTGTAGACTTTAGAACTGTTTGTATTGCTTTCTTCATTGCTTTGTCCTGGTCTGTTATTATTGTCTTTGGTTCTTTTCCACCCATGGCCTGAACAAATGTTTCCAGAACCCATATAAATATTTCGTTGTTTGATCCTTCAGCAGAGCAACGGCAAACAAGATCATGGAGCCGTGATTATTGACCCCAACTATAGGAACAAATGGTAATCCATACTTATTTGTGCTGAAAGTTGTGTCGAAAGATATGTAGTCACCGAACAGCTTGTAGTACATTACGCACACTGCGTCCATCCAAAACAGTCGCGAACTCTTTTTTCATTGTCTATTTCCATGTCATGATAGAAGCCGTGCATCGTTTTCTCGGAGTGTCTTGAAGCATTCCTGCACTTCTGGATGTCATGGTCCTTCTCTATTTGTTGTTGTTTACTCTTTATGTTGCTTAGATCAACAGCATCGAAGGGTATTCCACGGAATTTCCCTCTGATCGACCGAAAGATTAACATCATCTTCCTTGGTGGCAGACGTCCCATCTGTAGTAGATGAATTAATCTGCTGTCGAGATCAGTCATCCTTTTGTGACAGTGTGCAAACCTAATTAGATAGTCTGTTGGTTCCAAATGTGGTTGTGTTCTAAGTGAACCTTCTTGATGTACCAGTATCCATCAAATTGTCTTACAATTATGTGTGCTTTACAGCCAGTCTTCAGTAGTACATTTGTTCTCCTATGCGACGATGGTTCGGCATCTGTGTTTGTGCATCCTTCTTTGTTACATGCGAACATTTGCATGTACATTTCTCCATTTTTTCCTGATCTCTTGCTGCTGAACTTCTTCACTGCAAATCCTTCCTTTCTTGCATACAGAGCGTATCTATAGAATGCATCGTCTCTTGTTTTGAAACAGGCACCTTCCTTTGGTATAGCTGCACTCATAATCTCTTCAACTGCTGGGTAGTCATCTGTGCTGAACATATTGTCCATTTCCTCTTCCATCTTTGTTGGAGGATCTGGATTTATTTCTGGATCATCATCCTTCAGTTCTTCTTTAGTTTCTTGCTTAGAAGCTTGTTCCTCCGAGGGCGAGTTTGATTCTCCTGTGCTGTGGTTCTGCGATGATGAATAAGCTTCCTTTTGATTTGTTTCCTTTGAGGCACTTGTTTCTTCGTCGGTACTTCCCATTCCTCTGGATTCCTGAAATCATAACATTCATATTGTGCATGATTTTGGGAAGGTGGTGTTCCAGATGTTTAGATATTTTAATGTTTATTTCCACAAATAACAAAGTGTGCACTGTTTTTTATATCGAAAGTAATTACCTGATGATCGATGATTTTGTTTCCCGATGTTTCTGTACATGTGTATGCTTCATATGTTTCCTGTAAATTAAAGGCATACAATTAATTTTTTGAATTCATTAATTTAAATGTAATTGGTAATTATAATACATACATGTAGCTACTACCTTTGTATTGCTTGTTGTGCTATCACTGGAGTTGTTGTTGGCTGTATCAAACTTCATTTCCTGCAAATAAGTAAATCAAGTAAACTTTGTGTTAGATTACTGGTTTACTGATGTCTCTCCAAATTTCATAATCATCATTTATCTTGTATATAATTCTTGAATTGTACCTTGATAATTTTTTCTGGTATTGGTTGCATGTGTGTTTTCCTGTCATTCTGTTTGTCTGGTATACCATAGCTGCTACTTGGTCCTGTATGTTGTTTCATTCTTGCTTGGTCGCTGTATACCTCCTGTGAATTGGATATAAATTTAATTTTGTCAGGCTATTTTTTAACCACAGATACTTTTCTGGCCATTGCGAGAATTGTTGATTAACTGTAATATACATGCCTTCTTGATGTCTTCTTTGTTTTGTTGAGATTGTTGTCGTGAGGCTTTGTGCTTGTCTACTAGCTTGATCTGTGTGTGGTTGTTGTCGTCAGACATATGATCATCCTCGATTTCTTTGAATAAACCCTGAAAAATGGATAAATAATTACCAGGATTTATCCTAACAGTTTTTTGATTTTGTACTTAGCTTCTATAAGCTTTGTTACGTACCTCATAACTTGATGAGTTTCTTTGCATGTATTTTTCCGCTGGTGCAGCTGAGCTGCTCTGGCTGCTTGTTGCTGACACATAATTATGCTTTCCTGATTCTTCATGATGCTTTTGTTTCACATTGTTGCCATCGACACCCTGTAAGACGATTGACAGTCAATAATACTACTATCTCATAAAATAATCAATTTTAATTATATTTGTTAAATTGATTCAATATAATCTAGTTGTGAATTTTTATTGCCATGTCTATTAATTAATTTTACCAACCTTCGTTGTGAACTTTTGCGATTGATTTGATTTGATGTTGCTTGCAAGCAGGGAAGGATGCTCTCTTGGACAAGCGTAGGAGGGCGCATACTGATTGATTTTCTCAGAGGTTAGCAGATTTTTTTCCTTCGTCTCTCTATCCATTTCCATTGTTGAGCTGTTGCTGGAAGCTTCTTCCTTCTTTACTTCTATCAGAGATCGTTTGAGGTGAGCACACTGCACTCTGTACTGTGACTCAGCTTGTTTGAGTTTATTTTGTTGCATTTTCTCCCTTTTATTCCTCCACGTGTGTATTCTTGCCTGAAAAAACAATGAATATAATTTTTTTTGTACATGCATGTCAAAAACAAAGAAAAATAGTTTATGTTGTGTACATTTTAAATAAAAGATGTATGATAACATTACAAAATAAACCACAAAAAAGTCATATTATAGTTAGTGTTTCCTAATCATTATAGGCACAAGACTGGTAGTTCTGTACTTGCTGGACTCGTTAGTCTGTTTTCACCATGCATTGTTACTAGTACTTGTTAGTATGGTGATTTAGTACTTCCTGATATCACAAAGTTTAGCACTATAGCGTAACGGTGAGGTGCTTGTAAGTAGAGTAGATTTCGGTAAGTTTTACCATTTTTGCAACTTTTGCCATCTGCTCATAGCTTAGTGGTATCTTTACTCTGTGTGGCAGCTTGTTCAACCACATTATTGGTTGTTCTTCATCCTTGTTCTGTTGTGCCCATGCTTCGTCCATCTTCTCTGATGTGTCTCTCTCTCTCTTTTTTTCTCCAGCTCTGCACGAGTATGAAGTGTTGAAGTCCATAACTATGAAGAGCAAGCGTGGAAGGTTGAGAAGTTTGACTGCTACTTTTGAAAAAGTATTCAGAAGCAAATGTGCAAGCTTGAATTTAAGACTACTTTTGATGAGTACCCAATATTTGAACTTATTTAGTGCCACCTGTTTGAGTGGTTAGTCTGTGACTGTTTAGATTCCAGAACCAATGAAAAGGAAACCTTGTGAATTTACCTATGTGTATACTCCTGTCTGATGTACTGTGCACATTGCCTAATTCTCCCACCCCTTGTTTGTTCCCTTGCGTTGTTGTTCGTCCTGCACGTTCGAATTTTGAATCGTTGGAAAAAAAATAGATCGAAAAATTGCGATTGACTGAAGTACATGTTAGTAGTTGATGGGGTTTCAGATGTCGAACGAGAAAAATCGGGATAGGGAATATTACGTTTGAAATCTTCGAATCTGGAATCTAGATGTTTACCTTGAGCTTGTGATCGTTCGTCTTCCTTCGTCTTCCTTGGTGGCTCCGTCGTTCCTCTCGTCTGGATCTTGATTTGAATTTTGAATCTGTTGGAGAGAGAGAAAGGGATAGAAAGCATGATCCTGATGGGTCCACCAAAAGTGGAGGATTAGTTAAGATATCTACCTCCGATATATTTTCTTTACTTGTATGCGTGGGCCAGCTTATGTCATTAAATGGGATTTGATGTTTCAGTATGACATGTGGGTCCTTCTTCTGTCTGGTGATTCCTTTTCTGCGTGGATGACATGTGGGACTGTGGATGGGAGGACTGATTCTATTTCACTTTTCCCAATTTTTCTTCTGTGTCGTCCCCGTAATTCTTGCTGTGATCCGGCACTCACTGATCCGTGAGTTATCTTCTTTCTCTCTCTTGCCCTACTCATACGCTTGCGCCAACATCTCCAGATCTGTTTTCTGAAACCTCTCGTCTGATTTTTCTCCAGATCTGTTGTCGTATGATTTTTTTCTTCAAGTGTTGAGTGTGGGCGGCGGGTTCTCAATAAAGTGCCCCGTTGATTGTTTGGCTTGTTCTTTGTGTTCTCGTTGTTTTCTCCTATTTACGTTTTTCAATGAGTGACGAAGTTGCTGTTCCTCGTGATGGTGAAGATGGGACACCCCTGAATTATCTGAGACGCAATCTGTTTCAGTTGATGGTACTGAATTGGTGACTCAGGAATTCATGGTGCGTGACCAGCTTGAGCAGGAGAGGATAAGGACGGAGAATAAAGTATCTGCAGCTAATGAAAAAATTGAAGAGCACCGATTGAGGAAATCTTGGTTAGTTTAGTTTTTTTTTATTCCTATTTGTTTGTTCTTGCTTCTGTTTTTTTTTTGATGTCATGATCATGCGTTTATGTGTTATTGTTTTCTGTTTTCCAGTTCTATGCTTGTTGGTTCATCGGAATTCAGTACAAAATTTAGCCTTCCAAAATTCAATGCTGTTTGCAAGTCCCTTAGCCCCAAACAAAGGGGTTATGTTGCTGATATAGGTCAAGAATCTCTCCTTGACCTTCGTCTTGAAGAGTTACCAAGGGCATTTGTTGCCTGGATTGTCAGCAACTACAATGCATCACAGAGGATGTTTGTGTTCAAGAGTGGGTTTGAGTTTCCTTTCAATGCATTGTGTGTCCACAAAGTGTTGGGAATACCTATTGGTGGACGGCGCATCCCTGTCAAGTGTAGTGATGAATTCAGAAATGTTGTCAGGAGTCGGTCGTGTTGAGAAGGCACTACCCCAACTATTAATGAGCTGATGAATTTGTTGTCTGCTGACTTGGAAGAGAATGAGTTCAAAACATATTGGATGATGTTCTGTGTTAGTGCATTCCTCTGTCCAACGACGTATGAGTGTGCCAGTCCTGACTATCTTTCAGCACTTGAGGGTCCATCTGAGGAAATCCGTTCGTATGATTGGTCTTCAGCAGTGTTTCATAAACTTTCAGTTTCGATGAAAACATTTGTTGATTGTGGTCTACAGGGTGCCCTTTGTGGTTGCTTGGTAGTTCCTTTGGTCAGTAACGCCTTTAGTTTCTCATCAGCTGCTGTTGTTATATTATTGATTAATTTTATTTGAGTGCCTGATTTTTTTTATTGTTGTTCTCTGTAGATGACTTACTTAGAATATCTTGATATACAAGTCAAGGAGCTTGCTAGTGTTGTTCCAAGAATTAGTGTGTGGGATTCAGAAACGGTTAGTCAATTTGAAAAGCTTGACTTGGTTTGTGTGGAGGATGGAACCTATGGCAATATACCGGTTAGTGTGTTTCTTTATATTATGATGAGCAATACCTGATTTAAAATTTTATGTTTATGTGCTGTCTCTAAACTGTGTTTTTTTTATTTTTCTTTGTGTGTGTTATAATTAGTTGAAGGATGTGAGACGAACTTCGTTTCATCAGAGTGTTTCTTCAGCTTTCTGCATTGGAGATCTGCATCCCGGTCTTGAGACGTTTCTTTGCTCCTTTGTGAAGCCTGCATTGCATCCGTTGGTATGTTTATTGTGATGTTTTGTTTTAATTGACATTTATGTGCACTGTAGTGCAATGTTTTATAGTTTGAACCAGCTGTCTGCAATTAGTATCTTCTTGTTATATATATGATTTTGTTTTTTGATTTTGCAACAGGCTGTTGATGACCTGAAAGAAATTCAGCAGGGCTTGTACAATGAAATATTCTCTGCAATCCAGCCAATCATCAACAATAAGATTGCTAATGTTTTGCAACTTGCAAGCCACTATAATGAATGGAGATTTTGAGCATCTGAAGACAAACAGGGTGGTTCTTCTTCAAGGCCATGGTTCAGTAATATGGCCAATTGTCTGGGTATACTCAATGATTTTGACCATATATACCGGTCGAACGGAATTGGTGATAGCCCACCTGTTGTTAGATCTGAATCAAAACAGGAAGGCTCCGTATTGAAGGACCAAACGCATACCTTGCCGTAAAGCTGTATCAGAATCAGGGCATTGCTACTAATGCTGGTATGTGCGATGACATGTGGCGTGAGCAAATTATGCCGATTATTCAGAATGTTTATAAACAGATTAGGTTGCTTCAACAGCTTATACCTATTAATTGCAAATACACACCTAATGCATTGTATAAGGAGTATCTGTTGAATCTCGAAGCGTATCTTGATCGCGTCATGGAGGATCTTCCATCAATACTCCCATCCGAAGGAGCATTGGACTTGCTTGTCCAGAAAGGAGTTGTTTGCAGCTGTTGTGGACTTTTGAATAGTCCTCTTGCTTGTGAAACTTGTAAATGCTCAGTTGCTGGAGATACTGATAAGAGCTTACCTGGTGAGAGGTTAAACATGCCATCTGGGACCACGATGAAGGTGAATGACAATGTCAGTCAAGCTGATGAAGCTGTCCTTGGTAAGATTGAGGTTGCTTTTCCTGATTCCACTAGCAAAGGCAGTGGCTCTGCTGCGTGTTGTTCAGGTTCTACTACGAAACCCTGCAAGGTAGACTCTTTGGCTTGTGTTACAGCGGATGGAGTAGAATGCAAAGATGGCTCATCTGGTAATTCTAACGATCCAACAGTTGAAGTTAAAGAAACTGGCAATAAACTGGGAGTCGGAACTCATTCTCATTGCACCACAAAAGTAACCTCCAATCAATCCCACTGCTTTTGCTGATGAGCATGCTAAGGTTTCCACTTCTAATAATACAGTTACTGGTCGTGAAGACTCTCTTCCACTCCCTTCCTCGAAGAGAAATTCTTCTCAGTCCCTTGGCTTCCAGCATGAGTCGTCTGCGAAGAAACAAAAGATGTCTGTGCTGGAGGAAAGTAGCTCAAAGGTGGCAAGTGAAGCAGACTGCATAAGTTATAGGGTTCCATGTGACCCGTTGGATGAACCTTCAGCTTGGGAAGAAATAGAAAGGATTGAGATGGCGAAAAAGCTTTCAATGAAGAAATTTTCATATTCCTCGTCCTCAGATGTCTTGTTGCCTGAACATTTGGTCCCTGTTGGAAGTGTTTGTGTGCCATCCAGTACTCAACGCCAAAGATCTAGACGGAGGCCCTGGTATGTCGCAACCCCGTCAACCAGGATTGTCATCGTGTTATCGGGCATTCTCTGTGATCGAACTGCAAAAACATTCCATGGAGGGCCAAGGACTGTTAATTTCGCAGACCCTCCTGCCTCCCAAGTTATTAACATTGATGGTTTGCACCTATCAAATTATTCTTCTATGCAAGGAGTAAACACTGGGTTTGCTGGTTATAGACATGGGAGATCTATTCCTTATGAAGGGTCTTCTCTTCAGAGCTCTTACAAAGATCGGTCATAACAGCTCTTACAACATGCTTGGGCAGCAAACTTTTCGTAGCTCTCAAAGTGCAGGATCGTATAATAGTAGCCAACATGATGATGAGGACGTGGGTGGGAACGCTGATTATGTGGCTCCTCCCTTTCCGGAATTCATGATTCGATCCCCACATGTTCGTGCTACACCGCAGTATCATCAAAGCAATTATGGTCAACAGCAGGTACGATTTAACACGAGCATGTCACAAGGCACAGATAATAGAGGATCAACAATGTGGCTTTCACAAAGTCAAACTTTGCATCATGGAAATCATCGCCCCTTTCTGTCAATTAGAGATTCCACACAGGCTGAGATTGATATGATGGAGTGGGTTCGAAAGTATTTACCAGCGCAATTCGGAAGAAGGTATCCTACTATTTTATGTTACTTGTGTTTCCATTTTATTTTATCATTTTAAATAAACTTTTGCTGTGTTGTGGTTTTGTTTCGTTGTGCAGCCCAAGGATTGTTGAAACAAGGGGAAGATGGGCTACTCACAGAAATTTTGGTTTATCAATGCAACCTGGTGGTTACGTTCATGATTATGTTATGAATGTATTTGCTGCCACTGTAATGGAAGAGCAAAGATGAGAACAGTGTCTTCCTTAATCAACGGCGTCCCCCAAAGGCCTAAAGTACATAATGTACAAAGAGAGTGTAGTAAGTTTCGTCTATTTCTTTTTGCTTATTAAATATGGAATTTTTTTGTATTTTTTTTTCATTGGTAATTGTTTGCGTAATGATAAAATGTGATTTTTTCCTCTCTACTTTGCTAGAGGGCTTTCGTGGAATTGGGTGCTGATCCAAATGCCACTCAAGAATTACATTATGGAGCCTAATTTACCCTGCAGGATATATAACTTTGATGTTGTGAGTATTTTGTTTTGTATGATATTTGTTTCTTTAAGATATACATTGTCAAGTATGCCAAAGTTTTCCTTTGATGTTTTATAATTGAATTTGTGTTCGACTGCTATTTCAACTCTTTTGCAACTATTTTACTTTCTTGGTATTTTTTAAACTACCTTTGTGTTTTCAAGTTTTATTTTTGGTCTACTTCTAAGATTTGGTTGTTTTTCAGGTAATTCTTCCTGTTAGGGACCATCACTTTTGGATTGTGGTTGTCGCTAATTTCATCCGACAAATGGTTTGAGACATATTGTCCTTATTATGATGCTACTGTAGCAGAAAGTATTGCAAATACTGTTATTGATAACTTCAGGAAGGCTTATAGAGCAGCATACTACTCTGAGCGTTATGATATTTATAACTTTGAGGTGGTGCCTGCCCAAATTGTTTCTGAAAACCTCAATGAGTGAGTAAATTTTTAATATATTACATTTATTAGTGTGTTTCAATGTGTGTTTGTTTTGTTTTCTGGTAATCCATATAGTCACATTTTATTGTTATTACTCATACTGTTTTTAGGAATGACTCTGGACCTCAAGCCATGAAAATAATTCTTCAGCATTGCGGTGGTTTCCAGCATAAAATAAGAGAAGTAAGTCTTTGTCTATGTTTTTGCTGGCATATGTAACTGTAGGTTCTTATATAATTTTCATTTGTTAAATGCAGAATGATGTTATCAAGCTGCGTGAGCAACTGGCGTTCTATATGCTAGCTTTCCAAGGTAATACAAAGAAAATGCCTACAGTTGTTGATATCATGAGAAAGCATTCGAGACGGTGAATGTTGTTTGAAAGGGGGGTACAAAACCGTTCGGAAAGAAACATGTCTCTTTGTTTGTATACCGATATTACCATTGATTCTCCGTTATGGTTGTATCTATATTTTAGTTGGTGCTTTAACTATTTGTAACTGAACCCAAGAATCTCGTGTTTTGTACTGTCGGCTTGTATTGAATACCCGTGGCTTCCCTTTTCTGGCATATATTTGTATGTACTCGTACTCTTATGCCTTACGTACTTGATATTTTAGTCCTGATGTACTTATACGTTTATTGTGTATGTGAGACAGTCACTATTCCTTTGTATGTAACCTCAATTTATGTAGATGTTATTGTCTCGTGTTTGCAGCTGGAATCCTTGGACCATGCATGGTTTCGTTTTCTTGCTTTTATTTTGGTTGTATTTGTACTCTTGGATAATATGTACTTAGGACCTTCGTGTTGTTGTACTTACGCCTGTACCTTCATGCACCCATCACCGCTGTACGCGACACGCCTTGCAACTCTGCCTTCTTGAAGAACCCACAGTTTGCAGATAAAAATAGAGAAACAGTCATGTACTGCACTTGCTGCCTAAGTTGTACTCGTGCGCCTTTCACCACTGTAGTCGACCCAGCTGGTATATGTCCATTTACATAGAAAAGAAAACACGCATAAAACATATGGAAACACTACTTGCTAAGGTAACTATACTCGTGCACCCATCACCGCTGTACTCGACAAACCTTGCACCTGTACCTACCTGTAGAATTCACAATTTACAAAAAAAATATAGAAAAACAAATATGTAATCGCTTCTTGCTGCCTAAGCTGTACTCGTGCGCCTTTCACCTCTGTTCTCGACCGTGTTGGCATATGTCCATCCCCAAATAACAGAAAACATGCGGAGAACATATGGAAACACTTCTGTACTTCCCTTGCTAACTAAGCGGTACTTGCGCATCCATCACTCTGTACTCGACAGATCTTACACTTGTACCTACCTGCATAACCGATAGTTGGCAGGTAAATATAGAGAAACAGTCATGTACTCCTCTTTCTGCCTAAGATGTACTCGTGCGCCTTTAACTGCTGTACTCGACCCTGCTGGCACATGTCCTTTCCCAAAGAACAAACAACATGCAGAAAATACAGGGAAACACAACTGTACTTCTCTTGCCTTCGAAGATGTACTCGTGAACCCATTACCGTTGTATTCGACACGCTTTGCACCTGTACCTTTTTGCAGAAACCCACAATTTACAGACATAAAAAGAGAAACAGTCATTTATTCTCTTGCTGCCTGTCTGTACTCGTGCGCCTTTCACCGTTGTAGTCGACCCTGTTGGCACATGTCCATTCCCCAGAGAACCAAAAAACACGCATAAAACATAGGGAAACACTACTGTACTCCTCTTGCTAACGTAAATGTACTCGTGCGCCCATAACCGCTGTACTCGACAAACCTTGCACCTGTACCTACCTGCAGAATCCATAATTTACAATAGAAATATAGAGAATCAATCATGAGTTCTTCTTGTTGCCTAAAGCAGTACTCGTGCGCCCTTCACCTCTGTACTTCATCCTGCTGACACATGTCCATTCCCAGATAACAAGCAACGTGCAGAAAACACAATGAAGCACTATTCAACTTCTCTTACTAGGGAAGATGTACTCGTGCACCCATCACCGCTGTACTCGACACACCTTGCACCTTTACCTTTTTGCAGAACCCACAATTTGCAGACATAAATAGATAAACAGACATTTATTCCTCTTGCTGCCTAAGCTGTCCTCGTGCGCCTTTCACCTATGTTCTCGACACTTGGCATATGTCCATTCCCAAATAACATAAAACATGCGGAGAACATATGGAAACACTCCTGTACTTCTCTTGCTAACTAAGTTGTACTTGCGCATCCATCACTCTGTACTCGACAGATCTTACACTTGTACCTGCCTGCATAACCGATGGTTCGCAGGTAAATATGGATAAACAGTCATGTACTCCTCTTGCTGCCTAAAATGTACTCGTACGCCTTTAACTGTTGTACTCGACCCTGCCGGCGCATGTCCTTTGCCAAAGAAAAGAAACAGTGCGTAAAACACAGGGAAATACTCCTGTACTTCTCTTGCTAGCGAAGATGTACTCGTGAACCCATCACCGCTGTATTCGACACACCTTGCAGTCTAATGTACCATGTACGTGGTACTTGACTTTAATTATCTTCTGTTTGTTGTTTTCTTGTCATGTTTTCTGCTGTATGTCATAGGTAAAGATGCTTATGTTATAGAGTACAGTTGTTTTAATGAGACGAGTACGTCTCCAAAGACGAGTAGGAGTACCGGATTATCCCTGGTTGTTTTCGTTAATACTTTCGATTCTGCGGGGCACGATCGGTTCCAAGAGTGTCGAGTACATTTTTGCAGCATAGACGGGTTCAGCTGTACCATTAATAGGAGTGCCGTATAATTTCTGTTGTTCTATTATCAAGATCTCCTCGCATGTCGTAGGTACAGTGCTTATGTTATATAGTACAGCTTGTTTCAATGAGACGGTACATCTGCAAAGACGAGTAGGAGTACCAGATTATAAGTGGTGGTTTTCGTTATTATTTTAAATTTTATGGGTAGGTACGGTGCTATGAGTGTCGAGTACATCTTTGCAGCGTAGACGAGTGCAAAATTGCATCATGAATAGGAGTGCGAGATAATTTCTGTTGTTTTCCTGTCAGGATTTCTGCTGTGTGTCGTAGGTACAGATGCATATGGTTTAGAGTACAGTTGTTCTAGTGGGTCGAGTACATCTGCAGCACGAATAGGAGTACCAGACTTTATACTAGGGAGGTATATTTTCTAAGTGTGTCGAGTACATCTTTGCAGCAGAGACGAGTGCATCTGTACCATGAACAAGAGTGGCAGATAATTTATGTTTTGTTATTTTTGTGGTGTTTTCTCTTTTCTGTTGTAGGTACGGATGCTAATGGTGTAGAATACAGTAATTCTATTGAGACGAGTACATTTGCGGCACGAGTAGTAGTACCAGATTATATGTGGTGGTTTTCGTTATTATTTTCCATCCTGCGGTGTAGGTACACGTGTTAATTGAATCGAGTACATTTCTGAAGTATATACAAATACATTTGTGCCATTAATAAGAGTGCCAGATAATTTCTGTTATTTTCTTGTTAGGTTTTCTCTTCCATTTCGTAGGTACAGATGCTAATGGTATAGAGTACGGTTGTTCCACTCAGAGGAGTACATCTGAAGGACGGGTAGGAGTACCAGATTATATCTGCGGCATGAGTGTCAAGTTTTGTCTGATGGTAGGTAAAGGTGCTAAGGTTGCAGAATACAGTGGTTATATGGAGACGATTACACCTTTTGGCACAAGGAGAATTACTAGAGTGTATATGTTGATTTCCATTAATATTCCCGCTTTCCATTTTGGTTTAGTACTGTTAGCTTGGTTCTAGGTTAATTTATGCAACCCGCACAGTAGCTATAGATGAGAGAGCAAAATTGTATTGCACACACAAACACACATAATAGCTGCATAATTTAAGGCAATCGGTGAACACAAGTAAATATGTCCAACGTATTCGGCAAATATAACAAGCACATAACTTAATCTACCATGTTATAAATAAAGCTCCTTCCTTCTGTAATCTTCCTCATTCATCGTCGGAAACTACAATCACTTCTTTGCAGCCTTCACCTGGCGTGTCACACATGCATGTCCTTGCACATCCACTATCCCTGTTGATTTGATCATTGATTGCTTGCTTTTTGGATTGTGCAACTCCCATCAACATATCAATGGTGAAGACAACATCATCTTTCCTCTGTTGTATTGCACCTGGAGTTGCTTCAGGGTATTTTAGGCTGTCCAATGACTCTAGACGTACAATAAAATCACTTACTCATAAATTTATCATGTGTAAATGTAACAATATTATCTGAAATTATAACTAATCAACATAGCAGTTTTTGTTTTAAAAGGTCAACAAGAACATATAATACTGAGCTGTCGTTTTCGATTTACCTCGTGAGCTGTCTCCTGGGCACATGACTGTTTGGGAAGAACCACAGTAGGAACGCGTCTGGAAGTTCTTCTAATTGGCGAACAGGAGGAGAGGGATGCCATCCTTAGGAAGGGAGAAAAGCCGATGAACCATGCAGATCTTACTTTGATTGTTCTGGGTGGGTCAGGGTATGCTCGTGTGGAGACTCCCGTTCTTGAGCGGCGGTATGGCAAGACATGGGTGGAGATTTGCGCGCGGGAGCGGGGGCATGGATTCATTCGGCGAGGGATCTGTATGATTGATGGGAGGTACGGAATATGGCGCGGAGGGATCGGTGTGGTAGATCGCCTCCTCCATCGGCCATCCATAGCTACCCGCGACATCGATTTTGCTCACGGATTTGCGATGATATGATGAGTTTTGTGTCGAATATGGAGATGAAACTAGGGTTTGGTAAGAGTTGTCTTCCTTCACGCTTGGGCGTGTGTCGTAGCGACATGTGGCATAAATAGAAGTCCACAACGTTTGGCGGGAAAATATTAGTGGACTCTCCTTTTTCCCGCCAATGAATAATGGGATGTAGATCCCGCATCCTGGAGTTGTTTTCCGTTTTATCTAGCGTGGGTACACTTTCAAAAGGGTGACGAGTACGGCGATGACGGCTAGTCGAGTACAGTTTAAACTAGGACTTGGTTTGGTAAGAGTTGTTTCTCTAGAAATATTTCTGTTTTTTCTAGCGCAGGTATAGGTGCAACGCTTGTGAAGTACATGCTTGGCGTAGAAACGACTACAATATCCGCACCAATAGGGGCACGGTATTGTCTTTCTTTTTTGATTTATCTGAAAGATTTCCGTTTTCGCCAACGCAGGTACATGTTCGGTGTGGTGTTGAGTACGGCTTGACGGCTAGTCGAGTACAGGTTCCGCACCAAGAGGAGTACAGGTCTGTGTTTCTCTATCGCAGGTACAGGTTCATATGCGTGTCAAGTGCACCGGTGATGTAGAACCGAGTACATGTTTCGCACCGAGTGGAGTAGTTGATTTTGTAACTTTTCATTTTCTCTAGCGCAGGTACAAGTGTAAAAGCGTGTCGAATACAGCAGTGACGGGGAGTCGAGTACAATCTAGGTAGGAAAAGGAGTACAGGACTGTGTCTCTCTTTTTTCTCTAGCGTAGTTACAGGAAGAAATGGACGACCAAGATGGGCAGTCCGATGAGATAGATTTTGTGAATGATCGTATATTAGGAAACATTATACTACTATAATAACTGTATAGTGTTGTAACTACGGTGTTCCTTTATTGCAAAAAATAAATAACGCACGTTCTGTTTAATTAACTATTTTGTTTAATTAACTAAAACATGGTTAATAAAATCTGTTTCTTATCCGGACCCACGTGACAGTCTTACTCTGCCGTTTCGTCGCCTCCGTCTTTACGCCCACTGTCTTCCTCCCGCACTCGCAAAACTTCGCAGTTTTGAAAGCAGAATAGAATTGGGGAAAACCGCAAGAGCGTCACCGGAGAAGCCGCCGCCCCGAGGAGGAGGATCCTTTGCTTCCCATAACTGTTGCGCAGGGTATCAGCTGAATCGCCCGTACCTACTCTGCTGCTCTGCTCCGTTCGCGTCAGCCCTTATCGTGCTGGAATTGTTTTGTGGGTCCCGCCGTTGCTGGTCTAGGGTTTCACAGTCGCCGCCTGAGCCCAAGCTCTGCACCTGCAACGAGATGTCGTCATTTTCGTGATCATCCCCGCCGTTAAATCCTGGTACACTGCTCCATTGTATAATTTTAAGAAACCCTAGGGCATAATAGTTTTTGGATTGTTGAATATTCCAAATTCTTTTTTATTGTTTCCTTATTACTACGGTGCTTCAGATTCGCGTGATCGGCAATTTGATTTTGGCTGTATGTTGTGTTCTGGTTTGTTAATACTTTAGGCCCGCCTTGATTTGTACTTCAGCCTCCTTTGCCTCTGTACTTGTGCTTATCCCCGTATTCAAACTTTAGTCCTGGGACAAAACAGTCCGGTAGTAGATAATTTGTTCCTGTTCATTCTTCTGTTGTTGTGTTTTCATTACTTCTTGCAGTGCAGCGGGTTGATTGCGTTTGTGCCTGTACTCGTCAAATATTTAGAATTAATAGTTAAGGCTACTTTAGTCAGTGCTTGCTTGTAATCTGTTTATGATAAATCATTGGTTTCTTCATGCTGTAGTGTATATATGCTTTGATGCAAGAACCTAACACAATTTTTTGTGGATATTTTATTTTTGTTACGCAGATAATTTCTCAAGATCTCCAACAAGCAGGACCATTGGTGACACATTGCTCCTTTTAAGCACGCTAGAGGCAGACACGGAATACCCACTCACAGACAGTCTTCCATATGAAGATAGAGCTGGTCCTGCAGATATTCCAGGTGTGAACCCGAAGAGGAAGGAAAAAACTTTCACCTCTGTTTTCTCAAGGAGGCCGAAAAGGAAGGCTGGACACGACGACAATATGCATTATAGCAACACCAAGTGTGCAGATGATGAAGCAGCTGCGCGGCCTGTTGGAAATGCAGAGGAGTGTGCCACTTCACTGACTGCTAATTATATCAAGAAGGGCAGTCAGCTGCCCAAGCCGTTTAGCACAAAAAAAAGAGACATATCAGTTGCTTGTGAGAAGAAGGCAAGTGGTAGTAAGAAGAAGGGAATTAAAAGGGCCAAGCATTCTAGAGATTCTGCAGTTCTTCATGCAGAGGTTAGAGGAGATGAAGGAACAAACGACGGAGCTAATCTGGCATCTTCATCCCAGGTTGTATTATATGATCCTCGTGTTGAAAGGTGTGAAGTAGACGCTTCAATAAAGGAAACGGCTGAAAAAAGGACCAAAAGGTCCTTACCAAGCAAAGACAGTGGAAAGAAAGTTTTGCCTGCAAAAAGGATTAAGGTAAACAAGGATCTGTTGTCTAGCAAAAACAGTGAAGATCCTTCGGACAAGGACCATCTTATGAGTCAGATGTCAATCCAAACAATTATTGCTGCTGCAAACGAACTGGCGAGGATCCCACGACTTATAGAGAGTGTTAGAGATGTAGGGTTTGGTCCTTTCATAGACACTAAAATAAAGGGATCAGTCAACCGTAAGTGCATTTCCTTCATTCTAAAGAATATAGATATTCCTACAATGACGGTGACATTTTCTGAAGAGAAGAAGATAGAGATAAATCGCTATGCTGTCCATCATTTATATGGCATACCAAATGGAAATTTGTCAGCTCCAAGGCCGAATCCCACCAAAGAAGCCCTTGCAGAACTCAAGCAAGAACTTGGGTTCAAATCAGGTGATAATATCAATGCAAAGAAAGTTCTTGATAAGCTAAGATCCATGGTCGATGATCATTGTAGTCCTGAGAATACAGTGGAAATCAATACAGACCTTGCACTGAAGATCTTCTATCTCATATTGTTTAATAAAGGTTTATGCGTTGGAGTTGGATCACGCATCACTGCAAAGGAAGCAAGCATGGTTAAGGGACTTGATTATGGCAAAATAAAATATATGGATTTCTGTCAGCTAGTGGTGGATGAGCTTCAGATTTCACTGTCTCACCGGCGTAAACACAAGAAGTTACAAAATAAACACATGGAAGGATTAGCTGTAGCACCGCTAATAATGTACCTGGATTCTCTTATTTACAAAGACTTAGCTCATATGGGAAAGGAGACACCTCGGGTGTTGGTTCTTGATGAACAAAAATTAACAGCAATATCAAGAGCTGACAGGAACATCGGAGCGCAAAAAGGGAGCGAAGACTGGGTTTTTGGAAATATAATTGTAAGCATGCTCTTGAAACAAACATTTTTCATATTTTGTTTCTTTGTTTTGCGTAACGTCCTCTTTTGCAATTAAAATTTTGTTTCGATCTATCTATTTGCCATTGTAATGTAAGTTAAATCTTTTTATCAGACTTGGAAGGCACAAGATGATAGAGTTTACCGGACAATATCAGAAGAAAAAGCAAAGGAAACAATGGCAAATAGACACAGATCCATTTGCTTTCCCGTTGCAGAAGGTCATTTCACGGTGGCGATGATATGCTCATGGAACCGCATTCCGAGCACCAAGGAGCCCTGATGATAGGAAATGTTAATGCTGTCCAGAGCGATACGATTAACGAGATAAAGAACCTGATCCAACAGGCTTTATATTTGACATGCGGTCTGCAGACTACGTCGCAGCTGCTAGATAGAGATATACCCGGGGATACCTCTCACAGGAAGATTGAAAACCTCAAGATCCAAACAGCCAGCCTCATGTCGATGTTTGATTTATTTGGAGATGAGCAGAGATATTCTCTTGATGTACACCGTACAGATGGACGTGGCAGTGAAACCAACAAATTGACATCAATTCCTGATGAGAAAAAGGCACGTCAAACTGTGGAGGTTGATGTAGGGAAGGTATTCCTTTATTACACTCGCACATTTTTGTATAGATTTGTATGTTTTCACAAGTTATGATGTACCTTCCCTATGAGAAATAGGCTACTTGGTAAAAGCATAAACATATGTGGAATTCAGTATTTGTACTTATTATTCATTGCTAACTGTACTCCATGTGTTGTCAGGCGACTTGCGAGCAGCAGGAAAAAATACTAGAAGAAGGCTGCAAGGTTAAACCAGTAATCAAACAAAAGAGGAAAAAGCAAAAACGTAAAGTCTCGAGTAAAACAGGCAGCATCGGAGACAAGCTGCTAGACGAAACCCATCCCGATCCCGAGAGCATCGGGCTGGTTTTCTCCCAGATATCTCCGAGAACATCCAAGAATCCAATAAGGATCTAGCCATCCAAATGTCCTGTGAAAAGGTACTAACTACAAGACAACCAATTCAGTGTTAATTTTTAAATTCCCAAAACAGGATGCTGAAGCTCACAGGCCAGAGATTGTAGCAAGTCTTTGCTACAATCACCTGGAATGAGTACCGACAAGCTAGCGGAATCACTCGATACAAAAGTGAACCATAATTTTTTAATCATTGTACTATGAAATAAATTATAATACAACTCATTAATTTTGGCCAACCACTCATTAACAGTATCAAGAAAAAACATGTACAAGCGAAACCACGATTGAAGAAGTTCATAACCCATCGGATAACTTGCAGGAAGGAATCCAGGTACACTATTACATGTTTTTATATGCCACTGTGTTTGTGCAATATGGAGACACAATTGCAATACATGTACACGGTAGCTTTGTTATAAATTATGGATATATATAATTTTCTGTATAACCTTAAGGTGAAGTTTAATATCATCGGTGCAATCCAGGCTAGTTGGAAAAAATATAAATATAAGCATCCGCACATCCATGTATTAGCTGTATTAATGAATGTGCTTCTTGTATTAACTTTATTTTTGCCATCTCTATTATACGTAACTTCAGGCGACCGACGAACAACATGCATGCATCGGAGAACAGCAGCTGAGAGAACCCCCTCTTGCTCCAGAGCAAACTATTGTACCTCATCTACGTACAGAAGAATCCATCAAGGAACCACCCACTGAAACGTGTGGTAAAGAGGTACTAATTTATAAATTTCAAATTTAGCACTATTTTTTGTTTCTCGGATGTAAATGTTTGTAAATTCTTGTACAGGATGCGGGAACTTCAAATGCTAATGCCAAAGCTGATGCGCCATACGTTGAAACAAGTGCTGCTACTGTTAGTCAGAAAAGTGCTGATATTATAGCGGAGTCATCTGATCGAAACGTAAAGCATCGAACTTTTTATCATCATAGTTAGATAACTTACTATACAGCTCATTAACTTTAGCCAACAGAATTCCATTGAAAAGCAGGATCAAAACATAAAATCTGCAAGTGCAACCAATAGTGAAGAAGTTCAGAACCCAGAGGATTTCATGCAAGGAGACCAGGCGAAACATGATATTGTGCCTGACGTAGCACATGCAGACCAGTGCACTTCAGACAATTTGTTGGAAGGTTGCGTGGAGGGCTCAAAAGCACGATTAGAGGTTGAAAACTCAGCTGCAGAGGAGCTATGCAATAAGGTCGTTGAGAATACACGTGCAGACGATGATGTGCAAGTTACCCACCAAGTGGATCTTTCGTGCACAGGCAAGTTCATGGATGGGACTTTAAAAAAAAAACAGTGCTATTTGGTAATTTATATAATACAATTTCTTTTTCTTTTCTTTCAGGCAATTATGACCAGCTCAAAATGTCTCCACCAACGACTGAACAAATTGACGAAGAAGCCAGAGGAGCTTCCTTATCGGTAACTTGTCGCAATGTAATACAACTCCAAAATTGTATGGAATTTGATGTTAGTTCATCTCCTGATGCTGCCAACCAGGATTCTAAAACCTCAACGGGCTCAGATGGCGATGGCTGTGACATATCTGTAGTCACAACCATTATGGGGGAGCCCTCAACTGCTACAGTACCCGAGGATGGACAAACGCTTAAGGATGGCCAGCACATAGGCAAGTGCCGAAAATATTTTCTTATCTATTTTCCAATCTGTACACTGAAATGCCCACCAATTCATGATTTCCGCAGAAGAAACTACTCAATCTGTGCTGCGAATTTATGTTTGATCACCAGGAGATGCAACACCCGATGAAATCATGGAGGGTCCATGTGCTACCGCCGACTGTAATGCAGATGATGCTCTTAGCAAAGGTGCACACCCAATCATGGGATAAATACTTTAAAAGTAGTATAGTGGTCTATCCATAAGATGTGCAACCCAATTTTATTACATTTATGGCATCTCATTTATTTTGCTTTTTCTGTGAAAGAAGTCTCCGATGAAGGTAACAGAAGGGAAGAGAACGAGTTAGCCAAAACGGGTGAATTTGATGTTAGTGCATCTCCTGATGCTGCCAACCAGGATTCTAAAACCTCGACGGGCTCAGATGGCGATGGCTGTGACATATCTGTAGTCGCAACCATTGTGGGGGAGCCCTCAACTGCTATAGTATCCGAGGATGGACAAACGCTTGAGGATGGCCAGCACATAGGCAAGTACCAAAAATATTTTCTTATCTATTTTGTAATCTGTACACTGAAATGCCCACCAATCCATGTTTTCGCAGCGAAAAAACTACTCAATCTGTGCCAAGCGAACTTATGTTTGATCAATCAGAGATGCAACACCCGATGAAATCATGGAGGGTCCATGCGCTAGCGCCGACTGCATCACAGTGATGCTCTTATCAAAGGTGCACACCCAATCATGGGATAAATACTTTAAAAGTAGTACAGTGGTTTATCCATAAGATGTGCAACCATATTTTATTACATTTATGGCAGCTCATGTATTTTACTTTTTCTGTGAAAGATGTCTCCGATGAAGGTAACGGAAGGGAAAAGAACGAGTTAGCCAGAGCGGTTGGCAACACAGCTGATGGGGAAGATAAAACCAACGTCGTGTCATGTCATCGTGATGGATAAGAGCAGGTTATCAAGGAGACGTTGCGGGTGCAACCCGAATTGAAGGAAAACAGCAACATTGCAACAGAAGATAACAATTGCGACAACCGCAGCCCTGAAACTGCATCAGATCCAACCATGACCATTCAGGACGAATTGAAAATCGTCATCAATAATTCCATGATTGAAGGCAAGAGACGAAAAACCCCTGTTTCATTTTTAAAATTTTGCAAAGTTCGTAATCTATTTTTTTCCATAAAGAAAACATATGTTAAAATATACGGTGTGAAAAAAGTATGATCATTCGTTGCAGATGATGACGAAACTCCTGATGATGGGTATGATACCATTACTGATTTTGTCTATAAAGAAGTATGCAAGTACAATACCAGATCATCTATTACTGATAATCAAGATCCATCCAGCAGGGAACGCATGGAAAAATTTAGGTATCGTGTTTTGGCATATGTAATTACATTCAATGTAGAAACACTGCCTGACAAATAATTTATTAAATTTTCCCAGAAATCAGAAGTTTATTGGATATGGTGAGATGGATGTTACAATTGGTGATGTTGCTGACTCCTTTGAAGATGGTGCTCCTATTAAAACCAGTATAATGACAATCATGGTAGATTTAGCGCGGGATATTTTTCGAAACCCTGAAAAAAAATGTCTAATAGTGCCATTCATGGCAGTGGTAAGAAATTTTTTTTTTTTTTTGTTCATGCACATTTGTATGTGGAAATTTGAGGTAGCGCTAACATAAAAATATAACACCCAAACAGTTAAGGTGCAACAGGATTAAAAGGAACAATGATGGCAAAATGAATACGAGGAAATTGGCAAATCTCATCAGGGCAATTAATCCAGTTGAAGATTGTTTCCAGTTGGACAGATACGATATTGTAAGTTTCAGTGTGGTGTCCATAATTATCTTAAAATAAAAAGTGTGCCTTAAGACAAATACATGGATTGCATTTTTTTGTTTACGCAGATAAAAGTTCCATGTTTCGAAGAAGGAGATAAAAATTGTCCTGTGGGCCACTATTTCGTCATGTGCGTGAATTTAAAGAAAAAGCGGTTTGAACTTCTAGACTCACTTGGAGGGGGAGGAGCTGAACAGCACTTTGTTAACACGGCTGACGTGTTCAAGGAAATTTGGAAGGAAGCGTACAAACAAACCAACGGAAATCTGTCACCTGAAAACCTCGGCGAATTTTCGTACCAGAAGCCTAAAGTTATTCCACTTCAGGGAGAAACGTAAGAATTGTTGGACATTTATTAAATAAGTATTGTTGAACCTTTATTTATATAAAGAGATATGCTAATGATTTACATGGTGATCGACGCAGGTTAATCTGTGGAGTCTACATGATGATTTTCCTCATGTTCTGGAATGGAAAGTCTATGTTGTTCATTCGACAGAACGATATATTGTACATCAGAAAAAGATTATTATACTTGATTCTTATGTGGGAAAGATTGGAGGTTAATATTGGTCTGATTAAAACAATCGACAAAGGTAGTTAGTACTTCACATTTCTTACTAAAGATTTATCACAGATATAGATATTTCACGGCATATTTATATTATTGTTTTATTGTTTGGTGTAGGTGAGCTTAAAAAGGTCGTTCCGGGAGAGTACAATTTAATCAGGATGAAATCACCTGTCAATCCAAACATGCTTGTTATCATGGACCTACCTGATGTCAATATACCAGAACCTAGGGTTGTTGATGATGGAAAAAAGAAAACTATACTGAAGAACAAGAATACATACTCATCGGTAGCCAGGAAGACTACAGCATGGAATGCTTCAAGGAAAGTCGTAGAACGGAAGAAACATCAAAGGACAAAAAAGAAGACAAAGAAAGAACAAAGAGCGGTGAAGAAGACAGGAATCAGAAGCAACAGAAATCTGTTGTCGCCATAAACTATGAAGACAACAGCACTGAATACTTGAGGACTAGACAAGCAAGAGTTGACGATCCTTCAAGATTGCACCAAGTTTTGTTTACTCCAATAAACAGAACCTCTTCTTCATCGCCTGGTTATAAAATTGATAAAGATTTGCACTGTAGCTTCACCAGGTCACAAAGTCTTGAGACTCCACCGAAGGTTTCAAAGTCCTATCATGTAGAACCGAATGTTGAGCAAAGAACTAAGTTGGTCAAACTGAAGAGGGACATTGTTACCCCGTCTAACGTCACGACAACAAAGAGACCAAGAGCTACTGCCAAAAAGTTTTGCGAGCCTGTGCCGGACCATAGACCAAGGAAGTTCAAGTACCAGAAACTTGCAAACAACCTATATGACCTCCTTCTGAAAAAAAAGAAATTTGATGCGTAAGTATTTCATCTTGCACTGCATAATCTTCATCTCTTCAATTATTTATTTTTTAACCTTTGGATTTTCATGCAGAACTGAGGTATTCAGAGCACCGGTTATGCACAGCTTCGTTTCGACATGAATACCTCTTACACGGGCCTTGAGATTAAAAAACAATTTGGACCTAAAGAGTTAATGGATGGTAATAGAATTGACTACATCATTGACGAGATGACGAGCACGTCCGATTTGTACGCTAGTGGAGAACGAGTGTTGTTAAGCCAAGGATTTATCATGGTATGCCTTGCAGTCAACAATGTATGTTGCACCATAAAAGTGATTATATTGTACACTAACTACTGATATAATCTATGTTTGCAATGTATGGTGCAGCATGTTCTGCAGGTGGCTGTTTGGGAACAGACAGAAGAGGAAATAGAAGAATCCGTTCAAAAAATGAATGTTCCATCTAGCTACACAGAAGATTTCAACGTGGATATTGCATCGAAACTTTTCCATAACTATGTTGACAGAACAAAGTGCCTTCTCGACTCAAAACTTGTAAGCTCCGTTCCTCTATAGGTGCAACATCATTCCAGCGTACATATCTACTATTTCCATCTTGTTCTTACATGTCAAGTCTCCAAACAGATAATGATGACGTACTTCAAGAGTTATCACCATACTTTGTATGTGATGAACAAATATACACAAAAGTTCGAAATACTGGACTCTAGAAAATATAATGCCAAAAAAAGTGATGACGACCATTATACAAGGAGCAGATTCCACACAGAATGCGGGAAAATAGTAAGTATAGTAAAAATCCACATGCATGCTTTTTCACACAATACTATTTATTGTTGTCAATCATCATTTTTTACGATCATTTATTCCCTGATTCCTACAGATGGCAAGGATGGAACTTGTACTCAAGAAAGTATACGGTGCAGACAGATACAATAAAAGTAATCAACCAAACAGCTGGGTTGCCTGTGCAAACAAGCCAAGATATATTCCTTGCCCACACCAAGGAGTAAACCAGTGCGCATTTTATGTTCTGATGGGTGCGTACCTATATGATGGGATTAGACTATTGGGTGAAAAGGAAGGATATGAGACAATTAAAAAGGATCATGTAAGTGTTACTGAAATTCATATTCTTTAATAATATACAGTGTATATATGATATGTAGTACTTGTAACCACTGTTGCCTCCATTCATTGCAGCCCACTATAAACGCCAGAAAAGCTGAGTATCTGTACACTTTAATATTCAGCTTCCGCAACATGGTGAAATTCCCAACCAGAATCCAAGAGTTACAACCATCAAGCCCACTCTACGGATGATGCTGTCATAGTAAGCATGTTCACATGTACAACAATGAATTTTAACAAGAAAACTAATTTGTCTAATGTGTTTACTAATTACTTTCAACTACTGTCTTTTGTAGCACATTCCCTATGGTGGATGGTGGAGAGCGCACGTGCAACTAGTGCCTGTCAAACATCTTGGTTAATACAACCGCACCATGAACCGTCGGATAGTAAACTTCACTACATTGTGATTTGTTAGTACTTGTGAATATGCTGTAGGTGTACTTTTGTATCGCATTTTTGTATCAGTACTTATTAATCCGAGAGAAGCAATCATATACTCTTCTTGCTGCCTATGCTGTACTCGTGCAACATTCCCAACTGTACTCCTATTGCTAATCAGAAGGAAAAGCTTTCCTAACGAAGCCGTACCTTCATGCACCTGTAGCTTCATGCAGAAAGAATTTTCACCTGTAGCTTCATGCAGAAAGAATTTACACTCATAATTACTTTCAACTATTGTCTTTTGTACTCACCGTTGTGGTCGACCCTGTTGGCACATGTCCATTCCCAGAGAATCAAAAAACACGCATAAAACATAGGGAAACACTACTGTACACCTCTTCCTAACGGTTGTACTCGTGTGACCATCACCGCTGTACTCGACACACCTTGCACATGTACCTTCTTGCAGATCACAAAATTTGCGTACAAATACAGAGAAACAAAGAATGTATTCTTCTTGCTGCCTAAGCAATACTCGTACGCCCTTCACCGCCGTACTCGACCCTGCTGGCACATGTCCTTTACCGGAGAATGTAAAACATGCAGAAAACATAGGGAAACACTACTGAACCCTATTGCTAACAAAGTTGTACTCGTGCACCCATCACCGCTGTACTCGACACACCTTGCACCTGTACCTACCTGCAGAATCCACAAGTCGAAAAAAAAATTCAGAGAAGCAGTCTTTTGCTGCCTATGATGTACTCGTGCGTCCATCACCTCTGTACTTCTCTTTCTCACGAAGCTGTAGTCGTGCACCCATCACCGCCGTACTCGACAAAACTTACACCTGTACCTTCTTGCAGAATCCACAATTTGCAAAAAAATAAATTATAGAGAAATAGACATGTATTCCTCGTGCTTCCTAAGCTGTACTCGTGCGCCCTTAGACGCTGTACTCGACCCTGCAGGCACGTGTCCATTCCAAGAGAACAAAAAACATGTAGAAAACATAAGGAAACAATACTGTACCCCACTTGCTAACGAAGTTGTACTCGTGCACCCAGCAGCGCTGTACTTGACACACCTTGCACCTGTACCTTTTTGCAGAATCCACAAATTACACAAAAATAAATTATAGAGAAACAGTCATGTGTTCCTCTTGCTGCCTAAGCTGTACTCGTGCGCCCTTAAACGCTGTACTCGACCCTGCTGGCACGTGTCCATTCCAAGAGAACAAAAAACATGTAGAAAACATAAGGAAACAATACTGTACACCACTTGATAACGAAGCTGTACTCGTGCACCCATCACCGCTGTACACGACTCACCTTGCACATGTACCTGCCTGCAGGTCCCAACATTTGAAAAAAAAATATAGACAAACAGTAATAAGTTCTTCTTGTGAAAACAGATAGAGGCTGTCCTTGGTGCTATAGCTATACTCATGCACCTGCCATTTCCCCCCAGTGAACAAAAAACATGCTGAGGAAACATAGATATACACTGATGTACTCCTCTTGGTGCCGAAGATGTACTCGTGCGATCGTCGAATCGTACTCTACTCTGCTGGCACCTGTACCTTCCCAGATAAACCAAAACTTGCAGAAAAATTTGGAGAAACACTGCTGTGTTCTACTTGGTGACAAATCTTTGCTTTTTCAACCTCCCACACTGTACGTTCCCAGTTAACTCAATTATTGCATAAAACATATAGAAAAACTTCTGTACTCCTCTTGATGCCGTTGCTGAACTCACGAGCCATTCACCACAGTACTCGATACAGCTGACACCTGTCCCTCTACAGTGAACAGAGAAATATGCTCAGAAAAATACTGCGACAATGGCAGGGTTTCGAGTGAATGTATTCCTTTGCATTTACTCTTTTTGTGCGATCTGATGCCTTTGTCAGGGTTTCGAGTGAATATATTCTGCACAGAATGACACGACAGTGGCAGCATAAAAAGCATATAAAGCATGCAGCGACAAGCAACTAACTGACAATTTTTTGACACTCATTGACATTGAGTGACAATGCAACTATAAAATGCAGTCATTCTGGTTAAACCATCTTATTATATTACTTATTTATTTATCCCATGTTCTAGGTGCTTGTTGAAATTATGTAATTAACACACGTTCTATGACAGCGTTTATGATACATTTATTTAGTACTTGTGCAATTCTGGAATCTTTCTCTCTCTTACTCTTCTTATAGTAGTTGCTTTAGGTCCTGTGCCCCGCCAGTGTCTCGAGTGAGTATATTCTGCAAAAAATGACATGACAAATGCAGCATAAAAATCATATAAAGCATGCAGCGACAAGCAATTGAGTGACCATTGTCGGACTGACTGACAATGCAATTGAGTGATTCTGATTCCACTGACTTCTTGCGGTGACTTCTACTTTTTTTTCATATAAACAGTAGCTACTGCATTGTTGGTTTGGAGATAGAAGCCATTGTTACCTTCCTGCAGAACAGAGATTTTGCAGACAAATATAGATTTAGTCCTGCGCCCTTCAACGTTGTACTCAACACTGCTGGCACCTGTCTCTTCACAGAGAACAAGAAACATTTAGAAAACATATGGAAACATTACTCTACACCTCTTGCTAACGAAGCTGTTCTCGTGCACCCATGACCGGTGTACTCGACATGTCTTCCCGCACAACCGAAAATTTGCAAACAAATATAGAGAAACAGTCGTGTACATTTATTGCTGCCTAAAATGTACTCCTGCGCCCTTCACGGCTGTACTCGAGCATGCTGGCACCTGTCCATTTACAGAGAACAAAAAACACGCAGAAAACATAGGGAACCGGTATTGTACTCCTCTTTCTATCAAAGATGTACTCGTGTATCCATCACATATGTACACGACACACCTTACACCTGTACCTTCCTGAAGAACCCAAATTTTGCAGACAAATATAGTTTAACAGTCCTGTACTCTTCTTGCTGCCTAAGATGTACTCCTGCGCCCTTCACCACTGTACTCGACACTGCTGGCACCTGTCTCTTCACAGAGAACAAGAAACATTCAAAAAACATAGGGAAACACTACTGTACACCTCTTGTTAGCGAAGCTGTATTCGTGCACCCATCAGCGGTGTACTCGACACACCTTACACCGGTACCTTCCTGCAGAACCCAAATTTTGCAGACAAAAATAGGGAAACACTTCTTGTAGTCCTCTTGCCGCCTAAGTTGTCATCGTACGCCCTTCACATCTGTACTCGACCCTGCTGGCACCTGTCTCCAAGAGAACAAAAAACATGCATAGAACATAGGGAAAACAATACTGTACTCCTCTTGCTATCGTAGTCGTACTCGTGCACCCATCACCGATGTACTCGTTACACCATACGCCTGTACCTTCTTGCAGAACCCAAAATTTGAAGACAAATATAGTGAAACAGTCATATTATCTTCTTGCTGCTTAAGCTGTACTCGTGCAACATTCCCAACTGAACTCGACCCTGCTGGCACATGTCTCTTCACAGTGAACAAAAAACATGAGGAAGAAACACTCATGTATTCCTCTTGGTGGCCAAGATGTACTCGTGGCCGACACCTGTACCTTCCCATATAAATCAAAACTTGCAGAAAACTTGGAGAAACAGTCATGTACCCTACTTGGTGACAAATCTGTACCTTTTCAACCTTCCCCACTGTACTCGAGCCATGCTGGTTCCTGTACGTTCCCAGACAACTCATTTTTTTGCATAAAACATATAGAAAAAACTACTGTACTCCTCCTGGTGTCATTGCTGTACTCACGCGCCCTTCACCACTGTACTCAATACAGCTGACACCTGTCCCTCCCCAGTGAACAAAAAACATGCTGAGATAAATAATGCGACAGTGGCAGGGTTTCATTTGCATTTGCTCTTTTTGTGCGACCTGATGCCTTTGTCAGGGTTTCGAGTAAATATATTCTGCACAGAATGACACGACAATGGCAGCATAAAAAGCATATAAAGCATGCAGAGACAAGCAACTGAGTGACAATTCTTTGACACTCAGTTACATGCAAATATAATAATGTCATGACAAATGCAGTCTAAAAATCATAGAAAGCATGCAGCGACAAGCAATTGAGTGACCATTTTCATACTGACTGATAATGCAATTAAAAAATGGAGTTATTCTGATTCCACTGACTTCTTGTAGTGACTTCTACTTTTTTTTCATATAAATAGTAGCTACTGCGTTGTTGGTTTACAGATAGAAACCATGCAGTATTCTAGGAGATCCACTGGTTCCAGGACACAAGAACCTGCTCCTGCCAATCTCCTAGTTTACCACGGAAGGAGTGCAAGAGAAAGGGAGTTGGCAGATGAGAGGAATAGAGCATTCCTTGAGCAGGAAGCTGTGGGTGGTTTGCAGCAGCTAGGTGAGTGTCTTGTGAGAACAGCTATCATGGCACTCCCTTCTCCAAATGCCCCACCTAACATTAGAAGGGCATGTGCACCTAGCATGCCATCAATGTCTGAGTTGCCAAGAAGAGTCGATGGATTGCATCCTAGAGAGGCAAGAATTTGGCATATTTGTGCAGGGGAGTACCCTCCACTGGAACATTTGGAAAGGGCTCTTGAAGGACAATACCTCCATGCATTGGTACCTCCTGAGACAGAGAAAGAAGTAACTGCTTCAATTGTTCTGTGCAAGGTCAAAAGGGCCATGAAGAGATGGTTGACCAGGGTGAGAAATAAATTAAGGAAGTATTAGTGTTTTGTGTCTATGCAGCCATGTAGTGTATCTGTTTCTCTGCAACCATATAGTGTGTGTACGTGTGTGTACGTGTGCCACTATGTAATATCGTCCAAGGTACAATAAAACGTGTCGTTCTTAATTACCAGCATTTGCTACATACAGATAAATGCATGTGCAAGTAGTTTATTGCATTACTTACACGATTCTACATTAGAGCTAATACAAATAAGTACGGAATAGCCTGATGCCTAAGTCCAAAAAAAAAATATAGTACACACGTACTGACATATTTTGTTTATAATTTGTAAACAGGCAATACAGCGCACGAGACATGGTAATCCCGATAGGCAGATCAAAAACTTTATTAGGCACATATTTATAAAATTTATAGTAGGTACCATAACACACTTGCCACTAATAGGTAACAAAGTGCATTGAGCCCGAGTACGGCTCAGTCTTATATGTAAGTACTAGGTTATATTCTGTACACTCACTTAACAAATATTTTTTTATTTTTTATAAAATGACAGTAATGCGTCAGACGGACAAGTGCCAGACTGGCTTATGCACGATAGAGACTACGCAAGAAAATGAACCGCTTTGCGGTTAGACTAGTAGTGGAACCGCTTTGCGGTTAGCGGAATTGAATCGTATACATCTGTAATATAGCGCTCTACATTCCTCTCTAAATAATCACCACCATCCCCACTAACTCCCGTATTCCACTTTCTTCCCTATTTTGCTGCCCAACGATCGATCGCCGCGGCTTACACTGCTCATCTGTAGCGATGGAGCAAGGTGACAGCAGCAACTCGAAGACGCACGCGTATGTTCTTGCTTCTGGTCCGCTGGCAAACATCACTACACGATCAGATCTTCTTACCACCGCTCGCATTGCATATGGTATACCGGAGATGCGCGATGCTATCAATGAAGACCGAAGCCTCCCGTTCGGGTCCCCGTGTATTTTACACAGTCTATGACCACAGGAGTATTCTACTGATCGAAACTCGCATGTATTTATTTTCAATACTATTTTGTTTTTTATGTTATTTTTTGACATAAATTTGTGAGATTAATGATGCAAAACTCCTATAGGGAATTGACGCTTCCCTGACGCCGCTAGACTCTGCTGTGGTATTAGCATTCGTTCCATGTAGGGTGATAGGCCGTAATAATAAGCATTGGGTTGGCGCGAATGGGGACTGGGTTGCATTTGTTCAGGATCAGGCACAATGGACCTTGATGAACGTCTACACCAAGGCGGAGATAACACTTCCTTCGATTCGAAATGTTGGGATCCATCCGGATGACCATTTCAGGTATTGCTGGATAAGTCAAAAGTTATTTCACCATCTTTTTTGATTTATTTAAGCCAAAAGTTTTTAAAATACCACCCAGGTATCATTAGGAGATGGCTAGTCTCGTGTTACTAAAGATCCAGATTACTGGTGAACCATTCATGTTTGAAGGCAGATGGCACTACTGTGCCATAGCAGTGTTTGACAAGACATTGGCAATCATGATGGGTGGAATGGACTCTGACTGGAGGATCCTAAAAAATGACTTCCTTCGTCCGTCATTCTATGCTGATGCCATCTATGATGAAGGTAGGATCTATGCTGTTACGGAACCCCGTGGGGATGTACTTGTGTGGCAGCCAATGGAATATGGTAAGTTCGTATTCTATTTAATTTACAACAATTTTGCACTTTTGGTCTTTATGCCATCAGATATATTTAATTGTTTCCTAGATTAATTATCAGGCAGTATACAATCAAACTTATCTCAATATCAGATAATTTGTTCAAATTCCCTATGCATTTTTTAATTTATTCACATTTCACCTGTTTTTTTTTTCTTCCAACCATATAAAATTTTAGTAATTATCACAAAGTATATGATCAATGCTATGTTGTTTACATAAATATTTATCATGTTAAATATACCGTAGCTATGTTCAGGATATAATCTGTCGTGTAAAATAATTATCATGTTAAATATTTATCATGTTTATTTATTTCTCGTGCTCACCGTTTTTTGTTGTATTTTGCCTAAAACACAAAAAAAGGTGCAAGTTCAGGTCCCCGTGTAATCTCAACGCCCTTGAACGAGGACGCGGCAAATGTTAACGCAGCCGGCCAAGATTCAAGAATCTGGTTCCTAGCGTCTGGTCTTGGTGGCAACATTATCTTGGTTTGTATCCGAGGACAAGGCGAGCATGTGGGTATTCCAACCAGTTACAAGGGCAAGAATGTGTGGAATTGTCCTTCCCTGCATTGTGATGTATATGCAAGGAATGGGCAAGTTACCGATCCCGTTGATACAGCCTGGCTGAGGCAGGGGATCTACAAGGTAACTCTTTGTTCCTCGGTGTAAACTACCCATTCTTGCTAGATGCACCAGAACCAGAAGCTGGCAACGCTGGCAACACATTTCCGCTGTTCAAGCCGGACAGTGTTTTTGCTGCACCAAACTACGTCAACCATATCCCACGTTTCCCAGATTGGTGCCGCATACCAGTTGATGGCGGTGCTTCTGTAGGCTCGACTTTTGTTTGGCGGGCATTGCGATGAATATGGCGATAACGTCTCGGAGTCCTTCGACAACTCAAACACAGTCGAGGGCGACGTGTCGCTGTTCCCGGCGGCTGCGTCGCCATTGGCGAAAGTTTGGAAGGAGCGCCCGGCTGATAGCCATCGGTGGACCTCATCACTCGGCGGCGTCGAGTAAGCTTGCTTCCCTCCTCTGTAATTTTTTGCGGCACCGCAACAAAGGAAAATCTAGGGTTTGGCAATATACAGAATTTCGATTTGATTTTCCTGTGGTTTTTTCGTAGCCTGGAGGATGAAGTGTGGGAAGTTAGGTTTCACCTAGATGGAAAAGATAATTTGGAGAGGAAACTAGGCAAATCTTACATTACCTATACCAATATGCTAGCAATGTTAGAGATACGGGGATATGGCCAAGGTTACAGCATGTACTATGTAAAACAAGAGGGAGCAGGCATAGAAGGGATGGCACTCATCAACAGCATGATTGACGTTGAAGAAATGCTTGAACTGTATAAGGATGCCGCATGTGTCTCCATTTCTGTAACCAAGGGTGAATCAGGTCTGACTGCAGATATAAACAGGAAACAATGTGAAGAACAAATTCCTATATCTGAAATAGGAGTGCCTGTTGTTTATTCAGTAGACATGCAAGGTGTGCTGACTACAAAATACCACTTAGTACATGCTATTCCTATATCTATAATGTATGAGGATTGTCTGTCGATTGAAAAAACCCAGGTTCCAGTGATTGCAAAAGGTTCAGATGATGATATGTACTCTAGCACCACCGGGTCACAAAGTTTTCAGACTCCGCCGAAGGATTCAGAGTACAGTTATGCAAATGTTGAGCATATTGATAACTTAGACAAAAAGAAGAGGAAACTTGATTCTCCATCTGAAGCCACGCCAACAAAGAGACCAAAACATACTGCAAGAGATCACCGCGAGCCTGTGGCACATTATAGACCAAAGAAGTTCAAACACCAATGCAAAGCAAAAAGACTGTACAACCTCCTAGTAACATCAAACAAATTTGCATCGTAAGTACTTTACCATGCACTGCATAATGTTCATATCTTCAACTTGTTAATTTTAACCTTTTGGATTTCCTTGCAGGACTGAGGTATTCAATGCACCAATTATGCACAAGGTTATTCCCGACTTCAATGTACCAAACGATGGGGCTGACATTGGAAGACAATTTAGTAGTGGTCGATTCTTGGATGGTACTACATTGGACTACATCATTGACGAGATGAGGAGTACCTCCGATTTGTACGCTACAGAGAACGAGTGTTGTTAAGCCCAGGATTTATAATGGTATGCATTGTAGTCAACAATATATGTTGCAAAGATAACAAAGTTGATTATATTGTACACTAACTACTGATATAATATATGTTTGCAACGAATGATGCAGCATGTTCTCCAGGTGGGTATTTGGAATCAGACACAAGAACAAATAGAAGATGCCTCCCAAAAAAGGGATCAAACATTTAACTACACAAAAGATTTCGATCTGCAAACTGCACTGGACACTTTCCCTGCATATGTTGACAAAGAAAAGAGCCTTCTTGACGCAAAACTTGTAAGCTCCCTACTTCTAAAGGTGCAATACAATTACAGCATACAGAACTACATTTTTCATCTTGCTCCTATATGTCCAATCTCCAAACAGATATTGATGCCGTACTTCAAAAGTTATCACTATACTTTGTATGTGATGAACAAATACAAAAAAGAGTTCGAAATATTGGACTCTAGAAACTATGCTGACACAAAGGGATGTAGTCCACTGTATACAAGGAGCACATACCATACGGAATGCGATATCATAGTAAGTATAAAATAATTTTCCATGCTTACAAAATAATAATATATGTTGTTGCGGATCATTAGTTTGGAATCATTTATTTCCTGATTCCTATAGATGGCAAGGATGGAACTTCACTGAAAACAAGATATGGTTTAGACGCATACAATGCAAGTAATCAACCAAAAAGATGGGTTTCCCTTGCAAACAAGCCAATATATATCAGATGCCCACACCAAGGAGTAAATCAGTGCGCATTTTACTGTCTGATGGGTGCGTACCTATACGATGGAAATGTTCTGTTGGGTAAAAATGAAGGATATCAGCCAATTCTAAATGATCATGTAAGTGTTATTGAACTACACATTGTTAGTAAGATACATTATTTATAATATATGCAGTAACTACTATTGTCTTCATCCATTGCAGCCCTTTATAGACAACATTAAAGCTGAGTATCTGTATATCTTAATATTCACCGTGCACAACAAGGCCAAATTGCCAGAAGAAATCCTAGCATTAAAACCTTCATGCTCATTTTATGAGTGAAGAAATCATAGTAAGAATGTTTATATGTTCAATACTATTTTTTTTCGTAAAACAATTAAATCTCTCATATATTTATTAATAACTTGTTATTCATTGTTGCCTACTATATTTTGAAGCATATCCCCTATGGTGAATGGTGGAGCACTACACATGAATCGTATGTGTCGGTTCATTTCCTCGAATACCTTTTGATGCTATTTTGGTTGCAAAAACTTGAATACATTGTGATGGTCTTAGATCTTAGTACTTGTGTTGGACCTTCATCGTGTAATGTATACCTATATCGTGTAGAACTTTCTATACACTATAATCCAGTTTTTTTTATTCATTTTACAAGCAACTACTTGTATTGAACTTGCCCTTTTATCTGGTGTTTACTGATGAGTCGCGTACTAGTGAATATGCTGCAGTATGTACTTTTATATCAAGTACTTATGTATCACAGAGCACCGAAAACTTCAGAAAACACGAATAAACACTATGTACTCCTGTTGATGACTAATATGTACTCGTGCATCGTTGACAACTGTACTCGACCCTTCTAGCACCTGTCCCTTCCCAAAGAAAACAAAACTTGCAGAAATCGTATAGAAACATTCATGTTCTCCTTTTGGTGCTAAACCTGTATTCATGCAAACTTCACGACTGTATTCGTCCCATGCACCTGTATTTTCCTAGAGAACACAAAACATACAGAAAAAATCACGTACTCCTATTAGTACAGAGGGTGTACTCGCGAAACAATCACCAATGTACTTGATACAGCTCACACCTGTCACTTCAGAGTGAACAAAAAAAACATGATGAAAAACATAGAGAAACAGTCTTGTTATCCTCTTTGGTGTCAAAAGAAGAATTCTTAAAACCCTCACAACTGTTCTCGAGACATTGTGACACCTGTATATTCAAAGAGAAAGCAAATCTTGCAGAAAACATGAAGAAAAACAGTCCCGTACTCAAGTTCCTGTAAAACCTGAACTCGTGCAACCTTCACAACTTCTCTCGGCAACTTGTGGCACCTGTATCTTCACAAAGAACCCAAATATTGCAGAAACCTTGCAGAAACACTCATGCACTCGACTTGGTGTCAAATCTGACCTCGTTCAGTCTTGACAACTGTACTCGAACCATTGTGGCGCCTGTACCTTCCCACGCATAACCAAAATCTTGCTCAAAACATGGAGCAACACACTTGTAATCAACTTGCTATCAAAGTTCAACTCGTGCAACCTTCACATCTGTACTCGACCCATTTTGGCACCTGTAACTTCGCAGAGAACCCAAAATTTGCAGAAAACATGGAGAAGCACTCTTGTACTCAACTTGGTGCCATTGCTGAACTCGTGCAACCTTTAGAACTGTACTCGACCCATTGTGGCACCTGTACATTTCCAAATAACCAAAAACTTGCAGAAATCATGGGGAAACACTCCTGCACTCCACTTCCTGTCAAAGCTGAACTCGTGCAACCTTCAGCGCTCTTCTAGACAAATTGTGGCACCTGTATCTTTCCAGGGAAACCAAAACATGCATAAAACGTGAAGAAACATTATGTATTTCACTCTACGTGAAACTGAACTCGTGCAACCTCCACAACTGTACTCAAGCCGCTTTGGCTCCTAATCCTTCACAGAAAACCTAAACATTGCTGAAAACCTAGAAAAACACTCATGTACTCCATTCGGTGTCAAAGATGAACTCGTGCAACCTTCACACCTATACTCGAATATTACTGGCACTTGTACCTTCCCAAATAACGCAAATCCTGCAGAACACATGGAGAAACACTCCTGTAATCCTCTTGGTGCCGTAGCTGTACTCACGCACCCTTCACCACTGTAATCTTAAAAAAAAAAGTCTCGCTGTACCAGTGCGCCAAGTGAACAAAAATAATGCTAAAAAAACAAACAGATGCATTCATGTACTCCTATTGCTGCCAAATCTGTACTCGTGCTCTCTTCACAACTATACTCGATGCAGCTTGCACCTGTACAGTCCCAGTGAAAGACAATACTTTCAGACCGTAATAATCACAGCACGAGCACTGTATCCCAGAATAAAAGCAAAGTAAAACTATAAACGTACTGATTCCTACCCGTAGAAACGAAAATTTGCGAAAAAAAAGAAGAGAAATCCCTATTCGTGTTTCCACCATAATCATAACCATACCACCGCTGTATCGTCTACTAAAATTTTGTGATCACATATACTCACAGAAATAGAAGCTACAATTTGAACAAAAACAAATAAAAACATCTGTACTTACGACCATTAAATTTTGTACGCCGAAATCAAAAATTAAATGTGAACAAATAAAAGACGGTGTACTTAAGTCATACATTACAGTCAATCATATGAATGATAACAGTATCAGCCAATCATATGAATGATAACAGTATCAGTCATACATTGTACATATATCCAGTAATATCGTATCCCTTGATTGCCCATTTTTTTCTAGGAATTTCAAAGCTTAGCCGTGCATCCAAGGCTGCATATTTGACCTGATCAAAGCTTAATTCGGGTCTTGCCCATCCTTCCTCTCTTATTTTCTTGCAAGAATCACCTTTCTTTTCCAAATTTGTCCCCAACACAGCATTTGACAGGTCATAGAGTGATGGTATTCTTTTATTCTTAACACCAGGATCTAATTTATGAATATTGATCATCTTCTGCAAGTCGAACGCACACTTGATGTTTAATCCGTAAGGCATCAGCATCCTGCGATCCATATCAATTGCTGCACCAAAGAACCAGATCTTCTCCGAGCTCAAGAATTTCTTTAACAAACATGGAACCTTTGTTGCCTGAAATATCTACGAAAATTCAAACTAAAGGTCAATGACGTATATAATTCGGAACAGTTGGTAAAAAACTTGTATGGTGTCATTTGTGATACCTGAAAAAGAATGATATCATTGGCAACACATAGCTGCAAAACTGCTGCACGTTGCCGTTTATCCTCTGGAAGAAGTTTCTGCTTGATTCCTTTCACTTTGTCAGTGAACTCGCAATCAAGACCAACGATCTTTGCGCTGGCGTCGCAAAGGAAATCTTTGGATACGCGGTAGATCCACTTCTCCATTGTTGCAGCCCTTGTAGTTACGGTGACCTTGAATTCCATTGAGAGATGCTCGAACGAATATACGGTGTCACTTGTTTGGGGCGCCATAAGGATGGGAGAAGAAAATGGTTGAAGTGATGGTTTTGATACCTGTCCACTTGGTTTGGGGTTCTATTTATACAGGATCAAGGCGGTGACGATGAGTGAGAACACATCACTGCCGAATTGTATACCCTCGTTGGAATGTGAACAGACTGATAACTTAATAGCGGATTAATCAGTAATAACTGTGGGTTAGACGTGCAGACGCAAAAGGGGCTTGAGAGCAATGAATTGCGAACAAGGAGGGGGTTATCATCAATTATGCCTACCCTACTATTGAGTTATCACCGTTGACCGATACAGTGGTGCCTTTTTATTTTTCTGCGCTCGTTGTGTTCGTACCACTGCAGTTGTAAGACATGCTTCACTTGATTCGGCCAGGCCATGTCTAGCAGGAAGCACCGTTTCAGTGTAGCATAGAGCATTTTTTGCCACATTGGATAAATATCAAACGAGTTATTTTTCACTTTTAGAATCACCGAGTAAATAATCTATATTTTGGATTTTTTACAAATGTTACATCGATTATAAATTTGACAAAAAAACCACCTGGTGCGACTACACATTGATGCATAATCAAAAAGTGAAAAACACCTGGTGCGACTACACAATGTACTTGACATGTTAAATAAAGTGAATTATGCATAATCAAAAAATATATATATACACAGTTGGCTATCAACAAATAAATATAAAAGTAAATGCGAGAGTTTGATGCATTTTTTCTAAATCAACAAACCGTTTTTCCCGAGCCTAAAAAAAGTGCCGGCAACAACATGCCGGCCCCTTCGCCTAACACGCGGATCAGGCGCGCCAGCGCCTCACGACGCAGGAAATTTTGGGCGTTGGAGCCACCTATCAGTAACGCTAGGGCGTCACGTGAGATATTTTCACCGACGACGCCGGGCCGGAAACTCTCCCGCATGCCGCGCATGAAATTCTACCGCTAGAACAACGCACGGGAGGTTTCCCGCCACGCCGACAGTCTATATTATCTCACCACCCCCGCCTCATTGGTTCAAACAACCCAGAAATAGAAAAAGATTCGATTCGTGGGATGACGTGGCGCTAGAGGGAACAGTAGGAATCATGGTGTCGGACCCACATCTCGCAAATAACGAGGAATGGGCGATGGCGGCGCCAGCGGCACCCGTATGTGCCGATGTCGCGAACGAGCGGCAACATCAGGTGGCGGGGCAATGGAAACGCAAGGAGACGCGGCCATTGCGGGACGCGCGGCGACGACAGGAGGAGGAGGAGGTTCCGCGGCGCGCGGCGGGAGGAAGAGGAGGAGCTGCTAGAGCGCCAGGAGGCACGGCGGTTGCGGGAGGCGGTGAACCAGCGCCGGTGCTAGGCGCGCCAAGAGCAAGGGTGGGAGGACTTTGCGCTCAGGCGGTTGTAGCAGGAGGAGACGCAACATCAGAATAAAGTATACGAGCGGCGGTGTTTGGTGCAAATGCAGCTCCGGCTACGAAGGCAGTAGTTGGATTTGCCAGAAAATATTATTCATCGATCCTGGATGACATTAAAATGAATCTACAAATATAAATATTTAGTTTATGTAAAAAATCCCATCGGGACCGCCAGTGTGGGAACAGCTCCCCCAAATAGAGGACGGCGTCCACCATACCGAAGTGCCAACACATCGTTCGACGTCTACTTGAGGTGCGCAGATGCTCTTACGTGGTAAATGAAATGTTTATATCACTTGTTATTACGAAGAAAAAAAAGATACAACGGGTGTGGGATAGAAGATGTTGTGACACAATTTACTAACAAATACATTCATTGTTACTAAACTTTGCAACAACACCTTATATCCATACACAGTTTTACCTCAACATAAATGACACGTGAGAGGAGTCGAACTCACAACCTGTGCACAATATCTTCGAACCACTAGGACACACGATTATGTGTGTTGCAATCCTTATCTAATTTATAAAATACTAGTACTTGTACTACGTACTCTTCCACCATTATTAAATTCTACTGACTGCCAAACAGGGTTAGGGTTAGTTTTATCCAGTCCTCCTGTTCGAACCAGGCGTCGTGGCAACTGCGTGTAATCAGCAGAAGACGGCGCAAAGCATAACAAAGCATCAACAACTGTCGAGCACTTACAAAATCAATCTTCAGGACTGCTGATCTACTATCAGTCCTCTCACCGCAAGCCTACCTGTACTGAGCACAAAATCCTCAAAGGAAATTTCGTGTCAATTTTGCTTTTCTGATCTTCAATTAGGCATCTAAACTGTGAAAGCTCAACATACATAGTTTCTAATCTGGAGAAAAGCTCAATATTGTTTGATATCATCAAGGCAAAGTAACAAATATTTACTCTTTATTTGCAACAAAATAGCAAATCCAAAAATATAATGTAAAAGATGTCAGTTCCAAAGTGGTCGCTAGGGCTCATCCTGTTAGACCAGCTTCGTAGGATAGCCGACGAACATAGGAAGCGTGAGGAGGAAGAAAAAATGGCGTACGACCGGAGACAGACGAAGCTGCGACAGAAGCTACTGTTCCTCCAGATCTGCTTGGCCTCACCGTGGGCGATCACCCAGATGGCGAAGTGTTGGCGTCCACAGTTGTCAGGGCAGGGCCTGGAGGAGCAAATTGCAACGGCAAAGGAAATGTTGGATCTCAGGGGTGAGGATGACCCAGCGCGAAAGATGGCGGTTAGAGGACTCAAGGATCTGGACGCGATTATGCCGTAAGGATCGTCGTGCCGGTGGGGAACCTGCTCTCACAGGCGAGTCATTTAACAGGATCTGTTTAGAAGTGGCTGTAATAAAAGATCTTACTATGCTTCCTATTACTATATGGTTTTGTTTGGATGATGCAGCTGTACTTGTGTTAAGGTAAGAGATGTACTCCACCATACTGGGACCTGTACCTACCCAGCGAAACCGAAAGATTGCAGATAAACAACAAAATAACCAGTTAAAAACAACAACATCTTGAATAACCAATAGCATGTTAAAGCTTACAATAGTGCCTTATTATAAGATTCTTCAATACAACCGAGACATAGGTACAAATAAGAATAAAACATCCTTCAAACAAACTTCAATACAATTTCAACACATTGTTTAAACAAAACAACTGCATTATAACTGATTTAGAATACTTCAACAGGAACACTTCTAAAGTTTTCGGACAATTCTTCATATCTAAAAGCCAAATCCCCACAATCCATCTGTCACGGTAGGAACAAACCACATAGGAGACTCCACAATATCACCCCAGCCAGCCTCAGCATATTGGAAAGAGGAGCCAATGCCAACTCCACCATTGAGTGACATCCTACACCAATCTGGAACAGGCTGTGGTACTTGGTGGAAACGCTTGTGAGTAGCAAACACACAGTCTGATGTGAAAACTGGAGCTGCATTGACATCGTTGAGACCAGCTACCTCAGGAGGACCAAGCAGAAACGGGTAGTTTATACGAAGAAACAAAGATGTGCCTTGCAGATCTTCAAGCCTTACCCAATTCGGTGTGACAGCATCATCACCATAAGAATCTCTAGCATAGACATGACAACGCATCGACGGGTAAATCAGTAGCTCCCTCCCCATATGATCGATCGGATTACCTTCACTGGGTTCACCATGACCTCTAACATTAATCCAAAGAATAGTGCCTTCATGCCCCGGAGAAAGGAACCACGTGCCGGGAGCAATGTTGTTGCCATCATGAACACCACCATGTAGATTTGGCTGCTCAACAATCTCCGGAGCAGCTATCACCTCGAGGAGCAAAGACCGGCACCTGTTTTTTTTGCTTAAACATGGTTAAGATAGATCGGATACTATATAACTAAGTTAAGAAAAACGTGATGCAAAAAATAGTATACAATAAGTGCAACAAAAAAAAACTATACCACCGAAATCAAAAACTCACCCCAAATAGTAGGATCCCAAACAAGGACATCCCCTCTGGGTGCAGTAACAGCGTAAATCCTACCACTGGTAAGAATGGCATCAACATACCTTGACGGTGCAAGGTAATCGTTGCGAAGGATCCTCCACTGTACGTCCCTACTACCACCACGCATGATTGCAATTATCTTATCAAACACTGCTATGACATAGTAGTTCCATTTGTTTCCAACCCTGTATGGTTCAAAGCTTATCCGAATCTTCAACAATCGCATGTGTGCCAAATCATACCGATACAAGAAAGGCCCATCGGAGCGATGCCAACGTTACGAACGGATGGCGGAGGGATCTCCTCGTCTGTGTAGACGTTGCGCAGACCACCGTGCTTGCTCCTGAACAACTGCAACCCATTCGCCATTTGAACCAACCCAGTGCTTGTCGCCTGGCCCGACCTGTGTACAAGGTACAAATGCTTTTGCGAAAGGAGCATCTAGTGGCATCAGTGATGCGTCAATACCCTGCGAATTTTTGAATTTTCTAGTATGAAATACAGTACACAAACATTTTCGTGCAATCCATGGAAAACAATGAATACCTGTTCAGTGCGATCAGCGGGCCATGAACTAGGATCAGAATGCAGCAGACAGGGCGATCCAAACGGGAACCTTCCATCCTCACGGATAGCATTGCGCATACCTGGCATACCTCGGGACATTCTGGCAACGGTGATGACGTCTGAGTGAGCGCTGATATGCATCAATGGACCAGAAGCGATCGCAGAAACGAGAGAGGAAGAACCTTGCTCCATTGATGATGATTGCAGATAAGAAGAGTGGATTTTCCTGTACGGCAGTATGTTGTTGCTTCTTACCGGATGATGTGATAGAGATACAAGGAAATGTCCAGAATATAAGAGGACTCGAGTTGGCAGTTAGTAGTAGCGGTTGCTAATTTTAGACCATGAAAAACACTTATGTGCCAACACCTATAAAACCGTCAAAAGTAGTGGGGGTGAAAGCGATTCTGAGGGATGAGGGGGTCGTCCATCAATTCCAAAAATAAGTTTAATACATAGCATTAAAATAATCCATTTCATGCTATGTAACTGTACTTACGCATCCATAGCATGCTATGCAACCATACTTATGCATCATGCTGCACAACATTACAGTGCACCTGCTGTACTCCATCAACAACATAAATGTACCTATGCAGCAAATCATTCAGTACTTATACATACTATGTATTAGTACTCGTGATTCTGATTGGACAAGATCTATAATCGCTCAACTGGGATCAGCTGTACTCTACCCTATTACCAATCGTACCTATCACATAGAACAGAAGAAACAAACGAAACAATCTGGTTCTCCTCTCCATGACAAAACTGTCCTCGATATAGTTGCAACACCGTACTCTACGCTATTACTAATCGTACCTATCCAACAGAACCGAAGAAACCAACTATACCAACGAAACAATCTCGTACTCTTCTCCATGCAAAGATTCGTACTCATTTCAGTTGCAACGCAAGACTCTGTGCTATCAACGCAGTATTCCGAGGAGACGGATGGGACATGAATGAGCTCCCCACAGTCTTCAGTCTGGAACAGTTTTCGGAACGACAGATTAGACTCGACGATTCCTCTCTCGAGGCAGATCGAACGACACTATAGCAAATGCCGTTCCGCATTCGCGGCGAAGATACTAGCAACGTGTCACGCTTCCTGCCACAAGCTACCGGAGGTACATGTGTAACATTGATTCAACCCATTACCAACAGTGCAGACATCGTGTTCGTGCCGCCATGTACTCGCGCATACAGCACAACCGTACTACATAATATCAGCAACATTATATATTACAGAAAACAGAAACCATCAACTAAAACCAAAATGGTACAGTACTTGAACTTCATGCCGCATCTGTAATTTCTCCAGCTGTAACCAAAACCGGAAGAAAAACCCTGGTAATACTATCCATTTTTTAAACAATGAATTAAATCGTTCGAGTATAACTGGCATTTTCGGAATTTCAACAAAACGCGCGCAACCCTGACGTCGTGGGACCCATAACATCAACCAATTCATCTTCTACATCTATATAGCCGTATTATGGCTAAAACCTACATACTCAACTCCAATCTCCTCAAACACCCACGGAAGAACTCAGGTCAAGGACAAGGTACAGGCCGAACCCGTACAAGAACTTGTCGGAGCATCAAGATAGCCTCCACTACTGCTCCATCTGAGGTTCGTTTCTTATCACGCAACAGACTACACTAGGATACATGAATTAGTTTTCTACCCACCTGTATTCCTTTTCTACAAATTAGAACACATAGACTATGCGGCAGCTCCCATTCCTTCTCCAGTCACCCGTCTAGCAAAAAGCGAGGACAAACCCTAGCGAGCCGCCAAACACCTATCCTCTCTACACTCCACTCCTCCCCATCAACCAGCGGTGAAGGAATCTGTGGAGATCTGAGTTGTTGCTGCGGCTGCTGCCCCATGCACGACCACATGGTAGGAAGCTAATCTTGCGGGGATTACAGTAGCTACTAACTCCCCCGACTCCGCCAACAACCCTTCAATCCGCGATGACGGGCACCTTTAGAGATCTGTGAGCTCGGGGACAGTATGGATTAATTCCATCTGCGTCTCTAAAGCAGACCTTTCGTTCTTAAATATTTACTTGCTTATTAGTCTGACTGTTGTAAACAATATTAGCTCTGTATTGCACTCTCTATCTGCAGATAAACACCTTATTAATCTAAGGCAGAACTACAGCCTTTTCTGTGAAACAATGAATAGAAACCAATAAAAATTCAAACAATTACCTTCACCCCCTACAGATACTGTCTTATTAATTTAAGACAGAAGTACAGCCTAATGCCTGAAAGTTGCTTTAATCCCCTGCAGATTGTTGCATTTCAATTTCAGAAGGAATAGCAAATCTCCGGTATGACAAGTCAACTGGAATCACGGTCTTTGAATGAAGGTAATGTATAAACTCATCCCTCAATGCCGAAACGTGTTACTGTTATGATTCATTTGAAGTCAAACCAGTTTAATTGTAAACCATATTAAAACAAAAAATATCAAAATTTCTAATATAATTTTTTTCTGGTGCTTACCGTCAGTGACAATGAGTTTACGATTAACTAAAACGTGTCTACAACTAAAATGTGCCTACATAAAACTATAGTAGCTTCAAACAATTATATTAAATTTTAAACACAATTTCCATGTATTAACCTTTGGATAGATGATTTCTGCGATATTATTGTAGCCACTATAAATCATGAGGAAGCTCCAATTGCCCCACTAAACTTGAAGCCACTGGCGGTTGTGTTCCCAGAAGAACAAGACAACATAAATGCAGTAAATGCAAATACACAGTCTAAAAGGAAAAATTGTGGAGCAAGAACAATCGCAGGTTCCTCTAAAAATATTGCAACAACAGTCAGACAGCCTCCCCGCAGAAACAGTTTGAATAGCATTGCAGGAAGAAAGCACAAGAATATATCATCAGAGAAAGAGGCAGCAATAATGGAAAAAGAAACTGCAAACATGTTAAAGAAGACTGCCGATATTGGTTCTAAAAGTCCAAGGAGAAGCAAACGATTGTCATCTACAAAAGAGACAGTAGTCACCAGCTCTAGCCAAAGTGCTCCAAATATCAATGGAAAAGAAAAAACACAGCCTACAAAAACTGCCAAAGAAGGAAAGAAATCAGAAAACGTCACATCAATAAGAAATTCGTCTCGCAATACCAAACATCACGCTGAGCATGACGACAACGAAGAGAACAACACCAGCGATGAAGGAAACGATGAATACAACAAGGTAAATATGAGTATTTTATTAGTACCTTGGATACAAAAAAATGCATTTATGATGTTGTTAAACATTTTTGTCTAACACAATTGATTTTAATCATGCAGAACATAACTGGAAATTCAGAAGATAAAAAAAAATAAAGCCAAGAAACAGGAAAAGGCAAGAAGGATTGCAAAAAAGGCAAAAATAAATTTTATGGCCAGAACAATCAACAAGACAGTTAGATGCTCACTTAAATAGCTATTCACCTGTGTTGAAATACTGAAGGAACGGCATATAAGAAGGCTTCGGGATGCAGGTTTGGGTCCTTTACTTGACAGCAAGATCAGGCAAAACATTAATATCCGACTTGCCTGCTTCCTTACGAATAGAATTGATCCAGCAACCATGACTCTGAATCTAGGAGTAGCAAACAAAGTAATTGAAATTACTTCTTGTGCTATCCATCTGCTGTTTGGGCTACCAGACGGTTCAAACACAGCTCCTAGATCATCAGAAAGTGGCAACGACAAAACATTGCATGAGTTGAAGATTGAGCTTGGCTTTAGAAAAAATGAGGATATAAATACTGATGACCTTCGCAAGGTTCTGACGCTGTTGGTTAAAGATGAAGTGAACGATGATTTGGCTCTGAAAGTATTTGTGTTGATAATGTACATGAAATTCATATGCCCTGGAACAGCTGTCCGTGTGTCAAGGGAGGCAGCAATGGTAAAAAATCTGGACATATCAAAGTTGAAGGACATGGATTTGTGTCAGTTGCTAGTAGATGAGCTCAAGAGAGCAGTCATCCAGTACAGAAAATCAAAATCAAAATGGATCACACGCTCGGGCTGCATCATAGCACCGGTCCTGTTATATCTTGACTGTTGTATGAAATAAGACCTTTCAGATCTTGATAAAAGAACACCTCGTACACACTTCATGGATTATGAAAAACTAAGGAGTATTGCTGCAGCAGACTATGCTAAAAAAGGCGGTGAAGACCCCAACACCTGGATATTTGGAAACTTACCTGTAAGAGAATTTCAATGACCCTTTTATCTTTTTGTTCATTATTTCTCGTACTGCACAAGCTAATACAATGTTTTCATTTTATCATTCATACAGTGGAAAGCACCAAATGACATAGTTTACTACCAGAAAAGGAATCCACTGAAGAGGATGTATCCGCATCATGAAGACCAAATGATGTCAGCAAAACGTACTTTCAGAGGCACAAGCATTCCAGCTGGTGGTTCCACTGAAGAAGAAAACACCAGTGTATCAGAAGAAACATTCGAACAGATTGACAACTTGCTGACTAGCGCGTACGACCTGTCACACAAAGTACCAACTACATTTGACCGCCTCAAAACTGGAACAGCTGATGAAAACCAAGCAACTACTGTCAAACAAATTTCTGACAACGAAGCTAAAGTTATAGAAAGTTTACAGAAAACAACATTTCATCTCAGACAAACTTTCGCATTGTTCAAGAAAGCACAGGATGAACGTTGCAAGCAAATTCAGCAAGATGAAAGGATAGCAAATAATGAGGTACGACAAAAGACATAATCACACTGGCAATTTTTTGTTGTATGTCTTCAAATTTAACAAATTGAGCTACATATGAATCATAATAAAATTTAAATACAAAAAAGCAGGTTGGCAACGAAGCTGCATCTCCAACTCAAGGAGGCACTGCAGAAAAAAACAAGAAGTGAAGAATGAAGAATGAAGAATGAAGAATTGAAGTCTAGAAGTTGGAGATCTGATGTTGTTTGCTTTTGTGTAGCATGCTTGCTCTTGTTTATTGATAAGGATTGAAACTTTCTATCTTGCAATGTGTTGCTGAAACTTCTTCTATTGTTTGGTCACACTTGTGTTGGTAAATTATTGAAACTTGATGTTTATCAGCTCTATGCTATATTGCTGAAACTTGGTGTACCTGTTTACTTGATGAAACGTGCTTTACCTTTTGTACCCATATTATTGTACCTTTTGCTTACATATTGTGCGCCAATGAAGAAACACCAGTATCAAATGCAATTCCAACTCCAACACTAAGTTCCATCTCTCCCTCAACTCTGCACTCCACAATCCTTGATCATGTACCTGCGCTATACAACTCTCTTGGTGAAAACGCTGTACTCATCTATTACTCACTCCTGTACTCCACAAACCAAACCTTCACCTATTGCAGCACAAGTTTTTGATCCTCTTGGTCCGGACGCTGTACTCGTCTCTCCGTCACCTCTGTACTCCACAATACTTGCACATGTAACTCGCTGCATAAAACAGAAATTGCTGCAGAGAAACAAAAAGAAACACGGTCCGTACTTCTACTGGTACGAACGCTGTACTAGTCTTTCCGTCACCTCTGTACTCCACAATCCTTGCACATGTACCTCCGCCAGACAAAACAGAAATTCTTGTAAAGAAACAAAAAGAAACACGATTGCGTGTTCCCCTTGGTACGGACGTTGTACTCGTCTCTACGTCACATCTATACTCCAGAGAATGATCCAGATAAACAAAGAGAAACAAGGTTAAGTGCTCCTCTTAGTGAAGACACTGTACTCGTATTTCCGACACTGCTGCACTCTATAAGACTTGCACTTGTACCTGCGCTGGAAAAGAAGGAATTTTTTCTTATTCCCTTTCATACCAGCGCTGTTGTCCTTCTTATTCTTGTCTTTTCGACAACAATCCCATCCACACATCTGAAACTAATGAACCACAACGTCCATAGCATACTGGAACATTATAATATATGTAAAGGGCAGTGCACGACAAAGCCCCGCAGTAGGTCCCGTATGTCATAGAGGCAGAATAGGATAAGTGTAAAAGAGAGTGGACGACAAGGACCCACGGTAGCTCCCGGATGTAATAGTGGTAGAATATAATAAACCTAAAAGAGAGTAGACGACAATGCCCCCAAGTAGGTCCCAAATGCATAGAGGCATAATAGAACAAATATAAAAGTGAATGGACAATAACACCCCGAAGTAGGTCAGAAATGTCATAGGGTAGAAACCACACCAAAACTACTCTTATTGGCTTCTAAAATCAACAGTTCCACACCAACCGCTTTGCAAGAATCCTCCTCCTTATCCAAAACAGGAAAAGAAAGCAACAACAGCAAGGGAGCATCGCCGGCATTTCCATCATAGCACACCAGCTGCAATTGGGAAAACTATCCCAGGTTTCGGATCCTTGGTATGTATATCTCCAAAACTTCTAGATCCGGTGAAAAATCCATGTTCCAAATAGATCAGTCGAATACCACAATAATACAGAAAATAGATCTAGGGTCTAGTGGAAAACAGTCTCACTACGCTTTTTTTCACACCTCGTGAATCAAGCACCAACTTGAAGTTCCGCTCATGGATCTGGTAGCAACAAACATTACAAACATACATCGTATTCCAGGTCAACCAAAAAAAAAAGCTAAAATATTCTAATACTCCACACTATGATGTTTAAATGACACCCACGGAAAGATATAACTATAAATCACATGAATTACATCATCGCTTCGAACTAAATTAAAAGAGAAATAAACTATTTATATACAAATTGTATTTGTTTGCATTCGTGAATAATCTGTAATTCTTTGGTCTCCAAAATGTATTGCAAGCATATGCAATTTGATGGTTACCTTCTTGTTCTAAACAGAAAATGCTTTCAAGACTGCAAGAGGCTGCACACAACAGGGCAAAGAAGTACGGATACTTGTACAGAAGCTGTCCAATATGCGAGTCCGACCCTTGATATGTCTCCGACGTATCGATAATTTCTTATGTTCCATGCCACATTATTGATGATATCTACATGTTTTATGCACACTTTATGTCATATTCATGCATTTTCTGGAACTAACCTATTAACAAGATGCCGAAGTGCCGCTGTCTTTTCTGCTGTTTTTGGTTTCAGAAATCCTAGTAACGAAATATTCTCGGAATCGGACGAAATCAACGCCCAGGTTCCTATTTTGCCCGGAAGCATCCAGAACACACGAGAACCGCCAGAGAGGGGGCACAGGCCCACCAAACCCTAGGCCGGCGCGGCCAAGGGGGGGCCCGCGCCCCCCTATAGTGTCGGCGCCCCTTCGACCTCCTGACGCCGCCTCTTCGCCTATATAAAGCCCCTGGACCTAAAACCTCGATACGGAAAAGCCATGGTACGAGAAACCTTCCAGAGCCGCCGCCATCGCGAAGCCAAGATCTGGGGGACAGGAGTCTCTGTTCCGGCACGCCGCCGGGACGGGGAAGTGCCCCCGGAAGGCTCCTCCATCCACACCACCGCCATCTCCATCAACGCTACTGTCTCCCATGAGGAGGGAGTAGTTCTCCATCGAGGCTCGGGGCTGTACCGGTAGCTATGTGGTTCATCTCTCTCCTATGTACTTCAATACAATAATCTCATGAGCTGCCTTACATGATTGAGATTCATATGATGATGCTTGTAATCTAGATGTCGTTATGCTAGTCAAGTGAATTTTACTTATGTGATCTCCGGAGACTCCTTGTCCCACGTGTGTAAAGGTGACAGTGTGTGCACCGTGTGGGTCTCTTAGGCTATATTTCACGTAATACTTATTCACCGTTATGAATGGCATAGCGACGTGCGTATGTATATCTCTGTAAGATTGCAATGTGTTTTGTATCACAATTTATCTATGTGCTACTCTAGTGATGTTATTAAAGTAGTTTTATTCCTCCTGCACGGTGTAATGGTGACAGTGTGTGCATCCGTGTTAGTACTTGGCGTAGGCTATGATTATGATCTCTTGTAGATTATGAAGTTAACTATTGCTATGATGGTATTGATGTGATCTATGCCTCCTTTCTTAGCATGAAGGTGACAGTGTGCATGCTACGTTAGTACTTGGTTTAGTTGTGTTGATCTTTCATGCACTCTAAGGTTATTTAAATATGAACATTGAATTGTGGAGCTTGTTAACTCCGGCATTGAGGGTTCGTGTAATCCTACGCAATGTGTTCATCATCCAACAAAAGAGTGTAGAGTATGCATTTATCTATTCTGTTATGTGATCAATGTTGAGAGTGTCCAGTAGTGAAAGTATGATCCCTAGGCCTTGTTCCTAAATACTGCTATCGCTGCTTGTTTACTGTTTTACTGCGTTACTACTGCTGCGTTACTACTGCTTGTTTACTGTCCTGGGCAAAGCACTTTTCTGGTGCCGTTGCTACTACTTATTTATACCACCTGTATTTCACTATCTCTTCGCCGAACTAGTGCACCTATTAGGTGTGTTGGGGACACAAGAGACTTCTTGCTTTGTGGTTGCAGGGTTGCATGAGAGGGATATCTTTGACCTCTTCCTCCCTGAGTTCGATAAACCTTGGGTGATCCACTTAAGGGAAAACTTGCTGTTGTTCTACAAACCTCTGCTCTTGGAGGCCCAATACTGTCTACAGGAAAAGGAGGGGGGCGTAGACATCAAGCTAATTTTTGGCGCCGTTGCCGGGGAGGAAAGGTAAAAGGCACTTATACTCCGGTTCCAGGTAACAGTACTCTTCTGGCGCCATTGTGTTTGTGCTCGAAGCTATTTCCTTTAGATCCTGCAATTGCAACTTTTTGTTTCTTGTTTACACTAGTTAGGCATAATGGAAAACAACAAAAATATGAGAGATCTTTATGAACTTTATCTTGAATTAGGACATGATGTGTTTGAAGAGAGAATTAAAAAACCCATGGAACTTCATATGCATGCTAATGGGAATGTTATTAATATGAATGCTTTGAACACTATTATTGCTAATGCTATGGAAAATTCTAAGCTTGGGGAAGCTGGTTTTGATGAGCATGATCTTTTTAGTCCCCCGGGCATTGAGGAGGAAATTTACTTTGATGATACTTTACCTCCTATTTATGATGATTATAATGATAGTAGTCTTTTGGTACCACCTGTTATGGAGGATAAATTTGATTATGATTACAATATGCCTCCTATATTTGATGATGAGAATAATAATAATAGCTACTTTGTTGAATTTGCTCCCACTACAACTAATAAAATTGATTATGCTTATGTGGAGAGTAATAATTTTATTCATGAGACTCATGATAAGAATACTTTATGTGATAGTTATATTGTTGAGTTTGCTCATGATGCTACTGAAAGTTATTATGAGAGAGGAAAATATGGTTGTAGAAATTTTCATGTCACTAAAACACCTCTCTATTTGCTGAAAATCTTGAAGCTGCACTTGTTTTATCTTTCTATACTTGTTGCATTATGCTTCTTGAACTTGTTTATTTACAAGATTCCTTTTCATAGGAAACATGTTAGGCTTAAATTTGTTTTCAATTTGCCTCTTGATGCTCTCTTTTGCTCCAACTCTTATTTCTTGCGAGTGCATCATTAAAACTGCCGAGCCCATCTTGATGGCTATAAAGAAAGAACTTCTTGGGAGATAACCCATGTGTTATTTTGCTACAGTACTTTGTTTTATATTTGTGTTTTGGAAGTTGTTTACTACTGTAGCAACCTCTCCTTATCTTAGTTTAGTGTTTTGTTGTGCCAAGTAAAGTCGTTGATAGTAAAGTTCATACTAGATTTGGATTACTGCGCAGAAACAGATTTCTTTGCTGTCACGAATCTGGGATGTTTTCTCTGTAGGTAACTCAGAAAATTATGCCAATTTACGTGAGTAATCCTCAGATATGTACACAACTTTCATTCAATTTGAGCATTTTCATTTGAGCAAGTCTGGTGCCTTGATAAAATTCGTCAATACGAACTGTTCTGTTTTGACAGATTCTGCCTTTTATTTCGCATTGCCAGTTTTGTTATGTTCGATGGATATTTCGATCCCATTGACTTTCAGTAGCTTTGGGCAATGTCCAGAAGTGTTAAGAATGATTGTGTCACCTCTGAACATGTGAATTTTTGATTGTGCACTAACCCTCTAATGAGTTGTTTTGAGTTTGGTGTGGAGGAAGTTTTCAAGGGTCAAGAGAGGAGGATGATATACTATGATCAAGAAGAGTGAAATATCTAAGCTTGGGGATGCCCCGGTGGTTCATCCCTGCATATTTCAAGAAGACTCAAGCGTCTAAGCTTGGGGGTGCCCAAGGCATCCCCTTCTTCATCAACAACATTATCAGGTTCCTCCCCTGGAACTATATTTTTATTCGGTCACATCTTATGTACTTTACTTGGAGCGTCTGTTTGTTTATTTCTATTTTTGTTTTGTTTGAATAAATGATTGTGTGGGAGAGAGACACACTCCGCTGGTTCATATGAACACATGTGTTCTTAGCTTTTAATTTTCATGGCGAAGGTTGAAACTTCTTCGTTAAATTGTTATATGGTTGGAATTGGAAAATGATACATGTAGTAATTGCTATAATGTCTTGGATAATGTGATACTTGGCAATTGTTGTGCTCATGTTTAAGCTCTTGCATCATATACTTTGCACCCATTAATGAAGAAATACATAGAGCATGCTAAAATTTGGTTTGCATATTTGGTCTCTCTAAGGTCTAGATAATTTCTAGTATTGAGTTTGAACAACAAGGAAGACGGTGTAGAGTCTTATAATGTTTACAATATGTCTTTTATGTGAGTTTTGCTGCACCGGTTCATCCTTGTGTTTGTTTCAAATAGCCTTGCTAGCCTAAACCTTGTATCGAGAGGGAATACTTCTCATGCATCCAAAATCCTTGAGCCAACCACTATGCCATTTGTGTCCACCATACCTACCTACTACATGGTATTTCTCCGCCATTCCAAAGTAAATTGCTTGAGTGCTACCTTTAAAATTCCACTCTTCACCTTTACAATATATAGCTCATGGGACAAATAGCTTAAAAACTATTGTGGTATTGAATATGTACTTATGCACTTTATCTCTTATTAAGTTGCTTGTTGTGCGATAACCATGTTCCTGGGGACGCCATCAACTACTCTTTGTTGAATATCATGTGAGTTGCTATGCATGTTCGTCTTGTCTGAAGTAAGGGAGATCTAACACCTTATGGTTAGAGCGTGCATATTGTTAGAGAAGAACATTGGGCCGCTAACTAAAGCCATGATCCATGGTGGAAGTTTCAGTTTTGGACATATATCCTCAATCTCAAATGAGAAAATTAATTGTTGCTACATGCTTATGCATAAAAGAGGAGTCCATTATCTGTTGTCTATGTTGTCCCGGTATGGATGTCTAAGTTGAGAATAATCAATAGCGAGAAATCCAATGCGAGCTTTCTCCTTAGACCTTTGTACAGGCGGCATAGAGGTACCCCTTTGTGACACTTGGTTAAAACATGTGCATTGCGATAATCCCGGTAGTCCAAGCTAATTAGGACAAGGTGCGGGCACTATTAGTATACTATGCATGAGGCTTGCAACTTGTAAGAAATAATTTACATGATACATATGCTTTATTACTACCGTTGACAAAATTGTTTCTTGTTTTCAAAATCAAAGCTCTAGCACAAATATAGCAATCGATGCTTTCCTCTTTGAAGGATCTTTCTTTTACTTTTATGTTGAGTCAGTTCACCTATTTCTCTCCACCTCAAGAAGCAAACACTTGTGTGAACTGTGCATTGATTCTTACATACTTGCTTATTGCACTTGTTATATTGCTTTGCATTGACAACTATCCATGACATATACATGTTACAAGTTGAAAGCAACCGCTGAAACTTCATCTTCCTTTGTGTTGCTTCAATACCTTTACTTTGAATTATTGCTTTATGAGTTAACTCTTATGCAAGACTTATTGATGCTTGTCTTGAAGTACTATTCATGAAAAGTCTTTGCTATATGATTCATTTGTTTACTCATGTCATTACCATTGTTTGGATTGCTGCATTCATTACATGTCTTTACAATAGTATGATCAAGTTTATGATGGCATGTCACTTCAGAAATTATCTTTGTTATCGTTTACCTGCTCGGGACGAGCAGGAACTAAGCTTGGGGATGCTGATACGTCTCCGACGTATCGATAATTTCTTATGTTCCATGCCACATTATTGATGATATCTACATGTTTTATGCACACTTTATGTCATATTCGTGCATTTTCTGGAACTAACCTATTAACAAGATGCCGAAGTGCCAGTTGCTGTTTTCTGCTGTTTTTGGTTTCAGAAATCCTAGTAACGAAATATTCTCGGAATCGGACGAAATCAACGCACAGGTTCCTATTTTGCCCGGAAGCATCCAGAACACACGAGAACCGCCAGAGAGGGGGCACAGGCCCACCAAACCCTAGGCCGGCGCGGCCAAGGGGGGGCCCGCGCCCCCCTATAGTGTCGGCGCCCCTTCGACCTCCTGACGCCGCCTCTTCGCCTATATAAAGCCCCTGGACCTAAAACCTCGATACGGAAAAGCCACGGTACGAGAAACCTTCCAGAGCCGCCGCCATCGCGAAGCCAAGATCTGGGGGACAGGAGTCTCTGTTCCGGCACGCCGCCGGGTGATACGCGTTCAACACGCGTCGGTTGGGAACCCCAAGAGGAAGGTGTGATGCGTACATCGGCAAGTTTCCCTCAGTATGAAACCAAGGTTATCGAACCAGTAGGAGCCAAGAAACACGTTGAAGGTTGATGGCGGCGGGATGTAGTGCGGCGCAACACCAGGGATTCCGGCGCCAACGTGGAACCTGCACAACACAACCAAAGTACTTTGCCCCAACGAAACAGTGAGGTTGTCAATCTCACCGGCTTGTCAGAACAAAGGATTAACCGTAATGTGTGGAAGAGGATTGTTTGCGTAAAACAAGAGAACAAGTATTGCAAAGTAGATTGTATTTCAGTAAAGAGAATTGGATCGGGGTCCACAGTTCACTAGAGGTGTCTCTCCCATAAGATAAACAGCATGTTGGGTGAACAAATTACAGTTGGGCAATTGACAAATAAAGAGGGCATGACCATGCACATACATATCATGATGAGTATAGTGAGATTTAATTGGGCATTACGACAAAGTACATAGACCGCCATCCAACTGCATCTATGCCTAAAAAGTCCACCTTCAAAGTTATCATCCGAACCCTCCAAAGTATTAAGTTGCAAAGCAACGAGACAATTGCGTTAAGTATGGTGCGTAATGTAATCAACAACTACATCCTTAGACATAGCATCAATGTTTTATCCCTAGTGGCAACAGCACAACACAACCTTAGAACTTTCTCACATCGTCCTGTGTCAATGCAGGCATGAACCCACTATCGAGCATAAATACTCCCTCTTGGAGTTACAAGCATCTACTTGGCCAGAGCATCTACTAGTAACGGAGAGCATGCAAGATCATAAACAACACATAGATATAACTTTGATAATCAACATAACAAGTATTCTCTATTCATCGGATCCCAACAAACGCAACATATAGAATTACGTATAGATGATCTTGATCATGTTAGGCAGCTCACAAGATCCGACAATGATAGCACAATGGGGAGAAGACAACCATCTAGCTACTGCTATGGACCCATAGTCCAGGGGTAGACTACTCACACATCACTCCGGAGGCGACCATGGCGGCGTAGAGTCCTCCGGGAGATGAATCCCCTCTCCGGCAGTGGTGCCGGAGGCGATCTCTGGATCCCCGAGATGGGATCGGCGGCGGCGTCTCTCGGGAAGGTTTTCCGTATCGTGGCTCTCGGTGACGGGGGTTTCGCGACGGAGGCTATTTGTAGGCGGAAGGGCAGGTCAAGAGGCGGCACGGGGCCCCACACCACAGGCCGCGCGCCAAGGGGGGCCGCGCCGCCCTATGGTTTGGGCGCCTCGTGGCCCCACTTCGTCTCCTCTTCGGACTTCGGAAGCTTCGTGGCAAAATAGGCCCCCGGGCGTTGATTTCGTCCAATTCGAGAATATTTCGTTACTAGGATTTCTGAAACCAAAAACAGCAGAAAACAAGAATCGGCACTTCGGCATCTTGTTAATAGGTTAGTTCCAGAAAATGCACGAATATGACATAAAGTGTGCATAAAACATGTAGATAACATCAATAATGTGGCATGGAACATAAGAAATTATCGATACGTCGGAGACGTATCAGCATCCCCAAGCTTAGTTCTGCTCGTCCCGAGCAGGTAAAACGATAACACAGATAATTTCTGGAGTGACATGCCATCATAATCTTGATCATACTATTTGTAAAGCATATGTAGTGAATGCAGCGATCAAAACAATGTATATGACATGAGTAAACAAGTGAATCATATAGCAAAGACTTTTCATGAATAGCACTTCAAGATAAGCATCAATAAGTCTTGCATAAGAGTTAACTCATAAAGCAATAATTCAAAGTAAAGGCATTGAAGCAACACAAAGGAAGATTAAGTTTCAGCGGTTGCTTTCAACTTATAACATGTATATCTCATGGATATTGTCAACATAGAGTAATATAATAGGTGCAATAAGCAAGTATGTAGGAATCAATGCACAGTTCACACAATTGTTTGCTTCTTGAGGTGGAGAGAAATAGGTGAACTGACTCAACATTGAAAGTAAAAGAATGGTCCTCCATGGAGGAAAAGCATCGATTGCTATATTTGTGCTAGAGCTTTGATTTTGAAAACATGAAACAATTTTGTCAACGGTAGTAATAAAGCATATGTATCATGTAAATTATATCTTATAAGTTGCAAGCCTCATGCATAGTATACTAATAGTGCCCGCACCTTGTCCTAATTAGCTTGGACTACCGGATCATCACAATGCACATGTTTTTACCAAGTGTCACAAAGGGGTACCTCTATGCCGCCTGTACAAAGGTCTAAGGAGAAAGCTCGCATTGGATTTCTCGCTATTGATTATTCTCAACTTAGACATCCATACCGGGACAACATAGACAACAGATAATGGACTCCTCTTTTATGCATAAGCATGTAACAACAATTAATAATTTTCTCATTTGAGATTGAGGATATATGTCCAAAACTGAAACTTCCACCATGGATCATGGCTTTAGTTAGCGGCCCAATGTTCTTCTCTAACAATATGCATGCTTAACCATAAGGTGGTAGATCTCTCTTACTTCAGACAAGACGGACATGCATAGCAACTCACATGAAATTCAACAAAGAGTAGTTGATGGCGTCCCCAGTGAACATGGTTATCGCACAACAAGCAACTTAATAAGAGATAAAGTGCATAATTACATATTCAATACCACAATAGTTTTTAAGCTATTTGTCCCATGAGCTATATATTGCAAAGGTGAATGATGGAATTTTAAAGGTAGCACTCAAGCAATTTACTTTGGAATGGCGGAAAATACCATGTAGTAGGTAGGTATGGTGGACACAAATGGCATAGTGGTTGGCTCAAGTATTTTGGATGCATGAGAAGTAATCCCTCTCGATACAAGGTTTAGGCTAGCAAGGCTTATTTGAAACAAACACAAGGATGAACCGGTGCAGCAAAACTCACATAAAAGACATATTGAAAACATTATAAGACTCTACACCGTCTTCCTTGTTGTTCAAACTCAATACTAGAAATTATCTAGACCTTAGAGAGACCAAATATACAAACCAAATTTTAGCATGCTCTATGTATTTCTTCATTAATGGGTGCAAAGCATATGATGCAAGAGCTTAAACATGAGCACAACAATTGCCAAGTATCACATTACCCAAGACATTTATAGCAATTACTACATGTATCATTTTCCAATTCCAACCATATAACAATTTAACGAAGGAGAAACTTCGCCATGAATACTATGAGTAGAAACTAAGGACATACTTGTCCATATGCTACAGCGGAGCGTGTCTCTCTCCCATAAAGTGAATGCTAGGATCCATTTTATTCAAACAAAACAAAAAACAAAAACAAACCGACGCTCCAAGCAAAGCACATAAGATGTGATGGAATAAAAATATAGTTTCAGGGGAGGAACCTGATAATGTTGTCGATGAAGAAGGGGATGCCTTGGGCATCCCCAAGCTTAGACGCTTGAGTCTTCTTGATATATGCAGGGGTGAACCACCGGGGCATCCCCAAGCTTAGAGCTTTCACTCTCCTTGATCATGTTGCATCATAGTCCTCTCTTGATCCTTGAAAACTTCCTCCACACCAAACTCGAAACAACTCATTAGAGGGTTAGTGCACAATAAAAATTAACATATTCAGAGGTAACACAATCATTCTTAACACTTCTGGGCATTTCATAAAACTACTGGACATTAATGGATCAAAGAAATTCATCCAACATAGCAAAAGAGGCAATGCGAAATAAAAGGCAGAATCTGTCAAAACAGAACAGTTCGTATTGACGAATTTTAAAATGGCACCAGACTTGCTCAAATGAAAATGCCCAAATTGAATGAAAGTTGCGTACATATCGGAGGATCATGCACGTAAATTGGCTTAATTTTCTGAGCTACCTACAGGGAGGTGGACCCAGATTAGTGACAGCAAAGAAATCTGGAACTGCGCAGTAATCCAAATCTAGTACTTACTTTTCTATCAAAGACTTTACTTGGCACAACAAAACACTAAACTAAGATAAGGAGAGGTTGCTACATTAGTAAACAACTTCCAAGACACAAAATAAAAACAAAGTACTGTAGGTAAAAACATGGGTTGTCTCCCATAAGCGCTTTTCTTTAACGCCTTTCAGCTAGGCGCAGAAAGTGTGTATCAAGTATTATCGAGAGACGAAGTATCAACATCATAATTTGTTATAATAATAGAATCAAAAGGTAACTTCATTCTCTTTCTAGGGAAGTGTTCCATACCTTTCTTGAGAGGAAATTGATATTTAATATTACCTTCCTTCATATCAATGATAGCACCAACAGTTCGAAGAAAAGGTCTTCCCAATATAATGGGACAAGATGCATTGCATTCAATATCCAAGACAACAAAATCAACGGGGACAAGGTTATTGTTAACGGTAATGCGAACATTATCAACTTTCCCCAAAGGTTTCTTTGTAGAATGATCAGCAAGATTAACATCCAGATAACAATTTTTCAGCGGTGGCAAGTCAAGCATATTATAAATTTTCTTAGGCATAACAGAAATACTTGCACCAAGATCACATAAAGCATTACAATCAAAATCTTTAACCTTCATCTTAATGATGGGCTCCCAACCATCCTCTAGCTTTTTAGGAATAGAGGCTTCGCGCTCTAGTTTCTCTTCTCTAGCTTTTATGAGAGCATTTGTAATATGTTGCGTGAAAGCCAAATTTATAGCACTAGCATTAGGACTTTTAGCAAGTTTTTGCAAGAACTTTATAACTTCAGAGATGTGGCAATCATCAAAATTCAAACCATTATAATCTAAAGCAATGGGATCATCATCCCCAATGTTGGAAAAAATTTCAGCAGCTTTATCACAGTGCAGTTTCAATAGCTTTAGCAGCTTTCTCGCTTTGCATTAGAAGTGGAAACATTGCTAACACCAATTCTTTTATTATTAATAGTAGGAGGTGCAGCAACATGTGTAGCATTAGCATTACTAGTGGTGGTAATGGTCCAAACTTTAGCTACATTCTTCTCTTTAGCTAGTTTTTCATTTTCTTCTCTATCCCACCTAGCACGCAGTTCAGCCATTAATCTTATATTCTCATTAATTCTAACTTGGATGGCATTTGCTGTAGTAACAATTTTGTTATGATGATTTTCATTAGGCAAAACTTTCGATTTCAAAAGATCAACATCAGCAGCAAGACTATCGACTTTAGAAGCAAGTATATCAATTTTCCCAAGCTTTTCTTCAACAGATTTGTTAAAAGCAGTTTGTGTACTAATAAATTCTTTAAGCATGGCTTCAAGTCCAGGGGTGAATTCCTATTATTGTTGTAAGAATTCCCATAAGAATTACCATAGCCGTTGCCATTATTATAAGGATATGGCCTATAGTTGTTACTAGAATTGTTCCGGTAAGCATTGTTGTTGAAATTATTATTTTTAATGAAGTTCACATCAACATGTTCTTCTTGTGCAACCAATGAAGCTAATGTAACATTGTTAGGATCAATATTAGTCCTATCATTCACAAGCATAGACATAATAGCATCAATCTTATCACTCAAGGAAGAGGTTTCTTCGACAGAATTTACCTTCTTACCTTGTGGAGCTCTTTCCGTGTGCCATTCAGAGTAGTTGATCATCATATTATCAAGAAGCTTTGTTGCTTCACCAAGAGTGATGGACATAAAGGTACCTCCAGCAGCTGAATCCAATAAATTCCGCGAAGAAAAATTTAGTCCTGCATAGAAGGTTTGGATGATCATCCAAGTAGTCAGTCCATGGGTTGGGCAATTTTTAACCAGTGATTTCATTCTTTCCCAAGCTTGAGCAACATGTTCAGTATCTAATTGTTTAAAATTCATTATGCTACTCCTCAAAGATATAATTTTAGCAGGGGGATAATATCTACCAATAAAAGCATCCTTGCATTTAGTCCATGAATCAATACTATTCTTAGGCAGAGATAGCAACCAATCTTTAGCTCTTCCTCTTAATGAGAAAGGGAACAATTTTAATTTTATAATGTCACCATCTACATCCTTATACTTTTGCATTTCACATAATTCAACAAAATTATTGAGATGGGCAGCAGCATCCTCAGAACTAACACCAGAAAATTGCTCGCGCATAACAAGATTCAGTAAAGCAGGTTTAATTTCAAATTTTTTTGCTGTAGTAGCAGGTGGAGCAATAGGTGTGCATAAGAAATCATTATTATTTGTGGTTGTGAAATCACACAACTTAGTATTTTCAGGGTTGGCCATTTTAGCAACAGTAAATAAAGCAAACTAGATAAAGTAAATGCAAGTAAACTAATTTTTTTGTGTTTTTGATATAGCAAACAGGATAGCAAATAAAGTAAAACTAGCAACTAATTTTTTTGTATTTTGATTTAGTGTAGCAAACAAAGTAGTAAATAAAACTAAGCAAGACAAAAACAAAGTAAAGAGATTGAGGAGTGGAGACTCCCCTTGCAGCGTGTCTTGATCTCCCCAGCAACGGCGCCAGAAAAAGCTGCTTGATACACGTTCAACACGCGTCCGTTGGGAACCCCAAGAGGAAGGTGTGATGCGTACAGCGGCAAGTTTCCCTCAGTATGAAACCAAGGTTATCGAACCAGTAGGAGCCAAGAAACACGTTGAAGGTTGATGGCGGCGGGATGTAGTGCGGCGCAACACCAGGGATTCCGGCGCCAACGTGGAACCTGCACAACACAACCAAAGTACTTTGCCCCAACGAAACAGTGAGGTTGTCAATCTCACCGGCTTGCTGTAACAAAGGATTAACCGTATTGTGTGGAAGATGATTGTTTGCAGAAAACAGTAGAACAAGTATTGCAGTAGATTGTATTTCAGTAAAGAGAATTGGACCGGGTCCACAGTTCACTAGAGGTGTCTCTCCCATAAGATAAACAGCATGTTGGGTGAACAAATTACAGTTGGGCAATTGACAAATAAAGAGGGCATGACCATGCACATACATATCATGATGAGTATAGTGAGATTTAATTGGGCATTACGACAAAGTACATAGACCGCCATCCAACTGCATCTATGCCTAAAAAGTCCACCTTCAAAGTTATCATCCGAACCCCCTCCAGTATTAAGTTGCAAAGCAACAGACAATTGCATTAAGTATGGTGCGTAATGTAATCAACAACTACATCCTTAGACATAGCATCAATGTTTTATCCCTAGTGGCAACAGCACAACACAACCTTAGAACTTTCTGTCACTGTCCCAGGTGTCAATGCAGGCATGAACCCACTATCGAGCATAAATACTCCCTCTTGGAGTTACAAGCATCTACTTGGCCAGAGCATCTACTAGTAACGGAGAGCATGCAAGATCATAAACAACACATAGATATAACTTTGATAATCAACATAACAAGTATTCTCTATTCATCGGATCCCAACAAACGCAACATATAGAATTACAGATAGATGATCTTGATCATGTTAGGCAGCTCACAAGATCCGACAATGATAGCACAATGGGGAGAAGACAACCATCTAGCTACTGCTATGGACCCATAGTCCAGGGGTAGACTACTCACACATCACTCCGGAGGCGACCATGGCGGCGTAGAGTCCTCCGGGAGATGAATCCCCTCTCCGGCAGGGTGCCGGAGGCGATCTCCTGGATCCCCCGAGATGGGATCGGCGGCGGCGGCGTCTCTGGAAGGTTTTCCGTATCGTGGCTCTCGGTACAGGGGGTTTCGCGACGGAGGCTATTTGTAGGCGGAAGGGCAGGTCAAGAGGCGGCACGGGGGCCCCACACCACAGGGCCGCGCGGCCAAGGGGGCGCCGCGCCGCCCTATGGTTTGGGCGCCTCGTGGCCCCACTTCGTCTCCTCTTCGGACTTCTGGAAGCTTCGTGGCAAAATAGGCCCCTGGCTTTGATTTCGTCCAATTCCGAGAATATTTCGTTACTAGGATTTCTGAAACCAAAAACAGCAGAAAACAGCAACTGGCACTTCGGCATCTTGTTAATAGGTTAGTTCCAAAAAATGCACGAATATGACATAAAGTGTGCATAAAACATGTAGATAACATCAATAATGTGGCATGGAACATAAGAAATTATCGATACGTCGGAGACGTATCACCGGGACGGGGAAGTGCCCCCGGAAGGCTCCTCCATCGACACCACCGCCATCTCCATCAACGCTACTGTCTCCCATGAGGAGGGAGTAGTTCTCCATCGAGGCTCGGGGCTGTACCGGTAGCTATGTGGTTCATCTCTCTCCTATGTACTTCAATACAATAATCTCATGAGCTGCCTTACATGATTGAGATTCATATGATGATGCTTGTAATCTAGATGTTGTTATGCTAGTCAAGTGAATTTTACTTATGTGATCTCCGGAGACTCCTTGTCCCACGTGTGTAAAGGTGACAGTGTGTGCACCGTGTGGGTCTCTTAGGCTATATTTCACAGAATACTTATTCACTGTTATGAATGGCATAGTGAAGTGCTTATTTATATCTCTTTATGATTGCAATGTGTTTTGTATCACAATTTATCTATGTGCTACTCTAGTGATGTTATTAAAGTAGTTTTATTCCTCCTGCACGGTGTAATGGTGACAGTGTGTGCATCCGTGTTAGTACTTGGCGTAGGCTATGATTATGATCTCTTGTAGATTATGAAGTTAACTATTGCTATGATGGTATTGATGTGATCTATGCCTCCTTTCTTAGCATGAAGGTGACAGTGTGCATGCTACGTTAGTACTTGGTTTAGTTGTGTTGATCTTTCATGCACTCTAAGGTTATTTAAATATGAACATTGAATTGTGGAGCTTGTTAACTCTGGCATTGAGGGTTCGTGTAATCCTACGCAATGTGTTCATCATCCAACAAAAGAGTGTAGAGTATGCATTTATCTATTCTGTTATGTGATCAATGTTGAGAGTGTCCACTAGTGAAAGTATGATCCCTAGGCCTTGTTCCTAAATACTGCTATCGCTGCTTGTTTACTATTTTACTGCGTTACTACTGCTTGTTTACTGTCCTGGGCAAAGCACTTTTCTGGTGCCGTTGCTACTACTTATTTATACCACCTGTATTTCACTATCTCTTCGCCGAACTAGTGCACCTATTAGGTGTGTTGGGGACACAAGAGACTTCTTGCTTTGTGGTTGCAGGGTTGCATGAGAGGGATATCTTTGACCTCTTCCTCCCTGAGTTCGATAAACCTTGGGTGATCCACTTAAGGGAAAACTTGCTGTTGTTCTACAAACCTCTGCTCTTGGAGGCCCAACACTGTCTACAGGAAAAGGAGGGGGGCGTAGACATCAACCCTCACTACCAGGTTTCAAATAATCAAATTTAATGCTTTGTTCCACAAAAAATATTTTACTGATCAAGTACAATGAAAGTTGACCTAAATTCAATTTAAATATGATTTACAATGAATGAATTAATAATTGAAATGTCATCTCTAGGAAACACTGCTTGCAAAAATTCAGGAGATTGCGCAATCAAGAGCCGAGGAGTACGGATACTCGTGCAACAACTATCCAACATACAAATACGACCCTCAAGACCAGGTTTTCAAATAATCATAATTTAATGCTTAGTTGCGTAGAAACCATATTATTTCATGCCATGCAATGAAAGTTGATTTAAATTTATCTAAATCTTAATGCATCTAAACTATATGATCTGCAAACAATGAATCGTCATATTTAGGAAATTCAGGCAACAGGTAATCAGGGTACAACCAACACTGCCATTGAAAAGAGCCAAAGCAGTGATGAAAGTGACAACAGCACAGACAAAGGTGTTGATAGAGATATTGATGAAAGTTATGCAAAGTTTATCTCAGATATGCGCAAAATAACTGTTAGAGGTACATATATTAGCAACTAAAACAGTAAACATTACAGTCAATATATAGTTTCTAAAAAATAATACCTCTTGATTGTAGGACCTGGACTGTATGGAGACGAAAATTTTGACGAAGCATGCGTCTTTGGAAACCACGTGGAGATGAATTACAATCAAGTACTCGACCTAATAAATGAAGTCATCACGGACCAGACACCAGCTATTAAACATTATATTTGCACCATGACTAAATCATTTGTTACAAGAGGCATATGTAAGATGGTAAGTTTATATCGACAATTATATTAAATACTTACTGTCTACATAACAAGAAAACTTCTGACGTAGTGTACCACAAAACTAATAATGGTTCGTTAATATCTTTTTAGGAATTTTCAGAAGAATTCACTACTGAACACATTTGGGGATTCATACAAGAACCTGTTAAAGTTCTTTGTCAATTGCACATCGAGTCACATTACAATGTATGCTACCATGAAGATGGATAAGAATGGGAAAGCTATGATAAAGAAAGGTTTCCCAGATATAGTTCAAGAATTTTACCTGAAAGAAGGAGACATTTGCTCATTTACCTTCAAAGATGAAAGAGGATCTCCATTCTTACATGGCAGTGCCTGGCTCAAGCTTGTCATAACAAAGCTAAAAAGTGAGGCATAAGTTAAAATAAGTACAATGTGTCAGTACTGAAACATTGTGAACCACGCAATGAATTACGTACAAGTATTTCTATTTGGTTATTAGTTAATTCTACTGTCATGTGTACATTTCAATATTTTATAAGTAATATTTGAGACACTCATCGAATTTATTCACACTGTAATGTTAGTGCTAGTGTCATGTGTCTGAAATTCTATTGTTTCGAACTGTACTCGACTCGTCATCACCGCTGTACTCGACAAGCCTTTGCACCTGTAACTACACTAGAGAAAAAGGAAAGAGACACAGTCCTTCCTGTACTCCTCTTCCTACCTAAGTTGTACTCGACTCTCCGTCACCGCTGTACTCGACACGCTTTTACACCTAACCTGCGATAGAGAAAACGGAAATAATGTACTCCTCTTGGTGCGACACATGTACTCGCTTTGCCATCACCGCTGTACTTGACACGCATATGAACCTGTACCTGCGATTAAGAAACACAGACTTGTACTCATTTTGATGCGAAACCTGTACTGGATTATCCGTCATCGCCGTACTCAACACCCTTTCGAACATGTACCTGCGCTAGAGGAAACGGAAAATCTCTCCAGATAAATCGGAAGAGAAACACAGTACCGTACTCCTCTTCATACCTAATCAGTACTCGTCCCTACGTCCTGGATGTACCTCACAGCCCTTCGAACATGTACCTACGCTAGAGAAAACAAATGGAAATCTTTCCAGACAAACAAACAGAGAAACGACCTCGTACTCCTATTGGTTCCTACGATGTACTCGTCTCCACGTCGCGGATGTACTTCACGAGCATTTCACCTGTACCTGCGCTAGAGGAAAAGGAAACCTCTCCAGATAAATCGAAAGAGAAACACAGTACCGTACTCCTCTTCATACCTAATCAGTACTCGTCCCTACGTCGTGGATGTACCTCGCAGCCCTTCGAACATGTACCTACGCTAGAGAAAATCAAACAGAAATATCTCCAGAGAAACAAACAGAGAAACGACCTCGTACTCCTCTTGGTTCCTACGATGTACTCGTCTCCACGTCGCGGATGTATTTCACGAGCATTTCACCTGTACCTGCGCTAGAGGAAAAAGGAAACCTCTCCAGATAAATCGAAAGAGAAACACAGTACCGTACTCCTCTTCATACCTAATCTGTTATCGTCCCTACTTCCTGGATGTACCTCGCAGCCCTTCGAACATGTACCTACGCTAGAGAAAATCAAACGGAAATCTTTCCAGAGAAACAAATAGAGAAACGACCTCGTACTCCTCTTGGTTCCTACGATGTACTCGTCTCCACGTCGCGGATGTACATCACGAGCCTTTCACTTGTACCTGTGCTAGAGGAAACGGAAATCCCTCCAGACAAATCGAAATAGAAACACAGTAACGTACTCCTCTTCATACCTAATCTGTACTCGTCCCTACGTCCTGGATGTACCTCGCAGCCCTTCGAACATGTACCTACGCTAGAGAAAATCAAACGGAAATCTTTCCAGAGAAACAAACAGAGAAACGACCTCGTACTTCTCTTGGTTCCTACGATGTGCTCGTCTCCATGACGCGGATGTACTTCACGAGCATTTCACCTGTACCTGCGCTAGAGGAAACGGAAATCCCTCCAGACAAATCGAAATAGAAACACAGTAACGTACTCCTCTTCATACCTAATCTGTACTCGTCCCTACGTCCTGGATGTACCTCGTAGCCCTTCTTACATGTACCTATGCTAGAGAAAATCAAACGGAATTCTTTCCTTAGAAACAAACAGAGAAACGACCTCGTAGTCCTCTTGGTTCCGACGATGTACTCGTCTCCACGTCGCGGACGTACTTCACGAGCCTTTCACCTGTACCTGCGTTAGACGAAATGGAAATCTCTCCAGACAAATCGAAATAGAAACACAGTAACATACTCCTCTTCATACCTAATCTGTACTCGTCCCTACGTCCTGGATGTACCTCGTAGCCCTTAGAACATGTACCTACGCTAGAGAAAATCAAACGGAAATCTTTCCAGAGAAACAAACAGAGAAACGACCTCGTAGTCCTCTTGGTTACGACGATGTACTCGTCTCCACGTCGCGGACGTACTTCACGAGCCTTCCACCTGTACCTGCGTTAGACGAAACGGAAATCTCTCCAGACAAATCGAAATAGAAACACAGTAACGTACTCCTCTTCATACCTAATCTGTACTCATCCCTACGTCCTAGATGTACCTCGTAGCCCTTCGAACATGTACCTACGCTAAAGAAAATCAAACGGAAATCTTTCCAGAGAAACAAACAGAGAAACGACCTCGTAGTCCTCTTGGTTACGACGATGTACTCGTCTCCACGTCGCGGACGTACTTCACGAGCCTTTCACATGTACCTGCGTTAGACGAAACGGAAATCTCTCCAGACAAATTGAAATAGAAACACAGTAACGTACTCCTCTTCATACCTAATCTGTACTCGTCCCTACGTCCTGGATGTACCTCGTGGCCCTTCGAACATGTACCTACGCTAGAGAAAATCAAACGGAAATCTTTCCAGAGAAACAAACAGAGAAACGACCTCGTAGTCCTCTTGGTTCCGACGATGTACTCGTCTCCACGTCGCGGACGTACTTCACGAGCCTATCACCTGTACCTGCGTTAGACGAAACGGAAATCTCTCCAGACAAATCGAAAGAGAAACACAATAACGTACTCCTCTTCATACCTAATCTGTACTCGTCCCTACTTCCTGGATCTACCTGACAGCCCTTAGAACATGTACCTATGCTAGAGAAAATCAAACGGAAATCTTTCCAGAGAAACAAACAGAGAAACGACCTCGTAGTCCTCTTGGTTCCGACGATGTACTCGTCTCCACGTCACGGACGTACTTCACGAGCCTTTCACCTGTACCTGCGTTAGACGAAACGGAAATCTCTCCAGACAAATCGAAATAGAAACACAGTACCGTACTCCTCTTCATACCTAATCAGTACTCGTCCCTACGTCCTGGATGTACCTCACAGCCCTTCGAACATGTACCTACGCTGAAGAAAATCAAACTGAAATCTTTCCTTAGAAACAAACAGAGAAACGACCTCGTACTCCTCTTGGTTCCGACGATGTACTCGTCTCCACGTCACGGACGTACTTCGCGAGCCTTTCACCTGTACCTGCGTTAGACGAAACGGAAATCTCTCCAGACAATAAAAGGAAAGATCAAACATAAATATTTCCAGAGAATAACAGACCTGTACTCGACTAGCCGTCAACGCCGTACTCCACACCCCTTCGAACATGTACCTGCGCTAGAGAAAACGGAATTCTTCCTTCCTACCTAGGCTGTACTCGTCTCTACGTCGCGGAAGTACTTCAAAAGCCTTGCATCTGTACCTGCGATAGAAAAAACGGAAATATTTCCAGAGATTAAAAGAGAAAACAGAAATATTTACAGACAATTAAAGAGAAAACGGAAATTTTTTCTAGATAAATAAAAGAGAAAATCAAACGGAATTCTTTCCTTAGAAACAAACAGAGAAACGACCTCGTACTCCTCTTGGTTCCGACGATGTACTCGTCTCCACGTCGCGGACGTACTTCACGAGCTTTTCACCTGTACCTGCGTTAGACGAAACGGAAATCTCTCCAGACAAATCGAAAGAGAAACACAGTAACATACTCCTCTTCATACCTAATCTGTACTCGTCCCTACTTCCTGGATGTACCTGACAGCCCTTAGAACATGTACCTACACTAGAGAAAATCAAACGGAATTCTTTCCAGAGAAACAAACAGAGAAACGACCTCGTACTCCTCTTGGTTCCGACGATGTACTCGTCTCCACGTCGCGGATGTACTTCACGAGCATTTCACCTGTACCTGCGCTACAGGAAACGGAAATCCCTCCAGACAAATCGAAAGAGAAACACTGTAATATTTCCAGAGATTAAAAGAGAAAATCAAACAAAAATCTTTCCAAAGGATAAAAATACAAAAATAGAAAAAAAAGAACAACAGATTGATGCGCCGAAGGCGCCTTGATACGAGGCGAAGCCGAGCCGTAGCAATCGCTTCGACATATGGGGGTAACGACAAACGGGGACAACGACATATGTCATCCATTCATTATGTTTATAAATGTTTGATGTGCCGAAGGTGCCTTGATACGAGGCGAAGCCGAGCCGTAGCAATCGCTTCGACATATGGGGGTAACGACAAACGGGGACAACGACATATGTCATCCATTCATTATGTTTATAAATGTTTGATGTGCCGAAGGCGCCTTGATACGAGGCGAAGCCGAGCCGTAGCAATCGCTTCGACATATGTCTTCTTGTAGGTGTATTCTTCTAGCACTCTGTTGGAATTTAAAAAAAAAAGTAAGTTGAAAGTGCTACCCCCCTCCCATTAATTCCCCAGAAAACTCACAACCCGGAAATACAAAGGGAAAAAGCCAAAAAGGAAGTCCCGCCCAATTTTTTAAAAACTAACAGCGCGCGTAAAGGAAAAAAAAACGCTTAACGGGTCCGCATAGTGTTAAAGGGTCTACCGGAGCGTAAAGGGAAAAAACCCAACCCGGAAAACGGTTCGCGTCTTTTTCTGGGGACACGGTCCGCGCGCGACACGTGTAGACGCCAGAGCGCACGCGCGGGATGGCTTTTTCCCTTCGTAAAGGTCGGTCTCTAGCTAGTCGTACCCTCGTGTATCCGGGCCCCTTTGACCTGCGCCCTGATCGGGGGCGCCCAACCCGTTATGGTTGGTGGGCCCCTGTCGCCAGCGCTATAAAGAGAGGTGGGGGCCAGCGGCTCGCGGTACGAGGTTCACCGCGTTTGCCGTACGCCCCACCGACATACCAATCCGCTCTAGGGTTAGCGCTGAGCCGACGGGAAGCTCCACCGCCGCCACCGCTCATTCACTCCATCCGTCGCCGCCACCATGTCGGCGTCCGACGGTTCGACCTCCAAGGGAGAAGGTAACCATCTGTGTACTCTCGATCCCTCTCCATCTCTCTCAGTACACTGTCAAATCCTTTACAGAAATAGTAGTACCCGCATTAGATCTACCCTAGATGATCCTAGCACTTTAACATTGGTATCAGAGCAGTACTAGTGTGTAGATCTCATGTTTTTCGGGTTGAAAAGAAACAGGCTCCCTCCGACCAAAGTAAAGTGCAACCGGCCGAGGCCCATCTCGCCGGCACAGTTAGCGCCGCCGCAAGGCCGCGCCGCTCCTCTCGATCCCGATGCGCATCGGCATGCCGAGGCACCGGGAAGAAGAGCCACTCCACTTGCGCAAGCAACGCGGGGCAAAGAAAAGAAAAGCTCACCGGCTTACCGTGCTGTCGTTCACGGTCGCCGGCAAAGAAAAGGAGCGCCGCCTCTGCTCCGCTTGACAGCTACGCGCCCACCATCGGGTGCACGCGCCGCCGGCAGGAGGTGCAGGGGGGCGCCGCCGTGTCTTCTCCGCCGTTGGCCATCGGGTCTATGGGTGGTGGAGGCAGAGAAAGCAAAGAAAATGGGGAAACTGCGTCCCCATCGACAAAGAGTCGCCGGCTGCTGCACAGGAGTGGGGCGTGCAGCGCGTGGCTGTTGCCGCCATCACCGGCAGAGTGAGCGAGGTGGGGCAGGAGCGGGCTGCTGCCGCCGCCGCCGGCCGTCGCCGGCTGCTGCTCAGAACCAGAGCCGCGCGCGCGGGCGGGAGGTGAGCCACCGCGCCGCCGCCGGAGAGATGAAAAGAACAGGCCGGGGGCAAAGTGCGGCTAGGGTTAGGGTTACGGGTTCGGCCGTCGCCTTTATACCTGCCGAAATCGAAGGGCCGCCGTCGATCGAATTGGACGGCAGGATGGAGCCACGTCGGCGCGTGGAGGACGCGTCTGGCGGCCGCGTGGTGGCCGCGTTAGCGAGCCTCGCCGCGTGCGGGCCGTGTCTGCGGCCGCGTGGGCGCCGCGTCCGTCAGCCGTGTGGGCGGCGCGTTGCTGCGTGTCGCTCGCCGCGTGCGGGCCGCGTGGGCCGCCACAGTAACAGTCTGTTTTTACAGTTTTGCACAGTTTTATTAATTACAGAGGCAGTTTTAGGCAGTTTTGGGTCATTTTTGGCCAAAATTTTGTCTAGTTTTTTTCTGAATAAATAGGACCAACGAAATATTTGTTCAGAAATTAAAAAGTAAAGGAAATGTCTCTGTAAAGTTCAAAGTTTAAAGTTTAAATTCATAGTTTCCGCTGCAAATAGTAAAAAAGAAGCATTTTTTAAATGCAAAATGAAAAGTAGTTATTGTGACAATTATGGTTCTGTTATTTTTTGACCAACATTATTAATGACATGACCATGTTTTGTTGCAATGATATGTGCATTTATCTCTATTTCTGCCCAACGGTGATATAGTTTTATTTGCATTAACAGTTGCATGTTTTAATTCGGACCAACGTTGGATTATAATTTGCAATTGTACTGTTCTCACTTCTTTGTGGTTTTCAGGAGGGTTCTACTTGATGAGCTGCATCAAGGATGTTCCCACCCTTAGAGGGGATAACTACATAGAATGGAGGAAGAAGGTGGATTTCGCCTTCGTGTGTGCTGAGGTGGACTGGGTGGTTGACACACCGCAGCCCATCAAGCCTGCTGACCCCGTCAGAGCTGACGGGGATACCGATGATGCATGGGCTCAAAAGAAAAGGGACCATGCTCCTGTGGAGATGTCCTACGCCTTAGAGAACAGAAAGTGGCAGACTGCCAACAAAAAGTGCATGGATTTCATAAAGAATACAATTGAGAACGCCATAGTGGGCTCAATTACAGAGTGTGCTTCCGCTGGGGAGTACCTAGAAAAGATAAAGAGCCAGTTCACTGGTTCTTCAAAGACATATGCAACCCAGCTGTTTGCATTGGTGTGACAGAAAAGTATACTGGAGGTGCACATGGCATCAGGGAGCACATCCTCAGGATGAGCAACATGGCTGCAAAGCTGAAGCCCATGGATGCTGACCTAGAGCTGAAGCCTGCACTTCTGGTTCACTTGGTGATGGCTTCATTGCCACAACAGTTTGACAACTTTGTCATCAATTACAACATGAGCCCTGAGAAATGGGACATTGAAAAGACCATTGCCATGTGTGTGCAAGAGGAGGATAGACTCAAGGCACAGAATGGAGGTACCATCAATTATGTGAAGGACAATAAGAAAAGGCCCTTCACACCAAGCAACAATGGTTCTCCTTCAAAGCAATATGGTAAAGCCCCAATGCAGCATCGGCGAAGTTCCAGCCTGCACCATTGCCGGTGAACAAAGATCGGTGTCTTCACCGTCGAAGATCGGGCACTACAAGAAAGATCGCCTCTGCTTTTACGAAAGAACTAATGGCAAAGAAAGGTAACAATTTAGTTTCCTTTGTAAATGAATCCCTGTATACACAGTTTCGAAATCTACTTGGTGGATTGATTCAGTGCAATCGTTCATGTTGCAAATTCTTTACGAGGATTCCATTCGACGAGGACTACGAAAGAGGCGAAGGATGCGTTGAAGTCGCGAATGGAATTCAAGCGAAGTTGAAGCTGTTGGCGACGTCCTCTTGGAGCTAGCCGATGGCTTGACTATTCTCGCTTAGAGATGTCTTATTTGTTCCTTCCATACATAGAAATTTAATAAGTGTATCGCGCTTAGATAAAGACAGTTATCAATGTTATTTTGGACATGGCAAATGTGCCATATGGTGTAATAATTCTTATGTTGGGGTTGCTATAGTCCATGATGAGCTTTATTTATTGTCCTTGCGTGAAAAAGTAATGTCTGTGTGTAAAGTGAATGAACAAATATCCTCGTCGGAAACAGAAGGAAAGAAAAGAAAAAGAACTGATGAATCATCGAAATTATGGCACTGTCGCCTAGGCCATATTTCGAGGGGGAGAATAGAAAGACTCGTTAAAAATGATATTCTTCCTCCATTAGAATTCTCGGACATAGAACGATGCATCGATTGCATTAAAGGAAAATTTGTAAAGCAAATTAAAAAGGGTGCAAATCGAAGCACAGCAACACTAGAAATAATTCACACCGATATATGTGGACCATTTCCGGTGAAAAGTGTGGATGGCTATGATTCGTTCATAACATTCACGGATGACTACTCCCGATATGGTTATATTTATCCAATAAAAGAAAGAACAGAAGCGTTGGATAAATTCAAAATATTCAAAGCTGAAGTTGAAAATCAGCATGATAAAAGAATAAAGATAGTCGAGTCTGATCGTGGAGGGGAGTACTACGGTCGACATACTCCATATGGCCAAGTCCCTGGACCTTTTGCAAGGTTCCTACGGAGACCGGAATAGTCGCCCAAAGACTCGATGCCGCGCGAACCTCGGCAGAATGGGGTAGCCGAAAGGCGCAACCGTACCCTTATGGATATGGTGCGCGATATGATGAGCTATTCCACCCTACCATTGGGATTGTGGATTGAGGCGTTAAAAACCGCTATTCACATTCTAAACAGCAGTACCAAGCAAATCGGTGCCCAAAACGCCGTATGAGCTATGGACAGGAGAATGCCTTCTCTAAACCACCCGAAAGTGTGGGGGAGCCCCTGCCGAGGCCAAAGTATTCAATCCAAATATCGCAAAGTTAGATACCAAAACAGTCGCTTGCCATTTTATTGGCTATCCCGAAAAGTCAAAAGGTTATCGTTTCTCTTTGTCCAAACAAATATACAAAGTTTGTGGAAACGAGACATGCTGTCTTCTTAGAGGACGAAATGATGAGGGGGAGCATGGTAGCTCGGAAAATTGATCTTGAGGAGAAGAGGGTGCATGCACCCAATCCGATGACTCAGGAGCCATTTTTTGCGCTACCATGTGCACCTGTACCGACGATCCCTGCGATTGTGGTGCAAGCGCCTGTTGTGACTCCACCCATGACAACGATGAGTGAAAATTCGGAACCTGTCCGTCAGGAGCCGAATGAACCATTTGTTGAGCATGAAAGGGAGCAACAACAGCCACCTCCAGAAGCTGAGCCACAAGTTGAGGAACAGAATGCTCAAGAGAATGTGGCCCCTAGAAGGTCTACAAGAGCTAGAAAATCAGCCATTTCGACTGATTACAAAGTTTACAACACAGAAAGAGTTCATATGGAAGGTGATCCCACTTCATATGAAGAAGCCATGAGAAGCCCAGATTCATCAAAGTGGGTGGAGGCCATGGAAGACGAAATGAGATCGATGAGTGCCAACCATGTTTGGGACTTAGAGAATATTCCTAAAGGAGCCAAAACAGTAGGCTGCAAATGGGTCTACAAAATAAAATATGACTCCAATGGGAATGTTGAAAAGTATAAAGCACGACTTGTGGCAAAAGGATTTACACAAAGAGAAGGGATAGATTACAATGAGACATTTTCTCTGGTCTCATGTAAGGATTCCTTTAGAATCATCATGGCACTAGTTGCACATTTTGATTTAGAGTTGCATCAAATGGATGTAAAGACGGCATTTCTAAACGGGGATTTAGAAGAAAATGTCTACATGAAACAACCCAAGGGTTTTATCATGGAAGGCAAGGAAGAAATGGGATGCCGCCTAAAGAAATCCATTTATGGATTAAAGCAAGCCTCCAGACAGTGGTATCTAAAGTTTAATGAAACAATTAAGAGATTTGGATTTAAAGAAAATATTGAGGACAATTGCGTTTATGCAAAGTTTAAAAGTGGGAAATATATCTTCCTAATCTTGTATGTGGATGATATTCTGCTTGCCAGCAGTGATGTTAGTCTACTGCAAGAGACAAAGAAGATCTTGTCCTCAAATTTTGATATGAAAGATCTTGGTGAAGCGTCATATGTTTTGGGCATAGAAATTCACCGAGATAGAAACAATGGAGTATTAGGACTATCGCAAAAGGCTTATTTAGAAAAGATTCTAAGTAAGTATAATATGCATAAGTGCAGTGCCACACCTGCCCCTATAGTCAAGGGCGACAGTTTTGGGAAACATCAAAGTCCCCAAAATCAATACGAGCTCGATCAAATGAAAGCGGTTCCATATGCTTCGGCCATTGGAAGCCTACAGTATGCACAAGTGTGCACTCGCCCTGACTTAGCATTTATCACCGGAGTACTCGGTAGATATCAAGAAAATCCAGGTTTTGAACACTGGAAAATGGTAAAGAAGGCATTGCGTTATGTGAAAGGCACAAAGAGTTACATGCTAACATACAGAAGATCTGATTCCCTAGAAATAAGAGGGTATTCAGATGCAGATTTTGCGGGGGATAAAGATGATAGAAAATCCACATCTGGATATGTATTCACCCTCGCAGGGGGAGCTATTTCGTGGAGAAGCTCCAAACAGACGATAGTTGCATCATCCACAATGTATGCAGAATTTATAGCATGTTATGAAGCCACGGGGCAGGCATTATGGTTAAAGAAATTTATACCCGACTTAAAAGTGGTAGATTGTATTGACAAACCACTAAAGATGTACTGCGACAATGAGCCTGCAGTATTTTATGCTCACAACAACAAGTTGAGTAATGCTACTAAACCGATTGAGGTTAAGTATTATGTTGTGAAACACAAGGTCCAGGATCAAACTATAAGTCTCGAGCATATAAGGACAAAAGATATGCTTGCGGATCCGCTAACGAAAGGCTTACCACCCAGTGTGTTCAAGGAGCACGTAGCCGGCATGGGTTTAAGGGAAAGTCTTACCTATCCTGGATCATAAGAGGCCCAAAGTAAAAGAATTTGTTTCAAAACAGAGAAGTGTATTGTGGCTGTCTGATTCTATCGGCAATAGAGCTGTGACGATGAAACATGCCCTATGGACTGATCTAAAATGAAACGAATAAAGCGAAAGTATAAAGTTAAAAGTAAAGTTGAGATCAAGGGGGAGAATGTTAGATTGATCTCTCCCCGAGTGGGCCCAACGGCCCACCGGGCCCCTTTGACCTGCGCCCTGATCGGGGGCGCCCAACCCGTTATGGTTGGTGGGCCCCTGTCGCCAGCGCTATAAAGAGAGGTGGGGGCCGGCGGCTCGCGGTACGAGGTTCACCGCGTTTGCCGTACGCCCCACCGACATACCAATCCGATCTAGGGTTAGCGCTGAGCCGACGGGAAGCTCCACCGCCGCCACCGCTCATTCACTCCATCCGTCGCCGCCACCATGTCGGCGTCCGACGGTTCGACCTCCAAGGGAGAAGGTAACCATCTGTGTACTCTCGATCCCTCTCCATCTCTCTCAGTACACTGTCAAATCCTTTACAGAGATAGTAGTACCCGCATTAGATCTACCCTAGATGATCCTAGCACTTTAACATCTGTGTCTGCACTGACTAACCATGAGGTGCACACTCACCCGGTCACCCATCACCGTTGCAATCTGTCCCCAGCCCCAAGTTGCTATGAACCATAAGACGCCTCAATCTCGATCCATTTGGCAGTACAAATCAATCAAATCATGCCCCGTAAAGAACAAGCAGAAGGGCGTGAATCCTTATCGGAATCGTTCAGCAGTGCGTGCGTGACAGAGCGAGTCAGATGTATACTTTGAAGAGCACCTGAAGCTATCTATCCTCTCAGTGTACAGTATAAACACTGAAATTATAAAAAAAAAAAACTAAATAGTAAACAGTCGAGAGTGGAGCCAGCAGCACGGAATCTGCATCGAGAGACATAAACAACAGCTGATCTGTAGCTGCAGAAAATGGCGTGTGCTCGGCAGTGCAGGGCACTATCTGGACCGTAGCGATTAAATTAGCACTGCTAGCAGATGAGGCTACAGGTGTTCACAGTGAAGGAGCGAGTGGTAATAACTGGGTAAGCACGCCGCAGGTCTTATTTAACCCGGTGCCGGTAATCATTCCGACAGAATATTCCCCGTCGCGCGCGGGGGCCGGTGGCCACGACTCCGACGATCCCCACGGCCGTGCGCGGTGGTGGCGGCGTCAAATTGGCCATCATTACGCTCATCAGATCTTCCCATCATTACGCTCTAGACTCTTGTATTGAATTACAAGCGACTGAGCGTAAATCAAGACTTTCCTCCATCAAGCGCAAAGCATGGCCTAATAAGAAGGCTAAGATACCTAAATCTCCAATTGTTTCCAAATGAATGGCATGTTTAAGAATAGCAGAGGTCTGAGAGACTTGGCTAAACACTTACACATCGCGGAAAACATTCGGGAACATGTTTTAGATTTTGTTGCTATTTCCGAGACGGGCAAACGGAATTACTCAACAAGTTTCCTAAACCGCCTTTCAGGCGGGGAAGACTTTGCTTGGGTTTCCCGCCCGCCTCGGGGACGTTCTGGTGGCTTACTAGTTGGGATCCGAACTTCGACTATGAAAATTTTGGATAATTCCGGAGGTGACTTTCATATTAAGCTCCACATCCGGAATAAATCCGATAACTTCATATGGAGTTTGGTGTCTGTCTATGGAGCTGCCCAAGATGTTCATAAGCCTGCTTTTCTCCGGGAGTTGGTTAATCTAGCGAAGGATAATCCGCACCCTATCATCATAGGTGGGGATTTTAACTTGCTCAGATATCCACATGAGAAAAGTAGAGGCAGATTTGACACCCATTGGCCTTTCTTATTCAACGCTGTCATTGACAGTCTGGATTTGAGAGAGGTTAATATGGGGGGGAGACAATTCACTTGGGCGAATAGTCTCCCCGAGCCTACTTACGAGAAATTGGACCGTGTATTGATGGACTCAGACTGGGAATTTAAATTCCCTCTAGTATCAGTACGGGTTCTCCCTCGGATTGAAGCTTTGTCAGATCACGCCCCAATTTTGTTATCTACCGGAACGCCTTTGCCACCTCGTAGACGTCCGTTCAAATTTGAACTTGGATGGCTGAATCGGGATGGCTTTTCGGATATGGTAAAATTTATTTGGGACAAACCCATTGCTGGGCACACCCCGATCCAAAGGTGGAATAATAAGTTACGCTCGTTGCGTAGATACCTTGGAGGGTGGGCTAGGCAAATGACGGGGCAGCTTAAGCAAGAGAAACTCTCTCTATCATCAGATATTGATGCATTAGAGGCAATTGCGGAGGTACGCCCACTAACGAAGCATGAGATTGAACTTAAAAGTCAATTCAATGCTAAGTTGGCAGGCTTACTTCGTGAGGAGGAACTCAAATGGTATCAAAGATCTAAATCCCAGTTCTTGTTAGAAGGAGACTCGAATACGAGATACTTTCATAGTGTGGCCAATGGTCGACATAGAAAGAAACTCATTCACTCTCTTATTCAAGATGAGGGCCGGATCGAAGGTCATGAGCAATTAAAGTCCTATATCACTTCTTACTATAAAGGTCTCTTTGGTGCCCCGGAGGAATCAGATATATCCATGGATGAATCCAGGATTGATGATATACCTCAAGTGTCTATTGAAGAAAACGACATTCTTACCTCCCCTTATTCCGAGGAGGAGATAAGAATTGCGGTCTTTCAGATGGAACACAATAAGGCGCCAGGGCCGGATGGTTTTCCGGCTGAGTTCTACCAGTATTTTTGGGACATCATCAAGTCTGATCTGGTGGGTCTATTTGCCGAATTACATAAGGGCCAACTGGATTTGTTCCGTATCAATTTTGGTGAAATTATTCTTCTACCAAAGGTTTCGGACGCGGAAAGGATCCAGCAATACAGACCTATTTGCCTTCTAAATGTTTGTTTTAAATTTTTTACAAAAGTTGCTACCATTCGACTTAACTCAGTGGCAGACAAAGTGGTGCGTCCTTCTCAGACTGCTTTTATGCAAGGTAGAAACATCCTAGACGGGGTGGTCACCTTACATGAGACAATTCATGAGATGCACCGTAAAAAAATGAATGGGGTAATACTCAAGATCGACTTTGAAAAAGCCTATGATAAAGTCAAATGGTCCTTTCTTCAACAAACCCTCAGGATGAAAGGTTTTTCTGAAGAATGGCGTGCTCTTATTAATAACTTTGTTTTTGCTGGTAGTGTTGCCATTAAGGTCAATGATGACATTGGTAAATACTTCCAGACCAAAAAAGGGTTGAGGCAAGGTGATCCCCTATCTCCAATGTTATTTAACATTGTGGCGGATATGCTTGCAATTATAATAGAGCGCGCTAAGATCGATGGTCAAATTGAAGGTGTAGTCCCCCATCTGGTTGATGGAGGCCTGTCCATACTTCAGTATGCCGATGACACAATACTTTTTATGGATCATGACTTGGAAAAGGCAAGAAACCTGAAATTAATTCTTTCAGCTTTTGAGCATTTGTCCGGTCTCAAGATTAATTTCCATAAAAGTGAATTGTTTTGTTTCGGTGCAGCCGTCGACGAGGCCAACCTATATGCTGAATTATTTGGTCATGGGATTGGTTCTTTTCCAATTAGCTACACAGGTATTCCGATACATTATCGGAGACTAACGCTGGCTGAATGGAAAATTGTTGAAGAAAGACTTCAAAAACGTCTTTCTAGCTGGAAAGGCAAATTGCTATCCCTTGGTGGAAGATTAGTTCTCATTAATTCGGTACTCACAAATATGGTATTGTATATGATTTCTTTCTTCCAGATACCAAAAGGAGTCTTGCATAGATTGGATTATTTCCGATCAAGATTCTTTTGGCAAGGGGATAGTGAGAAGAAAAAATACCGGTTAACTAAATGGAGCGTTGTATGCCGTCCGAAAGATCAAGGTGGACTTGGTGTTCACGATCTTCAAGTTAAGAACATGGCTTTGCTTGGTAAATGGCTGGCCAGGTTGTTAACGGAGGATGGTGTATGGCAACAACTATTGCGGAAAAAGTATGTTGGCTCGAAGGCGATCTCTCAGGTTTTGGAAACCAGGAGATTCACATTTTTGGGCTGGCATCATGGCAACTAAAAAGCACTTTTTCCCATTTGGTTCTTTTTCCATCAAGAATGGGGCAGAGATACGGTTTTGGGAGGATCGTTGGTTGGGAACAACCACTCTTCGAGAACGAGATCCGGCTTTGTACAGTATTGTTCGTTATAAAGGGGATACCCTGCAGAAGGTGATGGCATCTTCTCCCCCCTCTATGACGTTCAGGCGAGACCTTATCGGCCCCCGACTAGTTGCTTGGAATGAACTACTTGAGCGGTTAGGTTCAGTCCAGCTGGGTCAGGGAATGGATGTATTCCGTTGGAGTCTCACCAAAAATGGAATATTTTCGGTCAATTCCATGTACAAAGCATTATGTCTCTCTTCACAACCGGTACTAAATAATAAATACATTTGGAAGATGAAGATACCACTCAAAACTAAAGTTTTTGCATGGTATCTTCGTCGAGGTGTGATTCTTACTAAAGATAACCTTGTAAAGCGCAACTGGCAAGGTTGTACGAAATGTGTGTTCTGTCACGAAGATGAGACAATAAAACACCTTTTCTTCAACTGTCGAGTTGCCCGATCTATATGGTCAATCATTCAGATAGGTTCTACCTTATATCCCCCTCGTAGCATTGCAAACATTTTTGGCAATTGGCTAAATGGGGTGGATTCTAGGTACAAAACAATTATCAGAGTGTGAGCGATTGCGATTGTTTGGTCGCTTTGGCTATGTAGAAACGACAAGGTTTTTAATGACAAATCTTCCTCTCTTATGCAGGTAATCTACCGGTGTACGGCTTTGCTCCGTTCATGGTCGCCACTTCAGCATTTGGCGGATCGCGACCTCTTTATGGAGGTGTCTACACGATTGGAGAACACGACCACGGAGTTTATTTCCCAACATGGGTGGCTGCATAATCGGAGGATTGAAGCCAATGGAGCGTCATAGTAGTTGGCCTTTTTTTTATATCACTCTATGTATCTTTTCGTCGATGATTTGTGGACCTTTTAAACGGCTGTGTGCATCCTAGTTATGCAGAGGCTGGGTGTATTACTTAAAACCTTATAAGTAATATAAAACGCCCCTTATCGAAAAAAATCAGATCTTCCCAAACGCACTCGATGACACGCACCGGATCACAGAATCTCCGAGCGGAAGGGGTCCGCCGCGCCATAGCTTCCAAAAGGCTCCGCATCATGAGGGCAGCTCGGTTTCCCCCAGACAATTCCTTCCTTCAACGGCACTACTCTACTCTACTTGGGGAGCGAAGTACAGCGTGGCGATACATGGATCAGAACTTCAGAAGCGCAGAGTTCAATTGGTAGAGCAGCGACGTGCCCGAGGTCGCCGTCGGCGGTCGCTTTCTCGCGCGGGAGGGGAGGCCGCCGTGGTGGACGAGGACGACGAAGGGAGCGGCCAAGCGGGCTGGCGTCGCGGAGCGGATGGCTGTCGGTGACTGCTCTGCCCACTTCACCATCAAGCCTGGTCAATGGGTGGCCCAATGCCTGCGCTTCACGTGGCCGCCGGGGCCCGCCGGACAGCGACGCTGTTCCTTGGCCGTCCGTTTGGTTGCTTGCTCTCCCTTCCGCTTCACTGCTCCGCCCTCCACTGTCCTTTTCCCTTGTCTCCTTTCACTCTCACGCTCACGCTCTCGTTCTCGTGTGGGTTTTACACTTGACTCCAGCTTTGTACTAATTTGTAAGCTACGTAGGAGTAGCTTGATTTTTAGCTTAACAAGCAAGGGTTTTGTTGAGAAGGAAGAGCTAGTAGAGGAGTAGTAGTACCACTAATTGCCTATGGAGGGCGAGAATTGACCAGAGAAAAAAAAGAGGACTAGTTAAAAATAAGATTTACAAAATTTGCAGAAAAGCGCCTGGTTGCTTCACTAATCTTTTATTCCCCCGCGCGCAAGGTGTCCGTCTCTACCAGGGCTCATTTCCAGGGCTCCGCGGGCTCGGTCCACCACGCCAGCGGCGGCTCGTCGTCGAAGAACCCGCCGCACGGGCCCTCGTCGTCCAGGAACCCCGTCTCGTCCTCCTCCAGCTTCGGGAAGCTCCCGTGGAAGAACGCGTGCCCCGCCACCGCCGCCGCGCCGGGCCCGCCGAGGAGGGTGGTCACCGCATCCGGAGCAGGAGCCTCCGGAGGCGCCGGCGTGGCGCCGGTCGCGTCCGTGTCGTTCAGCACCCCGCTCGAGTCGCTGTCGGACGACCCCACGCCAGCCGGCGGCGGGCCGTCCGACGCCGCCGGCTCCTCCTTCACCGACGTGAAGCTCGCCGCCGCGTCCTCGTCCCCCAGCTTCCCCTTCAGATCCTTGATCTGTCACACACAGCAATCAGCCATTCCGCACGCACGAACAAAACCACCGGCAGCGGCGCGGGGTCGGCACGTACCTCGGCGAGGAGCGCCTCCTTGTCGCGGCGGAGCGCGTCGTGGTCGAGGCGCAGCGCGTCGTAGGAGCCGCGCAGCGCGTTGTAGTCGCGCTCCAGCTGCTTGGTCTTCCAGCGCGCGCGGCGGTTCTGGAACCACACGGCGACCTGGCGCGGCTGCAGGCCGAGGTCGCGCGCCAGCCGGGCCTTGCGCTCCGGCTCCAGCTTGTTCTCCACCTCGAAGCTGCGCTCCAGGGCGCGCACCTGCTCCGCGCTCAGCCGCCGCTTCTTCTCCCCCCGGTACGCCGTCATCTCCTCCTCCGCGTCCGCCTCCGCCTCCATGGCGTAGTCCATATCTAGTGATTTGGTTTGGACAGAGACACAGAAGTCAGAACCTTCGCATCTGCCAAAAAAAAGAAGGGGAGAAGCAGGGCGAGTGGTTTACCGTTCGGATTGGGCATCTGGAGGAGGGAGGAGGGGCTGCCGCCGCCGCTGGGACGCTTCATGGCTAAAAGATTCACCGGAATTCTGAGAGCACCCACCACCAGCACGACGAACTTCGTCGATTACTGGGAGGAGACGAGTCTAGGACTAGAAGAAGAAGAAGGGCACGGGCGCCTCCATTGCTGATGCCTCTCCGTTCTCCGGCGCACGCCTGGATCCATGGCCGACACCATGCGCCCTCCGTCCCTTGAAGCAGCCCGGATCAAAATGTTCCCCGCAACCGCGGAATTCCCGCAGGGTTTCTTACGATCCAAGAAAGGGAAGAGGGGGAGAGTGGAGGAGTGTGGAGTGGAGGTGTTGCTCTGCTTCTTCTTTTCCTGCTTTTCCCCTTTCTGTTTTCCCAACACTGCGTGCTGCATTTCCGTGCGCGTTTAATAAAGGAGGACGAGAGAGAGGGACAGACGGGCCGGGCCGGGTTGCGGCTCGGCGAGCCTCGGGTTAGGTGGGAACGGGGGTGCGGTCAGTAGGTAACCATGGTTAACGAGCACGCGTCGCACGGGCAGTTCGCGGGACCGTTCTTTTGGCGCTCAAAGCTCAGAGACAAAGCCGAGCGAGGTTGGCGTGGCGAGCACGGAGAAGTGCGTGCACGTAGCATAGGTGTATTTGGACAAATTACACGACCTGCGCAGAGATCAGATTTCTTTTGAAAGATCCAACAAATACTGGATTTTGATACATTAGTAGCGAGAAATCGTTCAACAACTTGTAGTAAAATGGATACCTCCCGGATGAAATTACATCTGAAACAAACATAAAATAAACAGAAAAAATAAACCATGGCTGCGAACCAGTCACCTTCGTGGCACTAGCTCTTCACTCTTGCAATGCCGCAGAACAACCCCGCCACATACGGCCATCGCCGCAACACTCCGTGAGGCCATCGCATAAATTAGAGTTGAAGCTTTCTTTTCTCACAAGTCATGTTTCCTTACACAAGCAAACAAGATTTTGATCATGCGATATATCTTGGGCGTGATTAGTTTGGTTGCCCACACGGGGCTGCATTTTTAAGACAACTTTCACCCTTTTGTTTGGTTAGTTGCAAACATGGTTTTGTGAGGGGTTCATGCAAATAGATGGTGTTTGGTTACCCAAATGAGTCTGCATAGGGTTATGTTGTTCAAACTTTATGAAGTTCCATTGCATCTGACCAAGAAAGAAGATCTTAGAAAGGGATCAAAATAAAAGTTGATTCACGATCAGAAGCAGCAGGAACGTCCTGAAAAAATATCTTTGCCTAGTCTGCCTGACCAGATGAGGCATTGCTTCAACAGGCATAGCTTGAAAAACCGTGCCTTAATCATCCATTGCTTAAATACCCATAACTTTGAAATGCCATTGCATCATTAGCCAAGAACAGGTGGTACTCCTCCTCCACCTCGTCCCAAGTTTCATACTCTCTACATCTGTTGTTGGAGAAGTCATTAACTTGATCTTGGTAAAACCTCCAAGAGCTGTAGACTCATGGGTGCCTCTCTCTATACACCACGTATAACTAAGATGGAACTAAATAACAAGTTAAGTACACCATCACAAGCATGACAAGTTCACAAGTTCATCCTAGCATGACAACATCACAAGTTCATAAACTAAGGGGACCATGCATGATCATTACCAAATGTGGATAACAAGTTTGTCCTATGGTGTCATCCTACAACCACATCAAAAGCGGGTTTCATACTACCACCGCAAGGTCATCAAAAGCGGGTTTCATACTACCACCGCAAGGTCATCGTCATATATACCACCTCATCAAAATATACATGACATAAGAAGTTTGTATGCCCTAGCTACCACCAAAAATATACATTACACCAACATCATCGTCATCATGTCAAGTCATCACCAACAAGCAAGGATCCCCACCCCATACCTGTAATATCCCAGGTATCGGGGTTACAAAAATAGAGTAAACAGATGTGTGCATTGCATTCATGCATAGAAAATCTGGGGAATTTTCGCGCTTTAAAGTAACACACCACGATGGCGAAGTTTCACTTGACCTTGGTGGAATTGAAGTAGCTCATCAAGTCAAGCGCTATAAACCTCAGTGTGACCTTTGTTAAAACCTGTTTTGGGTAGAGATGATTTGATCTAAGGGGTTAGATCAAATGGAATTAAAATCAACACAAGACCTTATTAATCAAGGATCAACTACTTGATCTTATTAAAGATCACAACATGATATTCCTTGCCATAAATTATGAACATCCATTTAATTGGAAATCAAGTAACAATAATTGGAAAAACTATTCTTGACTTATCTTTTCCATGTCTTAAACTAATCCTTGATCCTACCATGAACCTCATGGTATTCATTTTACTTCATTCTTGGAAACATGACATGGAGATCAACTCTAGAAATAAATATTCTTCTCTATTCCAAATAGTTAAGCACCAAACCTAGAGAGGTGAGAGTTCTATTATAATTATTAGAGAAGCATTAACAAACCTTGAGTTAAACCTTGGATATACATCCAAGTATTCAATCATCATCTTTAAGAGGAACCCTAGGATCTTATTCAAGATATTTCCTAGAGAGAGAATCCATCCATGTTAACCATAGATATTGGTGACCATATCATTCTCTATGGAGCCTAACCTTAGGATAGTATCAAAGTCATTCCCAATTGAGAGAGACCATTCATACCAAATCTAGCTTTCCCTAGTTAATAATAAAGAACAACCATTGAACTAAAGTAATAGGTGATTCACCATTTCATCTTGGAGTGGTGAGATAACCTAATATCTAATGGAACAAGACTATATCCATTACTTGGTGAAGTAAAGCAGAGATTAATTCAACTAAGAATCTAGGTGGAAACTCAACCCTTACATACTCAATGAGATCTAGGGAGTACACCAAAAACCTTAGGATAAACCATAGCCATATCTATCCAAGAAAGTATAATAGAAGTGCTATACCTTAAATTGATCAAGACAATGCTTGATCATGGAAGTGAGAACCCATTTAATGAGAGATAACTTAGGAAGCCAAACCTTGATCATTATAAATTGAGTGATGATCATAAACCCTAAGAACTTGAGGTAGAGATATTAAGGACAAGTGGATCATGTCTAACCATGATCATGCTCTTGAAGTATGTGAGGATAAGTTAAACCCTAATAGGATCAGCAGATATCATCAGCCACATGAAATTATAAGGAGATCTATAATAAGTAACCCTAGGCTTAGATCTCAACCTTAACTTGTGAATCACTTGGTGATCATAAGTACAATTCTACCACATCTACATTCCACTTATCCTTCACTTCAGAACCACAAGAAAACCACATCTACATTCCACTTATCCTTCACTTCAGAACCACAAGAAAATCTTAGAGAAAAACCCCATACTTAATATGGTGAGAAACCATCCATCCATATGACCAAAGTTAACTATAAAAAGAACTACAACCAATGTAGTTACTTTAATGATAAATTAAGGATAATAATAGAAGTTAATTGGTAGAAGATAGAACCAATTCTCAAATCCTTAGGAATTAGAGAAGCACATATGATATGAAGCAAGTAACCATATTACCATGGTTAGGGGAGAGTAAACCCTAGCTAATACAATATGGTGTCATCTCACTTCTACAACCAGAATTATATCTCAAACCTAGTTGTGAATCACTTGGGTGACTACAATTATAAAACCAGACCATAATTGAGAATTGAACCAAGTACCATTAGGTGAATATAATTAGAATCCTAGAATTGCTCATTAGCTAAATTCTATGCTTCACTAATTAAACCTTAACAAGCAAGTGCTCACATAAGATTATGTGCAAGTGACCACATTCCCAAATAAGAGGTCAAATCTTTAGACATTTTAGTACATGAAATCATGCCATTAAAGCCACCTTCTTATTTGCAATTCAGTAATAAATATTACCATGAAATTGTTCCTTGCAAAGTAATACCAAATAAAACCTACATATCACTAAGTGAGAAAAATATCATTGGAAAATAATTTGAATGTTTTCAAGATGATATTTAAATTCATGACAATAGGAATATTTAAATTCAAGTACCAATAGTAATTGAGAAACCAATGTTTTAGTACATATTAAATCTGTTAATACACAACAACAATCTTTAAGTGCCTGGAATGAATATTACTTGAATTCAATCCATCAAATTTACAAAATTTGATTGAATTCAAAACAGTATTTAAATTAACAAAATGGAAAACAGAAAAAAGCAAAACTAAAATAAATGAAGATGGAGAAACAGGCTCACCTGGCCGGAGAAGCCCAGCAGCAGCCCACCTCGGCAGCCCAACACACAGCCCAGGTCCAGCCCAACTCCCACACAAATAAGTCCACATACCGTTTCGCTTTGGATAAACACGAGGAGGAGATCATCGTCTTCGTTTCCTCCTCTGCTCGAGCCCCTGCTCGACAACACGACGACGAAGCCATGTCCCGGCCGCCAATTTGGACCAGACGACCATCGACGATCGACGGAGAGCCTATAAATACCGTGCCAAATCCTCCTCTGTTCATGTTCTTTTATTTCTTCCCCATTCGCACAGAAAACCGAAACCCTAGCTCTCAGAACACCTCGTCTCGCCGCCGATTGGGGCTGTTCCAAGCCCAACGGTGAGGTCCTGGTGGTGCGCCTCGTCTTCTATTCCATCTGGGGGGAAGATAGCGTCCAGGGAAGCCCGGAGTTGGGCAAATTCGGCGGTTTCTTCCCGCAGCTCATCGCCGGTATCGGCGAGGTTGAGCTCGTCTCCGTCCACGATTCACTCGGGCAACCATCTAGGAAGAACCAGGGTAAGCAGCCGCGTCTCACAACCTATTATTGCATCTTAGGGATCATCGTAGCTCCGTGCCACCGTGAGCCATCATCCGCCGCCGCAGTCAGAGCTCACCGGAGCAACTCCGGTGACCTTTTCTTGGGGGCGCCGCCACCAAATGGCTCACCGAGATGCCCCGGTCCCTCTGCACGCGCGCGCAGCCTCGCGGGGATACTCCAGGGTCGGCGCCATCCCTCACTGGCCGCCGGCAGGGAGTCCCCTGGCCACCGTGGCGATTTTGACCACGGTCAAAGCCATGTGGCAGCCAACGTGGCCTAGGTCCACCTGCCAGTGACCCTGTGTAGCAGTAGACTGGGTGCGTTTAGCAGTTCTTATCATTTTAATTCAAATTCAAAAACTGCTGCAACTTAAAATAAATCTAGAAAATTCATAATAGCTCAGAAAAACAAATATAAGGTATCAAAATTCTTGTAAGGATAAACTCTATCCAATAAAAATATAAAATGATTTTTTTGTTTTTAATAAAAATTCAATTATTTAATACTTGTTATTTAAGCCTTTAATTTTAAATTCTAAATACAATTAAAAATTCAGAAATTAAGAAACCATTTATAAATTAAATAAAACCAATAAGCAAATAAAGAAAACATGAAAACTAATTTTCTTTATTTGCAATCATATTAAATCCTTAATAGGAAGATTTAAACCCTAATTATAATTACCCTAATTATTAACTTATTAAAAATAATAAAATGCCAAACCCAACATTATTTTTTATTTCAAAGTTATTAATAACTTCAAATTTATTCATGAAGTTATTAATCCAATAATTATAGGGTAATTAGGAAACCCTAGTTTTATTATAAACCATGTGATAACCTCATAATTTTATGTGGAACCTTAAAACCCTAATTCAACTATGCACCAAACCCTAGCTCCATTAATTCATGTGAATCCTAGTTTGCTTCTAACCTAAACCCTAGGTTAGAACATGTGATCATGTTACTTCATTAGTAATCATAGATTTATATCTAGCAACTAAATACTATTTCAAATCCACATAAAATATGGGAACCATATCACTACTACTTAGCATCCCATGTGTTCATCTTCAACAGACCCAGATAATTAAGTAGGGTTAACCAAGTGTAAACCCTAGATCCTTTTGCCAAAGCCATCATCCTTATTCATTCCTATTTAGCATCACACCATTGTGATGAACCCCAATAGCATCTAGGCCCAATATTTATCATTACATAACCATAGTCCACTGAACCCTACAAATACTTCATAATTATGAACCATCCTATTTAGGAGCCAATCATTACTTACTTAGTGGATCAAATGACAAAACCTAGACAACCTCAACCCTAATTGATATACTTCTTATTACTTAAGAAGTATGTTCTTCAAAAGTTATTCTTTTGAAGTAAATAAAGAATCATCATCAATCCTGCCTAATAGGACCTATAGCCAATAACCAGCTATCACCAACAAGGTATACCAACCATGATAGCAACCATGATTAATTAATTGCTTAAGTTGCTCATGCTTAAGTACAACCAATCAAGCCTAGTTGCGGATGAATCCAACTATGTTGTGATCCATCTTATACTTACCCAGAAACTACTTGGAACCATAATAAATTATAGCAAACCACAAACCCAATTGTCATGCTTGTTCTATATTAAAGAACATGTTCTTCAAAAGTTATTCTTTTGAAGAATATAACAAGTAATCATTAACCATGCCATATAGTGTTAAATTTAACAACTGCTCTTCACTTATTATACAATTACTATTCCTGGATGTGTATGATTGTTACTATTCATTTTACCACCTGCTTATGATTCTTAAACAACACAACCCTGCATAAGAACCTTGTTTGTGAATCATTCTAAAAGTGCAACACACCCTGAACTAATCATTACCACTCATTAATCCTAAATCATCGGGGTTAAGACACGCTTAGAACGATTGCATCTCATAATTATGCATTACTGCATCCTTGCCAATCTTTTAAACATCGTCCTTACCGGACGATGATGCTATTTCAGAATTTGGAGTTATTACGCATCGAAGACCTTGCCTGCATAATCTTGCAGTCAAGAAAGGCAAGTTCATCACTTGCTCATGTCATTTGAATATTTCTATCAAATTACTTGCAAAGTATTATGGTTATCACTATCGCATAAAAATCAAAACCACTACTTTCATAACTATGAATATGACTATGTGGTGGGCAATGGAACCATGGATTGTGTTGATATGGTGGAGGTTCCATTGCACGGGTTTATATCCATCTAGGATTAAACAACAAATGTCGCCAGTGATTCTTGTGCCGTAATACCCGTGTTAACCATAAGATCTGGAATGGGACGGACTAGTCAATCGTATTTCCACCTCTTGTACATCAACGGATGCGCTTACCGTAGCAGTTGTATCTGGCGGAACAACCGGAGGGTGGGGATCCCACTCTAATTCCCCACGGTAAAGCATTGCTTGCCGTAGCAGTTGTGTCTTGCGGAACAAACGGAGGGTGGGGATCCCACTCTAATTCCCCACGGTAATGCGGTCTATGATGGGTTGCAGCTACCGGCGTAGGAGTGTATGGTAGAGCCCAGCACTGTCGTCGTGGTCGGGGTCCACCCTGAAATTACGGGAATAATGGGACCGGCGAGGACCCAGGGTCGGGGTTTGCAAGAAAGGGTGGGTGTGCGAGGTAGCGGAGGAATATGATTGGCTATGACCTTATACCGGGCCTCACACCATAGGAAGTGTGGACGGGAAGATCACCCGGTTGGCACCAAGGTTAAGATCTCTTATGGGTAAAGCAACACACCTCTGCAGAGTGTAAAGAACCGTGACCTGTCACTCCCTGTTCCGGGATATGGAATCGCTATGAACGCCCAGGAAAGGAGCTCCATGAAGTTCTAGTAAACCGGTGAAGGTGACGGACATAGTTCTTCCGAATAAAAGCAACCTTTGAAGAAATGATTATGAAAACCTGCATTGGTATTAGACTTTACGGTCTAATCTTGTAGCTAGTGCATTAAACACCTCTTTCCTATAATGAACTTGTTGAGTACGCTCGTACTCATCCCACTCTTAAATCCCCTGCTTAGATATGGAGGCATCGAAGGAGGATCTACAGTGCAACTCAAAGGCCGAGGAGACAACAACTACTTGAAGAGACAGGACCCTGTCAGAGGAGTCAGATACCACATCCATCAAGGAGAAAACCTAGTTTAGCCATAGAAGGGAACTAGTTTCCTAAACTTAGCTCCTACTTAGCTAGAATCTATTCTTAGCCTCTCTAGCTAGTTAAATACTCTACAAATAGAGTTCGTGATAGGACTAGACTACGAGTCGTTCTTCTGGAGTTTATTTGTAACTTTACCTCATTGTAAAGTAGGAGGCTGTGATGATCTTATGTAATAGAGTCAGTGTTGTAATTCTATAGACATGCCTTGGACCCGCATATGTTTCTGTTGTACCACTCTGAGCGATATAGTACCAGTGGAACGGTGTTTCATTGGTGTTATATCAGACTTGCATACTACACCATGCAGTGGTATGCCGGGTCACCACAATACCCCACGGGACACCACTACAAATTATAGTAGTGCTTGCTCAGGTAGGTCCTATGCTGCATGACCATGTGCGGCTTAGCCGTAGGTCTTGTGTTCGACGAGGTGGACGAGAGCCACCATGAGAGCCTCCTAGGAGAACTCAACAATGTTCATGAGGGGGCCCGGTAGAGTTCAGGGTGCATGTCGGTTAGGTTGTTGTGCCCGATCGCTTGAGTGACATCCAAGATGGCTAGAGGGATGTTGATGAAGGCATGGAGCTCATCCTATGCCAGTGTGCCCCTCTTCCTCTTGCATATAGGTGTGTGGCCATTGGCAGGCTGTCCGGGCCATCGATGATGATGGTCTCAGACTCGTATGTATCATGTTCTTTCTTTATTTGGGGCGTGATTCGTTGCTCGCAGGGTTTTTCTGCACCTGGGGAACTTGGCTCCGTGGAAGATGTGTCCAGAAATGCGACCACTAATTCCCGTTGTGGTACTCACTATGATCTGATACTCGGACACATCGAATGAAGACGATGACATGTTAGAGGGAAGACGACCTCCCGTGGAGGAGCTCTACCGACCTAAGAAGAAACTGTCCCTTACCTGGTTGTCAGTGAAAATCATGGCTCGACAGAGAGCTCGAATGGTGGAAAATGGTGGTGCGACTTTAGTCTATGATGCGGGGCGGTGTAAATAGGCGTCGAGTATCAGCGTGAGATGACCGACTTTATCCCATTGTATTCCCGGACATGCGTGAGCTCCCACCATCCTTCACAAGCTCGGCGCAAAATTTCCCTAGCCAGGAGCGCGAGAAGATGTTGCCCCGCTGCATGTTTCCTCATACAACCTCTAGGTTACTTTGAATTCCGTGCGATGCAGATTCTTTTTTTCTTGTAGACTAACAATTAACAAAGGCCCGATTTATGCTTTCTCCACGGATACAAGAAAAATGGGTTCCACCGTTCCAGGGCAGCCTTGCACGCTCCGAACCATCTGTCAGTACCCATTGGGAAAAGACAAGTTGCCTTTTTTGGCCCGCAATTTGCGTGCGTTTTCTTAGTGGGTTAACTTTTTTACTACTCCTACCTGATTTAAAAATCGTGTCATACCGAAATTCTTTGCAAAAAAGGCAGTCGAGAAAGGGCTTCACGGTACTTCTCTTCTCCCGTGATCTCCCGGTAGAAAAGAGGGCGGTGGTCAAGGACGGGGTCAGTGTTGTGTTTCAGGCGGTCAGGCCGTCAGTCCCGCCCATGCACCAATGCAGGACAGGACGAGCAACAACTCCGCCCCGATCTCTACACCAAAAGCCAAAGCCAAGCGCCAGGCATGGTCGAGCTCGCTCGCGTCGCGTCGCGCCGGCGGCCGCGTGATCGAGCCAAAACCAAGCAAAACCGCAGCGTGCGCCGTGACCGGCGCGAAACCGTGGGACGGCGGCGGCGGCGACGCGTGGACGGACACGGCGGCGATCGGCGGCCGGTGGCTGGCGGTTCGTCCCTTTCGCTCGGCCCCCGACGAGGCGTGGCGTGGACAAGCCGGGGCCCACCGGCTGCAGCAGTAGGGAAAAGGCGTGCCGCTTCGATTGGTCGGGGATCAGAAAGGCAGAGGCCCCGCCCCGGTAAAAGCCAAACCATACGGACCTGCAGCTTTCTTTCCTGGGGAATGCTGCCGCCACTCTAGTGGCCACAGTAAAATTTTCCTCATTTGCAGGTTAACCCCAATCTGGAGTAAGTTTTCTGCTCAGCCTTAGTATAATCACCGAAGATTCTGCGCCCCGTTTCAGCGGATAGCGACCGGGCCGGATCGCTTTCGATCAGCTAGTTTAGTCGCCGGTGGAAAAAGCAGTCCCGGCTTTTGCGACACATCCTCCATTTTTCTTATCTGCGTAGCCGAGTATTTTAGCTTTGCCCAAATCCCATCAGATCCCATCGGCGCAGGAGACTAGCCGTATTTTAAATTTTTAATCCATCTAATTTTTTTCTACTCCATCTACTCGACTAAACATATCCTTCACCCGAAAGCGATCCGTCCCAAAAGCTGCAATCGTTTGGATGTTCCGGTGGTTCGGCCTCGTTCTTATGTGTGCGCAACAACTTTTGTGTGTTTTCTCGTACGCAGTGCTCACAGATGTTGTACGATTTGTTATGTAGGAGTAGTGTCGAAACTTTAGTTAGCTTGGACGCGTGGTATTTTAGTGGCGTTTGCATCCCGTGACCACGGATGTATGGAAGTTAGACATGCGTAGACACGCATGGACATACAAATTGGGAACATGTAAGAGAGGAAAGTACCACCATAGTTCGAGCTAAGAATTCAAGAAGCAACCTCTATTTATTTTTTTTGTAAAAAAGTGCCAATTAACCTTCCAATTGTTTCAAAAAACACCGATTTGGTAGTTTAGCCCGCTTAACATTGTTTCTCACAAACTTGACCCACTATCAGGACGTGGCAAATACATAACGGCCGGAGGAGACAAACAATAGGATGGTATTATATTATATTTTTATTTAAAAAATCATAGGGACCCTCTTATCAGAACCACTCTCTACTTTCTCTCTCGCTGCCACGTAAACCCCCCTCGTCATCCTAACCTACACCTACCAAGTTATGGCCGGAGGAAACACCTTGTACCCGCGGTGGCCCCTTGTTGAAGCTCGCACATGGCCCCTAGTCGGAGCTCGCCCATGGCGTGCCATGGCCGAGCTCGCCTGCACTCCCTATGGTTGTATGTTCGACGAGTACGCCATAGAGGGTACCTCACGGGATGGAAAGAGAGAGGTGGAAGAAAAACGGGGAGCTACTTAGAAAGTGAGACGCGAGTTACCCAACTTTAGGTCTTGCAACGATATAATTCACGATAGATGTTGGTATGCATTTGTAGCACTATGGTCGAAACTTTAGTTAGCGTTACACATGTTTGCATCCCGTGATCACGGATGTATTCGAAGTTGGATAGGTGTACACATGCATGAACAACCGAATTGGGAACATGGGGGAATATGGCAAAGTACCAACATAATTTGGGCGAGGGTTACAAAAATTCACCACTATTCACTTTTTTAAAAAGCGACCAATCTACCTTAAAATGGTTTTGAAATACGCCTTGATCCATGGCCTTTTTAAACTTTTTTAAAAAGCATGACCCATTTTTAGGCTCACAATACATAATGGCCGGAGGAGATAAACGTTAGGATGGTATAATATAGATTTTTTTTAAAAAAAATTAAGGGACCCATGTGTCAAAACCACACTCCACTTTCTCTATGTGCCAAACAGACCCCATTTGTCATCCCAACCTACATCTAGCACGCTATGGCTGGAGGGAACTCCCCATACCTAGGCTTGCCTACATGGGCCCCTAGTCGGAGCTCGCACGTGCATGACCTGTAAGGGTATTTTACCCTTATCCATTATTTTGGTATCTATGACACCGTGCTAGAGTATTTGGACTAATACATGTCTACAAGATGACTTTCAGGTATTAGCCAAAGAGGTATGATGGTGTAGCAATGGAACAAAAGGCAACGGGAGACCCCCCAATTCGACGAAAAATCAGCAAGTTTTTCAGAGCACGGCGGTCCACGGATCCGGTCGGACCGGCCCCAGCACCGGACAGCCCGGTCACCAACCGGACCCGAACCGGTGCCATCCGGGCAAGTTCCGATAAAGAAGGCGAGCCCTCCGATGCGTCCGGTCACCAGCCCGGTTTCGGACCGGCTGATCCGGTCCATGGCCCGATACGGCCGGGCACCGAGCCAGCGGCCCGATCGGCAACGGACTCTGCTGTGACATCCGGCGCCATCCGAAGCTCGAAGCCTGCCCGGTCAAGACCCGGTCCAGCTCCGGTTGGAAACAGGCCGGCCCGGTGCAGGCCCGGTCGACCGGGCGTGGACCGGCCTGTCCGGCGCCAAATCCGGTCGATCGGGTTTCTCGAAGAATCTGCTGATGTGGCAAGTGACCAACGGCCGTATTTCGAAGAACACTATAAATAGGTCTTCTCCTACCTCTGAACAGTTAGGCACTACACTACAAGCTGTTCTTGAGCTCTCTCTCTCTTACTCCATTGCTAGAAACACCAAAAGCCTCAGATCTCCCTCCTCCTCCACCCAAACTCAAATCCCTCCGGGGAATCATTAGAGGAGGACCCGATCTACCGTTCTACCAAGCCAAATCTCATTCCCCCTTGTATTCATTGAGAAGCTTGCTTCCTAGGGTTCCTGGGAACCCCTAGGGAGGCAAGAGGAGTCCGGAAGCATCCGGCCGTGGATTTGCTCGGGCAAGATTGTGAAGGTTTGGAGGCTACCTCAAAGTCTACCACAAGTGAGTGAGCTATTCCTTCGTGGGATAGGCTCCGGAGAATAGGGTGAGCCTTCATGGCGCGGGGAATCCTTCGTGGGACCTCCACTCCTCCAAACGTGACGTACCTTGTTGCAAAGCAAGGGAACACGGGAATACATCCTCGTCTCCGCGTGCTATCGGTTATCTCTAACCGAACTCCTTACTTGTGATTTAATCGCTCGTGAGAGCCTTCGTGCTCGAGTTAGTTGTATCCTCATATAGGTTGCTTCACCTAGTTTGCATTAGGCTCATCTTTATATTCCGCAAAGCCTAATATTGCAAAGAAAGAATTAAAATTTGTAGAAACCTATTCACCCCCCCCTCTAGGTTTACCATCTCTATACTTTCAATTGGTATCAAAGCCTGGACTCTTATTAAGGGCTTCACCGCCTTAAGAGTGAGATGGATAAACTCTTCGAGGGTCTAGATGACGACTCTAACCTTTCGGTTAAAGAGATGAAATCTAGATTCTTGGCATATGATGTCGAGAAGAAGAAAAAGGAGGATGAGCTACAAAACCAAATGACTGAAATGACTGCCATGCTTAAGAACCTAACTGCGGGTGGAACTTCTAGTGGGGCTTCGGCCTCTAAGGAAGCCTACCATGATGTTAACCATGACTATCCCAGAAACACTTCACCCATGCCTCATATAAACTATAGTGGGACCGTTCCCCATTACGATGGAACTCACTTTCCACATTGGAAATCTGCTATGGAATCTCATATTCGCAGCTGCAGTGTGGAGCTATGGGAGCTCATTGTTCATGGACATCGGGAGCCACAAGATCCTACTCGGTTGACCTCCACCGAGTTCTACAACCGTCAACTCAATGCATCCGCACGTGACAAGATTAGAAGTGGCATCAACCGCAAGCTTCTTGATCAAGTGGATGACATTGTCTCCGCTAAAGAGTTGTGGGATCGGATCGTAGTACTCCAAGAGGGAACCGATTTGATCCAATCAGCTCTCTATGAGACCGCAAAGCAAGAGGCCTACCAGTTCATGATTCGAGATGGAGAATCCGTATTCGATGCCTATGCTAGGCTTGGTGCTCTGAAAGTAAGGGTCAAGGGACTTGGTGCTGAGAAGTACAATGACGGATTCGAGATGAACGAAGCCTTCATAAAATCCAAGGTCATTGCTATGATTGCCGTCAAACAAGAAGACACCAACCTTGGACTCAACATGCAAATCATGACCAAGAGTGCCGATCTCAACTCCGATGATCTAGTCTCCTATGTGGCCGCCAATGAAAGCATGGCCAAAGCCGGAAAGAGGCTCAAGGCAATGAACCGTGTTGATGAAGCCTCACACAACCATGAAGCGTCTCACAACCTTGCTCTCAAAGCTAGAGCCGACCATGAAAGCAACGAAGACTATGAAATTGAAGAAGATGAAGAGATGACTTCAACTAGTGACATTGCTACCGACTTTGCTTTCTTTGCCAAGAAGTACAAGGTCAAGTTCCCAATGCTCCTCAATGACAAGAAGAAGAAGAGAACTTGCTACAATTGTGATGAAGATAACCACTTTGCAAATGAGTGCCCTTATGAGAAAAGGGTAGACAAGCCAAAGTTCATCAAAGGGGTCAAGCCAAGATTGAAGCCGAACCTAATCAACGATCGGTACAAGAAGAACAAGGGAAGAGCTTTTGTTGGGGCCGAGTACTTGTCCGATGAAGAAGAGGAAGATGAGGAGAAGGAGGCCGGAGTGGCCGGTTTAGCTTACTCTAAGCCCGGGTCACTCTTCACATATGATTACTCCAAAGATTACTCCACGGAGAATGATGTTGGCTCTTCCTTCATGGCAAGAACAACTCAAGATGATGACTCCGATGACTCTCCCTTCTCACCAATCATTGGCTCTTGTCTTATGGCAAGGGAAACCAAGGTAATGGAACCTCCACCTTCCCTATCTAGTGTTCTTGATGATGAAAACGAAGATCAAGAAGAATTAATTATGCTTAAGGAACTCTATGATGTTAGATGCACCCTTCGTGGTGAAGCTCTTGTCAAGTTTGATTTCTTGATGGACTCACTCAAAGAAAAGGATGAGTCCATTGAGGAATTAGAATATCAATTGAATGAGAAGGAACGGAGATTCAATCTCCTAAGACAAGAGCTAAACACCGAAAGGTGCATATCTCAAGGCCTTAAGCAACAAATTGAAACTTATGAACTTGATAAAGTTAAGGACCTAGAAACTATTGATAGGGCTCAATTATTGACCCAAGAGCTCAATGCCTCAAAGGAGGAACTTGAAGTTGATCATGCTTCTCTCACTAGGGATCTTGACCACCTTGAAAGAGCTAACAAGCTTGTCAAGGATGAGCTCAAGAAACTTGGAGAGAATCATGATCTACTTCAAGAATCCTACAAAAGGGCTCTTGGATCAATGAAGGATCCCATTGATGTTGAAAAGCTTGCTTGTTCCTCCATTTCCTTTACTAGTGAGCATGCTAAACTTGTTGAGGAACATGTTCGTTTACAAGAGGAACTTTCTTTGCATGTTGAGACCAATGCATATCTTGAGTCCTTGGTGACCAAATATGGTCTTGACTATCATCCTAATGAATCTTCTTGTGAGCAAGCATCTATTCTTGAGGAAAATGTTAGGCTAACAAAGGAACTTGCTAAGTTCACCACCGCCAAGAACAAGATGGGATTGGATGACCTCTTGAGTAAGCAAAGGTCAAACAATCAAAAGTATGGACTTGGATATACTCCCAAGTCCCACAAGAAGAACAACTACAAGAAGGAGAAACCCGCTCAAGATAAGAACAAGAAGGTCACTAACAATGGCAAAACCTCAAAGGGCAAAGCCACTAGTGGTGACCGCACGGGGCCAAACGATCACTATGCATTATTTGTTGATTATTATGGTGATGTCTATGCTAACTATGTTGGCCCTCCTAATGGCTATGCTTATAGAGAGTACTCAATTTGGGTACCAAAAGATATTGTTGCCATTGCAAAGGAACCCATTAATCGATGGGTTCCTAAATCCTCTACTTGATTTTGTAGGGGTATTCCTCCGGTGGTCCAAAATGGGTGTTTGATAGTGGATGCACCAATCATATGACCGGAGGAAAAGGTGTGCTTGATCAATTCATTGAAGATATCAACAAGAAGTCAAGCATTACCTTTGGTGACAACTCAAAGGGAAAGGTACTTGGGTATGGCAAGGTAGCAATCTCTAAGGACTTGTGCCTTGAGACGGTTATGCTTGTTGAACACCTTGGCTATAACCTACTTTATATATATCATCTTGCCGATGCCGGTTACAATTCATATTTCACTAAATATTATGTGCAAGTCTTTAGGAGTGACAATCTCAAATTGGTCCTTGTTGGATATGTGGAGAACAACCTTTACGTGGTTGACCTCTCGAAAGAGAGCCCCTCCTTCTCCACATGTCTAATGGCGGCCAAGCATGACGAAGGATGGTTGTGGCATCGCCGCCTTGGTCATGTTAACATGAGGAATCTCAAACAACTCCTAAAGGGTGAGCATATTGTGGGACTAACCGGCGTTTCTTTTGAGAAAGATCGTGTTTGTAGTGCATGTGTAGCCGGAAAGCAACTCAAGAAGAAGCATCCCATCAAGAGTATTGTTACCACATCTAGGCCTTTGGAGCTCCTTCATTTGGACCTCTTTGGGCCATCACATTATGATACTCTTGGTGGGAGCAAGTATGGACTTGTCATTGTTGATGATTACTCAAGATACTCTTGGGTCTTTCTCCTTAAGTCTAAGGACGAGACCCATAGAGAGTTCATCACCTTCGCCAAGAAAGCTCAACGTATGTATGAATCCGAGATCAAGGCGATTAGGACCGACAATGGCACCGAGTTCAAGAACTACACTATGCAAGAGTTTGTGGATGATGAGGGCATCAAGCATGAGTTTTCGGCGCCATACACCCCTCAACAAAACGGTGTTGTTGAAAGGAAGAACCGGACTATCATTGAGATGGCAAGAACCATGTTGAGTGAATTCAACTCACCCCACAACTTTTGGGGAGAAGCCATCTCTACGGCCGTCCACTACTCCAACCGGCTCTTCCTCCGTCCCTCCACAACAAAACCCCATACGAGCTCCTTACCGGTAACAAGCCTAATGTCATGTATATTCGTGTCTTTGGATGCAAATGCCTTGTTAAGAACAACAAAGGAAAGCTCGGTAAATTTGAAACTAGAACCATAGAGGGTATATTTGTTGGATATGCGGAGAACTCTCATGCCTATAGATACTACAACCGGTCCTCCGGGACTATTGAAGTATCTTGTGACGTGGTGTTCTTGGAGGATAATGGCTCCCAAGTGGAGCAAGTTGTTCCATGTGTTGCGAGGTAATGATGATGATCCATCTAGTGCCATCAAGCATATGGGCATTGGACACATCCGGCCCATGGAGGTTCATAATGATGATCAAGATGATGGAGTAGATGTCTCAAGCACGCCACAAGTGGAGCCTAGCTCAACTCAAGCCGAACCATCAAGTGCAACTCAAGAACCATCCTCTACTCAAGATGAGTCTCAATCTGAAGAACAAGAAGAAGATCCTCATTCCATGGAGCAAGATCATGATGACGATCAAGAAACATCCTCAACTCATGATCAAGCTCAAGTGGTCCCTCATGATCAAGTACTAGCAAGAGATGAATTCATTGATCATGAAGGAACCGTTCGGAAGATCAAGGCCGCTACAAGGGCAAGTGACATGAAAGTGGATCAAGTCCTTGGTAGCATCTCAAGAGGAGTGGTAACTCGTAGACACCATGCATTACTTATCACTTATTGTCAACATCATGCTTTTGTGTCTAGTTTTGAACCACTTAAGGTACATGAAGCCTTGGTCGATCCGGATTGGGTAATTGCCATGCAAGAAGAATTGGAGTGTTTCACTCGTAATGAAGTATGGTCTCTAGTTGAGAGACCCAAGGATCATCGCATCAATGTCATTGGGACCAAATGGGTATTCAAGAACAAGCAAGATGAGAATGGCATTGTTATACGAAACAAAGCAAGGTTAGTGGCGCAAGGGTTTGCCCAAATAGAAGGTATGGATTTTGAGGATACCTTTGCGCCGGTAGCCCGTCTTGAAGCTATTCGTCTTTTGCTTGCATTTGCATCTTTCCACAATTTCAAATTATATCAAATGGATGTGAAAAGTGCATTTTTGAATGGTCCCCTAAAAGAAACCGCATATGTGGCTCAAGCCCCGGGTTTCGAAGACCCATGCCGACCCAACCACGTGTATTTACTCCATAAGGCACTCTACGGTCTCAAGCAAGCTCCACGTGCTTGGTATGAGTTCCTTAGGGATTTCTTACTACATGATGGGTTTTGCATGGGTACGGTCGATTCCACCCTTTTCACCAAGCGGGTTAAAGGGGGTGGCCTCTTTATATGTCAAATATATGTTGATGATATTATTTTTGGTGGAACTAACCCCAATCATAACAAAGCTTTTGAGCTATTGATGACTAGGAAATTTGAGATGTCCATGATGGGAGAGTTGAAGTTCTTTCTAGGCTTCCAAGTGAGGCAACTTGCAAAAGGCACCTTCATCTCTCAAGAAAAGTATGTGAAGGACATGCTCAAGAAATTCAACATGACCAATGCAAGTCCAATGAAGACACCCATGCCCGTAAAGGGGCAACTTGGTTCATGTGACGGTGAGAAGGATGTGGACATAAAGGTATACCGCTCCATGATAGGATCCTTGCTCTACCTTTGTGCCTCTAGGCCGGATATCATGCTAAGTGTAGGGATGTGTGCTTGTTTTCAATCCGCTCCCAAGGAGAGCCATTTAGTGGCAGTCAAACGGATACTAAGATACCTTGTTCTCACTCCTACTCTCGGGCTATGGTATCCAAAGGGGTCAACCTTTGAACTCATTGGCTATTCGGATTCCGATTGGGCCGGTGATAAGGTTGATCGGAAGTCTACCTCCGGGGCTTGCCAATTTATTGGCCGGTCATTGGTGAGTTGGTCATCCAAGAAACAAAACTCCACCGCCCTATCCACCGCCGAAGCCGAATACATATCCGCGGCATCTTGTTGCACTCAATTGTTATGGATGAAGCAAACCTTGAAAGACTATGGTGTGTCTCTTGGTACGGTGCCTCTTCTTTGTGACAATGAAAGTGCAATAAAGATCGCCAACAACCCGGTTCAACATTGTCGCACCAAACATATTGACATTCGCCATCACTTCCTACGTGATCATGTTGCCAATAAGGATATTGATCTCACTCATGTGGGAACAACCTACCAATTGGCGGATATTTTCACTAAGCCTTTGGATGAAGCCCGCTTTGTTAACTTGAGAGGAGAACTTGGTATTCTTGATCCTAAAAACTTGGATTGATTAACTTCTTGCACTATATTCTTGCATTTATCTTGTTATCTAGCTTAGAGGCATAGCACATATGGGGATAGTCATCTTACCATGTCTTGGTATGATGCATACCTATGTGTGCAACATAAATAGACCCAATGTCATTATATGGACCCAAGCATGTCTCTTCGCGGTCACATGACATTTGCGCTTTCACATAGGGGGAGTAATCCCCCGCCCCTCATTGAGCCTTCATTATAAATTGATTTGACTATATAAGGCCCAATGATCTTAGTACGAGCATCATTTCCAAAATAACTTATGATTCTTGATATACACTTCGAATCATGCCCATTGTTGCTATTCACATCTTGTTTGGATTTTCTCTCCAATGGGTATGCCTAGAGAACTTTGTGTTTTCCAACCCCATGTCTATGCTCATCTCATCATCATCTATCTATCTATATGTACATGTCATCATTTGAGCACTCACACACATTTACACAAAGAATAGGGGCAAAACGAGGCAAAATGACACATTTTTGGGAAAATTAACTCTGGCCGGTCACTGGCCCGGTCGGACCGGCCTATGCGCCGGATCGTCCGGCCATCGGCTTGATCGGCCAAGGCGCCCGACCGGCCGTGCGGGCTGTTATGTTTTGGAGAGGATACCCCTTGGGGATCTTCTTCCTCATTATCCCCCACCTCTCAAACCTTCATGGCCGCCGCCTCCACCATCTCCACCACGCCCTAGGCACTTCCCACCACTAGATTCTCCCCAAACTTCACACAACCATAGATCGGGATCTCTCAAGCATCTTCACCAAAGGATTTGGTCCCTCTCAAGCTAGTTTGGGAGATCGTGGGGATTTGGTCCTCAAGCCTTCTTCACAAGCTCTTCTTGCTCACTTGGGCAAAGAGGACGATGTCTTCGGGTAAATCTTTCTCCCTATCCCTCTCCCTCTTGCTTTCCCTCTCCCATTGCCCATTTTTGAGGAAAGTTGAGAAAAGTTAGGGTTAGGGTTAGGGTTAGTAAATCCTCATGCCACCTAGAGTGTCACACCCCTCCTATGCACATTGTTCACTCTCCTGGTATAATCTATGTTCAAGTTTGTGAGTTTTTGCATGATTTTGTGTCGAATTTCTGGGCAAACATCATAACTCAGCATGACCCGGTCTACAGCCCGGTCGACCGGCCTCTCGACCGGCTGGTCCGGCGCACCGCCCGGTCAACCGGATGTCCAACCGGCTCGTCCGGTCTGTCGTCCGGTCGGACCGGCCCCTGCGCCGGCTCGCCCAGCTTTTTCGCATGATCTCGTCGAAACACTTGAATATAGGCTATGCTTTTGGCTTCCTCACATATGCTGATGACATGTACACTTACCTCTTTGCTATCCTCGCCCTATTTTGCTGATTCACAGGTGATGAATGGAGTGATGGGGACCGTGGCACTGTTGCCAAGCGAGGGAGGCACTCAGGGGTTCCACCACGGCGCTCTACTGGTCGTGCTCCTCAGACTACGGGTGGCAGCTCAACTGGAGGCCGAACCAAGAAATCTGCCAATAAGAGGAAAGATAAACATGCAAAGACACGGGATGGTGATGAGGTACTGCTGCAGTTCCATGTTGGTGATGTACATATTGGGGCATGGAGAAGACTCAGAGAGTCCAACCCCTATCGCTTTGAGGAACCCACTTACACAGGGGGAGATCAATTTTTCTGGACCAACACACAGCAAGTCATGTGGGATGACTTCTATAACTCCCGCGAGCACATGAAGAAAGGCACCATTGTTATGCCCAAGGCCATCAAGGATGTCATTGGAATGTATGAAGCCACCAAGTTTCACTTTGTGGTTGCGACCTTGAGGCGGATGGGGTTGTATGATCTTATGTGCTTGACACCTACTGATGGGTGCTATTGTCCAATCTTGGTGAGACAGTTTCACTGCACAGTCTTTTTCCATGATGATGCAGCTCGGACTATGACTTGGATGACTGGCAAACAGAAATACACTTGCAACTATCTTGATTTCTGTGAAGCTTTGGGGTTTGGTGGAGGGCGTGCTTCTGGCTTCAAGATATATTCTCAGCAGAAGTTCAACCGTGGGGACATTGCCGTTTGCTATCCGCCGGAACCCACACCTGGACCTCCCACCATCTCTGGGATGTACTACTCCTACCTCTTACTTGCCAAGCTCTTCCGTGAGACTCTCATCAGCAAGTCCGGCGATACAAGTGAATGCCGTGCATATCATCTGAACTTGATGTACTACTGTCACCCTGAGCACCGGAAACTTATTGATGGCTGTGATCTCATCTACTGTGAGTTACGGCGCTGTGTTCGCGAGAGGTTGACTCCTAATCTTGCCCAGTACGTTCAGCTGCTCATCAACAAGGTTGTGCCCGCACCTTTCAATACTCAAGGTGAGCGGGTTAGGATGGAAGCTTTCAAGGTACCTGCCCAAGGTGATAGCCCGGATGTTCCTGAAATGATGCCTTCTGAGCGCCGGTCCAAGGCACGCCATGACCATGCTAGCTCCAGCTCCTCTAGTCGCCCACAGCATGGTGTCTCACGGTTCTTCTCTAGCTTATGGCAGATGTGCAAAAATACAAATGATGTTGCACATCAAAGTCTTTCTTTGAACCAAGAGACAAGGAGGCGCCAAAATGAGTTCATGGCTGCTAGGAATGCACCTATCCCTCCTCCTGGCCCTGAGTTGGAGCCTGTCCACGCACCAAACTGGGAGATGCCTCTTCTTTCTGATGAGATGTTCCAGAACTTTGATCCTTCTCTGTACTTTGGTGGTCCTCCTCCTAGATCTGCTCGTGCACCTCCTGCTGATGCTGATGATGAAGAGGATGAAGGTAATGATGATGATGATGAAGAGGATGACGATGAAGAGGATGACGATGGGGATGGTGATGGCAACTCTCCATCCGCGGGGCCCCAGTTCTATTGATGGGACGCTAGCATCTCTCCTCTTTTCTTCGCCTTTTTGGTGTTCCGATGCCAAAGGGGGAGAAGAGAGTAGAGTCTAGAATTACGGGGTTCTTTCTTTGTCACAAGCCATGGGAGTTGCTTTAGTTGGATTTTATATGGCTTGTGCGTATTTGCTTTGATTTCTCAAGAACCATTTGCTACTTTGAATAATTCATGTATGGATATGTATGGACGACTATTATGTGTGCTACTCTATGTTAGGATAATCATGCCTTATGGATAATCATGCTTTATGCTTATATATGTTGATATACTTGTCCATACCATGCTTGTTTCCTAAAGATATTGGGGCAGCTTCTCATATTCCACAAATGGTGCACTTTGCATTCAAACGCAAACTCTCCAAGTGCACACATTATGGGGGAGCTGTCGTAATATCTTATATGGAATCAAGGTTTAGAGCTTATCATAATATCTATATGTAACTCTAGCTCGGTTTGTCATCGTATACCAAAAAGGGGGAGATTGTAAGGGTATTTTACCCTTATCCATTATTTTGGTATCTATGACACCGTGCTAGAGTATTTGGACTAATACATGTCTACAAGATGACTTTCAGGTATTAGCCAAAGAGGTATGATGGTGTAGCAATGGAACAAAAGGCAACGGGAGACCCCCCAATTCGACGAAAAATCAGCAAGTTTTTCAGAGCCTGGCCGGTCACAGATCCGGTCGGACCGGCCCTGGCACCGGACAGCCCGGTCACCAACCGGACCCAGAACCGGTGCCATCCGGCAAGTTCCGATAAAGAAGGCGAGCCCTCCGATCTGCGTCCCGGTCACCAGCCCGGTTTCGGACCGGCTGATCCGGTCCATGGCCCGTCTCGATCGGCACTGCACGACCGAGCGGCCGGCCAGCAATCGGACTCTGCGCTGTGACATCCGGCGCCATCCAATGCGCTCGAAGCCTGCCCGGTCAAGACCCGGTCCCAGCTCGGTTGGAAACCGGCCGGCCCGATACGTGGCCCGGTCGGCAGGGCTGTGGACCGGCTGTCCGGCGCCAAATCCGGTCGACCGGGTTTCTCGAAGTATCTGCTGATGTGGCAAGTGACCAACGGCCGTATTTTGAAGAACACTATAAATAGGTCTTCTCCTACCTCTGAACAGTTAGGCACTACACTACAAGCTGTTCTTGAGCTCTCTCTCTCTTACTCCATTGCTAGAAACACCAAAAGCCTCAGATCTCCCTCCTCCTCCACCCAAACTCAAATCCCTCCGGGGAATCATTAGAGGAGGACCCGATCTACCGTTCTACCAAGCCAAATCTCATTCCCCCTTGTATTCATTGAGAAGCTTGCTTCCTAGGGTTCCTTGGAAACCCTAGGTAGGCAAGAGGAGTCCGGAAGCATCCGGGCTGTGGATTTGCTCCGGGCAAGATTGTGAAGGTTTGGAGGCTACCTCAAAGTCTACCACAAGTGAGTGAGCTATTCCTTCGTGGGATAGGCTCCGGAGAATAGGGTGAGCCTTCGTGGCGCGGGGAATCCTTCGTGGGACCTCCACCCTCCAAACGTGACGTACCTTGTTGCAAAGCAAGGGAACACGGGAATACATCCTCGTCTCCGCGTGCTATCGGTTATCTCTAACCGAACTCCTTACTTGTGATTTAACTGCCTGTGAGAGCCTTCGTGCTCGAGTTAGTTGTATCCTCATATAGGTTGCTTCACCTAGTTTGCATTAGGCTCATCTTTATATTCCGCAAAGCCTAATATTGCAAAGAAAGAATTAAAATTTGTAGAAACCTATTCACCCCCCCTCTAGGTTTACCATCTCTATACTTTCATGACCGAACTCGCCTGCGGATGTGAGCATTACCCTACGGATATCTGATATTAGTTTATCTCTCTTGGTCCAACTAGGGGTCCATGAAGAATGTTCAAGACCAAGGTAGGCTCATACGTCGGTTGCAACGAAGGAGACCTACTAGGAGACGAATTCTTGATGAACAAGGCAAGAAGGCATTGATAAAAGAAATATTAGATTAGATCTCAATGTAACCTAGTCGACTTCGGAAAGAACTCTCGGAACCTGGCCTGCTATATAAGGGCTAGGAGAGGGCCTGCCGAACAATAGAACCACAATACACAATACCACCGCAACTTAGCACAAACCCTAGAATCCTTGCCTCCCGACGAGTCGACCATAGTAGTCTATCAGCTACCCCATTGTAACCCGTTTTACTCGATAAATCAAGATCAGACAAGCAGGAAGTAAGGGTTTTATCTCATTGAGAGCCCCAAAACTGGGTAAATCTCTCTTCCTGTCTGTTTGGTCTCCAGTGTCTCGTGCTAGCCTACAGGATCCCGTCAACCCTAAACCCCTCATGGTGAGCATTGCCGAGGAGCTCCCTCGTCACCTACACTGCCCTTCGCGGAGCTCGGCCGCACCGGCACCTAGCCCTGTTCACCAGTGTCGTCCGTTGGCGGATACCGCTCGTGTCGGCCCTGGCCTAGCTCACCCGCACCATCCTCGAGGACCTTGATTGCGACATCCCCTCGCAGAGCTCGTCAACACTAGCCCCTAGGCGTGTTTGCCCACCTGCCCCCTCTCTCACTCCCCTGCAGATCTCACCCATGGCAGCCGTAATACGAGCTCGACCGCGACGCCCCCTTGTAGAGCTCGTTGTCGCTGGCCCCTGGCCGTGTTCGCCAGCGCCAACACTCCTTCAACTCATGTCATATTGCGGTTCATATCATCTTTATGTGATTACATCTCGATGTGTTGCTATTTATGGTGAAGTGTTTCTTTGTATGAGAATATGTTGTTGTTTATAATATTCTCTTGTTTATAATTATGTGTTGTTTTTTGAAATTATGGTCACGTTATGTTATTTACAACAACAAAAGTCGTTAATTTGATTTGTCGTAAGCGCGGCTACCCATTTATGATGCTGGTGGCGGGTATAAGAAGAAAAATGTACATGTATGCTATGGCAAACTTGTAATCATACCGTGCCATCCCTACAGAGGCACTCCTTTTCAGGTTTTAGACACCGTATTCGAATCCATCTTATTTGTCTATAGAAATCTGTCCTAGCAACCCATCTGCTCGACTAAAAAACTGGATTGGTAACTCCCTGTTAGGAACTAAGTTAGAGTCCGATCAAGTCGACGATCGTTAGATTTCCATCGTGATTCGTGGATACGAGAATAACACATGATGCATGATTGCACATGCATGTGCAATTGCATATTCTTTATTCTAGTTACACGTGAATTACACATGAAACCAGGTTAACTGAAAATTAAGCTCGACCGGAAATGAGCCGTGCCCACTAAATAATCCCTTCCCAAAGCGATCCCTCGGAAAAGCTGGATGTTCCGGTGGTACGGGCTCGTTCCTACAGTCAGGGCCGGTCCTGATGGGTGGGCAGGGTGTGCGGCCGCCCAGGGCCCCAAAAATCTGGGGGCCCAATCCTAGATATATGTACATGTATATACGAGCCTATCTAACTATATTTAGCTGAAAGAAAAAGCATGTGGCCTGACTAGAGAACCTTGACGCGAACGTGCTGGACTAAAAGTCTAAATAATAACGCCAGAACCGATCCATCGATCTGGGGAGTAGATGATTAGTTAGCTACTTTCTTACTTCGCTTCGTATTTCACGCAGCCTTGATTGAGAGTTGTTCATGAAATTTTCTCCACCTCGCACTTCGTCGGCATGGATCGATCTCCCGCTACTCGTGTTCTCTTCCTACACCAATCAGCGATCTTCCGGCAGGGATCGATCTTCCGATGGATCTCAGGGAGATCATCTCTCGCATCAACCACCCCATAGACGTAGCGAGCGGTGCACCGCGCACAACACTGTCGGCTGCCCGCACCGATCAGCGATCCCATTGCCATCCGCCGTCGGTAACAGTTCAGGACTGCTCATGTAACACACTCTTTTATTTTCAAATAATTTTCCTCTAATTCTAAATTTTTGATGGTCAGTTCGTCGAATCATCTTCATTGAGAAAGGGTCCATCTGGTCACGCTAAAAGGAAAAGAGCAAAAGAGGTGGCTAAGGTAATATATCTAAATTAGTATATATGCACTGGTGGAAAAAGGGGCTTTGGTCGCGGTTGGCAACTGCCATTAGTCGCGGTGGCGCAACCGCGACCAAAGTAGCGCGACTAAAGGCCCCCCCCCCCTTTAGTCGCGGTTCCTTACGAACCGCGACTAAAGGCCCGTCCACGTGGGCCGCAGGCGAGCGCCAGGGCGGAGGACCTTTAGTCGCGGTTCTTCTGGCCAACCGCGACTAAAGGCCTCCGCAGGGTTTAGGGTTTAGCCCCCCTCCCCCTAAATCTGGTTTCTTTTTAATTTGTATTATTTTATTTCTTTTGGGTTTTAATTTTGAAGGAGTTTCACATATTCTACGGTACTACATACATGCATATGAATGTACAATTTCAAACAAATTTGAAATTAGAACCAAAAAGAATTCAAGAGGAATATACAATATATATTCAATATCGGATGACCATATACAATATATATTCAATATCGGATGACCATATACAATATATATTCAATATCGGATGACCATATACAATTTTGAACAAGTTAGTTACAAATTCTGGTGCATATAAAGTTCTACGTCATCGTAATAGTGTTCTCCTCTAGGATCGATGACTTCCCTCGCCAACCATCCAGCTAGTTCCTCTTGAAGTGGTCGGAAGCGAGCTTCTGGACTAAGCGTCTTCCGGAGGTTATTCCTCATGATGTTGTTCTCACACTTCTGGTCCCGCTCATTGCAGTATCTCCGGATCCTCTCACAATCATAGTATCCACATAGATTGGTCCCCGGTGGCTGAATATCCCCGGTCGTCCCACTTTTGCCATTTTAAAATGTAGCTCTTTTTTGAATTCACCGACCTTGGTATCTACGAACCGTCTCCAAACCCTACGAGGCAAAGAAAATTAAATAAACAAGAGAGTTATTAATTAGTTACTTGATATTAGGAAATGATGAACGAAATAGGCCGATCGATATAGAGCGCAAATGAATGAAAATAATTACTTTTGCATCATTTTTCTCATGTCGGCCCAAAGCGCCGGATCCATATTCAGAGAGTCGTGGACGAGAACTGAGGAGGTCTGAACTTTAATTACCATAAGAATCCAGTGGAACCTGCGGACACGATACATGCACAGTCATGCATAACTCATCGATTAGCCACATACCATGCATGGAGTAAACAAAAGAGAATGTGGTGAAGGCAAACACTCACCCAAAATGGTAAGGAAATAGAATATCACTTTTCCATTCTTTGTTTTCTAATAAACCGCCACGAGTCATCCTCCACGTCGGCGGGGTGGTGTTCTAACACATATGAATTAACGATTTGTGGGTCAATGAACCCAACATCATGGATGTTCCTTATTCGCATTTCCCGCTTCTTCATTACGCATAATAGCGTACACAACAAGATAGTTAGGACAATATATATATATAGTGCGAGGCAATGAACGAGATGGGGTAGAAATTAATAAATCACTTACGAACGTAGCAACCGATGATAGATTTGTCGAGGTCGCGCAGATTGAACAGTTTGGAACAATTCACTCGGATGAATTTGTACCCGGTAATGTTTGAAGTGATGCTCATATCTAACTTCCGCATAGATATAGTCTTTGGCGTTTTTATGTTTTATGTAACCCTTGTACCAATTTAGCAGACCTTTCATTTGTCGAGGTAGATCCTCTTCTGCGCAGGCTCGACGAGAGGGCCATTCTTCACATATGTAAATACTACGTCCTTCATTGGCGCCTCATCAAGGCCTAGCGATTGCACGAAGAGTGATACCTAAGTCGGCCGCTTGTTCTCTGGCACTCGTTACGGTCAATCCATGTCTTTGCGCCAGCTATGATATCGGGGCATCCGGATCGGCGGCTTGCACTATGAGCGGGGCGATCGATTGTTTACTTTGTTCCCCGAGCTGGGCAACTTCTTTCCCCCTTTCTAATTTTGACTCGGCCTCGTCCTCCAAGGCTTTCTTCTCCGCCAACTCTTGGTTCCTCTTGAACGCGAGTGCTTGCCTACGAAGTTCACGTAAATAGTCGTCGAGCGATTCTTCGCGGCTTGGGACGGTGTGTTCAAAAATGACTTAGCCCACTTGCTTTTGCTTGTCGTAATATACCGGCTTGGGCTCGCCCTCTCTTTTCTTCTTGCACTCCTCCTTCCATTTCTCATGCTGAGCAGCCACGGCCGCTGCATTTTCCTCGACACTAAGTTCCCAAGGCCTCGGGATGAGAGGCTTCAGTGATGGCTCTGGTATCTTTGTGGTTCTAGGTACATAAGGGTCCGAGTTAATAACCCAGGACTGCTTCTGCTTCTTCGCCGGAGGTGGATTGGGGGGCGGTGTCTGCTGATCACCCGCCGGACGAGGACTGGGGGGCGGCGTCTGCTTACCCGCCGGAGGTGAATTGGGGGGCGGCGTCGGCTGACGTGAAGGAGGTGTAGGTGAAGCACCACCACCACCGCCGCCACCGCCACCGTCACCGCCACCGCCACCGCCACCACCACCACCACCACCGTAGGGGGGTGGACTTGTTGGCGCCTCGCCTGGAAACTTGATAAATTTCTTCTGCCATAGAATGAACTGGCGCTTGACATCTCCAAGTCTTTTCACCCCTTCAGGTGTAGCAATGTCAATGTCCAGGTCCTCAAACCCTTGGACTATCTCCTCCACCGTCACACGAGCATAGCCATCTTGAATGGGGTTGTTGTGGTGGAGTGCTCCAGGTGGCAAAGCACTGCCGATGGCTACCTTCATGGACATGTTCCCGATAGGATAATACAGAAGACATGCTTTCATCTCCTTTATATCGTCCACGGGGTAGCGAGGAGGCTCCGGTGCAGTAATTTCGACCACCAGAGGCTCCGGTGCAGTAATTTGTATCGTCGGTGCACCAGCCGGTGAGGCCTCCGTGGAAGCCACGCTGCTTCTTCTCCGCTGCTGGCTTCCGAGATCCATTGGATGATCTTCATGCTGCGCCCGAGCTGCATCTCTTTCGGCGACTAGTACACTCACGGTTTTCTTCATCACATCCATTTCCGTTACCAACTTCGCCACAACATCTGCATCCCGATCCATCTTTCTCTTACGGCTTCTGTAACCGTACGGGTCATCGTTACGGGGAACCCTACTTTCCACGGAATGGGCCCCATGCCTCGTATACGTCCTCCGTGTTCGGGATTCCCGAGGGCTTTTGTCGGGCGTCGTTCTCTCTGTTGAACTTGATCCTCCCTCTTGAGCCTCCCTCATTGCCTCAATAAGCTTTTGGGTGGGTGTAATTATTTTGCCCTGATAAACACACTCCCTGTCTCCGGGTTCAGCGATCCCCCATGCCCGTACCACCAGCTTTTGGCCCTTGGGTCCCATCCCTCCGTACCTGGACGGATTCCTCGCGCCCTCAGCTCGTTCTCCATCTTCTCCCACTTAGGCTGCCAAAAGCGATACCCTCCTGGCCCCATGATATGATTGTACTCCTTCTTGGCCGCATTCTCCTTATTTTTTTTCGATATTTCAAGGAACTGCTCCGATTTCTTTTGCTTCACAAATTCTGGCCAATCATGTTCCAGTTTCTCATATTGTCCTTTGAAATCCGGAGTCTTGCCCGCTTGACAAAGTCATGGGCTAGATTTTGCTTGTATTTCCTAATGCGTTGGCCATCCTAGAAAGAGCGAACTGTTTGACTAGCTTGCACCTCTCCTTGTTTTCCTGAATCTTGTTACCCGCCTCATCGTATCTGCGGTATTCCGGAGGTAGAACGAAATGTTCCATAAGCTTCTTGAAGCAATCTTTTTTTTTTTCTCTTATCGACAAAAGTGAAACCAAGACGTGCCTTCTTTGGCTCATTCCACTCCTGGACGGTGATCGAGACGTTGTCTCTAACAACGGCTCCGCATTGGCGGACCAACCTGGTGGCGCTCTTGCGGGCTCCAACGGCTTTGCGGTTTCTTCATCGACAACATCGATGGTGCATGTTTCGTTTGGTTTCATCGTCTTGGTTGCGCCACGCTTTGACGACGTACTCGATTTTTCGACGATCCGCCGAGGGCTAAAATAAGAAAGAGAGTCGCGCGCGTTAGTACACACACATTTATTCAAATCAGTTAGTTTGTATCACCAGACGCTCAATATGTATATATATATACCTCGGCGCCGGAGGTGGTTGCTACTTCCAATTGAAGATCGTCGTTTATCGACGTTTCTTCGGCATCATCTGCTTGCTGACGGCGCCCTTCATCTTCACCCTCAAGGTTCAGATAAGAAGAGATATCATCTTCTTCTTCTCCGGTCGGCACATATGGAATATCGCCTTTTATGATGCCGAACATATGGTCTTCAGCGTCTGGATCATAGTTGTCCAGAATCGGGTCAGCTCTATCGTCCGCCATATGTCAGTCCTGAAAACATGTAGTCAAAACAAATTAATTGTGTATATGCCAGCATTATTATATCTCTTCTACATATAAAGAGAGAGGGCGACGAGGGAGGCGAGAGGGGGGACGCAGTGATCGCGTGACCGAGAGAACGGTGGTGGTGGCGAAAGGGGGGACGCAGTGACCGCGTGACCGAGAGACCGGTGGCGGTGGCGAAAGGGGACGCAGTGACCGCGTGACCGAGAGACCGGTGTGGCGGTGACCGAGAGGGCGGTGGCGGTGCCGAGGACACATAACCCTCGCCGCCCCCTCTCGATCCCAAATAAAATTTTGTTAAGTTAAAATTTTACTTAACAAAATTTAGACTTAATGATCAAAATTTTGTTAAATTTTGTTACATATTACATATTTGTTAAATTTTGTTAAGTCAAAATTTTGTTAGTGTACAAATTTTTAGTTAAGTTAAAAAAACAAATTTTAGTAAAATTTTTAGTGATCAAAATTCTGTAACTTAACAAAATTTAGACTTAATGATCAAAATTTTAACTTAAGAAAACTTAATGATCAAATTTTAACTTAAGAAAACTTAATGATCAAAATTCTGTAACTTAAGAAAACTTAATGATCAAATTTTAAATGATCAAATTTTAGTAAAATTTTAGTTACATATTACATATTTGTTAAATTTTGTTACATATTACATATTTGTTAAATTTTGTTAAGTCAAAATTTTGTTAGTGTACAAATTTTTAGTTAAGTTAAAAAAACAAAAAAAAAACAAAAAAAACAGAGAGAGGCAGGGGCGCCGGCCGTGTGTAGGCGCTCCCCGCGCCCTCTCTCTCTCTCTCTCCCGGGCGGCGGCGGTGGCGGGCAAGCGGCGGCGCTGCGAGAGTGGGGGCGCGCGGTGGCGCCGGCAAGCATACACAGCGCGCGGCGCCTCTCTGCGCGAGGGACGCCGGCAGCGCGAGCGGCGCGCGCGGTTGTTGGCGTCGGGGCGGCGAGACGTACGGCGGCGAGCGGCGCGGTGTTGTTCGGCGGCTTCGCGCGCGGCGACGGCGGCGTGAGGAGCGACGTCGACGGCGGCGTGAGGCGACGGCGACGGCGGGCAGGGCTTCGGCAGATCGGGAGTTCGTCGTTCGCGCGGAGAAGAAGATGAAGTGGCCGCTCGCGCGGCGCGCGTATTTATAATAACACCCCTTTAGTCGCGGTTGGGGAGGCGGCCCGCAACTAAAGGGTATTTTCGCCGGGTTTTCGTTTCCCGCGGAAAAATACCCTTAACCGCGACTAAAGGTATTTTTTGAAATTACTTTTCTTTTTCAAATTACTTTTCTTTTTCGAATTACTTTTCTTTTTCAAATTACAAATAATATATCAAAAAGTAAAGAAAAATAAAACTAATTCATTTCAAAATCTGAAAAATACATATAATATATGAAAAAATTCAGAAAAATAAAACTAATTCATTTCTAAATCTTAAAAATACAAATAATATATCAAAAAAATCAGAAAAATAAAACTAATTCATTTCAATATGTTAAAAATACAAATAATATATCAAAAAATTAAGAAAAATAAATCTAATTCATTTCAAAATCTGAAAAATACATATAATATATCAATAAATTCAGAAAATAAAACTAATTCAATTCAAAATCTTAAAAATACAAATATTATATCAAAAAATTCAGAAAATTAAAACTAATTCATTTCTAAATGCTAAAAATACAAATAATGTATGAAAAAATTCAGGAAAATAAAACTAATTCATTTCAATATGTTAAAAATACAAATAATATATCAAAAAATTAAGAAAAATAAAACTAATTTAATTCAAAATGTTTAAAATACATATAATATATCAAAAAATTCATAAAAATAAAACTAATTCAATTCAAATTTTAAAAATACAAATTATCAAAAATTCATAAAAATAAAACTAATTCAATTCAAAAGTTCGTTGGCCCCCTCTTCCCGCCTCTTTCCGCCGACCCCCTCTTCCCTCCTCGTCTTCCCGCCATTTCTTCCCTGTCTTCCCGCCTCTTTCTTCCCGCCAATTGTTTCCCGCCAATTTCTTCCGGCCTCTTTCTTCCCGCCAATTTTTTCCCGCCAATTTCTTCCCGCCACTTTCTCCCCGCCTCTTTCTTCCCGCCTCCTGTCTTCCCGCTCCCATTTTTCCCGCCATTTGTCACTACATATAGGTAGCCCGGCTTGGCCGACATTATCACATCTCTACAATCTCTCATCACTCTCTCATGGCTTCCACCGCACCCACTCTAACCTACCAAACAGGTGGAGGAGCTTTGCGCCTCGAACTACCCTTGCCCTCCGGCTACCGCGTCCCCGCCGGGCCGGAGCCTAAGCGCCGGCGGCGTGCCGGTCCCTCCCGTCCCTCGAGTGCTACTGCGCGCCGGCGGCCATCACGAACCACTACTACCTCGACCTCACGCCGGAGCAACGGATGAATCCCCGCCGGCATCCCGATAACCGACATACTTGGGACGCCTTCTTCATCAATCGGCGTGAGAGGGCGCTCGCTGTATGAGGAGGACGGTCTGCCTCCCGGAAACTTCCACGAGGCCGGCCGTCGGCTATGGTGGTACGGCCGGACTGCGCAGCGTCATGGACTACCTCACGGCCGGCGATATCCCCCGCCGCGCTACCCTCGATTCGAGCCCCGAGCGCCGCCCGACGACACCGACGACAGCAGCGACGACGACGCAGCAAGCAACTTAGAACGCGACGACTACCAGTACAACGGCGGCGGCTATGAAGACTACGAGTATGCATATTATATGCCTAGGCAGGAGTATGACTAAATCACTCCAAAATTCATGTATGCAGGAGTATGACTTAGTCACTCCAAATTTCCTATATGCAGGAGTATGACTTAGTCACTCCAAATTTCATGTATGCAGGAGTATGACTTAGTCACTCCAAATTTCATGTATCATCAGTGCTATCTCGAGTCAATTGAATCATTCGAAAATGGACACCAAACACATCACGGGTAATATAATTCACATGATTCATTCAACAAAGTTTGGTACAACAAATTATTACACATCATTTCTTCCCTTGTGTCCCTGCTTGCTTACGATTGTGCCGTATCCATGGAGCATCCTCATCATTTAACTTAATGCTTGGGTCGGTGTTCACTTTGAAGGGCGGAATTTCAGCAAACATATTATAATCTTCTGACATGTCTGTCTTGTCCTCCACTCCCACGATGTTTCTTTTCCCTGAAAGAACAATGTGGCGCTTTGGATCATCGCATGATGTACTGATCGTTTTCTTATCTTTCCGTTTCCTCGGTTTGCTACTCATGTCCTTCACATAGAAAACCTGAGCGACATCTTTCGCTAGGACGAATGGTTCGTCAAGATAACCAAGATTGTTGAAATCCACCATTGTCATTCCGTATTGCTGGTCCACCTTTACCCCACCTCCTGTTAGCTTGAACCATTTGCATCGGAACAAAGGGACCCTAAAGGAGGGTCCATAGTCAAGTTCCCATATCTCCTCTATGTAACCATAATATGTGACCTTTTGCCCATTCTCGGTTCTTTGCATCAAAGCGGACACCACTGTTTTGGTTGGTGCTCTTTTTATCTTGGGCGATCGTGTAAAATGTATTCCCATTTATCTCGTACCCTTGGAAAGTCGTTATAGTCGAAGATGGTGTCTTGGCCAACATGTACAGCTGATCTACAACCTTATTGTCACTCATTAAATGTTTTCTCAACCAACTGCCGAAAGTCTCCATGTGGGCCTTCCTAATCCAGGATTCGGGCTTCCTGGGGTTGTCCGAGCGTAAAATATTCTTTTGTTTCTCAAAGTACGGAGCCACCAAGCTGGAATTGGTCGAACCGTGTGGTGTGCTTCGGTCGAGAGAATGGCCGTCCATACATATCATTGATTTCCTTCCGATCGTGCCTTTTCCACTTAGTCTCCCCTCGTGCCGCGATTGAGGAAGACCAATCGGCTTAAGGTCGGAACAAAGTCAACACAAAACTCAATTACCTCCTCATTTCCATAGCCCTTGGTGATGCTTCCTTCTCGGCCTAGCACGGTTACGAACATATTTCTTTAATACTCCCATGAACCTCTCGAAGGGGAACATATTGTGTAGAAATACAGACCGAGAATGGAAATCTCATCGACTAGGTGAACCAGGAGGTGCGTCATAATATTGAAGAAGGATGGCGGGAACACCAACTCGAAACCGACAAGACATTGGATCACATCGTTACAGTAACCGTGGTAGAACTTCTGGATTGATTACCTTCTCGAGAGATTGCATTGAGGAATGCACATAGCTTCACAATGGCTACTCGAACATTTTCCTACAGGAGCCCTCAAAGCAATCGGAAGCAATTGCGTCATAATCACGTGGCGGTCGTGAGACTTCAGGTTTTGGAACTTTTTCTCCGCCATGTTGATTATTCCCTTTATATTGGACGAGAATCCTGACGGGACCTTCATCTTGCTCGGGCATTCAAAAAAGATGACCTTCTCTTCTTTGGTCGGGCGTAGCTGGCACGACCTTGAAACCGTTCCGGATGCCGGTCATCGTGGTCTTTCAAACTTTCTTTGGTCCCGCCGTGCTTCCTTTGTATCATTTGACTTCCCATACACGCCCAAGAAGCTTAGGATGTTCACGCAAATATTCTTCGTAACGTGCATCACGTCGATTGCGGAGCGGACTTCTAGGACTTTCCAATATTCTAGCTCCCGAATATAGATTTCTTCTTCCACATGGCTACGTGCCCGTCGGCTCCCTTCGGAACCGATTGTCCGCCAGACCCTTTCCAAAGATGACTTTCAAATCCTTGACCATATCAAATACCTCGGCACCGGTGTGTTCCGCAGCTTCGGCCGGTGATCTGCCTTGCCGTTGTAATGCTTGCCTTTCTTTCTTCTTGGATGACCTTTCGGAAGAAATCGACGATGCCCAAGGTACACGTTCTTCTTACAATTTGGCAAATGTACACTTTCGGTCTCATGTAAGCGGTGCGTGCATGCATTGTATCCCTTATTTGATCCCGAAAGGTTACTAAGAGCAGGCCAATCGTTGATGGTTACGAAAAGCAACGCTCGTAGGTCAAATTCCTCTTCTTTGTGCTCATCCCACACACGGACACCAGGTCTGCCCCACAGCTGTAAAAGTTCATCAACTAATGGCCTTAGGTACACATCGATATCGTTGCCGGGTTGCTTCGGACCTTGGATGAGCACCGGCATCATAATGAACTTCGCTTCATGCACAACCAAGGAGGAAGGTTGTAGATGCATAGAGTCATGGGCCGGAGTACTATGGCTGGAGCTCTGCTCGCCAAAAGGATTCATGCCATCCGTACTTAGACCAAATCTTATGTTCCTTGCGTCACCGCAAAATCTTTGAACTCTCTGTCGATCTTTCTCCATTGCGTTCCATCTGCGGGGTGTCTCAACTCCCCGTCCGACTTACGGTCCTCTTTGTGCCATCGCAACAACTTGGCATGCTCTTTGTTCCCGAGCAGACGTTTCAACCGTGGTATTATAGGAGCATACCACATCACCTTGGCGGGAACCCTCTTCTGGGTTTACGGCCCTCAACATCGTCACCGGGGTCATCGCCTCGATCTTATAACGCAATGCAGTGCATACCGGGCATTCATTCAAATTCTCGTATTCACCGCGGTAGAGGATGCGATCGTTGATGCATGCATGTATCTTCGTAACCTCTAAACCTAGAGGGCGGACAACCTTCTTTGCTTCGTACGTAGTGGCGGGCAACTCGTTATTCTTTGGAAACATATTCTTCAACATTTTCAGCAAGTTTTCAAATGCCGAGTCGGCTACACCTGCTCGTGCCTTCCATCTCGGCAAATCCAGTGTGCAGCCCGGCTTTTTCGGACCATCATCGCATCCGGGGTACAGCGCCTTCCGTGATCCTCTAACATGCAATCCAAATTCTCCCTCTCTTTTTCGGTTCGCAGCCGTCTCCGTGCATCGGCAATGGTCCGACCAAGATCATCAACGGGATCATCACGTGCCTCTTCTTCACCTTCCCCTTCACCTTCCCCTTCACCTTCGGCATCCTCCATGAAAGTATCACCGAAATGAGCAAGATAGCTTTCATCGATGAAATCATCCCCTTCTTCATCTTCTTCCATTATAACCCCTCTTTCTCCATGCTTGGTCCAACAATTATAGCTTGGCATGAAACCGTGCCGAAGCAGTGCATGTGAACATCTCTTGAGGAAGAGTAACCATTCGATTCTTACATTTAACACATGGACAGATAACAAAACCCCCTGCTTGTTCGCATTAGCCACTACGAGGAAATCTTTCAAACCCGCACTGAACTCGCCGGAGAGTCGGTTACCGTACATCCCATGTCGATTCATCTGCATTATTATAATATAAAATATATAATTAACCATCATGCATTTGTTAAACTAACTAGCTACAAACAATATAAATTAAACAATGAACTACACACACATGCACATTTTATCAACGACACATCAAAGGTTCAAGTTGCTAACCGCGATCGAGGAGGAAAAAATAAATGAGAAAGCTCAAGTGTGGCTCCAACACTTCATATCATGTTTGTTTCATGCTCTTGGGGCATTTCATCAAACACCTTATGTGCATAAGAGGAACCAAAAGCAAACCTAACACCCACTTGTGAAGCTTGTGTAGAGAATGGCACCAAATGGCTAAGTGTTGGGTCTTTGGATGGGTATATATAGGGGAGGGGCTTTAGTCCCGGTTGGCTGGCCAACCGCGACTAAAGGCCTTCGGGCACCTTTAGTCGCGGTTGGCCTGGCCAACCGCGACTAAAGACCCCCACGTGCACCGGCTGGCCACCGAGCGCCCTGGGCCCAGGCCTTTGGTCGCGGTTCGTCTCCCGAACCGCGACTAAAGGTACCATTAGTCGCGGTTCCTGCAGCATCGCGACTTATGGGGCTCACCCGAAGCCTGTTTTTCCACCAGTGATGCTATTGTGTTTGGATGTATTTAAATGTTATTTGCAAATTGTTTTTACGTATATATTCATTATTGCTATCGTGGTGTCTATATCAAGGCCCGGAATTTTATTCTCGCCCAGGGCCCTCAAAATCTCAAGACCGGCGCTGCCTACAGTAAGCGTCAACAACAACTTTTCGTGTGTTTCTCATACGCACTGTTGACAGTGGTGGGAGTGTTAGAGCTTTAGGTATGTTTATTATACTGTATATGTTATGCGTTGGTATTTTGGCCGTGTTAATTTCACGTCTGTGTAGTAGTTGGACATGTGTAGACACTAGACACGCATGGGCATCCGAATTGGGAAGAGGGAGGTGTGCCAGATAAAGTCGGCGTGCACCGCGGCTACATGTTCGGGACGAGATGCTACGAACAGTCAATGCTGTAAGTGGAACTGGAATATGCTTGGTGCGGAGGCAGTACAGTATAGTTTACCATGCTGACGAGGATGCTTTACCGGTATTCGAAACCGTATTCGTCGTGGGTGCTGTGCGCTAAAAGGAGCTGTCACCATACGACCGATCCCCCTCCCGGGCCTCCCCTCGCGTCTCCATACCATACACCATACGTGCTCGTCAACTGTTGGGTCGGATCTGCCTGCCTCCCCCTCCCTGCAAGCCGGAGAAGACAGGAGAGAGTCGGGCAACCGTGGCGGGCGCGAGAGATTCCGGGGACAAACAGAGGTGGCGACGCGACGTGCGGACTGCAGCGACAGGGAGAGCAAGCTCGCGATCGATCGGCCGCCGGTCTCGTCGCAGTCACAGGAATCGCAGCAACAGGATAGGGGCAAGCAAACAGCCCGCCCCCGTGTCGACCACTGTACGTGCGCGTATATGCTGGCACATCTCGCGCGCGTACGTTTCCCGTGCGTGCGTTCGTGGCGCCGCAGTCCGCGTCCATCGACACGGAGGGATCGTCGCGTCGTAATTGGATGCTCGGCCCGTCTGTTCGCGAGCAGCATCACCTCCGCGTTCTCGAGCCGTGGCCGCAGCTCACGTCGTGTCGCCGCTGCTAGGACGCGAGCCGTCGCACCCGTGGCAGCATCCCGTGATCCCGTCAGCGGTAATTTCGCCGCCGGTTCGTCGTCGCCGACCTCCCGGCGCGCGCGCAGGCAGGGCCCCCGCAGCTGCAGCTCCGCTCCGGGTGGGCAGCAGCCAGTGTGATTCTGCTGAAAGCTAGAGACTAATGGCACAGTGGCAGGCCCACTAGCCCCTGCCCGGCTCCACGTTTCACTGACGCGCCCTGTCCCCGTTGCCTGCCTACAGACAGTACCACTAGTACAAGAACCCTTGACAGCCAACGCGACGGATCATGGTCATCCACTTAGGGTGTGTTTGGTAGACCAGTTCTCCTCAGATTTTCCCACCTCATCCCACCTTTTCCCAACTTTTGTTGATTGGTAGGCCGGCTCGGGTCAACTGGGCACTGCCCTTCTGATACGAAAATAGCCCCTCAGCCAGGCTCGGTGGAGAAGCCAGAATCGAGCTTCACACCTGGGCAGGGCTGAGCTCGCCCGGAAATCCCCCGCGCGGCCTCGCACCTGGACCGAAAACAACAGGGGTCAAACTGCCCAGCCCTCACTTCCCCCCCGTAACCGCTATTTATTTTCCATCTCCACTCCTTCGCCCCACTGCAACCTCCAACCTCCTCGATGCCGGCCAGCGCCGCCGCTTCCTCGAGGACGAGCGCTGCCACGGCCGCGTCGAGGAACAGCTCCGCCACGGCCGCCGACGAGCGCCGCACAGCCGCATCAAGGGACAGCTCTGCCATGGCCGACGCCGAGCGCCGCCACAGCCACATCAAGGGCCTGCTCCGCCACGCCCACCGCCGAGCGCCGCCACGGCCACGACGAGGGCCGGCGCCGCCGCTTCCTTAAGGGATAGCTCCGCCACGGCCGCGGCCGAGCGCCGCCGCGGCCGAGCGCAGCCACGGCCGACCTCTGCCACAGACGACAAACGCAGCCACGGCCGACCTCCACCACAACAGCTTCGCGTCACCATGTCCGCCAGCAGCAAGGAGCTCCGGCGAGGGCAAGGGAGCTCCGGTGTCCGCCAGCAGCAGGGAGCTCCGGCCAGGGCTCCTCCTGTAGCTAGGGACCTGATTGCTTTTTTTTTTTCATTTTTATTTGGACCCGATTGCTTTTTATTTTATACAGAGGGACCTGATCGCATTTCATTTTTATATGTAGTGGTCTTTGTGCAAATTATAGACCTCCTCAGCTATTCTCCCCTCATACAACCCACCAAACAGCGGACGCACTGAGCATATCTCTGTTGGCCCGACCTACCAAACACACATGAAAATCTGAGTTCAACTAAGCTAAGATGAGCTTGTATGAGGGTAGATAGCTATTCTCTGTTGGACCGGGCTACCAAACACACCCTTACTGTTTCTTTTTGGGAATTCTTAGTTCTCAGTTAGTAAAATCTAACTTCATGCTCAGTTAAGTTTTAGACCATTTAATTTGAATAGTGATTTGTGTTAGTCATTAGTTGTAACTGAAATTTAATGATATCACCTAACTGAGAACGAAGTTAGTTCTCAATCGACTCAAAAATAGTCACACTTTTTTTTGTACAGTTTCTGGTTTACTTGCAGACACTATTTTTCTATTTCCACTATGTTGGAAAACACTATTTTTTTACATTTGCCATTGTCATTTGTTTATCACTATTTTTTTACATTTGCCATTATCATTTGTTTATATGATTATGCGTGCTTAATTCAGTTTCAATGTTTTATCTTCATAGAAATACTAATGGTAACGTGGCATTCTACGCGAAAGTGTCTGAAATTTACACAAGTTGGAATGATGTTAGCCTACAACCGACTGGTCATGGCGAGGCAGAAGAAGCTTACTCCCATTTCTCAGCAGAACAGTCAGGCTACTATGAACCTCAAGATCGCAGGACATGTTGTAACCAAAATCGCAGAACATGGAGCGCTAAATATCGGATGTCATGGTGAAACAAGTAGGTTCAAGGAGTTCAACATCGTCGGATTGGTGATTAGGATCATGTATTCTATCTTCTCGCAAACGTATGTGATCGCATGTACTCAGGGACGGAGCTCCCTTGTAGGCAATGGTGTCAGCTGACACCAGTGGACATTAGCAAATCCTTCACTAATTAATGTTAAATTTTAAAAATTATAGAGCATGACACCACTGGAAAAGAGAGGAATTAAAGCTGACCCCAGTCACCAAAATTTCTAGCTTCGTCCCTGCATGTACTAAGCATGTAAGGCGGTAAATAGATGATAAGCTCACCAAGTAGAGGTGCGTGGTGAGCATAACAGGCCGTATGCAACCTCCCAAACAAGCGCATTGCATCAACACAACCCAAAATCTAGATATGTTACCAACCAATCTAAGTAGATTGAAATGATGCCTTAATGCAGGCTGAAACGTTGTTGGCAACCAATGGTAGTGCGAAACGAGGCCCAAGTTCAGTTTTTTCTAATGTAGCAGCTGACGGTCCAAAACCAAGAAACGGGAAACAACCATGTGAGTGACCAAATAAACCCTAGTACCATACGTTTTCTTTTTGAACGGGATGAGTCCATAAGGACCGAGAAACTCCTCATTTAACGACGGTTGAATTATAACTTACACATAGATGTTGAAGAACACGATGAAAATTATAGGTATGGCCTCTACTTTTACACAAAGGACCTTAGACAGAAAAAATCAAGGAGGCCACCGAGTCCTCGAGAGTCGAGATCCAAGTCCACTAGTGGAACTTGACGAGCTCCACCACCATGCCAGAGACGCCGGAACTGGGGACGAACAAATACCTCCATGGAGTGCTTGGTTGGAGGTGAAGATACTCTGGTACGACCTATTACCTGGAGGGAGCGCAATCACCGATTCGTGGTCGAGGAGAGTCGCATTTCGACTAGTAGATACACACGCTAAGCAGTCTTTGCAGCCACACAATCATTGTTTGCTGATCAACTCAGAGAGGAAGAGCAAATTGCAGTGCTTGACGCAACAAATCAATGCCCCACATCTCATCGGCTCCATCTCCTTGATGGCCGATGAGAAGAGATCAAGAGGAGGATGCCGCCACCTCTATCACCGAAGTGAAGCCATCGAGGATGTCCTTGCCGCAGATCAGGATGATCATGTTAGCGACGATGTTGTGCGAAGCCGTCGTGAAGGTTTCCGCCATGATAAACAGCTTGCTGCCGAAGTGGACTACCTATCCAATGGCCACGATATCGCCTATCCCACCAAATGTTTCCGCCTGAATCTGGACTACATATATATGTCGCTCGCTCCATGGTAGGCGCCAACTGTCATTGTCCTTATAACGATAGTGCCATGACAGGGTACTCACAACTTAGGGTTAGTAGCGAAGCTAGAACACGAGATGCTCGGGATGGTGTAACTCGGTGATTTACCCAGGTTCTCGTTCCCTCGATTGAGGATCGATGCGTTATGCCAGATTCACTATAATTGCAAAAAGAACAAATGAGAACGCAATATTGAGTTTGAGTGTTGCCCTAAATGCTTTTATTAGGCTATCGTATAAAGGCGCTGATAACCCACAAGTATAGGGGATCGCAATAGTCTTCGAGGGAAGTAAAACCCAAATTTATTGATTCGACACAAGGGGAGGTAAAGAATACTTATAAGCCTTAACAACTGAGTTGTCAATTCAGCTGCACCTGGAAAAGCACTAGTAACAGGGGTGATGTGAAAGCAGCAGTAATATGAGAGCAATAGTAACAAGAATATGCAGCGATACTTGATAACACAGAGGCAATGGCACCAGAAAATAGTTGATACTACTTCCAATGTCATATAGGAACGAGTATATGATGATGAAAGATGGACAGGGGTTCCCAGCGATCTACACTAGTGGTAACTCTCCAATAACAAGTGACAAGTGTTGGGTGAACAAATTACAGTTGGGCAATTAATAGGATTGAAATAGCATTAAGATAGAACATCAATTTATTAACCATGTAGGCATGTTTTCCATATATAGTCATACGTGATCGCAATGAGAAACTTGCATAACATCTTTTGTCCTACCAGCCGGTGGCAGCCGGGCCTCAAGGGAATCTACTGGTAATTAAGGTACTCCTTTTAATAGAGCACCGGAGTAAAGCATTAACACTTGGTGAAAACATGTGATCTCATATCTAAGCCTTCCCCTCCAGTTATCCCAGTTGCTGTCACTCTGGGGCCTCGGGTTCCGTACATAGACATGTCCAAACAACTTGTAGATACAATCTAAGCAATAAGTATAGAGCTTAAATCTAAGATCATGCCACTCGTGCACTAGTGACAAGCATTAAACACAACAAGATTGCAGCAACAATAACTTCACAAACTTATAGATAGACTGATCATAATGTAACAATTCATCGGATCCCAACAAACACAACACCGATTACATCAGATGGATCTCAATCATGTAAGGCAGCTCATGAGATCATTGTATTGAAGTACATGGGAGAGAGAGTACCAACTAGCTACTGCTAGAACCCGTAGTCCATGGGGGAACTACTCACGGAGCATGATGGAGGCGGTGGCGTCGATGGAGATGGCTTCCGGGTGCACTTCCCCGTCCCGGCGGCGTGCCGGAATAAAGATTCTGTCCCCCGAAACTTGGTTTCGCGATGGCGGCGGCGCCCCTGGAGTCTTTCTGGAATATGATAGATTGTTATAGGGTTTTCGCGTCGCGAGGGATTATATAGGCGAAAGGGCGCCGTCGGAGGGGTCCCGAGGGGCCCACACCACCTGGTGGCGCGGCCAAGGGGTGGCCCGCGCCTAGGTATGGTCTAGGGGCCCCCTGGCCCATCTTCATCTCCCCTTCGGACTTCTGGAACCTTCCGGTGAAATAAGATGTTTGGCTTTTGTTTCGTCGAATTCCGAGAATATTGCCCGAACAGCTTTTCTGGAACCAAAAACAGCAGAAAACAGGAACTGGCACCTCGGCATGTTGTTAATAGGTTAGTCCCGGAAAATGCATAAAATCATTATAAAGTGTGAGCAAAACATGTAGGTATTGTCATAAAACTAGCATGGAACATCAGAAATTATAGATACGTTGGAGACGTATCAAGCATCCCCAAGCTTAGTTCCTACTCGCCCTCGAGTAGGTAAACGATAAAAAGAATAATTTCTAAAGTGACATGCTACTAACATAACCTTGATCATACTATTGTAAAGCATATGAGATGAATGAAGTGACTCAAGGCAACGATCTATAGTTTGCTAACAAATAGATAACATATAGCAAAACTTTTCATGAATAGTACTTTCAAGACAAGCATCAAAAAGTCTTGCATAAGAGTTAACCCATAAAGCAATAGATTCAAAGTAAAAGGCATTGAAGCAACACAAAGGATGATTAATTTTCAGCAATTGCTTTCAACTTTCAACATGCATATCTCATGGATAATTGTCAACACAAAGTAAAATAATAAGTGCAATAAGCAAGTATGTAAGAATCAATGCACACAGTTGACACAAGTGTTTGCTTCTAAGATGGAAAGAAGTAGGTAGACTGACTCAACATAAAGTAAAAGAAAGGCCCTTCACAGAGGGAAGCAGGGATTAAATCATGTGCTAGAGCTTTTTAAGTTTTGTAATCATATATAGAGCATAAAAGTAAAGTTTTGAGAGGTGTTTGTTGTTGTCAACGAATGGTAGTGGGCACTCTAACACCCTCATCAAACAGACTTTCAAAGAGCGGCTCCCATGAAGGATGTTATCTCTACCAGCAAGGTAGATCATCCCTCTTCTCTTTTGTTTAAACATGTATTTTAGTTTTATTTATGGATGACACTCCTCCCAACCTTTTGCTTTCACAAGCCATGGCTAACCGAATCCTCGGGTGCCTTCCAACATTTCACATACCATGAAGGAGTGTCTATTTGCAAAATTAAGTTGCTTACTGATGAATCCGGGCAAAACATGTGAATAGAATTATTAATGAAAGTTAATTAATTGGGGTTGGGAACCCCATTGCCAGCTCTTTTTGCAAAATTATTGGATAAGCGGATGAAGCCACTAATCCATTGGTGGAAGTCTGCCCAACAAGATTGAAAGATAAAACACCACATACTTCCTCATGAGCTATAAAACATTGGCACAAATAAGAGATAATAACTTTTGAATTGTTTAAAGGTAGCACATGAAGTATTTACTTGGAATGGCAGAGAAATACCACATAATAGGTAGTTATGGTGGACACACATGGCATAGGTTTTGGCTCAAGGTTTTGGATGCACGAGAAGCATTCCCTCTCAGTACAAGGCTTTGGCTAGCAAGGTTGTTTGAAGCAAACACATGTATGAACCGGTACAGCAAAACTTACATAAGAACATATTGCAAGCATTATAAGACTCTACACTGTCTTCCTTGTTGCTCAAACACTTTTACCAGAAAATATCTAGACCTTAGAGAGACCAATCATGCAAACCAAATTTCAACAAGATCTACGGTAGTTCTCCACTAATAGGTTTAAACTAAATGGTGCAAGAGCTTAAACATGATCTTACTTGAGAGCTCAAAACAATTGCCAAGTATCAAATTTTTCAAGACAATATGAAGCATTTTCTGTTTCCAACCAAATAACAATAAGTGTTGTAGCTTCCAACTTTTGTCATGAACATTAAAAGTAAAACGAAGAACACCAGTGTTCATATGAAAAAGCGGAGCGTGTCTCTCTCCCACACAAGGATTGCTAGGATCCGATTTTATTCAAACACAAACAAAAATAAAAACACACAGACGCTCCAAGTAAAGCACATAAGATGTGACTGAATAAAAATATAGTTTCACTAGAGGTGACCTGATAAGTTGTTGAAGAAGAAGGGGATGCCTTGGGCATTGATGTCTACGCACGCTTCTATTCCTGTAGACAGTGTTGGGCCTCCAAGAGCAGAGGTTTGTAGAACAGCAGCAAGTTTCCCTTAAGTGAATCACCCAAGGTTTATCGAACTCAGGGAGGTAGAGGTCAAAGATATCCCTCTCAAGCAACCCTGCAATTACGATACAAGAAGTCTCTTGTGTCCCCAACACACCTAATACACTTGTCAGATGTATAGGTGCACTAGTTCGGCGAAGAGATAGTGAAATACAAGTAATATGGATGATTGTAAGTAGTAATTGCAATCTGAAATAAAGATGGAAGCAAGCAAACATGTAGCAGAACTTGTTGGAAACGGTGTTTCAATACTTAGAAACAAGGCCTAGGGATCATACTTTCACTAGTGGACACTCTCAACATTGATCACATAACTGAATAAATAAATGCTACTTTCTACACTCTCTTGTTGGATAACAAACACCATTCATTGTGTAGGGCTACAAAAGCACACCTCAAGCCGGAGTAAACAAGCTCCACAACATTCGGAGTTCATATTAAAGTAACCTCTAGAGTGCATAATAGACCGTTGCAATTTAGACCGAGTACTAACATAGCATACACACTGTCAACAATAGCTATGAAAGGGGGAATAGATCGCATCAATACTATCATAGTAATAGTTAACTTCATAATCTACAAGAGATTACAATCATAACCTACACCAAGTACTACATGATGCACACACTGTAAACATTACATCATGGAGAAGGAATAGACTACTTTAATAACATCACTAGAGTAGCACATAGATTAATAGTGATACAAAGCTCATGATCACATAAAGATCACACCATCGGAGAGAGAGATGAACCACATAGCTACCGGTAGAGCCCTCAGCCTCGGGGGAGACCTACTCCCTCCTCATCATGGGAGACAGAAACGGCGATGAAGATGGCGGTGGTGTCGATGGAGATGACTCCCGGGGGCAATTCCCCGTCCCGGCGGCATGCCGGAACAGAGACTTCTGTCCCCCGAAACGGAGTTTCGCGATGGTGGCGGCGTCCCTGGAGTCTTTCTGGAGTTTCGTCAATCGTTGTAGGGTTTTCACGTCACGAGAGATTATATAGGCGAAGAGGCGGCGTCGAAGGGGCACCAGGGCGCCCTCCCCACCTGGTGGCGCGGCCAGGCTTTGGCCCGCGCCCAGGTGTGGTGTGGGGGCCCTGGGCCTCCTCTCCGTCTCCCCTTCGGTGTTCTGGTCCGTCTCGGTGAAATATGATACTTGGCCTTTGTTTCATCGAATTTCGAGAATATTGCCCGAAGAGCCTTTCTGGAACCAAATACAGCAGAAAACAGGAACTGGCACTTCAGCATCTTGTTAACAGGTTAGTTCCGGAAAATGCATAAAATCATTATAAAGTATGAGCAAAACATGTAGGTATTGTCATAAAACTAGCATGGAACATCAGAAATTATAGATACGTTGGAGACGTATCAAGCATCCCCAAGCTTAGTTCCTACTCGCCCTCGAGTGGGTAAACGATAACAAGGATAATTTCTGAAGTGACATGCTACTAACATAATCTTGATCATACTATTGTAAAAGCATATGAAATGAATGAAGTGATTCAAAGCAATGGTAAAGACAATGACTAAACAACTGAATCATATAGCAAAGACTTTTCATGAATAGTACTTTCAAGACAAGCATCACTAAGACTTGCATAGGAGTTAACTCATAAAGCAATAAATTCTTACTAGAAGGTTTTGAAGCAACATAAAGGAAGATATAAGTTTCAGCAGTTGCTTTCAACTTCAACATGTATATCTCATGGATAATTGTCAACACAAAGTAATATGATGAATGCAAATAAGCAAGTATGTAGGAATCAATGCACACAGTTGACACAAGTGTTTGCTTCTAAGATAGAAAGAAGTAGGTAAACTGACTCAACTTAAAGTAAAATAAAGGCCCTTCGCAGAGGGAAGCATGGATTGCTATTTTTGTGCTAGAGCATTTATTTTGAAAACATAGAATTTTTTTTGTCAACGGTAGTAATAATTCATATGTGTTATGCATAAGACATCCTATAAGTTGCAAGCCTCATGCATCGAATACCAATAGTGCTCGCACCTTGTCCTAATTAGCTTGGATTTCCATGGATCATCATTGCATTACATATGTTGCAACCAAGTGTCACAAAGGGGTACCTCTATGCCGCCTGTACAAAGGTCCAAGGAGATAGATCGCATTTGATTTCTCGTTTTTGATAGATCTCAACTTGAGGACATCCATACTGGGACAACATAGAAAACAGATAATGGACTCCTCTTTAATGCATAAGCATTCAACAACAGATAATATTCTCATAAGAGATTGAGGATTAATGTCCAAACTGAAACTTCCACCATGATTCATGGCTTTGGTTAGCGGCCCAATGTTCTTCTCTAACAATATGCATACTCAAACCATTTGATCATGATAAATCACCCTTACTTCAGACAAGACGAACATGCATAGCAACTCACATGATATTCAACAAAGGTGTAATAGTTGATGGCGTCCCCAGAAACATGGTTACCGCTCAACAAGCAACTTATAATAAATAAGATACATAAGCTACATATTCTTTACCACAATAGTTTGTAAGGCTATTTTCCCATGAGCTATGTATTGCGAAGACAAGGAATGAAATTTTAAAGGTAGCACGCAAGCAATTTACTTTGGAATGGCAGAGAAATACCACATAGTAGGTAGGTATGGTGGACACAAATGGCATAGTTTTTGGCTCAAGGTTTTGGATGCACGAGAAGAATTCCCTCTCAGTACAAGGCTTTGGCTAGCAAAGTTGTTTGAAGCAAACACAAGTATGAACCGATCTGACAAAACTTACATAAGAACATATTGCAAGCATTATAAGACTCTACACTGTCTTCCTTGTTGTTCAAACACTTCACCAGAAAATATCTAGACTTTTAGAGAGACCAATCATGCAAACCAAATTTCAACAAGCTCTATGGTAGTTCTTCATTAATAGGTTTAAACTACATGATGCAAGAGCTTAAACATGATCTATTTTGAGAGCTCAAAACAATTGTCAAGTATCAAATTATTCAAGACCATATACCAATTACCACATGAAGCATTTTCTGTTTCCAACCAAATAGCAATAAATGCAGCAACTTTTAACTTTCGCCATGAACATTAAAAGTAAAACTAAGAACACAAGTGTTCAAATGAAAAAGCGGAGCGTGTCTCTCTCCCACCCAAGCATGATAGGATCCGATAACAAAACGAAAATAAAAACACACAGACGCTCCAAGTAAAGCACATAAGATGTGACAGAATAAAAATATAGTTTCACTAGAGGTGACCTGATAAGTTGTTGATGAAGAAGGGGATGCCTTGGGCATCCCCAAGCTTAGATGCTTGAGTCTTCTTGAAATATGCAGGGATGAACCACGGGGGCATCCCCAAGCTTAGACTTTTCACTCTTCTTGATCATATTATATCATCCTCCTCTCTTGACCCTTGAAAACTTCTGCCACACCAAACTTCTCATAAACTTCATTAGAGGGGTTAGTACTCAAAAAACTTTAATCCACTTTGGTCCTGTAGTGACACATTGCAAGAACTCCATAAAACATTAGCTACAGCTCTCCAAGTCTAGAAAGCCTTGCTTAAAGTCCACAAGAGACAATGCAAAAAAAAACAGAGACAGAATCTGTCAAAATAGAACAACCAGTAAAGACGAATTTTTAAGAGGTACTTCCGTTGCTCAAATCAGAAAACTCAAAACTAATGAAAGTTGCGTAAAGATCTGAGGAACACGCATGAAAATTGGCAGATTTTTCTGAGTTACCTACAGAGAGACCTACTCAAATTCGTGACAGATAGAAATCTGTTTCTGCGCAGAAATCTAAATCTAGTATCAACCTTATATCAAAGACTTTACTTGGCACAACAATGCAATAAAATAAAGATAAGGAGATGTTGCTACAGTAGTAACAACTTCCAAGACACAACAAAACAGTAGCAAAAAATAAAAACATGGGTTATCTCCCAAGAAGTGCTTTCTTTATTGTCATTAAGATGGGCTCGGTAATTTCAATGATGCTCACATAAGGATGAGAGTTGAAGCAAAGAGAGCATCAAAAATCAAGTATGAAACAAATTTAAGCCTAACCCACTTCCTATGAAAAGGAATCTTGTAAATAAACAAGTCATGTAAGCATAATGCAACAAGCATAGAAAGGCAGCACAAGCGCAACTTCAAGATTCTCCACATAAAGAGGGGAAGCTTAATATTATTAAGATGCATATAACCATGTTTCCCTCTCTCATATATAATAACTTTCAGTAGCATCATGAACAAACTCAACAATATAACTATCACATAAAGCATTCTCATCATGAGCTACATGCATAAAATTATTACTCTCCACATAAGCATAGTCATTCTTATTAATTGTAGTGGGAGCAAATTCAACAAAGTAGCTATCATTATTATTCTCATCACCATAATCATCAAATATAGGAGGCATAGTATAATCATAATAAACTTTATCCTCCATAGTAGGTGGCACCAAAATACCATTATCATTATAATCATCATAAATAGGAGGTAAAGTATCATCAAAGTAAATTTTCTCCTCAATGCTTGGGGGACTAAAAATATCACAACCAGCTTCCCCAAGCTTAAATTCTTCCATAGCATTAGCAATAATAGTGTTCAAAGAGTTCATGCTAATAACATTGCTACACCTATTTTGCAAACAAAGTTCCATGGGTTTTTTAATTCTCTCTTCAAACACATCATGTCCTAATTCAATATAAAGTTCATAAAGATCTCTATTTTTTTGTTGTTTTCCATTAAGCCTAACTAGTGAAAATAAAAACAAGAAACAAAAAGATGCAATTGCAGGATCTAAAGGAAATAGCTTCGAGCACTCACACACCGGCAACAGTGCTAGGAAATAGCTTAGTAGTCGGAGGATGTGAATACCTTTTACCTTACCTCCCCGGCAACGGCACCAGAAAATAGCTTGATGTCTACGCACGCTTCTATACCTGAGACAGTGTTGGGCCTCCAAGAGCAGAGGTTTGTAGAACAGCAGCAAGTTTCCCTTAAGTGAATCACCCAAGGTTTATCGAACTCAGGGAGGTAGAGGTCAAAGATATCCCTCTCAAGCAACCCTGCAATTATGATACAAGAAGTCTCTTGTGTCGCCAACACACCTAATACACTTGTCAGATGTATAGGTGCACTAGTTCAGCGAAGAGATAGTGAAATACAAGTAATATGGATGATTGTAAGTAGTAATTGCAATCTGAAATAAAGATGGCAGCAAGCAAACATGTAGCAGAACTTGTTGGAAACGGTGTTTCAATACTTAGAAACAAGGCCTAGGGATCATACTTTCACTAGTGGACACTCTCAACATTGATCACATAACTGAATAAATAAATGCTACTTTCTACACTCTCTTGTTGGATAACAAACACCATTCATTGTGTAGGGCTACAAAAGCACACCTCAAGCCGGAGTAAACAAGCTCCATGATACGTCCAAAACGTATCTACTTTCCAGAACACTTTTGCTATTGTTTTGCCTCTAATTTGTGTATTTTGGATACAACTAACATGGACTAACGATGTTTTCAGCAGAATTGCTCTGGTGTCTCGTTTTTGTGCAGAAATTCAACTTTCAGGAAAATCCCCGGAATTAATGTCAAAGGGCTTATTTTCCCAGAAGATTCACGGAGCCAGAAGGGCAGGCCAGGGGGAGGCCCACAGCCTCCACACCATGGGTCGGCGCGACCTAGGAGGGGGGCGCACCGCCCTATGGTGAGGCCGCCTCGGCCAGCCTCTGACGCCCCCCTCTGGACTATTTAAGGGTTTCGATCTAAAAACGCGAGACGAGAAGACGAAATCGCCAGAAGCCATCCAGAACACCGCCGCCATCGCGAAACTCCGTCTCGGGACCAGAAACTCCATTCTGGCACTCCGCCGGGATGGGGAATTGGAGGAGATCATCGCCATCATCACCACGACGCCTCTCCATCGACCAGCCATGTTTCCCCCATCCATGTGTGAGTAATTCCCCCGCTGTAGGCTGAAGGGGATGGTAGGGATTGGATGAGATTGGTCATGTAATAGCATAAGATTGTTAGGGCATAGTGCCTAGTGTCCGTAATTGGTACTTCGATGATATTGTTGCAACTTGTTATGCTTAATGCTTGTCACTAGGGCCTGATACGCGTACAACACGCGTCCGTTGGGAACCCCAAGAGGAAGGTGTGATGCGTACAGCGGCAAGTTTTCCCTCAGTATGAAACCAAGGTTTATCGAACCAGTAGGAGCCAAGAAGCACGTTGAAGGTTGATGGCGGCGGGATGTAGTGCGGCGCAACACCAGGGATTCCGGCGCCAACGTGGAACCTGCACAACACAACCAAAGTACTTTGCCCCAACGAAACAGTGAGGTTGTCAATCTCATCGGCTTGCTGTAACAAAGGATTAGATGTATAGTGTGGATGATGATTGTTTGCAGAAAACAGTAGAAACGATTGCAGTAGATTGTATTTCAGTATAGAGAATTGGACCGGGGTCCACAGTTCACTAGAGGTGTCTCTCCCATAAGATAAACAGCATGTTGGGTAAACAAATTACAGTTGGGCAATTGACAAATAAAGAGGGCATGACCATGCACATACATATTATGATGAGTATTGTGAGATTTAATTGGGCATTACGACAAAGTACATAGACCGCTATCCAGCATGCATCTATGCCTAAAAAGTCCACCTTCAGGTTATCATCCGAACCCCCTCCAGTATTAAGTTGCTAACAACAGACAATTGCATTAAGTATTGCGCGTAATGTAATCAGTGACTATATCCTCGAACATAGCACTAATGTTTTATCCCTAGTGGCAATAGCACATCCATAATCTTAGAGATTTCTGTCACTTCCCCAGATTCACGGAGACATGAACCCACTATCGAGCATAAATACTCCCTCTTGGAGTTACAAGCATCTACTTGGCCAGAGCATCTACGAGTAACGGAGAGCATGCAAGATCATAAACAACACATAGACATAACTTTGATAATCAACATAACAAGTATTCTCTATTCATCGGATCCCAACAAACGCAACATATAGAATTACAGATAGATGATCTTGATCATGTTAGGCAGCTCACAAGATCCGACAATGAAGCACAATGGGGAGAAGACAACCATCTAGCTACTGCTATGGACCCATAGTCCAGGGGTAGACTACTCACACATCACTCCGGAGGCGACCATGGCGGCGTAGAGTCCTCCGGGAGATGATTCCCCTCTCCGGCAGGGTGCGGAGGCGATCTCCTGAATCCCTCGAGATGGGATTGGCGGCGGCGGCGTCTCTGGAAGGTTTTCCGTATCGTGGCTCTCGGTACTGGGGGTTTCGCGACGGAGGCTTTATGTAGGCGGAAGGGCAGGCCAGGAGGCGGCACGAGGGGCCCACACCACAGGGCCGCGCGGCCAAGGGGGGCCGCGCCGCCTAGGGTGTGGCCTCCTCGTGGCCCCCACTTCGTCTCCTCTTCGGTCTTCGGAAGCTTCGTGGCAAAATAGGACCACAGGCGTTGATTTCGTCCAATTAAAGAATATTTCGTTACTAGGATTTCTGAAACCAAAAACAGCAGAAACAAAGAAGCGGCACTTCGGCATCTTGTTAATAGGTTAGTTCCAGAAAATGCACGAATATGACATAAAGTGTGCATAAAACATGTAGATATCATCAATAATGTGGCATGGAACATAAGAAATTATCGATACGTCGGAGACGTATCAGCATCCCCAAGCTTAGTTCTGCTCGTCCCGAGCAGGTAAAACGATAACAAAGATAATTTCTGGAGTGACATGCCATCATAACCTTGATCATACTATTTGTAAAGCATATGTAGTGAATGCAGCGATCAAAACAATGTATATGACATGAGTAAACAAGTGAATCATAAAGCAAAGACTTTTCATGAATAGTACTTCAAGACAAGCATCAATAAGTCTTGCATAAGAGTTAACTCATAAAGCAATAATTCAAAGTAAAAGCATTGAAGCAACACAAAGGAAGATTAAGTTTCAGCGGTTGCTTTCAACTTGTAACATGTATATCTCATGGATATTGTCAACATAGAGTAATATAATAAGTGCAATATGCAAGTATGTAGGAATCAATGCACAGTTCACACAAGTGTTTGCTTCTTGAGGTGGAGAGAAATAGGTGAACTGACTCAACAATGAAAGTAAAAGAATGGTCCTCCATAGAGGAAAAGCATCGATTGCTATATTTGTGCTAGAGCTTTGATTTTGAAAACATGAAACAATTTTGTCAACGGTAGTAATAAAGCATATGTATCATGTAAATTATATCTTACAAGTTGCAAGCCTCATGCATAGTATACTAATAGTGCCCGCACCTTGTCCTAATTAGCTTGGACTACCGGATCATCACAATGCACATGTTTTAACCAAGTGTCACAAAGGGGTACCTCTATGCGCTTTGTACAAAGGTCTAAGGAGAAAGCTCGCATTGGATTTCTCGCTATTGATTATTCTCAACTTAGACATCCATACCGGGACAACATAGACAACAGATAATGGACTCCTCTTTTATGCATAAGCATGTAACAACAATTAATAATTTTCTCATATGAGATTGAGGATATATGTCCAAAACTGAAACTTCCACCATGGATCATGGCTTTAGTTAGCGGCCCAATGTTCTTCTCTAACAATATGCATGCTTAACCATAAGGTGGTAGATCTCTCTTACTTCAGACAAGACGAACATGCATAGCAACTCACATGAAATTCAACAAAGAGTAGTTGATGGCGTCCCCAGTGAACATGGTTATCGCACAACAAGCAACTTAATAAGAGATAAAGTGCATAAGTACATATTCAATACCACAATAGTTTTTAAGCTATTTGTCCCATGAGCTATATATTGCAAAGGTGAATGATGGAATTTTAAAGGTAGCACTCAAGCAATTTACTTTGGAATGGCGGAAAATACCATGTAGTAGGTAGGTATGGTGGACACAAATGGCATAGTGGTTGGCTCAAGTATTTTGGATGCATGAGAGGTATTCCCTCTCGATACAAGGTTTAGGCTAGCAAGGCTTATTTTGAAACAAACACAAGGATGAACCGGTGCAGCAAAACTCACATAAAAGACATATTGTAAACATTATAAGACTCTACACCGTCTTCCTTGTTGTTCAAACTCAATAGAAATTATCTAGACCTTAGAGAAACCAAATATGCAAACCAAATTTTAGCATGCTCTATGTATTTCTTCATTAATGGGTGCAAAGTATATGATGCAAGAGCTTAAACATGAGCACAACAATTGCCAAGTATCACATTACCCAAGACATTATAGCAATTTACTACATGTATCATTTTCCAATTCCAACCATATAACAATTTAACGAAGAAGAAACTTCGCCATGAATACTATGAGTAGAGCCTAAGGACATACTTGTCCATATGCTACAGCGGAGCGTGTCTCTCTCCCACAAAGTGAATGCTAGGATCCATTTTATTCAAACAAAACAAAAAACAAAAACAAACCGATGCTCCAAGCAAAGCACATAAGATGTGATGGAATAAAAATATAGTTTCAGGGGAGGAACCTGATAATGTTGTCGATGAAGAAGGGGATGCCTTGGGCATCCCCAAGCTTAGACGCTTGAGTCTTCTTGATATATGCAGGGGTGAACCACCGGGGCATCCCCAAGCTTAGAGCTTTCACTCTCCTTGATCATGTTGCATCATACTCCTCTCTTGATCCTTGAAAACTTCCTCCACACCAAACTTAGAACAACTCATTATAGGGTTAGTGGACAATAAAAATTAACATGTTCAGAGGTGACATAATCATTCTTAACACTTCTGGACATTGCACAAAGCTACTGGACATTAATGGATCAAAGAAATTCATCCAACATAGCAAAAGAGGCAATGCGAAATAAAAGGCAGAATCTGTCAAAACAGAACAGTTCGTATTGACGAATTTTATCGAGGCACCAGACTTGCTCAAATGAAAATGCTCAAATTGAATGAAAGTTGCGTACATATCTGAGGATCACTCACGTAAATTGGTATAATTTTCTGAGTTACCTACAGAGAAAACAGCCCAGATTCGTGACAGCAAAGAAATCTGTTTCTGCGCAGTAATCCAAATCTAGTATGAACTTTTCTATCAACGACTTTACTTGGCACAACAAAACACTAAACTAAGATAAGGAGAGGTTGCTACAGTAGTAAACAACTTCCAAGACACAAAATAAAAACGAAGTACTGTAGTAAAATAACACATGGGTTATCTCCCAAGAAGTTCTTTCTTTATAGCCATTAAGATGGGCTCAGCAGTTTTGATGATGCACTCGCAAGAAATAGTATTTGAAGCAAAAGAGAGCTTCAAGAGGCAAATTCAAAACACATTTAAGTCTAACATGCTTCCTATGAAGAGGAATCTTGTAAATAAACAAGTTCAAGAAGCATAATGCAACAAGCGTAGAAAGATAAAATAAGTGTAGCTTCAAAAATTTCAGCACATAGAGAGGTGTTTTAGTAACATGAAAATTTCTACAACCATATTTTCCTCTCTCATAATAACTTTCAGTAGCATCATGAGCAAACTCAATAATATAACTATCACATAAAGCATTCTTATCATGAGTCTCATGCATAAAATTATTACTCTCCACATAAGCATAATCAATTTTATTAGTTGTAGTGGGAGCAAATTCAACAAAGTGGCTATCATCATATATAGGAGGAATATTGTAATCATAAAAGAAAATTTTCTCCTCAATGCTTGGGGGACTAAAAAGATCATGCTCATCAAAGCCAGCTTCCCCAAGCTTAGAATTTTCCATAGCATTAGCAACAATGGTGTTCAAAGCATTCATAGTAATAACATTCCCATTAGCATGCATATAAAGTTCCATGGGTTTTTTAATTCTCTCTTCAAACACATCATGTCCTAATTTAAGATAAAGTTCATAAAGATCTCTCATATTTTTGTTGTTTTCCATTATGCTTAACTAGTGAAATAAAAACATGCATGATATTAAGTAAAGTAAAACAAGTAACTAATTTTTTTTGTGTTTTTGATATAGCAAACAAGATAGCAAATAAAGTAAAACTAGCAACTAATTTTTTTGTATTTTGATTTAGTGCAGCAAACAAAGTAGTAAATAAAACTAAGCAAGACAAAAACAAAGTAAAGAGATTGGGATGTGGAGACTCCCCTTGCAGCGTGTCTTGATCTCCCCGGCAACGGCGCCAGAAAAAGAGCTTGATACGCATACAACACGCGTCCGTTGGGAACCCCAAGAGGAAGGTGTGATGCGTACAGCGGCAAGTTTTCCCTCGGTATGAAACCAAGGTTTATCGAACCAGTAGGAGCCAAGAAGCACGTTGAAGGTTGATGGCGGCGGGATGTAGTGCGGCGCAACACCAGGGATTCCGGCGCCAACGTGGAACCTGCACAACACAACCAAAGTACTTTGCCCCAACGAAACAGTGAGGTTGTCAATCTCACCGGCTTGCTATAACAAAGGATTAGATGTATAGTGTGGATGATGATTGTTTGCGTAAAACAAGTAGAACAAAGATATGCAAGAGATTGTATTTCAAGTATAGAGAATTGGACCGGGGTCCACAGTTCACTAGAGGTGTCTCTCCCATAAGATAAACAGCATGTTGGGTGAACAAATTACAGTTGGGCAATTGACAAATAAAGAGGGCATGACCATGCACATACATATTATGATGAGTATTGTGAGATTTAATTGGGCATTACGACAAAGTACATAGACCGCTATCCAGCATGCATCTATGCCTAAAAAGTCCACCTTCAGGTTATCATCCGAACCCCCTCCAGTATTAAGTTGCTAACAACAGACAATTGCATTAAGTATTGCGCGTAATGTAATCAGTGACTATATCCTCGAACATAGCACTAATGTTTTATCCCTAGTGGCAACAGCACATCCATAATCTTAGAGATTTCTGTCACTTCCCCAGATTCACGGAGACATGAACCCACTATCGAGCATAAATACTCCCTCTTGGAGTTACAAGCATCTACTTGGCCAGAGCATCTACGAGTAACGGAGAGCATGCAAGATCATAAACAACACATAGACATAACTTTGATAATCAACATAACAAGTATTCTCTATTCATCGGATCCCAACAAATGCAACATATAGAATTACAGATAGATGATCTTGATCATGTTAGGCAGCTCACAAGATCCGACAATGAAGCACAATGGGGAGAAGACAACCATCTAGCTACTGCTATGGACCCATAGTCCAGGGGTAGACTACTCACACATCACTCCGGAGGCGACCATGGCGGCGTAGAGTCCTCCGGGAGATGATTCCCCTCTCCGGCAGGGTGCCGGAGGCGATCTCCTGAATCCCCCGAGATGGGATTGGCGGCGGCGGCGTCTCTGGAAGGTTTTCCGTATCGTGGCTCTCGGTACTGGGGGTTTCGCGACGGAGGCTTTAAGTAGGCGGAAGGGCAGGTCAGGAGGCGGCACGAGGGGCCCACACCACCGGGCCGCGCGGCCAAGGGGGGGGGGGCGCCGCCCTAGGGTGTGGCCACCTCGTGGCCCCACTTCGTCTCCTCTTCGGTCTTCTGGAAGCTTCGTGGCAAAATAGGACCCTGGGCGTTGATTTCGTCCAATTCCGAGAATATTTCGTTACTAGGATTTCCGAAACCAAAAACAGCAGAAAACAGCAACTGGCACTTCGGCATCTTGTTAATAGGTTAGTTCCAGAAAATGCACGAATATGACATAAAGTGTGCATAAAACATGTAGATATCATCAATAATGTGGCATGGAACATAAGAAATTATCGATACGTCGGAGACGTATCAGGGCCCGAGTGCCATGATCTCAGATCTGAACATGTTATTGTTTCATGATGATATTCATTGTTTTATGATCTTACCTGCAAGTTGTATACACATGTCGCTGTCCGGAACCCGAGGCCCCAAAGTGACAGAAATTGGGACAACCGGAGGGGAAGGCGGTGATGTGAGGATCACATGTGTTCACGGAGTGTTAATTCTTTGCTCCGGTGCTCTATTAAAAGGAGTACCTTAATTTCCAGTAGATTCCCTAGAGGCCCGGCTGCCACCGGCTGGTAGGACAAAAGATGTTGTGCAAGTTTCTCATTGCGAGCACGTACGACTAAATATGGAATACATGCCTATGGATTGTTTAGTACTTGGATACTGTTTTATTACTATCTGGAAATGCCCTACTTTGATTGTTACATGAGTTTCTCTCATCCATGCAATGCCCATTCATCCATCCCTGTGCCTACAGTATTTTAATCCTGCTGTTTACTATAATCACTACTGCTGTCTTTGTTACACTGCTGCTGCTATTTCACCACTACTACTGCTATAAAACTGTTACTACTGATAAACTCTTGCGAGCAAGTCTGTTTCCAGGTGCAGCTGAATTGACAACTCCGCTGTTAAGGCTTTCAAGTATTCTTTGGCTCCCCTTGTGTCGAATCAATAAATTGGGTTTCACTTCCCGCGAAGAATGTTGCGATCCCCTATACTTGTGGGTCATCAAGACTATTTTCTGGCGCCGTTGCCGGGGAGTATAGCTTTATTTGGAAGTTCACTTGGATTGATATTGTTCGCTGCAAATTCTCCATCATGGGTAAATCATCCTAAAGTCGCCATATTACCATCCACTACAAGAAAAGGTACAACTCTGAGTACCTCTGCTGCTCTTGATTCACCATCTGTGATAAGTCAACTTGTTTCACCACCGCAAGCTTCACTTGCTGGTACTTCTGCTGAATCTGAAAACTCTTATAATTTTGATGATGCTTCTGCTGTGCTTGATGATAGTGGTTCATTGGGATCTTTTCTAGATGCTACAATTGCTAGGTCTAGACAAATTGAAAATACTGAAACTCCTAATGAAAATACTGCTACACCTGTTAATTCACCTGAGTCTGTTGAATACTCTAGTGATGATCCTGATGAAGATTATGTGGAACTTGATGATGATTTTATTGTTAAATGCAATGCTACTACTGATGCAAGTAAAATTAAAAAGCTTCTTGCACAACATACTGTTAGCTATAAACTGTCTCCTGATCCTAAATTTGCCACATCTCCTATAAACATTAAGGATAAGGATTATGATTTTTCTCTTGATTTATCTCATATAGCTATTGTTGATAAAACACCCTTTTATGGTACTGAAAAAGAAAGTGTTGTAGAACACATGAATGAGCTTTCTACTTTGAGTAGCTTGTTTTCTGATGATATCAAGATGCGTACTTATTTTGTTGCTAAAATTTTTCCTTTCTCATTAAAGGATGATGCTAAAACTTGGTATAATAGTTTGCCTCCTGATTCTATTGATAGTCCAAGTGGTTTGCTTGATGTTTTCTTTCGGAAATACTTTCCTGCTAGTGCTCAACATATTGCTTTGCAGAAAATTTATAGTTTTGACCAGGATGATGGAGAGAAATTGCCTGAATCATGGGCAAGATTTTTCTCTCTTATTAGAGCTCGACCTGGACATGATTTGGAAAAGCATGATTTACTTGATATATTTTATAGTGGACTAACCATTGAGTCTAGAGCATACTTGGATAGTTGTGCTGGTTGTGTTTTCAGGAAAAGAACTCCAGACGAAGCTGAAGAATTATTGGCTAAAATAGGCCGGAATCATGATGATTGGACTACACCTGAACCAGCCCAGACGTCAATATTGAAGAAGAGGGGTTTGACTAAATTAAATGATGAAGATATGAGGAAAGCCAAGAAATCTCTTAAGGAGAAAGGTATTAAATCTGAAGATGTGAAGAATTTACCTCCCATAGAAGATTTATGCAAGATAATTCCCCCGTCATCCATGATTGAGGTAAATTCTCTTCAACGCTTTACTAGGGAAGATATTCCGTATTCAAAACCTCCTGCTCAATGCTTAGATGAGTTTGATAATTATATTGTTAAGCAAGAAAATTTTAATATGAGAGTAGAGAATCATTTAATGGAAAATTCTCAAGCTATTAGTAATTTGCATGATATTGTGGAGAGAACCTCCAATGATGTTAAGATGCTTGTTAAACATTTTCATATGATTCAATCTCAAATTGATCAACTCACTAAAGTGCAAAATGACTTGTTAAAAAATAGTTCTAAAGAAAAACATGCTTATGAAGTAACAACTAGAGGCGGTGTTTCTACTCAGGATCCTCTATATCCTGAGGGGCATCCCAAAAGAGTTGAACAAGATTCTCAAAGAATTGAAACTAGTGCTCCTTCTAAGAAAAAGAAAAAGAAACATAAAAATGTTGTAGAATCCTCTGAGCCTGTTAATGATCCTAATAGTATTTCTATTTCTGATGCTGAAACTGGAAGTGGTAATGAACATGATAAAGATAATGATAAGAATGATGCTTCTGATAAAGAAGAGGTTGAAGATGAACCTGAAAAGCATGCTAAAAATAAAAAGTATACTAAAGAAGATTTTATTGCTAAGAAACATGGTAATGAAAGGGAACCTTGGGTTCAAAAACAAATGCCTTTTCCTGCTAAGAAACTAAAATCAAAGGAAGAAGAACACTATAATAAATTTTGCGATTGGATGAAACCTTTATTCTTGCATCCTTTGACTGATGCTATTAAATTGCCTCCTTATTCAAAGTATATGAAGGATATTGTCTCTAACAAAAGGAAAATTCCTAATGAGGAGATTTCCACTATGCTTGCTAATTACTCTTTCAATGGCAAAGTTCCAAAGAAGTTGGGCGACCCAGGTATACCAACTATTCCTTGTTCCATCAAGAATAATTATGTTAGAACTGCTCTATGTGATTTGGGAGCAGGTGTTAGTGTTATGCCTTTTTCTCTTTACAAGAGACTTTATTTAGATAAGTTGATACCGACTGATATATCTTTGCAAATGGCTGATAAATCTACTGCTATTCTTGTTGGTATATGTGAGGATGTTCCTGTTCAAGTTACTAATAACTGCTTGATATTAACTGATTTTGTTGTGTTGGAAATGCCTGAAGATGATAATATGTCTATTATTCTTGGGAGACCTTTTCTTAACACCGCAGGGGCTGTTATTGATTGCAATAAAGGAAAAGTTACTTTCAATGTTGATGATAAGGAGCATACCATTTTTTTCCCAAGAGGATTGATAAAGTATGTGGAGTTAATACAATTTCTAATGTGAGAACTATCAAAGTGGGAGTTATTGATTGTCCTATATATGAGCCTAAAGAAGGATATCAAAACATTATGATTGGATCCATATCAATACAATTCAAGGTAACATTATTGATTTGAGGTTTATTTCTTCTTATGCTATGTAAAATTTATTTGGTGGCAAGACTTGATCAACCTTGTTAACAAATACATTTTATATGCATAGAGGAGCTAAACAACATTTCTTTCTTTCCCCCACTTGTTCTATTTGCTGTAGTACTACTTGATTTGCAAGGTTCTTTAGTTGTTTAGAGATTTCAAAATCTTTTTCTGCCCAGTAATAATAATTTTAATACCCAGAAATGTGCATTTTTCAAAGTTTTCAAAAATTCACAAAAATTATACCATTGATCTTAAATTTCGAAGAGGCATCTGGGAGCACCTGGGGATGACCAGTGGGGCACCCCAGGGCTGCACCCCACCAGCCGGCGCGGCCAAGGAGGGGGGCGCGCCACCCTGTGGTGTGGGCCCCTCCTTGCCCCACTAATTCATCTCTTCCTCCCATTTCACTCTCTCTCCCGAAAAAACTCGTACCAACTTTCTCTCACTCGCGTTTTTGCTCAAGAGCTCAGGATTTCTCGATCTCTTTGCTCAGCCCAGATTTCTGTCTGAAATTTGGCACATTTGCTCTCCGGTATGTGACTCCTTCGATCATCCAAGTAGAATTTTGTTTGGTTGAGTATATCTTGAATATTTTGCTGCTGTAGGTAACATGTTTAGTGAGCTTGCATGCTTGTTCTAAGTTGTAAAAACTAGTTTTGATGCATGCTTAGTATTGTACCAAGTTCCTATAGTAGTTTCCCTCAATTATATGTCACCAAATCAAATTTTATAATGTTTGTTGAAAAATTTCAGAAAATGGAGTGGAATAGGCATCAACTAAACCAACAAGAATTGGAGGTGCAACAAGTTATGAGAGTTCACCGCGAAGAGGGAGTATACCCATCTTACTACCCGTGCACAGATTTTATGAGGAGTGCAGGAATCTTGCAAGATGTTCAAAATCTGATTTCCAATGCAGGGTTGGAAAGTTTTGTTGTTGGTGAACCTTACCAATATGCAAAACTAACCATGTCTGTGGTGCAGGATTTTGAATTCAATTGGTCTCAATCTAACCCCATGGTTCGATACAAAATTTATAATAAAACTGTCAACTTGCCTTTTGATGATTTTTGTGCAGCAATTAGAGTGCCACAATGGGGATCATGCGAGAAGATTAGGGGACTACCGCAGGAGCTCTTAAGTCTATACAAGATGATTTGTCAAGGGAGAAGCTTCACAGATGATAGTGGTAAAATCAGCAGTATTCAACTCCCAGCTATTCGCTACTTTGCTTATTTCATCACCAAGTGCGTTCTTGCTAGAAAGAATGCAAGTAAGTTATCTATCCAGGATTTGGCTTTCCTAGCTGCTGCATTACAAGGTGATAGGACTTATAATTTGGGTGCTTTCATAGCCTATAGACTTGCTACTAATCGTGAGAAGGGAGGAATTTGTGGAGGTCTCATCACCTCTCGTTTATTAGCTATGCACGGTGTAAAACCTCACCATCTTGATATTCAACTCTCCATAGAGAAAGTTGATATAGTCTCCATGATTAAACATGAATTTGTTTGTGATTTGTCTAATTTGAGTAACCTGTCTTACAAGATAACATTTTACAAGGAAACTTGGAGAACAACTAAGAAAACTGAAAGGCTAGTAGGATTGCCTGCACCTGTTTTGTTTAACCTTGATTCCAGGAAGAATTGGTCAGTCACGGAAGGTGAACTGAATGCATACATAGAGGGGGATGGCCATCATGCAAGGGACGGCACGGAGGAGGCCGAGGAACACCTCGACTTGTCATCCGATGCAGCGAGTTCTTCGCATCAACATTTTGGGCATGAGGTGCCTTCACCCTTTTCTTCTGCAGCAGGACCTTATTATGACTACGCCATGTATGATCCACCGGCGTGGAACCCTGACCCTCGCTGGGGTTGATCTCCACTTAGGCCAAAAGCCTAAGCTTGGGGGGAGTGATGTCTACGCACACTCCTTTTCCTGTAGACAGTGTTGGGCCTCCAAGAGCAGAGGTTTGTAGAACAGCAGCAAGTTTTCCCTTAAGTGGATCACCCAAGGTTTATCGAACTCAGGGAGGAAGAGGTCAAAGATATCCCTCTCAAGCAACCCTGCGATCACAATGCAAGAAGTCTCTTGTGTCCCCAACACACCTAATACACTTGTCAGATGTATAGGTGCACTAGTTCGGCGAAGAGATAGTGAAATACAAGTGGTATAAATAAATATGAGCAGTAGTAACGGCGCCAGAAAATACTTGATGCTACAACTGGCGTGTGGTTGATGGTGGTAATATTGCAGGCAGTACAGATGCAGTAAAACAGTAAACAAGTGATGATTGCAGTATTTGTAAACAAGGCCTAGGGATTATACTTTCACTAGTGGACACTCTCAACATTGATCACATAACAGAATAGATAAATGCTATACTCTACACTCTCTTGTTGGATGATGAACACCACTAATTGTGTAGGGCTACAAGAACCCTCAATGCCGGAGTTAACAAGCTCCACAATATTCGATATTCATATTTAAATAACCTTAGAGTGCATGATAGATCAACACAACTATACCAAGTACTAACATAGCATGCACACCGTCACCTTCATACTATGAAAGGAGGAATAGATCACATCAATACCATCATAGTAATAGTTAACTTCATAATCTACAAGAGATCATAATCATAAACTACGCCAAGTACTACATGATGCACACACTGTCACCATTACATCATGAAGGAGGAATAGAGTACTTTAATAACATCACTAGAGTAGCACATAGATTAATAGTGATACAAGCACATTGCAATCATAAAGGGATATAAATAAGCACTTCACTATGCTATTCATAACAGTGAATAAGTATTATGTGAAATATAGCCTAAGAGACCCACACGGTGCACACACTGTCACCTTTACACACGTGGGACAAGGAGTCTCCGGAGATCACATAAGTAAAATCCACTTTAATAGCATAATGACATCTAGATTACAAGCATCATCATATGGATCTCAATCATGTAAGGCAGCTCATGAGATCATTGTATTGAAGTACATGGAGAGAGAGATTAACCACATAGCTACCGGTACAACCCTTAGCCTCGAGGGAGAACTACTCCCTCCTCATGGGAGACAGCAGCGGTGATGAAGATGGCGGTGGTGTCGATGGAGATGCCTTCCGGGGGCACTTCCCCATCCCGGCGGCGTGCCGGAACAGAGACTCCTGTCCCCCAGATCTTGGCTTCGCGATGGCGGCGGCTCTGGAAGGTTTCTTGTACCGTGGCTTTTCCGTATCGAAGATTTAGGTCAGGGACCTTTAAATAGGCGAAGAGGCGGAGTCGGAAGGCTGATGGGGCGGTGACACACTAGGGGGGCGCCCCCCCTCTGGCCGCGCCGGCCTGTCGTCTGGTGGCCCTGTGGCCCCCCTCTGGTCCCTCTCGGGTGTTCTGGAAGCTTCATGGAATTATAAGATTGTGGGAATTAATTTCGTCTGATTCTGAGAATATTTCCTTACTACGATTTCTGAAACCAAAAACAGCAGAAAACAGGAACTGGCACTTCGGCATCTTGTCAATAGGTTAGTTCCGGAAAACGCATAAAATCATCATAAAGTGTGAACAAAACATGTAGGTATTGTCATAAAATAAGCATGGAACATAAGAAATTATCGATACATTGGAGACGTATCAGCATCCCCAAGCTTAGTTCCTACTCGTCCCGAGTAGGTAAACGATAACAAAGATAATTTCTGAAGTGACATGCTACCAACATGATCTTAATCATACTATTGTAAAGCATATGAGATGAATGAAGTGATTCAAAGCAATGATAAAGACAATGATTAAACAACTGAATCATATAACAAAGACTTTTCATGAATAGTACTTTCAAGACAAGCATCAATAAGTCTTGCATAAGAGTTAACTCATGAGCAATAGATTCAAAGTAAAGGCATCAGAGCAACACAAAGGAAGATTAGGTTTCAGCGGTTGCTTTCAACTTGTAACATGTATATCTCATGGATAGTTGTCAATGCAAAGTAATATAATAAGTACAATATGCAAGTATGTAGGAATCAATGAACAGTTAACACAAGTGTTTACTTCTAAGATGGAAGGAAATAGGTAAACTGACTCAACATAAAAGTAAAAGAATGGCCCTTCGACGAGGTAAGCATTGATTGCTATATTTGTGCTAGAGCTTTTATTTTGAAAACATAAAGAGAGCATAAAAGTAAAGTTTTGAGAGGTGTTTGTTGTTGTCAACGAATGGTAGTGGGCACTCTAACCCCCTTGTCAGACAAACCTTCAAAGAGCGGCTCCCATGAAACATTTTTATTTTTGGGTGGCACTCCTTCCAACCTTTGCTTTCACAGACCATGGCTAACCGAATCCTCGGGTGCCTGCCAACAATCTCATACCATGAAGGAGTGCCTTTTTATTTTAGTTTTATTTAGATGACACTCCTCCCCACCTTTGCTTTCTCAAGCCATGGCTAACCGAATCCCCGGGTGCCGTCCAACAATCACATACCATGGAGGAGTGTCTACTTTTTTTGTAAAATTATGAGAGTTAATTAATTTGGGACTGGGAATCCCATTGCCAGCTCTTTTTGCAAAATTATTGGATAAGCGGATGAAGCCACTAGTCCATTGGTGAAAGTTGCCCAACAAGATTGAAAGATAAACACCACATACTTCCTCATGAGCTATAAAACATTGACACAAATAAGTGGTAATAATTTTTGAAGTGTTTAAAGATAGCACTCAAGCAATTTACTTTGGAATGGCAGAGAAATACCATGTAGTAGGTAGGTATGGTGGACACAAATGACATAGTTTTTGGCTCAAGGATTTTGGATGATGAGAAGTAATCCCTCTCAATACAAGGTTTAGGCTAGCAAGGTTGTTTGAAGCAAACACAAGTATGAACCGGTACAGCAAAACTCACATAAGAACATATTGCAAGCATTATAAAACTCTACACCGTCCTCCTTGTTGCTCAAACCCTTACCAGAAAATATCTAGACTTTAGAGAGACCAATCATGCAAACCAAATTTTAGCAAGCTCTATGTATTTCTTCACTAATAGGTGCAAAGTATATGATGCAAGAGCTTAAACATGAGCACAACAATTGCCAAGTATCACATTATTCAAGACATTCTACCAATTACCACATGAAGCATTTTCCGTTTCCAACCATATAACAATTAACGAAGCAGTTTTAACCTTCGCCATGAACATTAAGAGCTAAAAACACATGTGTTCATATGAACCAGCGGAGCGTGTCTCTCTCCCACACAAGCATTTATTCAGAGAATGAAAATAACAAAAACGAAAATAAAAACACACAGACGCTCCAAGTAAAGTACATAAGATGTGACGGAATAAAAATATAGTTTCACTAGAGGAACCTGATAATGTTGTCGATGAAGAAGGGGATGCCTTGGGCATCCCCAAGCTTAGATGCTTGATTCTTCTTGAAATATGCAGGGATGAACCACCGGGGCATCCCCAAGCTTAGAGTTTTCACTCTTCTTGATCATGTTATATCATCCTCCTCTCTTGACCCTTGAAAACTTCCTCCACACCAAACTCGAAACAAACTCATTAGAGGGTTAGTGCATAATCAAAAATTCACATGTTCAGAGGTGACAAAATCATTCTTAACACTTCTGGAAATTTCTCAAAGCTACTGGAAGTCAATGAAACAAAGAAATCCATCCAACATAGCAAAAGAAGCAATGCGAAATAAAAGGCAGAATCTGTCAAAACAGAACAGTCCGTAAAGACGAATTTCTAAGAGGCACCAGACTTGCTCAAATGAAAATGCTCAAATTGAATGAAAGTTGCGTACATATCTGAGGATCACTCACGTAAATTGGCAGAATTTTCTGAGTTACCTACAGAGAATTCAGCCCAGATTCGTGACAGCAAGAAATCTGTTTCTGCGCAGTAATCCAAATCTAGTATGAACCTTACTATCAAAGACTTTACTTGGCACAACAATGTAACAAAATTAAGATAAGAAGAGGTTTCTAAAGTAGTAACAACTTCCAAGACACAAATATAAAACAAAATTGCTGTAGTAAAATAAACACATGTGTTATCTCCCAAGAAGTTCTTTCTTTATAGCCATTAAGATGGGCTCAGCAGTTTTAATGATGTACTCGCAAGAAATAGTATTTGAAGCAAAATAGAGCATCAAGAAGCAAATTCAAAACACATTTAAGTCTAACATGCTTCCTATGAAAAGGAATCTTGTAAATAAACAAGTTCATGAAGAGCAAAGTAACAAGCATAGGAAGATAAAACAAGTGTAGCTTCAAAAAATTTAGCATATAGAGAGGTGTTTTAGTAACATGAAAACTTCTACAACCATATTTTCCTCTCTCATAATAATATCCAGTAGCATCATGAGCAAACTCAACAATAGAACTATCACATAAAGCATTTTTATCATGAGTCTCATGCATAAAATTATTACTCTCCACATAAGCATAATCAATTTTATTAGTAATAGTGGGAGCAAATTCAACAAAGTAGCTATCATTATTATTCTCATCAAGTGTAGGAGGTATAGTATAATCATAACAAAATTTACTCTCCATAGTAGGTGGCACCAAAAGACCACTATCATTATAATCATCATAAATAGGAGGCAAAGTATCATCAAAGTAAATTTTCTCCTCAATGCTTGGGGGACTAAAAATATCATGCCCATCAAAACCAGCTTCCCAAGCTTAGAATTTTCCATATCATTAGCAACAATGGTGTTCAAAGCGTTCATACTAATATGTTCCATAGGTTTTTTAATTTTTGCAGCAAACAATCCATGTCTTAACTCAGGAAATAGATTAAAAAGCTCATAGCTGCTTTCCATTATGCCTAACTAGTGAAAAACAAGAAACAAAAAGATGCAATTGCAGGATCTAAAGGAAATAGCTTCGAGCACTTACAATGGTACCAGAAAATAACTTAGTTACCTGGGACCAGAGTGTGAGTGCCTTTTACCTTTCCTCCCCGGCAACAACGCCAGAAAATAGCTTGATGTCTACGCACACTCCTTTTCATGTAGACAGTGTTGGGCCTCCAAGAGCAGAGGTTTGTAGAACAGCAGCAAGTTTTCCCTTAAGTGGATCACCCAAGGTTTATCGAACTCAGGGAGGAAGAGGTCAAAGATATCCCTCTCAAGCAACCCTGCGATCACAATGCAAAAAGTCTCTTGTGTCCCCAACACACCTAATACACTTGTCAGATGTATAGGTGCACTAGTTCGGCGAAGAGATAGTGAAATACAAGTGGTATGAATAAATATGAGCAGTAGTAACGACGCCAGAAAATACTTGATGCTACAACTGGCGTGTGGTTGATGGTGGTAATATTGCAGGCAGTACAGATGCAGTAAAACAGTAAACAAGTGATGATTGCAGTATTTGGAAACAAGGCCTAGGGATTATACTTTCACTAGTGGACACTCTCAACATTGATCACATAACAGAATAGATAAATGCTATACTCTACACTCTCTTGTTGGATGATGAACACCACTAATTGTGTAGGGCTACAAGAACCCTCAATGCCGGAGTTAACAAGCTCCACAATATTCGATATTCATATTTAAATAACCTTAGAGTGCATGATAGATCAACACAACTATACTAGGTACTAACATAGCATGCACACTGTCACCTTCATACTATGAAAGGAGGAATAGATCACATCAATACCATCATAGTAATAGTTAACTTCATAATCTACAAGAGATCATAATCATAAACTACACCAAGTACTACATGATGCACACATTGTCACCATTATATCATGAAGGAGGAATAGAGTACTTTAATAACATCACTAGAGTAGCACATAGATTAATAGTGATACAAGCACATTGCAATCATAAAGGGATATAAATAAGCACTTCACTATGCTATTCATAACAGTGAATAAGTATTCTGTGAAATATAGCCTAAGAGACCCACACGGTGCACACACTGTCAACTTTACACACGTGGGACAAGGAGTCTCCAGAGATCACATAAGTAAAATCCACTTGAATAGCATAATGACATCTAGATTACAAGCATCATCATATGGATCTCAATCATGTAAGGAAGCTCATGAGATCATTGTATTGAAGTACATGGAGAGAGAGATTAACCACATAGCTACCGGTACAGCCCTTAGCCTCGAGGGAGAACTACTCCCTCCCCATGGGAGACAGCAGCGGTGATGAAGATGGCGGTGGTGTCGATGGAGATGCCTTCCGGGGGCACTTCCCCGTCCCGACGGCGTGCCGGAACAGAGACTCCTGTCCCCCAGATCTTGGCTTCGCGATGGCGGCGGCTCTGGAAGGTTTCTCGTACTGTGGCTTTTCCGTATTGAAGATTTAGGTTAGGGACCTTTAAATAGGCAAAGAGGCGGAGTCGGAAGGCTGACGAGGCAGTGACACACTAGGGGGGCGCGGCCCCCCCTCTGGCCGTCCCGGCCTGTCGTCTGGTGGCCCTGTGCCCCCCCCCTCTGGTCCCTCTCGGGTGTTCTGGAAGCTTCGTGGAATTATAAGATCGTGGGAATTAATTTCGTCCGATTCCGAGAATATTTCCTTACTAGGATTTCTGAAACCAAAAACAGCAGAAAACAGGAACTGGCACTTCGGCATCTCGTCAATAGGTTAGTTCCGGAAAACGCATAAAGTCATCATAAAGTGTGAACAAAACATGTAGGTATTATCATAAAACAAGCATGGAACATAAGAAATTATCGATACGTTGGAGACGTATCAGAGAGGTATAGATGCATCACTCATTCTTTGCATATTATAGTTGCTGGATACTTGTACATACTTGTTTAGCTTCTTAAAGTGGGTTTCTAATAAGAGGGAGATGATATTTGGGGAAGTGCTGCCTGAAAACAGATTCTGGACTGATACAAAAAACATTCTCAAAAACAGCCAGTACGTTATTTTGCGAAGCCAATTTTTGTGCATGTTCCCCAGGTTGTTATCTAACTTTCATTAGTTGAACACTTTTCGAGCTGAGCAGCGGAAGAATTTCCTAAAAATCGATTACTGTACTGATGTCAAGTTTGACGAATTCCTGCTGCTTTGTGTTTATGTGACTCTTCTAGTTTCCATTTTCTTGTTTTTGCTTTGTTTCTTTCCTAAAACACAAAAAGACCAAAAATATTTCTGTTGTTTCTCTTCACCATTTGTTTATTTTGGTTTCTTGCTTTTATTTTGCTTTGTTTGCTATCGTTGGTTTGCTATAAGAAAATCCAAAAAGATTTTGCTTTGTTTGCTTGTTTCCTTTTGTTCTTGTTTCCAATTCGAAAACACAAAAAATATTTGCTGTTCTTCTTTGGTTTTGTAAAGTTCATTATGGAGTTCAATGGTCTTCGGTGGCTGGAGCGTTGTTTTCATTCCATATTATTCAAGCTACACAAGTGAAAGGCAATAATGACGATCTACGACAATTCGACTGTGGTGAGAGGCTGGTATGAACTCTATTTGTTTTCATTTTTGTACATATACTCATCCATGTGAGCATGCTTAGTTGGTTCATGTGAGGTATATGTCATCTAAGAAAGTCATGATCTCAGATCTGAACATGTTATTGTTTCATGATGATATTCATTGTTTTATGATCTTACCTGTAAGTTGTATACACATGTCGCTGTCCGGAACCCGAGGCCCCAAAGTGACAGAAATTGGGACAACCGGAGGGGAAGGCGGTGATGTGAGGATCACATGTGTTCACGGAGTGTTAATGCTTTGCTCTGGTGCTCTATTAAAAGGAGTACCTTAATTTCCAGTAGATTCCCTAGAGGCCCGGCTGCCACCGGCTCGTAGGACAAAAGATGTTGTGCAAGTTTCTCATTGCGAGCACGTACGACTAAATATGGAACACATGCCTATGGGTTGTTTAGTACTTGGATACTGTTTTATTACTATCTGCAAATGCCCTACTTTGATTGTTACATGAGTTTCTCTTATCCATGCAACGCCCGTTCATCCATCCCTGTGCCTACAGTATTTTAATCCTGCTGTTTACTATAATCACTACTGCTGTCTTTGTTACACTGCTTCTGCTATTTCACCACTACTACTGCTATAAAACTGTTACTACTGATAAACTCTTGCGAGCAAGTCTGTTTCCAGGTGCAGCTGAATTGACAACGCCGCTGTTAAGGCTTTCAAGTATTCTTTGGCTCCCCTTGTGTCGAATCAATAAATTGGGTTTTACTTCCCGCGAAGACTGTTGCGATCCCCTATACTTGTGGGTCATCAAGACTATTTTCTGGCGCTTGAGTCTTCTTGAAATATGCAGGGATGAACCACGGGGGCATCCCCAAGCTTAGACTTTTCACTCTTCTTGATCATATATCATCCTCCTCTCTTGACCCTTGAAAACTTCTGCCACACCAAACTTCTCATAAACTTAATTAGAGGGGTTAGTACTCAAAAAACTTTAATCCACTTTAGTCCTGTAGTGGCACATTGCAAGAACTCAATAAAACATTAGCTACAGCTCTCCACATCTAGAAAGCCTTACTTAAAGTCCACAAGAGACAATGCAACAAACAGATACAGAATCTGTCAAAACAGAACAGCCAGTAAAGACGAATTTTTTAGAGGTACTTCCGTTGCTCAAATCAGAAAACTCAAAACTAATGAAAGTTGCGTACATATCTGAGGATCACTCATGAATTGTGGCAGAATTTTCTAAGTTTCCTACAGAGAGACCTACTCAAATTCATGACAGCTAAATATCTGTTTCTGCGCATAAATCCAAATCTAGCATCAACTTTCTATTAGAGACTTTACTTGGCACAACAATGCAGTAAAATAAAGATAAGGAGAGGTTGCTACAGTAGTAACAACTTCCAAGACACAACAAAACAGTAGCAAAATAAAGACATGGGTTATCTCCCAAGAAGTGCTTTCTTTATAGCCATTAAGATGGGCTCAGTAATTTTAATGATGCTCACATAAGGAATAAGAGTTGAAGCAAAAAGAGCATCAAGAAGCAAGTTCAAAACACATTTAAGTCTAACCCACTTCCTATGCATAGGAATCTTGTACACAAATAAATTCATGAAGAACAAAGTGACAAGCATAGGAAGATAAAACAAGAGTAACTTCAAAAGTTTCAGCATATAGAGAGGTGTTTTAGTACCATGCAAATTTCTACAACCATATTTTCCTCTCTCATAATAATTTTCAGTAGCTTCATGAATAAACTCAACAATATAACTATCACATAAAACATGTTTTTCATGATCCACAAACACATAATTTTTATCAAGCTCAAAAATAATGGGATCAAAACTTTCAAACCCGCTTTTATCAATAATATAACAAGATGATTGATCAATCTCAAGAGATATGGGACTCCTAGATAAAGTAAAGACTTCTCCAATCCCATTTTCATTAGTAGTACAATTAATATTATCAAGTAACATAGGACCATCATCTAGAGCTTTATCATAAACATTTGCCAAGCAAAACTCTTTAGTACCATGCATTTCGATATCAGGCTCAAACAAAGCATTATCATAAGATTTATCAAAATAGCATGGATTATCATAGATAACAATAGCATAATTATTCTCACAAGTTTTACTCATAGGGAATATTTCAAGAGAATCCACGGGGACATAACATTCATCCTCCTTTGGTAAGCATGGAGGACAATCAAATAGTGTAAGAGATAAACAGTTACTCTCATTAGAAGGTTTGCATGGGTAGCTAATCCATTCTTCCTCCTTTTGTTCATCACTCTCATCCTCTTTTTCATCCAATGAGCTTTCAGGTTCATCAATTTCCTCCTCTTTTTCATCCAATGAGCTTTCAGGTTCATCAATTTCTTCTTTCACAGGTTCCTGCAAATTGTGAGTGCATTCTTGTGCATTAATGAGTCTCTCTTTATAATCAATGATATAAGGATTATCGCTGTAACTTTCTATGCAAAAATTAAGGATAGAAGAGACATAATCTTTAAGGTCCTTACAAGCAACACAAGTTTCATAAATTTTAGACATGAAGGATTCTATCTCAGAGGCTCCCATAAATAAAACAAATTTTTCTACCTCTTCGAACCCAAGATGAATATAGTTATTCCAATTGTAATTCATAATTAAAACTTCTTCACTAAAGCCACATTGGAATTTAAGATGTTTAGTATCCTGTTTAGAGCAACAGTTTATATCATGGCGTTTAAGCAAGATTTTAGCAATTATATTCAATTTTTTTAACACAACACTCATGACTTCACCCTTTCTTGATTCTTTATAATTATTATATAATTCTATAAGCTCCAACATGGTTATGGGTTCTTCCATAACAACAATTTTTAATTTTTCAGTTTTTCAAATTTTTATGGATTTTCGGGTATATAAGAAAAATAAAACAAGACAGAAAGAAACTAGACAAAAGTAAACTAAGCAAAATAATACTAGACAGAAATAAACTAAGCACAAATAAACTAGATAAAAGTAAACTAAGCAAAACAAAATAAAATAAAACAGAGAGAGAGGTAGAGTGTACTCCCCAGGTGAACTCATGAGTAGAGTTATGCCTCCCCGGCAACGGCGCCAGAAAATAGTCTTGATAACCCACAAGTATAGGGGATCGCAACAGTCTTCGAGGGAAGTAAAACCCAAATTTATTGATTCGACACAAGGGGAGGTAAAGAATACTTATAAGCCTTAACAACTGAGTTGTCAATTCAATTGCACTGGAAAAGCACTAGTAACGGGGTGATGTGAAAGCAGCAGTAATATGAGAGCAATAGTAATAGTAACAACTGCAGCAGCGATAAAGAATACGGAGGCAATGGCACCAGAAAATAGTTGATACTACTTCCAATATCATATAGGAACGAGTATATGATGATGAGAGATGGACAGGGGTTCCCAGCGATCTACACTAGTGGTAACTCTCCAATAACAAGTGACAAGTGTTGGGTGAACAAATTACAGTTGGGCAATTGATAGGATTGAAATAGCATTAAGATAGAACATCAATTTATTAATCATGTAGGCATGTTTTCCATATATAGTCATATGTGCTCGCAATGAAAAACTTGCATAACATCTTTTGTCCTACCAACCGGTGGCAGCCGGGCCTCAAGGGAATCTACTGGTAATTAAGGTACTCCTTTTAATAGAGCACCGGAGCAAAGCATTAACACTTGGTGAAAACATGTGATCTCATATCTAAGCCTTCCCCTCCAGTTATCCCAGTTGCTGTCACTCTTGGGCCTCGGGTTCCGGACATAGACATGTGCAAACAACTTGTAGATACAATCTAAGCAATAAGTATAGAGCTTAAATCTAAGATCATGCCACTCATGCACTAGTGACAAACATTAAACACAGCAAGATTGCAGCAACAATAACTTCACAAACTTATAGATAGACTGATCATAATGTAACAATTCATCGGATCCCAACAAACACACACCGATTACATCAGATGGATCTCAATCATGTAAGGCAGCTCATGAGATCATTGTATTAAAGTACATGGGAGAGAGTACCAACTAGCTACTGCTAGAACCCGTAGTCCATGGGGGAACTACTCACGGAGCATGATGGAGGCGGTGGCGTCGATGGAGATTGCTTCCGACGGCGTGCCGGAACAGAGATTCTGTCCCCCGAAACTTGGTTTCGCGATGGCGGCGGCGCCCCTGGAGTCTTTCTGGAATATGATGGATTGTTATAGGGTTTTCGCGTCGCGAGGGATTATATAGGCGAAAGGGCGGCGTCGGAGGGGTCCCGAGGGGCCCACACCACCTGGTGGCGCGGCCAAGGGGTGGCCCGCGCCCAGGTATGGTCTGGGGGCCCCCTGGCCCATCTTCGTCTCCCCTTCGAACTTCTGGAACCTTCCGGTGAAATAAGATGTTTGGATTTTGTTTCGTCGAATTCCGAGAATATTGTCCGAACAACTTTTCTGGAACCAAAAACAGCAGAAAACAGGAACTGACACCTCGGCATCTTGTTAATAGGTTAGTCCCGGAAAATGCATAAAATCATTATAAAGTGTGAGCAAAACATGAGGTATTGTCATAAAACTAGCATGGAACATTAGAAATTATAGATACGTTGGAGACGTATCAGGCGCCAACTCTTAGGGTTAAAGGGAGGTAAAGATCTAATCGACTGTAGACCTAGTCTATCTCGCAATTATGAAGTGTCTTGCACTACAAGTATTTCTTCTCCCTAAACCTTCTAGAATCCGGCTTGGACTTTTCTTCGTCGGCTTGGGCCTCCATCTTGTACAAACTAGTCCGCCTAGCTATCTGGACAATTCTGCTAGCCAAATGGGCCACCCGGGCTTGCTAGGTTAAGACCCTGTTGTGGTACGCCATATTCGGCATAACCCCGAAAACCTTCACCTCAAGATTGCAGGCCCATTGAACTTATTGGATGTGGAAAGGACGGCATAAGCTCTTCTCGTATAAGCCTTCGACCATGGAAACACCGCAAGCAAAGTTACCACCTCCGAGCGACTTTCGCAAGCCTCGATAATAAGAGCTCCACCGTCATGACGCCAAACCGGAACTTAGCGCATACCACACAGGGGAACCTAACCTTAGATAGCCCCCACTGCTACTCTGTAAACACCGTCCTTCTCTCCCCTTTAGGAGATGGAGCAACCGGAGAAGAGCGGGAGAAGAGCCGGGAGACTTCGAGAGACTCTCAAGGACATGTGAGGAGAGAGAAGAGAAGAGGAATGGAAGCCTCATCCTACTACTATCATGTGTAGTTTCTTTTTTCCTTTTCTCTTTAATTTGAGAGTCTGCGTAGTTTTCAACATTGATGCCATCTATCTCGGATCTCTTCAAAAATTTATAGCATAATACATCAATATTTACATGATATGTACCATGTAAATTGGGCAAACAACATTGTAATTATGGTTTTGATATCATTTTAACTTGATTTTCTTATGTTTTTGTATACCATTTTTTACCTAGCAAATCACACAATTATTTACTCCAAAAATGGGACATTTGAATTTTGGCAAACGATACTATAATTTTAATTTTGAAATACGGTAGAATAGAATTTTCTTATATTCTTCGTATAAGTTCTCTATCTCTCACGTTGCCATCCATTACACTAGTATTTACATGATCAGCGGATCTAAAAAAAATAGGGGGGGAACATCTAATTTTGGGCAATTTTTTAAATTTTGTTTGGGTATAATGGATTTTGTCTTTCTATATAGTTTTGTTTATTTCCAATTAAAAGTTAGAAATTAAACCATTGTCCACTATAGAGTTGTTTGCATATAAAGACATAGCTAATGATTTTATCCAAGGGTTTCCCAGATTTTTAATCATGCCAGTGGTCATTCTATAATTGGAAGAAAAATTGACCTACGACGAATTGAAAATCAATCGCTTTTTTTTTTTCTCATTCCACATCGTGTTGTAATTAGAAGTAAAAAATAACTTACGTTGAATTAAAAAAATTACTCAACTGGTAAATAGTCACTTCTTTTTTATACAGTTTTTTGTTACTTTACTAGCAGACGCAATTTTCCGCTGGCAGTACATATGAAGCAGTGATTGAATTTTACTGCTTGTATAGTAGAGCTACGTTTAGGCGCGAGTACAGTAGAATAGCCTTACGGAAAGCACCTGCATGCATGGGCCGAAAGGTGTGATCTGCCAATAGAGGGAAGGGTTGGGCAAAACACCAGAGACGAGAGGGAAAGTTTGGGGCTCCACCATTTCGTTGATTTTTCGATAGTGAAAAATATGACGAGCCTGAAGTTGTTTCGGTGATTGGATTGTACTCCGTAGATCACCAAAGTGTCGTCTGTAAAAATACTCCACATCTCTGCTGAAAATTGAACCATCACGATGGCTAGGTACTGGAGCGTGGTACATGTCAGTCAACAGGCAGGGGAGAGAGACCCCGTGTACGACTGCGGCCGTAGGAAAGAGTGTCCTGAAATCCTGCTCATGACGGATGTGGCCAATGCAGTTTTAGTCGGATTCAAAGACCTGGACCCCGTACGTCTTCTCCGGTAGTACACGTTAGCAACCTGTCCCCAAGGCACGAATCAACAGCATGCATGCATGCATAACATAATGGGCCTCCCCCAATCCCGTCTCATTACCGCCGGTACTCCTTTCCAACCTGTCAGGGAATCATCCTCCAGTAAAACCAAAACGAAATGAAAGCACCGGCTGACACCTCGCTTCTCTGTAACAACAACTAACAATTACGTGGTGGATATAGTAGGGGATTAGCGAGGGGTGAAGCAAAGCGGCACCTGCCCAAAAGTTCTTGACCCCGGCCGGAAGAACGGATGGCTAGGAAAGCGATGCGCGGCGCTCGATCAGGTCCATCGCCATCACCTTCTTTTCCCCTCATCCATGCAGCATCGATCGGCGACTATACATCCTGTGTGTGTGCAATGGTGCTGCCTTGCACGACCCGCCGTGCCCCACACGCACCCACCAGTCCTGGCCTGGCCCGGATTCCTTCCCTGCGCAAAAAGCTTTCGTGCTTTATAGCCTAGCCTAGCCCTACGCGCACGAACGTACCGCGCGCGAGGCGACGAAACGAAGAAGAGGTAAAAAACGGTTGCTGCCGCGGCAGGAAAAGCTAGCGTGCGTTGTTTGTGGGCACGCCGGCCCGAGCGCGCGCGTCGCCGGTGAAAGCGCGCCCCCGCCGCTCCCTTTCGCGCCATTCTTTCGTCTCAGCGTCGTCAGACTCACAGCTCACTGAAAAAGCTACTCCGTAGCTGAAAAGCTCAAGCTCTTTCGGACGGTACGTAACTTGTGCAGGAAAGTAGAGCCAGCTAGCAATGGCTGCTATGCTAGGGATGAAAGCTTGACAGGGGGCACACACAAAAGCTCGATTGCAGTAGAGCTCAGGCTCACGCTCGGCGTGACGCATTTCGGACATCGAAACGGACACGCGTCGGGCCAAATGGTCGAAATCGTCCGGGCGTCCGTTTGCGTCGGGCGTGGCTCCAGCGGCACGACGTATAATTTTTTTCATTCATAGGCCATAAGTTACATGAAAAAAAAACATAAAAAAGCCAGAAAGGCTTGCTAATACGTGCTATCTACTGGTCCTCGTCGCTGACGAGGTCAATCAGCTGCGGCGTCGGCCATGGAAGCTCGTACGCCGGCGGTGGAGGAGGTACCGCCGCACGGGCAGGAGGCTGTGGCCAGGGATCCCACGCTGGAGCAGTATGACAAGGTATTAACTTGTCAATGCCTATGGATTGTAGGCTAGGGTTTAGTTGGAAGTAGAGGGCAAGTAGATCTCGAAGGTTTCAGCCGAAAAGTACTCGACGATTATGAAAACTAGGGTTTGTAAACAATGATTCGATTATCTCCTCGTCCCTCGACTCCCCCTTATATAGGAGGCGGAGCCGAGGGATTCGTGTAGTACAAGTTACATAATCCGGGAAGGTTCCTAACTCATCCCGCAAGATTACAAATAACACTTCCTATTACAACTCTATCTTTCCTTAAATACATCTTGGGCTCCCGAATCTTCTTATTCTTCGGGTAGTGGGCCTTCAGTAAACCCCGGGTACTATCTTCGGCAGGCCCATTTGGGATGCCTATGTCAGTAGCCCCCGAGATTTTGCTTGAATCGTAGAGTCAAGGAAAATCTCCGCTGTTTATTTTTATTCGACAGCTTCGACTTTTCTATATTTCTTCATATAAAATTCTATATTGTACAGGGATAATGGTAGTTGGGGCTAGTTCATCTGACGGATCAGGTACTAGTTAACTGCTCTCGTGGCAATCCGCAAAAATCTACTTCAAGATCACGTCCCTTGACATGACCTCGGGATACTGGTGTAAACTTCGACAGGCGCCGCTTAAGGTCTTACCATTCTGTCGAGTCCCAGTAAAATTTATCGGGTACCTAACGCGTCCGTTAGGATTTTTCTTCGTATCTGTTGATACGGATAAAAATGTGACGCGATCTTCGGCGATGCCACGCCCAGCAGAACGGATTCTGGGGTCTTACCTTCGCAAATTTGCGGCATTCAGAAATTGATCGCAACTTTGGCGTTCTGGGAATATATTGTCGAGTGCTTTTTTGGCTGCTGGAATGGCACATTTTATCGAGTCAAAGATGACTTATATTGTTCTCCCGATGGGAGTATATGTAGAGTTAGTTATAACTCGAAATATACTCTTTTACTCTTCTATCTTTCTTTTTTCTCTTTCTTTCTTTCTTTTATAATTTCATCGGGCACGCGAACAGCGTTCCCGATGGGAGTAGCCCCCGAGGCTACAGCCAAGGACTTGTTTTTGGTTGTAGGCTCCACGCCTCATGCCGCTATATTCTCTTTTTATCTCCCGAAGTTTTACAATTTCTCGGGTGTGCGAACAGCGCTCCCGATGGGAGTAGCCCCCGAGGCTATGAACAAATATTTGTATTTGGTCATAGGCTCATGCCACTTCTATTTTGTATTTCTAGATCTTTTTCTTTTTTCCAAAGTAGCCCCCGAGCATTTGATCAAAAACTTGTATTTGATCAAAGGCTCAATCACTATTTTTCCGTGTCGCCTTTTACGAAGCTGTTGAGTCGAATTTTTCCTTCTGTCAAGATGACGTTGTTGCTGACGATAGCCACGATTATCTGTCAAAAATTTGCGACAAGCCTTTTCTCACCGCCATGCGGGCCCAATTAATCCACTATCTTGGGGGACACACGTCCTCCGCTTTTTCTGGCACACGCACCGTAACTTCCGCGACGTTGAATTACTTATTTACCCTTGATGGTACGTGGCTATCATCTGTCACACATTTTCCTTATCCAACGGTTCGTCGTTTCACCGCACCCCTATATAAATTCATCTTCTTCCTCCTTTGACACTTCCGCCCGCGCCGTCTTCCTTCTCTCATCTGCAAATTTCCCCTTGCAATCCACAACCTCCTGAGCTCCTCACCTTCAAACTGCGAATCCTGCGCCATTGTTGATGCCACCTCGCCGGTTGACCAGGCACAGCACGCCGGACTCCTCCATGGCCGCCGTGGATCTCGGAACGGCGGAGTGGGAAAGATCCAAAATTTCCACTCAAGACGTCAACATGCTGAAAAAGCTGGGGATCAGCAAGAAACCCCAGGCATTGCGCTTCCCCAGCGAGGAGAGCTACCCAACCCCTCCAATGGGGTACCGGGTAAGTTTTGTCGACCACCTCATCCGCGGTCTCTCCGCCCCCATTCATCCTTTTCTCCGTGGACTTCTTTTTGTCTATGGTTTGCAACTCCACCACCTCACGCCGAATTCCATTCTCCACATCTCTATTTTCATCACTTTGTGCGAGGCCTTCCTTGGCGTCCAGCCTAACTGGGCGCTATGGAAGCGTATTTTCTTCTGCCGCCGCAATGGCTCGCCCAATGTCGCCTATAATATAGGTGGCGTTGTAATTTCTGTTCGTCCCACTGTTGACTACTTCGACGTCAAGCTTCCTGACTCAGTTCAAGGATGGCGCAAGAAATGGTTGTACATTCAGGAGGAGAACCACGGATGTGCGGAAGACAATATCCCTCCTTTTGATGGCGCCGAAAAAATATTTCGCCGCCGCTCATGGGACGCGGAGGCCACCGAAGAAGAAAGGGCGTCGACAGAAACCTTGATGGCTCGTATCCACGAGTTACAAAATACTCGCGGCAAGGAGTTATCGGGTATCCAAATCACTGCATACTTTCTTAGGGCCAGGGTGCAGCCGCTTCAGGCTCGCAAGCATCCTCTCTGGAAATATGCCGGCGACAAGGACGTAGATCGGCTGTCGGTGAATTTGGAGGTCAAGGACTTAGAAAGACTTGTCCGCAAAATTTCATCTCTCAACAAAAAAGATGCTGTCCCTTCTTCTTGTCGAGTGACGCCATTCAGCGCCGCCAATCCACTTCCCGAGGTATTTTTTGTCTAATTGTCTTGTTGTTGCTTTGCTATCTTTTTTGTAACTTTATTTCTGATATTGCTCCCTGTTTTGTTTTGCACAGAATCATCCAGACCTTGTCTCGCTTCCTCCTCTCCCTGAAGGTGGAGAAGTCGAAGAAAGGGCCATTGTCACTGATGACAATCAGGAAGCTCCATCTTTTGTGAATGAACCCGTGGATTCTCGAAAATCTGCGGGTTCTTTCGAAGGTACTGCGTCGGCACAATCTCCTCCTCCCGCTGTCTCCCCGAAAGGCAAAAGGAAGAGGAATGATATCGAAGATTCCGGCACTTCTAAAGCCGAAGAAGTTGATCCTTCTCACCCGAAGGCAGCTTATGATCCTTATCTTGAATCCCTCGTCAGCTCGTAAGTCATTTTTATTTCTCCTTATTTCTGTACTCGAAATGTTTATCTTGTCTTGCTTTTTATGCTGTCGATTTTTAATCGCAGTGATGACGAGGAAGAAATACCAACTGTTGACGTGGCTCCTAGGACGAGCACGTCACATACTTTACTTGCCTCGGACACGCTAGTTGAAGGAGAAGAATCCTCGCCTCCTCAACGAAACGTCGTCACCACTACTCCGCCATCAAGCCCCCTTGCTCCTTCACCAAAAAGGACAAGGATTGAAACGATTGTGGAGCCTGCCCCTCAATTGGGCAACTCTTCTACGCTGCTCTTGGATGATGTAAGTTTTTTTCATTTTCTTGCCGATATCTATATTTCCTCTATTTTGCTTTTTCACGCCTTCATTCTTTTTTCATACCGATATTTCTTTTTCTTTGTTCTTCTTTGACAGCCCATGATCAAAGAGCTTATCCGCATCGGATCCCAATTCATTGGGTACCGTGAGTATGCCAACAGAGCTGAAGGTAATAACTTTTTCGCTGTCGTTGTTTTTGACTTCTTGCTCCTGTCATTTGTCGCCACTTTTTTGAACTTTCTTTTTTATTTCGACAGAGAATCTTGCAGAGGCCAACAAACGTGCCGACGCACTTGCTCAAAAACTAGAGCAAAGTGAAGCGGCCCGCAAGAAAGCCGAACTTGTTGCTAGCGAAGCCAAAGCAGAGGCTAATGAAGCCAAAGCAAAAGCTGCTAGTGTCGAGGAACTGCAAAAGAAACTTGAAGAAGCTGGAACTGCTTTAACCGAGCACAAAGCCGCACAGGCTGCTCGTGAGCAGGGGATCCTCAAACGCCTTAAATCGCAAAGTCGATGCATTCAAGGTAATATTATCGATCCCTTCTATTTTTTAGTGGACTTGCTATTTCTTGTTTTTGACCAACTTATATTTCCTGTGGCAGGCCAAACAAACCAAGAGTTTGATCTGGAGAATCCCGACAATGATCCTCTCCTTGACGCACTTTCTTATCTGGAGCTTCATGGATCCGAAATTCGTGAAGGCGTGGCGAATGCTAGTGCGGGACTGTCGACATTGTTCCCCTACTTCTTCCCGAAGAAAGAGGAGCCCCCGACTTTCCTTGCCCTTGCCCAGAGCTTCAATTCATCAGAGGACGTTGGACTGAAGATGTACCAGGAAAACATGAAGATTGCTGTCGAGAGCACTGTTGCCCTGGTTGCTGACAGCCAACAACCTGTTGATTGGATGAAGGTTGGCGACACCTATCAAATAGAGCAGTCAAGATGGAGGTCGTTGATTAAGGCAGCGAAGCCCAACACAAAGAAAATCTTGGCTTATCTCGGGATCAAACCAGCTTCAACTCCTAGCTCATCAAGGCCGGAGGTCTAGTTGCATGCCTCTTTGTTTTTTCTTTCTCTGTTTCTTTTGCTCTTGTCGCCAATTTAGGTGTGGCGACAATTATCCTGGTAGTCCTTTAGGAGAAACTTCTTTTGTAATGCCCATGTAAATATTTCTAGAAATTAATGAAATTCCCTCTGGCACTATCATTGATCCTGGCGCTTTCTTTTCCAGTTAATATTTGACAACTATTCGACCAATCCTTGCTCTGTCGATGCTTCTCCTGCTTCGTCCTTCTCGAAGAAAATGCTAATCAATGATAACCCCCTCGAAGGTTCTTCAAGCAAACATTCATCAGAAGATTTGGAAGAACTTCGACAACAACTTCAATCTATGAAGAAACAAACTCTTGCGATGATGGAACAATCTCGGAAAGCATCCGAGCGAGAAAAACTTGCTCTCCAACAAGCCAAAGAGGCTATGGCTGCCAAAGATACTGCTGTATTGGAAGCAAAAGGAGCCACTACCCGAGAAAATAGCATGCTCGAGCTAATGTTGGAGGCTAGCACTGATATGTTAGGTATGTTTTTCCAACCTCACAATGCCTCCTCTTTATTTTACTGTGCCTCCCTTCAAATTTATTGCCTTGTCGCTTAATAGGCTCAGTTCTTGATGCTGCCGCCGAAGATCGAAGAGTAAACGAGAGAACAAATCTTCTCGTCAATCTTTCCCTTAACCATGGCTGTTTATTCTGGGCCTCTCCTGAACGAACCCAGCAAATTGTCAGGTTTCAAGATCGTGCTTGCCAAGTGCGCGAATTTCTAAATTTTTGCACGACAACATTGACCCTTGTTTACAAAACTCTGTTTCCTCGGAATGAAATTCCCAAGACTCTTCCTGAATTGCTGGAGGTTTTCAGAGATGCTCCCCGCATTCATAATTTTGTGCGAGCTCAGTTGACTGCTGGAGCAAGGTTCGCCATGATTATGATAAATATTTGCCATCCAAAATTAGACCTGACGAAGATTGTTGCTGATTGCCTGGCCAAGAAATCGCGGCGAAAAAATGATATTGACTCAATCAATGAGATGGTAACTCCTGTGGCTGAGTCGATGATAGATGAACTCCTTCGGATGGACTCAGAATTCTTCGTCAAGGGGTCCTATGCTGAGCATAAGACAACCAGAGGCTTGTCTATAGATAGTATTTTAGGTTTTGACTGACTTGTACTATATTGGACAACATTATGTCTGTATCTTTTCTGATTTCCGGAGAAATTTGTTGTATATTGTAAACTGCTCTGTATTGTTGGAGCCCCCGAGCCTTCTGGCTAGAGTTGTACTGTTTTTTCCATCTCGAAGATTTTTCCTCCTGTCATAATAAGATATCTCTGTTTTTTCATTGATGGGTTGAAAGCCCCCGAGTGTCGTGGTGTCAAAGTTCTATATTTTTGTTGTGAGGTTCTTGGACCAAAGCAATAAGTTTTTTGGCGCGTACACTATATTTATAATTTTATTAGCTTCCGATATTTGGCGAGGTATTTAGTGTACCAAGGCGAAATATTTTGGTAAGTCTAATATGTCTATATTGTATGTACTTTGAAAACTTGAAGGCATTGAGCCCCCGAGCGTGTCGAAGAATAAGAAATAGATCTCCACTATCTTTATTATATTGCAGCACCGCGAGCCCGCCTCATTAAAAACCTTTCCGGCCCCACTCGGTGCCCCGAAAAGGAAAAGAGTGCGTCTGAAAACTCGCGGGCGTTTCAGTACATTGTATTTTTACAGAAGAGGACTATATTTCGACTCTAGGCGTAGAACCGCCTGAGCTGTGCTACGTTCCAGGGGTTTTTCTCGGGAGCCCCCGTCTTCTTGTCCTTGATCCTGTATGCGCCTCCGTTGATGACTTCTGTGACAACATAAGGCCCCAACCATGGTGATTCGAGCTTTTCAGTGCGTTCTTGATTGAGTCGCAAAACTAAGTCTCCAACTTGAAAAGATCTTGGTCTCAAACGTCGACTGTGGTAATTTTTCAGGTCCTGCTGATATTTGGTTACCCTTGATAATACTTCGTCTCGAGCTTCGTCAAGTGCGTCGACGTCGTCTTTCAATGCTTTCCTGGAAACTTCTTCATTATACTTTGTGACTCTGGGGGAGTCGTGCTCTATTTCTATTGGCAGTACTGCCTCTGCTCCATGGACAAGGAAGAACGGAGTCTCCTGTGTCGCTGTATTTGGTGTTGTTCGGATGCTCCATAGCACACTTGGTAGTTCTTCTGGCCAGGTATGTCGAGCTTTTTCCAGTGGTCCTAATAGGCGTTTCTTGATGCCATTGCAGATGATGCCATTGGCTTTCTCGACTTGACCATTGGTTTGAGGATGTGCAAACGACGCGAAGTGTAATTTGATGCCTACCTCTGCACAGTACGCCTTGAACTCCTTTGACGTGAAGTTGCTGCCATTGTCTGTAACGATGCTATGAGGTACTCCAAATCGAAAAACGATGTCCTTCACGAATTTTATTGCTGATGCTGCATCTGGTGAATTTATCGGCTTTGCTTCTATCCACTTGGTGAATTTGTCGACAGCAACCAGCAAGTACTCATATCCACCTGGCGAAGCTTTATGTAATTTGCCCACCATATCAAGTCCCTATTGGGCAAAAGGCCACGACAATGGTATTGGTGTTAGTTCTGCTGCTGGTGAGTGAGGTTTTGCGGCAAACCTTTGACACGCATCGCAAGTTCTTACTATTTCCTTGGCATCCTCGATTGCTGTCAGCCAATAGAATCCCGCTCGAAAAACCTTGGCTGCAATAGCTCGACTACTTGCGTGGTGGCCACATATTCCTTCGTGTACATCCTTCAGAATTATTCTTCCTTCTTCGGGTGTGACGCACCTTTGCAGGACGCCTGATATACTTCGCTTGTATAATTCCCCTTTGATCACCGTAAAAGCTTTAGATCGTCGAATAACTCGCCTTGCCTCAACTGGATCATCGGGTATTTCTTTCCTGAGGATGTATGATATATATGCTTGCATCCAAGGAATTTGTACCATCATCACAAGCTCTTGGTCCTCTTCGTCCTCCGTGGTTTCTTTGAGGGTTGCCGAAGTTTTCTCTTCTTTTGCTTTTTTCTGCACCTTTTTTGGCTTCGTGGATCTCTCCGCTATTTCTTCCCAAAATACTCCTGGCGGGATTGGGAGGCACTGCGACCCGATGTTTGCGAGAACGTCGGCTTCATCATTGCTCAATCTACTGATGTGATTTACCTCGCATCCATCAAACAGCTTCTCGAGCTCGTTGTACACCTCCTTGTATGCCATCATGCTATCATTGACGGCATCACATTGGTTCATAACTTGCTGAGCCACCAACTGTGAGTCGCCAAAGATTTTTAGTCGAGTTGCACCGCAAGCTTTCGCCATCTTCATCCCATGTATGAGGGCTTCATATTCTGCTTCATTGTTAGATGCATTAGGGAACGTCATCCGAAGGACGTACTTCAACTTGTCGCCTTCAGGTGATATAAGTACTACTCCTGCGCCAGCTCCTTCTACTCTCTTGGATCCATCGAAGTTCATGGTCCAGGTTCTCGACAAATCTGGGGGTCCCGTGTTTTGTAGCTCCATCCACTCTGCAATGAAATCTGGCAGAACTTGTGACTTGATTGCCTTTCTTTTTTCATACGTGATGTCCCGAGGGGAAAGTTCTATTCCCCAAAGGGAGACACGCCCTGTAGCTTCTGGATTGTTCAATATATTTGAGAGAGGTGCTTCATTGACTACTATTATCGGGTGTGCCGAAAAATAGTGGCGCAACTTCCTTGCCGTTGCAATTACTCCGTATGCTAGTTTTTGGTACTGCGGGTACCGCTGTTTGGAAGGCGACAGAACTTCGTTGATGAAATATACTGGCCTTTGCACTCCATGGAGTTTTCCTTCTTCTTCTCTTTCGACAACTAGCACGGTGCTCACTACTTGGGGCGTGGCTGCAATATACAGCAGGAGAGGTTCCTTTTCCTTCGGCGCCACCAAGATTGGTGGTGTCGAGATTGTGCGCTTCAAATCCTCGAAAGCTCTGTCAGCCTCTTCGTTCCACTGGAATTTATCTCCTTGCTTTATTAGAGCGTAAAATGGTAACGCTTTTTCTCCCAGTCTGGCGACGAATCTGCTCAAAGCTGCGACTCGCCCAGTTAGCTGCTGTATTTCTTTCAACTTTGTTGGCTTCCTCATTGTTACGATAGCTTGTATTTTATCGGGATTTGCTTCAATCCCTCTTGCTGAAACTAGAAACCCCAGAAGTTCTCCTGCTGGGACGCCAAAAGAACACTTCGTCGGGTTCAATTTGAGGCAAAATTTGTCAAGGTTGTCAAAGGTTTCCTTGAGATCCTCGATCAGCGTTGCCCCCTTTTTTGATGTTATGACGACATCGTCGATGTATACTTGCACGTTTTTCCCAATCTGTGTCGCCAAACACTTCTGCATCATCCTCTGATATGTTGCTCCCACATTTTTTAGACCAAAGGGCATTGTTCTGTAGCAAAACACGCCGTAAGGTGTAATAAACGCTATCTTTACTTCATCTTCTTCTTTCAATCTGATCTGGTTATAACCAGAATATGCGTCCAGGAAGGAAAGACGTTCACATCCAGCGGTGGAGTCGATAATTTGATCGATCCTCGGGAGGGGAAAGTGATCCTTTGGACAATGTTTATTGAGACACGTAAAGTCGACGCACATGCGAAGGACCTTAGTGTTTTTCTTCGGCACCAACACAAGATTTGCTACCCATGTGGCTTCTGTAAATATTTCTTTGATAAAACTAGCTTCTCGTAGTCGATCGATTTCTGACAGCATGGCTTTACGGTTTGGTTCCGAAAAACACCGTAAAGGTTGTTTGATTGGTCTCGCTAATGGATCCAAGTTTAGGTGGTGCTCGGCAAGTTCCCTGGGTAATCCTGGCATGTCAGCTGGACACCATGCGAAGATTTTCCAGTTCTCACGGAGGAACTCGACGAGCGCGCTTTCCTATGCGAGGTCCATGTCGTTTGCGATGGATGTCGTCTTTTTCGGGTCTGTCGGGTGAATCTGCACCTCCTTAGAATTTTTCTCGGTGTTGAAAGTTGATTCTTTGTTTGGCCTTCCAACATCTGGCAGCACGTCGTAGTCAGTCATACTCCTTGACGCCAGGTACTCAGCTTGCATCTCGAAAGTTTCTGATAGCCGGTGAAAATCCTTATCGCACTTATCGGCTAAGGCAAAGCTTCCTTTGACTGTGATTGGTCCCTTTGGTCCAGGCAACCTCCACAATAGGTATGTATAATGTGGCACCGCCATAAATCTAGCATATGCTGGTCGTCCCAACAGAGCGTGGTATTGTGACGGAAAATCCACGACTTCAAATTCCAGCCTCTCGATTCTATAATTCTCTCGGGTTCCAAACTGAACGTCGAGATTGATCTTCCCCAATGGATAACTTGGTTTCTCTGGTGTGATGCCGTAGAACCTTGTGTCTGTTGGCTTCAAGTTCGCTAGGGATATGTTCATCTTCCTCAATGTATCTGCATACATAAGGTTTAAGCTGCTGCCGCCGTCTATGAACACTCGAGAGACATCAAATCCCGCAATAACTGCTGGCAAAATAAGTGCTGATTGCCCTGGTCGAGGAACTTGCTGCGGATGATCTGCTATGGTGAAGCCAATATCTTGCCCTGACCAATTAAGATACTCGACTGTTGGTGGAGGCATTTTTTCTGCCATAAACACCTGTCGTGAGATTACTTTCTGAGCTCTATTGGATGGCCTTCCCTTCTGAATCATCGACACCGCTCCGTTGGAGTTAGGATCAACATAAGGTGGTGGTGGAGGTGCTGCCGCTATTCTGAGCTGATGTCGATTGTCGTCTGTAATCGCGGGAGGAGGTGGCAAGTGAATCTCGCTCCTGGGTTCTCGAGGATTTCTCTGTACTGCCCGCGCGTTAGCGTGCTCTGCATACCTTAGCATTGCCTGAAAATTACGACAGTCTTTCTGCAGGTGCCCTGACTGTCTTTTTCCGTTGCTGTCGAGGAAAAAGTGCATCTGACACGGCCGATTCATCATCTCTTTAGGAGACACGAAAGGCCTTGGGAACCTAGGCTCGCCGTTTTGCCTGTTGTTGCGAGAATCGTCCCTGTTATCGCCTCGCTGCTCACTGCTTCTCTGATAATCATCTCTGTTGTTTCCTCCTGTATTTGCCCGAAAACCTGCCGAAATTTGTCCTGTAGCGTCATAGTTCGGGTACTGCCGAGGAAAACGTCGCCTCGGTTGATAATTTCGACCACGGTCCTCCTCTGGCGACCTGTGCCGTTTGTTGTGGACAGCATCCTCTCCATCTGCCCATCTGTTTGCTATTTCCATTAACGCGGATACTGTCTTTGGGTTGGTCCTTCCCAAGTCCTCGACGAAATCTCCACGCCTGATTCCTGCGACAAATGCGTCTATCGCTCTCTCGTCAGATATATTTTCTGCCGAGTTTTTGATGATGTTCCACCTTTGGATGTATTTTCTCATTGGCTCATCCGGCTTTTGTCGACATGCTCTTAACTCCTCCAACGACGCAGGTTTCTTGCATGTGGACCGGAAGTTCTTGACGAACACGTCCTCGAAGCTTTCCCAGCTGTCGATAGATCCTGGGGTAAGTTTCTTTATCCAAGATCGTGCGGCTCCACTCAGATGCACCTGGATGCTTTGCATAGCTGTTGCTCTGGTTCCTCCTGTGAGTTTTACTATCTCGACATAATCAACTAGCCAATCCTCTGGATCTTGAAGGCCGTCGAATTTCTTGAAATTGTCGGGTAACTTGAATCCTGAGGGAACTCGAGTTTTTCGGACTCTCCTCATGAAGCATGGCAAGCTGCACATATCTTCGTCGTTAAGCTCCGGGGATTGCCGATGTTCCCTTCTGCTTTGCCGCGCTCTATCGACCCTTGCTTGTGCTGCCGTGTCTCTTGCTCCACTTGGTCCTTCGGGTGCTGCCGCTGTTGCTGCTGCAGGTCGTGGGCTATTTTGCCTTGCCGCTCCTTCGGGAGGCATTGATACAAACGCTGTCCCCATAGCTCCAACTCCTGCTACCGCCATATTGTATAGTGTTTCCCTTGGATCGCCTGGAGGTGGTTTAGATGCAAGGATAAAAGCATGTGTCGCCATATACCCAGCCTCTGGTGTCTTAGGGATGATGTTTCCTCTTGTATCTATCGACATAAAGGACATGTCGAGGTTTTGAACCAAGTGCTCTCTTTCTGCTTCGGGTATATGTTGCAACCTTGATCTTGCTCTGTTCCGCGCCTCCCTGTGGCTATCACCCGAAGTTCTAGATTGTCGACTTAGATCTGCCCTTCTCCTGCTGGATGCAGAAGCTGCCTCCTTTCTTCTGTTTAACTCAGCTGTCTGTTTTTCCAATTCTCTTGCGGCTCGTGCGAGCCTATATTGATATGCTTGCAATTCCTCTGGTGTGGCTGTGGTGGCCATTGGTTCTGAACCGTTCATAGCTCTCGCGGCTCTATCCCACGCTGCTTGCGAAAGTTGAACTCTGTCTCGCGGCTGTGGCCCGACGTATTTATTGCCCAGGCCTTGTCGCAGATTGGAGGGATCGACGTATGGATTTCCCAGATCGTCGAAAGCCTCAGACGTTTCCTCTTGATCTTCAATGGCATAAATCTGATGATATTTTGTATTCAGATCTATGTTGGGTTTGGTGACATCATCGTTGAGATTGATGAAGACCTTGCCCACTGTGATAGATTTGTCGATGAAGTCGTAACTGTCGACATCGCTTGAGCCATCGCTTATATATGAGTCCGCAGATGACTCAAACGACATGTCGTTGAAGATCTTGGCGAGTTTCTCTCTTGCTCTGGTGCTGACATAACGTGTCGACGAAGTTTCTTCTTCTCCTGATTCGGTTGACGATGTATAGCTTGAGAAATCGGAATCGACCGCCGACGATCCCGACGAAATCGGAATTTCGACACGATACGATCCTTCCTTCTCGACGCGAAAGTGAAACCTTCCGAACGTCATCTCCATGGGCTCCGCCGGTGTACGCATATGCATCCAAACGGGAGGGTGGGTGAGGAACAAAATCGACAGGACCAGCAGCGATCTGTTTACCTCGATCCATTGCGTTGCTTGCGGTTGACGATGTCGAAGATCTTGAACGTGCCATCGAGATCAGATCCTTACGCCTCTAGTTCCCACAGACGGCGCCAATTGACAAGGTATTAACTTGTCAATGCCTATGGATTGTAGGCTAGGGTTTAGTTGGAAGTAGAGGGCAAGTAGATCTCGAAGGTTTCAGCCGAAAAGTACTCGACGATTATGAAAACTAGGGTTTGTAAACAATGATTCGATTATCTCCTCGTCCCTCGACTCCCCCTTATATAGGAGGCGGAGCCGAGGGATTCGTGTAGTACAAGTTACATAATCCAGGAAGGTTCCTAACTCATCCCGCAAGATTACAAATAACACTTCCTATTACAACTCTATCTTTCCTTAAATACATCTTGGGCTCCCGAATCTTCTTATTCTTCGGGTAGTGGGCCTTCAGTAAACCCCGGGTACTATCTTCGGCAGGCCCATTTGGGATGCCTATGTCACAGTAGGCGGAGCGCGGACGTTGGAACGCGTCGGCGTGGCCGGAGGAGTCGCCGGCCTCCCTGCGCGAGCGCTGACTCGCGGAGCTGGATTGCGAGCCCGTCCCACAAAGCGAGCTCGTTGAGCTCGTCCTGCTCGCTGTTGGCCAGTGCCATGGCAATGGCCTCCTCCTCGGAAATGTCCGGCGGCTGGGTCTCCGGATCCCATGCCGGCCCGCCGTCGTCGTGGTCGTACTGCGCCATGGTCACGTCCTCGTCCTCGTTCTCGTCCTCGTCCTCGTCGCCGCCCTCGTCCGCGTCCTCCTGGTCGTTCTCTTCTTCTTTGGCGGTGATCTCGTGCTCGAAGTAGTCTACGTCGGCGAGGTAGGCAGCGCGGCGCCGCGCGTCGAACTCCCACGTCCCGACGGAAATCCAGTTGTAGGAGTTTAGCCCGTACGCCGGATCCTCTCGCAGATCCGGCTGCAAGATCGCTCGGCAGCGGCGCACCTCGTCCCGCCGCTCTCGGCCCTCGCGCGGCACGTGGGGACCGGCACGCGCCGCGAGTTCAGGTACCAGCCCCCTCCCGGCAAGTTCGCGTCCGGCCATGGTACCGGCCGATTTTCCTCTCATAGCTGTCGCGCGAGGTCAACGCGGACGTACCGGTCGACCCGTGCTTTCTTGCCGGAACGCGAGCCGCTAGCCTCCTGGTCGTTCTTCGTCTTCCGGAACGTCCAGCATTTCTTCCCCATGGCGTCGGTGTGGTGGATACTGTGAGATTTGGCAATGGTTTTGGTCGGGGAAATGGGCGCCGGTAACGTCCATTTAAGAGGCTCCGACGCCATCTCGCCTTTAATGGCCTGCCAGTGCAACGCCTACTAGCTGCGCACGCTCGCGGAAGCCGAGCCACGCCATTAACGCGGCCCTGCAAAGGCTGCAGCGCGCCGCCTGGAAGTTATGCCGCGGAAGACGAAGCAGTTGTGTCGCTACCAGGCGAGCCCGTGCGAGGACCGAGCGGACACTTTGCGCGTCCACGCAGCGTCCACAGAGACGCAAACCTAGCGCATATTTGAGCCAGGTTTGCGTCTCCGCGGACGGCCCGGTCACTTTGCGTCGCCCCGCTGGAGGTGGTGCCAGACGCATTTCCGATCACGGAGGACACAAACGGTCGCTCAGCGTCCGTTTGCGTCGTGCCGCTGGAGATGCCCTAAGGAAAAGATACCGTCGTGCGTATCCGGTAGGAGCAAAAGTTTCTTTTCTTTTCTACTGTCCTCCCGAATTCAGGACGCTGAGGTTTCCATTTACCAGTGATGCGAGCCTAAGGCCATCTCCAACGAGGCAACCTATTTTAGCGTCCGAAAATATCTGCGTACGTCCGTTTCCGTTGGCCGAAATGGTCGAAATCGACCACGCGTCCGTTTGCGTCGGAGGTGGCTCCAGCGGCAGGACGCATTTTTTTCTCGAATTTCTATTTTTTATAACATGATACCATAATTTATATAGTTAAAGACATGGAGAAAAACCCTAAACGCCTGCGCCTACTGGTTCTCCTCGTCGCTGTCAATCACGATGAGCTCCGGTACCACCCACGACCAGTTGGGAACCGGTGGAACGTACGCCGGGCGCGCCGACGGTGCTGGAGGTGCTGGAGGTGGAGGAGCCCATGCCTGTGGCTGTGGAGGAGGCGCCCACGCCTATGGCTGAGGTGGAGTCTTGCACCGCCAGTCGTAGGGCTTCATCCTCCGACAGGCCCGACAGCTTGATACCGGTGGCGTCCGGGGCAACGGCGGCTGCCCAGGTTGGTCGTTCTCCGAGACGATGACGCGCGGGAAACAATGCCATGGAAGGCAGCACAGAAGCCCAGCCGCCGTCCGCCAGTGCGCGCGCAGAGGAGGCAGCCGCGACATTGATGACGAAGGCTGCGGCGCAGACACGGAAGCGCTGACCGCGGAAGTGATGCCCTCGATACAGGCTCGCTGCTAGGCGGGCCCAGTGGATACGTGAGCGATCACTTGGTGTGTCCGCGCATCGTCCGCCACGACGCATTCTAGGCGCAAATATGCGTCGGGTTTGCGTCGTTGCGGACAGCCCGGTCACTTTGCGCCGCCCCGCCGGAGGTGGTACCAGACGCATTCTTCGGCTCGACGGACGCAAACGGTCGCCCAATGTTCGTTTACGTCGCCCCGTTGGAGATGCCCTAAGAGCATCTCCACCGGTGCACCCCATATAGTCGCCGGCAGGGTCACCAACACTGCTGTATGGGGGGCACGCAGGCAGTGCATCCTCTATTTGGGTACGATGTTCCCACACCGGCGCCTCCTAAACGGCAGCCCACAAAACTTTTTTTCTTTTTTACAATATTTCGAAACAACATATCAATCACATTTTATTCATACTATATTCAATAATTCATACAATCACACAAATAGTATTAAATTATTCATGCAATCAAACAAATAGTACTTAAATTATTCCTACAATCAATCAAACAAATAGTACTTAAATTAATCATACAACTAAACAAATATAAATAAAATCATGCATTATTGCCGGCTCGTCTCCTCGCTCATAAATGCGTAGCTAGATCCGCCTTCAGTTGTACATGGACACCTGCATCTCGAATTTCACTATGCATACATTCAATGCTTCCGAGCATCCCAGGATTTTTGCTGCATATTTTTGCAGGATCCGAGTAGGACCATCTTCTCTTGGTGCTCTCAAATAGTCTTTAGGAAACACCGCTATGACGGCTCGGCAAAACCTGTAGAGAGTCTATGTACATGTCGACTCTGCCATCCGTAGGTAGTCATTGGCTGTATCTGGAGGAGCTCCGTATGCAAGAAAACGCATTGCAGCAGTGCACTTCTGAATTGAGGTGAAGCCCCACAAACCTGTACAATCTTGCTTGGCAATGAAGTAGTTGTCGTACTCCCTGACGCCGTAGACAATCTTCAAGAACAACTTCGTCTTCATCCTAAACCGGCGTTGAAATTCCTTCGGCGAATGAGTCGCGTCGTCATTCAAGTAGTCGGCGTCAAGCAGTCTTGCCTGGCTTTGAGCCGCCGCGCCGGTGCACGATGAAGAAAGGCTGGCGAACGCGCAGCATGCTCGTCAGAATCAGCTGCTGCTGTTGCCACCGGACAGCCTCAGCGTTCTGCTCCTCCGTGAACAGCTGCACCATCATCTCGTCATCGTTGTCCATCATGGCAATCGCACAAACACCATGCGGGCGGGGTGGTTGTGCCGCGGTGGCGGCGAGCTCTGTTCCGGGCAAAACAGCGACCACCGGTCGAGGGGGTGGCGGCCGTGTCGATGGACGACGGTTCCTAGACAGTCAGCGGTGTCTATTGCAAGGAGGGGGCGCGGCGGCGATGGCGAGGGTGGCGATCTAGAGGGGTGGGAGTCGGCTCGGGCGTGGGTAGGGGCGGGAAATCGGTATTTTTATGAGACCAATGTGCATGATACTAGCACTACGGCTATCCTAAAAATAGGTCGGAATGGACGCTTGAGAGCATCTCCATCGACGCCCCCCATAATGGCCCTGATAGCGATTTGGGGGCCGGGAGCGAAAATGGGCTCACACCGGCGCGCCCCAAACGGCTCCGGCGCTTTCCCAAGCCCAATAGAAGCGCCGGCAACCCCGTGCTGGCCCTTCGCTAGGGGAGCGAATCGAGCGCACCGGCGCCTCGCGAGGCGGAATTTTTTGGCGTGGGAGCCGCCTGTCAGTGACGCCAGGGCGCCGCACGGGATATTTTACCGCCACGACGCCGGGCCGGAAACTCTCCTGCCACGATGCCACGCGGGAAATTCTCCCGCCACGACACCGCGCGGGATGTTTCCCGCCTCGCCGACGGTCTATATTATCCCTCCCCCTCGTCATTGGTGCAAAAACCCTAGAAAATAGCATAATGTTCGATTCGTGGGACGAGGCGGCGCTAGAGGCGGCCGTAGAAGTCGTGGAGGCGGACCCGCAGCTCGCAGAGTACAAGGCGTGGGAGGAGGCAGCGCTAGCGGCGACTGTAGATGCCTATATCACGGACGAGCAGCAGGGCCAGGAGGCGGAGCGGCGGAAGCGCGAGGAGGCAGAGCGGCGACAGCGGGAGGAGGAGGAACGGCTGGCGCTCGAGGAGGCGGAGCGACTGGAGTTCCTGGAGGCGCGGCTATGGCGGGAGGCGCTGAGCCAGCGCCGGTGGGAGGCACGCCAGTAGAAGGGGTGGGAGGAGCTTGCGCTGCGGCGGTTGTAGCAGGAGGAAACACATCGTCAGGATGAAGTCTACGAGGGGCGGCATTTGGCGGAGATGCAGCTCCGGCTACAGAGGCAGGAGTTGGATCACCGTCGGCGGTGGGAGGAGCTGGAGCAGCAGCTGCGTCAGGAGATGGTGGCCGCGGATAGACCACATACTTGACGTTCGTGGCGGAGAGAGCAGCGTGGGATCGACGACGGAGGAGCAGTGGAGAGACCAGGGAAGAGAGCATGGGAGAGAGATCCGGTCGATCGTCCACCTCCACAGAACCGGCTGGCGAGTCGGTAGTAGGCTAGCGAACGCGACATTGATGACGAAGGCTGCGGCGTAGACACGGAAGCGCTGACCGCGGAAGTGATGCCCTCGATACAGGCTCGCTGCTAGGCGGGCCCAGTGGATACGTGAGCGATCACTTGGTGTGTCCGCGCATCGTCCGCCACGACGCATTCTAGGCGCAAATATGCGTCGGGTTTGCGTCGTTGCGGACGGCCCGGTCACTTTGCGTCGCCCCGCCGGAGGTGGTACCAGACGCATTCTTCGGCTCGACGGACGCAAACGGTCGCCCAATGTTCGTTTACGTCGCCCCGTTGGAGATGCCCTAAGAGCATCTCCACCGGTGCACCCCATATAGTCGTCGGCAGGGTCACCAACACTGCTGTATGGGGGGCACGCAGACAGTGCATCCTCTATTTGGGTACGATGTTCCCACACCGGCGCCTCCTAAACGGCAGCCCCCAAAACTTTTTTTCTTTTTTACAATATTTCGAAACAACATATCAATCACATTTTATTCATACTATATTTAATAATTCGTACAATCACACAAATAGTATTAAATTATTCATGCAATCAAACAAATAGTACTTAAATTATTCCTACAATCAATCAAACAAATAGTACTTAAATTAATCATACAACTAAACAAATATAAATAAAATCATGCATTATTGCCGGCTCGTCTCCTCGCTCATAAATGCGCAGCTAGATCCGCCTTCAGTTGTACATGGACACCTGCATCTCGAATTTCACTATGCATACATTCAATGCTTCCGAGCATCCCAGGATTTTTGCTGCATATTTTTGCAGGATCCGAGCAGGACCATCTTCTCTTGGTGCTCTCAAATAGTCTTTAGGAAACACCGCTATGACGGCTCGGCAAAACCTGTAGAGAGTCTATGTACATGTCGACTCTGCCATCCGTAGGTAGTCATTGGCTGTATCTGGAGGAGCTCCGTATGCAAGAAAACGCATTGCAGCAGTGCACTTCTGAATTGAGGTGAAGCCCCACAAACCTGTACAATCTTGCTTGGCAATGAAGTAGTTGTCGTACTCCCTGACGCCGTAGACAATCTTCAAGAACAACTTCGTCTTCATCCTAAACCGGCGTTGAAATTCCTTCGGCGAATGAGTCGCGTCGTCATTCAAGTAGTCGGCTTCAAGCAGTCTTGCCTGGCTTTGAGCCGCCGCGCCGGTGCACGATGAAGAAAGGCTGGCGAATGTGCAACATGCTCGTCAGAATCAGCTGCTGCTGTTGCCACCGGACAGCCTCAACGTTCTGCTCCTCCGTGAACAGCTGCACCATCATCTCATCATCGTTGTCCATCACGGCAATCGCACAAACACCTTGCGGGCGGGGTGGTTGTGCCGCGGTGGCGGCGAGCTCTGTTCCGGGCAAAACAGCGACCACCGGTCGAGGGGGTGGAGGCCGTGTCGATGGACGACGGTTCCTAGACAGTCAGCGGTGTCTATTGCAAGGAGGGGGCACGGCAGCGATGGCGAGGGTGGCGATCTAGAGGGGTGGGAGTCGGCTCGGGCGTGGGTAGGGGCGGGAAATCGGTATTTTTATGAGACCAATGTGCATGATACTAGCACTACGGCTAGCCTAAAAAATAGGTCGGAATGGACGCTTGAGAGCATCTCCATCGACGCCCCCCATAATGGCCCTGATAGCGATTTGGGGGCCGGGAGCGAAAATGGGCTCACACCGGCGCGCCCAAACGGCTCCGGCGCTTTCCCAAGCCCAATAGAAGCGCCGGCAACCCCGTGCTGGCCCTTCGCTAGGGGAGCGAATCGAGCGCACCGGCGCCTCGCGAGGCAGAATTTTTTGGCGTGGGAGCCGCCTGTCAGTGACGCCAGGGTGCCGCACGGGATATTTTACCGCCACGACGCCGGGCCGGAAACTCTCCTGCCACGATGCCACGCGGGAAATTCTCCCGCCACGACACCGCGCGGGATGTTTCCCGCCTCGCCGACGGTCTATATTATCCCTCCCCCTCGTCATTGGTGCAAAATGAAGGAGATATGCCCTAGAGGCAATAATAAAGTGGTTATTATTTATATCTTTATGTTTATGATAAATGTTTATATATCATGCTATAATTGTATTAACCGAAACATTAGTACATGTGTGATATATAGACAACAAAGAAGTCCCTAGTATGCCTCTTAAACTAGCTTGTTGATTAATGGATGATTAGTTTCATAATCATGAACATTAGATGTTATTAATAACAAGGTTATATCATTATATGAATGATGTAATGGACACACCCAATTAAGCGTATCATAAGATCTCGTCATTAAGTTATTTGCTATAAGCTTTCGATACATAGTTACCTAGTCGTTATGACCATGAGATCATATAAATCACTTATACCGGAAAGGTACTTTGATTACACCAAACGCCACTGCGTAAATGGGTGGTTATAAAGGTGGGATTAAGTATCCGGAAAGTATGAGTTGAAGCATATGGATCAACAGTGGGATTTGTCCATCCCGATGACGGATAGATATACTCTGGGCCCTCTCGGTGGAATGTCGTCTAATGTCTTGCAAGCATATGAATAAGTTCATAAGAGACCACATGCCACGGTACGAGTAAAGAGTACTTGTCAGGAGACGAGGTTGAACAAGGTATAGAGTGATACCGAAGATCAAACCTCGGACAAGTAAAATATCGCGTGACAAAGGGAATTGGTATCGTATGTGAATGGTTCATTCGATCACTAAAGTCATCGTTGAATATGTGGGAGCCATTATGGATCTCCAGATCCCGCTATTGGTTATTGGTCGGAGTGAGTACTCAACCATGTCCACATAGTTCACGAACCGTAGGGTGACACACTTAAAGTTGGATGTTGAAATGGTAGAACTTGAATATGGAATGGAGTTCGAATATTTGTTCGGAGTCCCGGATGAGATCCCGGACATCACGAGGAGTTCCGGAATGGTCCGGAGAATAAGATTCATATATAGGATGTCATTTTATGTGAATTAAATTGACGCGGAAGGTTCTATGGAAGGTTCTAGAAGGTTCTAGAAAAGTCCGGAAGAAACCACCAAGGAAGGTGGAGTCCACATGGGACTCCACCTCCATGGCCGGCCAACCCTAGTGGGGGAGGAGTCCCAAGTGGACTCCCCTTAGGGGGCCGGCCACCCCCCCATATGGGAGGTGGAACTCCCACCTCTAGTGGGAGTCCTAGCTTGGCTAGGTTTCCCCTCCATATGGAAGGTTTTTGGTTCGGGTCTTATTCGAAGACTTGGAGACCAACTCTTGGGGTTCCACCTATATAATGAGGGCCAAGGGGAGGGGGCCGGCCACCCCAAGCACCACAAGGTGGCTGCACCACTAGATGGCCGGCGCCCCCCTCCCAAACCCTAGCCGCCCCCTCTCTCCTCTATAGTTCCCGCACGCTTAGCGAAGCTCCACCGGACTTCTCCACCGCCACCGACACCACGCCGTCGTGCTGTCGGATTCAAGAGGAGCTACTACTTCCGCTGCCCGCTGGAACGGGAGGTGGACATCGTCTTCATCAACAACCGAACGTGTGACCGAGTACGGAGGTGCTGCCCGTTCGTGGCGCCGGAAGCGATCGTGATCAAGATCTTCTACGCGCTTTTGCAAGCGGCAAGTGAACGTCTACCGCAGCAACAAGAGCCTCATCTTGTAGGCTTTGGAATCTCTTCAAGGGTGAGACTCGATACCCTCTCGTTGCTACCGTCTTCTAGATTGCATCTTGGCTTGGATTGCGTGTTCGCGGTAGGAAATTTTTTGTTTTCTATGCAACGTTATCCTACTGTGGTATCAGAGCCGTATCTATGCATAGATAGTTGCACGAGTAGAACACAATGGTTTTGTGGGCGTTGATGCTCTTGTTATCTTTAGTTTGAGTACTTTGCATCTTTGTGGCATAGTGGGATGAAGCGGCCCGGACTAACTTTACATGACCGCGTTCATGAGACTTGTTCCTCGTTCGACATGCAACTTGTATTGCATAAGAGGCTTTGCGGGTGTCTGTCTCTCCTACTATAGTGAAGATTCAACTTACTCTTCTATTGAAAACATTAGTATCACCGTTGTGGTTCATGTTCGTAGGTAGATTAGATCTCTCTCGAAAACCCTAAACCACGTAAAATATGCAAACCAAATTAGAGACGTCTAACTTGTTTTTGCAGGGTTTGGTGATGTGATATGGCCATGATATGATGATGAATATGTATGAGATGATCATTATTGTATTGTGGCAACCGGCAGGAGCCTTATGGTTGTCTTTAATTTTCATGTTGAGTAGTATTTCAAAGTAGTTGTAATAGTTGCTACATGAGGTGAACAACCATGAGGACGGCGCCATGGACCTTGACGCTACACCGACGATGATGGAGATCATGCCCGAAGATGATGGAGATCATGTCCGTGCTTTGGAGATGAAGATCAAAGGCGCAAAGACAAAAGGGCCATATCATATCACATATGAATTGCATGTGATGTTAATCCTTTATGCATCTTATTTTGCTTAGAACGCGACGGTAGCATTATAAGATGATCCCTCACATTAATATCAAGATAATAAAGTGTTCTCCCCTCGTATGCACCGTTGTAACAGTTCATCATTTCAAAGCATCTCGTGATGATCGGATGTGATAGATTCAACGATTCACATACAACGGGTGTAAGCCATGTTGCACAAGCGGAATACTTGGGTTTGCTTGACGAGCCTAGCATGTACAGACATGGCCTCGGGACAACGGAAACCGAAAGGTTGAACACGAGTCATATGGATGATATGATCAACATGTTGATGTTCACCATTGAAGCTACATCATCTCACGTGATGATCGGTTTTTGGTGTAGTGAATTTGGATCGTGTACTACTTAACAACTATGAGGGATGTTGTATTAAGTGGGAGTTCATTAGTAATTAGATTAAAACATGAGCTAATTATCATAAACATAGTCTGAGTAGTATTTTAAATTAATTTTGTAGTATTGGCATCCGTTTACTACTATGCGCTAGTCTTATAATTGAGATAGAAATACTGTTAAAATCTGACAAGAAACTTTACGGATTGGTACCGTATTGTTAAAGAATCAAGAATTGATTAAGTCCTATTGCAAACTTTTAGTAAACCTCACATTATTGATTCAAAGAGCTATGGTTTCAATTAGTACCTAAAGTTATCTTGTCTCCGTGAAACTTGAAGTTCAAATCTGTTTGAAAAGTAAGGAGCTGAAAATTTAGTTTTCAGAAATAATCAAGGTATGAGATATATGTGATATCTAAGACCTTATTGCAAGATGATAGAATATAATTTGGTGAGACTACATGAACTCATAAGTTTTATGGGAATGTACGAAGGTTGAAGACGCAAGGCGTCACAATCCTCCAACTATTGGGGCACTAACGATATTCGCATATCCATGAAGTGACCATCCTTAATATGCACTGTTACTAAAACTCGTCGTTTCGAAGCATCACGTGATGATCGGGTGTGATAGATTCTACGTGTGCATACAACGGGTGCAAGCTAGATTTGCACATGCAAATACCAAGGTTAAAACTTTACGAGCCTAGCATGTACAGACATGGTCTCGGAAAGTCGTCATGATATGATGGATAAAATTATGAGTGAAATTGTTCATCATATTACAAAGTTACAAATAGTGAAATCTGGAACACTTGTCATATGATGATCAACTTCAAAGTAAGAACCTCAAGGTTATTGGTATTTGACCAACAAACCTAGAAGTTATTAATGTTGAAGTGTTTTTCTGAATAATGAGGAAAGCTAAAAGAGAAAGCGCAAAAGATATTTTGGCAAAAGAAAAGAAAAGACTAGAAAGTCTAGCTCAGGTGTATATAAATGATATACATGTTATGGTTGTATTCCTAGTTAAGTCACACAATGAAATTCTTGGGTATTAGTACCATATTGGTTGGTATGAAGTGTCATACAAAACAACGCAATACAAGAATACAATGGCCTAAGTGAGTGACAAGGAATATGATAGGAATGCACGTCTGGAACAAAATAAAGTGTTATTATGTTCATCGTTGACATTCTATCTAGCCCTTAGAATTTATAATAAAGAACTTAATAATTGTTATTTTGCTCTGGTCAAATGAAAACAATGAGTTGTTTAAATTATGACATTACTCCATGTAAAATGGATAAGTTATTATAAATCTTAATGGTGAAATACACATACATAACACTGACGCTAAAAATGCCATAAGGCAAATGATTTGAATTCCACTTATTTGTGGAACCGCAATTTAGGTCATGTTAGAAAGGATCGCATGAAGGAACTCCATGCAAATGGATTTTTGGAGTCATTCGATTTGTTGAATCGTTTGGCACTTGCAAAATCTTTTCTGAAAGGTAATGACTGAAATACCGTTCATAGGCCGAAGAGTTGAACGGGCAACTAACTTAGTGAAAACATACATAATGATATATGTGGTTCACTGGGCATAGTTGTGTGCGGAAGATTCTTCTACTTCATGAAAACTTTCAAACAATGAATTGAGTATATATGTGGATATATTCAATAAGGAAAAGTTTGAAGCATTTGAATAGGATTCAAATAAATTTCAGCATGAAGTGGAAATCATCGTAATAGAAAAATCAAATATCTATGATTGGATCATGGTGGAAATATTTGAATTACGAGTTTTAGCGAACATCTAAGAGAGTTATGAAATTGTTCTACAACTCACATTTCTTGGAGTATCATAATGATGATATAGTATCCGAGATATGTATCCAAACCTTCTTGGATTAATGATGAGATAAAATATTATGACGCCATTATATTTTTGTGAATTATGCTTTAGTGACTACCGCTTTTACACTGAATAGAGCATCATCATAATCCGTTGAAATGATACCATACGAGTTATGGCATGGGTATAAACCTTAATAGTCCTTTCTTTAAATTGTGGTCTAAGAGTTTTCAACCAAAATCGGATGAATGTCTTTGTTGGTTATCCCAGAGATTTAATTGGGAATTCTTCCCACGAGACAAAGACAAAAGTGTTTATCAATGTTTCTTATTTCCAAGAAATTGTTTCTAGTGAAGTTTTTGAGTGGGAGGACAATATAATTTGATAAGGTTTATGAACCTGAGCATAATGATCAGAGTAGCGCATCATCGGAATTGGTTTCGGAAGCGGCTACGACGATCATGGCTCCCATGACTACAAAGTGTTTTAGCCATGGAGATCGAAGTACATATTGAACCTTGTAGGTATGGTTTACTTTGTGATCAAATAAAAGATTTGTGGACAAAGGATTGATTTTGAACAATAATAAACCAACTACAAACAAAGAAGTTATGATGGGCCCTGACTCCGTTAAAATGGCCATACGCCATGAAATCCATAATAGATGAATACTTTTTGAAAGTAAATGGATCTATAGACTTGGATGAAATATCCTTAAAAAAGCTCGACTTGTCGAAAAATTGTTTACGACAAAGTTCAAAGAGTTGACTACGATAAGATTAGATCTTCCGTAGCAATGCTTATAGTCTATGTGGATTATTCTAGTAATCACTACATATTTCTTTTATGAGATATGCTAGTAGGATGGCAAAATACACTACTTAACAGAAGTATATATACAAGATACAACCAATTGTTTTGCTAGTCCATAGAATACTAGATAGGTATACGAACTTCAATTGGATGAAGTGAGTATTACGGAGTTGGAATCTTCACCAGATGAAATAGTCAAAGAGTTTTTATTTCATCAGAAATGATGAAGAGGCTTGCATTTGCTAGAAATTAAGTGGGAGCGCTGAGACATATTTATAATACTTTATGTAGATGACATATAGTTGGTTATAAATAATGTAATTATATACTTGATTAAAATGTTTCATTGAAAATTAACTTCAATGAAAGGATATGGACTAAAACATATTTAGTGTCAAGATCTATGAAGATAGATTGAAACACATAATAAGTTTAAGTCAAAGTACATAGAATGGATATTGAAATAGTTCAATATAGAAATATTAAGAAAATGTTCTTGTCATGTGAAGGTTTAACAAGACTTGAGTGTATCTGACACTCGATGAGTAAAAACACATGAGTGATTTTAGATCACGAATAATATGTACAAAATCAGATATCTTGTGCTCTAAAATGTTATGAGCATATACCGGAATGATTCATAAAATGATCATGGGACGACAGTAAGAATATCCTTGAGTACTTTAGAAGAACTAAGGATATATATATATTTTTGTATGAAGAAATGACAAACAAATCGCTGTAAGGTGTTACACCGATATTGGTTTTGTCACATATAAAATATAATTTCAATCTCAAATTAGACTAAGTGTTGTTTAAAAGGTAGCACAATGAGCTAGAAATTGTCTATGCTAGATTTAGAAGAGTTCTAAATATTGTGACGGATTCTACAAAAGAAGGCAGAGTATGTCATTGTTTTGACAATGACAAAGGATGTTAAGTCAAGAGGTTCTTTGAGAACTTGGTGTAGTTTTGACGGAGTCAGAACTTTGAAGCTATATTGTGTATGACAATATTAGTGACATATTTCAGACCGCGGAATTAAGGTTCCACCAGAAGACCAAACATATTTAATGCCGACTCATTTGGAAATGAGTGATGCGTTGAGACGCAAATAAATTACAAAATACATACGTTTCTGAGCGTGTCAGATCCGTTGACTAAAAACCTCTCCCGTGAGCAATACATGATAAAGCACCATAAGGCCAAGGTGTTATATCTTTACAAATGTAAACTAGATTATTGACTCAAGTGCAAGTGGGAGACTGAAGGAGATATGCCCTAGAGGCAATAATAAAGTGGTTATTATTTATATCTTTATGTTTATGATAAATGTTTATATATCATGCTATAATTGTATTAACCGAAACATTAGTACATGTGTGATATATAGACAACAAAGAAGTCCCTAGTATGCTTCTTAAACTAGCTTGTTGATTAATGGATGATTAGTTTCATAATCATGAACATTAGATGTTATTAATAACAAGGTTATATCATTATATGAATGATGTAATGGACACACCCAATTAAGCGTAGCATAAGATCTCGTCATTAAGTTATTTGCTATAAGCTTTCGATACATAGTTACCTAGTCGTTATGACCATGAGATCATATAAATCACTTATACCGGAAAGGTACTTTGATTACACCAAACGCCACTGCGTAAATGGGTGGTTATAAAGGTGGGATTAAGTATCCGGAAAGTATGAGTTGAAGCATATGGATCAACAGTGGGATTTGTCCATCCCGATGACGGATAGATATACTCTGGGCCCTCTCGGTGGAATGTCGTCTAATGTCTTGCAAGCATATGAATAAGTTCATAAGAGACCACATACCACGGTACGAGTAAAGAGTACTTGTCAGGAGACGAGGTTGAACAAGGTATAGAGTGATACCGAAGATCAAACCTCGGACAAGTAAAATATCGCGTGACAAAGGGAATTGGTATCGTATGTGAATGGTTCATTCGATCACTAAAGTCATCGTTGAATATGTGGGAGCCATTATGGATCTCCAGATCCCGCTATTGGTTATTGGTCGGAGTGAGTACTCAACCATGTCCACATAGTTCACGAACCGTAGGGTGACACACTTAAAGTTGGATGTTGAAATGGTAGAACTTGAATATGGAATGGAGTTCGAATATTTGTTCGGAGTCCCGGATGAGATCCCGGACATCACGAGGAGTTCCGGAATGGTCCGGAGAATAAGATTCATATATAGGATGTCATTTTATGTGAATTAAATTGACGCGGAAGGTTCTATGGAAGGTTCTAGAAGGTTCTAGAAAAGTCCGGAAGAAACCACCAAGGAAGGTGGAGTCCACATGGGACTCCACCTCCATGGCCGGCCAACCCTAGTGGGGGAGGAGTCCCAAGTGGACTCCCCCTTAGGGGGCCGGCCACCCCCCCATATGGGAGGTGGAACTCCCACCTCTAGTGGGAGTCCTAGCTTGGCTAGGTTTCCCCTCCATATGGAAGGTTTTTGGTTCGGGTCTTATTCGAAGACTTGGAGACCAACTCTTGGGGTTCCACCTATATAATGAGGGCCAAGGGGAGGGGGCCGGCCACCCCAAGCACCACAAGGTGGCTGCACCACTAGATGGCCGGCGCCCCCCTCCCAAACCCTAGCCGCCCCCTCTCTCCTCTATAGTTCCCGCACGCTTAGCGAAGCTCCGCCGGACTTCTCCACCGCCACCGACACCACGCCGTCGTGCTGTCGGATTCAAGAGGAGCTACTACTTCCGCTGCCCGCTGGAACGGGAGGTGGACGTCGTCTTCATCAACAACCGAACGTGTGACCGAGTACGGAGGTGCTGCCCGTTCGTGGCGCCGGAAGCGATCGTGATCAAGATCTTCTACGCGCTTTTGCAAGCGGCAAGTGAACGTCTACCGCAGCAACAAGAGCCTCATCTTGTAGGCTTTGGAATCTCTTCAAGGGTGAGACTCGATACCCTCTCGTTGCTACCGTCTTCTAGATTGCATCTTGGCTTGGATTGCATGTTCGCGGTAGGAAATTTTTTGTTTTCTATGCAACGTTATCCTACACAAAAACCCTAGAAAATAGCATAATGTTCGATTCGTGGGACGAGGCGGCGCTAGAGGCGGCCGTAGAAGTCGTGGAGGCGGACCCGTAGCTCGCAGAGTACAAGGCGTGGGAGGAGGCAGCGCTAGCGGCGACTGTAGATGCCTATATCACGGACGAGCAGCAGGGCCAGGAGGCGGAGCGGCGGAAGCGCGAGGAGGCAGAGCGGCGACAGCGGGAGGAGGAGGAACGGCTGGCGCTCGAGGAGGCGGAGCGACTGGAGTTCCTGGAGGCGCGGCTGTGGCGGGTGGCGCGCCAGTAGAAGGGGTGGGAGGAGCTTGCGCTGCGGCGGTTGTAGCGGGAGGAAACGCATCGTCAGGATGAAGTCTACGAGGGGCGGCGTTTGGCGGAGATGCAGCTCCGGCTACAGAGGCAGGAGTTGGATCACCGTCGGCGGTGGGAGGAGCTGGAGCAGCAGCTGCGTCAGGAGGTGGTGGCCGCGGATAGACCACATACTTGACGTTCGTGGCGGAGAGAGCAGCGTGGGATCGACGACGGAGGAGCAGTGGAGAGACCAGGGAAGAGAGCATGGGAGAGAGATCCGGTCGATCGTCCACCTCCACAGAACCGGCTGGCGAGTCGGTAGTAGGATAGAGATAAGCAGGTTTGAAATGTCATCCGGGGTCGAGGAGTGAATAATGTTTTAATAGGATTTGCTCGAAAATATTATTCATTCCTCGATCCTGAAAAATATTAAAATGAACTCTAAGTATAAGTATGTAGTATATGCAGTTTATGTAAAAAATATCTACCGAAGCTGCCTATTTGGGGGCACCGGATTGAGAACAACTCCCATATATAGAGGATGCAGTGTCGGTGTCCTCTATACGGAAGTGCCAACCGATTATTTGATGGGTGCCGGTGGAGATGCCCTGACAGGAGCTAAGAGCATCCCCACTCGTTGGCGCTCCCCACGCCCAAATCCGGCGAAATTTTCGTCCGGATTGGAGGAAGATTTGGCGTGGGGAGGAGTAGTTTCCCAGCCGCGTGCCCAGGCGAAGACGACGATGCGATTTTGAAAAACGGAAACTTGATAAATTTCGGCTAAATTCGGGCGAATATAGACTAAATTTAATGATATTTAGACTAAAACGGGCGGAGTTAATACATAGAGGCCGAATTCGACTATATTTCGAATTCGGCTAGGGGAACTGAAATGCTAATTTTAAAACACGGTAGAACACCGTGTAGTCGTCGCCGCCGTCGTCGGAGCCGTCGTCCTCGACCTTCGGCGGCGCGGCCTGGCGGCTGATGCCCTGGCCGGCGTCTCCCCACCCCGGGGATGGCTTGTACCATTCGTCGTCCGAGGACTCGAGGTCGACGACGGGGACAACGACGCCGGATGGAGGTGTCGCAGGACATCGGTACCGCGCGGCGTCGTCGGTGGCGGTTGGAGCGGCGCGGGCGGCGCGGGCGGCGAGTCGGCGTGCGGCGGCCAGGTCCAGCAGCCGCCGCTGCTGCTCCTCCTCCTCGCGCTCCCAGTCTTGCCTGGACCACGCAAGGGCGGCGTCCTCGGGGAGGGCGTTGTCGGCGGTCACCAGGTCGTTGAGCGACCTGGCGATCGCCTCCGCCACGGCGGCGTCCTCCGCGCGCTTCGCCTCCTCCTCGGCGAGCCTGTTTGCGGCGGCGGCCGCGGCATCCTCCTTTTTCGGCGCCTTCCTCTTCCGCCCAGACTGGGAGGGTTGGTCGCGGATGACGAGGGCGCCGCTGCTACGCCCTCTGGTCGGCGGCGGAGACGCCGGCTCCTTCTTGACGCGCACCGGCATCGAAGGCGACGTCGCCTCCTCCCTCTTCACCGGCGCGAAGGATGACCTCGGCGTCGATCCGGAAGACGACGAACTGGCAGCCATGCGCCGTGGCTGCCAGACGTTTCCCCGGCGGCGGCTCGCCGATGCCCTCGATGGAGGGGGCATTGTGAGCACCGGGAAGTTTCCGCCCTCGATGTGCGCGAGGACGTTCGCCAGCGTCCTTTCCGGCGCGCTCCACCAACGTCGGCGGCCCGCGGCGTTGTTGCGCGGAGGCGGAGGCGGCGGGCCGTCGTAGGAGGCGAGCTCCCGCTCCCACTGCCGCAGGAAGTACGAGTTCCACGCCGTGTAGTTGTCGGGGTGGTGGCGTGGCTCGGCGCGTTCCTCGTCCGTCAAGGTCATCCGCGCCTCCTCGATGGCGACGTCGAGGGCGTGGCCCCGAGGCGGCGGCGGGATTGGTACGCCGCCAGCACTAAGCCGCCACCCGCCGCCGGGAGGCCTCATGTCCGGCGGGCAGGGGTACCCCGCCTGGTGGAGGAGGTGCCCCTCCCACGCGTGGAGCGACCGGCGGGGGAAGCCGTTGTTGGCTGCGCCGTCGTCGTCGTAGAACGCCATCGGGAGAGTAGAGGGAGAGTGGAGGGAGAGTGGAGCACGGGGTACGCCTCGCGGCGAGCGGACCGGCGTATATAGGCGCGGCTGGCGCGGGTGATTAATGAAGCGTGGAATGCGACGCGTCCGCGGTGAGCTGACCGGCGGCAGCCTTTAGTGCGCGCGGAAGACGATGCGTGCGCGGAAGACGACGACATTAACTCGCCGCGTGGCCGGCGAATGCAGACCGGCGGCAGGCTTTTACAGCGCGCGGAAGACGATGCGATGAGGACGACGATCGGTTTCTCTCGCCGACAAGTTGGGGCCACCAGACGCGCGGGAAGTTTCCTCGGTGTTTCCCGCGCTTTCCTTTCGTCCGGACTCCCCGAGCGCTCCCCGGGGGGCCGGGGATGGCGTGGGATCGCCGGATGAATTTAGGCCCAAATCCGGACGAAAACGAGGAACCGGGGGCACGACTGGACCAAATTACGCCGTTCGAATGGAAAAAACGTCGTTCGGGGGCCTCGTCGGGGAGACGAGTGGAGATGCTCTAAACAAAAGCTCCTCGCCTGCGCTGTCAGGCTCGTGCTCACGCTTCCCTTTCGGAAAAGATACCGCGTCGTGCGTATCGGTCAAGCAGGAGAAAAATCTTCTTTCCTTTCGCGGTACCCCTAGTTCAGTATGTCCAGAATTAGGTTTCCGCTTACCAGGGTGGTGATGTAGAGTACTGAAGATTTGGTAGGCCTCTGGGGTCGTCGTCGTGATCGCACATATCATCCTTTTCTGTTTTCTTTGGTAGGATCGGAAGTCCTTTTGATTTCGGGCGGCTAGAAAGGCAAGGCAATAGCGTGACGTACGCTACGGGAGTGCTGCGTTAGCCTGGCTAGGCTATGTTAGCTGACGGGAGTACCTACGATGCCGCATCGATCTTTGATTGCTACGGTCCAAGCTTGCAGTGGTAAATTAGCGCCGTATGTTCACCCGTCTATCCGACATGTATGGGTCGACAGCACGTCAACACATTCACGGTCGCGTCCGTGCGTGCGCCGTGCACCGTGCGCGGCGGTGACCGATCCGACGATGGGTGAATGCGCGACGCGACCGGACAGCGGGAGATATCTCGACCTCGACGCGAGATGCCAATGCATTGCACCAACAGGAGCTGCTGACAGGCACTCGTCGCATCCGTCCATGGCGAGGACGGGACGGTACGCGCGCGCACGCGGGACCATCCTATCGCCTGCTTTTGAGTTAGTTACGATCAGGTGGTCCACCGGCTCGAGCGCAGCGGCGAGGAGTGAGCACCATACGTAGGTACGTCGGGGCCGGGCGCGTCTAGAACAGTGGGCGTGGGATGGAACCTCCGTTTAAAGAATAAGCTGTCTTCGTCTTATGTGGGTTTTGTTTGAGCAAAAATTACTTCAAACAGATAAAGATTTTTTGTGTAAAATTAGTATGAATAAAAAGTGTTTTTCAGTACGAATCCAACAGTACTAACTACATGTAATATAATCAAAATGTATTGTTTAATTTTTATGGTCAAAGTTCATCTTATAATATACGTGCATCTTATTATTTGAAACAGAGGTAGTAGGCGCAGATTCATGGCGTCACACAGAAATTTCGGGTTCCAATAGGTGAAGTGTGGGGTAAAGTAGGTTTACTGGCCAGTGCCAGCTACAGACAAAAAAAAGGATGCTAGCCTCGGATAATAGGCTACTGTATTCGGGCAACAAAGGATGCAGGTGAAACTAGAAACAGACTAATAGCACTCCAACAATTAAGATAAATGTAACAAGATTGACCTACTTAAGCACAAATAGTTTCAGCTCTAACTTACATTTCTCAGAGAGGAAAACGGGAACTGTGAAAGATGGAGAAGAAATTGACAAGGGCCCAACACAGAATTATCTCATACTGCCTTGTCATCCACCGATCACCACAAGTAATTAATGCCCCAGAACCATGGTTTCAATCAGCTCAGCATAGTTTCCGTCAACTTACAGCCCAAGGAACTACCACCAAAATGTTCCAACAACTCCAAATATCAAAGACATGATAAAGGCTATTAGGGCATCTAGGGCGGCCCGATCTATTTTAGACACTAAATAAATTTATTTTGATCCGTTTGGATTGGGCTATGGACACAAATAGTCGACCGGGCACCTATGTCCGTTCGGGTCACCGGCAGCCTAGTAGGCTGGTGCAAATATTTTTTTTAATATTTTTTATGCTTAGGAAGTTTAATTTACTTAGGGACAAGAAAAAATATCATAAAGACAAAAGGAAAAAAAGGCCCTAACTAATTAGGTTTCGCCAATAGCCGCAGGCCGTCGTTGCCAACTTGTGATAGCCGCCTAGTCCTTCTAGGCGAGGCAGCCGAGGCCGCTGAAAACAGGCGTCTCCCATGGTCGGGGCATGTAGGGCGCCAGAGGTGGTCCGATCACCAACGCAGGCGTAGGATCCGCTGGTGGTGGCGCAAGAGCAGCCGATGGCGGGGCAGGCACTAGGGCGGGAGGAACACGCATCGAATGTTGGTGTGTCGGAGGTGTCACAGGCTACCCAGGTATCGGCGCAAACTCCCAGAGTTGAGTGGTGAGGCCCTCCCACCGTCCGATATCGTCGAGCTCGCTTCGGACTATGGAAGTCCAGCGTCGCTCGCTAGTGCTGGCACGGAGAAGCTGAAGTGAGGCCATAAAGACGACGCATATGTGCGGCTAGCATCTTACCATATTTTGGCATGATGCATACCCATGTGTGCTACATCATAAGATCCAATGTAAACGAATCCAATCACATCTCTTCGCGATTCAAGGACATTTGTGCTCACACATGGGGGAGGGGTAATCCCCCGCCCAGTGCTGGCACATGTGGCGCTAGGCTTTTGTGCCAAACATTGAAGGCAAGGCAACACACCCTCCCATTTGAGGGGAGAACATCACTCCTCCCCCTGCCATTGTCGTAGCCATCGCCGACAGCCACTATCTCTGAGCACACAGGAGCCATGGGCAAATGATAGTCCTTCCGCAAGACAAAGCATGACCACACTACAAGAAATCTGCCATAATATGACGTTTTTTTATGACTGGAAATCAAAATGTCATAGATTTATGACGTTCCTAGCTTTGACCGTCCTTGGCCACTCCGGGGGGGGCAAAACCCTAGAAAATCGTGACGTTATTGGGCAAAAACGTCATTGGCAATTTAGGTCAAAATGTCATTACCAAAATTAAGTGGCCTACGACGTTTTTCCAATGCCGATTGCGACAAATCAATAACGTCATTGGCATTTGGCTCAATACAATGGTATGTGTTTGGCTGCCATGTCATCCATTTTGCCTATGTGTCCCTTTTCGGATCCCACGCGCCTCACACGTGTCACTAGAAGCAACTGGCCATCTTGTTATTTTTTTCTCTGTGTAGGACCAACTGATACTTGTGGGACAAAGGCGTCTTGTTATTTTTTTTCTCTGTGCCGTCCACCATTTTAATGGGCTGCTCGTGATATCCTCCTCTTTTAGGTTGTCCTCTACTAGGCTGCTGGCTGCTGGCCTACCCCACGACGGCCCATCCGGTGGTTGAATTGCTGGCCCGACGGCCCATCCGGGGTTGGAGTGGCTCCCGATGGAAATAACTGGCAAAAAATGCGCTTGCGGGGACTCGAACCCTCGACCTGGCGCTGCCGCACTACCACTCCTTACCGCTTTGCTACAATAGTGTTGTTGACACAAGTATGGTTGTCCATGTATATAGACATGATAGACTAATCAGTTGTCTTCCACCTCGACCAAAATCCCTCCGACCAGGTGCATCTAGCTAGGGTTCCTCCTCCGACCAAAATCCCTTCGACCAGGTGCATCTTGCATGGCGGCGCAGTTCCCAGCCTGCTCGGGCAGTTCTTCTAGGTCAGGAGCGTCGTCGCGTCGCCGCCGGCGGCCGGGCACGCCCATCCCGTATCGGCAGCGGCCATTCGATTATGAGCCCGCCGACGTCTGTGACTGTGGCGAGAAGATGCCGCAATGGATTTCTTGGAGTGATCTGAATCCTGGGAGAAGATGCCGGAACTGCAAAATTCGCTCGGTTAGTCTTCGAGCACGCCCCCCCCGCCCCCATTTTGAATTTCCTGGAGCCCGCCGTCTTCTGAGTTTTATTTTCTACTATGGCTTACTTATCCTCTTTTGTTCTTCATCTGTCAGATTGCTGGTGGAATAGGGTGTAAAGTGTTTAAGTGGATTGATGATCCACTGGATGCACGTCACAAAGAGTTAGTTCGTGATCTGCGTGATGCTGTTTGGGATCGAGATGAAGAAATTGAGAGGCTCCAGGTAGAAATTGAGAGGCTCCAGGAAGAAAAGTTTCTGCTTGCTGCAAGGAAACAGAGCAACCCTGAACCAAAGAAAATGGGAGGCTTCATGGTTTGGGTGCTATCTGTAGCTTTTGTCATCTGTTGTACCTGGGTGATGTGTAGGAACTGAAATTAGGGTGAATTCATTGATCTGTTGGTCAGGAGGAGAAGAAGCTAGAGTATATGCTAGAGTTCTTGTTTTGTAATTCCAACCATTTGTCTGTTCGTGCCACAATGTTTAGTTCCTGAATTTGAACCATGTCTATGTATGTGTGCAATTTTGTTCAGTTGAAAATGTGTTCTGTTGAAAATGAGTTCTGTTGAAAATGTGTAGCAGCTACTTTTGCACGGCGGCGCCGCCCATATATGGTCGCCGGCGTCAGCCATGCACGGCGGCGCCGCCCATATATGGTCGCCGGCGTCAGCCATGTATTGAAAAAATTGGGCATGGATTCCCCTAAAAATTGGGCATGAAGTCCCCAAAAAATTGGGCACAAATTCTGGGAACAAAAAGCTGACATATTCAACATAAATTCTGGGAAAAACAAAGCTGGCATGTTCAACATAAATTCCTACAGATTCATCCATTACATAAACTACAGATTCAAACTACAGATTCATCCATTACACAAGCTGGCATGCTATTCATCCATTACACAAACTACAGATTCAAACTGCTATTCATCTTCTTCGGAAACTGGACGCTTCCTAGTCCTATTTCCTCCATCATCATCATCATCATCCTCATCGCTGCAATATTGGTACATTGTCTGATCAACCTCCTCCATTTCTTCGGGCACAACCTCTTTGCTATGTTTCTTCAGTTTGTCCACAACAACTTTTTCAAGTAGCACACGTTCCTGGTCACTTCTCGTCCTACTCCGTGCAGTGCCTTCTTTTTCTTGCACAGGAACTTGATTGGAATCTTCATCTTGATATGATAGTACAGCAACACCGGGTCCCTATTCATTTTCTTTTACACTCCATAGATGTCTATGGTGAAATTTCTGCACAACTTGCCATTTTCCTTTCAACTTGGTGTCTGGCACATAAAAGACCTTGGTTGCTTGTGATGTCAGAAGGAAAGGATCAGTCTTGTACCAAAACTTTTCTGTGTTAACACTCTTGAAGTGTCCATCATCGTCGAGCCCGGGTTTCCTACCACCAAGGTCAAACCAGTCACACCGGAAGAGGACAACTGACCGATGGACGCCACCGCTGGAGTTGTATTGCAATCTGATGATGGATTTGAGCTGACCAAAGAAGTCAATGCTATTGCCATCATGATCTCCCTCAGAAACGATTCCACTATTTTGTGTCTTTTTGTTCTTCTCGCGGTCAACAGTATGGTACCGAACACTGTCAACAACACATGCCGAATATAGTCTCACTCTAAAATCTGGTTTGCACGCCAAAGCCTAGAGATCAGGACAGACATCATTTCGCATTTTTCCAATCTGCAAAAAATCAACCAGGGGTGAGTAACACACACAGCAAAATTATATCATGAACTTTTCCAATCTTCAGAAATAAACCAGCTAAAGATCTCACATGAGTCTGAAACCATCTAGCAAAGTTCTTGGCAAGCCATCTATCAATATTGATCTGACCACCTTGTTGGTTCAACTCTTGTTTGCACAGGCTGGAATGGCAACAGAAAATAGATCCTAATTATTATTTGGAGAGGCTGCAATAACCTATCTATATATGGGGATGAAGAGAAACGTACTCGATGTATGGATCAACCTCAGGGCAACTTCGGAGCACATACCACACCATGTTGTCATAGTCCTCACCTGCAAACACATATTGAGAGGCTCCAATAAATTTCACACCGTGTTTGAAAACAGACACATCACCAATATGTGAATCATCCCGCTCCGGATTTCTGCTTGGACGGTTGAATCTTGCTTCAACATCATCGAAGTATCTCGAGCAAAATGTCAGGCACTCATCAACAATATATGCTTCGGCAATCGATCCCTCCGGCCTGGCATTGTTCCGGACATAACGCTTCAATGTTAGCAACCTTCTTTCGACTGGGTACATCCAACCGTAATGCACTGGGCCTCTAAGCCTTGCCTCTTTTGGTAAATGGATGGCCAAATGCACCATCACGTCGAAGAAAGATGGGGGGAAGATCTTCTCAAGTTTGCAAAGAATAACTACGATTTCCTTTTCAAGTCTGTCCAGAACATCTCTCTTCAGTGTTTTGCAGCACAGCTCTCTGAAGAAATTTCCAAGCTCAGCAACCGCTTCATATATGTCTTCATGGATTGTTCCTCGAAGGTCAGCTGGTAAGATCCTTTGAAGCAATATATGACAGTCATGGGTCTTCAGCCCTTGAAGCTTGCACTTATCAGCAGCAACACACTTGGATATGTTAGACGCGTACCCATCTGGAAACCTCATAGCTTTTATGAATTCACAAAAAGCAATTTTTTCTTGTTTACTCATTGTATACCACGCCTGTGGCATCTCAAAAGAGTCAGCTGAAACAGGCTGCAAATGCAAGTCACGTCTTATGCCCATGTCTTCCAAATCAAGCCTTGAATTCACAGTGTCTTTGGTCTTGCCTTGTATGTTCATGAAAGTACCAATCAAATTGTCACAGATGTTTTTCTCGATGTGCATTACATTGAGATTATGCCTCAGCTTTAGATCTTCCCAGTATGGCAAGTCCCACAAACATGATCTACGGCTCCAACACTGACCGTCCTCACGTTTCCTTTTCTTCTGAAGCTTGCCTGGTATCACATCTCCAACCCTATCAAGCTGTTGTTCAGCTCTTCTTTAGTGAATTCCGCTGGCTTCTCACGGCTTTCAGAAGCACCATCGAATTCTTTGCTATTTCTCCAAGGATGGTGCCGAGGTAGCCAACGGCGGTGCCCAATAAAGCAGATTGTGTTCCTTAATTTCTTGGAGCAATTCTCTTTGTCACAACGCACACATGCCTGGTAACCAGCTGTGGCCCTCCCTGACAATGTGTGCAGTGCCGGATAATCATGAATACACCATAAGATTGCAGCACGGAGATCAAACTTGTCTGGACTATTGGCATCATATGATTTTACACCTTTCCAGAGCTCCTGCAGCTCTTCCATCAAAGGCTCCATGAAGACATCAAAATCTTTTCCTGGAGAGGATGGACCAGGGATTAGCAATGTAAGCATGAAGTTGGACTGATCCATACATGCCCACGGCGGAAGGTTGTATGGCACCACGAATACAGGCCACATGCTGTAGGAGTTGCTCATATTCCCGTAGGGATTAAAACCATCCATGGCAAGTCCAAGCCTTATGTCCCTGGCATCAGCGGCAAAGTCTTTATGAATATTGTCAAAATCCTTCCATGCATCCCCGTCTGCTGGATGACTGAGATCATTCTCCACGTCTTGCCGCTTCAGTTTGTGCCACTGTACTTCCTTTGATTGCTCCTTTGAAAGAAACATTCTTTGCAGCCTTGGAATCAATGGGAAGTGCCTTAGCACCTTCTCTGGGATCTTTCTCCTACCATCAGCATCTTTCCATCTGGAGGCTTTGCACTTGGGGCAATTATTCTCCTTGGCATAATCCTTCCGGAACAATACACAGTTGTTCGGGCACACATGGATACTCTCATAACCAAGTCCCAACCTGCCGACTATGCTAAGTGCCTCCTCGTATGACTTTGGTATTGAGCTAGTAGGGTATTGCAAGGCCAAAATCAGGAGTATCACGTTGAATGCAACGTTGCTAATCCGGTAGTACGACTTGGCCTGAAGTAACTTGACTGTGAGTAAAAACCTTGACATTGTACCCCCATCGCTGGCTGCGCGCTTGGCTTCCTCTATCAACTCAACAAATATAGTGTCCTTTCCAGCACCTTGCGGTTCTGACTTGTACAAATCAGCAAGCAGATCAGGAATTCTATCATCTTCGTAACCATCTTCCTCTTGCAAACCAAAATAGTGTGCCTCTGCATCACCTCCACCAACATGGTGTGCCCCTGCATCACCTCCATGCCCAGCCTCAGGTTCACCTCCATGTCCAGCCTCAGGTTCACCTCCATGTCCATGTCCGGCTTCAGGTGCACCTCCTTGTCCTCCATGTCCAGCTTCAGGTACAGGATGTAATGGTTCTCCATGGAAGACCCATCGGTCATAAGTGCTTGCCATCCCAAAAAGAAGCAAATGAGACTCTACTACATCTAGAGGTTTTGTGCACTGGTTGAGACAGCTACAACATGGGCACAGCACCTGATCATCATTGGCAGCATTCAAGCGAACAAACTACATAAACTCTGCCACTCCCTTTGTGTGTTCAGGGGAAAGCCTTCTAATTCTTGTTGTAATCCAGCGTCTGTCCATCTGCGGAAGAACAAAATGATGCAATTAGCACACATCTAACTGCACAGCAGTTCCAATTTCAAGCAATGCACAGCAGTTCAATTCGATTTTGTGAACTGATGAAGAAGAACAGATCGAGAGGGGAGAGATGAGAGGGGTGCAGACCGGGAGATGCGGAGGGGCTCGTCCTGGAGAGGGCGAGGGGATCGTGCTGGAGAGGGCGAGGGGCTCGTCGTCGGCGAGGCAGATGGACAGCAGATCCCTTGCTCGGACGCAGCGCCGGCACACCCACCACCGCCGTCACCTCGGACTCGGTACTTTAGTCCTAGTAACAGCACATATTGGATGACAGAGATTCGATATTGTGAACTGACGAAGAAGAACAGATCGAGAGGGGAGAGATGAGAGGGGTGCAGACCGGGAGATGCGGAGGGGCTCGTCGTCGGAGAGGGCCGGGGCTCGTCGTCGGAGAGGGACGGGGCTCGTCGTCGGAGAGGGACGGGGCCGCCACCGCCACCGCTGCCGCCGCTCGTCGTCGGAGATTCGAATTTCTGCTAGGTTATCGGAGGGAGTTGGATTCGGAAGGGATATTTGGGCTTCTCCTGGGTGCCAAAAAAAATCAAAAAGTGTGAGGGCTGGGAGTCGAACCCAGCACCTCTAGATGTGTCAACGTGCCAGTTAACCAGTGGAGCTATTGGAGAGATCTTGTCAGCTTACCATCCTTTATCCTTTACATAGTGGAACTAAGGCAACTTCTTCTTTTTTATAGTTATGGATATGATCTTGTTACATAATCTATCAGAGGGGATACTGATTTAGGACAACAGTTAATTTGTACAGGAGCATTAGCTAAGCAACAGGCTAATATATGACTAATAATTAATTACGGCTAGCAAACTATATATATCTATATATACTCCAGCATATATAGACCACCAAAAGCACAATATATTACACATGTATAGTGCCAGCCTTGAGCTCAATAACATAGTACCAAAAGGACACGTTAATTATAGATACTACCGAGGAGGTTCAACGCTCATTTACTTGAGCACATTACATCGACCAACAGGCCATTAGATAGTACCAGATCGATCGATAAGAGGTTCAACGCTCATATTACTTGAGCTCATACACACATATATATAGTACTACTAGCTTAATTAGAGAGGTTCAGCCTGCTAGCTCATTTCTCGAGCTTTCTGACATACAACTTGAGACCGCCCCGGGCGCGAATGCGGAACCAAAACACAAAGATATCATTTGCCTTCATCTTGCTCTTCCGCACCACAGCACTCCAGTTTGTTGTGATCACTGCACTGTCAAACTTCCCTTTGCCCTGGAAAATCCTCACTTTCACACCATGTCTCTCACTGTAAGAGACAAGAAAGTCATTGTCTGGAAGCTGCATATTCGTCGAGATGTACTGCTGGGTAAACTTCCGGTTGAAGTACTGCAGATTATAAGATGCAAAACTTTGTTCAGATGAAGTAATTGTCAACATATAAAGATGCAAAAACATCCTTGAGATGGAGTAATTATTTACCATTCTGGAACTGCCTTCCACGGTACTTGCACTCTTTATAGTGCACACATAAAAAGGAATTGCGGGGCGCTTTTGGTCAACAAGATATCTCAGGGTTTCAACTTGTGTAGGATTCATTTCCACTAGATTGGGATACATGCAAAAGTCATCCCATTCCTCACCTGCCTCTATCCTGGGACCTACATATAAGGAAACCAGGGAATAAGGCCTAGTTTAAAGTTTTCCTAAAATTGAAGTATATCAAACCAACAGTATTTATAGAAACTGAAGTATTCCTTGAATGCTACAAATTGACTAGCTATTATGCCAAACCGAGACTAATTAAGCATTTGACCTATATCCTGCATCTATAACTACTATATATATTTTTTACCTCGACGAGTCAGATGGACATCAGCAGGAGGAGGAGGAGCAACTTCCTCATGCTCAGCTGCACAATCCATTGCTGCAGCATCATCAGCTTCCTCTTGCTTGACGTGAACCCTATCTAGAGCACCATCCTCACCTTCGGAGGATGAGCTGATGTCGATGGTCTCAACGGCCTTCTTGGATGGGACCAAAATGGCAACTTCATAGTCATAGGGGTCCATGGTGTCGACCTAATAACAAGCAGTGAACAATTTGAGAACTATGAAACTATTAATTACACATTAATTAAAACTAAGTTGGGATGTTTAGGTTCAGATTGACATTCGCACTAGCAGCACTAGCACATGTTTTGAATCAATCTAAACCAGGAAAATCTAGTCTAGCACTAGAATCTACTTTGAATCGATCAAACCCTAGGAAAATCGCCGCTCGGACAAAAAAAACCCCAATTAAAATCCCCCGAGATTAAGTACGGCAAACCCTAGAAAATCCCCCGCTCATCCCCCAAATTAACCTGAGCTTCGGCCGACGGAGGCAGTGGAGCTTCGGCCGATGGAGGCGATGCTGCTTGACGGAGCTTCGGCCGACGGAGTTGGGAGAGGAAGAGGTGGCAGTGGCGGCTGGGTTGGGAGAGAGAGAGTGAGACAGGGGAGAAAGTTGCTTTTGGTATAGGACATTTTGGGTTGAGTGGGGCAAAATGGCACCCACTGACGTTTGGGGCCATCTAGCAGTAGATACCACTGGGTTGGGCCATTTCCGGTAATTTTATGTGGATTAGGGGCCAGCAGGTGAAATGGAACCCTCATTCTCTGTTTTTACTAATTATAATAAATCAGAAATTCCCTCCTCCGCCTCTCCGCTTCTTGACGGTTCTACTCCGCTTCTTGCCGGTTCCACTCCCACTAGACGAAAAACCCTCCTCCGCGCCAAGACGCTTCTGCCTCGCCGCTTCTGCCTCCTCCGCCGCTTCTGCCTCCTCCGCGCCATGGACGCTGCTTCTTCTTCCTCTTCCTCTGTTCCGCAACCGCTTCTGCCTCCTCCGCCGTCAGCCATGCAGCCCATTACTCAGATCAGGACCTTCACCGTCCATGGCGGCAAGGAGATCGATGTTGTCTACACAAACGATGAGGAGACGATGAGCAAGTACCTGAAGATGTACACGCAGTGGTATGCGGAAGAAGAGAACAAATTTGTAGGATTGGATCTCGAGTACACTCGGGAGGACCCCAACCACGAAGAAGACAACTACCTCGCCGTCGTTCAACTGTCCATGAGGAACCACGTCCTCGTCTGCCACTTTTCCTGGTTTGTAGACCTTAATCTTGCTCTGATTTACTTAATCTTGCTCTGATTTAGTTAATCTTGCTCAGATTTTAGTTAATCGCTAGTGCATGATGAACCAAGTCACCCTCGAGTGCTCTGTTTTAGTTAATCTTGATCTGTTTTAGTTAATCTCGAGTGCTCTGGTTTCTCTGTTTGAGAGAAAATTGCAACTCACATGCACCATAATTCGCAAGGCAGTTTCAAGAATATGGGATTGTGCATTTTATTGAAAGAAATTGTGGAGAGGGGATTATCCATAATTCTTGTGTTAATGAACCGTGTACTTAGCTATATGATGTTGAATTGTGAATTTAGTTTCAGACCGAGTCATATTTCTGTGTTTTCTAAATGGGAATTCGTGCAACAACAAGTTACAAATTGGTTCATTTGGGCTAGGTGCAACAAATTAAACTACAAACCGTGCTAGCTGCAAAACTAGTTTTGTTTCTGTGTTTTGTGTAACAAAAGCCACAAAGCATGGTGTCCTGATCTTGCAGATTGAATCTATCCATATGCTCATCTAGCATGTACTGGATTTCATTATACCAAATTAATTATCACAAAGCAAATTTTCGGAGTCCTGATCTTGCATTTAATAGACTTTTGTTAGTTTCAAAATTATATGATGCAAAATGATATTTCAATGACTAAAAAATTTGTACTTACACATTTCATAAAAGTGTTGGTCGTGCATTCTTTTAGTACCAAATGGATTATGACTAGATAATTTTCAGACTCTTGATCATGCACTTACTAAACTTATGTCAATTCTATTCAAGTTATGAGATTGCATAGACTAAACATTCGTATTCCCAAATTTTATTCAAGTGTTGATCTCGCGAGTACTAAATTTTTGCATCAAATTGAATCTATCCATATGCTCATCTAGCATGTGCTGGTTTCATTATACCAAATTAATTATCACAAGCAAATTTCCGGAGTCTTGATCTTGCATTTAATAGAATTTTGTTAGTTTCAAAATTATATGATGCAAAATGAAATTTCAATGACTAAACAATTGCACTTACACATTTCATAAAAGTGTTGTTCATGCATTCTATTAGTACCAAATGAATTATGACTAGATAATTTTCAGACTGTTGATCATGAACTTACTAAACTTATGTAGTTTCAAATTTTATATTCAAGCTATGAGATTGCATATAGACTAGCTTCGTAGTCCCAAATTTTATTCAAGTGTTGATCTCGCAAGTACTAAATTTTTGCTTTCAGGACCAACGGGGAATGTCCGGCGCTGCGCTCATTCCTTCAAAATCAAGGAATTATGTTCTGCACCATTGACAAGAGAGCAGATTTTATAAAGTTATATTACGAGGAGATTATAATTCCTAGGGAGAACTGGATCGATATCCAGGAATTTGTCAACGTCAAAGGTCTCAACGAGAGAGGAAATTTAATGAGGGATGGAATGGCTAGTCTTGCAACTAGCATCATCGACGAGTCGTACAGCCAGATGAAGAACAAATTCCCTCCAGAGAGGCACGATTACTGGGAAGAGCGGCCGTTGTCTGATTTAAACCTGGAGTATGCAGCTAAAGATGCTTACGTGAGCTACCAGCTCTACGTTAAGATATGGTTCTTCCTGCGTTACCTTGTGTTTTGCCCCGGTTGCAAGAAGGAAGACAAGCTGAGGGGACGTCTGTGTGGCAAATGCAATAAAGCAGAGATCGAAGTTGAACGTGCAAAGAAAAATGCTGCAGCTGAAATAGCAAGGTTAAATGCTGAACTTGCAAGCGTGCAGGCTGAACTAGCAAGCTTGAAGGCACCAGCTTCCAGCGAAAACACCCAGCAGACAAGTCCCCCTCATGGCAAACGGATGAAGATGAATGATGAGCAGTGGCTGGAGAGTAGTGATGCGCCGAAGAGTAGTGATTATTGGCAGAACCTGAGGAAGAAGTCGTGGACTGGCGGTCCTGATCAGAAGAGTGATGATCCGTGGACGACGGAGATGAGTGATCAGCAGAGCCCGAAGAGTGATAATCCGTGGCTGACGAAGCCAGGCAATTACTGACGACTTCTCCAAGATCCATGCCTAGTTAATTATTTGTATTTGCTTGTCAAGAAACTTTGCTTCTATCATCTGTTTGTTTATGAAGCATCTATTGCTTCTGGTTTGTAAAAAGTAATTTTTAGTTTGAAACCAGAACCTCCTTATTGTAATTAATAAGTACCTAGTTATTTGTTTTATGAAGCATCTATTGCTTCTTGTTTGTAAAAAGTACTTTTTAATTAGTTGAAACCCTAGAACCTCCTTCCGGAATGGCGTGTTTCCCGGAAATGCGCAGACGACACTTCGGAAAGGTTCTGGCGAGGTATAGGGGGGAACTCCCGCCCGCCTGGCGTCACCTGTGGGAATAATCTTGACGTTGCATGCATGTGCCAAAAACTTTCGAATACATGTTCCTATGGTATAAACAAACTCAAATGAAGCAAAAAGTAGAATGGTCCACCCCCGTTGGGATCGAGTCAATGGGCTAGATTGCGCGGGGACAACAGATTCACGTTTGGCGTGATCCCGCTACACTCCGAGTGTCAAAATCCCCCCCCCCCCCAAACTTGTTTGTGCACCTATATATGGTAAGCATAAAAATGTTGTGGTATGTTGCAAGGTCCAGCATTTGACACCCCGGGGTATGGGGTGCTTCCCGGAAATCCGCAGACGACACTTCGGAAGGTTCTGGCGAGGTATAGGGGGGGACTGCCGCGTGGCGTCACCCTGTGAGAATCTTGACGTTGCATGTGTCAAAAACTTTCCACTACATGTTCCTATGGTATAAACAAACTCAAATGAAGCAAAAAGTAGAATGGTCCACCCACGTTGGGATCGAGTCAATGGGGTAGACCGCGGGGACAACAGATTCGCGTTTTTTTGTGAAGGAGCTACATGGTGCGCATTTTAATTTAGTATTGCGCGAGACCTCCGCGCAGCGGTAGGATACCTCCTACGCACCACCTATCACATGCCATATGCGCGCGGTAGCCATCTGGGAATCCCTCCCGCTTCCTGCGGTGTCCCGCCGAATCCGCTGGAAACTGACCGGATTTGAACTGGGGCCACACTTTCCTTGGCTCAATAAATGGAGGGGAAAATGTTTTTAGGTCTAGGACGCGTCATTTTATGTGCTAATATTTTTCCGTATCGCGCGTTGGCGGACGGGTGCACGCGCGCGCCCGGTACGGCCATACCGCATGTCCCGGCGGCCCCGTTTTGCGCAGTTGGCAAATTAAACGGAGCCAAAAAATCGAGCGGAGCCGCGTGGCATCATTTTATGTGTCCTAGTAACCACTTCAAAAGACAGAATTGGGATACGGCAATTATCTTGAAAAACCCTTCACGAATAGGGCTATCACGTCCGGAGTTCTATGGCTTTTAGGGGAAATGAGTAGGAAACGGCCCGTTTCACTACATAGTTTGTCGGAACGAGGCCATATTTGGCACGTGCGTGGACCTTAGGATGGGAAGCAAGGCCCCTGTCGCGGATTTCCAATCTGAACCACGGGCGATGGTTTTTCCATTTTCGGGGTGCCGAAAGGGCTTTTTTTTGTGAAGGAGCTACATGGTGCGTATTTTAGTATTGCGCGAGACCTCCGCGCAGTGGTAGGATACCTCCTACGCACCACCTATCACATGCCGTATGCGCGCGGTAGCCATCTGGGAATCCCTCCCGCTTCCTGTGGTGTCCCGCCGAATTCGCTGGAAACTGACCGGATTTGAACTGGGGCCACACTTTCCTTGGCTCAATAAATGGAGGGAAAATGTTTTTAGGTCTAGGACGCGTCATTTTATGTGCTAAATGTTTTCCGTTTCGCGCGTTGGCGGACGGGTGCACGCGCGCGCTCGGTACGGCCATACCGCATGTCCCGGCGGCCCCGTTTTGCGCAGTTGGCAAAGTAAACAGAGCCAAAAAAATCGAGCGGAGCCGCGTGGCATCATTTTATGTGTCCTAGTAGCCACTTCAAAATACGGAATTGGGATACGGCAATTATCTTGAAAAACCCTTCACGAATAGGGCTATCACGTCCGAAGTTCTATGGCTTTTAGGGGAAATGAGTAGGAAACGGCCCGTTTCACCACATAGTTTGTCGGAACGAGGCCATATTTGGCACGTGCGTTGACCTTAGGATGGGAAGCAAGGCCCCTATCGCGGATTTCCAATCCGAACCACGGGCGACGGTTTTTCCATTTTCGGGGTGCCGGAAGGGATTTTTTTTGTGAAGGAGCTACATGGTGCGTATTTTAGTATTGCGCGAGACCTCCGCGCAGCGGTAGGATACCTCGTACGCACCACCTATCACATGCCATATGCGCGCGGTAGCCATCTGGGAATCCCTCCCGCTTCCTGCGGTGTCACACCGAATCCGCTGGAAACTGACCGGATTTGAACTGGGGCCACACTTTCCTTGGCTCAATAAATGGAGGGAAAAATGTTTTTAGGTCTAGGACGCATCATTTTATGTGCTAAATGTTTTCTGTTTCGCGCGTTGGCGGACGGGTGCACGCGCGCGCCCGGTACGGCCATACCGCATGTCCCGGCGGCCCCGTTTTGCGCAGTTGGCAAAGTAAACGGAGCCAAAAAATCGAGCGGAGCCGCGTGGCGTCATTTTATGTGTCCTAGTAACCACTTCAAAAGACGGAATTGGGATACGCCAATTATCTTGAAAAACCCTTCACGAATTGGGCTATCACGTCCGGAGTTCTATGGCTTTTAGGGGAAATGAGTAGGAAATGGCCCGTTTCACCACATAGTTTTTCGGAACGAGGCCATATTTGGCACGTGCGTGGACCTTAGGATGGGAAGCAAGGCCCCTGTCGCGGATTTCCAATCCGAACCACGGGCGACGGTTTTTCCATTTTCGGGGTGCCGGAAGGGCTTTTTTTGTGAAGGAGCTACATGGTGCGTATTTTAGTATTGCGCGGGACCTCCGCGCAGCGGTAGGATACCTCCTACGCACCACCTATCACATGCCGTATGCGCGCGGTAGCCATCTGGGAATCCCTCCCGCTTCCTGCGGTGTCCCGCCGAATTCGCTGGAAACTGACCGGATTTGAACTGGGGCCACACTTTCCTTAGCTCAATAAATGGAGGGAAAAATGTTTTTAGGTCTAGGACGCATCATTTTATGTGCTAAATGTTTTCCGTTTCGCGCGTTGGTGGACGGGTGCACGCGCGCGCCCGGTACGGCCATACCGCATGTCCCGGCGGCCCCGTTTTGCGCAGTTGGCAAAGTAAACAGAGCCAAAAAATCGAGCGGAGCCGCATGGCGTCATTTTATGTGTCCTAGTAACCACTTCAAAAGACGGAATTGGGATACGGCAATTATCTTGAAAAACCCTTCACGAATAGGGCTATCACGTCCGGAGTTCTATGGCTTTTAGGGGAAATGAGTAGGAAACGGCCTGTTTCACCACATAGTTTGTCGGAACGAGGCCATATTTGGCACGTGCGTGGACCTTAGGATGAGAAGCAAGGCCCCTGTCGCGGATTTCCAATCCGAACCACGGGCGACGGTTTTTCCATTTTCGGGGTGCCGGAAGGGCTTTTTTTTGTGAAGGACCTACATGGTGCGTATTTTAGTATTGCGCGAGACCTCCGCGCAGCGGTAGGATACCTCCTACGCACCACCTATCACATGCCATATGCGCGCGGTAGCCATCTGGGAATCCCTCCCGCTTCCTGCGGTGTCCCGCCGAATCCGCTGGAAACTGACCGGATTTGAACTGGGGCCACACTTTCCTTGGCTCAATAAATGGAGGGAAAAATGTTTTTAGGTCTAGGACGCGTCATTTTATGTTCTAAATGTTTTCCGTTTCGCGCGTTGGCGGACGGGTGCACGCACGCGCCCGGTACGTCCATACTGCATGTCCCGGCGGCCCCGTTTTGCGCAGTTGGCAAATTAAACGGAGCCAAAAAATCGAGCGGAGCCGCGTGGCGTCATTTTATGTGTCCTAGTAACCACTTCAAAAGACGGAATTGGGATACGGCAATTATCTTGAAAAACCCTTCACGAATAGGGCTATCACGTCCGGAGTTCTATGGCTTTTAGGGGAAATGAGTAGGAAACGGCCCGTTTCACCACATAGTTTGTCGGAACGAGGCCATATTTGGCACGTGCGTGGACCTTAGGATGGGAAGCAAGGCCCCTATCGCGGATTTCCAATCCGAACCACGGGCGACGGTTTTTCCATTTTCGGGGTGTCGGAAGGGATTTTTTTTGTGAAGGAGCTACATGGTGCGCATTTTAGTATTGCGCGAGACCTCCGCGCAGCGGTAAGGTACCTCCTACGCACCACCTATCACATGCCGTATGTGCGCGGTAGCCATCTGGGAATCCCTCCCGCTTCCTACGGTGTCCCGCCGAATCCGCTGGAAACTGACCGGATTTGAACTGGGGCCACACTTTCCTTGGCTCAATAAATGGAGGGAAAAATGTTTTTAGGTCTAGGACACTTTATTTTATGTTCTAAATGTTTTCCGTTTCGCACGTTGGCGGACGGGTGCACGCGTGCGCCCGGTACGGCCATACCGCATGTCCCGGCGGCCCCGTTTTGCGCAGTTGGCAAATTAAATGGAGCCAAAAAATCGAGCGGAGACGCGTGGCATCATTTTATGTGTCCTAGTAACCACTTCAAAAGACGGAATTAGGATACGGCAATTATCTTGAAAAACCCTTCACGAATAGGGCTATCACGTCCGGAGTTTTATGGCTTTTAGGGGAAATGAGTAGGAAACGGCCTGTTTCACCACATAGTTTGTCGGAACGAGGCCATATTTGGCACGTGCGTGGACCTTAGGATGGGAAGCAAGGCCCCTGTCACGGATTTCCAATCCGAACCACGGGCGACGATTTTTCCATTTTCGGGGTGCCGGAAGGGATTTTTTTTGTGAAGGAGCTACATGGTGCGTATTTTAGTATTGCGCGAGACCTCCGCGCAGCGGTAGGATACCTCCTACTCACCACCTATCACATGCCGTATGCGCGCGGTAGCCATCTGGGAATCCCTCCCGCTTCCTGCGGTGTCCCGCCGAATTCGCTGGAAACTGACCGGATTTGAACTGGGGCCACACTTTCCTTGGCTCAATAAATGGAGGGAAAAATGTTTTTAGGCCTAGGACGCGTCATTTATGTGCTAAATGTTTTCCGTTTCGCGCGTTGGCGGACGGGTGCACGCGCGCGCCCGGTACGGCCATACCGCATGTCCCGGCGGCCCCGTTTTGCGCAGCTGGCAAAGTAAACGGAGCCAAAAAAATCGAGCGGAGCCGCGTGGCGTCATTTTATGTGTCCTAGTAACCACTTCAAAAGACGGAATTGGGATACGGCAATTATCTTGAAAAACCCTTCACGAATAGGGCTATCAAGTCCGGAGTTCTATGGCTTTTAGTGGAAATGAGTAGGAAACGGCCCGTTTCACCACATAGTTTGTCGGAACGAGGCCATATTTGGCACGTGCGTGGACCTTAGGATGGGAAGCAAGGCCCCTATCGCGGATTTCCAATCCGAACCACGGGCGACGGTTTTTCCATTTTCGGGGTGCCGGAAGGGATTTTTTTGTGAAGGAGCTACATGGTGCGCATTTTAGTATTGCGCGAGACCTCCGCGCAGCGGTAAGGTACCTCCTACGCACCACCTATCACATACCGTATGCGCGCGGTAGCCATCTGGGAATCCCTCCCGCTTCCTGCGGTGTCCCGCCGAATCCGCTGGAAACTGACCGGATTTGAACTGGGGCCACACTTTCCTTGGCTCAATAAATGGAGGGAAAAATGTTTTTAGGTCTAGGACACTTTATTTTATGTGCTAAATGTTTTCTGTTTCGCACGTTGGCGGACGGGTGCACGTGCGTGCATTTCATGACTCCTCATACCGCATGTCCCGGCGGCCCCGTTTTGCGCAGTTGGCAAATTAAATGGAGCCAAAAAATCGAGCGGAGACGCGTGGCGTCATTTTATGTGTCCTAGTAACCACTTCAAAAGACGGAATTGGGATACGGCAATTATCTTGAAAAACCCTTCACGAATAGGGCTATCACGTCCGGAGTTTTATGGCTTTTAGGGGAAATGAGTAGGAAACGGCCCGTTTCACCACATAGTTTGTCGGAACGAGGCCATATTTGGCACGTGCGTGGACCTTAGGATGGGAAGCAAGGCCCCTGTCGCGGATTTCCAATCCAAACCACGGGCGACGGTTTTTCCATTTCCGGGGTGTCGGAAGGGCTTTTTTTGTGAAGGAGCTACATGGTGCGCATTTTAGTATTGCGCGAGACCTCCGCGCAGCGGTAGGATACCTCCTACACACCACCTATCACATGCCGTATGTGCGCGGTAGCCATCTGGGAATCCCTCACGCTTCCTGCGGTGTCCCGCCGAATCCGCTGGAAACTGACCGGGAGGATTTGAACTAGGGCCACACTTTCCTTGGCTCAATAAATGGAGGGAAAAATATTTTTAGGTCTAGGACGCATCATTTTATGTGCTAAATGTTTTCCGTTTCGCGCGTTGGCGGACGGGTGCATGCGCGCGCCCGGTACGGCCATACCGCATGTCCCGGCGGCCCCGTTTTGCGCAGTTGGCAAATTAAACGGAGCCAAAAAGTCGAGCGGAGACGACATTCTAGCTAGGAGAATCCTTCACGATCGAACTGCCACGTTCGGAATCTTGATGTATATAGAATGGGACAAAGCTTGCATATGCCTTATGATAAGCATATAATTAGTGTGTGCAAGAGACATATATTATTTGACCTAATTAACCAAACATTTTCTGATTTTTTTTATATAATATAATTATTAAGGATTCTAGGAGTTTCATATATCCCTATATTATTATCATTATTGGAATGAAGGTGACACACGTTTAATTACATGATATTCTGTTTTTAAAAATATTTTAACCTACACCAAATTATATGCATTATTGCGCATTTAATTATTATTGTTTTGCACAAAAAAGCCCCTAAAATTCCCTCCAAAACCCCAAAACCCCAAAACCCTCCAAAACCCCAAAACTCTCCCGCCAGCTCCAGCGAAATGTTTTGAATCCGCCCGGCACAACCTAAGCTGGAAAGGAGGGCAAATGTCCAAAACGCCACTAACCTAAGCTGGAAAGGAGGGACATTTCAGTCAAATCCCGTACGAGCTCTCTCAATTCCCCAATTCCCCTCCCACTCCGGTGCGATACGAACCCCAATTCCCCTCCCACTCCGCTCATCCCCACCCGCCGACGGCCACCGACGAGCGGCGCTCCGACGAGCGGACGAGCGGAGAGCTACCCGCCGCCGACGGCCGCGCGTGCGTAGACGCTCGCCACAAGATCTTCAGGCGAGTTCCCTCCTCAACCCGACCCCTCCCCCCCACTTCTATGGCCTTTTCTTGGCCTGCTTAGGGTTTCGTCGGCCATGGCTAGGGTTACGGTTTGCTTGGCATGGCATGGTTAGGGTTAGAGATTTCGTGGCATGGCTTGTTTCCTTGGCTTGTCCAGGGTCAGGGTTGCTCGGCCTGTCATGGTTCTTGCTGCAACCAGTCCATGGTTGCTTCAGATCTTGCTTGGCATGTTCTTGCAGCAACCAGTCGATGATTGCTGCGGATCTTGCCTGGCTCAGGCTCTGTAGATTTTAGATTTGGTTTTCTACAGTCCCTATATGATTACCTGCTGCCGATCTTGCTTGCTATATGCAAGCAGTCCATGGTTGCTTCGGATCTTGATTGGCATGTGTCTTGCTGCAACCAGTCGATGATTGCTTTGCGCGGATCTTGCTTAGCTCGAGGCTCTGTAGAATTTAGATCTGGTTTCTTGCAGCCCCTATATGATTACCTGCTGCCGATCTTGCTTGCTGTATCCAACCAATCAATTAGTGATGTGGATCTTGCACAGCGTGGGTCTCATTGCAACGGTCCGTGATTGTTGGGGGATTTTACTTGGCTTGGGCTCTGTAGATTGTACATCTAGTTTACTGCAGTCCATATATGATTAGCCACTGCTGAGATCTTTCTTGCTGCAACTAGTACATAATATGATTACCTGCTGCGGATCTTGCTTGGTACAGATCTTTACCAAGGCATGCCCTTTTATATTTCGTCGATGAACATTTATATTGCCCTTTTATCCTGTGTTGATGAAACTTCTCCCAAACAAAGTTTGGGAGCCCTGTTTATCTGTACATGCCTACAGCTTTTTCTGTGTACATGTCTATTGTTGTATGAAGGGATATGTCTAATGATTATAACCTGTTATCTTCTTAGGTAATACTATCAAGGTCTGACCTACTTCAAGGAGCAAGGTGAACCAGGTGATTGTTGATCAACATGAACCTATGTTTCTTGGTTCTTTAATTGCATCCATATGTTGTATCTGCTGTCACTAATTGTTATTCTTTTCGTGCCAGCACATATCCAACCCATAAACATCGAGGCATTGCAAAGGCGGGAAGAAGCACGGTAGCTGGTATGCGGCTTCATCCTAACATCATTGTGTCTAATTGATGCTTTTAATCGGGTGCTGGGTTTTTTTGGTTCTGTCTGAATATTTCTGTACCCTAGGATTAAATGAAACTAAAAGCTGAAAATTGTTATGATTAAACAATTTACCTTAGTTGTTCGAGTTGGCTTGCTTCTATGCATTTCAACCATCAATCTAATGGTTACATATTTTTCTTATACATGTAAAGAAGCGCCCCTCACCGAGATAGAGAAGGACAGGGCTAGGACAATGATGCGGAACAACCGTGTCTTACAGTCCCTGGGTATCCCCGCCGTAGTGTCCATATTTAGGAAGTCACGTGGTGGTCGAGGTGGAGGTCGTTCCACACTTTCAAATGATGAGTCATCTGCCATAACACAAGGCGAGAGCTCAGATTATCATCCGAGCAATGACCAATTGGTTGACCAGGATGATGGGGAGGTTGAAGGGAGTATAGGGGAACACATTGAGAAGGTGCATTCTGCTTATCATCTTTGGAGGGCTGGCATTACTTGTATCTGTTTTCTTATTTCTGTCTTGCTATAACCTGTGATGTAATCCCATTTTGTTTTGCTATTTTTGCGAGGCATTGAAGAATCCCAAGAGTAGAAAGAAAAATGCATCTATTAGAAAGACAAGCCCAGGGAGGAGGAGTAAGAGGTTGCAAAAGGAACAAAGTTCAATGCCTCCTGTTAGAGTGTTTGCTGATGCTCCAGGAGGGAGAAAGAGGCATCTGGAACCTGTTGTTGAGGCTCCTTCCAAAAGATTCACCAGGAGGACATCAAGTGAAGCGTCTGCAACCAACAATGAAGATACTCCGCCCCGCAACAATCGCAGTAGCTCACCACAGATTGATGAAAGGATCGATGAAGCAAGCACTGTTCGCAGGGACACAGGTCCTACTGCATCTGATGTCATGGTCCATCAGCACTTTGATTCTGATGGTTTTCTTGATCCTGAGGATGATGAAGGCAAGTTTTTGTTGGACAGCTGTCCACACTATCTACTGCCTTTTTTGTTTATCTTTATAAACTCTTTTGGATGTGGGTGCTGCTTTCTGACATGATCTTTGTATGTATGCTATTCAGGTGGAACCACTGCTGCAGGTGGCCGTAAAAGGAAGGGCACCGGGCTGGAGCAGATTTGCAAGGGGATGGGAGTCAAGCTTACCATTGAGATTCCTCCAGGGCTGAAACGTCCTGAGAAGCCTTTGCCTACTGCCAAGTTTGCATCGGAGGGTGGAATGCTTGCAAGAGGCCAGATGCCACTCCTTCCGCATTTCAAGTTGTACAAGAGGGATGAGAATTTGTGGGCCGACTTCGTTGGAAAGATGGGGGTAATCTTCTTCATCACCAGTTCATTTGTTAGATGATAGGAGTGCTTGCTTGATTGTTCATAGTTCGTGATAACTAACCTCGTCCTTGCCCTTGTTTGCTTTGTAGGCAAATTTCAACATGGACACAGAGTCGGAAGACATCCAGAAGGCTTGCTATGACATACTGTGGAAAGTGTCGAAGATCAGGCGCTACATCCTGAAAAGGGACTACTTCGACAAAGTACCAGCAAATGAAGTCAGCATCAAGTCCCCTGTTAAGGATGTCTTAGATGAAGAATGGGAAGCTCTAACTGCTCTGTGGGTAACCCCGAGACACAGGGTATGTTTTTTGCTTCAGTTGCAGTCATTAGTGCTTGCATGGTAGACATGATGCTCATCGTTATAGTGTGCACATTGCTGAATATCATGATTGTGCCCTTCTGCAGAACACATGTACCAAGAACAAGGACAGTCGTGCTGCGGTCAAATTTGGCCAAAAGACTGGCTCTCGTAGCTATGCTGCTCATCTGTATGCAACTGTAAGAACACTCTTACAGAATTTCCTTTTGCATCTTACTCTTGTCTCCACAAGCTTATGTTCTGATTCTTGGTGAACATATCATTTCCAGAGGGAGGAGCGCAGAGGTGAAGAGCTAGATGCAGTCGACATCTTTAAGGCGACCCATCACAGCAAGAAGGATGGTTTCTCTGAGGAAGCTCTATCTGCAATAGTAAGTGACTTGTTCATTTCACTTTTGTGAACCATTCTTGGACCTGTGCTTTTCCTGAATTGATGAATCTTTTGCAAACGGATCTCCAGGCTGATATGGAAGCTGAGATGGCTATTCCTGTGCCAGAAGGTGCACCGCCAAGGTCTGCAATCGCTGTTGTTGCAAAGGTTCTTAGCAAGGAAGCCAAGCACAACACTTTCCTGAAGAATGCTGGACTTCAGCCCAGTTCCACTGTCAAGCTCAACAAGCCCACCGCAGCTGCTGTATCGACGCATGTTCATGACCTGGAAGCACAGCTGAAGAGGTCCCAGGAGGTAGCTGAACAGATGAAGCGACGGTTCTTTGCCATCATGGAAGAAGCATTGCCCGTAAGGAGAAGCAAACGGCAAATGAAGCCGCACAAGCTCAGCGTGACAAGGACTACATGGAGCTCCTCAAGCGGACTGAGGAAAGTGATAGGAGGCTTGCTCACATGATGTCCATCTTCGGAGCATCTGCGAATTAGCTCCTGCTGCTGGTCGTATCCCTTTTTTGTGTCCCGCCATGGAACTTGGTCATATCCTGGCAGCGTGACAATAACTTGGTCATATCTGTGAACTTCTTACTACGAAGTGGTTGATCTTGTAGTGAATCTGTGAACTTTCTTGACATGTTGGTGAATCTGTGAACCTGGTCATTTCTTCTTTGTCACTCTGTTTGTGAAATTTGCAGATTTGAAATGTTGCCTTTTATATTTTGCTGTTGAATTTCCTAATTTAATATATGCACTGTTGGGCTATTGTGGGCTCTTGAAAGGCCAAGGCCCAAAGTAGCCTAGAAATATATGGGCTCTTAAAAGGCTACAGCCCAACAAATAATTAATTGCATTTTCGAAAAATGGAGTTGAAAAGGACAAAAAAGGCCGAAGCCCAAAAAACTTGCAGGACCGTAAAAAGGCCAATGCCCATAACTTTTATGGACCCAAAAAGGCCAAGGCCCAATATCTTTATGGACCCCAAAAAGGCTGAGGCCCAAAACCTTTGTGGACCCTATAAAGGCCTAGGCCCAAAATCTTAATGGACCCTAAAAGGCCAAGGCCCAAAACCATAATGGACCCTAAAAAGGCCAAGGCCCAAAAGTGTAATGTGTCCTAAAAAGGCCACGGCCCAAAAGTGTAATGGGTCCTAAAAAGTGAAGGAGATATGCCCTAGAGGCAATAATAAAGTGGTTATTATTTATATCTTTATGTTTATGATAAATGTTTATATATCATGCTAGAATTGTATTAACCGAAACATTAGTACATGTGTGATATGTAGACAAACAAGAAGTCCCTAGTATGCCTCTTAAACTAGCTTGTTGATTAATAGATGATTAGTTTCATAATCATGAACATTGGATGTTATTAATAACAAGGTTATGTCATTGTGTGAATGATATAATGGACACACCCAATTAAGCGTAGCATAAGATCTCGTCATTAAGTTATTTGCTATAAGCTTTCGATACATAGTTACCTAGTCCTTATGACCATGAGATCATGTAAATCACTTATACCGGAAAGGTACTTTGATTACACCAAACACCACTGCGTAAATGGGTGGCTATAAAGGTGGGATTAAGTATCCGGAAAGTATGAGTTGAGGCATATGGATCAACAGTGGGATTTGTCCATCCCGATGACGGATAGATATACTCTGGGCCCTCTCGGTGGAATGTCGTCTAATGTCTTGCAAGCATATGAATGAGTTCATAAGAGACCACATACCACGGTACGAGTAAAGAGTACTTGTCAGGAGACGAGGTTGAACAAGGTATAGAGTGATACCGAAGATCAAACCTCGGACAAGTAAAATATCGCGAGACAAAGGGAATTGGTAATATATGTGTATGGTTCATTCGATCACTAAAGTCATCGTTGAATATGTGGGAGCCATTATGGATCTCCAGATCCCGCTATTGGTTATTGGTCGGAGTGAGTACTCAACCATGTCCGCATAGTTCTCGAACCGTAGGGTGACACACTTAAAGTTGGATGTTGAAATGGTAGCACTTGAATTATGGAATGGAGTTCGAATATTTGTTCGGAGTCCCGGATGAGATCCCGGACATCACGAGGAGTTCCGGAATGGTCCGGAGAATAAGATTCATATATAGGATGTCATTTTATGTGAAATAAGATGTCGCGGAAGGTTCTATGGAAGGTTCTAGAAGGTTCTAGAAAAGTCCGGAAGAAACCACCAAGGAAGGTGGAGTCCACAAGGGACTCCACCTCCACGGCCGGCCAGCCCTAGTGGGGGTGGAGTCCCAAGTGGACTCCACCATAGGGGCCGCCACCCCACATGGGAGGTGGGAATCCCACCTTTGGGTGGGAGTCCTAGTTGGGCTAGGTTTCCCCACTCCTATGGAAGGTTTTGGTTTCGGGTCTTATTCGAAGACTTGGACACCAACACTTGGGATCCACCTATATAATGAGGGGCCAAGGGAGGGGGCCGGCCACCCCAAGACCATAGCTTGGCCGCCCCCCTTGAGTGGCCGGCCACCCCCTCCCAAACCCTAGCTTTGCTCCTCCACTCCATATTGCCCGCATAGCTTAGCGAAGCTCCGCCGGACTTCTACACCGCCACCGACACCACGCCGTCGTGCTGTCGGATTCAAGAGGAGCTACTACTTCCGCTGCCCGGCTGGGCAGGGAGGTGGACGTCGTCTTCATCAACAACCGAACGTGTGACCGAGTACGGAGGTGCTTTGCCCGTTCGTGGCGCCGGAACCGATCGTGATCAAGATCTTCTACGCGCTTTTGCAAGCGGCAAGTGATCGTCTACCGCAGCAACAAGAGCCTCCTCTTGTAGGCTTTGGAATCTCTTCAAGGGTGAGACTCGATACCCCCTCGTTGCTACCGTCTTCTAGATTGCATCTTGGCTTGGATTGCGTGTTCGCGGTAGGAAAATTTTTGTTTTCTATGCAACGTTATCCTACAGTGGTATCAGAGCCGTGTCTATGCATAGATGGTTGCACGAGTAGAACACAATGGTTTGTGGGCGTTGATGCTCTTGTTATCTTTAGTTTGAGTACTTTGCATCTTTATGGCATAGTGGGATGAAGCGGCTCGGACTAACTTTACATGACCGCGTTCATGAGACTTGTTCCTCGTTCGACATGCAACTTGTATTGCATAAGAGGCTTTGCGGGTGTCTGTCTCTCCTACTATAGTAAAGATTCAATTTACTCTTCTATTGAAAACATTAGTATCAACGTTGTGGTTCATGTTCGTAGGTAGATTAGATCTCTCTCGAAAACCCTAAACCACGTAAAATATGCAAACCAAATTAGAGACGTCTAACTTGTTTTTGCAGGGTTTGGTGATGTGATATGGCCATAATGTGATGATGAATATGTATGAGATGATCATTATTGTATTGTGGCAACCGGCAGGAGCCTTATGGTTGTCTTTAAATTTCATGTTGAGTAGTATTTCAAAGTAGTTGTAATAGTTGCTACATGGAGGACAATCATGAAGACGACGCCATTGACCTTGACGCTACGCCGACGATGATGGAGATCATGCCCGAAGATGATGGAGATCATATCCGTGCTTTGGAGATGAAGATCAAAGGCGCAAGAACAAAAGGGCCATATCATATCACATATGAACCGCATGTGATGTTAATCCTTTTTATGCATCTTATTTTGCTTAGATCGCGCCGGTAGCATTAGCCGATGATCCCTCCCTCAAATCTCAAGATAATAAAGTGTTCATCCTTAGTAGCACCGTTGCCAAGTCTTGTCGTTTGAAGCACCTCGTGATGATCGGGTGTGATAGATTCAATAAGTACATATGACGGGTGCAAGGCAGTTTTGCACATGCGGATACTAAGGTGGCCTTGACGAGCCTAGCATGTACGGACATGGTCTCGGAACACGTGATACCGAAAGGTAGAGCATGAATCATATGGTTGATATGATGAACACTTTGAGTGTTCGCCATTGAAATCACACCTTTTCTCGTGATGATCGGGTTTAGGTGCGGTGGATTTGGTTCGTGTGATCACTAAGACAATGCGAGGGATATTGTTTTGAGTGGGAGTTCACTTAGGTTTTTAATTATGTTGAATTAAAATTTGAACTCAATTTGTCATAAACTTAGTCTAAACTATTGCAAATATATATTGTAGAGATGGCGTCCCCAATCAATTTTAATCAGTTCCTAGAGAAAGAGAAACTTAAGAGCAACGGTAGCAACTTCACCGGCGGTTCCGTCATGTGAGGATCTTCCTCTCTCGGCGGAAATCTGCAATTTGTGCTTGATGCACCGCTAGGTGACCCTCCTGTGAAGATGAATCCGATGAAGTAAAAGCTGTTTACGCGACTCGGAAAACTCGGTACTCTCAAGTTCGGTGTGCCATCCTGTGCGATCTGGAATCCGATCTTCAAAAACGTTTTGAGCACCATGATCCTCATGAGTTGATGAATGAGCTGAAAGCTATATTCGAGACTCATGCGGCGATGGAATGCTATGAAGCATCGAAACATTTCTTCACTGTATGATGGAAGAAGGCAGCTCCGTTAGTGAGCACATGCTCGCCATGACCGGGCATGCGAAGAAACTCGATGACTTGGGAATAGTGATTCCTAACGGTAGGGATTAATCGTGTCCTTCAATCACGCCACCAAGTTACAAGAACTTTGTGATGAACTACAATATGCGAGAACATGAACAAGGAGTTACCTGAACTTTTTGGCATGCTAAAAGCTGCTGAGATTGAGATCAAGAAAGAGCACCAAGTGTTGATGGTCAACAAGACCACCGGTTTCAAGAAACAGGGCAAGTCTAAGGGAAAATTCAAGAAGGGTGGCAAGAAAGCTGCCACGCCTCCTATGAAACCTAAGAACGGCCCTAAGCACGATCTTGAGTGCTATTACTACAAGGAGAAGGGACACCGGAAGCGTAATTGCTCCAAGTATCTGCTGATCTGAAGAGCGGCCTTGTCAAGAAGAAGAAAGAAGGTATATTTGATATACATGTTATAGATGTTCATTTCACCGGTTCTCGTTCTAGTACACAGGTATTTGATACTTGGTTCGGTTGCTCATATTTGTAACTCGAAACAGGAACTAAAGAATAAACGACAACTGAAAGATGAAGTGACGATGCGCGTTGGAAACGGATCCATGGTCAATGTGATCGCTGTCGGCACACTTCCTCTACATCGACCGTCGGGATTAGTTTTAAGCCTAAATAATTGCTATTATGTACTGCGTTGAGCATGAACATTATATCTGGATCTTGTTTAATGCAAGACGGTTATTCATTCAAGTCGAGAATAATGGTTGTTCTATTTTTATGAATAATATCTTTTATGGTCGAGCACCACAAAAGAATGGCTTATTTCTATTAGATCTCGATAGTAGTGATACGCATATACATAACATTGATGCTAAGCGAATTAAACTTAATGATAATTCTACTTATATGTGGCTTTGTCGTCTTGGTCATATTGGAGTGAAACGCATGAAGAAACTCCATCTTGATGGATTACTTGAATCACTTGACTTTGAGTCACTTGATAGATGCGAAGCATGTCTAATGGGTAAAATGACAAAGACTCCATTTTACGGTATGATGGAGCGAAGCTCTTGACTTATTGGAAATCATACATACAGATGTATGTGGACCAATGAGCGTAGCATCGCGCGGTGGTTATCGTTATGTTCTAACCTTCACAGATGATCTGAGTAGATATGGGTATATCTATTTCATGAAACATAAATCCGAAACTTTCGAGAAGTTTAAGGAATTTCAAAGTGAAGTAGAAAATCAACGTAACAAGAAGATCAAATTTCTACGATCTGATCGTGGAGGTGAATATCTCGAGTTATGAGTTTGGCATGCATTTAAAGAAATGCGGAATACTTTCACAATTGACACCACGGGAACACCTCAACGAAACGGTGTGTCCGAACGTCGAATGTCGAACTCTCTTAGATATGGTTCGTAGTATGATGTCTCTTCTTGATTTGCCGTTATCATTTTGGAGTTATGCATTAGAGACAGCCGCATTCACTTTAAATAGAGCACCATCAAAATCCGTAGAAACGACACCGTATGAATTATGGTTTAATAAGAAACCTAAGCTGTCGTTCCTGAAAGTTTGGGGTTGCGAAGCCTATGTAAAGAAGTTACAACCGGACAAGCTAGAACCCAAAGCGGAGAAATGCGTCTTCATAGGATACCCTAAGGAAACTATAGGGTACACTTTCTATCACGAATCCGAAGGCAAAATCTTTGTTGCTAAGAACGGAACCTTTCTTGAGAAAGAATTTCTCACTAAAGAAGTGACTGGAAGAAAAGTAGAACTTCGATGAGATTGATGAATCTATACTCGTTGATCGTAGTAGCGCGATGCAGGAAGTTGTACTGTACAGCCTACACCAGCAACAGAGGAAGCTAATGATAATGATCATGAAACTTGAGCAGGGAAACTCTGAACCTCGCGGATCGACAAGGGAACGTGCCACTCCTGATTGGTATGATCCTTGTCTAAATGTCATGATTGTGGATAACAATGATGAGGACCTGCGACGTATGAAGAAGCGATGATGAGCCCAGATTCCAACAAATGGCAAGAAGCCATGAAATCCGAAATGGGATCCATGTATGATAACAAAGTATGGACTTTGGTAGACTTACACGATAGCCAGTAAGGCTGTCGAGAATAAATGGATCTTCAAGAGAAAAAACAGATGCGATGGTAATATTACGTCTATAAAGCTCGACTTGTCGCAAAGGGTTTCAGACAAATTCAAGGAGTTGACTACGATGAGACTTTCTCACTGTAGCGAAGCTAAAATCTGTGAGGATTTTGTTAGCAATAGCTGCATTTTTCGATTATGAGATTTGGCGGATGGATGTCAAAACGGCGTTCCTTAATGGTGACATTGAGGAAGAGTTGTATATGGTACAACCCAAAGGTTTTGTCGATCCTAAAAATGCGACAAAGTATGCAAACTTCAGCGTTCAATCTATGGACTGAAGCAAGCATCAAGAAGTTGGAACCGACGCTTTGATAAGGTGATCAAAGACTTCGGGTTTATACGGTGTCATGGAGAGGCCTGTATTTACAAGAAAGTGAGTGGGAGCTCACGTAGCATTCCTGATATTATATGTAGATGACATATTATTGATCGGGAATGATATAGAACTATTAAGCGATATTAAGGGTTATTTGAATAATAGTTTTTCAATGAAAGACCTTGGTGAAGCATCGTATATATTAGGCATCAAGATTTATAGAGATAGATCAAGACGCCTAATAGGGCTATCACAGAGTACATATCTGGACAAGATTCTCAAGAAGTGTAGAATGGACGAAAGTAAGTAAGGGTTATTACCTATGTTACCGAGGCAAGGTATTGAGTAAAACTCAAGGACCGGCTACTGGCAGAAGAAAGAGAAAGGATGTGTAACATCCCCTATGCCTCGGCGATAGGATCTATCATGTATGCCATGCTATGTACTAGACCGGATATAGCACATGCTGTTAGTTTGACTAGCAGATATCAAAGTGATCCAGAATGGAACAACGGACAGCGGTCAAGAATATCCTGAAGTACTTGAAAAGAACTAAGGATATGTTTCTTTGTTATGGAGGTGACCAAGAGCTCGTTGTAAACGGTTACACCGATGCAAGTTGGAACACCGATCACGATGACTCTAAGTCACAATGCAGTACGTGTTTATATTGAATGGTGCTTTATGATGGTGGGCAAGCTCGAAGCGGTGCACGGTGGCAAAGTCTTCAACAGAATCAGTACATAAGCGGCTTCGAGAGGCTTCATCCGACGCGGTATGGATGAAGAGGTTCATTTTAGAGCTCGGTGTGGTTCCTAGTGCATTGGACCCATTAATCATTTATCGTGATAACATGGGTGCCATCGCCAATGCACAAGAGCCAAGGTCACACAAGAGGCTGAAGCATATCAAGCTGCGTTACCACTCGATTCACGAGTACATCGAAGATGGAGAAGTAAAGATTTGCAAAGTACACAATTGATCTGAATGTAGCGAATCCGTTGACTAAAGCTCTCCCTAGGGCAAAGCATGACCAACACCAGGAATGCCATGGGTGTTAGGTATATTACAATGTAATCTAGATTATTGACTCTAGTGCAAGTGGGAGACTGAAGGAGATATGCCCTAGAGGCAATAATAAAGTGGTTATTATTTATATCTTTATGTTTATGATAAATGTTTATATATCATGCTAGAATTGTATTAACCGAAACATTAGTACATGTGTGATATGTAGACAAACAAGAAGTCCCTAGTATGCCTCTTAAACTAGCTTGTTGATTAATAGATGATTAGTTTCATAATCATGAACATTGGATGTTATTAATAACAAGGTTATGTCATTGTGTGAATGATATAATGGACACACCCAATTAAGCGTAGCATAAGATCTCGTCATTAAGTTATTTGCTATAAGCTTTCGATACATAGTTACCTAGTCCTTATGACCATGAGATCATGTAAATCACTTATACCGGAAAGGTACTTTGATTACACCAAACACCACTGCGTAAATGGGTGGCTATAAAGGTGGGATTAAGTATCCGGAAAGTATGAGTTGAGGCATATGGATCAACAGTGGGATTTGTCCATCCCGATGACGGATAGATATACTCTGGGCCCTCTCGGTGGAATGTCGTCTAATGTCTTGCAAGCATATGAATGAGTTCATAAGAGACCACATACCACGGTACGAGTAAAGAGTACTTGTCGGAGACGAGGTTGAACAAGGTATAGAGTGATACGAAGATCAAACCTCGGACAAGTAAAATATCGCGAGACAAAGGGAATTGGTAATATATGTGTATGGTTCATTCGATCACTAAAGTCATCGTTGAATATGTGGGAGCCATTATGGATCTCCAGATCCCGCTATTGGTTATTGGTCGGAGTGAGTACTCAACCATGTCCGCATAGTTCTCGAACCGTAGGGTGACACACTTAAAGTTGGATGTTGAAATGGTAGCACTTGAATTATGGAATGGAGTTCGAATATTTGTTCGGAGTCCCGGATGAGATCCCGGACATCACGAGGAGTTAGGAATGGTCCGGAGAATAAGATTCATATATAGGATGTCATTTTATGTGAAATAAGATGTCGCGGAAGGTTCTATGGAAGGTTCTAGAAGGTTCTAGAAAAGTCCGGAAGAAACCACCAAGGAAGGTGGAGTCCACAAGGGACTCCACCTCCATGGCCGGCCAGCCCTAGTGGGGGTGGAGTCCCAAGTGGACTCCACCATAGGGGGCCGGCCACCCCCCACATGGGAGGTGGGAATCCCACCTTTGGGTGGGAGTCCTAGTTGGGCTAGGTTTCCCCCCTCCTATGGAAGGTTTTGGTTTCGGGTCTTATTCGAAGACTTGGACACCAACACTTGGGATCCACCTATATAATGAGGGGCCAAGGGAGGGGGCCGGCCACCCCAAGACCATAGCTTGGCCGCCCCCCTTGAGTGGCCGGCCACCCCCTCCCAAACCCTAGCTTTGCTCCTCCACTCCATATTGCCCGCATAGCTTAGCGAAGCTCCGCCGGACTTCTACACCGCCACCGACACCACGCCGTCGTGCTGTCGGATTCAAGAGGAGCTACTACTTCCGCTGCCCGCTGGAACGGGGAGGTGGACGTCGTCTTCATCAACAACCGAACGTGTGACCGAGTACGGAGGTGCTGCCCGTTCGTGGCGCCGGAACCGATCGTGATCAAGATCTTCTACGCGCTTTTGCAAGCGGCAAGTGATCGTCTACCGCAGCAACAAGAGCCTCCTCTTGTAGGCTTTGGAATCTCTTCAAGGGTGAGACTCGATACCCCCTCGTTGCTACCGTCTTCTAGATTGCATCTTGGCTTGGATTGCGTGTTCGCGGTAGGAAATTTTTTATTTTCTATGCAACGTTATCCTACAAAAAGGCCACGGCCCAAAACTGTAATGGGTCCTAAAAAGGCCACGACCCAATGAAAATTGGCACAGGCCCAGTAAGTACAGCAGCTAAAAGGCCATTGAAAAAAAATAAGCTAAAAAGGCCGAGGTAATTGGGTCAGTTACGGGCCAAGGCCCAACAAAGCCGAAAAAAATAATCAGAACTAATGGGCTCAGCCCACATAAGGAGCTGAATGGACCGGGCTGAATTCAAATAACGACGTTTCTAATTCGTCACAATTTTGCCACGTCGGATTGCCACGCTGTACTCGGGGGCAGGTGCCCATGACGTTTTGGGAACGTCATGCAGTCAGTGACATTTTAAAACGTCACAAAGCTCTACGACGTTTTCAAGTGGAACGTCTTAAGCACTCACTGCTGACTTCCAGCTTTCGACGTTTTGAAAGTCGTCACAGTAACGTCACAAGTAGCAATTAGTGACGTTTCAGTGACACCTCTATTTTGTCAACTTATGGCAGATTTCTTGTAGTGGCAGGAGGCTAGCTCGTCCCCGCGAAGGCAAGAATAAGGAATGGAACGGCCGCTACATCCCGGTGCATGGGAGGCGGCTGTTCGGCGAGGGTCGCTCGGTGCCCTAGCCGAACGTCAAATAGACACGCGATAGAAATGCTTATTTTAGTGTCCACTGCCGTCGGCGCACAAATTAAAACATACAAATTTTCAGTCTGAAATGTGTGGAATAGCTGGAGATGCACTAACATGATAAATAAATAAATACATAATAAATGAAAATAATTAGTTTCTTATTCTACATGTTAATCAACACTCATTTGCAAATGCAGACAAGATTTATCTGAAAACTACAGAACCTTCTCCTCTCTCAAAAGTCAAAACTACAGGAGAGAGAAGCAGGGCGTTGTAGTCGCGCTCGAGGCCTCGAGCTGCTTGGTCTTCCAGCCCGCGCGGCGGTTCTGGAACCATACGGCGACCTGGCGCGGCTGCAGGTGAGCCAGACGCGCCCCGCGCTCGGTCTCCAGCTTGTTCTCCACCTCGAAGCTTCGCTTCAGGGTGCGCACCGGCTCAGCGCTCAGCCGGGGAAGCTAGAAGAAGGACACGAGCGACTCCATTGGTGATCCCCTATCCTTCTCCGGTGCACGCTCTGATCCATGACCCACCCGCAATCGCGAAATTCTCGCCCCGTTTTTTAGGATCCAAGAAAGGAAAGATGGAGGCGGCGAGAGTGGAGGTCTTGCTCTGCTTCTTCTTTTCCTGCTTTTCTTTTCTGTTTTCCCAACACTGCGTGCTGCATTTCCGTGTGCGTTTAATAAAGGAGGACGAAAGAGAGGCAGATGGGCCGGGCCGGGTTGCGGCTCGGCGAGCCCTCGGGTTAGGTGGAGACGGGGTGCGGTCAGGAGCTAACCATGGTTAACCAGGCGCACACGTTCTCTCAAAAAAAAAAAAAAACAGGCGCACACGTCGCGTGGCAATTTGCCAGGGGAAAACGTTCTTTGCCCGGAAAACTCTCATTTGCAAGTTTGCAACTAGTTGCACCCGCAATCCATTTTTTTTTGTGCCGGAGTGGCTTGCACGGCGTAATGCTGCGCACGTATTGGATGAACTAGACGGCGTGCACAGAGCTCAGAATCGAAGTTTTTTTTATTTTGGGACAAATCCGCATAATTCTTACCCCACAAAGTAAATATGTTGCATTTGCAGATCTTTTTCCCGTTTGCTTACTTAGAGAAACCCTAGCAAATCCAGTACTCCAATGTACGTTTGGGGTGCCGCTCAAACCGGGTCGAATGGATCTCAAATTTCTACCGGATTTTTTTACGGTACCACTTCGTAGGATTTTTACATCCTGGAGACCAGGACCCATGTCGATACCATAAATCAGGGCTAGCGCTTTAGTCTATTTTATGATTTCAAATAATAGAATATCAATAAAAATAGTAATTTAAATCAAAATTATAATTGACTCGCATCACATAATACAACAATAATCTAACTATGTTCAAATCAAATAATGAAACAAATTAAGAATTATATAAAATGGAATGGAATGAATGGTTCTAATTACATATGCGAAAATATGAGGAAAATGGAAAATTATTTACCTCGAACAAATGCCATTGGTGCTCAATAAGATCATCATGGAGTTGGGTATGAGTTCTCATGTTTTGAATTTGTCGGTACATCTAAAAAAGGCCTCGGCCTGGTTTCGGTTCCCTTCAGGTTTGACCAGGTTGAAAGAAAAATTCCACTCTATGCAATCCTCACTCCCCAAGCATGCCCGACCATCCTCCTCCATTGTGTGTCATCATCCTTTCTGTGTGCTTCTTGTTGAAAGCTCAGAGGTATTGAGCACCAAAGACCGTAATAAACACTTTGGCAAACAACTGCATGTATCTGAGCGGGGTATCTTCTACGATGTGAATATACTAATCGGTGTAGTCAGCCGGCTCATTGAAGCCGATATCTTTTGATATAGACTAAAACCTAGGAGACTTGCCGAATTTCTCTGATGAGTTTGCCATGCATTTTGACAAACAACTCTCTACATATTTGATAACGCCTGCAAAAGAGATGAGGCGAGTAGGTCTAAACCTCGTGGAAGTAATCTTTCATGAGCATCGAATGGCCGAGAGCTCGATTGCGAGGAATGCAAATGCAACCAACCGCCAAACCTTGGAGAAGTAATCTTTCATGAGCATGTAATGGCCGAGAGCTCCATTGCGAGGAATGCAAAGGTAGGCAACCGCCAAACCTTGGCGCTTGCGTTTCTTGTCGACCCCGTGTTCCTTCACCGCAACCACCAACATGGGTTTTTGACATTTTTGTGTGTCGGCCTTGGTGGCTGCCGGGATGCTCATCCACCGGCCAAAATAATTTTGTAGGCGACTGCGGCTTGTGCCATCAAAAAAATAGCGCGAAGTAAGGGGGCTTTTTTTTTTCTAGTGGAGGAAGTATTCATGGCGGCAACGAGGTGCTCTTGGCCTAGTCGAACGGAATTGGGGATGACCGCATCAACAACAAAACAAAGCTCACCGGCGACATTTTGGTCGAGTTCCGGGTCTACGTCGAGAGAGGATGAGCCAGAAGGGGAGATTATAAGGACAGGCGGGGCAACGCGCCGGCGTTCTTATCCTCGCCATCACGGCTAGGGAGGAGGGGGCGGGTGGCTAGGCTAGGCCCTCAGTCGGAACAGGGTCAATAGATTTATATATTAACGTAGATATTGTTTTATTTCTTTTAGACATTTAGATATTTTCATGTTAGTATATTACTCAGATTTTTTCGACTTGATCCCTTTAGGTGGGATCCAGTTGTCATATGGTTGTCAATTTGGTTTTAATTTCAGTTTAGTGCACTTACAAAAAAATCTGCAGTAAAATGCTAGCATGTTGTTGTTTGATGCGAAATCTTATTTTTCTTGAAATTAAAGTAAAAAGGTGTAATTTAATGTTAGGGCATCTCCAGCGGCGACGTAAACAGACACTGAGCCACCGTTTTCGTCTGCCGTGACCGGAAATGCTCTAGGCCCTGCTCCAGCGGGGCGACGCAAAGTGACCGGACCGTCCGCGGAGACGCAAACCTGGCTCAAATATGCGCCAGGTTTGCGTCTCCGTGGACGATCCGCGGTCGCGGAAAGTGTCCGTGTTGGGTGCATCCGGGCCCGGTCGTAAGTGAGTAGGTAAGCAGAAGACTTTTTCATTACTATTGATTAGCCAAAAGGACCATATTTACAGAGATGGTTAGTCGAGTAAACCTAAAACTACAATGGCCGTATCTACTCGGCGTCGCGCGGCCTATACCGGCCTCGGTTACTCGCAGTCGCGCGGCCTACTACTTACCGCTGGAGGGGCCGGCGCCGTCGTCGAAGCGCGAGCGCTTCGCGCACTCCGCACGCCGGGCACGCCGCAGATTGGTCACCCCCTCCCACCTGCGGCGTTCGAGGGACTCGGCCAGAGAGGAGTCCCACATGAGTGCCGCCTCCTCCACCGCCGCCTGGGCCGCCGCCGCCTCCTCCTCCTTCGCTTTGGCCGCCGCCTGCAACCCTGCCAACTGGACGACGAAGCGGGCCCTGTCCCTAGCTGCCTCCGCCACCGCTTCGTCCCTGGCGGCGATCGCGACCGCCAGCTCCCGGTTCTCCTGCTCGACCCGCGCGGGAGATGGGCCCCTTCGCTGCAGCGAATCCAGGTCGGAGCACAGTAACCCCCCCCCCCCCCCAGCCATGGTGATCGCATAGCTTTTGGCTTCCTCCTCCGCCAACCGCGCCTGGCGGCGCTGGGCGTTCCCAGCGAGGGTCTCGAAGGACACGACCAGAACGAGCTGGTCGCCGGCGCAGTCGAAGCGGCCAGGAACGGGGGCGTCGTCGTCCGCGATGTCGTGGATGACGGCGTCCGGTGGTGGGGCCGCCATCGCCGCCCGCGCATTCGCGAGCTCCGCCCTGGCGTCGGCGAGCTCGGCCATGGCGTTCGCGATCTCCGCCCTGGTCGCCGCGAGGCGCCCTTCGGCGCGCTCTGCCGCATCCGCCACCGCCTCCGCCGCCGCTGCCTCCAGGTCCAGCTACTAGGCCTCAACGCCGGCGGCGACTACCTACTCCTCCTCCTCCGGGAGGAGGTGGCGGCACATCTGAACAACGTGCTCCCAACTAAGGTTCTGCCCGGCCATGGATGGATGGTAGGGTTTAGCTTGAGGTGTGCCCGTCGCCCCTGCCGGTGTCCACCATATATAGCCACGGCGGGGCGGGAAACGGCGTTAGCGCGCAGGTCGTTTCCTGCGCGCACGAAACGCCAGCGAATTTGCCAATGTATTGGGCACGCGCGGGAACGATCGTCGTCGCGCGGGAACAGTTAATCGCCGACGCCAGTCCTCGACGGGACATAAAACACCATTAGCGAGCTTGACACTGTCACCGCTAAAAAAAAGCGTTCGGACCGGTGGAGGTACCCGACGCAAACGATCGCCCTAGGCTACATGGTGTCCACGGATCAATGCAAACGGACTTTTCGGACGTTGGAAATACGTCAGCCCCTTAAGAATTCAAAGTCCGGGTCCAGAGTAGATGGCGGTGGTCAAGATGAGGTCAGGTCGTGAGTCCCGCCCATGCACGAAGGCAAGACGAGCAACAACTCCTCCTGATCCCTACAAACAAAAGCCAAAGCCAGTCATGGCGGGCGATCTCGTGCCGGCGGCGGCCGCGTGATCGAGCCAAACCCACGCGAAAGGCGAAACCGCCGGTGACCGACGCAAAACTGTGGGACGACGCGGCGGAATACATATGCGCAAATAATTAAACAAATTAGGAATGATATGGAATGGAATGAATGGTTCTAATTACATATGCGCAAATATGAGGGAAATGGAAAAATATTTTACCGCGAACAAATGCCACTTGTTCTCAACAAGATTATCATGGAGTTGGGTATGAGTTCTCAAGTTTTCAATTTGTCGGTACATCTAAAAAAAGCCTCGATCTGTAACGGTTCCCTTCAGGTTTGACAAGGTTCGAAGAAAAATTCCACTCTATGCAATCCACGCTCCCCAAGCATGCCCCGACCATCCTCCTCCTTCATGGTGCGCCATCATCCTTTTTGTGTGCTCCTCATTGGAAGCTCAGAGGTATTGAGCACCAAAGACCGAAATAAACACTTTGGCAAACAACCGCATGTATCTGAGCGGGGTATCTTCTACAATGTGAAGATACTAATCGGTGTAGTCAGCCAGCTCATTGAGGCCGATATCTTTTCATACAAACTAAAACCTAGGAGACTTGCCGCATTTCTCTGATGAGTTAAATAACGGGAGTTTGCCTTGAATTTTGACAAATAACTCTCTACATATTTGATAACGTCTGCAAAAGAGATGAGCCGGGTAGGTCTAAACCTCGTCGAAGTAATCTTTCATGAGCATCGAATGGCCGAGAGCTCGATTGCGAGGAATGCAAAGGCAGCCAATCGCCAAACCTCGGCGTAGTAATCTTTCATGAGCATGTAACGACCGAGAGCTCGATTGCGAGGAGTGCAAAGGTAGACCGCCAAAACTTGGCGCTTGTGGTTCTTGGCATTTTGTGTGTCGACTTGGTGGCCGCCGGGATGCTTATATGCCGGCCAAAATAATTTTGTAGGCGACTGCGGCTCGTGTCATCCAAAAATAGCGCCAAGTAAGGGGGCTTTTTTTCAAGTGGAGCAAGAATTCATGGCAGCAACGAGGTTCTCTTCAGCTAGTTGAACGGAGTTGGGGATGACCGCATCGACAACAAAACAAAGCTCACCGGCGACGATTTTTGTCGAGTTCCGGGTTTTTATCGAAAGAGGATTAGCCAGAAGGGGAGATTATAAGGAAAGGCAAGGCGACGCGCCGGCGTCCTTATCCTCGCCATCACGGCTAGGGAGGAAGGGGCGGGGTGGCTAGGCTAGGCCCTCAGTCGGAATGGGGCCAGGAGATTTATATATTATAATGTGGATTTTTTTATTTCTTTTAGACATTTAGATATTTTCATCTTAGTAGATTACTCAGATTTTTTCAACGTGATCCCTTTAGGTGGGATTCAGTTGTCAGAATGGATATCAATTTGGTTTTAATTTCAGTTTAGTGCACTTACGAAAAATCTGCAGTAAAGTGATAGCAGGTTGTTGTTTTGATGCAAAATCTTATTTTTCTTGAAATTGAAGTAAAGAAGGTGGTAGTTTTATGTTAAGAATTCAAAGTCCGGGTCTAGAGTAGATGGCGGTGGTCAAGATGAGGTCAGGTCGTGAGTCCCGCCCATGCACGAAGGCAAGACGGGCGACAACTCCTCCTGGGGGCATCTCCAGCGGCGCGACGCAAATGGTCGCTGAGCGACCATTTTCGTCCGCCGTGACCGGAAATGCATCTGGGGCCTGTTCCAGCGGGGCGACGCAAAGTGATCGGGCCGTCTGCGGATACGCAAACCTGGCCCAAATATGCGCCAGGTTTGCGTCTCCGCGGACGCTCGGCGGTCGCGCCGAGTGTCTGTCGAAAATGACGTAGGACCCGCGCGTCAGTGGCTGGAGGCCGATATTATTCCCGCCACTGGCCATTCCCCCGCGCGAAATTGGAAACTAGACCGGCGCGAGCAGTCCAGAAGCGATGGACGTCCTCGCCGCCGCAGCTACCGCCATGGATGCGGAGCAAACCCTCGCACCCGCCGCCACCCCATACTCCCCCGTAGCCACGACCATAGCCACAATGGAGGCTGCAGCTCCGGTGGAAGCAAAGCAGGCCGCCACCGGCGGCGGCCGCGAGGCAAAGCCGAAGGCGGCAAAGAAGGTGCTCTCCCCAGAGGAGAAAGTCCTGGAGGCCGCGAAGCGTCGCGGCTGGCGCAAGAACCAGAAGATCAAGACTGTTGGGCCGCCAACCAGCAGGCCTGGCGGATGCATATCAAAGCCGGCGTCGTGCAAGTAGCCCTCCATCCGAGCTTAGCGGAGGGCTACATGCTCATCAAGAGAGAGGGGATCGCCGGCGTCGCTCCTCCGGCCTCGTCGGTCAGCTCGGTAAGTTCCCAGCTGCGCCCTAGAACTCCCGCTCCCTTGCAGGGCCACGCAGCGTCGCGGTTCGCCTCCGGCCTGCCGCCGGTGAAGTTGACCGGGTCGGCGGTTCCCGACCTCAACCGGATGCCTAGAAGCGGTGACTCCTGCCCGGGCGCGACACAGAAGACGCGCCAGGTGCCGGAGGAGAGCATGCCGCAGCCCCGCATCCTGTTCGACGAAATGGCGCCGCCTGCCCCGATGATGGACGACCTGGTATGTGAGCTCTGTCAATGTGTGCGAGTGCCGTGTGTTGTGGATATACTTCATAGGTATACAATCGACATGGTCCGATTCCGGCAAGCCCGGGTGGCCCATAGATGGTGGTGATGGCATATGGCCAACCGGGCAGCCCAGTTGTTGTTGATCAAGATGGAAGATGTCCCACCCAGGAACAAGGAGTCGGATCCCAACCGACCTATGAGGTAGCCGGATCCGAACCGCCCTACGAAGGTAGTCGGATCCGAACCGCCCTACGAAGGTAGCCGGATCCGAACCGCCCTACAGAGGTACCCGGATGCGAACCGACCTACAGAGGTACCCGGATCCGAAGAGCTCTATGCGAGGAATCAGATCCGTGAAGACCCATGAAGGAAGCCGGATCCATGACGACAAGTTAGGAATAGGTGGATCCTTGACGTACACGGCAATGTAATATTCCGTAGTTAGGCAACTTGTATTCCGGGTAGGACTCTCCGTAGAAACCCTAGATCCGGGCGCCTATATAAGCCGGATCCCGGGAGCCCTGAGGGGGGATCTCATTGTAACAACGCGAAAGCGCCCAGATAATTCCAGACAAGCAGCAGTAGGCCTTGCCATCGTGCAGGTGGTCCGAAGCTGGGTAAATCGCGTACCAACGTCCCGAGGACTCTCCGCCCAATGGCCCCTACTTCTTCTCCCCTCCATGAGGATCCCTCCTCTGGAGAATCGTCAAATAGGCAACGACAGTTGGCGCCCACCGTGGGGCTAGCGGCGTCTAGAGGCCGGAACCGGGAGGGTTCTACCTTCGAAGGCATCGGCGACACCATCGCCGTGGGGCGCGTCATGTACACCGGGAACCTTCCGATCGTCCCTGAGGATGAGTGCTGGATTCCGGCTAAGACAAACCCCGTCAAGCTCGCCATCATCCCGATTGGTGGGATACACATCTTCATCGGCGAGACTGTCGATTCCGACGGAAACGCACTGGTAAGTACTGCAGCTACGATCGCCGCTGAGCTGGACGTAGCTACAAAGATTCGATCTGAGTTGCTAGACCTTCCTAACGAAGACTCCGCCTTAGATCTGAAAATTTCAAATCCTGGTTTTGGTAATCGGATCCGCACCTCTATTTTGGTAGCCGGATCCATACCTATTTTTGGTTGCCGGATTCGTGCCTATGTTTTTTGGTAGTCGGATCCGCACCTATATTTTTGGGTAGCCGCATCCGCACCTCAATTTTTGGGTAGCTGGATCCGCACCTCAATTTTTGGTAGTCGGATCCATACCTATTTTTGGTAGTCGGATCCGCACCTATATTTTTGTAGCCGGATCCATACCAAAATTTTGGTAGGTGGATCCGCACCTAAATTTTTGGAGGACGGATCCACACCTAAATTTTTGTAGGTGGATTCGCACCGATAGGACCACTGCGACAATCAATCTCGCACCGGCTAGACGGAACGCCGAAGAAAAACCGCCACGACCGACGTTGACTCCGCTCCAAACAGCTAAGTCCCTATTTATATTTAATATTTTAAAATTTTATGATCATGAGATTAAGATTGGTTCACTCATATCCTGAGTCTTTTACCGCTTTCACTGTTGGTCATATCTTTCCCACGATTTGCCTCGCGCTCGTGAAAAACTTTGTACTGTTTTTGCCTCTTAAGGCTCCAGTACGCTGAAAAAATTCCGCTTTCGGGCGTTAGCTTAAGTTTTCTGGCCTACACGTTTTCTGTTGTTTTATGTGTGGATTCCTTAGTAGTGACATATCGGTACTTAAAGCCGGCCTCTGTTTCTGAGGTTCTTGATTGTTTCGCTATTAATCGCTATCGCCTCAGCAGATGTTCTGTGTTTAAAGTTTGCCGTCTCGCGAAAAGTCAAGCATATAAACCAGAAGAACGGATAAACCAGCACTTGCTTAAAACATATAAATTACATTAATTGTTCAAGATAGTCGAGTTTTTTCCGCCTTGACAGTTTTATGTTGTTCAACTGCTGCATAGTTTCAGCTTTAAAACATTTGTTCAAAGGCCGTTTTTGTTCCTCCTTACATTTGTTCGTTGAACATGATCAAAGAAACAATTTAATACAAATATGTTTTTATGTTTATGTATCAGGTACATGGTACATGACACTTGGACGTACAACAGTCCTCGATTTAAGGTGTTTTCAAGCAGATCTAGCACCGCGCGAAGCCCCAGGGGAAGCTAGCCGGATCCAATGAGAGAAGGTTAGGCGGATCCATGGTGTGCACAGCTGGAAAAGCAACTTGAGTCTTGATTCCGCTATGCTTAGCCGGAACCAACCCTCGGGGGCTGCGGTTTGATCTTAGGTGAAAAGTGTGTTTCCTTTCGGGTATCAGTGCTGGAAATTTCCGCCTAGATGCTTAAGATTTATGCTATTCCTAAGTCACATATAAAGATAAAGCTACTCTAAGAGCACCAAGCCGGAAATTTTCCACCTTGACGCTTGGGGGCTAAGTTTCTGAGCATCGAGTCTCCTTGGAGCAAGCCGACTCAATGCTCGGGGGCTAAATACATATGGTTGTGTCAAGAAAAATTTCAAAGATGGCGAAAATCTGGCTAACTAGTCGGATCCGCACCTAATTTTTTGATAGCCGGATCCGCACCTAATTTTTGGTAGCCGGATCCGCACCTATATATTTGGTAGCCGGATCCGCAACTAATTTTTGGTAGCCGGATCCGCAACTAATTTTTGGTAGCTGGATCCGCAGCTATATATTTGGTAGCCGGATCCGCAACTATTTTTTGGTAGCCGGATCCGCACCTAATTTTTGGTAGTCGGATCCGCACCTCAATTTTTGGTAGCCGGAGCCGCACCTAATTTTTTGTTAGTCGGATCCGCACCTATATTTTGGGTAGTTGGATCTACACCTATATTTTGGCTAGTCAGATCCGAACCTACATTTGGCTAGTCGGATCCATACCGAAGATTACGTTGGATGGTGTCTTCGAAGAATCTGACCATTGGATCATAAAGTTTCCGACCAATACTTGGTTGGAGATATGAAGTTTGGAGTCCTTCAAGATTCTCTATTATTCGTTCCAGCCAAAGGATGAAGATACATGCGCAAGCTGAGCTGGATGGAAGAACGGTGAATCTTGGCGAACTCCGGGGCTACTGTTGTGGATATACTTCATAGGTATAGCATCGACATGGTCCGATTCCGGCAAGCCCGGGTGGCCCACAGATGGTAGTGATGGCATATGGCCCACCGGGCAGCCCAGTTGTTGTTGATCAAGATGGAAGATGTCCAAACCACAAACAAGGAGTCGGATCCCAACCGACCTATGAGGTAGCCGGATCCGAACCGCCCTACGAAGGTAGCCGGATCCGAACCGCCCTACGAAGGTAGCCGGATCCGAACCACCCTACGAAGGTAGCCGGATCCGAACCGCCCTACAGAGGTACCCGGTTCCGAACCGACCTACAGAGGTACCCGGATCCGAAGAGGTCTATACGAGGAGTCAGATCCGTGAAGACCCATGAAGGAAGCCGGATCCATGACGACAAGTTAGGAATAGGTGGATCCTTGACGTACACGGCAATGTAATATTCCGTAGTTAGGCAACTTGTATTCCGGGTAGGACTCTCCGTAGAAACCCTAGATCCGGGCGCCTATATAAGCCGGATCCCGGGAGCCCTGAGGGGGGATCTCATTGTAACAACGCGAAAGCGCCCAGATAATTCCAGACAAGCAGCAGTAGGCCTTGCCATCGTGCAGGTGGTCCGAAGCTGGGTAAATCGTGTACCAACGTCCCGAGGACTCTCCGCCCAATGGCCCCTACTTCTTCTCCCCTCCATGAGGATCCCTCCTCTGGAGAATCGTCAAATAGGCAACGACAGTTGGCGCCCACCGTGGGGCTAGCGGCGTCTGGAGGCCGGAACCGGGAGGGTTCTACCTTCGAAGGCATCGGCGACACCATCGCCGTGGGGCGCGTCATGTACACCGGGAACCTTCCGATCGTCCCTGAGGATGAGTGCTGGATTCCGGCTAAGACAAACCCCGTCAAGCTCGCCATCATCCCGATTGGCGGGATACACATCTTCATCGGCGAGACTGTCGATTCCGACGGAAACGCACTGGTAAGTACTGTAGCTACGATCGCCGCTGAGCTGGACGTAGCTACAAAGATTCGATCTGAGTTGCTAGACCTTCCTAACGAAGACTCCGCCTTAGATCTGAAAATTTCAAATCCTGGTTTTGGTAATCGGATCCGCACCTCTATTTTGGTAGCCGGATCCATACCTATTTTTGGTTGCCGGATTCGTGCCTATGTTTTTTGGTAGTCGGATCCGCACCTATATTTTTGGGTAGCCGCATCCGCACCTCAATTTTTGGGTAGCTGGATCCGCACCTCAATTTTTGGTAGTCGGATCCATACCTATTTTTGGTAGTCGGATCCGCACCTATACTTTTGTAGCCGGATCCATACCAAAATTTCCGGGACAGGCGCGCATGATGACTATGCACCAACGCAAGATGCGGAGGACATCGAGACCGCACGGCTGTTCGGCACCCAGCAGACACAGCCAACACCCGTGTGCGTGGATGACTTCGACGACGCGCCAACACAGCCTATCCCCAGGGACATTGTCACCAAGAAGAAGGGGGAGAGTGTTATAGGCATCCCCAATGGGCCTGCCGAAGATGGTACCCGGGGTTTACGGAAGGCCAACAAGTCGAAGAATATGAAGTTCGGAAGCCCAGTTAGCATTAAAGAAAGTTAGAGTTGTATTAGGAAATATAGAGACTTGTAATTTTACGGGACGGGTTAGAAACCCTCCCGGACTCTGTAACTTGTGTATTACGAATCCCTCGGCTCCGCCTCCTATATAAGGGGGAGTCGAGGGACAAAGAGAGGATCGAACCAATTGTCAACACAACCCTGGTTTCTTAATCGTCGAGTAATTTTCGGCTAAAACCTTCGAGATCTATTTGCCCTCTACTTCCAACGAAACCCTAGTCTACAATACGTAGGCATTGATAAGTTAATACCTTGTCAATTGGCGTCGTCTGTGGGAATTAGAGGCAACAAGGAGCTGATCTCGATGGCACGGTCAAGATCATCGACTTCATCAACTGCAAGCAACGCTTTGGACAGAGGTAAACAGATCGAAACTGGTCTAGTCGATTTTGTTCCTCACCCGCCCTCCCGTTTGGATGCATATGCGTATCTGGAGGAGCCTATGGAGATGACGTTTGGCGAGTTCCAATTCCGCGTTGAGAAGGAAGGATCATATCGTCTCGAAATTCCGATCTCGTCGTGATTATCGGCGGTCGATCCCGATTTTTCGGACTCAATATCGTCAACCGAGTCAAGCGAAGAAGAGATTTCGTCGCCACGCTTCATCAACACCAGGGCAAGTGAAAAACTCGCCAAGATCTTCAGCGACATGTCCTTCGAGTCATCTGCGGACTCCTATATAAGCGATGACTCGAGCAACGTCGATAGCTTCAGCTCCATCGACAAATCCATTATTGTTGGAGAGGTCTTCACCAATCTCTATGATGGTGTTACCAAACCCAACAAAGTTCAGAATCCAAAATATCATCAGATCTATGCAATTGGAGAACCAAGTCGCCCAGGGGAGGAGACGTCAGAAAACTTCGACGATGCGGGAAATCCGTATATCGATCCTGCAGATCTCACGCGAGGTTTGGGAATAAAATATATCGGACCAGGAACACGAGAGATGGTGCAATTTCCGCAGGCAGTATGGGATCGAGTCGCAAGAGCTATTGACGGCACATAACCAATGACCATTACGGCGACACCTGAGGAGTTACAAGCGTATCAATATAGGCTTGCACGTACCAGGAGGGAGCTCGAGAAGCAGAAAATCGAGTTGGACAAAAGGCAGGAAGCCGCTTCCGCATCAAGCAGGCGAAGGGCAGAGCTAAGCCGAAATTCAAGAACTTCGGGAGATAGTCACAGAGAAGCTCGAAGGAGAGCAAGATCTCGGCTGCAAAATATACCTGAAGCAGAGAGAGAGAATTTAATTCAAAACCTCGATATGTCTTTCATGTCAATCGACACGAGGGGGAATATTATTCCCAAAACACCGGAAGCGGGATACATGGCAACGCAAGCTTTCATCCTAGCGTCCAGGCCACCTCCCGGAGATCCCAGAGAAGCGTTATATAACATGGCCATGGCCGGGTGTGGAGCCATGGGAGCAGCTTTCGCAACTACACCTCCTGAAGGAGCTGCAAGGCAAAATAGTCCGCGACCTACTGTAGCAGTGCAGGATCCCCCGAGAGCGAGTGGGGTCAGAGATACAGCGACTCAGGCCAGGGTGGATAGAGCGCGACAGGATAGAAGGGAACATCGGCATTCACCAGAAGTTGCTGAAGAAGTTATGTGTGGACTCCCGTGTTTTACGCGACGAGTTCGAAAAACTCGAGTCCCGTCAGGATTTAAGTTACCCGATAATTTCAAAAAATTCGACGGCCTGCAAGATCCCGAGGATTGGCTAGTCGATTACCTTGAAACGGTGAAACTGATAGGTGGAACCAGAGCAACAGCCATGCAGAGCATTCAAGTACACCTGAGTGGAGCCGCAAGATCTTGGATAAAGAAGCTTCCCCCAGGTTCCATCGACAGCTGGGATAGTTTTGAGGATGTATTTGTCAAGAATTTCCGATCCACCTGCAAAAAACCTGTGTCACTAGAAGAGTTGAGATCATGTCGACAAAAGCATGATGAATCAATGAGAAAATACATCCAAAGGTGGAATATCATTAAGAACTCGGCAGAGAATATATCTGACGAGAGAGCAATAGATGCGTTTGTGGCAGGAATTCGACGAGGAGATTTTGTCGAAGACTTGGGGAGAACCAACCCAAGGACAGTGTCAGCATTGATGGAGATAGCAAACAGATTGGCAGATGGAGAAGATGCTGTTCACAATAAATGACACAGGTCACCGGAGGAGGACCATAGTCGAAATTTTCATAATAGACGATGATTTCCTCGACAATTCTCGAGTTACGATGCTCCTGGCCAAATACCGGCTAGGTTTCGGGGAAACACTGGAGGAAACAATAGAGATGAATATCAAAGGAGTAACGAGCAGCGAGGCGACAATAGAGATGACTCTCAGAATAACAGGCAAAATAGTGGACAAAGGTTTCAGAGATCTTTTGTATCTCCCGAGGATATGATGAACGGGCCATGTCAGATGCATTTCTATCTCGACAACAATGGGAAGAGGCAGTCAGGACATCTGCAGAAGGACTGTCGCAATTTTCAAGCAATGTTAAGGGTCGCAGGGCTAGCCAATGCTCAAACAACAAATAGAAACCCCCAAGGGCCTAGGAGTGAGATCCACCTACCACCTCCTCCCGCAATTACGGACGAAAATCGGCACCAGCTCAGAATAGCGGCAGCACCACACCCACCTCCATATGTTGATCCTAACTCCAATGGCGCGGTCTCGATGATTCAGAAAGCTTGGCCGTCTAATAGGGCTCAGAAAGTAATCTCACGACAAGTGTTCATGGCAGAGAAGATGCCTCCACCAACGATTGAGTACCTAAATTGGTCGGGACAGGACATTGGCTTCACAATTGCGGATCACCCGCAGCAAGTTCCTCGACCAGGGCAGTTGGCACTTATTTTACCAGCGATGATCGTAGGATTCGACGTATCTCGAGTATTCATAGATGGAGGCAGCAGTCTAAACCTTATGTATGCGGATACACTAAGGAAGATAAACATATCCCTGGCAAATCTAAAACCAACTGACACACGTTTCCATGGAATCACACCAGAGAAGCCGAGTTATCCGTTGGGGAGGATCAATCTCGACGTTCAGTTTGGGACCCGAGAAAATTACAGGATAGAAAGGCTGGAGTTCGAAGTTGTGGATTTCCCGTCGCAATATCACGCTTTGTTGGGACGACCAGCATATGCCAGGTTTATGGCGGTACCACACTACACGTACCTGTTGTGGAGGTTACCTGGACCTAAGGGACCAATTACAGTCAAAGGCAGTTTCGCTTTAGCTGATAAGTGCGACAAGGATTTTCATCGACTGTCAGAAACTTTCGGGATGCAAGCAGAATACATGGCGTCAAGGCTCACAACTGATTATGATGTGCTGCCAGATGCAGGAAGGCCACTCAGGGAGCCAACCTTCAACACTACTAAGGATTCCAAGGAGGTGCAGATTCACCCGACAGATCCAAAGAAAATGACGTCCATTGCAACAGACATGGACCTCGCATAGGAAAGCGCGCTGATACGTCTCCAACGTACCTATAATTTCTAATGTTCCATGCTTGTTTTATGACAATACTTACATGTTTTGCTTGCACTTTATAATGTTTTTATGCATTTTCCGGAAATAACCTATTAACGAGATGCCGAAGGGCCAGTTCCTGTTTTCTGCTGTTTTTGGTTCCAGAAAGGCTGTTCGGGCAATATTCTCGGAATTGGACGAAATCAACGCCAAACATCATTTTTTTCCCGGAAGACCCCAGAACACCGAAGGAGAGTCGGAGGCGGGCCAGGGGGCCACCACACGACAGGGCCGCGCGGGCTCCACCCTGGCCGCGCCGGCCTATGGGGAGGAGGCCCCAGGCGTCCTCCGACTCCGCCTCTTCGCCTATTTAATCCCTTTCGACCTAAAAACGCGAGACCGATTGACGAAACTCCAGAAAGACTCCAGGGGCGCCGCCACCATCGCGAAACTCCAATTCGGGGGACAGAAGTCTCTGTTCCGGCACCCTGCCGGGACGGGGAAGTGCCCCCGGAAGCCATCTCCATCAACGCCACCGCCTCCATCATGCTCCGTGAGTAGTTCCCCCATGGACTACGGGTTCTAGCTGTAGCTAGTTGGTATTCTCTCCCCCATGTACTTCAATACAATGATCTCATGAGCTGCCTTACATGATTGAGATTCCTCTGATGTAATCGGTGTTGTGTTTGTTGGGATCCAATGGATTGTTACATTATGATTAGTCTATCTATAAAGTTTGTGAAGTTATTGTTGCTGCAATCTTGTTATGTTTAATGCTTGTCACTAGGGCCCGAGTGGCATGATCTTAGATTTAAGCTCTATACTTACTGCTTAGATTGTATCTACAAGTTGTATGCACATGTCTATGTCCGGAACCAAAGGCCCCAAAGTGACAGAAATTGGGACAACTGGAGGGGAAGGCTTAGATATGAGGATCACATGTTTTCACGGAGTGTTGATGCTTTGCTCCGGTGCTCTATTAAAAGGAGTACCTTAATTTCCAGTAGATTCCCTAGAGGCCCGGCTACCACCGGCTGGTAGGACAAAAGATGTTGTACAAGTTTCTCATTGCGAGCACGTATGACTATATATGGAAAACATGCCTACATGATTAATAATCTTGATGTTCCGTCTTAATGCTATTTCAATCCTATCAATTGCCCAACTGTAATTTGTTCACCCAACACTTGTTATTGGAGAGTTACTACTAGTGTAGATAGCTGAGAACCCCGGTCCATCTCTCATCATTATATACTTGTTCTACATGTCATTGGAAGTAGTATCAACTATTTTCCGGTGCCATTGCTCCTGTGTTATTGCTACTCTTTGCTGTGTATTCTTTGTTACTATTGCTCTCATATTACTTCTTGCTTTCACATCACCCCTGTTACTAGTGCTTTTCCAGGTGCAGCTGAATTGACAACTCAGTTGTTAAGGCTTATAAGTATTCTTTACCTCCCCTTGTGTCGAATCAATAAATTTGGGTTTTACTTCCCTCGAAGACTGTTGCGATCCCCTATACTTGTGGGTTATCACGCGCTCGTCGAGTTCCTCCGTGAGCACTGGAAAATCTTCGCATGGTGTCTAGCTGACATGCCAGGAGTACCCAGGGAATTTGCCGAGCACCACCTAAACTTGGATCCAAAAGCGAGACCAATCAAACAACCTTTGCGGCGTTTTTCGGAACCAAACCGCAAAGCCATGCTGTCAGAGATTGATCGACTCAGAGAAGCTGGTTTTATCAAAGAGCTACATACAGAGACCACGTGGGTAGCTAACCCAGTGCTGGTCCCGAAGAAAAACACGAAAGTCCTTCGCATGTGTGTCGACTTTACGTGTCTCAATAAACACTGTCCAAAGGATCACTTTCCCCTCCCAAGGATCGATCAAATCATCGACTCCACGGCAGGATGCGAACGTCTTTCCTTCCTGGACGCATATTCTGGTTATAACCAGATCAGATTAAAAGAAGATGATGAAGTCAAGATAGCGTTCATAACACCTTACGGCGTGTTTTGCTACAGAAAAATGCCCTTTGGACTGAAAAACGCGGGAGCAACATATCAGCGGATGATGCAGAAGTGCTTGGCAACACAGATTGGGAAAAACGTACAAGTGTACATTGACGATGTTGTCATAACATCAAAAAAGGGGACAACATTGATCGAGGATTTAAAGGAAACTTTCGACAACCTTGACAAATTTTGCCTCAAACTGAACCCGACGAAGTGTTCTTTCGGCGTCCCTGCAGGAGAACTTCTCGGATTCCTAGTATCAGCAAGAGGGATCAAGGCCAATCTAGAGAAAATCCAAGCCATCGTAACGATGAGGAAGCCAACAAAGTTGAAAGAAATACAACAGCTGATTGGGCGAGTCGCAGCTTTGAGCAGATTCATCGCCAGGCTAGGAGAGAAGGCATTGCTGTTCTACGCGTTGATCAAACAAGGAGAGAAGTTTCAATGGAACGAAGAAGCGGATAGGGCTTTCGAGGATCTCAAGCGCACAATCTCGACACCACCAATCTTAGTGGCGCCTAAGGAGAAGGAACCCCTCTTGCTATACATTGCAGCCACACCTCAGGTGGTCAACACAGCTCTCGTAGTCGAAAGGGAGGAAGAAGGAAAACTTCATGGAGTACAGAGGCCAGTATATTTCATCAGTGAAGTATTATTGCCTTCAAAATAGCGGTACCCGCAGTACCAGAAGCTAGCATATGGAGTGTTTACAACAGCAAGAAAATTGCGACACTATTTTTCGGCGCATCCGATAATAGTGGTCAATGAGGCGCCTTTATCCAACATATTAAACAATCCAGAGGCTACGGGTCGTGTCTCCCTTTGGGGAATAGAGCTTTCCCCTCGGGACATCACGTACGAAAAAAGAAAAGCAATAAAGTCACAAATTTTACCAGACTTCATCGCAGAGTGGATGGAGCTACAAAATACGGGACCCCCCAGATCTATCGAGAACCTGGACTATGAACTTTGACGGGTCCAAGAGATCAGAGGGAGCTGGAGCAGGCGTGATACTAATATCACCTGAAGGCGACAAATTAAAGTATGTCTTACGGATGACGTTTCCAAACGCGTCTAACAATGAGGCAGAATACGAAGCTCTCATACATGGGATGAAGATGGCGAAAGCTTGTGGTGCAACCCGACTAAAAATCTTTGGCGACTCACAATTGGTGGCTCAGCAGGTCATGAATCAGTGCGATGCAGTCAACGAAAGTATGATAGCATACAAGGAAGTGTATAACGAGCTAGAGAAACTGTTTGATGGATGCGAGGTAAATCACATCAGCAGGCTAAGTAACGATGAAGCCGATGTTCTTGCAAACATTGGGTCGTAGTGTCTCGCGATTCCACCAGGCGTGTTCTGGGAGGAGATAACAGAGAGATCTACAAAGCTGAAGAAAACAAAGAAGAATGAGAAGGACGAGAAACCCTCGGGGGCTACGAAGGTAGCACTGGAAGAAGAAGAGGAACATGATCTAGTAATGATGGTGCAAATTCCATGGATGCAGGCGTACATATCATACATCCTAAGGAAAACAATACCCGACGATCCAGTTGAAGCAAGGTGAGTTATTAGACGTTCCAAAGCCTTCACCGTGGTCAAAGGGGAGCTGTACAAGCGAAGTATTTCGGGTGTATTACAAAGGTGCGTCACACCCGAAGAAGGAAGGATAATTCTGAAGGACGTACACGAAGGAATATGTGGTCATTATGCAAGCAGTCGAGCTATCGCGGCAAAGGTTTTCAGAGCAGGATTTAATTGGTTGGCAGCAATCGAGGATGCGAAGGAGATAGTGCGAACTTGCGACGCGTGCCAGAGATTTGCTGCAAGGCCTCATTCTCCGGCAGCAGAGTTGATGCAAATACCGTTGTCTTGGCCCTTTGCTCATTGGGGTCTCGATATGGTGGGAAAATTACACAAGGCCTCGCCAGGAGGATACGAGTATATGCTCGTCGCTGTCGACAAATTCACCAAGTGGATAAAAAAAGGTGATAAATTCACCAGACGGAGCGTCGATAATCAAGTTTGTGAAAAGCATTGTCCTTCGGTTTGGAGTACCACATAGCATCGTCACGGACAATGGCAGTAATTTCACATCCAAGGAATTCAAGGCATATTGTGCAAAGGTGAACATCAAATTGCACTTCGCGTCAGTTGCGCACCCGCAGACCAACGGTCAAGTCGAGAAAGCCAATGGTATCATCTGCAACGGTATTAAGAAGCGCTTGTTAGGACCATTGGAAAAAGCTCGACATACTTGGCCAGAGGAGTTGCCGAGTGTGTTGTGGAGTATTCGAACAACACCAAATACAGCGACACAGGAGACTCCGTTTTTTCTGGTCCATGGAGCTGAAGCAGTACTGCCGATAGAAATAGAGCATGATTCTCCACGAATAACGGAGTATGACGAAGAGGCATCAAGGAAAGCATTAGAGGATGATGTCGATGCACTTGATGAATCTCGAGACGAAGTGTTATCGCGGGTCGCTAAGTACCAGCAAGATTTGAAAAACTACCACAGTCGATGGTTGAGGCCAAGATCCTTTCAGGTAGGGGACTTAGTTCTTCGGCTCAGACAAAAAAGCCATGAGAAACTCGAGCCATCGTGGCTGGGTCCTTACATCATCACAGAAGTAATCGAAGGAGAATCATACAGAATCAAGGACAAGAAGACAGGAGTTGCCGAGCCAAATCCTTGGAACGTGGCGCAACTCAGGCGTTTTTACGCCTAGAGTCGAAATACAGTCCTCCGTGTAAAAATACAATGTACTGAAACACCCGCGAGTTTTCAGACGCACTCTTTTCCTTTTTCAGGGCACCGAGTGGGGCTGAAAAAGGTTTTTAATGAGGCGGACTCGCGGTGCTGCAATATAATAAAGATAGTGGAGATATACATCTTTTTCTTCGACAGGCTCGGGGGCTGCCCAGAAGTTACAATATATATATACATCGCTGACAAATACAACTTTTAAAAAATATTTCGCCTTGGTGCAAAGCACCTCGCAAAATAAATGAAGATACAAAATAGTGGTCACCGAAACGCTCGGGGGCTTGACGAGAAAAAATAAGAAAAATATATCCAGTGGCTTTACAATATAGATTATGTTCACAACATACAAGATGCATCTATTGAGAAAATTCGACAAGATAAAGGAAAAACTATCAATTGCCGCCTAGTATATAATCTATGGTTATTCGCTCATTATTTACAGCACGAGTACTATGTTCAGCATAGCTACCCTTCACAAAGAATTTAGCATCCATCCGAAGAAGTTCATCCATCATCTCTTCTGCTACAGGGGTCACAACGTCATCAATTTTACCAATGTTCCTCTTCCTTTTCGACATCTTGGCCAGGCACTTGGCAACAATTCGACTCATGTCTAACTTTGGATAGCAGATTTGTATCATCATCATAGCAAATCTGGCGCCGACAGATAATTGGGCCCGCACAAAGCCATGGATTCGAGGGGCATCCCGAAATTTGTCCATCAGAGCAGGAAGGGTTTCTGGCATCTTGTTGCGCGGGAACATGGTGCTATAAACTAAAGACAATGTCCTTGTGCAGAAGTCGAGGAAATCACGGACGTGACTCGCGCGATCTTGAAATCTGACGATTTGCCGGGTACGTTCAGGAGTAACCCAAAAGTTAGAACCATGTTCTGAAGCAAGTCTGAGAAGCACATTGGATCGAGCTTCAACACGTTGATCCTCGGCAGCAGTATCCAAAAATGAACCTGTTTCAGTGGAGAGATCAGTAAGGGAGGAAGAACAGCAAGAACAACATCAAGTACGGACAAGTGAACGAAGTATACCTGTCATATCCAAGCTGGAGTCATTCATCAGTTGAAGCATGTAATTCTCTCGAGAAGAAGCTTCGGCAGCCTCAGTAACCACGACCTCTTTTACAGCTATAGCGTCTTGAGCCTGCTGAACCGCAACCTTTTCCCTCTCCAATGATTTTCGAGACTGCTCCATTAGTATAAGTGTCTGCTTCTTCATAGACTGAAGCTATTGGCGAAGTTCTTTCAAGTCTTGTGTTGAACCCTTACTCGAAGAATCTTCGATAAATTCATCATCAACAGGCATTTTCTTCGAGTAGGAGGAAGCAGGAAAAGTTTCGGAGGGACGAGGAGTTGAAGTGTAGTTATCAAATATCAACTGGAAATAAAAGTTTCGACATCAATCATCAAGCAAAGATAGATTTCCATTGATTTTTAAAGTGTTTACATGGATATTACAAAAGGAAGGTTCCTAATGAACTAAGGGGGCAGTTGTCACCAAAGCTACTATGGCGACAGCATCAAAAGAGAAACAAAACAAAAGAGAAGACAAGGTGGTCTACTTGACCTCCGGCTTTGATGAACTAGGAGCGGGAGTTGGTTTGCATCCGAGGTAGGCAAGGATTTTCTTTGAATTTGGCTTGGCAGCCTTAATCAACGACTGCCACCTCTTGGTTTCCATCTCCTTCGTGTCGCCAACTCTAGCCCAGTCGACATCTTGCTGGCTGTCAGCGACCAAGGCGATAGTGCCTTCAACGCCAACTTTCAAACCTTCTTGGCGAAGTTTGAGCCCAAGATCTTCTTGAGACTTGAAGCATTTGGCGAGAGCAGCAAAAGGTGTGGGTTCTTCCTTCTTCGGGAAGAAGTAAGGAAACAGCCGCGACAGACCTGTTCTGGCATCGGCAAGACCTTCACGCGCCTCATCTCCGTGGATCTCAAGGAGGGAAAGAGCATCGAGAAGACGATCACCTTCAGGGTTCTCCAGATCATAATCTTGCTGCGTTTTCCCTAAGTGAGTCACAAAAAAGCTTGTCAGAGAAAAGCGAGACAAGAAGAATTTGATGATCCGAAGGAATAGAAGAGATATGAGTACTTACTAACAAAACGTCGACTCTGCGACTCCAAGCGAGTAAGAATTTCTGTTTCACGAGCAGACTGCTTAGCTATATTGTCGCTCAAAGAAGTTTCCGCGTCATGAAGTCTTTTTCGAAGATCTTCAACGGTGGCAGCATCCGCTTCAGCTTTCTTGCGAGCTCTTTCGCTTTGCTCCAACTTGATAGCAAGAGCGTCAGCGCGTTTGTTGGATTCCGCAAGATTTTCTGGCATAATAAACGACAGTAAATGTCATGACAAAATAATGGAGTATATTCAGCAGAAGAGGCAGATAAAAAATAGTACCTTCAAGCTTCTTGGCATGGTCACGTTGATACGTCTCCGACGTATCGATAATTTCTTATGTTCCATGCCACATTATTGATGTTATCTACATGTTTTATGCACACTTTATGTCATATTTGTGCATTTTCTGGAACTAACCTATTAACAAGATGCCGAAGTGCCGATTCTTTGTTTCTGCTGTTTTTGGTTTCAGAAATCCTAGTAACGAAATATTCTCGGAATTGGACGAAATCAACGCCCAGGGTCCTATTTTGCCACGAAGCTTCCAGAAGTCCGAAGAGGAGACGAAGTGGGGCCACGAGGTGCCCAAACCATAGGGCGGCGCGCCCCCCCCCCCCTTGGCCGCGCGACCCTGTGGTGTGGGGCCCTCGTGCCGCCTCTTGACCTGCCCTTCCGCCTACTTAAAGCCTCCGTTGCGAAACCCCCAGTACCGAGAGCCACGATACGGAAAACCTTCCAGAGACGCCGCCGCCGCCAATCCCATCTCGGGGGATCCAGGAGATCGCCTCCGGCACCCTGCCGGAGAGGGGATTCATCTCCCGGAGGACTCTACGCCGCCATGGTCGCCTCCGGAGTGATGTGTGAGTAGTCTACCCCTGGACTATGGGTCCATAGCAGTAGCTAGATGGTTGTCTTCTCCCCATTGTGCTTCATTGTCGGATCTTGTGAGCTGCCTAACATGATCAAGATCATCTATCTGTAATTCTATATGTTGCGTTTGTTGGGATCCGATGAATAGAGAATACTTGTTATGTTGATTATCAAAGTTATGTCTATGTGTTGTTTATGATCTTGCATGCTCTCCGTTACTAGTAGATGCTCTGGCCAAGTAGATGCTTGTAACTCCAAGAGGGAGTATTTATGCTCGATAGTGGGTTCATGCCTCCATTGATATCTCTGGGACAAGGATGAGAAAGTTGTAAGGTTGTGGATGTGCTGTTGCCACTAGGGATAAAACATTAGTGCTATGTTCAAGGATGTAGTTACTGATTACATTACGCGCAATACTTAATGCAATTGTCTCTTTGTTAGCAACTTAATACTGGAGGGGTTCGGATGATAACCCTGGAGGTGGACTTTTTAGGCATAGATGCATGCTTTGGATGGCGGTCTATGTACTTTGTCGTAATGCCCAATTAAATCTCACTATACTCATCATAATATGTATGTGCATGGTCATGCCCTCTTTATTTGTCAATTGCCCAACTGTAATTTGTTCACCCAACATGCCTTTGTTTATCTTATGGGAGAGACACCTCTAGTGAACCGTGGACCCCGGTCCAATTCTCTATACCGAAATACAATCTCTTTGCAATACTTGTTCTACTGTTTTCTGCAAACAATCATCTTCCACACAATACGGTTAATCCTTTGTTACGGCAAGCCGGTGAGATTGACAACCTCACTTCGTTGGGGCAAAGTACTTTGGTTGTGTTGTGCAGGTTCCACGTTGGCGCCGGAATCTCTGGTGTTGCGCCGCACTACATCCCGCCGCCATCAACCTTCAACGTGCTTCTTGACTCCTACTGGTTCGATTAAACCTTGGTTTCTTACTGAGGGAAACTTGCCGCTGTGCGCATCACACCTTCCTCTTGGGGTTCCCAACGGACGTGTCAACCACACGCATCAAGCAAATTTCTGGCGCCGTTGCCGGGGAGATCAAGACACGCTGCAAGGGGAGTCTCCACTTCTCAATCTCTTTACTTTGTTTTTGTCTTGCTTAGTTTTATTTACTACTTTGTTTGCTGCACTAAATCAAAATACAAAAAAATTAGTTGCTAGTTTTACTTTATTTGCTATCTTGTTTGCTATATCAAAAATACAAAAAAATTAGTTACTTGCATTTACTTTATCTAGTTTGCTTTATTTACTGTTGCTAAAATGGCCAACCCTGAAAATACTAAGTTGTGTGACTTCACAACCACAAATAATAATGATTTCTTATGCACACCTATTGCTCCACCTGCTACTACAGCAGAATTCTTTGAAATTAAACCTGCTTTACTGAATCTTGTTATGCGAGAGCAATTTTCTGGTGTTAGTTCTGATGATGCTGCTGCACATCTTAATAATTTTGTTGAACTATGTGAAATGCAAAAGTATAAAGATGTAGATGGTGACATTATAAAATTAAAATTGTTCCCTTTCTCATTAAAAGGAAGAGCTAAAGATTGGTTGCTATCTCTGCCTAAGAATAGTATTGATTCATGGACTAAATGCAAGGATGCTTTTATTGGTAGATATTATCCCCCTGCTAAAATTATATCTTTGAGGAGTAGCATAATGAATTTTAAACAATTAGATACTGAACATGTTGCACAAGCATGGGAAAGAATGAAATCTTTGGTTAAAAATTGCCCAACCCATGGACTGACTACTTGGATGATCATCCAAACCTTCTATGCAGGACTAAATTTTTCTTCGCGGAATTTATTGGATTCAGCTGCTGGAGGTATCTTTATGTCCATCACTCTTGGTGAAGCAACAAAGCTTCTTGATAATATGATGATCAACTACTCTGAATGGCACACGGAAAGAGCTCCACAAGGTAAGAAGGTAAATTCTGTCGAAGAAACCTCTTCCTTGAGTGATAAGATTGATGCTATTATGTCTATGCTTGTGAATGATAGGACTAATATTGATCCTAATAATGTTCCTTTAGCTTCATTGGTTGCACAAGAAGAACATGTTGATGTAAACTTCATTAAAAATAATAATTTCAACAACAATGCTTACCGGAACAATTCTAGTAACAACTATAGGCCATATCCTTATAATAATGGCAACGGCTATGGTAATTCTTATGGGAATTCTTACAACAATAATAGGAGTTCACCCCCTGGACTTGAAGCTAGGCTTAAAGAATTTATTAGTACACAAACTGATTTTAACAAATCTGTTGAAGAAAAGCTTGGGAAAATTGATATACTTGCTTCTAAAGTCGATAGTCTTGCTGCTGATGTTGATCTTTTGAAATCGAAAGTTATGCCTAATGAAAATCATCATAACAAAATTACTACTACAGCAAATGCCATCCAAGTTAGAATTAATGAGAATATAAGATTAATGGCTGAACTGCGTGCTAGGTAGGATAGAGAAGAAAATGAAAAACTAGCTAAAGAGAAGAATGTAGCTAAAGTTTGGACTATTACCACCACTAGTAATGCTAATGCTACACATGTTGCTGCACCTCCTACTATTAATAATAAAAGAATTGGTGTTAGCAATGTTTCCACTTCTAATGCAAAGCGCGAGAAACTGCCTGAAATCACTAAAGCTCAAACCGCCTGTGATAAAGCTGCTGAAATTTTTTCCAACATTGGGGATGATGATCCCATTGCTTTAGATTATAATGGTTTGAATTTTGATGATTGCCACATCTCTGAAGTTATAAAGTTCTTGCAAAAACTTGCTAAAAGTCCTAATGCTAGTGCTATAAATTTGGCTTTCACGCAACATATTACAAATGCTCTCATAAAAGCTAGAGAAGAGAAACTAGAGCGCGAAGCCTCTATTTCTAGAAAGCTAGAGGATGGTTGGGAGCCCATCATTAAGATGAAGGTCAAAGATTTTGATTGTAATGCTTTATGTGATCTTGGTGCAAGTATTTCTGTTATGCCTAAGAAAATTTATAATATGCTTGACTTGCCACCGCTGAAAAATTGTTATTTGGATGTTAATCTTGCTGATCATTCTACAAAGAAATCTTTGGGGAAAGTTGATAATGTTCGCATTACCGTTAACAATAACCTTATCCCCGTTGATTTTGTTGTCTTGGATATTGAATGCAATGCATCTTGTCCCATTATATTGGGAAGACCTTTTCTTCGAACTGTTGGTGCTATCATTGATATGAAGGAAGGTAATATAAAATATCAATTTCCTCTCAAGAAAGGTATGGAACACTTCCCTAGAAAGAGAATGAAGTTACCTTTTGATTCTATTATGAGAACAAATTATGATGTTGACACTTCATCTCTTGATAATACTTGATACACACTTTCTGCGCCTAGCTGAAAGGCGTTAAAGAAAAGCGCTTATGGGAGACAACCCATGTTTTTACCTACAGTACTTTGTTTTTATTTTGTGTCTTGGAAGTTGTTTACTACTGTAGCAACCTCTCCTTATCTTAGTTTAGTGTTTTGTTGTGCCAAGTAAAGTCGTTGATAGAAAAGTTCATACTAGATTTGGATTACTGCGCACAAACAGATTTCTTTGCTGTCACGAATCTGGGCTGTTTTCCCTGTAGGTAACTCAGAAAATTATGCCAATTTACGTGAGTGATCCACAGATATGTACGCAACTTTCATTCAATTTGAGCATTTTCATTTGAGCAAGTCTGGTGCCTCGATAAAATTCGTCAATACGAACTGTTCTGTTTTGACAGATTCTGCCTTTTATTTCGCATTGCCTCTTTTGCTATGTTGGATGAATTTCTTTGATCCATTATTGTCCAGTAGCTTTATGCAATGTCCAGAAGTGTTAAGAATGATTGTGTCACCTCTGAACATGTTAATTTTTATTGTCGCTAACCCTCTAATGAGTTGTTCTAAGTTTGGTGTGGAGGAAGTTTTCAAGGATCAAGAGAGGAGTATGATGCAACATGATCAAGGAGAGTGAAAGCTCTAAGCTTGGGGATGCCCCGGTGGTTCACCCCTGCATATATTAAGAAGACTCAAGCGTCTAAGCTTGGGGATGCCCAAGGCATCCCCTTCTTCATCGACAACATTATCAGGTTCCTCCCCTGAAACTATATTTTTATTCCATCACATCTTATGTGCTTTGCTTGGAGCGTCGGTTTGTTTTTGTTTTTTGTTTTGTTTGAATAAAATGGATCCTAGCATTCACTTTATGGGAGAGAGACACGCTCCGCTGTAGCATATGGACAAGTATGTCCTTAGTTTCTACTCATAGTATTCATGGCAAAGTTTCTTCTTCGTTAAATTGTTATATGGTTGGAATTGGAAAATGATGCATGTAGTAATTGCTATTAATGTCTTGGGTAATGTGATACTTGGCAATTATTGTGCTCATGTTTAAGCTCTTGCATCATATGCTTTGCACCCATTAATGAAGAAATACATAGAGCATGCTAAAATTTGGTTTGCATATTTGGTTTCTCTAAGGTCTAGATAATTTCTAGTATTGAGTTTGAACAACAAGGAAGACGGTGTAGAGTCTTATAATGTTTTCAATATGTCTTTTATGTGAGTTTTGCTGCACCGGTTCATCCTTGTGTTTGTTTCAAATAAGCCTTGCTAGCCTAAACCTTGTATCGAGAGGGAATACTTCTCATGCATCCAAAATACTTGAGCCAACCACTATGCCATTTGTGTCCACCATACCTACCTACTACATGGTATTTTCCGCCATTCCAAAGTAAATTGCTTGAGTGCTACCTTTAAAATTCCATCATTCACCTTTGCAATATATAGCTCATGGGACAAATAGCTTAAAAACTATTGTGGTATTGAATATGTAATTATGCACTTTATCTCTTATTAAGTTGCTTGTTGTGCGATAACCATGTTCCTGGGGACGCCATCAACTACTCTTTGTTGAATTTCATGTGAGTTGCTATGCATGTTCGTCTTGTCTGAAGTAAGAGAGATCTACCACCTTATGGTTAAGCATGCATATTGTTAGAGAAGAACATTGGGCCGCTAACTAAAGCCATGATCCATGGTGGAAGTTTCAGTTTTGGACATATATCCTCAATCTCATATGAGAAAATTATTAATTGTTGTTACATGCTTATGCATAAAAGAGGAGTCCATTATCTGTTGTCTATGTTGTCCCGGTATGGATGTCTAAGTTGAGAATAATCAATAGCGAGAAATCCAATGCGAGCTTTCTCCTTAGACCTTTGTACAGGCGGCATAGAGGTACCCCTTTGTGACACTTGGTTAAAACATGTGCATTGTGATGATCCGGTAGTCCAAGCTAATTAGGACAAGGTGCGGGCACTATTAGTATACTATGCATGAGGCTTGCAACTTGTAAGATATAATTTACATGATACATATGCTTTATTACTACCGTTGACAAAATTGTTTCATGTTTTCAAAATCAAAGCTCTAGCACAAATATAGCAATCGATGCTTTTCCTCTATGGAGGACAATTCTTTTTACTTTCAATGTTGAGTCAGTTCACCTATTTCTCTCCACCTCAAGAAGCAAACACTTGTGTGAACTGTGCATTGATTCCTACATACTTGCTTATTGCACTTATTATATTACTCTATGTTGACAATATCCATGAGATATACATGTTATGAGTTGAAAGCAACCGCTGAAACTTAATCTTCCTTTGTGTTGCTTCAATGCCTTTACTTTGAATTATTGCTTTATGAGTTAACTCTTATGCAAGACTTATTGATGCTTGTCTTGAAGTGCTATTCATGAAAAGTCTTTGCTTTATGATTCACTTGTTTACTCATGTCATATACATTGTTTTGATCGCTGCATTCACTACATATGCTCTACAAATAGTATGATCAAGGTTATGATGGCATGTCACTCCAGAAATTATCTGTGTTATCGTTTTACCTGCTCGGGACGAGCAGAACTAAGCTTGGGGATACTGATACGTCTCCGACGTATCGATAATTTCTTATGTTCCATGCCACATTATTGATGTTATCTACATGTTTTATGCACACTTTATGTCATATTTGTGCATTTTCTGGAACTAACCTATTAACAAGATGCCGAAGTGCCAGTTGCTGTTTTCTGCTGTTTTTGGTTTCAGAAATCCTAGTAACGAAATATTTTCGGAATTGGACGAAATCAACGCCCAGGGTCCTATTTTGCCACGAAGCTTCCAGAAGTCCGAAGAGGAGACGAAGTGGGTCCACGAGGTGCCCAAACCATAGGGCGGCGCGGCCCCCCCCTTGGCCGCGCGGCCCTGTGGTGTGGGGCCCTCGTGCCGCCTCTTGACCTGCCCTTCCGCCTACTTAAAGCCTCCGTTGCGAAACCCCCAGTACCGAGAGCCACGATACGGAAAACCTTCCAGAGACGCCGCCGCCGCCGATCCCATCTCGGGGATCCAGAGATCGCCTCCCGGCACCTGCCGGAGAGGGGATTCATCTCCCGGAGGACTCTACGCCGCCATGGTCGCCTCCGGAGTGATGTGTGAGTAGTCTACCCCTGGACTATGGGTCCATAGCAGTAGCTAGATGGTTGTCTTCTCCCCATTGTGCTTCATTGTCGGATCTTGTGAGCTGCCTAACATGATCAAGATCATCTATCTGTAATTCTATATGTTGCGTTTGTTGGGATCCGATGAATAGAGAATACTTGTTATGTTGATTATCAAAGTTATGTCTATGTGTTGTTTATGATCTTGCATGCTCTCCATTACTAGTAGATGCTCTGGCCAAGTAGATGCTTGTAACTCCAAGAGGGAGTATTTATGCTCGATAGTGGGTTCATGCCTCCATTGATATCTGGGACAGTGACAGAAAGTTCTAAGGTTGTGGATGTGCTGTTGCCACTAGGGATAAAACATTAGTGCTATGTTCAAGGATGTAGTTCTGATTACATTACGCGCAATACTTAATGCAATTGTCTGTTGTTAGCAACTTAATACTGGAGGGGGTTCGGATGATAACCTGAAGGTGGACTTTTTAGGCATAGATGCATGTTGGATGGCGGTCTATGTACTTTGTCGTAATGCCCAATTAAATCTCACTATACTCATCATAATATGTATGTGCATGGTCATGCCCTCTTTATTTGTCAATTGCCCAACTGTAATTTGTTCACCCAACATGCTGTTTATCTTATGGGAGAGACACCTCTAGTGAACTGTGGACCCCGGTCCAATTCTCTATGCTGAAATACAATCTACTGCAATACTTGTTCTACTGTTTTCTGCAAACAATCATCTTCCACACAATACGGTTAATCCTTTGTTACAGCAAGCCGGTGAGATTGACAACCTCACTGTTTCGTTGGGGCAAAGTACTTTGGTTGTGTTGTGCAGGTTCCACGTTGGCGCCGGAATCTCTGGTGTTGCGCTGCACTACATCCCGCCGCCATCAACCTTCAACGTGCTTCTTGACTCCTACTGGTTCGATTAAACCTTGGTTTCTTACTGAGGGAAACTTGCCGCTGTGCGCATCACACCTTCCTCTTGGGGTTCCCAACGGACGTGTCAACCACACGCATCACACGTTACCCGACGAATTGGGTACCGAGACGGATAAATTCCTTCATCAAAGGCTGAAGAGAAGATCAAAGGAAAAGAGAAATCAATATAGGAAGTGAAAGTTCGACGGCACTTAGCAAGAAACAAAGGGGAGCTGAAAGTACTGAAATGCTCGGAACGTACAGAAAAAGAGTGAAAAACTTACGTCATCCAATGAAGGAGTCGTGGAACTACCAGTTAACAGGGTAGGCTCCTTGGCTTGTTCTACCCTAGCTCTCTTTGGTGAAGAGGCTCGGGGGCTCGCAACTTGAGTTGGATGCTCTGTGTCTTGTTGAGGAGGCAAAGTTTCGTCCCCATCAGGTTGAGCTTCAGAGACAACTAAAGTACGGGACGTACTCGTTCGAGCAGTCGCGTCAATAGGTGTATTTTCATCCTCGTCGCCACTACAATAAATCAGGCGACAAGATAAGAAACAATATAGACAAAATATCGAGAACAAACAGCAAAGAGCAGCAAGAACTTATGAGCTGATGATGGCGTGTAACTCACACATTCATTGGGAACCCCAAGAGGAAGGTATGATGCGCACAGCAGCAAGTTTTCCCTCAGAAAGAAACCAAGGTTTATCGAACCAGGAGGAGCCAAGAAGCACGTTGAAGGTTGATGGCGGCGGGATGTAGTGCGGCGCAACACCAGGGATTCCGGCGCCAACGTGGAACCTGCACAACACAACCAAAGTACTTTGCCCCAACGAAACAGTGAGGTTGTCAATCTCACCGGCTTGCTGTAACAAAGGATTAACCGTATTGTGTGGAAGATGATTGTTTGCAGAAAACAGGACAACAAGTATTGCAGTAGATTGTATTTCAGTAAAGAGAATTGGACCGGGGTCCACAGTTCACTAGAGGTGTCTCTCCCATAAGACAAACAGCATGTTGGGTGAACAAATTACAGTTGGGCAATTGACAAATAAAGAGAGCATGACCATGCACATACATATCATGATGAGTATAGTGAGATTTAATTGGGCATTACGACAAAGTACATAGACCGCCATCCAACTGCATCTATGCCTAAAAAGTCCACCTTCAGGTTATCATCCGAACCCCCTCCAGTATTAAGTTGCTAACAAGAGACAATTGCATTAAGTATTGCGCGTAATGTAACTAGTGACTACATCCTTGAACATAGCACTAATGTTTTATCCCTAGTGGCAACAGCACATCCATAACCTTAGAGGTTCTTGTCACCCTCCGCATTCACGGAGACATGAACCCACTATCGAGCATAAATACTCCCTCTTGGAGTTACTAGCATCAACTTGGCCAGAGCATCTACTAATAACGGAGAGCATGCAAGATCATAAACAACACATAGATATAACTTTGATAATCAACATAACAAGTATTCTCTATTCATCGGATCCCAACAAACGCAACATATAGAATTACAGATAGATGATCTTGATCATGTTAGGCAGCTCACAAGATCCGACAATGATAGCACAATGGAGAGAAGACAACCATCTAGCTACTGCTATGGACCCATAGTCCAGGGGTAGACTACTCACACATCACACCGGAGGCGACCATGGCGGCGTAGAGTCCTCCGGGAGATGATTCCCCTCTCCGGCAGGGTGCCGGAGGCGATCTCCTGGATCCCCCGAGATGGGATCGGCGTTGGCGGCGTCTCTGGAAGGTTTTCCGTATCGTGGCTCTCGGTACTGGGGGTTTCGTCACGGAGGCTATTTGTAGGCGGAAGGGCAGGTCAAGAGGCGGCACGGGGGCCCCACACCACAGGGCCGCGCGGCGAAGGGGGGGCCGCGCCGCCCTAGGGTGTGGCCCCCTCGTGGCCCCTCTTCGTCTCTCCTTCGGACTTCTGGAAGCTTCGTGGAAAAATAGGCCCCTGGGCTTTGATTTCGTCCAATTCCGAGAATATTTCCTTACTAGGATTTCTGAAACCAAAAATAGCAGAAACAAAGAATCGGCACTTCGGCATCTTGTTAATAGGTTAGTTCCAGAAAATGCACGAATATGACATAAAGTGTGCATAAAACATGTAGATAACATCAATAATGTGGCATGGAACATAAGAAATTATCGATACGTTGGAGACGTATCAGCTGACAAGAGCATCTTCATAAGGATTGAAAGTTTTCCTTTCAGCATCAGGAACAACTTCTTCGACACGAGATGCGCCGGCTTTGGAGGTGCCGGAATCGACAACCTCATCCCTTTTTCTCTTGTTCTTTGGAGAAGCAGCTAGGGGAGGAGAGTGTGTCGATACGGTAGCCTCGGATTCAACTTCCTTTTTAGAGGATGCCGCGGATTTTTGAGAACCCGCGATTTCACTCTCAGGGCGAGAAGTACCCTGGTTGTCGTCGGTGACAACAACCCGTTCTTCGACTTCTCCACCTTCAGGAAGGGGAGGAAGAGAAGCTAGAACTGGATGATTCTACAAATACAAAGAATGTCGACAAGAAGTTATGCAAAGGATGTCAGCAAAAATAGTAGTCGACAAAAAAATAGTCAAACAAAAATTACCTGAGGGAGCGCGTTGGTGGCGCTATATGGTGTCACACGGCAAGATGACGGGACGGTATCTTTCTTGTTAAGCGACGAGATCTTTCGGACAAGTTTTTCTAAGTCCTTGACCGAAAAATCTACCGACAGGAGATCCACATCTTTGTCGCCAGCATACATCCAGAGGGGGTTTTTGCGAGCTTGCAGAGGCTGCACCCTAATCCTAAGGAAATACGCTGTGATTTGGATACCCGACAATTCTTGTCCACGGGTATTTTGAAGTTGATGGATGCGTGTCATCAGCGTTTCTGTCGCCGCTTTCTCTCCGTCGCTAGCCTTTGCATCCCAGGACCGGCGGCGACAGATTTTTTCATTGCCATCGAAAGGAGGAATGTTGTCTTCCACCGAGCCATGGCTCTCCTCGTGGATATACAACCATTTTTTGCGCCACCCTTGAACTGAGTCAGGGAATTTGACGTCGAAGTATTCAACGTCAGGGCGGACGCAGATAACAACGCCACCTATGTTATAGGCGACATTGGGGGAGCTCGCAAAGAGTGATAAAAATAGAGATGTGAAGGATGGAGTTGGGGGTGAGATGGTGAAGTTGCAATCCATATATAAATAGCAACCCACGCAGAAAATCGTGAATGGGGGAGGAAAGACCGCGGATGAGGTGGTCAACGAAACTGACCCGGTACTCGATTGGAGGAGATGGATAGCTCTCCTCGCTGGGGAAGCGCAGCGATTCCTTCTTCTTGCTGATCCCAAGTTTCTTCAGCAAGTTGATGTCTTGGGTGGAGATTTTGGATCTCTCCCACTCGGTGTTCTTCAGATCTTCCGCTGCCATCTTCGACTCTGGAGTGATGTGCCTAGTGAGCCGCGCGCGCGGTGGCATGAACAATGGTGTAGGAGAAAGGTGCGAGCGTGGTTAAGCTCAAGAAGTGATGGGCGCAAGGGAGGATTTTTCGCAGAGGAAAGCAGAGGTGCGGCGCGAGTGAAAGTGCGAACGGAGGAAGACGATGACCTTAAGTAGGGGTGCGGCGAATCGACGCACCGTTGGATGGAGAAATCTTGCGATGGATGATGTACACGTGGATAAGGGGTAACAACGTAATTTCAATATGAAGGAAAGGAACAGGCGCTACAGTGCGTGCGCCAGAAAAAGTGGAGACGTGTGTCCCCCACTTGTACGACGTGTCAACCTGATAAGGATTTTGGGCCCGCAAGGCAGAGAGAGCAGTACTCGCGTCTTCCCGATATAGTGATCGTGGCTATCGTCAGTGATGATGTCACCTTGCCAAGAGGAAAAATCTCGGCTATGACGATTAATGAAATTGGCGGCAGACAAAGACTATTGGTAATTTCGAGAAGCCTTTGATCAAATACAAGTTTTTCCTCAAATGCTCGGGTGCTACTTTGGAAAAAAGAAAAATTCGAGTATGACAAAATAGAAATGGCGAGAGCCTATGACCAACTGCAAGCATTTGTTCATAGCCTCGGGGGCTACTCCCATCGGGAGCGCTGATCGCGCACCCGATAGATATGAAAAGCTCGAGAAAGAATAACAATATAGCGACAGAAGATACTAATTTGTTGAGCCTACAACCAAGTACAAGTCCTTGGCTGTAGCCTCGGGGGCTACTCCCATCGGGAACGCTGTTCGCGTGCCCGATGAAATTATAAAAAAAAAGTGAGCATATTTCGAGTTATGACTGATAACTCTACATATACTCCCATCGGGAAGGCAAAATAAGTCATCCGTTGACTCAATAAAATGTGCTATTCCAACAGCCGAAAAAACACTCGACAATATATTCTCAGAGCGCCAAAGTCGCGAATAATCTCTGAATGCCGCAAAACTTTGCGAAGGTAAGACCCCAGATCCGTTCTGAGCGGCGTGGCACCGTCTCTGACGTCGGTTTGCTATTTTTTTTCGTATCAACAGATACGAAGAAAAATCCTAACGGACGCGTTAGGTACCCGATAAAATATGACTGTGACTCGACAGAATGGTAAGACCTTAAGCGGCACATGTCGAAATTAACACCAGTATCCCGAGATCATGTCCAGGGACGTGATCTTGAAGTAGGTTTTTGCGGATTGCCACTAGAGCAGTTAACTAGTACCTGATCCTTCAGATGAACTAGCCCCAACTACCATTATCCCTGTACAATATATAATTGTGTGTCTAAAGATATGCAATAAAATCGACAAAGTTATTGGATGATTGTAAAGTTGGAGATTTCCCTGATTCTTCGATTCAAGCAAAATCTCGGGGGCTACTGACATAGGCATCCCCAATGGGTCTGCCGAAGATGGTACCCGGGGTTTACGGAAGGCCCACAAGTCGAAGAATATGAAGTTCGGAAGCCCAGTTAGCATTAAGGAAAGTTAGAGTTGTATTAGGAAATATAGAGACTTGTAATTTTACGGGACGGGTTAGAAACCCTCCCGGACTCTGTCACTTGTGTATTACGAATCCCTCGGTCCCGCCTCCTATATAATGGGGAGTCGAGGGACAAAGAGAGGATCGAACCAATTGTCAACACAACCCTGGTTTCTTAATCGTCGAGTACTTTTCGGCTGAAACCTTCGAGATCTACTTGCCCTCTACTTCCAACGAAACCCTAGTCTACAATACGTAGGCATTGATAAGTTAATACCTTGTCAGAGAGCCACAGGACACAAGGCTTCGTCGACGCCGAGGACAAGTGTTTGTGTGAAGCGTGGCTGGCAACGATCCAAGATTGCATTAATGGCGCCCAGCAAAAGGGCAAGGTCTATTGGGCCAAGGTCTTGCAGGAGTACAACGAGACCAGGATGCACCCGCCCTACCATATCACAGGCCCTCAGACGGTAGAGTCGCTCCGAAAAAGATGGAACTACATCAAACAAGAGACAAGCAAGTTCTGCTCGGCGGTCGAACATGCTATAAACAACCCCGTAAGCGGCACTGGCGTCATGACAGTGGTAAAGACGATACAACCATCATCATTCTACACAATTTGCATCATTGTTTGTACATCATTGGCGGCTATGATTGTAGGTATCCCGCGCCTTGGAGAAGTTCAGGGCGACGCATAAGAAGGGCTTCCATATGGTCCATTGTTGGGAGGTGCTCAAAGACAACAACAAGTGGATGATAAGCTTTGCGGCCTACCAAGAAGCTGTGAAGAATGGGACAGCGGTCACCCTCGACGGTGAAGACGACGATCAAGGCCGTCCAGTCCTTCCACCTCGTCCACGAGGCCACAAGGCTACCAAGGCCGATCTTGTCCGGGAGGCGCAGGCCAATGCGTTCACGCAGAGCATGGAGAAGATAATGGCGGACAATTGTGCCGCCATGGCTGCTAGGGACGAGAAGAGGCGTCTAGAAAAAGAGGCCGCAGTTGCCATCTACCAGAACCTCGCGAAGGAGGTCCTCGATGTCCAAAGGCTGGACATCGAGGCCAAAAAAGCTGACGCTGAGGCGAAATTCCGTGCAGAAGACACAAGGATCATGCTTGCCGACTTGAGCGCCGTCGACGACGACACAAGGGCATGGTTCATCAAGAGGCGCGCCGAAATCCGCGCGCGAGACGCCTGATCGCCGACGCCATGCGCCCATCACCTTAGCCTCCTTTTGGACTTTTTACTATTGCTGTTTCAGGCCTTGTTGTGCCCTTTTGGATTCCACTTTGCGCCGTACCAGCTGCAAAGTGTGATGAACTTGTTCCAGCCCTCAATTTGTGGCTGTAATTTGGTGCAAAGTTGACGCTAGTTCATCTTTTGAAATCTGGCCAGCGCCAAAAAATGTGTCGCCCCGCTGGAGCCAACCCCAGACGCAAACGAACGCACGATCATTTCCGCGTCCGCCACGCGACGCAAACGGACGCCCGCGGACAATTTGAGCGTTCGAAATGGGTCGCGCCGTTGGAGATGCCCTGATCCACAAACAAAACCCAAAGCCAGTCATGGCGGGCGATCTCGTGCCGAAAGGCGAAACCGCAGGTGACCGGCGCGAAACTGTGGGACGACGCGTGGACGGACTCGGCGGGCATCGGCGTGGCGTGGACTACCGCGCGCGGGCCGGGGCCCGGCAGCGGCAGCAGGGCTAAAAGTCGTGCCCTTCGATTGGCCGGCGATCAGAAAGGCACAGGCTCCACTCCGGCAAAAGCCAAACCATACGGAGCTGCAGCTTTCTTTCCTGGGGAATGCTGCCGGTACTGTAGTGGCCGCAGTAAAATGTCGACACCATTTGCAGGTTCAGCGTTCACCCCTGCACTGTGTAAGAATTTACTGTTTGTTTCCGCCTGGAGTACGTGATAAGTTTTGTGCTAGCATAGTATACTCACCGAAGATTCTGCGCCCCGTTTCAGCGGATAGCGACCGCGACGGATCGCTTTCGATCCGTGGAAAAAGTAGTCCCGGCTTTTGCGACACATCCTCCATTTTTCTTATCTGCGTAGCTGAGGGCCTGTTTGGTGTGGGTTTTGGAGGCTTTCCACCAAAAAAAAGCAGCCCAAACGAGCCAAAGGGTTCGGCTGCGTGGTGGGCTTTTTCAAAAGCCACACCGTTTCCTTCAGATGGGGAAAAACACCTCAAACGGTGCTTTCCGAGCTTCCCGAACCGAGCAACATCTCTCTTCGTTATTTTTTCCCAGCTCGCCCCTGCTCGCGTCTGCCCCCCGCTAGGGTTGCCGACCGGCCGCCGCACGCTGGCGCCGCACGCGCCGGCGCCGCCGCACGACCGCGCCTCCCCCTCGCCTACGTAGCCGCCTCCCGTCGCCTCTGGTCGCCCCCGCCACGACCCCCCTCTCCGCTCCAGGTCCAGGCCATCCCGTCGCCTCTGGTCACCCCCGCCGACGACCACCTCCCCTACGCTCCCCTCCTCCACGCCCACGACCGCGCCGTCGTCGACCGCGCAGCAGCACCCCACAGCCCCGCCGCTGGTCTGCCTGGTGAGAACGAATCCAGGCCGAGCCCCTGGCCTTTTCTTCCATTATTTCTGCTATCAATTCGTGATTCGATTTGCTGGTCTGTATGAATGAAGTTTAGTGGATGATTTGCTGCTAGATATTGCTTCCATATAGATGAAATCAGTGCAAGATTTTTTGGTGTGTGTTACAGTGTTAGTGCTTGCTTGCTTACCCCATAGAGATAAAATTAGTGCATTTTTTGTGTATGTGCTTGCTTGCTTACCCCATTGTTATTAGGTAGATTGTATTTCATATAGTAATTCTGTAGTTCCTTCTGTGTTATAGCTTGTGTCCCCCGTTTCCATGGAGAAGGCAATTTGGGATGCACACTACCTTCGTTTTTTTTGCGACATTTGTATGGAGGAAGTGAATGCAAACAATAGGGATGGAGAAGGCAATTTGGGATGCACACTACCTTCGTTTTTTTTGCGACATTTGTATGGAGGAAGTGAATGCAAACAAGGCACCTCAGCGGATTCCACAACAAACTGGGAATGAATGGGTGCATGAACAACTTGCTGATAGAAAAAGGTGCTACAAAATGTTTAGAATGTATCCTGATGTGTTCCACAAACTGCACAACCTCTTAGTTACCAAGTATGGGTTAATTTCAAGTAGATACATGGGATCTGTTGAATGTCTAGGGATGTTTCTATGGACTGTTGGAGCACCTCAATAATTTAGCCAAGTCCAGAACCATTTCAGTCGGTCTCTTGAAACAGTTCATAGAAAGTTCCATATGGTGTTAAATTGTTTGTACAAACTGGGTAAAGATAATATAAAACCAGTGGATAGAACTTTCAAGGATGTGCATCCAAGACTTCAAGATGCACGTTTTTATCCTCATTTCAAAGGTGCCATTGGCGCCATTGATGGCTCACACATCCCTGTTGAAGTTGCAAAAGATGAAGAGGTCAACCACACAGGAAGACATGGGTACACATCACAAAATCTGTTAGCGATATGTGACTTCGATCTCCGATTCACATTTGTTCTCCTGTGTGTAGGTACATACTATCTTGTTGATTCTGGTTATCCAAACAGAAAGGGATTTCTAGCTCCTTACAAAAACAACACATACCATATTCCTGATTTCCGTCGAGAAGGGCAACCAACGAAGAAGGAAGAAATTTTCAACCATGCCCACTCATCGTTGCGAAATTGCATCGAGCGCATCTTTGGGATCTTGAAGAATAAGTGGCGCATTTTGAAAGGCATCCCTCATTTCGACTTGGTTACACAGAAGAAAATTATTATTGCTTGTTGTGTGCTTCACAATTTCATTAGAGACTCCAACTTGCGTGATAAACAGTTTGATCGATGTGATGCAGATGAGGATTACATGCCCAAGGCCCAGAGGCAAACAATTACCTTGCCTAGTGATCATGTGTCGGGTGAACTACACACAAGAGGCATGAACGGAACACGTGACGACATTGCCAACACGTTGTTCATTTCTAGACAACGGAGGAATTAGCTAGTATAATGTAGTGGAAATGTATTTTGGACAAATATATTCCCAATGGTTATGTAATGACAATTGTATGGCGACTTGAATTTTAGATGCATATTCTATTTATTACACGTGAAGTAGCGACAGTACAACTTTTCATGAATGTAAGGGTGTTTCAGACAATTCAACAAGCTTACAACAGATGTACTTGGTTTATGCGAAAGACTTCCACTCGAGAAAAGTTATGCTCTCCTGCATGCCAGCCTTTTCTCAGACAACACCCACACCCAGCCACAACAAACAGCCCCGAGTATTTTAGGTTTGCCCGAATCTCGTCAGATCCCATCAGCACAGCAGACTAGCCATACTTAACTCCATTTAAAAAAAAAGCTTAACTCCATACTGGAGTATTATTTTTGCTTCTCCGTACTAGAATTCTTCTACTCCATCTGCTCGGCTAAACAAATCCTTCCGCTGAAAGCGATCCGCCTCAAAAGCTGGAATCGTTTGGATGTTCCGGTGGTTCGGGCACAACAACCTTTGTGTGCGTGTTTCTCGTACGCTGTGCTGACAGTAGTGTCAGGAGCTTTTCGGTTTACTGCGTGGTATTTTAGTCGTGTTTGCGCCCCGTGATTAGAGTTGGACATGTGTCGGCACGCATGGACAACCGAATTGGGAAGAGGGAGGTGTGCCCGAAAAGTAGGCGTGCACGGTGCACCGCGGCGGCAGGTCCACGATGAGATGCCCTTAGAGCATCTCTAGTCGCGTCCCCCAAACCATCCCCCAAAAAGATTTAAGGCGCGCCGGACAAAAAAAGCGTTTCAGCCGCGTCCCCCAAAACCCATTTTTATCCGGCGCGGCCCGATAAGGTATCCGGCGCCCCGAGCCCGTCCCCGTCCCACAGGGGACGCTCCGGGGACGCCGGACACAACGAAAAGCGAGGCGAACCGACGCGGGGCCGACCCGTCAGCGGCACAGGGAAAATTAGTCTCACACTCCCGCCAAATCCCGCCGCTCCCGCCAAATCGCGCCTATACCGCCGCGCACAGGCCTCCCAAAACATATCCCGCCGCCGATTCATTTCTCCTATCCCGCCGATTTTCTTTCTCCCTCCCGCCGTCCACCCGCCGCCGCTACCCTCTCTACATGGCGCCGCCGACAGCCCCCAAAAAGATGGCGAAGAAAGCGGCCAAGAAGCCACCGGGCAATGGGACGAAAGGGGCGACAGTGCCGTTCGCGAAGCCGCGGAAGGCGCCGGCTGCGAAGAAGAAGCCTGAAGGATGGACCGACGATCAATGGCAGCAAGATTGCCTGCGCCGGAAGCTATCGACGGCGGAGCGGAAAGGACGGAGGGCGGCGGAGCTGGAGAAGAAGGCTCAGGCGGCGCGCCAGCACCAGCACGTAATGGCCGGGTGTATCGCCGCCACCAACGCGAGCCCATGGAGTACGTCCGTGCCGGTGTACGTTCCGGGAGTGATCTCTCCGTCGCAAGCCTCCTTCTACAACGACGGCCCCTCCGCCACTCCCGGGTGCGTGACGCCTAACTTGTCGCCGCACTACCAGGATGCGCTGCCGCACGGCGGCTTCAACCCCAACAACCTCTACTCCCCGGCGTACGAGCAGCGCGAGCCAGGACCCAGTCCGGACGGCGACCCTTTCACCGGCCGCAGGGGTCCGCTCGAATACGACGGCGCCGGTGCTGAGGAGGACGACGGGGTTGAGGTGGAGGACGACGAGGAAGAGGACGGGGTGGAGGACGACGAGGAGGACGGCGATGAGGACGAAGAGGGCGGCGAGGAAGAGGACGACGAGGGTGCCGGTGACGATGATCTCGTGGAGGTAGACGCGGACGGCGTGAGGACGAAGAAGAAGAAGAAGAAGGCGTCGGGCACACGAGGCCCGAAGTGGACGGTTCTGGAAGATCTTTGTCTGTGCGAGTCGTGGGCGACGGTGAGCCATGACTCCATCATCGGTGCCAACCAGAAAAGCGGGAAGTATTGGGCGAGGATCAAGGCCGAGTTCGATGAGCGCAAGCTCATCAACAGCGACTACCAGAAAGTGCCAATGAAGAGGAGCCAGAAGGCAATGTCGACGCGATGGGCCATCATCCAGGCGTCGGTGAACTCCTTCCATGGGTACTGACAAGGTATTAACTTGTCAATGCCTACGGATTGTAGACTAGGGTTTAGTTGGATGTAGAGGGCAAGTAGATCTCGAAGGTTTCAGCCGAAAAGTACTCGACGAATATAAAACTAAGGTTGTGTTGACAGTAGATTCGATGCTTTCTTTGTCCCTCGACTCCCCCTTATATAGGAGGCGGCCCCTTATATAGGAGGCGGAGCCGAGGGATTCGTATTGTACAAGTTACAGAGTCCGAAAAGGTTTCTAACTCCTCCCGCAAGATTACAAATAATGCTTCCTATTACAACTCTAGCTTTCCTTAACAATATCTTGGGCTTCCGAATCTTCTTATTCTTCGGGTAGTGGGCCTTCAGTAAACCCCGGGTACTATCTTCGGCAGGCCCATTGGAGATGCCTATGTCAGTAGCCCCCGAGATTTTGCTTGAATCGTAGAGTCAGGGAAAATCTCCACTGTTTATTTTTACTTGACAACTTAAAACTTTTCTATATTTCTTCACATAAATTTCTATATTGTACAGGGATAATGGTAGTTGGGGCTAGTTCATCTGACGGATCAGGTACTAGTTAACTGCTCTAGTGGCAATCCGCAAAAACCTACTTCAAAATCACGTCCCTGGACATGATCTCGGGATACTGGTGTAAACTTCGACAGGTGCCGCTTAAGGTCTTACCATTCTGTCGAGTCCCAGTTATATTTATCGGGTACCGAACGCGTCCGTTAGGATTTTTCTTCGTATCTGTTGATACGGATAAAAGTAGCAAACCGACGTCAGAGACGGTGCCACGCCTCACAGAACGGATCTGGGGTCTTACCTTCGCAAAGTTTTGCGGCATTCAGAAATTGATCGCAACTTTGGCGTTCTGAGAATATATTGTCGAGTGCTTATTCGGCTGTTGGAATGGCACATTTTATTGAGTCAAAGATGATTTATATTGCTCTCCCGATGGGAGTATATGCAGAGTTATTTATAACTCGAAATATACTCTTTTGCTCTTCTATCTTTCTTCTTTTCATTCATTCTTTCTTTTTTATAATTTCATCGGGCACGCGAACAGCGTTCCCGATGGGAGTAGCCCCCGAGGCTACAACCAAGGACTTGTGCTTGGTTGTAGGCTCCACGCCTTATGCCACTATATTTTCTTTCTCTCCCGAAGTTTTATAATTTCTCGGGTGCGCGAACAGCGCTCCCGATGGGAGTAGTCCCCGAGGCTATGAACAAATATTTGTATTTGATCATAGGCTCATGTCATTTCTATTTTGTCTTTCTTGATCTTTTCATTTTTTCAAAGTAGCCCCCGAGCATTTGATCAAAAACTTGTATTTGATCAAAGGCTCTTCAATATTTTTGCATGTCGCCTTTTTATGCTGCTGTTGAGTCGAATTTTTCTCTCTGACAAGGTGACGTTATTGCTGACGATAGCCACGATTGCGAATCCGAAAATCGCGAGAAGTTTTCTCCCGCTGCCTTGCGGGCCCAAATTATCCATTATGTTGACACGTCGTGTAGGTGGGGGACACACGTCCTCCTCTTTTCCTGGCGCATGTACCGTAACTTCTCCAGTGTTAAAATACTTTTTTTACCCTTGTTTCTACGTGGTTATCATCTGCCGCACCCCTTTTCCATCCAACGGTCCGCCGCTTCGCCTCACCTTTATATAAGATCTCCTTCTTCCTCCTCGAGCACTTCCGCTCGCGCTGTTCTCCTACTCTCCTCTGCAAAACCTCCTCCTGCGCCCCTCAATTCCCTAAGCTCATCTTCTCCAAGCTGCATTCCTGCGCCATTTTTGATGCCACCGCGTCGGTTGATCAAGCACAGCACGCCTGATTCGTCAATGGCTGCCGTAGATCTGGGAAGCGCGGAGTGGGAAAGGTCCAAAATTTCCACCCAGGACATCAATCTCTTGAAGAAGCTGGGGATTAACAAGAAGCCCAAGGCGCTGTGCTTCCCTAGTGAAGAAAGCTACCCAACCCCTCCAAAGGGGTATCGGGTAAGTTTTATCGACCATCTCATCCGCGGTCTTTCCGCCCCCATTCATCCTTTCCTCCGCGGATTGCTTTTTGTTTATGGTCTTCAACTTCACCACCTCACGCCCAACTCTATCCTCCATATCTCCATTTTCATCACCCTCTGTGAGGCCTTCCTTGGTGTCCAGCCTAACTGGGCGCTATGGAAGCGCATTTTCTTTTGTCGCCGCAATGGCTCTCCCAATGTTGCCTATAATATAAGCGGCGTTGTTATTTCTGTTCGCCCCACAGTCGATTACTTCGACGTCAAACTCCCTGACTCAGTTCAAGGGTGGCGCAAGTAGTGGTTGTACATTCAGGAGGAAAACCATGGATGTGCTGAAGACAACATCCCTCCTTTCGATGGTGCCGAGAAAATCCTTCGCCGCCGCTCCTGGGATGCAGAAGCTACCGAGGAAGAAAAAACATCGACAGAGGCCTTGATGACTCGCATCCATGAGTTGCAAAATACTCGCGGCAAAGAGTTGTCAGGTATCCAAATCACAGCGTATTTTCTTAGAACTAGAGTGCAGCCTCTTTAGGCTCGCAAATACCCTCTCTGGAAGTATGCTGGCGACCAGGACGTAGATCGGTTGTCAGCGGATTTGGAGGTCAAGGACTTAGAAAAGCTTGTCCGAAAAATCTCCTCTCTCAGCAAAAAAGATTCTGTCCCTTCTTCTTGTCGTGTAAAACCGTACATCGCCACCAATGCGCTTCCCAAGGTAAACTTTGTCGATTGATTTGTTATTGCCTTGCTATCTTTTTGTAACTCCTTTTTTGACATCTTCCCCTGTTTTTATATAGAACCATCCAAATCTTGTCTCGCTTCCTCCCCTTCCTGAAGGTGGAGAAGTCGAGGAAAGGGCCGTTGTCACCGACGACAACCAAGATGCCCCCTCTTTTGTGAATGAACCCGCAGGTTCTCGAAAATCTGCGGGATCTTATGAAAAGGAGGCTGCTTCTGAAGGCACTGCATCGGCACAATCTCCTCCTCCTGCTGTTTCTCCAAAGAACAAAAGAAAAAGGAATGATGTCGAAGATTCCGGCACCTCCAAAGCCGAAGAAACTGTTCCTTCACGTCAGAAGGCAGCTTATGATCCATACCTCGAGGCCCTCATCAGTTCGTAAGCCTCCTCAACAAAACACCGACGCACCTACTCCTCCTGCAAGCCCTCTCGTCCCTTCACCAAAAAGGGCAAGAGTTGAATCAATTACACAGCCTACCCTACACTTGGGTGGCTCCTCGACTCCTCTTCTGGATGATGTAAGTTCTTGAATACTTTCTGATACTGCCGATGTTTTCTCTGTGTACTTTATTTTGTGCTATCACCCTTTATTCCGTACCGACGCTTTCTTTCTCTCTCTTTCTTTTAACAGCCTTTGATTAAGGAATTCATCCGTTTCGGTGCCCAATTTGTTGGGTACCGTGACTATGCCAGTAAAGCTGAAGGTAATGCCTTGCTGCTTCTTTTTGCCCTTGCCTTCTTACTCCTTTGTTGTCGAGGTTTTTAACTAAATTTAATTTTCTTGGCAGAAAAACTGGCGGAGGTCAACGAGCGTGCCAATACACTTCCTCAAAAATTAGAGCAAAGTGAAGAGGCTCGTAAGAAGGCCGAATCAGATGCTATTCAAGCTAGAGCAGAGGCTGACAAGGCCAAGACCGATGCTGCTGGTGTCGAAGATCTTAAGAAGAAACTTCACGATGCCGAGACTTCGCTGAGCGAGCATATAGCCGCACAATCTGCTCGCGAGGAAGCGATTATTAAACGCCTAAGGTCGCAAAACCGTCGCTTTGTCAGTAAGTATCTGAACCACTTCACATCCTTTGGACTTTCTTTCCTTCACTCGTTTGTTGATCAATAAGTTTTTATCTTGACAGGTAAAACATCTCAGGAATTTGAACTTGAAGATCCCGACAATGATCCTCTTCTTGACGCCCTTTCGTTCCTTGAGTTTCATGGAACAGAAGCACGCGAGGGCATTGATCAAGCTAAAGCAGGGCTGTCGCGACTCTTCCCCTACTTCTTCCCGAAGAAAGAGGAACCCGCAACTTTCCTTGCTCTTGTCAAGTGCTTTAATCCGCCAGAAGATCTTGGGCTGAAGGTGCGCCAGGAAAATATGAAGGTCGCTGTTGAAAGCACAGTTGCCTTGGTCGCTGATAGTCAACAAACTATCGACTGGGCGAAAGTAGGCGACACAGAACAGATAGAGCAGACAAAATGGCGATCGTTGATCAAGGCGGCAAAGCCCAACACGAAGAAAATCCTGTCCTATCTCGGGATCAAGCCATCTTCAACTCCTAGCTCATCAAAGCCGGAGGTCTAGTTGAATGCCCCTTCTTTTTATTTTTCCTGTTTCTTTAGCTATTGTCGCCATATTAGTTTTGGCGACAATTACCTTAGTAGTCCTTTTGAAGAACTCCTTCTGTAATATCCATGTAAATTTTTTGAAGATCAATGGAATTCTGTCTTGTGCAATCCTTTGATATTGGAATTTTCTTTTCCAGTTGATATTTGATAACTACTCTGCCAATCCTCATTCTGCCGATACTTCTCCTGCTTCCTCCTTCTCGAAGAAAACACTAGTCAATGATAACTTCATCGAAGGTTCTTCAAGACAACATTTGTCGCAAGATTTGCAAGAATTGCGCCAACAACTCCAATCCATGAAGAAACAAACTCTTGCGATGATGGAACAATCTCGACAAGCATCCGAGAGAGAGAATATTGCTCTTCAACAGGCAAAAGAAGCCATTGCTGCAAAGGATGCTGCTGTTGCTGAGGCTACCGAAGCTTCCTCTCGAGAAAATTATATGCTTCAGCTAATGACTGACAAGGACATGACAAGTATGTTTCCTGTTCATAACCATGCTGGATGTTATTTTTGCTATTTTTCCTTCCTTGTCAATTTATTTGCTGTACCAGGCTCATTTTTGGATACTGCTGCCGAAGATCAACGTGTTGAAGCTCGAGCCAATGTTCTGCTCAGACTGGCTGCACAACATGGTTCTAACTTTTGGGTTACTCCTGAGCGTACCCGTCAAATTGTCAGATTCCAAGATCGCGCGGCTCAGGTCCGTGACTTCCTTGACTTCTGTACGAAGACTTTATTTTTAGTTTATGGAACCATGTTCCCTCGCAACAAGATGTCAGAAACTCTTCCTGCATTAATGGAAAAATTTCGAGATGCTCCTCGAATCCATGGCTTTGTGCGGGCTCAACTCTCTGCTGGCGCAAGATTTGCTATGATGATGATAAAGATTTGCTATCCAAAATTGCCCATGAATCAAATTGTTCCCACGTGCCTGGCTAAAATGTCGAAGAAAAAGAGAAACATGGGCAAGATTGACGATCTGGTGACTCCTGTAGCCGAAGATATGATGGATGAACTTCTTCGGATGGACGCTGAGTTCTTTGTGAAGGGTAGCTATGCCAAGCATAGTACTCGTCCTTCCAATGAACGAATAACCATAGACCATGTGCTAGGTATCCATTGAGGGTTTTTTCCTTTTTCTTGCTGTAGTTTCACCATTGATACGTCTTTGTAAACATGGTCTATATTGTAAAGCTGTCAACTCTGTAAGTATGTATTGTTTCTATTTTTGATCGTCGAGCCCCCGAGCATTTGGCTGGAGCTTATACTATTTTGTTATCCCGAAGATTTTTCTCTTATTGCGAGAAGGTATATATATTTCGCTATCAATGGGCACGAGCCCCCGAGTGTCTTGGTGGTGACGTTCTATATTTTTGTTGCGAGGTTTTCAGACCAAAACAATAACATTTTGACGAGTACACTATATTTATAGTTGTTAGCTTCCGATGTTCTATTTGGCGAGGTATTCTTGTACCAAGGCGAAATATTTCGGTATGTCTAGTTTATCTATATTGTATATATTTTGTAACTTGAAGGCATTGAGCCCCCGAGCGTGTCGAAGAATAAGAAGTATATCTCCACTATCTTTATTATATTGCAGCACCGCGAGCCTGCCTCATTAAAAACCTTTCCGGCCCCACTCGGTGCCCCGAAAAGGAAAAGAGTGCGTCTGAAAACTCGCGGGCGTTTCAGTACATTGTATTTTTACAGAGGAGGACTATATTTCGACTCTAAGCGTAGAACCGCCTGAGCTGTGCCACGTTCCAGGGGTTTTTCTCGAGAACCCCTGTCTTCTTGTCTTTTATCCTGTACGCTCCTCCTTCGATTACTTCCGTAATGACGTAAGGGCCAAGCCATGGCGACTCGAGTTTTTCAGTACGCTCTTGATTGAGTCGCAAAACGAAGTCTCCAACTTGAAAGGATCTTGGTCGCAAACGTCGACTGTGGTAGTTTTTCAGGTCCTGCTGATATTTAGTTACCCTTGACAATACTTCGTCTCGAGCTTCGTCGAGTGCGTCGACGTCGTCTTCTAATGCTTTCCTGGAAACTTCTTCGTTGTACTCTGTGACTCTGGGGGAGTCGTGCTCTATTTCTATCGGCGATGCGCCTCGCTCCGTGGACTAGGAAGAACGGGGTCTCCTGTGTTGCTGTATTTGGTGTTGTTCGGATGCTCCATAATACACTTGGTAACTCTTCTGGCCAGGTATGTCGAGCTTTTTCCAGTAGTCCTAACAAGCGTTTCTTGATGCCATTGCAGATGATACCATTGGCTTTCTCGACTTGACCATTGGTTTAAGGATGTGCAACTGACGCGAAGTGTAATTTGATGCCTACCTCTGCACAGTACGCCTTGAACTCCTTTGACGTAAAGTTGCTGCCATTGTCTGTGACGATGCTGTGAGGTACTCCAAATCGAAAAACGATGCCCTTCACGAACTTTATTGCTGATGCTGCATCTGGTGAATTTATCGGCTTTGCTTCTATCCACTTGGTGAATTTGTCAACAGCAACCAACATGTACTCGTATCCTCCTGGCGAAGCTTTGTGTAATTTTCCCACCATATCGAGACCCCATTGAGCAAAAGGCCAAGATAAGGGTATTGGCATTAATTCTGCTGCCGGAGAGTGAGGTTTTGCGGCAAATCTCTGACATGCGTCACAAGTTCACACTATTTCCTTCGCGTCCTCAATCGCTGTCAACCAGTAGAATCCTGCTCGAAAAACCTTGGATGCAATAGCTCGACTGCTTGCGTGATGACCACATACTCCTTCGTGTACGTCCTTCAGAATTATCTTTCCTTCTTCGGGTGTAACGCACCTTTGTAACACACCCGAGATACTTCGCTTGTACAACTCCCCTTTGACCACCGTGAAAGCTTTGGATCGCCTAATAACTCGCCTTGCTTCAACTGGATCGTCGGGTATTGTTTTTCTTAGGATGTATGATATGTATGCCTGCATCCATGGGATTTGCACCATCAATACTAGATCCCGTTCCTCTTCTTCTTCCAATGCTTCTTTCGCAGCACCCGAGGGTTTCTCGCTCTTCTCCTTCTTTGTTAATTTCTTAGGCTTCGTGGATCTTTCTGTTATCTCTTCCCAGAACACACCTGGGGGAATTGCGAGGCACTGCGACCCGATGTTTGCAAGAACATCGGCTTCATCATTGCTCAACCTGCTGATATGGTTTACCTCGCATCCGTCAAATAGTTTCTCCAGCTCATTATACATCTCTTTGTACGCCACCATGCTATCATTGACCGCATCACATTGGTTCATGACTTGCTGAGCTACCAATTGTGAATCGCCAAATATTTTTAGTTGAGTTGCGCCGCAGGCTTTCGTCATCTTCATCCCATGTATAAGGGCTTCATATTCTGCCTCATTATTAGATGCGTTTGGGAACGTCATCCGCATGACGTATTTCAATTTGTCGCCTTCAGGTGATATGAGTATTACCCCTGCTCCAGCTCCTTCTAACCTTTTGGACCCGTCGAAGTTCATAGTCCAGGTTCTCGATAAATCCGGAGGTCCTGTGTTTTGTAACTCCATCCACTCTGCGATGAAGTCTGGTAGAATTTGTGACTTTATTGCCTTTCTTTTTTCAGACGTGATGTCCCGAGGAGAAAGTTCTATTCCCCAAAGGGAGACACGGCCTGTAGCTTCTGGATTATTGAGTATGTTGGATAAAGGCACCTCATTGACCACTATTATCGGATGCGCCGAAAAATAGTGGCGCAATTTTCTTGCGGTTGTGAATACTCCATATGCTAGCTTTTGGTACTGCGGGTACCTCTGTTTTGAAGGCGATAATACTTCGCTGATGAAATATACTGGCCTCTGCACTCCATGGAGTTTTCCTTCTTCTTCTCTTTCGACAACTAGCGCCGTGCTGACCACCTGAGGTGTAGCCGCAATATATAACAGGAGCGGTTCTTTCTCTTTTGGCGCCACTAGAATTGGTGGTGTCGAAATTTTCCGTTTGAGGTCCTCGAAGGCCCTATCTGCATCTTCGTTCCACTGGAACTTCTCTCCTTGTTTGATTAAGGCGTAGAATGGTAGCGCCTTTTCTCCCAGCCCGGCGACGAATCTGCTTAAAGCTGCGACTCGCCCGCTTGATTAGCTTTGTATTTCCTTCAACTTTGTTGGCTTCCTCATTGTTACGATAGCTTGGATTTTTTCGGGATTTGCTTCAATCCCTCTCGCTGAAACTAGGAACCCGAGAAGTTCTCCTGTGGACGCCTTAGAAAGAACATTTCGTCGGATTCAACTTAAGACAAAATTTGTCGAGGTTGTCGAAAGTTTCCTTCAAGTCCTCGATTAATGTTGCCCCCTTTTTTGATGTGATGACGACGTCGTCGATGTACACTTGTACATTTTTCCCAATCTGTGTTGCTAGGCACTTCTGCATCATCCGTTGATATGTTGCTCCCGCGTTTTTCAACCCGAAGGGCATTGTTTTGTAACAAAATACGCCATACGGTGTGATGAACGCTGTTTTGGCTTCGTCGTCTTCTTTTAATCTGATCTGGTTGTAACCAGAATATGCGTCCAAGAAGGAAAGACGTTCACATCCTGACGTGGAGTCGATAATCTGATCGATCCTTGGGAGGGGAAAGTGATCCTTTGGACAATGTTTATTGAGGCACGTAAAGTCGACACACATGCGAAGGACTTTCGTGTTCTTCTTCGGCACCATCACTGGGTTAGCTACCCAAGTGGCCTCAGTAGATATCTCTTTGATGAAACCAGCTTCTCTAAGTCGATCAATTTCTGACAGCATGGCTTTGCGGTTTGGTTCCGAAAAACGCCGCAAAGGTTGCTTGATTGGTCTCGCAATAGGATCCAAGTTTAGGTGGTGCTCGGCAAGTTCCCTGGGTACTCCTGGCATGTCAGCTGGACACCATGCGAAGATTTTCCAGTGCTCACGGAGGAACTCGACGAGCGCGCTTTCCTATGCGAGGTCCATGTTTGTCGCAATGGATGTCGTTTTCTTCGGATCGGTTGGGTGGATCTGTACTTCCTTAGAATCTTTAGCGGTGTTGAAAGTTGATTCTTTGTTGGGCCTCCCTACGTCTGGCAGCACATCATAATCAGTCATGAGCCTTGACGCTGCGTACTCTGCCTGCATCCCGAAGGTTTCTGATAGTCGATGAAAATCTTTATCGCATTTATCGGCCAGCGCGAAGCTTCCTTTGACTGTGATTGGTCCCTTAGGTCCAGGTAACCTCCAAAGCAAGTACATGTAATGTGGTACTGCCATAAATCTGGCGTACACTGGTCGCCCCAACAAAGCGTGATACTGCGACGGGAAATCCACAACTTCGAATTCCAACCTTTCTATCCTGTAGTTTTCTCGGGTCCCAAACTGAACGTCGAGATTGATCCTCCCCGGTGGGTAACTTGGCTTCTCGGGTGTGATGCCGTGGAAACGTGTGTCGGTTGGTTTCAAATTTGCGAGGGAAATATTCATCTTCCTTAGCGTATCTGCGTACATAAGGTTTAAACTGCTGCCGCCATCTATGAATACTCGAGATACATCGAATCCCGCAATTACTGCTGGTAAGATCGATCTTGATCGCCCCTGGTCGAGGAACTTGCTGTGGATGATCAGCTATTGTGAAGCCAATATCTTGCCCTGACCAGTTAAGGTACTCGACTGTTGGTGGTGGCATCTTCTCTGCCATAAACAGCTGTCGCGAGATTACTTTCTGAGCTCTATTGGATGGCCTGCCTTTCTGAATCATCGAGACCGCTCCGTTAGAGTTAGGATCGACATAGGGCGGTGGAGCAGGTGCTGCCGCTATTCGAGCTGATGTCGATTTTCATCACGTAACCGCGGGAGGAGGTGGCAAGTGAATCTCACTCCTAGGTCCTTGAGGATTTCTGTCTTTGCTGAGCATTTGCATGTCCTGCCCATCTTAACATTGCCTGGAAATTTCGGCAATCCTTTTGCAAGTGTCCTGACTGTCTTTTTCCATTGCTATCGAGAAAGAAATGCATCTGACACGGCCCGTTCATCATCTCTTCGGGGGACACAAAAGGTCTTTGAAACCTTGACCCGCTATTTTGCCTGTTATCTCTATTGTCGCCTTGCTGTGCGTTGCTTCTCTGGTAGTCATCTCTACTATTTCCTCCATTATTTCCCCGAAAACCAGCCGATATTTGGCCAGGTGCATCGTAACTTGAAAATTGACGGGGAAATCGGCGTCTATTTTGGAAATTTTGACTGCGATCTTCCTCTGGGGACCTATGTCGTTTGTTATGTACCGCATCTTCACCATCTGCCCATCTGTTTGCTATTTCCATTAATGCTGATACTGTTCTTGGGTTTGTCCTCCCCAAGTCCTCCACGAAATCTCCTCGTCGAACTCCTGCAACAAATGCATCTATCGCTCTTTCGTCAGATATATTTTCTGCCGAGTTTTTGATGATGTTCCACCTTTGGATGTACTTCCTCATTGATTCATCATGCTTTTGTCGACATGACCTCAATTCCTCTAGTGTCACAGGTTTCTTGCAGGTTGACCGGAAATTCTTGATAAACACGTCCTCAAAACTTTCCCAGCTGTCGATGGAACCTGGGGGAAGCTTTTTTATCCATGATCTGGCGGCTCCGCTCAGATGTATCTGGATGCTCTGCATGGCTGTCGCTCTGGTCCCGCCTATCAATTTTACTATCTCGAGGTAATCGACTAGCCAATCCTCGGGGTCTTGCAGGCCATCGAATTTCTTGAAACTATCGGGTAGCTTGAATCCTGATGGAACTCGAGTTTTTCGGACCCGTCGTGTGAAACATGGAAGTCCACACATGTCTTCTTCAGCAAGTTCTGGTGAATGCCGACGTTCCCTTCTTTCTTGTCGCGCTCTATCAACTCTGGCCTGAGTTGTTGTGTCTCTGGCTCCACTCGCTCTTGGTGGGTCTTGCACTGCTGCGGTAGGTCTCGGACTATTTTGCCTTGCAGTTCCTTCGGGAGGTGTAGTTGTGAACGCTGCTCCCATGGCTCCACATCCTGCCATAGCCATGTTGTACAACGCTTCTCTTGGATCTCCGGGAGGTGGCCTGGATGCTAAGATGAAAGCTTGTGTCGCCATGTACCCTGCTTCCGGTGTTTTTGGGATAATATTCCCCCTCGTGTCGATTGACATAAAGGACATGTCGAGGTTTTGGATTAGAGTCTCTCTTTCAGCTTCCGGTATATTTTGCAGCCGAGATCTTGCTCTCCTCCGAGCTTCTCTGTGACTATCTCCCGAAGTTTCCGAGTGTCGACTTAATTCCGCTCGTCGCCTGCTTGATGCGGAAGCTGCCTCCCTTCTTCTGTTCAAAGCAGCTATCTGTTTTTCCAATTCTCTTCCAGCTCGGGCGAGTCTATATTGATAAGCTTGCAGTTCTTCGACCGTAGCAGTTGTCTCCATTGGTTCAGAGCCATCCAAAACTTTTGCAGCTCTATCCCAGGCTGCTTGTGGAAGTTGAACTCTGATACGTGGTGTGGGCCCGACATATTTAGTGCCCAAACCTCTCCTTAGATCTGAGGGATCGACATAGGGGTTTCCCAAATCGTCGAAAGCCTCTGATGTTTCCTCTTGATCGCGACTTGCTTCTCCAATGGCATAAACTTGGTGATATTTTGGAGTTTTCACTTTGCTTGGTTTGGTGACACCATCATAGAGATTGGTGAAGACCTTCCCAATAGAGATGGATTTGTCGATGAAGTCGAAGCTGTCGGTGTCACTTGAATCATCGCTTATATAGGAGTCCGCAGATCACTCGAAGGACATGTCGCTGAATATCTTGGCGAGTGTTTCGCTTGCCCTGCTGCCGATGAAGCGTGGCGACGAAATCTCCTTGTCGTTTGATTCGATGGATGATACTGAGTTTGAGAAATCAGGACCAACCGCCGATAATCCCGACGAGATCGGAACTTCGAGACGATACGCTCCTTCTTTCTCGACGCGGAAGTGGAACTTTCCAAACGTCATCTTCATGGGCTCCTCCAGATACGCATATGCATCCAAACGGGAGGGCGGGTGAGGAATAAAATCAACGAGACCAGTTTCGATCTGTTTACCTCTCTCCATGATGTTGGTTGCTACTGATGAAGTCGACGATCTTGAACGTGCCATCGAGATCAGCTCCTTGTCGCCTCTAGATCCCACAGACGGCGCCAATTGACAAGGTATTAACTTGTCAATGCCTACGGATTGTAGACTAGGGTTTAGTTGGATGTAGAGGGCAAGTAGATCTCGAAGGTTTCAGCCGAAAAGTACTCGACGAATATAAAACTAAGGTTGTGTTGACAGTAGATTCGATGCTTTCTTTGTCCCTCGACTCCCCCTTATATAGGAGGCGGAGCCGAGGGATTCGTATTGTACAAGTTACAGAGTCCGAAAAGGTTTCTAACTCCTCCCGCAAGGTTACAAATAATGCTTCCTATTACAACTCTAGCTTTTCTTAACAATATCTTGAGCTTCCGAATCTTCTTATTCTTCGAGTAGTGGGCCTTCAGTAAACCCCGGGTACTATCTTCGGCAGGCCCATTGGGGATGCCTATGTCAGGTACCATCACGACTTAGAGACCAGAGGCGACAGCGGCGCCGACGTCGCCAAACTGGTACGACTCTTTCTTCCATAATCCGTAGCGCCTACATTGTGTTCGATGAAATGACTCTGCTTCCTTTGGTTAGTTTGATAGGGCTATGGATTTGTACGCGAAGAACTCGGAAGGTCACAAGTCTTTCGTGCTCATGCATTGCTATGGCAAGCTCAAAATGAATGAGAAATGGCGGCTGACGCGCTTGTCGCTGTCCAAGGGGAAGGACGCCATTGATCTGGACGCGCCGCTGGCAACTTCGACAGGCGTCCATCGGCAACAAGGCTGCCAAGGCCGCCTTGGCCGACGCTGCGTCGTCTGAGAAGACGCAGACGTCGATCACGAAATGCCTCGCCGACGTCTCCTCGACCTTTATCTCCCGCGACAAGAAGGCCGACCAAAGGTGGGCCGAGCTGTTCAAGAGGCAAGAGGAGAAGCTGGAGCTCAAGAAACGCAGGGACGACATGTCCCTGCTGAGAACGTCGACAGAGGGAATGTCTCCCCGGACGCGAGCGGCGCACAACTTCTTCAAAGGCCAGATCCTCGACGACATCGAAGCCAAAATGGCGGCGGCGGACGCGGCGGCCCTGGCCGCGGCATCGGCGGCAGCGGCAACAAGAAGAAGAGCGACGCGTCTTCTCGCTACACTGCGTCGGCCTCTGCGTCGGCGACGGAAGCGAACGCACCATGCACAAGCAGGCGGATCGCGACGAGGTCACCGTGCTCGACGGGCAGCGTCGACTCAGGATACGACGCCGTCGCCCAACCCCTTCCCCTTCTTCTAATTTGCATGCACCACCGGTCTGTAATATGATCGCGCGCCCAGTACTTTGATCGATCGCCGCTACTCTGATCGCGACGAATCGGCGGGAACGATCTCTTTTGAATGCATCTACTTGAATTTCTGATTGGGGGCGGTGTTTGGGGGACGCGACTGGGGAGCGACGTCCCCCAAACGCGACACGAACAAAACACGTCCCCTAAACGCTCGATCCGGCGCGGTTTGGGGACGCGACTGGAGATGCTCTTACAAATCAGTAGTACTATGCATCACAAGATCGATCCCCTCCTCTCACGTCTCCATCACCTACAGATACCACACAGCATACGTGCTCGGCGCCTGTTGGGTCGGGTCTGTCTGGCTGCCTCGGCATCCCTGCAAGCCGGAGGGAGAAGAAGACAGGAGAGCGATGGCGCGAGAGATTCCGGGACAAACAGAGGTGGCGACGCGACGTGCGCCCTGCAGCGACAGTCTGCAACAGAGAGAGCAAGCTCGCGATCGATCGAGCGCCGGTCTCGTCGGAGTCACAGTTGACAGCAACAGGATTGGACCGATCGAGCGAACTCACCCTGTGGAGATCGATCACTGTGCGCTTATATATATCGCGACATCTAGCGTACGTTTTGCTCGGTATGGATCGTCCGCTCCCCGTGCGTACGTGGCGCCGTGTGGTCCGCGTCGATCGACAGGACGCGTCCGTCCTGTACCGGAGCAACATCCACTCCGTCAGCCGTACGCCACCCGCCACCAAGACGCGAGGCGTCACGCCGTGGCGGCATCCCGGCAGCACGGTGAATTCGCCGCCGGTTCGTCGTCGATGAGCCACGCAGGGTCCTGATGGAACGCTATACATGCAGCATAGCCATGGTACTGGGGTGGACCTGAGTTTGGCGTGGACCTGGAAGGCATCTCTGATCGCGATCGCGATGGCGCCAAGCTCCCGGCATGGGGCGGGGGCGAGCTAGGTTGCGATGACACATATGCGCAGCGCCTCGCATCCGCTGATGACATCCGGGCGCGCGCGCAGGCGAAGCAGGCTGGTCCCCCGCGCCCGCGGCTGCAGCTCCGTATCGGGTGGCCAGCAGCCACTGTGATTCTGCTGAAACCAAGAGTCTAGGGGCACTGTGGCGGGCCCACTAGCCTCTGCCCGGCTCCACGTCGCACGGACGCGCCCTGTCGCCGCTGCCTGCGACCCCATGTACACCTGCATCCGTAGAAAAGAGCCTCCTATTCATGACGGATGTGGCCAATAAACCTTTCATTACCGCGGGTACTCCTTTCCAACCTGTCAGGGAATCATCCTGCAGTAAACCAAAATGAAATGAAAGCACTGAACCCTCTCTGTAACGACGACGTGCTGGCATTAGCGAGGGGCCAAGCAAAGCGGCACCTGCCCAAATGGTCTCGACCCCGGTCGGACCCGGACGGAAGGCTAGGAAAGCGATCCGCGGCGCCCGCTCGGGTCATCTCCATCAGACCATCACAACCTCCTTTTCCCCACGTCAATGGAGCATCGATCCACGACTACACTTCCTGTGCAATGCTGCTTCTGCCGTGCACGAACAGACGTGTTCCACAGGCGACCACCACCCCGTCCCGTGCCCAAAGAGGAGGAGGCCGCCACCTCTAGCACAAAAGTGGCAAAGTGAACAAGCCGACGATGTCGATGCCACCGATCGGATGATCGTTTTAGTGGCGATGTTGTGGGAAGTCGGCGTGAAGGTTTTCGCTGCGATAAACAACCTGCCACCGATCGGGGTGTTCGTGTTAGCGGCAATGTTGTGGGAAGCCGGCGCGAAGGTTTCCACCACGATAAACATCTTGCCGCCAAAGTGGACTACCCGTCCAACGGGCACGATATCGCATATCCCTCCAAGTGTTTCCACCCAATCTAGACTCCATATGGAGCTGGACCCATGGTGGACGTGAATTGTCGTTGCCTTTATAAAGATTGGTAGCGGAGCTAGAAGACGGGATGCGGCGGTTTACCTAGCTAGGTTCTCGTTCCCTCAATGGAGGACAGGGGCGGAGCCAGAAAAATAACTTGGAGGGAGCCAATTAAATATTAGCTTAGTTGGAGGAGGCCATGTAGCCAATTTCTATTAAATTTAGGGACTATTTTGCATATAATATAGAAGATCTTTCAAAGAAAAGAAAGCATAGGGGTCCATGGCCCTAGCTACTCCCCCGTTAACACTAGTAGGAAAACCCTTATAGGCGGAGCTTAGTTCTGTGGCGCACCACTAAAAATGCGCCACAGAATATTATTTTGTGGCGCACCATTCTGGGTGCGCCACAGAAATAGCTTAATTTTGTGGCGCACGCTTCAGCAGTGCGCCACAGAAACTATGTGGGGCCCACATCCTGCCACCACCAATTATTACTGAAGGTATTTCTGTGGCGCACATGGCGTGCTGCGCCACAGAAATAACTCTTTCTATGGCGCACGTGCTTCGGTGCGCCACAGAAGTAGTTGATTCTGTGGCGCACCTGCTCGGGTGCGCCACAGAATTAAGGTAACTTATATCATCTCGATCGCCCGTGCCCTACCCCTCCTGTTCACTTCTCCCCTCTCCCGAGCCCCTCCCCTCTCCCCTCTCCTCTCTCCTCCGTCGCCGCGATTCTGTTCGCCTGGATCCGCCGCGCGCCGCCATGGTCGTCGCCATCGCCGTCGCCGCCGCCTTCCTCCGCGAGGGGCGCATGCCGCCACGGTCCTCCCATCCCCGCCACCTGCAGCACAAGCTGCCCCTACGGCGAGGAGGGGGCCGCCGCGAGGAGGGGCCGCCGTCGCGGCAAGGTGGAGGAGCCGCCGCCTCCTCCTCCTCCCCCACCCCTGCCGTCATCTTCAACCTCGTCCTCCACCCCTGTCATCGGTGATCTCTCTCCCCTCCCCTCCTCTCCCTCTTAATTCCTCCTCCGCTGCCCCTATGGCTTGTGTTTGCAAGCTCTGGTGATCATTTGATCACCAATTGGTTGATAATTACTTACTGCTTTCTCTATCTATGCATGTTGTTTGATATACTGTGTTGTTGCTTGATTTGTATAGCTTCTCACCATGTACTAGTGGTTGCTTATGCTTTGAAAAGCATATGAATGGATGCATGATGCTTGCCAAGCATCCCTGTTGCCTAGCAGTTGACTAATTCATTTATCTGTGAAACTTTATCTTGTTAATGTAGATAATTGAGATGAACTACTTTGCAGTAATGATTCTATTACTGTATTTACGTAAGCTAGATGGATGCCAACTATTGTTGGGGACCCTAGCTTCATTTTGAATCCTGTTGGGTAATGATAAGTGTGTAGGCTTGGTGGTTTGGATGGTTTGGTGGTTGAATTGGCCTTTGCAGTCATGAACTGCTGGCTTAGGTAGCTCCCACTACTATTGGCTTGTTGGGAAAATGATACATGCTTGCTGGGTGATCATATTTGATTGACATTAGCTTTTGATGTAGAAAATACTCGCAGATATATATAATCCGCATTTATCTGATGGTTTTAAAAGGGCTAGTGTAGTCTATGTATTCTTGGTAAATCATCTGGGATGGTTTCCTTCCTAGTTCCATTTGAAAGATGCTACTATTCAATTGGTTGGCATAACCATGGTGACTTGAGTTGGTCAAATTCCTGGTCCTTGCCATTTGTACCAGGCTTCACTTGGTCTATGATTAAATGATGACCAAACATTGTTATTCCACCCTATGTGCTTGTGTTTGACATGGCTGTTGCTATGTCTCTGTACATATTTACTTGATGGATTCTTGTGAGCTTATGGTATGCTACTATGCTACTGGTGGGCTTGTATACATACATATTTATAGTTGCTCTTGGTTGGCCTAAGAATGCTCCCTGGCCAGATGCTTGATGTCTTGGCTCAGCCAATGATGCAAAGGCTGAGGCAAAAACTTGGATAAGAACAGATACTAAAATGTGTGATTTAAATGGAATTCTTATGATGGTATACTAAAATAGAGATATCCACAGTAGGGGATCATGTAAATGAATGCCACTGTGGTATCCTTTGAAGAAAATGGGAAGTTTCTGATGGTTTAAAAGACTAGGTGATGCTAGGTTATTAAGTTGGCTGTCAAGGTTGGTTTTATCTGGTTAACTTGGATAGGCTATGTGTTCTTGCTTACTTATGCATATCCATCTCTACTGGATTGACTAGCTCAGGCTTGGCCTCTCTCTTGCCAGCATCTACCAAGTGATGAATAATCCCTTATGGTACCCCAGCTTTGTTTTGAACTCAACTGAGTAATGATAAATTTCTATTTCTTGTTGGCTTTGATGAAAATAGAGATATCCACAGTAGTGGATCATGTAAATGAATGCCACTGTGGTATCCTTTGAAGAAAAAGGACTGTTTCTGATGGTTTTAAAAGGCTAGGTGGTGCTAGGTGATTCAGTTGGCTACCAAGACTTGTCTCATCTGGTTAGCTGGGATATGCTATGTGTTGTTGCTTGTTTAGGCATATCTATCACTTACTGGATTTGCTGGTTTGTTGGTGTTTTTGTACTTGCCGATGATTAGATGGTTGGTCGATCACTCGTACACTCGGGGGTGGAGCAAGTGAGGCTTGGTGTGATGGCACAAATATCAACTTGTGCATACTACCTGGCCTCACTTACTCCATCCCTGGATGTTAATATTTGTTTCGACCAACAAAGTATGAGGCATATGATATCTAGTTGAGATACCACTTGGCTCTTTCTTCCATTTTAGTGCCGATGATTAGAATGTTTGGTCACCTATACGCCGCAATATACTTTGTAGACGAGCCCCCCTTTCCCTAGCCGCCGTTCCGTGAACGAGTCCTTGACGAGACAACAACGCCGACATGCCTCTCCGGCGCAGCACCACTTTCTTCTCTCGCCGTCCAGTACGTGAACGGTCTTTGCATCAAGGACTCGTTCACTGGACAGCGAGGGACTGCCGTGGTTCTGCGCCGGAGATGCAGATCGGCGTTGTTGTGTCGTCAAGCACCCGTTGACGGAACGCCGACCGGGGAAAGGGGGCCCTTCTGCAAAGTATACGGCGGTGTATACTGCAACTATGGTTTCTGACCATAGTATTTGTGTTGACCAACAATGTATGAGGCACTTATTCTATTTTTTCATTCCATTTGCTTTGAGATTTTCAAAATGCCGATGATTAAAATGTTTGGTCACCGTACACTCGGGGGTGGCGTAAGTGAGCCTGGTAAGATAGCACAAATATCAATCTCTTGTGCATCCTACCTGGCCTCACTTACACAATCCCTGAATGTTAATATTTGTGTTGACCAACAATGTATGAGGCACTTATTCCATTTTGTCATTCCATTTGCTTTGAGATTTTCAAAATGCCGATGATTAAAATGTTTGGTCACCGTACACTTGGGGGTGGCGTAAGTGAGCCTGGTAAGATAGCACAAATATCAATCTGTTGTGCATCGGACTTGGTCTCACTTACGCCATCCCTGAATGTTAATATTTGTGTTGACCAACAATGTATGAGGCACTTATTCCATTTTGTCATTCCATTTGCTTTGAGATTTTCAAAATGCCGATGATTAAAATGTTTGGTCACCGTACACTCGGGGGCGGCGTAACTGAGCCTGGTAAGATAGCACAAATATCAATCTCTTGTGCATCGGACTTGGTCTCACTTACACCGTCCCTGAATGTTAATATTTGTGTTGACCAACAATGTATGAGGCATTTATTCCATTTCTCTTGTGCATCGGACTTGTTGGTCTCACTTTTTTCCATTTTCATCATACTAGGAACTGGATGAAGGACCCCGATGCAAGCGAGCCTGGTGGGTAGAGATGAGGGAGCAAAGGAGGAACCGGATGAAGACTACTTTGTAGGATGAAGACTACTTTGTATCTCGAAATTGTGAATTTTGTATGAATTAAGAGTTGTATGCAAAACATTTGACACTTTCCACTATATATGTATCTCGATCGGGATCTAAGTAATGTGATGATGATGTCTATGTTATATCTGTGCAATGTACATGATATTTATATTATATCTGAATGTTGCTGTATATAACCTGTATATCTGTATATTGCTGTCTATAAACTGCATGTGTACAGCAGGCAGCACAAAATCGTGTATAATACAAGCAAATTCTGTGGCGCACTGCAAACCAATTCTGTGGCGCACCTAAGAGCACGTGCGCCACAGAAACGTTAACTCTGTGGCGCATGGGCTGGTGCGCCACAGAAAACTTATTTTTGTGGCGAAGTTTCTGTGGCGCACCTCCCATGCGCCATAGAATCCATTTTTGGTGCGCCACTGATGAGGCTTTTCCTACTAGTGTAGGTCCGTCCCGGATGGAGGATCGCTGCGGCACACTAGAATTCACTATAATGGCACCAAGTACAAGTTTCAATGCGATGTTGAGTTCCAGTCTTGCCCTAAGGGCTTTTGTTAGGCCGGCTTATAAAGGTGCCAGGTCCTAGTATTAGATGGAGGTAAAGACCTAACTGGCTACGGAGTCCTAGTCTATGTCGGCTGGTATGAAGTGTCTTGCACTACAAGTATTTCTTCTTTCTGAACCTTCTAGTTCTGTTTTGCTTCGTCGGCTTGGGCATGCATCTTCTATCAACTAGGTTGACTTCCTACCTTGATAATTCTACCACCCAAATGGGCCACCCAGGCTTGCTAGGTTAAGCCCCTGCCGTGGCATACCCTATTCGGCATAACCCCGACATCCTTCACCTCTAGATATGGAGGCGCCTTGAGCTTATTGACATGGAAAGGAGGGACCAAGGAAGCACCGCAAGCAAAGCCACCATTGCCAACAGCCGCGGGCGATGTTCGCAAGCCTCGACCACTGATCTCCACTGGAATGACGCCAAACTAGAACCTAGCCCATACAACACACGGGAACCTAACCCTAGGCAGCCTACTTGTACTCTACACACACCGTCCTCCTCTCCCCTCCAACCGTGTTTGCCACCGGAGAAGGTGGAGAGGAGCTAGGAGACTTTGAGAGACTCTCAAGGACACGAGAAGAGAATGAATAGAAGGGGGAATGAGAGCCTCGTCCTACTAGTATCATGTGTAGTTTTTTCCTTTTACTATTTAGTTGAGAGCCATCTTAAAACATCGATGCCATGCATCTAGCTCGGATCTCTTAAAAAATTTATAGCCTAATACACTAGTATTTACATGATATGTACCATGTAAATTGGGCAAACAACATTGTAATTATGGTTTTGATATCATGTAAACTTGATTTTCTTGTCTTTTTGTATACCATTTTTCTACCTAGCAAATCACACTATTATTTACTCCAAAAGTGGGACATTTGAATTTAGGCAAACAATACAATCTTTTTAACTTTGATGTCCGTTAGATTAGATTTTTCTTATATTCTTTGTATAAGTTCTCTATCTATCTCGTTGCAGTCCATAGTATTTACACTAGTAGAAAATCTCTCATCAGTACCGGTTCCAGAGGGGCATTAGTACCGGTTGAGCAACCGGTATTAATTATCCGGCACTAAAGCCCCCCCCCCCTTTCGTACCGGTTGCTTACGAACCGGTATAAAAGGCCCTCCACGTAGGCCACCAGGAGAGCTCAGGGCCAAGGAGCTTTGGTACCGGTTGGTAAAACGAACCGGTACCAAAGGTTCCCACCCGCGGCAGGGAATTTGCCCAAATCTCTGCCGCGGCAGAGAATTGGTTTTTTAGGGTTTTTGGAGGGGTTTAGGGATATCGGTTTGTTTCATATCGCGTCGATGCACCAGAACGTTTGGGTTTAGGTAGTACATGAAGATCAAGATGATGCATAGCAAGTTGGTGCATATAATATAACACACATGTTATTGCATAAGATCGCAAATTAAGTAGCACTATGCATGAAGATCGATCTTCATGCATAGTGGTACTCTCCGAGGCGTACTCTATATATGTCTATTACATGTAGCATAGTGGTACTCTTCGAGTCAACTATATATGTAACATGTACATCTTCATTCATAGTGGTACTCTGCGAGTGGTGGTATGACGTCCCGAAGGAAAAATCCCGCCAATTCCTCGCCTATTGCTATGAAGCGGTCATCGATTGAGAGCTTGTTCCGCTTTCTTGCCAACTATAAAAGAATAAGATACAAATGAATACATGAAACAATTATTACTGAAACTCAGCACAACTTATGATAACAAAACAAATTTGTGAAGATTGTTTTTGTACCTCTTTATTTCTTTCATTATTCGTTCTCTCGCTGACAATTCTGCGGATGTACTCGCAAACGATGAATCCACAGAGATCGGTCCCCGGAGGTTGTTGCGGGCATTTCTTTACAAGAATATAATTCAATCAAACAATAGTCAAGTATGATAATTAAAAGGTGTGTGGACCTAGGTAGTACTACTTACTTTCGCACGCCATCGCAGCTTCGGTGTCCATTCACGGGACGTATCTTCCTTGATGAAAGTTTGCCATACGCTGCTCGACAAAAGAAAATGCATAAAAGAGTCATCAATTAGTTCAAAGCAGGAAATTAACGAAACAAACCGATAAGAATTAAAATTACCTTCTGAGCATTAAAAAACAAGACACATATAGTTCCGATTTTTTGCTTAGTGAGTCAAAGACTTCAACTTCTCCAATTTCCAAATTGATGACGAGAAGAATAAAGTGAAACCTACGCACGTTTCAATATGTAGTGTCATATATATAAGTCATTAGTTAAAATTTTGACATACGGTGAGCAAAATATAATGTGTTATAAGACAAGAAGACTCACTCGAAGTTGTAAGGCCAAATTATTAGCTTTTTGTCACGTTGTCGCTTCAAAAACCTTAGCAAAGTCTGCGGTGTATCCTTGTTATAGAGGGGATTCTCTATGGTTTTAACATGCATTGTGTGCGGGTCAATGAACCCAATGTCTGTGATATCGTCCCTTTTGCATTCGAGCATCTTCGATCTGCATAATATAGCGCACAAAAGATTATAATCTGCAGACAATGAACGAGCTGAGCTAAAGACTTCTCAAATTAAATAAATAAATCACTTACGAGACAATAGCAACCGATGATTGATTTGTCGAGGGCCCGGAGATTGTATAACTGAAAGAGTTCGGCGAAGTCAACGTTCACACAGTACTCCTGGAAGTAGTGCTCTTTCCTAACTCGCACCATGATAGTCTCGATCCCTTCCTTTGAGGCCTTAAGGTACCACGAATGCAAGTTACGCATACATGTTGGTACCTTCCTGAGATTCTCGACCAAATCTTTCCCTTGAACAAACTGATATGCTCGTTCAGCGAAGGCGTAATCAGTTGTGTCTTGTCGAGAACTTTGAACGGTCTTCCCGTCAAACACCTTGAGAGGGGCGACCGATTGAACGGGTTGTTGTCCGAGCTGGTAGACACTGTGTATCCCTTTTATCTCCACGATACCCGATTGAACGGGTTTTGTCGCCTCGATCATCTTGTCATACGACCTTTCAATAGAACGCGCATAGTCGGATGGCGGCGATGGTACGGGGTCATATAGATTGTCAACGGTACGCACAACTTTCACCGGATCTAGTGTCTTCTCGAAAGGTATCTCTGCACTTTCGGTGCAAACCATTTCTTCAACTCGGCCTGAACGGCCTCCGCGTTTTCCTCCGGGAGTTTTTCCCAAGCTAACTTCTCGATGGCGGCGAGTTGTTTCTCCTTTCTAGCTTTCTTCCTAGGCGGCGTACCGTTCCACTTAACGGACGCCGTCTTACGTCGCGGAGGATCTCGAGATGGTGGACTCACGCTGGGGTCCCTCTCGAGGTAGGTGGGGACTTGGCTGCTCACCAGGACTGCCACCAGGAGGAGTCGATGGCATTTGCTGCTCATGTGTAGGAGTCGGTGGCCTTTGCAAAAGGACGACGTACTTCTTCGGCCATAGGGGGAAACCGTGCTTGACATCGGCCAGTGTCCTCTCATCTTCACCTCTAGGAATATCAAGCTCCACTGTTTCAAAACCCGGAACAACTTCATCCACCCCGACACGAACACGGCCGGGTGGAATGGGCATATGATGGTGCATTGCTCCATCTTCACTTGGGTACACATAGCCGACCGCCACCTTAACGGACGCGGTCCTGAATAACATATGTAGCTCGCAATCTGTCTTCTCCGTGACATAATCCACGGGGTAGCTTCCTCCACATCCGTCAAGATGCGAGGAACCGACACGCTTCTTCGCCGAGATGGGCGGCATCGGCTTGTGGATCCTGTAGAAACAGCAGCTGATCAGGTGCCCTCTGATTTCTCTCAAGAGCCTCCACCCTAGTTAACAATTCCGTTACAATGTCGGCGTCCTTCTTCTTCTTTCGCGAATGGCTTCTATAAGTGTCAGCGCTGTCCGGCCACGCTTCCTTCATGGTGAGACACAGGCGAGCTCGTACCCGTCCAACATGTTCGGGGTTCCCCAGGCGAGTGTCGGCTCGTCATTCTCTCGATCGGGAATGTACTCTCCCTTTACGACCTTTTCAATTGCATCTACAAGCTTCGGTACAATTGCCTCAATTTTTTCCTTCCATTTTCCCTTCGCAACGATCAGCCCTGTCTTTGGGTCCAACCCTGCCCCATGAGCGAACAACCGAACTTGGACCGTTCGGGCCGGTCCATGTCTGTGGAGTGATTCCATGATCCATCGAGTTTATTCTCAAACGCTGTCCACTTCGGAATGGCACTCTTGTAGCCACGACCCCAAATGATGCGGAAGTTTCTTCTTTGCAGCATTTTCGGTATTTTTCTTCGATCGGGACACAAAAGTAGACGATTTCTTATACTCCTTAAATGCGGCCCGGTGATCTTTTATCTTCACTAGATTATCATCGAATCTTTGGATCTTCATTCTTATATTTGTCCCATAAATTTTTCTTGAAGCTCTGGAATTGTATGGCCATCTTCTTCAATGTCCATTCTTTGACTTTATTCTTCTGGCCTTCCGTCATGTCTTCCGGTAGGCTGAACTTTGTCAGTAGCCTGTCCCAAAGAAAAAATTTCATCGTGTCGTTGACATAACTAGCACCACTCTCCGGGTTCTTCGGCTTATGCCACTCTTGAATGCTGATCGGTACATGGTCCCTAACAATAACTCCGGATTGACTTGTAAATTTGCGGCAAAACTCCTTGGGATGAACTGGTTCACCATTATCCTTGAATGCCGTGAGGGCTAACCTGCCCTCGCCCTTTAGCACCCGCGTCGGGCCTCGTTTTGTTCTAACAGACTTGCTCGATGATCCAGAAGGCTAAAAGAAAAATTATTCGTTAATAAGTGCAATACAAATAAATGAATGCATCTAGGGATGAACACAGACTAATTGATACATAGATATACACCTCGCCGGAGTTTGTGATGGACACTTCATTGTCTTTTCTAACTTGTTCAGACTCAAGTCCCTCGCCAAAATCATTCAGAAAGTCTTGGTACTCGTTGTCATCTCCATCGTCGGGTTCCGGACCACGGGCACTCTCATAGATCAATTTCTGCACCGCTTCTTCCCCCTCCTCATCTCGGACGAAGGTGCCGTCCTCCATACCTCAATGTCACTGCAAAATGAAGAAAGCAATTAATAGTATAATCATGTGAAATACAAACACATATGCCCTCCTTTTGAAATGAATATGCCAAACAAAAACACAAGCATGCCCTTAAGAAATCTTGCAGTTCATTTGCAGAGACAAAATCAACTTTGAAATTCACTGCTCAAATAATGTAGAATGGATGCATTTTGGCAATATATGAACATTATGGATAACAACGACACAACACTGGCCAGCTAATCCCGAAGTCTTTGCGAGTTCACATGTAACTACGGACACACAAATGGCACCCAAGTTCAGAGTTGAGCTACAAATGGCACCCAGGTCTCCGACGAGCGATGCTCGCTCGGGAAGAGCCTCAAGCTGTCCCAGCGCCCGGCACGTGGACGCAGCACTGCTCCACGGCGAGGTACGCCACGACCGCGTACAGCCTGGCCTCCTGGAGCCTCCGCGAGGCGCGCCGCTGCTGGTCGGCCGTGTGGTGGGGGAGGCGGCCGACGCTGGGCATCTCTACATTACTCTAAAAATTCATCTAAAAAGAACATGGACAAGCCGCCAGCGCCCTCCGGCGCGGGTGCACGTACGACACGACGCCATGGACAAGCCGTGCACGCTGCTGGTCCACTTCGACAAGGGCTCCGCCGCCATGGCCAACGAGATCAAGGCGGATCTCGAGGGCAGCGACGTCGCCGCCAAGGTGGAGGCCATGAAGCGCGCCGTCATGCTCCTCCTCAACGGCGAGACCCTGCCCACCCCTGCCAGAACCTCCACAACAACCTGCAGCACCCCAACGAGTACATTCGCGGCGTCACGCTGCTCTTCCTCTGCCGCCTCTCCGAGCCGGAGGTGCTCAAGCCGCTCGTGCCCTCCATCCTCGACAACCTCGACCACCGCCACCACTTCATCTGCCGACACGCGCTCTCCGCGATCTCGTCCATCTACCGCCTCCTGCCTCACCCTGGCGCACGGCCTTCACCACCGCGCGGTCACCACGCCGTGTACGCGCGCCTCGGCATTAGGTCGAACACCTTCCGGGTGTGACCTGGCCGGCGCCGAGGCGGAGGGAGCGCAACAGCTTCTGGACGGCGACGGCAACCTTCTCAGCGACGACGACCTTCTCGGCGATGCAGTGGAGCGCGCAGGCGAGGGGAACGACAAGGGGAGAGGGACGTCGATGACTGTGCCATGGTGGCGTGGAGGACATACCTGCGCCGGCGCGGAGAGAGGAGAGGCCGGCCTGGTGCTGCGTGCGGACAACGGCGACGGCGTGGTGCGGCGTGGCGCTGACGAGGGATGACGGCGACGGCGTGGACGACGGCGACGACGAGCACGCGGTACTCGGCGACGGCGACGGCGTGGTCTGCGCGCGTGTGAAGAATTTGGGGATTTGGGGGAAGTTGCCGCGCGGCTAAGTGAAATGGAGGGGAACACCCTTTAGTACCGGTTGGTACCACCAACCGGTCTGAAGACCTTTTCGTACGGTTGGTGGTACCAACCGGTACTAAAGGGTTTTTGTTTTCTTTTTTCTTTTACTGTTTTCTTTTCTTTTGCTGTTTTTTTTTCTTTTACTGTTTTCTTCTTTCTTTTCTGTTTCTTTTTTCTTTTATTTTGTGTTTCTTTTCTTTTCTTTTCTTTTCATTTTCTATTTCTTTTCATTTTCTATTTCTTTTCTTTTCATTTTCTATTTCTTTTCTTTTCATTTTCGTTTCCCTTTCTTTTGTGTTTCTTTTCTTTTATATTTCTTTTATATTTATTTTGTTTTATGTTTCTTCTTTCTTTTCTTTTCTGTTTTTTTCTTTTCTTTTGTGTTTCTTTCTTTTCTTTTTATTTTCTATTTCTTTTCTTTTCTATTTGTTTTCTATTTCTTTTTCTTTTTTCGTTTGTTTTCTTTTCTATTTGTTTTCTATATCCTTTTTTATATTTCTTTTCTATATATTTTCTAATTCTTTTCTATATATTATCTATTTCTATTCTTTACTCCTGCCACGACGCCGTCATGCGGAAACTTTCCCGCCACGTACGACGGAAAAAAGGCGGGAAACAAAGGGCGGGAATAAAATTTTATTACGAGTGAACTCGAATTAAAAGTACATAGCTTAACTGAAAATTAAAGATACATGGCCAAATTCTACTGTTGGAGTCATTCAGTCATACTCGTGCCTAGCCCTGTAGTAGTCGCCACTGTAGTCGTCGTAGTCGCCGTCATCATCGTCGCTGGCATCGGGGTCGCGGTACTCGAACGTCGGCGGGTGAGCACGCGTGGGCTGGGACTGAGGGTAGCGCATGCGGGGGCCACGGTAGGCCATGACGCCCTGGAGAGTCCGGCCGCGCCACCACAGCCGACGGCCGGCCTCGTTGAAGTTCGGAGGAGGCGGGCCGCCCTCCTCGTGCCTGGCAAGCGCCCTCTCACGCCGATTGATGAAGAAGCTTTCCCAAGTCGGGCTGTAGTCGGGATGCCACTGGGGATTCCTCCGCTGCTCTGGCGTGAGCTCGAAGTAGTAGTGGTTCGTGATGGCCATCTCGCGCGCCACACCTAGAGGGACTAGAGGGACCGGTACGCCTCCGACGCTTAGCAACCAGCCGGTCGGGACGCGGTAGCCCGGCGGGCAGGGGTAGTTCGAGGCGCAAAGCGCCTCCGCCTCCCGGGGGGTTAGAGATGCGATCGAAGCCATGGGAGAGAATGATGAGGTTTGCAGATATGAGTCTAGATGTGATATGTAAATGGTGGCCAAGCCTACATATATATAGTGAAAAAATGGCGGGAAGACAGAGGCGGGAACCGGTGGAAAGCGCGGGAAGAAAATAGGCGGGAAGACAGAGGCAAACCTTTAGTACCGGTTGGTGGGTGCAACCGGTACTAAAGCTGTCGGCAGGATAAGGACGCCCTGCTCGATGAGATAAAGTATGTAGCGCACGACGCCCTGTCGGTGGGATAAGGACGCGTGGGTAACCATTAGAACCGGGTGGTGGGTGCAACACGTACAAAAGCTGTCGGCGGGATAAGGACGCTCTGCTCGATGAGATAAAGTATGTAGCGCACGACGCCCTGTCGGTGGGATAAGGACGCGTGGGTAACCTTTAGTACCGGTTGGTGGGTGCAACCGGTACTAAAGCTGTCGGCAGGATAAGGACGCCCTGCTCGATGAGATAAAGTATGTAGCGCACGACGCCCTGTCGGTGGGATAAGGACGCGTGGGTAACCTTTAGTACCGGTTGGTGGGTGCAACCGGTACTAAAGCTGTCGGCGGGATAAGGACGCTCTGCTCGATGAGCTAAAGTATGTAGCGCACGACGCCCTGTCGGAGGAAGAAGAAGACAAAGTAGAAGCGGCGCCGTGCCTATAAAAGGAGCATCGATACACCATGGGAAGCAGCTCAACAAGCCAACATGGATGGAGAGTTTCATCACCATGGATGGAGGAAAGGGTTGGGAAATCTTCCGTGGCGGAACTTGTCGAAGATGCCCTTGGTGCACACGCCCTATGGCATCTTCGGAAGTTCCGCCTCGGAAATTTTTCCCTGCAAGCCCGTGGAAGACTCCATCGATCTCCTCTAACAATGTTGGGGAAAGGGTTGGGAAATCTCCCGTGGCGGAACTTGTCGAAGATGCCCTTGGTGCACACGCCCTATGGCATCTTCGGAAGTTCCGCCTCGGAAATTTTTTCCTGCAAGCCCGTGGAAGACTCCATCTCCTCTAACAATGTTGGGGAAAGGGTTGGGAAATCTCCCGTGGCGGAACTTCTCGAATATGCCCTTGGTGCACATGCCCTATATATTGCATATTAGGAAGTTACGCCACGGAAAAAATTACCAGCAAGCCCGTGACTTAACTAGTAAAACAAGCCAACCATCTCCATTGTTAATATCTTACATACAGTAACATCATTACACAAAAGTGATTTCCATATTGAGATACACAAGTTATGATCCCTATATGTAGCTAGCTAGTCTTCTGAGTTTTCTTCGCCCGTTTCCCTTTCTTCTTCTTATGCGACGCTACCATGGACAATCTTCATTGTTTAAGATGATGCTTGGGTCAATTTTTACCTTGATGGGTGGAATATCGTCAAACTTATTATAATCTTCTGACATGTCTGTCTTGTCCTCTACTCCCACGATGTTTCTTTTTCCTGAAAGAACTATGTGCCGCTTTGGCTCATCGTATGATGTGTCCTCTTGCCTTTCTTTTCTTTTTTTCGGTTTGCTAGACATATCCTTCACATAAAAAACCTGAGCCACTTCACTGGCTAGGACGAATGGTTCGGTGTCGTACCCTAGATTCTTGAAATCCACTGTAGTCATTCCGTACTGCGGGTCTACCTGTACCCCGTCTTTTAGGTTGAACCATTTGCACCGGAACAAAGGGACCTTGAAATTAGGTCCATAGTCAAGTTCCCATATCTCCTCTATGTACCCATAATATGTGACCTTGTTCCCATTGCCATCTTCTGCATCAAAGCGGACACCACTGTTTTGGTTGGTGCTCTTTTTGTCTTGGGCGAAAGTGTAAAATGTGTTCCCATTAATCTCGTACCCTTGAAAAGTCGATATAGTAGAAGATGGTTGCTTGGCCAACAAGTACAGCTGCTCGTCATCGGTGACATTCATGAGACGTGTTTGCAACCAACCGCCGAAAGTCTTCATGTGTTCTCCATCAATCCAATCTTCACGTTGCTCCGGGTATTTAGAGCGTAAGATCTCCTTGTGTTCCTCTTTGTACGGAGCCACCAAGATGGAATTATGTAGAACTGTGTAGTGTGCTTGAGTGAAAGAATGTTCGTCCATACACGTTGCTGATTTCTTTCCTAGCGTGCCTTTTCCACGCAGTCTCCCCTCATAGCGCGATTCAGGAACACCGATCGGCTTAAGATCAGGAATAAAGTCAACACAAAACTCAATGACCTCCTCTGTTCCATAGCCCTTGGAGATGCTTCCTTCTGGCCTAGCACGGTTATGAACGTACTTCTTTAAGACTCACATGAATCTCTCAAAGGGGAACATGTTGTGTAGAAATACAGGACCGAGAACGCCAATCTCTTCGACCAGGTGAACTAGGAGATGTGTCATAATATTGAAGAAGGATGGTGGGAACACCAACTCGAAGCTGACTAGACATTGGACCACATCCTTCTGTAAATTTTGTAGAGTAAGTGGATTTATCACCTTCTGAGAAATTGCATTGAGGAACGCACATAGCTTCACAATGGGTACTCGAACATTTTCCGGCAGAAGCCCCCTCAATGCAACCGGAAGTAATTGTGTCATAATCACGTGGCAGTCATGAGACTTTAGGTTTTGAAAATTTTTCTCCGACATGTTTATTATTCCCTTTATATTCGACGAGAAGCCAGACGGGACCTTGATGCTACTCAGGACTTCAAAAAAGATCTCCTTCTCCTCTTTGGTAAGAGCGTAGCTGGCAGGACCTTGATACTTCTCTGGATTCAGGTTGTTTCCTTCGTGGATACTTTGCTGGTCCTGCCGTGCATCCGGTGTATCTTTTATCTTCCCATACACGCCCAAGAAGTTTAGCAGGTTCACGCAAAGATTTTTCGTCACGTGCATCACGTCGATTGCAGAGTGAACCTCTAAGAATTTCCAGTAGGGTAGCTCCCAAAATATCGACTTTTTCTTCCACATGGGTACGTGTCCGTCAACATCATGCGGAACAGATTGTCCGCCGGGACCCTTTCCAAAGATCACTTTTAAATCCTTGACCATATCATATATAACTTCCCCAGTAGGGCGGGTAGGCTTCGTTCGATTATCTGCCTCACCTCCGAAATGCTTTCCTCTCTTTCTTACGTGATGTTGTTTTGGAAGAAATCGACGATGCCCAGGTACACATTCTTGTTTCCCAAATAATTACTGTCAGTCTCACCTAAACAGTGTGTGCATGCATTGTATCCCTTGTTTGACTGCCCTGAAATGTTACCAAGAGCAGGCCAATCATTGATGGTTACAAATAACAACGCTCGTAGGTTAAATTCCTTTTGTTCGTGCTCATCCCACACAGGTGCACCTTCGTCACGCCACAACTCTAAAAGTTCTTCAACCAATGGCCTCAGGTACACATCAATGTCGTTGCCGGGTTGCTTCGGGCCCTGGATGAGCACTGGCATCATAATGAACTTCCGCTTCATGCACAACCAAGGAGGAAGGTTATAGATACATAGAGTCACCGGCCAGTGCTATGGACTGAGCTCTGCTCCCCGAAAGGATTAAAGCCATCTGTACTTAGACCAAATCTTAAGTTCCTTGCGTCATCTGAAAATGACTTGAACTCTCTGTCGATTTTTCTCCACTGCGACCCGTCAGCGGGGTGTCTGAGCATCACATCTTTCTTACGGTCCTCTTTGTGCCATCGCAACAACTTGGCATGCTCTTTGTTCTGGAACAAACGTTTCAACCGTGGTATTATAGGAGCATACCACATCACCTTCGCAGGAACCCTCTTCCTGGGGGTGGACTCACCCTCAACATCGCCAGGGTCATCTCGCCGGATCTTATACCTCAATGCACTACATACCGGGCATGCATTCAAATTCTCGTACTCCCGCGGTAGAGGATGCGATCATTGATGCATGCATGTATCTTCTGCACCTCTAATCCTAGAGGGCGAGACAACCTTCTTTGCTTCGTACGTGCTAGAGGGCAACACGTTCTCCCACTGGAAGCATCTTCTTTATTATTTTTAGCAACTTTTCAAATCCCTTGTCGAAGTACCATTCTCTCGCCTTCCATCGCAGCAATTCCAGCGTGGTACCCGGCTTTTTCTCGACCATTTTCGCAATTTGGGTACAACAGTTTGTTGTGATCCTCTAACATTTTCTCCAACTTCAACCTCTCCTTTTCATTTCCGCAGTTCATCTTCGCATCAAGAATGGCCCGACCCAAATCGTCATCCGGGTCATCAAAAATCGGCTCATCGAAAATGGGCTCTTCTTCAGCTTCGTCTTCCTCCATTCTACTACCACCGTCTTCAGTGAATAAGGGATAGTTGTCACTATCCTCTTCTTCTTCGTTGTCTTCCAATATAACCCCTCTTTCTCCGTGCTTGGTCCAACAATTATAGCTGGGCATGAAACCGTTCTCCAGCAGGTGGACGTGAAGGGTCTTCGAGGTAGAGTAATCCTTCATATTCTTACAGAACTACATGGACAATACATGAAACCATTCGACCTTTGTTTGCCTCAGCCACGTTGAGAAAATAATGCATGCCAGTAATGAACTCGGGATGGCACCGGTCACCGTACATCCATTGTCGACTCATCTGCATTTTATATGTATATCAAAAATCATTAAATACACAACATCATGGATATATGAGTGACCAACTTAATTAATATTCAAGTTCATCACATAAAACTAATTGTTTTTTATAAAAAAGAAGAGGGGCTCACCGAGGTGGTACCGTGCCGGCTAGGGACGACTGTCGATCGACAGTGTAAGGACGGGGATGATATTAATTAAAACCTACAAAACATACCATAATTTCAGCTCAAATTGCATATAAAAAAATAAAATCACTAACTTAGGCATTTCATCGAACACCTTGCTTGCACTACAAAAATAGTACGAGTTAAAACTACCAAAGAACTGAGCTAAATTAGGAACGCCGGAAGGAAGGATGATATTGCTAACCCTTGGATAGATGTATGCCGTTAATCTTGTTAAAATGGTGGAGAAAAATGAAAATTATTGGAGTGCGAGAGGTGCAAAATATTTGGAAATGTGAGAGGAGGAGAAGGAGGAATGAGATATGCAGGGGGTCGGGCGCGCGGCTGCGTGCTGATATAGGGCACAGACCCTTTAGTACCGGTTCCTTACACGAACCGGTACTAAAGGTGCAACCCTGGCCCCACCACTGCCTGGAAACTGGGCTCAAACCCTTTAATACCGGTTCGTGTTACGAACCGGTATTAAAGGTCCATAACGAACCGGTATTGATGTCCAATGCACGGAACCGGTATTAATGCCGCCTTTAGTACCGGTTAGTAAGGGAACCGGTACTAAAGGCTTAGATGGATGAGAGGTTTTCTACTAGTGTTACATGATCAGCAGATCTAAAAAAAAATTGAGTGGAGGAGCATCCAATTTTGGGCAAACAAAAATGTAATTTTGTTTGGGTATAATGAATTTTGTCTTTTTATTTATTTTTATTGCTAATTAAAATTTTATAAATTAAACTATTAGCCTTACTGTAGAGTTGTCTAACTATAAAGATGGGTAATCATAATATCCAAGGGTTTCCTGGATTTTTTCTCATGCCAATGGTAATTCTATATTTGGAAGAAAATTAACTTACGACGAACTGAAAATCAGTCGACTCTTTTTTTTCTTATTCCACATGTCATATAGTAATTGGAAGTAAAAATTAACTCATCGGGAACTAAAAATTAGTCAACTGGTAAATAGTCACATATAGTACATTTTTTGTTAGTTTACTAACAGACGCTATTTTCTAGTAGAAGTACATACGAATTTTACTGCTGGTATGGTACAGATGCGGTTAGGCGCGAACACAGTAGAACAACCTTATGGAAGGCACCTGCATCTCCCAACAGAGGGAAAAGGGTTGGGCAAAACCCCAAAGACGAGAGGGAATGTTTGGGGCTCCACCATCTCCTTGTTTTCTCGACAGTGAAAAATATGAAGAGCCTGAAGTTGTTTCGATTACTGGGTAGTAGATCAGCAAAGTGTCAACTGTAAAACACTCCGCATCTCGCTGAAAATTGAACCATCACGATGCCTAGGTACTGGAGCGAGGAGCGTGGTACTACAAGTCAGTCAACGACGGAGGGGATAGAGACCCCATGTACGCCTGTGGCCGTAGAAAAGAGTCTCCAGAAATCCTGTTCATGACGCATGTGTCCAATGTGGCAATGAAGCTTTAGTCCTATTCAAGGACCTGTACCACGTACGTCTTCTCCGGTACTACTACACGTTAGCTGCGTGTTCCCAGCCAAGAACCAACAGCATGCGTAACACGATGAGCCTGCCCCAATCCCGTCTCATTACTGCTGTAAACCAAAACGAAATGAAAGCACTGGCTGACACCTCTCATCAGTCTGTCTGTAACAAGGACGTGGTGTTTAGCAAGGGGGCCAAGCAAAGCGGCACCTGCCCAAAAGGTCTCGACCCCCGCCGGCCGGTCTAGCTATGCCGGATGGAGTGCTTGGAAAGCGATGCGCGGCGCACGGGTCCATCTCCATCTCCATCACAACCTGCAATCTCCTTTTCCCCACGTCCTTGCAGCATCGATCCACGACTACACGTCCGGTGCAATACTGCCGCCGCTGCCATGCACGAACCGATCGACGTGCCCCACACTCACCCACCACCCCATGGCCCGGATTCCTTCCCTGCGTAAAAGCTTTCGCGCTTTCTAGCCTAGCCTAGCCCTACGCTGCCTTTCCCTTCCCTGGCCGGTGACAGCGGCAAAGCCACGACGGCACGTACCGCGCGAGAGGACGACGAGACGACGCGAAAAGGAAAGACGCGAGGGGTAAAAACTGGCTGCTGCCGCGGCAGGAAAAAGCCTCTGCGTGCGTTGCATGGCTGCCGTGCTTGTGGCATTGTGGGCACGCCCGAGCGGGCGCGTCGCCGGAGAAAGCGCGTCCCCGCCCCGCCCTTTCGCGCTATTCTCTCGTCTCAGCGTCCTCAGACTCACAGCTCCCTGAAAAAGCTCTTGAAAAGCTGCCGCTATTTTGGACAGTAAGGGCATCTCCAGGGCGGCGCATTTTAATGTCCACGAGCGTCCGTTTGCGTCGTGCTGCGGACGTAAAAAATGATCGTTTTTGTCCGCGCGTCCGTTTGCGTCTGGGGTCTGCTCCAGCGGAGCGACATTTTTTTTTTCTTCCTTTTTTCCCTCTTCTCTATTTAAACATAGTTTCAAATATAACATTTTGAAACATGATTTTACACAAACTAACACATAGTTTGGAACATGGTTTACACAAACTAACACATAGTTTGAACCATGGTGGACACAAATATAATTTTTTTTTAAAAGAAGCCAGTTGTGTTGATTTTCGTATGTTCGCTGCCAAGAAAGAACATTCGAGGACACACCCAATCACCCAAACTGGAAAATCCAGCGGTAGGAGATGGTGCCCTTGTTGGTTCTACCGATGAGGTGAACATCCAGAAACCTCCACTAGCGGCTTCAATTGGCCCGTAGCCAGATTCGCTGCAAAGAAAGAACACTCAACGTTCTAACTATCAGTGTCGGAGTCAGAGTCGTCGGTGTAGTAGTGCCTGCGGCAGGCTGTGTCGTCGAACACCTTGACGATCATCTCGCCATCCCCCTCGTAGAGGAAGGTGAGCTGGCAGCCGGGCTCGAGGTCGAGGTCACGGGCGAACTTGTCCCACCCCGTGTGCAGGTACATCTTGCCCTGCCCGTCGAAAAGGACCTCCACGGTCCAACGGCAGAAGTTGCAGCTGGCCTCCCGTAGCTGCAACTGCTCCGGCTCGACGCCGTCGATGAACTCGGCGAACTTGTCCGGTAGCCGCTTGATGGCGAGTGGGTCGTCATCGATGCGGAGGAGGAACTCGAAGCAGCGCTCCTCCTGCGAGGACGAGGAGGGCGCAGGCGATGGCGAGCGTGGGGCCGTAGCTTCTCCACCACGGCGGCCCCTGCCTCGGCCACGGGGCGCCCAGGGCCGCGGCCTCGACCGCCTCGCCGGCCACCAGGACCGGACATGGACTTCCTCGCGGGCTTGGCTGCGTCGCAGGAACACCTAGGCAGCGCTACGGTCGAGCTTTGTGGCGGCTAGGGTTTCTTTGGAGGAGTGGATGCGGAAGAAGAACGTGCGCCCCCTTTATATAGGCCGGCGGCATGCGGTGGCCACGGGACGCGTGGCGTCGCCATTAACGTGGTTGGCGGAGGTGGGCGGCCGATCGGCAGCCGAGTCATCGTTGCCATTAACGTGGCGCAGAGTGCCGAAGCGACGCAGCTTTGCAGTCGCTGGCGCGTTTGAGAAGACGCATCGACGCAGGGTCGCTGCCAGGCGGGCCCACCGAAACGTCCGCCAGACGCGAGCGGACGTTTCCGGACGTCTGCTGAGACGCATCCGACGCGCATATTTGGGCCAGGTTTGCGTCTCCGCGGACGGCCCGGTCACTTTGTGTCGCCCCGCTGGAACAGGCCCCAGACGCATTTCCGGTCACGGCGGACGAAAACGGTCGCTCAGCGACCGTTTGCGTCGCGCCGCTGGAGATTCCCTAAGGCCATCTCCAACCGAGCGGCCGAAACGGACGCGTTGGGCGTTCGTTTTGGATCGTTTAGGTGGCCGAGCGGACACGCGGACAACGGCCCTTGTCCGCGTGTCCGTTTGGGTCGCACGCTGCGCCCAACGCGGCGACCCAAAAAGACGCCACGTGGTTCTTCTTACTTGCGCGGCGCTGCACCATGGCAGGCCTCGATGGGACAACAATGGTGGGCGGCGTCCTGGAACTCCCGCTCCCTTGCAGGGCCACCCGGCGTCGCGGTTCGCCTCCGGTGTGGCGCCGCTCCAGTTTAACGGCGCGCCGGTTCCCGACCTCAACCGGACGCCTAGAAGCGGTGACTCATGCTCGGGCACGACACACAAGACGCGGCAGCTGGTGGAGGAGAGCATGCCGGAGCCCCGCATCCTGTTCGACAAAATGGGAGCGCCTACCCCGACGATGGACGACCCGGTATGTGAGCTCTGTCAATGTGTGTGACTGTCGTGTATCATGCGTCTGACGTGCGGTCATTCGTAGGCCTATTGGAAGGACCGCCATGAGACAGACATCCAGGCCATGATCTTCGGCGGTGGCTTCGTTGGCCACGACCGGGGCGGGACAGGCCCGCAGGATGAGTGGGCACCGACGCAAGATGCGGAGGACATCGCTAACGCACAGCTGTTCTCCACCCAGCCCACGCAGCCAGTACCCGTGTGCGTCGACAACTTTGACGACGCGCCAACAGAGCCTGTACTCACCACGGACAATGCTACCAAGAAGAAGGGGAGAGCCACAGGACACAAGGATTCATCGACGATGAGGACAAGGTGTTTGTGCGACGTGTGGCTGGCAACAAGCCATGACTATATTAATGGCGCCTAACAAAAGATCAAGGTGTATTGGGTCAAGGTCATGCAGGAGTATAACGAGACCAAGATGCACCCGCCCTACCACATCCCAAGCCCTTGCACGGAAGAGTCCCTCAGAAAAAGATGGAACTACATCAAACAAGAGACAAGCAAAGTTCTGCTCGGCCGTCGAACATACTAAGAGGCACCCCGTAAGCGGTGCTGGCGTCATTTCAGTGGTAAACAAGATACAACCATCATCATTCTATTCTATTACATCATTCTATGTGCATCATTGGCGGCTTTGGCGTGATTGCAGGTATCCCGGACTTTGGAGAGGTTCAAGACAGTGCATAAGAATTGTTGGAGATATGCCCAAGAGGCAATAATAAAATGGTTATTATAATATCTTTAAGTTTATGATAATGTTTACATACCATGCTATAATTGTATTAACCGAAACATTGATACATGTGTGTTATGTGAACAATAAGGAGTCCCTAGTAAGCCTCTTGTATAACTAGCTTGTTGATTAATAGATGATCATCGTTTCATGATCATGAACATTGGATGTTATTAATAACAAGGTTATGTCATTATGTGAATGATATAATGGACACACCCAATTAAGCGTAGCATAAGATCACGTCATTAAGTTATTTGCTATAAGCTTTCGATACATAGTTACCTAGTCCTTATGACCATGAGATCATGTAAATCACTTATACTGAAAAGGTACTTTGATTACATCAAACGCCACTGCGTAAATGGGTGGTTATAAAGGTGGGATTAAGTATCCGGAAAGTATGAGTTGAGGCATATGGATCAACAGTGGGATTTGTCCATCCCGATGACGGATAGATATACTCTGGGCCCTCTCGGTGGAATGTCGTCTAATAGCTTGCAAGCATATGAATGGTTCATAAGAGACCACATACCACGGTACGAGTAAAGAGTACTTGTCAGGAGACGAGGTTGAACAAGGTATAGAGTGATACCGATGATCAAACCTCGGACAAGTAAAATATCGCGTGACAAAGGGAATTGGTATCGTATGTGAATGGTTCATTCGATCACTAAAGTCATCGTTGAATATATGGGAGCCATTATGGATCTCCAGATCCCGCTATTGGTTATTGGTCGGAGAGAAGTCTCAACCATGTCTACATAGTTCGCGAACCGTAGGGTGACACACTTAAGGTTTGATGTCGTTTAAGTAGATATGGAATATGGAATGGAGTTCGAAGTTTTGTTCGGAGTCTCGGATGGGATCCAGGACATCACGAGGAGTTCCGGAATGGTCCGAAGAATAAGATTCATATATAGGAAGTCATATTCCAAGTTTGGAAATGATCCGGTGTATTTATGGCAGGTTCTAGAAGGTTCTAGAAAAATCCGAAAGAATGGCACTATGGAAGGTGGAGTCCCGGAGGGACTCCACTAGCTTGGCCGGCCAGCCCTAAGGGGAAGGAATCCCAGGTGGATTCCACCCATGGTGGCCGGCCACCCCCCTCAAGGAAGGGGTGGGACTCCCACCTTGAGTAGGAGTCCCACCTTGGGTAGGTTTCCCACCTTATGCCAAGTTTGTGTGTTGGGGTCTTATTCGAAGACTTGGACTACAACTCTTGGGGGTTCCACCTATATAATGAGGAGCAAGGGGAGGGGGCCGGCCACTCAAGCCTTCACCTTGGCCGCACCCCTTGAGGCCGGCGCCCAAGCCCCCCTCTCCCCAAACCCTAGCCTCTCCTCCTCCACATACAAACTCCCGCAGCGCATAGGCGAAGCCCTGCCGGAGTTCTCCACCACCACCGCCACCACGCCGTCGTGCTGTCGGGATTCCGAGGAGGATCTACTACTTCCGCTGCCCGCTGGAACGGGGAGAAGGACGTCGTCTTCATCAACACCGAACGTGTGACCGAGTACGGAGGTGCTGCCCGATCGTGGCACCGTGATCAAGATCTTCTACGCGCTTTTGCAAGCGGCAAGTGATCGTCTACCGCAGCAATAAGAGCATACTCTTATAGGCTTTGGAAATCTTCAAGGGTGAGTCTCGATCATCCCCTCGTTGCTCCCATCTTCTAGATTGCATCTTGGCTTGGATTGCGTTCTCGCGGTAGGAATTTTTTTGTTTTCTATGCAACGAATCCCTACAGTGGTATCAGAGCCGTGTCTATGCATAGATGGTTGCACGAGTAGAACACAATGGTTTTGTGGGCGTTGATGCTCTTGTTGTCTTTAGTTTGAGTACTTTGCATCTTTGTGGCATAGTGGGATGAAGCGGCTCGGACTAACTTTACATGACCGCGTTCATGAGACTTGTTCCTCGTTCGACATGCAACTTGTATTGCATAAGAGGCTTTGCGGGCGTCTGTCTCTCCTACTATAGTGAAGATTCAATTTACTCTTCTATTGACAACATTAGTATCACCGTTGTGGTTCATGTTCGTAGGTAGATTAGATCTCTCTCGAAAACCCTAAACCACGTAAAATATGCAAACCAAATTAGAGACGTCTAACTTGTTTTTGCAGGGTTTGGTGATGTGATATGGCCATAATGTGATGATGAATATGTATGAGATGATCATTATTGTATTGTGGCAACCGGCAGGAGCCTTATGGTTGTCTTTAAATTTCATGTTGAGTAGTATTTCAAAGTAGTTGTAATAGTTGCTACATGAGGTGAACAACCATGAAGACGGCGCCATGGACTTTGACGCTACGCCGACGATGATGGAGATCATGCCCGTTGATGATGGAGATCATGTCCGTGCTTTGGTGATGAAGATCGAAGGCGCAAAGACAAAAGGGCCATATCATATCACATATGAACTGCATGTGATGTTAATCCTTTATGCATCTTATTTTGCTTAGAACGCGACGGTAGCATTATAAGATGATCCCTCACATTAATATCAAGATAATAAAGTGTTCTCCCCTCGTATGCACCGTTGCACAGTTCGTCGTTTCGAAGCATCTCGTGATGATCGGATGTGATAGACTCAACGTTCACATACAACGGGTGTAAGCCATGTTGCATACGCGGAATACTTGGGTTTGCTTGACGAGCCTAGCATGTACAGACATGGCCTCGGGACAATGGAAACCGAAAGGTTGAACACGAGTCATATGGATGATATGATCAACATGTTGATGTTCACCATTGAAGCTACATCATCTCACGTGATGATCGGTTTTGGTGTAGTGGATGTGGATCGTGTACCACTTAACAACTATGAGGGATGTTGTATTAAGTGGGAGTTCATTAGTAATTAGATTAAAACATGAACTAATTGTCATAAACATAGTCTGAGTAGTATTTTAAATTAATTTTGTAGTATTGGCATCCGTTTTCTACCATGCGCTAGTCTTGTAATTGAGATAGAAATACTGTTAAAATCTGATAAGAAACTTTACGGATTGGTACCGTATTGTTAATGAATCAAGAAATGATTAAGTCCTATTGCAAACTTTTAGTAAACCTCACATTGTTGATTCAAAGAACTATGGTTTCAATTAGTATCTAAAGATTATCTTGCCTCCGTGAAACTTGAAGTTCAAATCTGTTTGAAAAGTAAGGAGCTGAAAATTTAGTTTTCAGAAATAATCAAGGTATGAGATATATGTGATATCTAAGACCTTATTGCAAGATGATAGAATATAATTTGGTGAGACTACATAAACTCATAAGTTTTATGGGAATGTATGAAGTTTGAAGACGACAGGCGTCACAATCCTCCAACTATTGGGGCACTAACGATATTCGCATATCCATGAAGTAATCGTCCTTAGTATGCACCGTTGCTAAGACTCGTCGTATCGAAGCATCACGTGATGATCGGGTGTTATAGATTATACATGTGCATACAACGGGTGCAAGCCAGATTTGCACATGCGAATACTGTGGTTAAAACTTTACGAGACTAGCATGTACAGACATGGTCTCAGAAAGTCATCATGATACAATGGATAAAATTATGAGTGAAATTGTTCATCATATTACACGGTTACTAATAGTGAAATCCGGAACACTTGTCATATGATTATCAACTTCAAAGTAAGAACCTAAAGGTTATTGGTATTTGACCAACAAACCTAGAAGTTATTGATGTTGAAGTATTTTTCTGAATAATGAGGAAAGCTAAAAGAGAAACTACAAAAAATTATTGGCAGAAAGAAAAGACTAGAAAGTCTGGCTCAGGTGTATATAAATGATATACATGTTATGATTATATTCCTAGTTAGGTCACACAATGAAATTCTTGGGTATTAGTACCATATTGGTTGGTATGAAGTGTCATACAAAACAACACAATACAAGAATACAATGGCCTAAGTGACTGACAAGGAATATGATAGGAATACACGTCTGGAACAAAATAAAGTGTTATTATGTTCGTCGTTGGCATTCTATCTAGCCCTTAGAATTTATAATAAAGAACTTAATAATTGTTATTTTGCTCTGGTCAAATGAAAACAATGAGTTGTTCAAATTATGACATTACTCCATGTTCGATGGATAAGTTATTATAAATCTTAATGGTGAAACACACATACATAACACTGACGCTAAAATGCCATAAGGCAAATGATTTGAATTCCACTTATTTGTGGAACCGCCATTTAGGTCATGTTAGAAAGGAACGCATGAAGGAACTCCATGCAAATGGATTTTTGGAGTCATTTGATTTTTGAATCATTTGGCGCTTGCAAATCTTTTCTAAAGAGAATGATTAAAAATACCGTTCATAGGCCAAGAGTTGAACGGGCAACAAACTTAGTGGAAAAATACATGATGATGTATGTGGTTCACTGGGCATAGTTGTGTGCGGGAGATTCTTCTACTTCATGAAAACTTTCAACAATGAATTGAGTATATATGTGGATATATTCAATAAGGAAGAAGTTTGAAACATTTGAATGGATTCAAATAAATTTTAGCATGAAGTGGAAATCATCGTAATAGAAAAGTCAAATATCTATGATTGGATCATTTGAAAAAAAAAATTGAATTACGAGTTTTAGCGAACATCTAAGAGAGTTATGAAATTGTTCTACAACTCACATTTCTTGGAGTATCATGGTGATGATATAGTATCCAAGAGATGTATCCAAACCTTGTTGGGTCAATGATGAGATAAAATATTAACGCCATTATATTTTTGTGGATTATGCTTTAGAGACTACCACTTTTACACTGAATAGAGCATCATCATGATCCGTACAAATGACAACATACGCGTTATGGCATGGGTATGAACCCTAATAGTCTTTTCTTAAATTTTGGTATTCATAGCATAAGTAAATAAGTTTACAACCAAAATCGGATGAATGTCTTTGTTAGTTATCCCAGAGAATTGATTGGGAATTCTTTCCACTACGGAGACAAAGACAAAAGTGTTTGTCAATGTTTCTTATTTCCAAGAAATTGGTTCTAGTGAAGTATTTGAGTGGGAGGACAATATAATTTGATAAGGTTTATGAACCTGAGCATAATGATCAGAGTAGCGCAGCATCGGAATTGGTTCCAGAAGCGGCCACGACGATCATGGCTCCCATGACTATAAAATGTTTTAGCCATGGAGATCGAAGTACATATTGAACCTTGTAGGTATGGTTTACTTTGTGATCAAATAAATGATTTGAGGACAAAGGATTGATTTTGAACAATGATAAACCAACTACAAACAAAGAAGTTATGATGGGCCCTGACTCCGTTAAAATGGCTATACGCCATGAAATCCAAGATAGATGAATACTTTTTGAAAGTAAATGGATCTATGAAATTGATGGACTTGGATGAAATATCCTTGAAGAAGTTCAACTTGTCGAAAAGTTGTTTACGACAAAGTTCAAAGAGTTGACTACGATAAGATTAGATCTTCCGTAGCAATGCTTATAGTCTATGTGGATTATTCTAGTAATCACTACATATTTCTTTTATGAGATATGCTAGTAGGATGGCAAAATACACTACTTAACAGAAGTGTATATTAAAGGTGTGTACAAGATACAACCAAGAGTTTTTGCTGGTTCGTGGAATACTAGATAGATATACAAACTTCAATTGGATGAAGTGAGTATTATGGAGTTGGAATCTTCACCAGATGAAATAGTCAAAGAGTTTTTGATTTCATCAGAAACGATGAAGAGGCTTGCATTTGCAAGAAATTAAGTGGGAGCGCTGAGACATATTTATAATACTTTATGTAGATGACATATAGTTGGTTATAAATGATGTAATTATATACTTGATTAAAAAGGTTTCATTGAGAATTAATTTCAGTGAAAGGATATGGACTGAAACAAATTTAGTGTCAAGATCTATGAAGATAGATTGAAACATATAAATAAGTTTAAATCAAAGTACATAGGATGGATATTGAAATAGTTCAATATAGAAATATTAAGAAAATGTTCTTGTCATTTGAAGGTTTAACAAGACTTGAGTGTATCTGACATTCAATGAGTAAAAACACATGAGTGATTATAGATCACGAATAATATGTACACAATCAGATGTCCTATGCTCTAAAAGTGTTATGAGCATATACCAGAATGATTCATGTGATGATCATTGAAAAACAGTAAGAATATTCTTGAGTACTTAAGAAGAACCAAGTATATAAATATAGTTTTGTATGGAGAAATGACAAACAAATCGCTGTAAGATGTTGCACCGATATTTGTTTTGTCACATATGAAAATAAAATTTCAATCTCAAATTAGACTAAGTGTTGTTTAAAAGGTAGCACAATGAGCTAGAAGTCGTCTGTGCTAGATTTAGAAGAGTTCTAAATATTGTGACAGATTCTATAAAAGAAGGCAGAGTATGTCATTGTTTTGACAATGGCAAAGGATGTTAAGTCAAAAGGTTCTTTGAGAACTTGGTGTAGTTCCGACAGAGTCAGAACTTTGAAGCTATATTGTGTGTGACAATATTAGTGACATATTTCAGACCGCGGAATTAAGGTTCCACCAGAAGACCAAACATATTTAATGCCGACTCATTTGGAAATGAGTGATGCGTTGAGACGCAAATGAATTGCAAAATACATACGTTTCTGAGCATGTCAGAATCGTTGACTAAAACTTTTCCCGTGAGCAAAACATGATAAAGCACCGGAAGGCCAAGGTGTTATATCTTTACAAATGTAAACTAGATTATTGACTCTAGTGCAAGTGGGAGACTGTTGGAGATATGCCCAAGAGGCAATAATAAAATGGTTATTATAATATCTTTAAGTTTATGATAATGTTTACATACCATGATATAATTGTATTAACCGAAACATTGATACATGTGTGTTATGTGAACAACAAGGAGTCCCTAGTAAGCCTCTTGTATAACTAGCTTGTTGATTAATAGATGATCATCGTTTCATGATCATGAACATTGGATGTTATTAATAACAAGGTTATGTCATTATGTGAATGATATAATGGACACACCCAATTAAGCGTAGCATAAAATCACGTCATTAAGTTATTTGCTATAAGCTTTCGATACATAGTTACCTAGTCCTTACGACCATGAGATCATGTAAATCACTTATACTGGAAAGGTACTTTGATTACATCAAACGCCACTGCGTAAATGGGTGGTTATAAAGGTGGGATTAAGTATCCGAAAAGTATGAGTTGAGGCATATGGATCAACAGTGGGATTTGTCCATCCCGATGACGGATAGATATACTCTGGGCCCTCTCGGTGGAATGTCGTCTAATAGCTTGCAAGCATATGAATGGTTCATAAGAGACCACATACCACGGTACGAGTAAAGAGTACTTGTCAGGAGACGAGGTTGAACAAGGTATAGAGTGATACCGATGATCAAACCTCGGACAAGTAAAATATCGTGTGACAAAGGGAATTGGTATCGTATGTGAATGGTTCATTCGATCACTAAAGTCATCGTTGAATATGTGGGAGCCATTATGGATCTCCAGATCCCGCTATTGGTTATTGGTCGGAGAGAAGTCTCAACCATGTCTACATAGTTCGCGAACCGTAGGGTGACACACTTAAGGTTTGATGTCGTTTAAGTAGATATGGAATATGGAATGGAGTTCGAAGTTTTGTTCGGAGTCTCGGATGGGATCCAGGACATCACGAGGAGTTCCGGAATGGTCCGGAGAATAAGATTCATATATAGGAAGTCATATTCCAAGTTTGGAAATGATCCGGTGCATTTATGGCAGGTTCTAGAAGGTTCTAGAAAAATCCGGAAGAATGGCACTATGGAAGGTGGAGTCCCGGAGGGACTCCACTAGCTTGGCCGGCCAGCCCTAAGGGAAGGAATCCCAGGTGGATTCCACCCATGGTGGCCGGCCACCCCCCTCAAGGAAGGGGTGGGACTCCCACCTTGAGTAGGAGTCCCACCTTGGGTAGGTTTCCCACCTTATGCCAAGTTTGTGTGTTGGGGTCTTATTCGAAGACTTGGACTACAACTCTTGGGGGTTCCACCTATATAATGAGGAGCACGGGGAGGGGGCCGGCCACTCAAGCCTTCACCTTGGCCGCACCCCTTGAGGCCGGCGCCCAAGCCCCCCTCTCCCCAAACCCTAGCCTCTCCTCCTCCACATACAAACTCCCGCAGCGCATAGGCGAAGCCCTGCCGGAGTTCTCCAACACCACCGCCACCACGCCGTCGTGCTATCGGGATTCCGAGGAGGATCTACTACTTCCGCTGCCCGCTGGAACGGGGAGAAGGACGTCGTCTTCATCAACACCGAACGTGTGACCGAGTACGGAGGTGCTGCCCGATCGTGGCACCGTGATCAAGATCTTCTACGCGCTTTTGCAAGCGGCAAGTGATCGTCTACCGCAGCAATAAGAGCCTACTCTTATAGGCTTTGGAAATCTTCAAGGGTGAGTCTCGATCATCCCCTCGTTGCTCCCGTCTTCTAGATTGCATCTTGGCTTGGATTGCGTTCTCGCGGTAGGAAAATTTTTGTTTTCTATGCAATGGATCCCTACAAGAATGGCTACCATATGGTCCATTGCTGGGACATGCTCAAGGACGCGGAGAAGTGGAAGACAAGCTTTGCGGCCTACGATGAAGCTGTGAAGAATGGGACAGCGGTCAACCTCAACGGTGAAGACGGCGATCAAGGCCGTCAAGCCCGGGAGGCACAGGCCATTGCGTTGACCCAGAGCATGGAGAAGATGATGGCCGAGAATCATGCCGCCTTGGCTACTAGGGACGAGAAGAGGCGTCTGGAAAAAGAGGCCGCAGCTGCCATCTACCACAACCTCGCGAAAGAGGTCATAAAGGACCAAAGGATGGACGTCGAGGCCAAAAAGGCAGACGCCGAGGCCAAATTGCATGACACCGAGGCAGGAGGATGGATGCCGAGGCAAAGACCCATGCAGAAGACACAAGGATCATGCTAGCCGATTTGAGCGGCGTCGACGACGCCACGAGGGCCTGGTTCATGAAGAGGCACACCGAAATCCGCGCGCGAGACGCCTGATCGTCGGCGCCATGCGCCCAACACCTTGGCCTCCTTTTGAACATTAATTGTTGTTCATGCCTTGTTGTGCCCCTTTTGGACTCCACTTTGCGCCGTACCATGTGCAAAGTGTGATGAACTTATTTCAGACCTCAATTTGATGCTGTAATTTCGTGCAAATTTGAGGCTACAACTAATTTTTTGAATTTTGGCCCGCACCAAAAATGCGTCAGCCCGCTGGAGCCACCCCAGATGCAAACGGACGTACGGCCATTTCCGCGTCCGTCAGGCGGCGCAAACGGACGCCCGCGGACAATTTGGGTGTCCGAAATGCATCGCGCCGCGGGAGATGTCCTAATAACTTGTGCACGGAAGCATAGCCGGTAGACTTTTAAGGCCGGGCGCGCGCGGGACATGATGACATTGATGGTGGCGCAGAAACTTAGCCGTTGCCTTCCAGTGCGCGTGTAGAAGCAGCAGTCGTGACATTGATGGCAAAGGCTGCAAAGCAGACGTAGACTCGGAAGCGATGACCGCGGAAGCGGTGGCTGCGGAAGCGGTGCGCTTGATACAGTCTCGTGGCTCGCTGCCAGGCGGGGCCGTTGGAAAAGTGAGCGGTCACTTGGCGCGTCCGAGTAGCGTCCGTTGCGACGCATCCCGGGCGCAAATATGAGCCGCGTTTGCGTCTCTTCAGACGGCCCGGTCACTATGTGTCGTTCCGCTGGAGCAGGGTGCATGCACATTTTTTGACCGCGCGGATTAAACGGTCAATCAGTGCCCGTTGGCTACGCCCCGTTGGAGATGCCCTTATCTGTAGGTCTATTTATGGTGTGGACGGACATAGCCTCTTCCTTGGAGAGGCTTTGAGAGTCTACCGGCCGCCTCCTTCATCGCCTCTTTCCCTCCTTCTCTCCGACGGCGTTGCTGGCCCACGAGTGGTTGGGTTAGGTGGTTGGCTTTCTCTTTGTATAGTACTAATATGATTAGCTGTAGGGTCAGTTTTTTTTTGCTGGTTATGCTAGTTCCGTGGCGGATGCTCGTGTTCTTGTGTCCCTCCTCGGATGGATTCACGTGATATCTAGCACGATGTCGTCAGGCTCTGCCATCCTGGTGCTCTCACACAAGACTGGACGACCATCGATGCGGCTCTTCGGTCTGCTCCTAAGGTGGGGAGTCAGGGGAGTGGCTATCGTTGGTGAGAGCCCCTTCAATAAGTGCACGCGTTTGCTGGTTCATCGAAGGCGGTGATGATCAGAAGCTTTTCCCCTCTCATCATGGTGATGGGGAGGTACTCTTCTGCTGAGGTGGAGCTGCTGCAGGGGAGTGCGGAAGCTACTCTCGGGAGTGGAATCATGACGGGAGCATAGCCCCGGCCTCTGCATTAATAGATGCACACAACTTGCTTTATTAAAATCAAAGTATGAAGTCACAACCGATCCATCATCATTTATTACAATCACGGAAATGCTAAGGTGGACACATGAATCAACCAACTGAAAATATGGCTAACTGAAAAGCTATGCATTTGCTATTCTATTAAGATGTCGTATCCTGGAAAAAGAAGTCCTGAGCAACCACTAGCATCCGATTGCATTCAATAACCATATCCTCCCGCTGCTCCACCGGGAGAAGGAAAGCCCATTGCTGGATTGAATGAGCAGCTCGCCGGATAACCTGCAAAATATTGGTCCCACTTTGTTTGTTAAAGATAATATCACTTCTAGTCCTGCAAATAGCCCAACAAATGGCCGAAACACCAACTCTAATTTTCTGTTTGTCATCTTTTCTCACACCATTCAACCATCTACCAAACATATTAGTAATATTAGCTGGTGGCGGAATATTATAAGTAAGGTATATCATACACCAAATTATCTTTGCAAAAAGACAATGAATAAACAAATTATTAACGGTTTCCGTGGACTCACAAAAACAACAATTTTGACATCCCTTTCACTTCCGTTTAGCTAAATTATCCTTGTTAAAAGCAACTTATTACTAAGAAACCACATAAAGATCTTAACTTTCAAAGGAATATTTAACTTTCATAGGTATTTACGAAGATAAACAGTATGCCCATTCATCCAATCAAGGTACATAGACTTGACTGAAAAAATGTCTGACTCAATTAGCTTCCAAATAAATTTATCTGGTTCAGTAGTTAAGTTAATTGTGATTAATTGTTGGCATAGATGTAACCATTGCACCACTTATTATCATTCAAACCTCTTCTGAAAGAAATAGTGATAGGTTTACTAGCAAGAACAGTCGAAATTAACACATTCTTATGTTGAACGATATATTGATGAGGTAAAGGAGTATCGCCCAACCACACATCCTCCCAGAATCTAACAGATGTTTCATCCCCCACTCTAAAAAAACCCCTCTTGAAGAAGTCCTCTTTAACGAGCATGAGACCCTTCCAGAAAGGTGAATCAGTCGGTTTGACCTCGACCTGTGCTAGTGTTTTATTTTTAAGGTACTTGTTACATACGAGCGGCTGCCACATACCCTCCTCAGAAAGGAGTTTAAACAACCATTTGCTCAGTAGACATTTTTTCTTTAACTCCAATACCTCAATACCCAACCCCCTGATCCTTTGGTATACAGAAAATATTCCATTTAGATAGTCTATATTTCTTCGTGTGTTCATCAGATTACCAGAAAAAATTTGATCTATAAAAGTCTAACCTCTTCATCACCCCAATTTGGATTTCCAAGAAGGAGAGCATAAACATCGGAAGACTTGTGAGAACCGAATTAATCAGAACCAACCTATCTCCATAAAACAACAATTTACTTCGCCAGCACCCCAATTTGGAGGCAGCCTGATTTTCAATAGAATTCCACTCGGCATTCTGTAGTGTCCTATAATGTACCGGAATCCCTAAGTATTTCAAAGGTAAGGTTCCAGATCCGCACCCAAAAATGTGTTTATACTGGTCCTCAACATCCTTTGCCTTACCAAGGCAAAAAATCTCGCTTTTGCGAAAATTAATTTTTAAACCCGACAGTTGTTCAAATATGCATATGATTAGTTTCATATTCACAGAATTCACAATATCATGTTCCATAAATAATATTGTGTCATCCGCATATTTTAAAATGGATATTCCCCCGTCAATCAAATGAGGCAACAAACTACCCACTTTACCCTCATCCTTAGCTCTAGCAATCAGAATCGCTAACATATCAGCGACTATATTAAACAAGATTGGGGATAATGGGTCCCCTGGCGTAGTCCTTTTCTAGTTTGAAAATTATGCCCAATAACATCATTAACTCGTATTCCAACACTCCCTCCTTGCACAAATTTCTTTATTCTATCACACCAAATAGAATTAAATCCCTTCATGCGTAGAACTTGTTGCAGAAAGGGACATTTAACCTTATCATACGCCTTTTCAAAGTCTATTTTAAATATGACCCCTTCAAGTTTTTTCCTATGCATTTCATGAATTGTCTCATGGAGAAATACCACTCCTTCTAGAATGTGCCTTCCCGGAACAAACGTCATCTGAGTAGGTCTAATCACTTCTTGAGCTACCACAGGAATACGATTTGTCGCAACTTTAGTAAATATCTTAAAACTCACATTTAGCAAGCAAATTGTCCTATATTGTTGTATCTGAGTTGCATTCTCCTTTTTAGGCAGTAAAGTAATCACTCCAAAATTGAGTTTATCCAAAGGCAAATCACCTCTCTGAAAGCTCTCAGATAAAACCATCAGAACATATTTAATAATCCTCCAAAAGTGTTGGTAAAATTCTGCAGGAAAACCATCCGGTCCAGGTGATTTATTATGTTTCATTTGAAAAATAGCATCATGAACCTCCTCCATTGAGAAGTTCGCAGTTAATACTCTATTCTCATCTGTCGTCAACTGTGAAATATCCTCAATTCTACCTTCATCCAACGAGACAGAACTATGCTCTGGATTGCCAAACAATTTTCATTATACTCCGATATATATACCCTTAGAGTATCATCCCCGGCTATCGTACCCTCATCTTGTTCAAGTTGACATATTTCCTTTTTTCTATGTTTCCCATGGGCTATGAGATGAAAATATTTGGTATTATCCCCCCTTCCTGAATATACTTAACATTAGCTCTTTGCGCCCACTTAATCTCTTCCTCTCTTCGGAGCTTATTTAAATTTTCATTGGCTTTTTTTAACTCATCACGCTCAACAATAGATAGCGGCATTGATTCCGCCTTAATATCCAGCGAGTCTATGATGTTCAACAACGGCTCTTTGTTGGCTTCCGTTCAAGATGGTTGTGCAGCAACTTCTTCCCGGCCAACGTTTGCAGGTAAAATCAAACCTCCAGGCTTCTATGCCGATTCGGAGCCCTCTTACCTTCGGTGTAGTTGGCTCCCGACACCTCGCCCCAAGTGGCCATGTCCCCGGTGGTGTTGTGCTTGGCTCCATCGTGGCTTGCATAAGTGGTGTTGGAGCTAGACCCGATTGCGTTTCTTGTGTATTTTCCTGGCTCTTTAGTGCAAAAAGGCTCGATCTGTTTGTAAGTTTCTTTTCTTTGTTGGTCCTCTCTGTAAGGGTGCCACTGCTCAAGCTCAATGACACCTTCAGGCCTTGTTTACTTACAAGGTATTTATGGGGATGGGAGAGGATTAGTTCGTATCCCGTAAAATCCCCACTAGTCCGTTTACTTCTCCGGTTTTGAACCAAATAATCCCGAGATATCCCCTCCCATCCCCACATTATTTTGCCTCAAAAACTCTCCATCATACTAGTGTATTTTTAGGGAAGGGTATTTGAGAGGATTGGGTGAACACCAATTCCCCTCCCATCCCCATACCCATTGGGAAGAAAAATACGAGAGAAGTAAACGAGGCCTCAAGGTCCTTCGTGGACCGACCCTGGTTCAAAGAAAAAAGATCCAAGACGCTAGTAAGAATGGTGTTAGGTTTACACTAACGCAGATTCGAATAAACCTGTCAAGTCGGTAGCGTTGTCCATCCGCGATCCACATCCGAAGGCATGCACAGATGATGCACCAGTAGCGATGTACTGTAACTAGTGCAGGGTACCCATAGCATTTATTGGGGCGTTTCAAATTTCGGGCGGAGATAAAAATTAACCCCCCCCCCCCCCCCCCCCCCTCACCCATTTCCGCCTCCCTTGTCCAAATTGAGCAGGGAGATCCCCGTGTCCTGACTTGCAGATCTGCACTAGCGCGAGGAGGCGCACTCGCCGGTGGATTCTGCATCATCTTCTACGCGGGTGCATCGCGTTGCTCCGCCTGATTTGCTATCCAGGATTCGTCACGCCCACGACTACCTTCGTCGCGTTTCCAACTACATCGAGTATTTCGCTTCTTAATCGTACATTGCAACGCTCATAGCTTCGAGTTTCACGGTTATTTGCTGCAGCTTTTTGTTAATTACTTCCTCGCGCGTCTTGTAGATCCCCTTCGCACTGCCACCTAGGTACTTTATTCCGTCTCCTAAATCATGTTGTAGTGGTGTTGTTACATGTGTTACATGTGTTCTCTATTCTTTGTAGCGGCATCTTGATTGTTGTTCTATAGTTGGTATCTGTTTGTGAACATGCATCTGTGTGTTATATGGATCTAGGTACATGGAAAATCACGGGATCCATGTACATTTGGAACCTAGATGTTTCACGCGAAGCTTTTTGGTACAGGGAAATAAATGATGTACTTTTAAAAATAATTTGTTTGATCAAGAGTCAATACGTCTAATCTGTATCTAGAAAACAAAACGCATCTCACTTGGTATTCCTTTTTCCGTAAAACACTTCTCATTTTGAGGCGGAAAGCCCAGTAACTCATCATTAACTTCCTCATGTAGTATTTTTTTCTTCAATTTTGTGTGCTTGTTTGAGGGTCAGCTCCAATTGATATGGATCACAACACAATCACCAACACACGTCGATCCAGTTTTGGGGACGACCCTCGATTGGGGCGATCGATACTGGGTCATGGAGCAAGGATTGCACGCCAGACCATGGCTACTAGAATCCAAATTTACTTTAGACCAACAATTAGTTGTACTAAACTTTTATAGTTTAATAGAAAATATTTTAGCATGATGCGGTATTAATGAATATGATTTTCTATTACTTAATTGGCATACCTAACCACATAGCAAAGTTAGTACATGTTAGTTGTAGTGATATTTTTTATATAGTTGTAAAACATGCCGGTGAAAAATACTTGCATTGTCCAAACTCAAATCGTATTCTATGGCATTATTCTCTTCATAAATAAAATTTTCATTACCGCACAAAGTATCTCTCAAGAATATGGTCTAAAAAAATATCTTAACAACGTTTCTAGTGTGTGATTAGGTAAGCATGTTTAGGGAAACTTCCATAGTAAAAATTGAACTTTTGGGTGATTCTTTGCCATTTTTTGTTGGTCAAATATATGTATCTTGCGAGTTACAAATTGAATGGGTATTTTAACATGAAGCCGCAACATGAGCTATGTCGGAAGGTGTTGCGGTGATGGCTCTACGTGGCAGGGCAGTCGGTCAACATCACAGGGGCGCCCAACTAGTGCAACTACCAACTACTAGTAGCGTGCCTGGCCCGCACGCTACCAGTACCTAACAGTAAAAATCATCCATGGGCGCGTTTGTGCGCGCCGAGCAGGAGGCGCTGCTGAGTATTTCGAGAGCCTCCCTGAGGACGCAAATCGTCGTCGGGTTCTTGCAGCGGAGGCGCAAGCACGCAGCGATGCGATGGCCATGAGGTAGGCTTTCGTGCGCTCGGACCTGGTGGCGGTGGCGTGGGCGGGCCCGGACCACGCGGATCGACCAAGACAACCGCGAGCTACATGACACCATCACGGCGAGGGACGAAGCGGTGGTGGCAGCGGCGAGGGATGGGGCCCGCTACCACAACGAGGTGGCTACGCAGCGAGCCTACTGGGACTCCTCTCTGGCGGAGGCCGTTGAACACCGGCGGCGGGAACATGTTACCTCCTTTCGGGAGCAGAACCGCCTCCGAAGGGAGCGGTGCGCGGCTGGCCATGCCCTCATGCGCTCCAATGATGGCGCCGACCCAAGGTCACGTCAGTGGCTAGTAGTAGGCCGCACGACTGCGAGTAAACCTGGCCGTAGTAGGCCATGCGACAACGAGTAGATACAACGGTCGTCTTCATAAATTATGAAGACGATCCTTTTGACCAATCAATAGGAATGAAAACCATTTTTCTTACCTGTATCACTGACCGGCGAGCCCTGATTCGACCAACGCGGATGCGCGGGGCGACCGTGCAGCGTCCATGCAGACGCAAACGTACCGCATATTTGATCCGCGTTTGCGTCTCCGCGGACAGCCCGGTCACTACGCGGACAGCCCGGTCACTACGCGGCGGGCCGCTGGGCCTAGGTGCAGACGCATTTTTCAATCGCGCGGTCGCAAACGGTCACTGTGTGTCTGTTTGTGTCGCTCCGTTGGAGATGCTCTCATCGTCCAATCTCCAGCGTCTAGAGTCATTTCAGACGCTAAAAGTGACCGCGTGCGTCCGTTGCGTCGGGCCGCAAACACGAAAATAGCCTTGAGGGCGCCCTTCACCATTTGCGTCTGGGGGTGCACAGGGCACATTTCACTGTTTTTAACTCGTTTTCCATTGATAGATGACATATTTCATACTTTTTGAGAAAAATATAAAACACTGCAAAATGAGGAAACCTAACAAGGGGCTTCTGCTGGATTCACCCTTTCATGCTAAGAAAGAACACCCAATCACCCAACCTAGAGGCGTTTATGCGTCCTCACTACACTAGCTCCGATGGAAGAACATTTAGAAACCTACACTAGTGGCTTCAAATGGCACATGACATCTTCGCTGCAAAGAAAGACCAGCCAAAATACTCGAAGAATATTGGAACAAGTTAAGGAATCAAACAATCAAGTACTGCAAGGTGCAATGGAAACACCACCCCGAGCGAGAAGCAACTTGGGAGAAGGGGGAAGATTTTAGAAAATCCTACCTCGAGCCCTTCGGGTATCTCAACCACAACTTCGAGACGATGTTTCTGTTAAGGGAGAGAGACTGTAATATCCCAGAACATAGGAAACATGATGGGTAGATTTAGAAATGGGTTGTGCATTTCATCGCCAAACGGGAGAAATTTTCGCACTTAATTGCATAAAATCTAAGAGTGATCGGGTTTCTCTCTTGTTGCTATTAGGGTTAGAGTGAAGAGAGTGATATGAACTTCGACCTGACCTCTTTTGAAACTAGGGTTTTGGAGAGGCATTTGAATTAACATTTGAATTTGAATTTCAAACAGATATGAATTAAGTAAACAACGATTCAAATGAGTTCATAATTCATAATTCAATTCAATATCACATTGATACAAAACATTTCATAAATAAAATATAAGTATTACAACAAGCTCATAAGTAAAACTTTGAGCTTTATTGATTTCACACACATAATACATTGTCATTACAGAATTCCTTTTATATTACAAGAATTGGAGCAAATATAAAATAGAAATAAGAAAATAAAATAGAAGATTACAACATTGATTCTTTTCCAAAGCTTGATCAACTTGAAACCTGCATAATAAGAAGCAAAATAACCAATCCTGTCCAGTAACAAGTGTCAATGACACTTGGGTAGTAAAAATAAGAAGAATAGGACCAGATAGGTATTGGCTGGGGAATCAAGTCCCAACCAAAGCCAAAGTGAGCCCAAGATCATTTCCCAATCATCAGCCATGGTGAAACAAGGGCAAGACACCACAGAATACAACCATAGTGGAGTTGTCGACCAAGGAGAGCACCAACCAGTGCTATAAATAGCACATCAGTTTGGAGATAGGGATGAAATCCACAGGATAGAAAGAACACACCACCAGGTTATTCATCGAGTTCATCTAGTGAACTAGAATCAAACCAAACCAAAACCAAGCTGTAGATTATGGTGACCTAGAGCAAGATCATCCAGGAGCTAGGAGGTGAAGGGAAGTTGATCAAGTCAACCAGCCAAAAGCAATTCATCAACAAAAATTAATCATTTAGGAGCTGGAGCAAGGTATAATTCATACCTGGATTGGATCCAATGATCAAATCCATCATAAGCATGGTCATACACACTTAGTTTGGAGCAGATGCTCCACATGGTATATCATCACTTTGTATAGACCAAGTGATGTACCAAGTGATGTGCTGCACGTGGTTGACGTATGTCTTTTCCGTTCAACACGCGTCCGTTGGGAACCCCAAGAGGAAGGTGTGATGCGTACAGCAGTAAGTTTTCCCTCGGTAAGAAACCAAGGTTTATCGAACCAGTAGGAGCCAAGAAGCACGTCGAAGGTTGATGGCGGCGGAGTGTAGTGCGGCGCAACACCAGGGATTCCGGCGCCAACGTGGAACCTGCACAACACAACCAAATTACTTTGCCCCAACTTGACAGTGAGGTTGTCAATCTCACCGGCTTGCTATAACAAAGGATTAGATGTATAGTGTGGATGATGATGTTTGCAGAGAACAGTAGAGCTAGTATTGCAGTAGATTGTATTTGATTTAAAAGAATGGACCGGGGTCCACAGTTCACTAGTGGTGTCTCTCCCATAAGATAATTAGCATGTTGGGTGAACAAATTACAGTTGGGCAATTGACAAATAAAGAGGGCATAACCATGCACATACATGTTATGATGAGTATTGTGAAATTCAATTGGGCATTACGACAAAGTACATAGACCGCTATCCAGCATGCATCTATGCCTAAAAAGTCCACCTTCAGGTTATCATCCGAACCCCCTCCAGTATTAAGTTGCAAACAACAGACAATTGCATTAAGTATGGAGCGTAATGTAATTAACAAATACATCCTTAGACATAGCATTGATGTTTTATCCCTAGTGGCAACAGCACATCCACAACCTTAGGGGTTGCTGTCACTCCCCCAGATTTAATGGAGACATGAACCCACTATCGAGCATAAATACTCCCTCTTGGAGTTATAAGTATCAACTTGGCCAAAGCCTCTACTAATAACGGAGAGCATGCAAGATCATAAACAACACATAAATAGATTGATAATCAACATAGCATAGTATTCCATATTCATCGGATCCCAACAAACGCAACATGTAGCATTATAAATAGATGATCTTGATCATGTTAGGCAGCTCACAAGATCTAACAATGATAGCACAATTAGGAGAAGACGACCATCTAGCTACTGCTATGGACCCATAGTCCAGGGGTGAACTACTCACACATCACTCCGGAGGCGACCATGGCGGTGAAGAGTCCTCCGGGAGATGATTCCCGGAGGCGATCTCCTGAATCCCCCGAGATGGGATTGGCGGCGGCGGCGTCTATGGAAGGTTTTCCGTATCGTGGCTCTCGGTACTGGGGTATTCGCGACGAAGACTTTAAGTAGGCGGAAGGGCGGAGTCGGAGGGCTGACGGGGGCCCCACACGCTAGGGCCTCGCGGGCCCCCACTGGGCCGCGCCGCCCTAGTGTGGCGGCGCCTCGTCGCCCCACTTCGGTTCCCTTTCGGTGTTCTGGAAGCTTCGTGGAAAAATAGGCCCCTGGGCGTTGATTTCGTCCAATTCCGAGAATATTTCCTTACTAGGATTTCTGAAAATAAAAACAGCAGAAAACAGCAACTGGCTCTTCGGCATCTCGTTAATAGGTTAGTGCCGGAAAATGCATAAATATGACATAAAGTATGTATAAAACATGTGAGTATCATCATAAAAGTAGCATGGAACATAAGAAATTATCGATACGTTGGAGACGTATCAGCATCCCCAAGCTTAGTTCCTACTCATCCCGAGTAGGTAAACGATAACAAAGATAATTTCTGAAGTGACATGCCATCATAATCTTGATCAATACTATTGTAAGCACATGTAATGAATGCAGCGATTCGAAGCAATGTAAATGCAATGAGTAAACAATTGAATCATATAGCAAAGACTTTTCATGAATAGTACTTTCAAGACAAGCATCAATAAGTCTTGCATAAGAGTTAACTCATAAAGCAATAAATTCATAGTAAAGGTATTGAAGCAACACAAAGGAAGATTAAGTTTCAGCGGTTGCTTTCAACTTGTAACATGTATATCTCATGGATATTGTCAACATAAGGTAATATAACAAGTGCAATATGCAAGTATGTAGGAATCAATGCACAGTTAATACAAGTGTTTGCTTCTTGAGATAGAAGGAAATGGGTGAACTGACTCAACATAAAAGTAGAAGAAAGGCCCTTCGTAGAGGGAAGCATTGATTGCTATGTTTGTGCTAGAGCTTTTATTTTGAAAACAAGAAACAATTTTGTCAACGGTAGTAATAAAGCATATGTATCATGTAAATTATATCCTACAAGTTGCAAGCCTCATGCATAGTATACCAATAGTGCCCGCACCTTGTCCTAATTAGCTCGAATTACCTGGATTATCATCGCAATACATATGTTTTAACCAAGTGTCAGAAAGGGGTACCTCTATGCCGCCTGTACAAAGGTCTAAGGAGAAAGCTCGCATTGGATTTCTCGCTTTTGATTATTCTCAACTTAGACATCCATACCGGGACAACATAGACAACAAATAATGGACTCCTCTTTAATGCATAAGCATTTAGCAACAATTAATATTCTCATATGAGGTTGAGGATATTTGTCCAAAACTGAAACTTCCACCATGAATCATGGCTTTAGTTAGCGGCCCAATGTTCTTCTCTAACAATATGCATACTCAAACCATTCAACTCATGGTAAATCGCCCTTACTTCAGACAAGACGAACATGCATAGTAACTCACATGATATTCAACAAAGTGTTGATGGCGTCCCCAGGAACATGGTTATCGCTCAACAAGCAACTTAATAAGAAATAAGATGCATAAGTACATATTCAATACCACAATAGTTTTTAGGCTATTTGTCCCATGAGCTATATATTGCAAAGATAAAGAATGGAAATTTTAAAGGTAGCACTCAAGCAATTTACTTTGGAAATGGCGGAGAAATACCATGTAGTAGGTAGGTATGGTGGACACAAGTGGCATAGTGTTTGGCTCAAGGATTTTGGATGCATGAGAAGTATTCCCTCTCAATACAAGGTTTAGGCTAGCAAGGTTGTTTAAAGCAAACACAAGTATGAACCGGTACAGCAAAACTCACATAAAAGACATATTGTAAGCATTATAAGACTCTACACCGTATTCCTTGTTGTTCAATCCTTACTAGAAAATATCTAGACCTTAGAGAGACCAATCATGCAAACCAAATTTTAGCAAGCTCTATATATTTCTTCATTAATAGGTGCAAAGTATATGATGCAAGAGCTTAAACATGAGCACAACAATTGCCAAGTATCACATTATTCAAGTTATTATACCAATTACCACATGTAGCATTTCCCGTTTCCAACCATATAACAATTTAACGAAGCAGTTCAACCTTCACCATGAACATTATGAGTAAAGCCTAAGGACATATTTGTCCATATGCAACAGCGGAGCGTGTCTCTCTCCCACACAATGAATGCTAGGATCCAACTTTATTCAAACAAAACAAAAATGAAAACATACAGACGCTCCAAGTAAAGCACATAAGATGTGATGGAATAAAAATATAGTTTCACTAGAGGAACCTGATAATGTTGTCGATGAAGAAGGGGATGCCTTGGGCATCCCCAAGCTTAGACGCTTGAGTCTTCTTGAAATATGCAGGGATGAACCACGGGGGCATCCCCAAGCTTAGAGCTTTCACTCTCCTTGATCATATTGTATCATCCTCCTCTCTTGATCCTTGAAAACTTCCTCCACACCAAACTCAAAACAAACTCATTAGAGGGTTAGTGCATAATCAAAATTCACATGTTCAGAGGTGATATAATCATTCTTAACACTTCTGGACATTGCACAAAGCTACTGAAAGTTAATGGAATAAAGAAATCCATCAAGCATAGCAAAACAGTCAATGCGAAATAAAAGGCAGAATCATCAAAAACAGTAACGATCCGTAAAGACGAATTTTATAGGTGCACCAGACTTGCTCAGATGAAAATGCACAAATTGAATGAAAATTGCGTACATATCTAAGGATCACTCACGTAAATTGGCAGAATTTTCTGTAGAGTGTGTCAAATTGTGGTTTTCACTCCCAGTTCCGGGAAGGGAACTACGAACGCGGCAGGAAAGGAACTCTGTGAAGCTCTAGTCAACCTGTGAAGACTGGCGGGCATAGTTTTCAGAATAAAATAAACCTTTTAAAGAAATGTTTGCGAAACATGCATTGACCTGAGATTTTCCGATCAATGGTCATAGCTAGTGCATCAAACACATTTTCTATTTTGAACTTGTTGAGTACCTCTGTAGTCACTTTCTTTCGACACCCTTGCTAGACTGTGATTATGAAGAGGAGGCCTCCACCAGAGCACCAGAAGGGGACTATGAGTTGGTCTACGAAGAGCCAGACCTTTCAGGAGGAGTTGAAGGCGTAGACTATGGGGTAGTCTACGGAGCAGATAACGCAGAGGTGGAGGAGTAGAGATTTACCTTAGACATCTCGGAGCCGAGCAACATAGTGACTTACCTTAATAAGTTGTTGAGCTCATCATGTCTATATAGTTTGAGTTGTAATGATACTTAAGTATATCGTAGGGTGTTCTCATCGAACCTGTGAGAATACCAACTTGTTAAGACCCATGCTTGTAATATATATGTGGAGTGTTATGACCTGCAATGCTTCTGTTTTACCACTCCGAGGGATGTGATATTTGTGAAGAAGCCTCTTTATGAATGTCATATCAACAACTTGTATACTACAACATGCAGTGGTATGTTGGTCACCGCACAGTCCGCAAGGAGAGAGCGTGCCGGCAACGGCGAGCGTGCATGCACGGCAAATCTAGCAGGGTCGCCCTACCCCTACCACGGCAGCCTCGGCCCCTAGGAGCCACCATGTAGCTTGTTGGGAGAAGGTGTACAGAGAAAAGGTGGGTGAGAGCACTAGGGTTGGAGATTTGGGAGGCAACTAGGGTTGTGTGAGGAAATGGAGGCGTCTCATGCCCTTTTTTATACGCCGGAGGCAAGCGAGGGGGCGGTGGCGCGCATTAAATCGGGCACCCATTGCTAGGCCTGGGAAACCTATTGCGCCATTAATTTGGTGTGCATAACCCGGAAGCGAGTCCACCAGTACTGCGACGTCGCGCGGAAGACAAAGGCACCCGTTGCGCTGCACAGTTTCTATCTCGACGCATTCGCAGCATACATTTAAGCCACATTTGCGTCGACACGAATAGTCTGATCATTTTGCGTCACGACGCTCGGCTGAGGTGTAAACTTTTTTTTCTTCTTAAATTACAAATTGGAATTCAATTCAAAATGTAGATGCCCTGAAACTTGGAGCCGGCTTAAAGGATCCCGCTCTTTTGAAGCGTAGCCAGCTATCAGTAGCTGCTATGCTGGAGATGGGCGCTTGACAGTGGGGCTAAAACTACCCACAATGAGAGTATCATAGGTAGTATCATGCATCACATGCATGCAAAAAGCTGATGTGGCAATGCAATTAAAGAAGAGAGAGATGATAGTAGGTAGATACACTATCATAGCACATACTACTAGAAAATTAAATGCCAAACAAATCTTGTACATATATTTGCATTGAGATTCTACAAATCAATTAATATAATAAAATTATGATACCATGCATTGTGCACATAATAACATATAGTACTATCATACACATGATACTTCTATATAATACTATGCATTGTGATTAGTCTAAGACGATAGCTCACGCGCTGTCAGACTCGGGCTGATGTTTCACTTGGATAGTGCTGAGGATCCTCCGGAGGATTTTTCTCCCGAGCCTCCGGCTCCACCACGCGACACGTGTCCTCCAGGACCACCCACGAACAGCGCTCCGCCTCGAAGGCATGGCACGAGCCCACGCTTCCAGCATGATGCAGTGCAGCTACTCCGGCTTGCATCTCGTGGCTGGCGTCCTTCTCGCATCAGCACCCCATGCATCCCCCATACAGGCACCGCCGCTTGTGCAGTCGCCGGAGAATACGCCCATCGTAGCACCGTTGCTCCCCTACACGCACCGCCGCCTGTGCCGTCGCCGGAGAAGATGCCCATGGTAGCACTGTTGCTCCCCTTGCAGCACTACCGGTGGCGCATGCCAGTGGATTTGCAGCACGGAGGCGGCATCGACGTCGGCGAGCTTGAAGCACTACGACAACACTCAACCGCGAGCTTGCAGCACCACGACGGTGCTCCGCGACGGGCTTGTAGCTCCGGCAGTAGAGCCTTGCAGCATCGGCGGCACACCTTTGCAGCTCCCACCGCGCACCATTGCAGCTCCACGCAACGTCGATTACAGCTCCCCCTCCCTTTGATTTGTAGCACCGCCTCCAGACGGTGGTAGCACCACCGGCGGCCACCGCTGACCGTTTGCAGCTGCCCTGCCCGCTGATGGTAGCACCACCTTCCACCTATTGCAGCACTCGCGTCGTGGCGTGGAAGCACCGGCGACCACCGTATGAAGCTCCCCCTCCCTTGTTTTGCAGCACCGCCCGCCGCATGCAACTCTGCCCTCCTCCACCGCCCTTCGTTGCAGCAGCGCGCATCCCCTTCCTTGCAGCACGAGGTGGGGAGCACTCAAAATTCGCCGCCGCATCTGCAAGCTCGATTGTCCGCCCCTAATCTCCTCCTCGTATCCGGCGATCGGAGGCGCATATACTGCTCCCACAGACGGACCTCCATGGCGGAAGCTGGTCGGTGGCTACGAGTGGTCAACATCGTGGGGTACCGGTAGGGGGTGCGGTGGTCGGAGATCTAGAAGGAAGAAGAAGAGTGGAGGCTGCCGAAGTGGAGGGCGGCGGGGATTGGTGGCTGTCGGAGCCGGCGAAGCTCACCGGGCGGATTGGAAAGGGAGGTGGGGAGCGGTCGCGATGCCTTTCTCTGGTCTGGCGAACAGGACAGGGAGAGGATAAGAGCGAGGAGGATGATGAGTCATCAGTGCAGTCGTGGACCCACATGAAACGCGTGTCAATTAGGAGGTCCACGCGATGGACACGATCGGTCGACGCCCGACCCGGAGGTTGCGTTGCTCGCAGCCTCCGGGGAAACGAAGCATTTTGCGTTTCACTTTCGGAATAGATATCGTGTCGTGCGTAGTACGGAGTAGGGACTCGTAGGAGCAAAGGTTTCTTTTCTTTTGTATTATATCCTCCCGAATTCACGACGCTGAGAACGGCGTAACGTTTCTGTTGACCAGCGGATTTGGTAGGCCTCTCGGGTCGTCGTCATGATCGCACACAAATCATCTTTTTTCTGTCTTTTGGTACAGTAGGAGCAAAAGTTTCCTTCGATTTTCGGGCGCCTAGAAAGAAAGAAAATAACCCTAGCTAGCTAGATCTAGATGCTTTCGGAGGCTGGGGTTGGCGACGCTACGCACTTGCGTTGCGTGACGTACCCTATGGGAAGAGTGCTGCGGTAGCCTGGCTAGGCGATGTTAGCTGACGTCGCGCGCACCATGCCTCCAAACTCCATGTTCTTCGACGCCGTGCCGTGTATTCGTTGCATCGACTATTTGGTTGCTACTACGGTCAAAAACTACCCGCGGTTAAATTCGCTCCAGTGTTTACGCGCGTCTACGTCAGGACTGACAGCACGTCAACAAATCCACGGTCGCGTCCGTGCGTGCTCGGACGAGGACCAGACAGAGGAGAGATATCTCGATCTCGACGCGAGGTGCCATTGCACCAGCACCAACAGGAGCTGCTGACGAGGCTCTGGGCCAGACGTACGTGTACGTGCAGTGTGTGCGTGGCGGCAGCCGCGGGCACCCGTCGCGCCCGTCCGTCCGGGGCGAGGACGGGACGGTACACGCACGCAGACTGGACCATCCTATCGCCTTGCTTTTGAGTTGGTTACGATCAGGTGGTCCACCGGCGAGGACCGATGGACCATACGTACGTACGTCGGGGCCGGCCGGGCGCGTCTCGAACAGTGCGACGTAACTGTGCGCGCGGGATGGGAAGATGGGATGTAGCAGCGGATTCAGACTGCTCATAGTAACATAACTACTAAACGAAGAAAGAGGGTGAGTGGTAGCTATGTTAGAGCAATTTCAATAGTATAGAACTGCTAGCTATAACAAGATGATATATGATTTATAGTATACTAGTTCGCTATAAGAATGAAGCACTTTACTAACATATGGCCCACCTTTTACTCTCATAAAGTGCCTAGGAGCACGTGCAAGAGCTGGCTATTGCATAGTAGTCCACCTCCCTTCTCTCTCCTCTTTCTCTCCTCCAACTCATCTAAAATATATTATTTAATGTTTTATAGTCAGCTGACTGGACTCTATTGTACTTGCTCTTACCATAACAAAACACACCCCTAGGCAACATGAATCTACAACATAATAAATGACACAATGCATGACATCACATATATGTTACTACCCACTATAAGTACTCCCTCCGTCCACAAATAAGTGTACTTCTAGCTTTTATACTAAGTCAAACATTTTAAATTTTGACCAACCGTGAAAAAAAAAAAGTAGAAACATATATAATAAGATTTTGGTATAATTTGAAACTACATTTCAAAACGAATCTCGGAATACTAAACTAGTGTCATAAATACTACTACTTTTCCCTATATATTTGGTCAAAGTTTAAAGAGTTTGACTAAACACAAAACCTAGATGTACACTTATTCGTGAACGGAGGGAGTAGTAACATGGCATACTCTCCACTATGACCAGCCTCATGGCGGGCTTTCGGCTGCCCCCGGCCTCGAGCATACGTACGTATGACTAATAATTAGTAATACTAATATCCAGCTGGAGTATCATCCACAGAAGATGTTGTGCGAGGTTTTACTCAGGTTGTTGTACATATTCCCTCTTCCAAAATAAACTTAATCAACATAATACATAGATGTATTAGACAAAGCCGAGTCACTTATCTTTGGGACCAGAGAGAAGTAGTCACTACGTCTCATAAAAAAATCCAAGATTTGTTTAAATTCGAATTTATCTAGCTACTATTTAGTGTCTAGATATATTCGAATTTATTTACACGAATCTCCAACATGTTTAGAGACAGAGGGAGTACTACGCTCACCAGTCACCACATATTTTAGCTGCCAATAAATACTACACATAATATTGCGTCTACTAGTCTCCTTTTGTCAAGTCTAGCTGCAAGTGGTTTCTTTACCCTCCCGCCCTGAATTATCAACTCGATGTGATCAATTTCTCTCTGAATTAAGCAAGAAATGATGTACTCCCTCTGATTCATAATAATAATTGTCAGGCTTTATTTATAATTTTGACTAAAGCGTCGATAGTTATTAATTATGGATCGGAGTGAGTAGGTAAAACAATGCCAGAATTCAGAAATAAATTACCACTACCACAATCAAGACCACTGTAACAGGATTGACCTATTTTCAGCATCAAACTGTTCCGGCTCTAACTTACATTTCCAAAGAGAGGAAACGGGAGCTGTACAAGACGGAGAAGGAAATGACAAAGGCAGGCCCAACACAGATTACCTGCTATTATCAAAACCCTATCATCGAAAGATCACCACAAGCACCCAAAGGAAGAAGAGGATAAAAGGAACAGACCACCATCGAAGTATAGCTCCGTAACCATATTTCAATGAGCTCAGCAGAGCTTCGGTCAACTTACAGTGCCTTAACTGTCAATAGAGCCCCAGGAACTTCCACCAAACACTACGTCACGTGCAAGCATTGCCGGCACTTTTGTGCGGGCACTTTGCAAATCCGCCTCTAATTCTATTGTTTAGCGGCAGGTTTTTATTAGTGCCAACAATTCCTACTCAATTAGCGGCAAATTAGTGAAGTGCCTCTAATGTTTCGGCAATCAGCGGCACTCCTGGAAAAATGCCGCTAATATAATGCAATTACCGGCAGTTAGCAAAAGTGCCGGTACTATGTTTGCAGATAACGCTTTGGAATATTTAGATTATGCGTGTTTAGTCTCCAGCCAGACCTCCTCTCTCTCTCTCTCTCTCTCATTCTCTCTCATCGCACACGCACACACACGGCTGAGCCGTCGCCGACCGCCTCCGCCACTGCGGATCGCCGGCCCAGCTCCACGCGTGTCTTCTCCCCAGATTCTCCGCCGCCGTGACGCTTCTATCCTCCCGTGCGCGCCCCCACGACAAACCCTAGTAGTGTGGCTCGGGGTTCGTCGGCGCGGCCGCGTCCCCTTCCCCGCCGCCGTGGAGCTTCTCTCCTCCCGTGCGCGCGCCCACGGTAAACCCCCTGCATACGCCGCCCCCGCTCCCCGTACGCCTTGATCTGTCTGACGGTGTCGCTGTTGTTGTTGCTCGCAGGTCGCGGCGGTGGAGGTGGAGGAGGAGGAGCATGACGGCGCCACCAAATCGGCGGCGGCGGCGGTGACCGCCCCGGCCGCGGACGGGGGCGAGGCGGCGGCGGACGTGGAGGCCGTCGCCGGGGGCTCGCCCGTCGCGCCGTCCCACCTCCTGGTACTTACCTATGTCGAGCACGCCTCCGCCGCGACCTCCCAACGACGCCTACAAGTCCTGCTCCTCTGCCTCCTCAGCCCCTCGGCTTCGCCGGTTTGGTGGTAGGCTCGGCTGCCCTGGCACTACTTCGACTACCTCGCCGTCTCCATCTACCACGGCCTCGGCTACAACCACGACTGCACGCCCGATTCAGGTGAGCTTTGGTTTGTCCTGCTATCTCTGTTATGTGCTCTATGCTGAATTGATATGGGCTGCGTGAAAGTTCATAATAGGTTCTAAATAGAAAATGTGCAGACCCAACATCAGTTCATAATCTGGTCTTTTATCCGGATGAATTTTAGTTCATTTGAAATTCTCTTTTGCCCCTCTGTTTGTATTAAAATAGCTCATGCCCTTGCGGCCATTGGTGCTAACCAAGATGATTACCGGCTCTTATTTGACTGAACCTGAACCTGTAGGTGTAATGGTGGCCATTGAGTTAAATGAGCCAACATAAATGGAATCGCTGTGTGCCTGTAGATGAATCGATTTGATAGATCAGATATTGTTATTCCAAATATTGATCCGATTCAGTATCATCAGGATGCAAAAGTCATCCCGTTGAATTTACAGAAGTCCAATTTAGCATATCTATGGGATTACATCCACAATAATGGCTAGCACTCCATACAAATTTGTGGATAACATTGATACTACCTCTGTCTATTTTTAAATGTCTAAAGTTTGTCTAAATTCGAATGTATCTAGACACTCTTTAGTGCATAGATACATCCGAATTCGGACGAACCTTCCGACATCTATTAACGGACGGAGGAGTATATGAATTCAGCGTAAACTTCAGACTCGGAGCAGAATCGTTCAGTTTACCTCAGATATTTGTAAAACATCACCACTATGCGGATAGCAACTGCATGCTGGAGCTCCCTTTTTTTGTGAGGGACAGACTGAGACTCCCTTGTGTGGAGGAATATCAGGACAGTAAATTGACCAATATGCTAACATGCCCTGAGGAAAAACATGAAGAATTTAAGATAGATTCTGTTAGGAAAGTGTGTGACGGAATTTTGAGCCCAAAAGATCTGGAACAAAAACTGAAAGGACTTAGTGAATATTTTTACAGAGATAGGTAACATCTGCATGTATTTTCTAAGATGTAGGTCGATCTTGCTTTGTTTATACAGCAAAGAATATCCAGAAACTTGCAACTGTATTAGCTATAATATGTCCTGGAGCCATAAATTTTGAGAAAGACTTGTGTGCTATTTTCTTAATGGTAGCACAATCACTTATGTTCAGTTTTTTTTTATTTCTTCGCTGTGTGTGCAAAAAGTAAATTGTCGATCTGGAAGTTTTGTCAAGTCAAATTATTATGTTGTTCTAGATATAACTCACCTCACCTGTATCAACATAAAATTGAGAAATTTGCATTACTTCCAAACATAAATTTGGTATGCTAATGTAAAGATTTTAGAAGCTTTCTCTAATACATGGAGAAGATTAAGGTACCTAGGATGTAAGTTCATAGAGAGTGGGAGGACCAATAGCCTAACTGCAGCAAGTTGTTCAGAAGAAACAACATGGGAAGAGAAAAGTACAGTATGCCAGCAACGAGTGTTTACAACAAAAGGATGATTGCTCAATGTGCGAAAATATTGGTACACATCTTTCATTCAAAAGGTAATAGAACACTACTACTATAAGACCAAGAAAAAGCTGTCGTAAATGTTAGTTTTAATCCAATTCATAACCATGCACCTCGGCACCATCACTGACTTCACTTCTATGCACAAACACAAAACATCTGAGCCGTGGAACCACAGGAGCGTAAATTAGATTCCTAGATACCTTGGATTAATTCAGAAAATATGATGATGGGCATTACTCTGTACAGGTACCAATGAGATTAAAAACAGGAAGACAATTTCTTCCAGATGCATGTGTCTCTAGCTATCTCATTGTTGTCAGTATTTACTTTAAAATAGATAATGTCTTCGATCCTATGAAGTGAGCTAACAGAGCCTCTTGCTTTCATTTGTGTTTTTATTTTATGTTGTTTAGATTTGGACCAGCACTCTCCAGAGAACAATTTTGACAGCAACTCCAATTTTTGGATTTCCAAAGGTAGTTCCTTGAATGTTTATGATTTATTTTACAAACGTCTTGCTATCTACGAGTATGTATCCTGATGAACGTTAATCCTTGTTGTTGGTAGATACAATGGCGTGCTCTTGACGAGATCAATTCTGGTGTGTGTGATGGGATGACATATGAAGAGATAAAGAAAATTATGCCTGAGGAATATGAGTATGTAATCCTCTCTTATTTTTGCAACAATTATTCCGTAATATCTAATTGGATTTATATACAATGCCTTGCCATTTTGTTAATTACCATGCTGCAAAGCTATGTTATTTTCCATACTAATCATAGCATGCTAAAAACTAGAAGTTACATTAGACATTTCAACATGTATGAGTCGCAAAATTGAGCTGACAATATATAGCTGCAATTGCATAACTTCTTCAACAAAACATTAGATTAACCTTTTCATACCTATCATATATTTACATCTGAACACACTGTTGTGATGTTTTGTAATGTACTGTGCAACTTGCAACCAGGTCACGCAAAAAGGACAAGCTGAGATATCGCTACCCCCGTGGGGAATCTTACCTTGATGTGATTCAGAGGTTAAGAAATCTGATTCAGAGGTTAAGAAATCTCACTGCATTGTTCAGAAGTTCTGCTTTACTATTACTAGAATTTGAAAACAGAAAACTATGGAAAAAAACATGTTCTGCTATTATCTTCACGGCTCCAACCTAACTCATGTGCTGTACTATTTAACTATCCTCAGGTTGGAACCTGTCATCATCGAGCTGGAGCGCCAGCGAGCACCAGTGGTTGTTATATCCCACCAGGTAAATTGCTATAGTTGATGAAACAGGTCCTGCGTAGAAACACTGATCTTGAATTGCTTACCCTATTTATAGGCCGTACTGCGAGCGTTGTACTCGTATTTTGCCGACAGGCCTTTGAGGGAAGTTCCAGACATGGAGGTAACATGGGACATTTTTATCTTTTGTCGTTGCTCAGTTCTGTATTGAAAACTCTCAGAAACATTGTTGAACCAAATCAATCCCTTTGTAATGTAATCTAGATGCCACTCCATACCATAATCTTTCTGCTGACAACAGTAATAGATTCGAAGTTCATTATCATTTTCTATAATTCTTAAAATGTGATAGAAATTGTTTGACATAGATGCCATATTTGGATGAGCGGTCTCCATTAGAGATGGACTATGCAGATTCCTTATCTGGAATTGTGGAAGCTCTAACTTACACCATTCCGTGCATTCCTATTGATGCATCAAAGGTGGAAAAGCATGCCATCTTGTTAATTCTTGCTATGTGTTTCTATTATTTTGATCAAATCTTATACCTTATTTAATACCGTACTAGAAGTTCATAAGTAGCACCTCATCTTATATTTTCAAGTAGTTTATGGTGCCTGGAGAACCCATCTGCCGTCGATTTTTAAGTGACTGTGTATTATAATACCAAGGCTACGAGGAGCTAATTGTATGCTCAGTTCATTAGGGGTGTTACTACATATACCTTTGTACATAATCTTGGAGAGGATGGCTGCAGGATTATTGTTTCTTTGAATTCCTGCCCTGTTGATCCTACCTTCTCCATGATTTCTAGGAAAAGTTTGCGGGTCGACAAGATACAAGCATTGGCTGATGGACTTACTACTTCAGAGTAAATATTTGTAGCAATTTTGCTTTACACCTCACCTTCTTGATTCTACAGTCTTTTTGGCAAAGTTGTTTACAACTGTGGATGGAAATTTAATTTGTGACATATGGAAACTTCACTAATACTGGTTGACAATTAAAGGTGTAGTTTCTTGTGTCTATTCACATGTGCACTTCACTAGTCACTGCTTTGATATACTGGTTTGATGACACTGTAACAATTTGGTGGTTGCATTGTAGGCATCGTCCTAGTGTTTGTGGACTATATGATCTTTAGTTTGGTCTCTTTTGAGTTTGGGTTAATGGAGTTTTGACAATTTAGGGGCGTCAATAGTAAACACTCTGCTTTCACTTTTCTCACTATACTTGAGTCAGTGAATTTTACCTGCAGGTTCAGCCTGTGCTTCATCAGGTTCATCTTGATCATCCGGTGGACTCATGTTTAGATCAGGTACATCTGCCTCTTTCGCTGAACTACTCTATTTGTTCTCGGTCTCTATTTATGAACTGATCATGTACACTGGGACTAAACTGCTATGTGCATGAGATGGAGCCGGCGCTTTGTGTGGAGGGCAGCGGTAGGCTAGGTCGGCGGAGGAGCTTGGGTGCTCCAAAGGCATGGTCCACGAGGAATAGGCGATGAAGGGCGATCTTTACATTGGCCGCATCGAGGAGGCCATGTCCCTGAAACGGAGCGGCGGTGCCTCATCCACTGCTTCCTCAAGCACAAGAACAACTCATCCGCTGCTTCCTCAACCAGAAGAACAACTCCATCAGAGTTGTGGACAGCGTTGCCAAAACGGCCACATCTAACTAGTAATCTATGTGACAACACATGCCGTGTAAAGTGAGAATGCCGTTTAGTTGTGTAAAATGTGAGTTCATTTTAGTTCTGTAAGTTAGTTAGCTACAATCTACTTAACTTATGTAAGCAATTTTAATGCATGATCATGTTGCCATGTTGGATTAAAACCTCACTATAATGAGTGCGTTGTTTTGAATTTCCTGGAAGTTTTAAAAGATGCATGCAAAAAATAATCAATGGCAGTTCTTAATAGATTCCATAGCATCATTAAAAAATGCCTAAGAAAATAATCAGCGGCACTAGAATTAAAAGCCTAAAAAAGTAATTGGAGGCATCCTCTAAAAGAAGTGCCGGCAAAAGGTTTGGACGGCATTTTTTTTAGAAAAGTGCCGCTAAAGAGATTTTGTGGCATCTTCGGAAAAGTGCCGGCAAAAAGTTTCCGTGGCGTCACTAGCTTGTGCCAGAAAAAGATTCCGCGGCATCTCCAAAAAGTGCCGGCAAAAACCTTCCACGGCTCAGACAAAAAGTGCCGGCAAAACTTTTAACAGGCACAAACTGATCTGCCTGAAATAGTTATTACTGGCACCAGTACGTGTGCCTTAATTTACATATGGCGGCATTTCTCGAAAAGTGCCGGCAAAGACCTACCTCGACTGGAATAAACGCAGCACTTTTTTTTGTGCCTTGAAAAACCTTTGCCGGCACTTTTGGTGTCTTTGCCGGCACTTTTTTGTGCCGGCAAACTGGGTACCTGACGCAGTGAAAAGGTTCCAACCACTCCCCATATTAAAGCGTTGATCAAGGCTGTTACGAAGCCCAGCTTGAATATATCCGGAAGCTCCAGATACCCCGCTGCAGAAGGAAAGCAACAGGTCACTTGACTAAGTGAGCTTATCGTTGTCATCCAATTTACTGATTTAACATGATAAATAAATACAGAATAAAGGAAAGTAGTTGGTTTCTCATTCTACATGTTCATCTGCCATAGTCTGTTTGTTCTTTCATTCTACATGTCAATCAACACTCGTACGCAAATGCAGGCAAGTTTTATCTGAAAATTGAGAAACTGAACGAGTCTCCGCAGAAAATTACCTCCAAAGTATACCGCAGCTTGCCCACTGCTATAGTGGGTGAGCGCGCCGAACAGGTTCGTGTTGAACGCCAATGCAAGCGCAGACAGCACGCCGGGAACACCGGCCGCCAAATGCATGGCCAGAAACGCGGAGAACAGAGCTCCGACATGTCCAGTTTGGCTCGCAAATAGATAGTGGATGAGGAAGTAGGAGGCCTCGAGAACAACGAAAGCCGCAGGCCAGCTCAAAGAGAAAGATGAAAGCATCTTGGCGACAGAAGTTGACATCCACGACACGATTCCGAGGTTTGTGAGCTGCCCTGCCATGGCAACTAGAACTGCAAACCAGGACAGTGTATCCCAGGCTGACTTTTCACTCAAGCAATCGTCCCAGTCTAGCACACCGAGCAGGAGAAGAATAGAGAGCCCAAGCATTGCAGCAACAACACTAGATACACCAATAGCATCCCTGCACAGAAAATGTCAAATGTACTATATAGTGAGACATGATGACCAATAGTCCAATAGAGACAAGAAATATTGCGGAGCATTGTAATTTGTAAGGCTATATCTCATATATACAGTACTCTGAAGCTCTGTCAGACCCGCAGTGCTGGTATCAGTCATCACTAGATTGTCCCATAGTGCACTGCCTGGACTGTAATGAACAAGTAGCATAGCTGAATAGTGTGGTGTTTCCAGTGAACATGGTAGAACTGGGATTAGGATTAGCAGTAGAAATGGGATATACTGAGTTGTGTCTAAGACTAAGATATGGGGTTTTACTACAAATATACAAAAGCAGTTCTGAGGACTAGAGACTAGATGAACTGAAATCACTGGAAGCAGGATCCAATTGGTTTTTTTGATTCATCCTGGAGATTCAATGTTAAATGTTGTTTCAGTGCAAAAATCTTAAGCATAGATTAAGTAATTTCCAGACCTCCAGTTGTGATATATTTATATAGAAGAAAGTGTTGTCAGCAATGATAACCATGCTTGATGATAACACATAGCAAATTAATTAATAAACAGAAATGCAATGTGATTAACTCCAGGCATATCAATTTAACAGTTCTTTCTGATACAAGGATTTGCCCCAACTTCCTGCCGACTAAACAATTAAACAAATATAGTGCTTCAGTAAAGACTAATCTATTAATTTAGAGGGAGCAGTAACCGATAAAAATCATAATCAATACAGATAACAACATAGTAAAAGATATCACATGCTGCATAATTGTATTGATACTGCAAGTTCGTATTATGGCGTGACTTATTAATGGCAAAGAAGCTTACCCAAAAACCCATAATGAGACTGCAAGAAGCATTGTACCAATCATTACCCATTCATTCTTAGTCACTGGGCCCATGCGCTTCAGCTTCTCTGCAGCTAATGCTGGGGCTTCAGGTGTGTCCTTTATTTCAGGGGGGAAGATTTTGTATAGCAAGTATGGTGTTGCTAGTAGAGACACAATAGCCGGCAAACTAGCAGCCTTGAACCAAGCTACCCATGGATTAGCAACTATTATACCAAGCTCCTCTGCTAGCTTCAAGCACAACAGATTTTGTGCAGCAGCTGTCAGGAAGAGGGCACTCGAATTACTAGCAGCCTGCCAAGGAACAGAACGTAAGTTAACTGTGCCCTAAGAAATCTTGGTTTTAATGATTATAAGTGACAACAATACAATAGTGCCCACTTCCCCACCAGGCCACCACCCGGACACACACTCATGGTCTACAGCAACGAGTTGTACCTAGGACATGCTGACTGTTTGATCCAAAAACATGAAACATATATGCGAAATGGGGACCAAAGAATAAGCATTATCCTCTGAATGTGGTTCAGTCACATGAGGGGTGGCCATTCTGTGGATTTTGGGTGTGAGAACCCTATATAGGAATAATATGCAGAGCATAAGCATATCGTGTTACTCCAGACAGTAAAATAAAGAGCAGATACCGTATTTCTAAAAAAAATTCCATGACCCAAACAGTACCATATGTTTTGAACTTACACGTTCCTTTATGCCTTTGGGAACATTCGACATGTCCCACCGAAACAGTATAAGCAGTCACTCATATATCATGCCATCCATTTTGTGAATGTGACTTGAAGAAATATTCAGATGCACTAAATTACCAGCCCATTTTATTTGAAAATTGCACACAACTGTGATAGCTTGTGAGCATATGTTTATGAAGATTGTAATACCCCAGGGTTCAAATTAGCCTAGGCCTAACCCATTTTGGATCGGCCATGAACACTGAATAACCCACTTGCATTCCATAATTAACTCAACAAAACTGGTCAACCGGCCGTTTGTCCATGTATGCTGGTGAGTGGTGAGTCTTCAGCCAAACTGACAAGGTGGGATTAATCACACCTCCAAGCACCCAAGCAAACATAGGTTTGTATTGGTACCAAATTTTTTTTTGATCGGTATTACAAAGATAACTTGGGACCGTACATACCGCGGAAGTTCTATAGCATTAGCATTGTTCGAAATAAATTAGATCTAGGTGTCTAGCCTAGATAAACCTGTTTTAACCTCACAGAAGAGGCAAACTCTACAGGAGAAAGCCTTGTTGATATAGTAGTTAGCATGAATACAACTGCTTTCAGAAATCACGAAATACTGCCCAATTAGAACGGGATATTATAATGTGGTTTAGATAAAATGCACCCTTTGTTCCTAATATCTCCATCTGTTTCCTACATTCGTGATCAATATCACCATGGTCCATGCACAAAATGTTGTCATAAAAAAATACTTCCAATTTAAGTGGTCATGTAAATAGGCTAACTAAACATTAGGTTGAAATGGCTGAACCGGGTCTTACGATGAATCAGGTTGATTCCTACTACCTCTCATTGGATTACCTAGGTTCAAACCCCATAGTACAGTATGGGCCAAGCTTAGGTTTGATATCTCAACCATGTCACTTATTGTGCTTAACTGTATGCCACTTGTTATTTTCCAAAACTCAACATTTTCTATTCAGAACTCAGGTGAATGCTGTACTAGTACGTTGTATAATCCTCCAAAATATAATACTCCCCTAAGAAAGACTTTGATGAAATCACCAAAAGCTGGATGCACGAACTCAAACTTCAACATGCTAGAGCTCTTAAGTTAATTTTCTCCACGTGTAGTGTTGATTAAATATTTTTTGACCCAACAAGCGACCACGTGACACATTCCATTCCACCTAGGCAAGTCATAGTACTAGTACCACAGAGCTCCCAGACAAAAACAGATAGAAGTAAATGTTTCTTAGTACAATCTTCTGCTTGTGCAGAGCAGAGCTCTAGGAAAGGTTAAAGTGATCAAGGTAACACGATCAGAACCAAACTGTTACCGAAACAAAATTCGGCTGGGGGAAATGCACCCTTTGAGTTCAAGTGACACTTAGCAAACTCAGTGGTGTTCATTAATTTGTTATTAGAAGACTACGGTGTCAGGATTGTAAGATCAGTCTAATCCATAGGCCATAGCCAAGTTACTAGCAGAGTGTGCATCAAGTGATCCCAATTGAGATAATGATAGATGGACGCTGCTACACAGCGGCGCCGCATGGAAGCCTCACGCGTGCGACGGCCCATATTACCTCTACATTAAACGCGGGACAGCCCAATTATGTCAGATTGGCGTGGTGACTCCCAGTGGTCCATTTAACACAACGCTATCAGATGCTCTTGTGTCAGACCCGGTGGCGTGAGTTCCGATTTTTTTTTTCTCTATCATCCATGCAACCACCTGCGCATGCACTCTTGTGAGGACCAAAAGCATGTGGAAAAGTCTAGCTTAATTATTGTAGCAATACTTGTGTCTTTCTCAAGAAGAATATCTAGTATTAGTATATACAAAAATCCATTCAAAACAGTTGGCAGTGCTAGTAGTCCCATTAAACCGTTACTGAATTAGTAATTGACATGTTAAAAGTTGGATTACCGGATTAATTAGGCATAGCTGCCCCATTCAACCGTTACTGAAGTAATACTTGAGAGATTAATTACCAAATTAGTTTAGCCTGGCTCCCAGATTAATTATGCCATGTTGTCAGATGATAATTTCCATATTAGTACTAGTAGATTTCATTTGCCAGATTAATTAAGCTTAACTATCAGATTAATTGAACCTAATTGCTAAAATTTGTGGTGCTCGCGTTAGTGCTAGCTGCCAAATTATCATTGCCTAGCTGCCAGATTCTTACTGCCTGCCCGCCAAGATAATGTGGTTACTAATTACCAGACTTCAACTAGTTCTGAATCTCCTTATCCTCATGAATGAGAACACATGTCATCAGGGAACCACAAAATCCACAAGTATCTCCACCAAAAATTATGTAATAATAACAACATACAAATCAAGATGCAAGGGGGGAGAAGAAAAACTCAGTCAAGCATCATGTCCGGCTACCGGAATATCAGCATACAAAGCCGCTATGTACTCGTGTCCGAGCTAGGAAACGGCCGCCTCCATGTGCTCGTCGGTGACAGGCTCCCCGATGCGTGCTCGGTGGCGACAAACGCATCCTCGCCGAGCTCGTTGGCTGCAGCCTCCCTTGAAGTGTGCTCGTCGGAGTGCGGCCTCCCAGACGCGCGCTCATCGGGGGACCTCGTGCTCGACGGTACGCGGCCTCCCCCGACGAGCTCGACCCACGACCTCTTCTCGGCGGCGCACGACATCTGCACGGCGGCGCGCGGCCTCCCTCAGCGCGTGGTCGGCGACTGCGGCGAAAGCCTCCTCGCGCTCGTTGGGTGAGCGGCGGCAGTCTCCAACGTGCGCTGTACTCCGGCGCAACGCTGGTCCTCCGCGTGCTCCTTGAGAGTAACGTGTGGATTGTGTGGTACTCCGTAAGTGGGACTCTGAGAGGATAAGAGCTAGGAAGAGATAACACGAGACACAGTTGTGGGGCTTGCTCGTTTTTCCCATCGGTCATTAGGGGGAGCGATGCCTTTTCTTAATACCGATCCCCGCCGCACACAAGGACCAGTAGTGCGGCGCCTCTGTATAGATTTTCCCATGATAGATTACACCACTTACCTGAAACTGGGTCATCACGAGATAGGACCCGAGCTTCCGCGACGAGGGGTCGTTAGGCTTGCTGCCCGCCGAGAGCGAGAGCGACTTGATGATGGGCAGGAAGACGCCCCCGGCCCTGGCGGTGGTGCTGGGCATGGCGGGCGCGATGCATGCCTCGCTGATGGTGAGCCCGTAGGACAGCCCCAGGGTGCTACTCCCGAGCCACTTGATGAAGTATGTGGCGATGCGGTCGCCGAGGCCGGTCTTGACGAAGCCGCGCGCGAAGAAGAAGGAGATGACGATGAGCCAGATGACCTCGTTGGTGAAGGCGGAGAAGGCGGCGTCGAAGGGGAGCGTGCGCGTGGCGACGGCGGCGGTGAGGCCGAGGAAGGCCCAGGCGCCCACGGGGAGCGGGCCCAGCACGAGCCCCGCGATGGTGGAGAGGAAGATGGAGAGCAGCTGCCACGCCTGCAGGCTCACCTCCGCGGGCCGCGGCGCCAGGAAGCGCACCGCGAGGCCGGCCCCCAGGGAGAGGAGGAGCGGAACAAGCTTCGCGCCGGCGGGGGGTTCGGGCTCGGGGACGGATTCGGAGTCGGGGCTAGGTGTTTGGGAGGCGAGGAGAGGCGGGGTGTGGCGGCGAGGGGCGGGGGCGAGGCGGTGCCGGTAAGAGAGGGAGCTGGAGGGGAGATGGAGGGGCAGGGGAGCGGGGAGGGAGAGCTGGCGTCGGCGGAGGTGGTTCGGGGCGGGAAGGAGCGGAGGCGGGCGGTGGGAGACGGCGATCCGGAGGCGCTCCATCGGCGCCGGCGGCGGGAGGACGGCGGCGGAGTGGTCCAGGTCCAGGAGGCGGGCGGTGTTTTCAGAGTTATAATGCTGCTTTTTTGAAATGTAAATATTTTTAACTTAGATACCAACGGCGGAATCTGGGACGCGAACGCCTTGGTAATTTCGCCCGCTGACATGTGAGGTCATGTGTTGTTCAGCTGGGTAGACCCACCTGGCAGTGAGTCAACATGGAGTGCACACGTTTTGTTTGCAGGGCAATACCTGGGTCAGGCGTGGGGACCAGTCGCAGTCAGAGGAATCTCACGGCTCACCTGTGCGGTGTGGCTGAGCTGAGCAGCTTCGTCGCCGGTGAATCTCACGAAGCATAGCGTCTTGGACGGAACCGGCAGCCAATGGGAGGATGACATGTGGCGCCAGTTGATACTTATTCGTGGCTCTTGTGTCGTTGGATGAGAACTCAACGATTTGGATGATCACCACAAGTCATTTTCAGGAAGATCGCCAGTCCCCACGCGACATTCTCCGTGCCTATTTGCAGCACCATGGAACCACTAGTCAGCGAACACTATGTCCAGTAGCAGCTAAACATTGCAAAATTAAGCAGGATACATTATGTATGCAGTAAACCTAAAAACCGTTAGATTATTAGGCAATTTCAGTGTGGTTTAATTACCAAAAACAATGTTATAGATGCACAAGCATACTTAACCACACACATCAGACTAAGCACATGCATCAGATTTGAACATGGAACAAGTAGCAATGTAAGGTAGGAGAGGACAAACGCGTACATCGCGACCAGGAATGTCGCATCAGCAGCACCACCACCATGGGAATCGTTGATGTCGTCCATGGTGTAATCAGATTCGTAGAGGAAGCAGTCGAACTGGCGAAAAAGAGCACGAACAGCAGCGAGCAGTCGCGCCGAGACGCTCCCCAAAAACCTAATCGTCCGCCTCCCGGTGCAGGATCTCGATGGACGGGGTTTCGGAGGTCTACTCTCCCGAACGGCTGTGCACGCAGTTACCGGGATGGGGAAGACTAGAGAGTAGCGCAGCAAAAAGAACTTCTTTGTGAGAGGCGGACTAGAGAGTTCTGGGCGCGTATTTTTCTAGATCTGATCCGTCTCCTGGTATAGCCTAGGAGGAGAACCGACCAGACCGCGTTGCCACACGTAGGAAGCCAGGGACACGCGGCGAACATGCACATGCAGGTCAACACGTACCCATTGGTTCACCAAACAAAAAAATTAGGCTTCCTTGAATGTGTCTCGAACTCGAACTCGAGTCACGAAACGCGACGTGCGTAACGAGGCGGGCGGAGGAGGAGAAGGTCGCCAGTCCCCACGCGACATTCTCCATGCCTATTTGCAGCACCATGGAACCACTTGTCAGCGAACATTAGGTACCTAAACATTGCAAAATTAAGCAGGATACATCATGTATGCAGTAAACCTAAAAACAGTGAATAAGAACAGAATTTGCAAAAAAAATCACTTTTGATCTTGGCTGCATATGCTCATACCACCGGAGAAAAAATTTAAAATGTCAAAAAAATATACCTTGATAAAAATAGTGAACACTCGAGGCTGGAAAAGCCATACTCAAAGGCTCAGAGGTAAACTGCAATCCTTGCGTAAACAAAATGTAATGTACTCAACTGCAACAACCAATATCATGAGTAATACTGGTTTTACAATTTCCCTAGACTGTCCTTAACAGTAAACATATTCTGCAGCTGCTTGCTAACCACAAAATGACAATACATCCAGCCATCGACAACATCTTTCGTGGGAAAATCCCCAGCTGCAATCTATAAGAGACACTCAATCTTCGTAGCTATCAAAACCTATCAGCTAGTCTCAGCATACTATTGGAAAATTCTATGCTGAAGCAATGAGAGCGAGGCCTACGTCTATGACTAAAAAACCTGGTGAAAACTTGTCATGTTAAATATGAGGGATAACTTCCGTGCGACCACCTTTCCTGCCATCAACTTGTACCGTGGTATCTGTAAAGATAGCCCCTGAATGTTCCACATGTCAGGGACATTTGGTCGGTGGGCACAACTCCGATATGTCAACCCCAGTATCCTCCATGGCATCATGCTGACAATTGGTGGGACTGCAGCACTCCGATATGTCAATGCCGGCGACCTCCATCGCATTATGAACCCACTTTGGCACGTCGCCCTTTGGGAACTGTCATAATAAAATTTACCATATCAAGAAAGGCAATAACAAACCAGAATATAGCTTTGGGTTTGTAGATGTTTGGGTAGCAAATAAATCAAGGAGGTAGCTTATTTCTTCGGTGTTATGTATTCAAGCATGTTTGATTTGTTATAAATGCAATAGAACACAAACCTGCACCCTCAAGAATCCTCTCACAAATCTGCAACATTTCACAAGAATTTTCATTATTCACCAACACAATTTCACCGATAAATCAGGTATATTTACGTCAAATGAGATGACATACTCTGGAAATCTTCCTTCAAGAATTGACATATGGAGATCTCTACTTAACTGAAATAGAAAGGTGGATAATCATGAAATAGCCTATAATATGCATAAATAAAATGAAGAACCTAGCAAAGCAATTGTTAGCATACCCGCATCATAAAAGATAGATTATGATATGACAGCAGTTGAGAACCCATAGGATCTTTTGTGACGAGGCAATGCAAGTAAGCACGTGTATAATTTTTGCAGACCTGACAAAACAACCATGTTACAGAACTCTAAAGATGATGATTATACCACCAATTGGTTTACCACTTTGTTCCTAGCGGAGTTGAATGCATACCATGCACGGACATGAAGGATCAATTGGCCGCTCATCAGTTGCCATTGCGTTTTGTTTCAACTTCAGAACACCCTAAGGAGATACAGAAGAGATTGCATAAATTATCAACACTGATTAAGTTGAAGGGACCAATAAACTAAAGTAGCACTAGCTTAGAAATTAATATGACCTTAGCTTAAAGCCTAGACCTCCTCTAAACATGCTACTTTTACACTAATCATTTCTAATATAGAAAATATACCAAACAAGCGCAAATGCCAGGGTCCGTTTGGCACCACCATCAAATGATTTATCAACAGGTCCAGCTTATGGGGTTTCTAGAAGAAAGTCCCCTACCACTCACTCACACGCCAAACCTCTAATGTGAGTTCATTAGAGTGTTGCAAGTGAGGAAAGCACAGAGAATTGATCTCAGGATTCAGATGACCCATATAAGGCTAACTGAAGAGCTTCAAGCAAAAGACTAGAAAAATCTACTTGCCAGTGCTAAAAGAAAATGCACAGACACTGAGTCCCTAGCTTGAATTTCATAGACCCATCAAACATGATATTATTTTCCTACCTCAGGCACAAGTGCAGTCCCAAAGCGAGCAGTGCGTGTTGGATAGACACAGTCATACATATCTGCACCCAAAGCACTGCATACTACAATATCAAGTGGATAGCCAACACCCTGCATGTGTAAGAGCAATGTCAACAACAAGATTGAATCATATGTGGACAAAATACTATATTTGGCTTAACATGGGCACTTCAAGAAATATTAACTTTATTTCTCACACGCATCAAAATGCATGTTCTTCTGTATTAGAACTTACCATAACATATCGGGGTTTATCCTCAGGCAATCCAGCAGTGCACTGGGCAACAACACGCCAGAACGAATCTTTATCTTCACCACCTGCAAGACCACCAATAGCATATCTAGCAACAAACATTTCAAAACATCAGCAACAGAAACAAAACCGCGTGCGAAGAAAAAATAACTCTTCAATTATGCGACAGGTGTAGCTCATCGGAAAAAAAATTGAGTTTTGGCTGCATGTAAGGAAAAAAATCTTTTTTGCCAAGACGTAATCATGTGAACATTTAGTCTGACATACCCAGGAAGGTTCCGCTCCACCAAGCCCCTCACGCAAATATCTCTGGAATTAAAAGAGTTGCATAGTAATGTATCAAAATTTACTGATTACATGAATTTCTACCTTTAATGCATGCACCAAGAAACCAGATAAACTCACCTAAGAACTGGATCTAATCCTCCTTGAACAATCCCAAATAAATTTTGGACATCAGGTTTCTTGTGAGCTACATTTGAACATTAGAAGACAAAACACAAATCCTTAGTTAACCATAATTGTCGCAGTTTCAAAAGGTTTTCAAGACATCCTAAATTCATAGCATAAGTAGAAGCAGTAAGTGAAATGTGCCGAGCTCAACTTAAAGATGGTGAGTAATTGACTTTAGAAGCCAGATAAGTAAATAATTTGGACAAGAATCACCCAAACTAGTAATCATACCAGATATGCACCTATCAATCCAACGAAGGGTACGATACATAGCTTCCTCTATCCTTGGGCCAGTAATTGTGGTCTTCACAACATCGTCAAGAGCCATGATTATATCAGCTCCAATGTTGTTCTGCATTCATGTCCCATAAATATGAAGGATGAGTACAGAAGTTTTAGTATGTCAAATCAGGATTTTGTGATTATTTACAAACAATGAGTTCCCAAGTTCATTAAAGAAAGGATGCACCTGAATATGTATTGACTCCTCAGGTGTCAGGAGCATGGGTTTCCCATCAACAGGTGACTGCAGATTGGGCACAAAAGAACTAGAAAATCAGAAAATGGGTAAAAACAGAAATCAGTTCTCTGCAGCATTAAAGTTTATCCAGGGACACAACAAATAGAAATGCATCACTAAATGCACAGGGAATTTATATCCACAAAGAAAGTAACAGAAACTTTCTGTTTCTAGCATAATAGATGGTCTAGAGAAAAGATAACATTATACTCCATTTTAAATGACGATTGAATGTAGAGAGGCGACACTTTATAATTCATTATTCAATACTTCCCAACGAAACAATTAACACATATTTGTCAAAATACCATCAGTCGACTGTAGAACTTCTGAACTTTGTTCACCTTGCCATATTGGAAATTAGGTTTGCACAGTAGGAAATAACAAGATTACAGGGAAAATGAAAATACAACTGAACTCAGAAATGAAAATTTTAGGACCTATGTCGAAAGACATTTTAGTAATGGCAATTAAACTTTAAGAGGGAAAAGCATAATTTAATACTCGACAACCCCATAACAACCTGAATCAATATGGACATTATTTCTACGAACCAAGGATTATAATAGGTGTCATATCCTAAATTCCTAGTATACAAAGTAATTTAATTTGACTGTAGGACTGTTGGGGGGATGACCCCCGGTATGCCAAAGGCATGCCAAACCGGATGGTATGAGCCATCAAGATACCGGTTTAATATTGATACCGGACATGGTCGTCTCTAACCAAAGATACCGGATAAAAGAATAAGATACCGGATTGAAGAGTAAACCGGATTATGATGGCTGAGTTCAACAGTGTTGGATGAAACAATCCGGTATACCATGAGGGGTATACCGGAGTAAAGGCACCGGAGCAAAGATACCGGTAAAAAGATACCGGAGCAAAGATACCGGTAAAAAGATAACGGAAGAAAGATACCGGATCAAAGATACCGGATCAAAGATACCGGTAAAAAGATACCGGCAAGACTGGTCAAAGATTCTCTAAGGAGCTAGAAGACAAGTATGAGCTAAGCAAAGTAGCTTTAAGCGAAGCCCTGACGCCAAAGGTGGAGGATGACGCCAAAAGCAACCGGGGGCGTCAGCCTCTGTGGTTAAAGAAGCCGGCGCCGCCCTTTTTGACTAAAGTGACTTTGTAAAAGTAGTTTGTCTAGTCAAAGATGCTGTAAGATGCCATTAGATGCCATTTAGATGCCATTAGGGTTTCTTGCTCTGTAAGCCACCTCTCCCCTATATAAGGAGAGGAGGTAGCCCCATTGCGGGCACGATCTGAGGGACGACCTAGCACCTACGTTCCTGTAACCACAAACCTGTAATTTGCTAAGAGCAATAAAGAGAAAGATCTAGAGCGGAGTTCATCCTTGTGTTCTTCTTCTTGTTTCGCTACCCTTGGTTGTGTTCTTGAGGGAAGCATCCGGAAGTTCATCCAATCTTATCACAAACCCTCCCCCGAATCCTCTAGCGCACATTCGGCCCCAACTCAAGCCATCCTATGGCATCTGTCTGTTCACCACGACGACAGTTGGCGCCCACCGTGGGGCAGCGCTGCGCTTCTTTGGAGTACATATTCGGGCGGGCCTCCTCACCATCGACGGCGAGCGTGTCGTCACCGCGCTCGTCGACCGCGTCCTCGACACGGACTTCATCAACGACAACGCGGGCTGCTTCGCCAACGGCGGCATCTTCCCCAAGAACGGCTGCATCATCGAGTTCAGCAACCACCGCGTCTACCTCGGCACCGTCTCGGAGCGCCAGTACCTCTCGCCGGTACTGGAGGCGCCAAGACCCGCCAAGATCTTCACCAACTCGCGGGCTGCGCACCGACCGCGCAGCCGGCAGCATCGAGGTTATGATGGCCGGCGCAGGAGGCGTTGGCGAAGCGGCAGCTGAGGAGGGCGCCGGGCCCGTCAAGTTCGGGCACATGGCAAAGCATCCAACGGAGCCCGACGGGATCATCCCGGCACCTCTACCGCGCCACCGGCAGAACCCCCTCGCAGGCCGCCATTGGCTCGTTGGCCACGCCTATCGCTATTAACCCCGGTAATGTAAGGAGTTCTTTTCTCTGCTCGATTTGTCGTTCTGTAGTATGCTTGTACCTCGAATGAATCTCGGGATCGCCTCTATCGAAATTGCATGCAATATGTTTATTATTTCCGTATACCGGTTTGTTTGCTTAAGGTTCGCTCTTCCTGGTCAGTAACGTGCTAAACCTACCGGAGTCTTCGACTTTCTTTCTGTCCGAAACCCGGCTTCATGGCAAGCAAGATAAACCGGAAGGTCCTAAGCACGTGAAAAACGAAAAAGGGACCGAAAACGAACAATCCAGAAGAAAATTTAACTAACCCCGGTCATACCGGTTTTTTGTGAAACATTCCGAATTATTTCTAAATTCAAGAAAGTGCTTGCTTGGCAAAAGAACTTTGAGTCTCATATGCCGAACGCCCAAAAAAGGTAGGCAGAGCCAAAGCAAAAGAACCAAGTGTGCATCGGATTGGATTCGGAAACAAATCCGGAATCTTCACCATGCAAGGATCAGAGCAAAACCAAAACAAACCGGCAAGGTCTTAATCATGTAAATACCGGCTCAACTTATAAGCCTACCGGTGTACCGGTTAAAGTCAGCACCACCAAGAGGGCTTAACGCATTAATACAACTCCCACCCGGTATACCGGGAAAATTTCACGAGGTTGCTTTTCATGAGACGAGAACAGTAGTTTTCACGGGTAAAATGGAGATGAGCTCTCCGGGCTTGGGCGGAAGTAGCAGTATTTACGTGGCTTGTTTAGAGGCGTGGCTCGGACAAAGCCGAGGCTCGAGCAAAGCCGGCCGACCTTCATGTGCGTCGACTTGCAACTAAGGTAAAATATTTATGATGTATATGCATCGACTAACCCTGTCTTCAGGCACAACTGTTTTCCGATGAAAATTCATCGCTACCATCATTTTTCTTAGCTCATAATATGTCATGGCACCATCTAGTATCTCAGATCGCCGTTTATCATGGCATCGTCCAAATTCTCAGATCGCCGTTTATCATGGCACCATCTAGTATCTCAGATCGCCGTTTATCATGGCATCATCCAAACTCTCAGATCGCCGTTTATCATGGCACCATCAAATATCCCAGATCGTTGTTTATTCCGGTTGGCCAAAGTATCACGCCAAAGTCAGCTACAACATGTCACAAGTAACGTGGCATTGACTACTAAGTCAAACCACTGCATATCTGGGTTGGCCAGTGGCCATAGCTCGTCGAATATCATCTTGACATAGCCCAAGAGGGCAAAATGTCAAACATGCCAAGATGGCAAAATTTCAATCCGGTATACGCCGAGAAGGCTATACACCGGTATGTGACAAGCCCAAGAGGGCAAAATGTCAAACATGCCAAGATGGCAAAATTTCAATCCGGTATACGCCAAGAAGGCTATACACCGGTATGTGACAAGCCCAAGAGGGCAAAATGTCAAACATGCCAAGATGGCAAAATTTCAATCCGGTATACGCCAAGAAGGCTATACATCGGTATGTGACAAGCCCAAGAGGGCAAAATGTCAAACATGCCAAGATGGCAAAATTTCAATCCGGTATACGCCAAGAAGGCTATACACCGGTATGTGACAAGCCCAAGAGGGCAAAATGTCAAACATGCCAAGATGGCAAAATTTCAATCCGGTATACGCCAAGAAGGCTATACACACCGGTATGTGACAAGCCCAAGAGGGCAAAATGTCAAACATGCCAAGATGGCAACATTTCAATCCGGTATACGCCAAGAAGGCTATACACCGATATGTGACAAGCCCAAGAAGGCAAAATGTCAAACATGCCCAAAATGGCAAAATCTATTCCGGTAAACGCCCAAGAAGGCTATATACCGGTATTTAAAAAAAAAAAAAAAAAAAAAAAAAAAAGATGCCGGTTTCTTGGCAAGTTCGCACTAAGTACTGCGTGCTTAACCCGAAACTCGGGGACTGTATATACCGGTATATAAAAAAAAAGATGCCGGTTTCTTGGCAAGTTCGCACTAAGTACTGCGTGCTTAACCCGAAACTCGGGGACTGGCTATGCCGGGTTTTTTTTGTTTCCAAAGAAAGTTTCGCGCTAAGAACTGCGTTCTCAACCCGAAACTCGGGGACTGGGAGGATGTACATATAAGCTGGGAAGTTGAAAACCGGCATAGATTTGAAAGATGAAGCTTTGAAGTTTAAGGTGTGCGGCTTACCACCACGTTGCCGCTGGCACCGTGCCAAGTGGTGTCAAACTCCTTGGCGACGCGCGTAAGCCGGCTCAAGTGCTGCGCCGTGCTCCGCGAACCGGAAGTAACAACGACCGGAAGCTTGTCCTTGCCCGGGCCGCGGGTAGCCGGAGACAACTCTGCCTGGTTCCACTTCTCAGCGTTTTCTAGCAGCGGGCCCAGGTTGACCTCGCCGCGGTTGAGCTCAGTGATCCGGCCCGGCTGCGCTGAGACCTTCTCGCCGGCTTCCCTTGCAGCGCGCCCAGTATGGGCAAATGCAAGGGTGCAAACCGGAAGTCTGTGATGATAAGGTTCACCCGAAGGAGACCGCAATCTGGTTCTTCCTCTTTCGGCCTGAGGGCGCTTGGCAGCCGGGAGCGCCGCTTCGCATCAAAAGCCGAAGCCTTCGCACTATGGAAGCCGGAGGATCCCCGACTTTGGCACCAATGGAAGTCACGTGCTATAGCACCGAGGGTTACCCGATCGGGTGAAATCGGCGCCACACAGAAAGCACAAGATAACGCAAGTGATGTAAATACCTCAAGCACAACACGGTCGTTGTCATCATAGCCGGAACCGGCGGCCCGAGTTCCGGAAGGGTCACATGGATCCGGTGCGCCACATTAATCGCGAGGGAGACGAAGGATTTGAAGCCCGACGCGGCACGCCAGGTACAGTGCTCATGTCTCTCACAGGCACAAGTTTCGGGGTATTCTGGACTTCGTCAAGACAAGCATTGAAGACCAAGGAACCGACAGAAAGAAGCCGGAGGTGTTCGATGATGGTTGTTCAGCTAAGTGGGTTCGGCAAGGAGCCGGATGAGTTTAAATGGAAACTGGAAGGATTAATCCCAAGACGTTTGGAATGGGAACCTGGCATGACGCGTCGAAACTGTGCGTATGTCTCGGCTGCACTCCCACATATTCTCGACTTCACCGAGAAAGTTTTTGACAACAAAGATACCGGAGCAAAGATACCGAGCAAAGATACCGGAGCAAGTATACCAAAGCTGAATTCGGTGTGATGAGATGGTTTCGGTAGAGACGGAAGGTTTTCAACTAGACGCCGGAAGGTTTAAACCGGTACCTTGAGAAAATAGAACCTGGCATGGTCCGTTGGGTAGGATCCACCGGACTATACCGGCTCGGGGACTAATGTTGGGGGGATGACCCCGGTATGCCAAAGGCATGCCAAACCGGATGGTATGAGCCATCAAGATACCGGTTTAATATTGATACCGGACATGGTCGTCTCTAACCAAAGATACCGGATAAAAGAATAAGATACCGGATTGAAGAGTAAACCGGATTATGATGGTGAGTTCAACAGTGTTGGATGAAACAATCCGGTATACCATGAGGGGTATACAGGAGTAAAGGCACCGAGCAAAGATACGGTAAAAAGATACCTGAGCAAAGATACCGGTAAAAAGATAACGGAAGAAAGATACCGGATCAAAGATACCGGATCAAAGATACCGGTAAAAAGATACCGGCAAGACTGGTCAAAGATTCTCTAAGGAGCTAGAAGACAAGTATGAGCTAAGCAAAGTAGCTTTAAGCGAAGCCCTGACGCCAAAGGTGGAGGATGACGCCAAATGCAACCGGCGTCGGCCTACGTGGTTAAAGAAGCCGGCGCCGCCCTTTTTGACTAAAGTGACTTTGTAAAAGTAGTTTGTCTAGTCAAAGATGCTGTAAGATGCCATTAGATGCCATTTAGATGCCATTAGGGTTTCTTGCTCTGTAAGCCACCTCTCCCCTATATAAGGAGAGGAGGTAGCCCCATTGCGGGCACGATCTGAGGGACGACCTAGCACCTACGTTCCTGTAACCACAAACCTGTAATTTGCTAAGAGCAATAAAGAGAAAGATCTAGAGCGGAGTTCATCCTTGTGTTCTTCTTCTTGTTTCGCTACCCTTGGTTGTGTTCTTGAGGGAAGCATCCGGAAGTTCGTCCAATCTTATCACAAACCCTCCCCCGAATCCTCTAGCGCACATTCGGCCCCAACTCAAGCCATCCTATGGCATCTGTCTGTTCACCACGACGACAAGGACATGCATGAAAGCTTGCACCAATCATACATTCATGTGACAGAAGTAAGAAACTTAATTTAAGTTGACTTTCGTGAAGAACAAAAGGCAGCGTAAGAGGTAGCTGCAAGAGTACCTGAAATGTAACTCCTTCCTCAGTAATGTCAGCTAAATGCAGCAAAGAGACCTACAACCATGTTTACTAATTAGTAACATTTCAGAAGGAAACCTAAATAACTAAAAGGGCATGAATAAAGAAGAGTGGTCGTGTCAATGGTAATCTTCCAACAAACACATGTTCTCCTCTGTTAGATACTCAGGTGAAAATGGTGCTAATGTAAAGATCACAAATGAACTCAGCTTGCTAGTTAATAGTGAACAATCACATGTTCCATTTTTTCTTGAATAGGTGGAATCAAGACTTTATGTGCAGAGTAATTAACTGCTGCTAGCACCAAACAGAAATGTTACCCATCGCATATTGTTAGGCAACTGACACAAATCAACAACTCTTGACACAAGATTTAAACAACATTGTACAGTATAGGATTATTTATTTACAACAAAAATTACCCATTTTATTAAGTGATGCCTTAGTTGAGTTAGTTATGCATGTTCAAATGGTGCACTACAACAATTCATGTGAAAATATAATAATGATTCGGATTAACCATTTGGAAACCACCAGAGTCAGTCAACAATGCCCTTTTCCAATTCATAAACTTGTGAAGGCCACCCAAGTCATCAATAAGTTGAGAGCCTGGACGAAGTTCAAGGTGATAGGTATTTCCAAGTATAATCTGGCAACCTATGGCCTCTAACTGGTCTGTAGTCAAGCCTTTTATTGTACCTGAGTAGAAAGAACAGATAAAAGAAACAAAAACAAATTGTGAGGTGCAAGAATCACACATATCATTCTACAAAGTTTTCTATCACATCCAAAATCTTTGAGTAATAGTACGTATAAATCCAGTTAAGTAATCTCAGGTAATTAATTATGAACTCAGTTATACAAAAAAAACAGCAAGTTCATAGTTTATACTATAAGAAAAGGTTCCATTTCAGACTGAAGAAGCATGTAACACGCAAAAAAGACTGAACAAGCATATGGCTGAGAAACAAGAACGAGATCCAAAAATATGATACCTTGGGTTCCAACAGGCATAAAAAGTGGTGTTTGGCAAGTAAAGTGTGGCAGAGTTAACCGAGCTGCACGAGCACGATTAAATCTTCCTAATACCTGCAAGCACAAAATAAATAATTTTCAATTCAGGTACATAATTATGGTTAATGCTTCATCTTTAAGGTTTATTACTGCTTCAAACTTCGATATTTATATTCCCAATTATAAGAATCTTGTGGTTCAACCAGCCACCTTCCATCATTCTGTCCAACAGAGGTGAAGAGGTTTAAAAGAAGCCAAATATGAGCTGACAGTGGTACCACCGTACCAGCCCTCTGTATCATTCTGACATCATGTGCCACGTGGTAGTTACATTTGGCCCACTTTTCAAACTTGTTCCTTATTCTTCCTCTTATTTTTATGAAGTGAAACGTTAAGATCTCACCATAAGAAACACACCAGGATACAGCACATGCACCAGCTACGTACCACGTAAATACCGCGCAAAGATATACTGTATGTATACCTCACTAAAAGACAATATGTAAATCTGAAAAACACGCGCCTAAGACAATACGATGATTAACTATGTCCAACTGTCATTCTGAAGTAGTCAGTTCAGAAACTAGTCTTATAATAAGAACATTGGCAATTGGGAATCTGTGGTTGTGGAAACTCATCTGAAACAATATTAATTCCGACGTCATATTAATTTATCGACTAAGAATACAGAAGCGGTACGGTCTTATCTACTTCGTCACCACACTGACTTCAGCTAAACACCACACTCGGCGTTCCAAACAAAACAGACCACCGAGGATGTTGCTTATCCCAGGAATCAATAGGCGCAAACCGAACTATAAAAACGCAATCTCCAGGAGAGAACGAAGCATGTAATCAATTAAAACTTCGACCAACCTCGAACCGGAGCGCCATGGAGGGGGTGGGGCGAGCAGGACACCGGCCACCGAGCCGAAACCTGCGGACCCGCATTCTCCATTAGATAGGGGCAGGAGAAGCGATTTTATTTTGGCGCGAAACAGAGCAACGAGGGCGAACCAGTAGAGGAATCTGGCGAAACTAACCACAGGGGAAGACGTTAGGGCAGTAGCGTCGTTGTGGAGACGAAGAAGGCGGAGGACGGCTCCGCGCGAGGGCTCGCCGGCGGCGGGGAAGGAAGCCCTAAAACGCTTTGGTTCTTCCGAGTGGAATGGCTCCGTGGTCCGTGGACCGTGGCGGCGGCCGGCCGAACTTCAGAAGGATTTTTAAAAAGGAAAGAGGAAGGGGAGCTTCGCTGCACGGTCGCTATGCATATGGTCAGGGTTAACGACGGACGTTTGATGGTGATGGATCGGGCCGAACGGGCTTGTGGCTTCTTCCGATGGGCCGATTCGCAAGAGTCATTTTGTTCTCTCTGGCAGAAGACCTCAACCCGAATATCTTTTTGTTTTAGAATTTCTCTGCATTCATATGACGGAAAAATATAAAGTTGTTGATCCTTACAAGCACAGAAAAACACAAACACAAAGGACCAAGAACACCTAGAATACCCTAAGACCACCATAACCCATTGATACGTCTCCGACGTATCGATAATTTCTTATGTTCCATGCCACATTATTGATGATATCTACATGTTTTATACACATTATATGTCGTATTTATGCATTTTCCGGCACTAACCTATTAACGAGATGCCGAAGAGCCAGTTGCTGTTTTCTGCTGTTTTTGGTTTCAGAAATCCTAGTAAAGAAATATTCTCGAAATTGGACGAAATCAACGCCCAGGGGCCTATTTTTACACGAAGCTTCCAGAAGACCGAAGAGGAAACGAAGTGGGGCCACGAGGCGACGACACGCTAGGGCGGCACGGCCCAGGTGCTGGCCGCGCGGCCCTGTTGTGTGGCCACCTCGTGTGGCCCCCTGACCTGCCCTTCCGCCTACTTAAAGCCTCCGTCGCGAAACCCCCAGTACCGAGAGCCACGATACGGAAAACCTTACTGAGACGCCGCCGCCGCCAATCCCATCTCGGGGGATTCAGGAGATCGCCTCCGGCACCCTACCGGAGAGGGGAATCATCTCCCGGAGGACTCTTCACCGCCATGGTCGCCTCCGGAGTGATGAGTGAGTAGTTCACCCCTGGACTATGGGTCCATAGCAGTAGCTAGATGGTTGTCTTCTCCTCATGTGCTTCATTGTTGGATCTTGTGAGCTGCCTAACATGATCAAGATCATCTATCTGTAATGCTATATGTTGTGTTTGTCGGGATCCGATGGATAGAGAATACTATGTTATGTTGATTATCAATCTATTACCTATGTGTTGTTTATGATCTTGCATGCTCTCCGTTATTAGTAGAGGCTCTGGCCAAGTTTTTGCTCTTAACTCCAAGAGGGAGTATTTATGCTCGATAGTGGGTTCATGCCTCCATTAAATCTGGGACAGTGACAGAAAGTTCTAAGGTTGTGGATGTGCTGTTGCCACTAGGGATAAAACATTGATGCTATGTCCGAGGATGTAGTTATTGATTACATTACGCACCATATTTAATGCAATTGTCTGTTGTTTGCAACTTAATACCGGAAGGGGTTCGGATGATAACCTGAAGGTGGACTTTTTAGTCATAGATGCATGCTGGATAGCGGTCTATGTACTTTGTCGTAATGCCCAATTAAATCTCACAATACTTATCATATCATGTATGTGCATTGTCATGCCCTCTCTATTTGTCAATTGCCCGACTGTAATTTGTTCACCCAACATGCTATTTATCTTATGGGAGAGACACCTCTAGTGAACTGTGGACTCCGGTCCATTCTTTTACATTAAATACAATCTACTGCAATACTTGCTTTACTGTTTTCTGCAAACAATCATCATCCACACTATACATCTAATCCTTTGTTACAGCAAGCCGGTGAGATTGACAACCTCACTGTTTCGTTGGGGCAAAGTACTTTGGTTGTGTTGTGTAGGTTCCACGTTGGCGCCGGAATCCCTTGTGTTGCGCCGCACTACATCCCGCCACCAACAACCTTCAACGTGCTTCTTGGCTCCTCCTGGTTCGATAAACCTTGGTTTCTTTCTGAGGGAAAACTTGCTACTGTGTGCATCATACCTTCCTCTTGGGGTTCCCAACGAACGTGTGTGTTACACGCCATCACCCATGAAGATCTTCGGAGCCCTGTGGCATCATCCCATAAACTTGAGAGAAGACCCCTGCAGCAGAAAGAACTACAACATGGTGCAATTGCCACCACGCTGCTTCCTCCTTCCTTGACACCAGCACCGAGAAGGCATGGAGACCAATCCAACATGCCTACAGCAGCCGTCGCCATCTTTGGCTTTGAGTACCGCGAAAAGTGTCCCTTCCGTAAGGAAGGGAACTCGAGTCAACCGACCGGTCCAGCACCGCGGCCGGGCCATCCGCCCGGGCAAACCAGGAACTCCCTCCAGCATCAGCGCCGAGGAAGAAGAAGAACAACAGCAATAAATCATACCGACAAGGAGGAAGAAGGGTCTTTCTCCCGACCATCTGGCCGATTTTGGTGTCGCCACGTCGGACCACCTCCTCCCCTCACCACCAAGGCCGGCCGGAAGAAACTGCAAAACGTGACAGCCGCAAACCACCAGAAGAACACAAACCCTAAAAAGGAAGGCAGTGGTGCCATCTCCTTCCTCTCCCTCGCCACCACGGCCGACCGAGGAGAAGGCAACAACATGAGCACTCCTCCGACTCCAGAATAGACTCCGCAAACTCCACGGCAGGGTCGAAATTCGACCGTGCCCGGGGAATCCACCCTCCCCCGATCTGTAGATCTGAGAGGAAACCAAGCCAGCAGCTCGCCGGCGCCGCCACAAGTGGCCTTGCCGAGATGGGGATCGAGCTCCAGCATCCTTATTCCGACGCGACGTCGCCTCCACCATCTCGACGCCGTCCCAGAACACCACGCGAAGACTAGGCCGGGCGCTTCCCGGCACAGCAGAGGAAGACCCCCCGCCGCCGCCACGCCACCGGAGGCGGCGGCGGGAGAAGGGGTGCGGTGGGGGCTACGGTTAGGGTCGTGCAGGAGGAGGTTGGGGTCGTGCCTCTTCCGATGGGCCGATTCACAAGAGTCATTTTGTTCTCTCTGGCAGAAGACCTCAACCCGAATACCTGATATATAAATTTGACCCATGGGATTGAGCACCCATAGATATCGGCCCGAATAAGCTATAGTAACAATCCCTTTATTATAGGAGAAGCGAAAATTATATTTACAAGTTTCAAAAAATCTGAAAATAAAATCTGGATGTGGTCAATGTTTTGTATCCACAAGCATTCAATATTTTAACATTATACTATTTAAATTTTGGGCTACACAAAAGTTTGGAGTTCAAAGATATGCATTCTTATTTAGATTTTTTCATTTTTCATAGCTCGGAATACAACGTATTTCAAATTTAGATTTTGCATGTTTATATGATACATCTTTGAGTACATCCAACATTCATTTTACACTCATCTAGAACTTACAATCATGATTTTTTTTTTTTGAAAAAATAAATCACAAGTGTGGTCACGGAAATACTTTGTGTTTCCGTCACCGTCCATTTATATTTTCGAGATTCGTGTCCACCATGATAGATGAAAAGATTCCTTCCTCTCTCCTCTTTTTATCCGTATCTCAATGCACAATGGACGATGACGGAAACACCCATACCCATGCGTGGGTGTACAAAATCCACTCTCGACCAAGAATCCCTACTCATAAGTTGTACAAAAACGGCAATGCATTAATTGCAGAATTTTATACCTGTTGTTTGTTGTTGAGTGTGGCATTTGTGAGCTCGGGGTCTAGGTAACTTTCTTTTTTGAACATTAATCTAAACTTGTATTTTTAAAGTTTAAAAATCTATAAAGAAATATGGATGTAGTTAAATATGCATCGAGCAAATCTTGGAAAATCTCTATATGAACTATCTTATATGCATCCCACTATATGAACTAGGCTACATAGAAATGACAAAAGTCTCAATTTGAGTGATGTGAACATTACACATCCTCAAATCCCGAAATTTGGCAGAATTTTAATTTTTTTTGCTTCGCATGTAGTATAAGTATTTCATATCGAGATTTGACGAACTTGTAGTATACACCCTTATGTACATGTAGTTTTTCTTAAAAAGTTGTCTATAGCCCGAGCTCCAAAGAAAGTTTTGGACAAGTCACTATTGTTATTAGCTGAACTATTCATATATGGCTAACAGAAGGATTATTGTACTGATTTTTTGGTGATGTCATGCCATCCGCCAGTTTCTCATTTTATCTTTCATGTTTTATTACACAGGGCTTCATTCTTCCTGTGGTAACCACTTGTCTCCTCCTAAGTATTTTTCCTTTTGATTATCTTCTCATTTGTTTCCTTGCTATTTGTATCCATTTCCAACATGCAGTTAGTCCACATAGTTTTATTATAAGTTCCAACCAATCGTTAGTTCTCCTTTCCACCTTTCTCTTCCACCGCTCCTCTTAGCATGTATATGATTTGGTAGATCTCTCTTGTTTCGCGCCGCAAGGTTAAGTATCTCACTAGACCATCATAATGGAATTTTTTCTCAAGCTTAAGTACCTCGCCGGAGATGAACGAGAAGTTGACTGCAACTATCTCGGATCAAGAAGTAGAAAAAGCTTTGTTTCAGATGGGTGCAACTAAAGCGCCAGGGCCGGACGGCTTGCCAGCTATGTTCTTTCAACGCCACTGGGCGGCTATCAAAGGAGAAGTGTGCATGGCAGTTAGAGAGTTTCTTGCGGGAGGGGACTGCCCCTCAGATTTTAATGACACAATTCTAGTCCTTATTCCCAAGGTTAACTCTCCGGAGCTCTTAACACAATTTCGACCTATTAGTCTTTGCAATGTACTGTACAAGTTGGCCTCCAAAGTGACTGCAAACAGGCTTAAAACCATCCTCCCTATACTGATATCGGAGGAACAAAGTGCCTTTGTCCCAGGCCGACTTATTACAAACAATGTGTTTGTGGTCTATGAATGCACACATGCAATACACACAAGGAAAAGGAAGACTCCTCTGTGTGCGGTAAAGCTGGATATGATGAAGGCATACGACAGGGTCGAATGGATTTTTATGGAAAAATTAATGCTCAAGATGGGGTTTTCTGTAACTTCGGTGGAGATGATCATGAGGTGTTTAGCGTCGGTAAAGTTCAAGGTGAAGCTGAATGGGGGTTTATCCGATCCGTTCTGTCCATCCAGGGGTCTCAGACAGGGCGACCCAATCAGTCCATATTTGTTTTTGTTCTGTGTTGAGGGCTTTTCGGTACTGTTAAAAGAAGCACAAGTGTTGAATGAAATTAAAGGGGTCCGCTTTGGGGCAGATGGTCCACATGTAACACACCTCCTCTTTGCTGATGATAGCATCGTCTTCCTGGAGGCATCAGAGCGTAATATGCAAACTCTGAGAGGAGTACTGGGGGATTATGAGGTAAGCTCGGGGCAGCGAGTGAATCTTCAGAAGTCCTCAATTTTCTTTGGTCCGGGTTGTGATGATGGGCTGAAGGAGGAACTGAAAAGGGCCATTGGTATTTCATGTGAAGCACTTACAGAGCGCTACCTGGGACTGCCCACGGTAGTGGGAAAATCTAAGGAAGGTTGTTTCCAATATCTCACAGAAAGGTCGTGGAGCAAGATCAAAGGTTGGAAGGGGCAAGGTATGTCTAAGGCGGGGAGAGGAACTTTGATCAAGTCGGTTCTCCAGGCCGTTCCTGCATATGCTATGAGCTGCTTTCAATTAACTAAGAAACAATGCAAGAAACTTGGCACAGTTTCAGCAAACTTCTGGTGGGGTGATGCGGAGGGAAAAAGGAAGGCCCACTAGATTAGTTGGAAACGGATGTGCCAGAGTAAGAGCAATGGGGGCGCCGGCTTCCGGGACTTTGAATGTTTTAATCAAGCTTTTCTGGCTAAACAAGGATGGCGTCTCCTCACTGACACGGAATCTTTGTGTGCGAAGGTTCTGAAAGCTAGATATCATAAAACTACAGATTTTTTGCAAGCTACCTGTCCTAAACGAGCGTCTTTCACGTGGCGTAGTATCATTCATGGCCGTGACCTGCTCAAGTCTGGTCTTATTTGGAGAATTGGGAACGGCGAGTCGGTTAAGGTTTGGGAAGATAATTGGATACCCCGGTCTAGCTTACAGAGACCTTTGGCCTGGTTATGTGAGCACCCGCCAGAGAGGGTTAGTGAACTCTGATACGTCTCCGACGTATCGATAATTTCTTATGTTCCATGCCACATTATTGATGATATCTACATGTTTTATGCACACTTTATGTCATATTTATGCGTTTTCTGGAACTAACCTATTAACAAGATGCCGAAGTGCCTGTTGCTGTTTTCTGCTGTTTTTGGTTTCAGAAATCCTAGTAAAGAAATATTCTCGGAATTGGACGAAATCAACGCCCAGGTTCCTATTTTGCCCGGAAGCATCCAGAACACACGAGAACCGCCAGAGAGGGGGCACAGGCCCACCAAACCCTAGGCCGGCGCGGCCAAGGGGGGGCCCGCGCCCCCCTATAGTGTCGGCGCCCCTTCGACCTTCTGACGCCGCCTCTTCACCTATATAAAGCCCCTCGACCTAAAACCTCGACACGAAAAAAGCCACGGTACGAGAAACCTTCCAGAGCCGCCGCCATCGCGAAGCCAAGATCTGGGGGACAGGAGTCTCTGTTCCGGCACGCCGCCGGGACGGGGAAGTGCCCCCGGAAGGCTCCTCCATCGACACCACCGCCATCTCCATCAACGTTGCTGTCTCCCATGAGGAGGGAGTAGTTCTCCATCGAGGCTCGGGGCTGTACCGGTAGCTATGTGGTTCATCTCTCTCCTATGTACTTCAATACAATAATCTCATGAGCTGCCTTACATGATTGAGATTCATATGATGATGCTTGTAATCTAGATGTCATTATGCTAGTCAAGTGGATTTTACTTATGTGATCTCCGGAGACTCCTTGTCCCACGTGTGTAAAGGTGACAGTGTGTGCACCGTGTGGGTCTCTTAGGCTATATTTCACAGAATACTTATTCACTGTTATGAATGGCATAGTGAAGTGCTTATTTATATCTCTTTATGATTGCAATGTGTTTTGTATCACAATTTATCTATGTGCTACTCTAGTGATGTTATTAAAGTAGTTTTATTCCTCCTGCACGGTGTAATGGTGACAGTGTGTGCATCCGTGTTAGTACTTGGCGTAGGCTATGATTATGATCTCTTGTAGATTATGAAGTTAACTATTGCTATGATGGTATTGATGTGATCTATGCCTCCTTTCGTAGCGTGAAGGTGACAGTGTGCATGCTACGTTAGTACTTGGTTTAGTTGTGTTGATCTATCTTACACTCTAAGGTTATTTAAATATGAACATTGAATTGTGGAGCTTGTTAACTCCGGCATTGAGGGTTCTTGTAATCCTACGCAATGTGTTCATCATCCAACAAGAGGGTGTAGAGTATGCATTTATCTATTCTGTTATGTGATCAATGTTGAGAGTGTCCACTAGTGAAAGTATGATCCCTAGGCCTTGTTCCTAAATACTGCTATCACTGCTTGTTTACTGTTTTACTGTGTTACTACTGCTGCGTTACTACTGCTTGTTTACTGTCCTGGGCAAAGCACTTTTCTGGTGTCATTGCTACTGCTTATTTATACCACCTGTATTTCACTATCTCTTCGCCGAATTAGTGCACCTATTAGGTGTGTTGGGGACACAAGAGACTTCTTGCTTTGTGGTTGCAGGGTTGCATGAGAGGGATACCTTTGACCTCTTCCTCCCTGAGTTCGATAAACCTTGGGTGATCCACTTAAGGGAAAACTTACTGCTGTCCTACAAACCTTTGCTCTTGGAGGCCCAACACTGTCTACAGGAAAAGGAGGGGGCGCGTAGACATCAAGCTATTTTCTGGCGCCGTTGCCGGGGAGGAAAGGTAAAAGGCACTCATACTTCGGTTCCAGGTAACAGTACTTTTCTGGCGCCATTGTGTTTGTGCTCGAAGCTATTTCCTTTAGATCCTGCAATTGCAACTTTTTGTTTCTTGTTTACACTAGTTAGGCATAATGGAAAATAACAAAAATATGAGAGATCTTTATGAACTTTATCTTGAATTAGGACATGATGTGTTTGAAGAGGGAATTAAAAAACCCATGGAACTTTATATGCATGCTAATGGGAATGTTATTAATATGAATGCTTTGAACACTATTGTTGCTAATGCTATGGAAAATTCTAAGCTTGGGGAAGCTGGTTTTGATGAGCATGATCTTTTTAGTCCCCCGGGCAATGAGGAGGAAATTTACTTTGATGATACTTTGCCTCCTATTTATGATGATTATAATGATAGTAGTCTTTTGTTACCACCTGTTATGGAGGATAAATTTGATTATGATTACAATATGCCTCCTATATTTGATGATGAGAATAATAATGATAGCTACTTTGTTGAATTTGCTCCCACTACAACTAATAAAATTGATTATGCTTATGTGGAGAGTAATAATTTTATGCATGAGACTCATGATAAGAATGCTTTATGTGATAGTTATATTGTTGAGTTTGCTCATGATACTACTGAAAGTTATTATGAGAGAGGAAAATATGGTTGTAGAAATTTTCATGTTACTAAAACACCTCTCTATATGCTGAAATTTTTGAAGTTACACTTGTTTTATCTTCCTATGCTTGTTACTTTGATCTTCATGAACTTGTTTATTTACAAGATTCCTATGCATAGGAATCATGTTAGACTTAAATATGTTTTGAATTTGCTTCTTGATGCTCTCTTTTGCTTCAACTCTTATTTCTTGCGAGTGCATCATTAAAATTTCTGAGCCCATCTTAATGGCTATAAAGAAAGAACTTCTTGGGAGATAACCCATGTGTTTATTTTGCGACAACAATTTTTGTTTTATTGAGTCTTGGAAGTTGTTTACTACTGTAGCAACCTCTCCTTATCTTAGTTTTGTTGCATTGTTGTGCCAAGTAAAGTCTTTGATAGTAAGATTCATACTAGATTTGGATTACTGCGCAGAAACAGATTTCTTGCTGTCACGAATCTGGGCCTAATTCTCTGTAGGTAACTCAGAAAATTATGCCAATTTACGTGAGTGATCCTCAGATATGTACGCAACTTTCATTCAATTTGGGCATTTTCATCTGAGCAAGTCTAGTGCCATTTTAAAATTCGTCTTTACGGACTGTTCTGTTTTGACAGATTCTGCCTTTTATTTCACATTGCTTCTTTCGCTGTGTTGGGTGGATTTCTTTGTTCCATTACCTTCCAGTAGCTTTGGGCAATGTCCAGAAGTGTTAAGAATGATTGTGTCACCTCTGAACATGTGAATTTTTAATTATGCACTAACCCTCTAATGAGTTTGTTTTGAGTTTGGTGTGGAGGAAGTTTTCAAGGGTCAAGAGAGGAGGATGATATACTATGATCAAGAAGAGTGAAAGCTCTAAGCTTGGGGATGCCCCGGTGGTTCACCCCTGCATATTTCAAGAAGACTCAAGCGTCTAAGCTTGGGGATGCCCAAGGCATCCCCTTCTTCATCGACAACTTATCAGGTTTCTTCTCTTGAAACTATATTTTTATTCGGTCACATCTTATGTACTTTACTTGGAGCGTATGTTTGTTTTTGTTTTTGTTTTTATTTGAATAAATGCTTGTGTGGGAGAGAGACACGCTCCGCTGGTTCATATGAACACATGTGTTCTTAGCTTTTAATGTTCATGGCGAAGGTTGAAACTGCTTCGTCAATTGTTATATGGTTGGAAACGGAAAATGCTACATGTAGTAATTCTAAAATGTCTTGAATAATTTGATACTTGGCAATTGTTGTGCTCATGTTTAAGCTCTTGCATCATATACTTTGCACCTATTAATGAAGAAATACATAGAGCTTGCTAAAATTTGGTTTGCATAATTGGTCTCTCTAAAGTCTAGATAATTTCTAGTAAAGAGTTTGAACAACAAGGAAGACGGTGTAGAGTCTTATAATGTTTACAATATGTCTTTTATGTAAGTTTTGCTGCACCGGTTCATCCTTGTGTTTGCCTCAAACAACTTTGCTAGCCTAAACCTTGTATCGAGAGGGAATACTTCTCATGCATCCAAAATCCTTGAGCCAACCACTATACCATTTGTGTCCACCATACCTACCTACTACATGGTATTTCTCCGCCATTCCAAAGTAAATTGCTTGAGTGCTACCTTTAAATTTCCATCATTCGCCTTTGCAATATATAGCTCATGGGACAAAATAGCCTTAAAAACTATTGTGGTATTGAATATGTACTTATGCACTTTATCTCTTATTAAGTTGCTTGTTGTGCGATAACCATGCTCCTGGGGACGCCATCAACTCTTTGTTGAATATCATGTGAGTTGCTATGCATGTTCGTCTTGTCTGAAGTAAGGGCGGTTTTCACAATCAAATGGTTTGAGTATGCATACTGTTAGAGAAGAACATTGGGCCGCTAACTAAAGCCATGAATCATGGTGGAAGTTTCAGTTTGGACATAAAATCTCAATCTCTTATGAGAATATTATCTGTTGTTGAATGCTTAAGCATTAAAAGAGGAGTCCATTATCTGTTGTCTATGTTGTCCCGGTATGGGTGTCTAAGTTGAAGAATGATCAAAAGCGAGAAATCCAATGCGAACTTTCTCCTTAGACCCTTGTACAGGCGGCATAGAGGTACCCCTTTGTGACACTTGGTTGAAACATATGTTATGCAATGATAATCCGTGTTAATCCGAGCTAATTAGGACGAGATGCGGGCACTACTAGTATACTATGCATGAGGCTTGCAACTTGTAAGATATAATTTACATGATACATATGCTTTATTACTACCGTTGACAAAATTGTTTCATGTTTTCAAATAAAAGCTCTAGCACAAATATAGCAATCAATGCTTCCCTCTGCGAAGGGCCTTTCTTTTACTTTTATGTTGAGTCAGTTCACCTATCTCTTTCCACCTCAAGAAGCAAACACTTGTGTGAACTGTGCATTGATTCCTACATACTTGCATATTGCACTTGTTATATTACTTTGCATTGACAACTATCCATGAGATATACATGTTATAAGTTGAAAGCAACCGATGAAACTTCATCTTCCTTTGTGTTGCTTCAATGCCTCTACTTTGAATTATTGCTTTATGAGTTAACTCTTATGCAAGACTTATTGATGCTTGTCTTTAAGTACTATTCATGAAAAGTCTTTGCTTTATGATTCATTTGTTTACTGATGTCATTACCATTGTTTTGGATTGCTGCATTCATTACATGTGTTTACAATAGTATGATCAAGGTTATGATGGCATGTCACTCCAGAATTATCTTTGTTATCGTTTACCTGCTCGGGACGAGCAGAAACTAAGCTTGGGGATGCTGATACGTCTCCGACGTATCGATAATTTCTTATGTTCCATGCCACATTATTGATGATATCTACATGTTTTATGCACACTTTATGTCATATTTATGCGTTTTCTGGAACTAACCTATTAACAAGATGCCGAAGTGCCAGTTGATGTTTTCTGCTGTTTTTGGTTTCAGAAATCCTAGTAAAGAAATATTCTCGGAATTGGACGAAATCAACGCCCAGGTTCCTATTTTGCCCGGAAGCATCCAGAACACACGAGAACCGCCAGAGAGGGGGCACAGGCCCACCAAACCCTAGGCCGGCGCGGCCAAGGGGGGGCCCGTGCCCCCCTATAGTGTCGGCGCCCCTTCGACCTTCTGACGCCGCCTCTTCGCCTATATAAAGCCCCTCGACCTAAAACCTCGACACGAAAAAAGCCACGGTACGAGAAACCTTCCAGAGCCGCCGCCATCGCGAAGCCAAGATCTGGGGGACAGGAGTCTCTGTTCTGGCACGCCGCCGGGACGGGGAAGTGCTCCCGGAAGGCTCCTCCATCGACACCACCGCCATCTCCATCAACGCTGCTGTCTCCCATGAGGAGGGAGTAGTTCTCCATCGAGGCTCGGGGCTGTACCGGTAGCTATGTGGTTCATCTCTCTCCTATGTACTTCAATACAATAATCTCATGAGCTGCCTTACATGATTGAGATTCATATGATGATGCTTGTAATCTAGATGTCATTATGCTAGTCAAGTGGATTTTACTTATGTGATCTCCGGAGACTCCTTGTCCCACGTGTGTAAAGGTGACAGTGTGTGCACCGTGTGGGTCTCTTAGGCTATATTTCACATAATACTTATTCACTGTTATGAATGGCATAGTGAAGTGCTTATTTATATCTCTTTATGATTGCAATGTGTTTTGTATCACAATTTATCTATGTGCTACTCTAGTGATGTTATTAAAGTAGTTTTATTCCTCCTGCACGGTGTAATGGTGACAGTGTGTGCATCCGTGTTAGTACTTGGCGTAGGCTATGATTATGATCTCTTGTAGATTATGAAGTTAACTATTGCTATGATGGTATTGGTGTGATCTATGCCTCCTTTCGTAGCGTGAAGGTGACAGTGTGCATGCTACGTTAGTACTTGGTTTAGTTGTGTTGATCTATCTTACACTCTAAGGTTATTTAAATATGAACATTGAATTGTGGAGCTTGTTAACTCCGGCATTGAGGGTTCTTGTAATCCTACGCAATGTGTTCATCATCCAACAAGAGGGTGTAGAGTATGCATTTATCTATTCTGTTATGTGATCAATGTTGAGAGTGTCCACTAGTGAAAGTATGATCCCTAGGCCTTGTTCCTAAATACTGCTATCATCGCTTGTTTCTTGTTTCTTGTGTTACTACTGCTGCGTTACTACTGCTTGTTTACTGTCCTGGGCAAAGCACTTTTCTGGTGTCGTTGCTACTGCTTATTTATACCACCTGTATTTCACTATCTCTTCGCCGAACTAGTGCACCTATTAGGTGTGTTGGGGACACAAGAGACTTCTTGCTTTGTGGTTGCAGGGTTGCATGAGAGGGATACCTTTGACCTCTTCCTCCCTGAGTTCGATAAACCTTGGGTGATCCACTTAAGGGAAAACTTGCTGCTGTCCTACAAACCTCTGCTCTTGGAGGCCCAACACTGTCTACAGGAAAAGGAGGGGGGGCGTAGACATCAAACTCCTAGATGAGCATGGACGGGGATGGGATGAAGGCAAGCTCAGAACAGTTTTTCCAGAGCAAGATGTGGAAGACATCATGGGTATTCAGTTGGGACGATTGGGAGCGTCAGATTTTTAGGCCTGGAATTACACTAAGTCAGGGATGTTTTCAGTCAAATCTGCCTACCACCTAGCAACACAAAGGAAGAGGTTCAAACAAGGCTTGGTGGGGGGTTCGGGTAGTTGTGAGAGTCACAGGGGAAGATTAGCCATTTGGGCTGCTCATGTCCCTGGCAAGGTTAAAATACACGTCTGGAGGTTAGTGGAGAACAGACTGGCGGTTGGCACCGAACTTTCTCGAAGGAAGATAAAAGACGGGACTGTCTGTCTAGCATGCGACAGAACTGAAGACTTGGTGCACCGCTTTTGGTCATGTCCTCACTCGGCCTCGGCGTGGTTTGCTCTATCTGATCTCACTGGCTTCAAAACCCCGATGCCACCAACAAACCTGCGATGTCACTCGGAGTTGAAGGGTTGGCTGTTGGATTGGATTGGGAAAGCGAAGGATGATGAGCTTCCTTGGTTCTGCATGATGATATATAAGCTATGGCTGTCAAGAAATGATGCGCGGGCCTCGAAGGAGATGGAGGACCCAAGAGCAGTTGCAATCCGCACCAAGGTCGTTGTTGAAGAATGGCAGGCAATCAACGGAGTTTCAAAGACACCAAGCTGCAAAACAAAGGAGCGTTGGCTCTGTCTAGAGGAGGGCTGGGTGAAAGTGAACGTTGATGGTGCTTTTCGTGCATCGGACGGTAATGGAGGGGGCGGTGTGGTTATTCGTGATCACCATGGTAGCTTTGTTAGTGGAGCGAACCATTTTTACCCCCATGTTACTGATGCAGAGGGTGCGGAATTGCTGGCGTGCAGGAGGGGCCAAAAGAGGGGCCTTGTTTTGGCGCAAGCTTCCCAGGTTCGGAAACTGGTGTTGGAGACGGATAGTACTGGAGTCGCTGCTAAGCTACGAAGGGATGATCAGGACAAATCATCTTATGGAACTCTTATTGAGGAAATAAAATTCCTGCTCTCGGGCTTTGCGGATGCTTCGGTGCGAGCGGTGCGGCGCTCTGCAAATGAAGCGGCACATTTGTTAGCTAAGATAGGCTGCGAAAATAAAATAAAGTGTGTAATGAATGGTTTGAAGTTCCTCCTGTGTGTGTGGAGAACCAGATTGTATGTGACCTGATGCCTGTTTAATATATAGCAGCCTATTATCTAAAAAAAAAAGGATATGTTCCTATGAATTAAATAACTAGTGTAGGAAAAACTCACATAGGGATCTAAATCTTACACAATTCCTATACCAAACATACGTCAATTAATTTAGATAGAAGAAAAAGCTCAATTAAATTCTAAATTTCAATAACAATCTTTGGGCTCAAAGGAGCCGTTGCCCCTTTTCACTGCACACAACCGCTGGCCTCGCCGATGGCCGAGAGGCACGTGGCGGTACGGTCTACTGTATAAGGGCATCTCCAGCGGCGCGATGCATTTCAGACGCCCAAAAGTGATCGCGAGCGTCCGTTTGCGTCGCCCCGCGGACATATTTTATCCGCTCGTCCGTTTGCGTCTGGGTGTGCTCCCACCGAGGCGATCCATTTTTTGAATTGCAACATAGTCAAACTTTCAAAGTAGTACATATAAATGCAATAAAACTATACAAAGTAGATCTATAGGCCTAGACTACTTGCTTCCTGACGGGCCGGCACCGTCGTTGCGTCGCTCCGTCACCTGCTTCTCCGCCGCCTCCCGCGCGGCCGCTATGGCTCGGTGCGCCGCCACGTCCTCTTGCAGGCGCTGCTCCAGCCTCGCGCTCGCGGCATCGTTCTTGAGCGTCTCGAAAGACTCGACGATGGCCCGCTGCTCCGCTGCCCTCTCCTCCGGCGTAAGCGAATCAGGGTCATCGGAGCATCACCATTACTACGTGCGCAGAGGTAGGCGACGGTCGTGCGGCACGCGAGGCATCGCCATTTACGCCGCCGCAGACTGCCAAAGCGACGGCTCGGTACCAGTACTGGCGGAGAAGACGCATCGACGCTGCGTCACTGCCTGGTGGGCTAGACAAAACGTCCGCCAGACGCAAGCGGACACTTTCCGCGTCCGCCAGAGACGCATCCGAGGCGCATATTTGGGTTTGCGTCTCCACGGACGGCCCGATCACTTTGCGTCGCCCCGCTGGAGAGGGTGTCAGACGCATTTCTGGTCACGACGGATACAAACGTTGCTCAGCGTGTGTTTGCGTCGGGCCGGGCCTCCTCCTAGTCGGGCCGGAAGAGAGGTCGTCCGTCCACTTCCCTATCCGCCGCGCCCGCTCCGCGCATGCGACACCACGTGTCCTCTCACCCCCGTCCCATTCCTCCGCGCGCCCTCCCCGAGGCGAGATCACCGCATCATCCTCCGCATCGCCACTCCACTGCCCTCCCTCGACCGCCGCGAGCCTAGGAGAGCGCCCCATGACCCGCCCCTATAACTAGCCCCGACGCCGGATCAACCCCTTCCCGCTACCTCCCTCGCCCTACCCCCCATTTGGATGGATTCGGTGGCCGCCACAAATCGCTCCCCGCTGCGCTCCACCGCCGCCGCCCTCGCCGCACGCCGAAGCAGCCCCGCGCTCCCCAACCGGTGAGTCCCTTTCGTTTACCCGCTCTGCATTGTGTCGATCCGCGCTGAATTGTGTATGTGTTCGTCGATATGTCCTGTGCAGTGTGGTCGCGAGTAGGTCTGGTGTCGCGCAGTTTGGAAAGGCGAGTGTCTCGATTTTGCTATATTTTTCTCGTGGAATGCCTCTTCTAATTGGCGGGATTGATCTAAACGGATTTTTGTCGTGGTGCAGGCACAGCGATTTGGGTCCGTACGGATCACCACCACGGCGAGGGCGCAGAGCGGGAATGCTGGGAGAAGCGTGACCGAGGTACGGCACCGTGCTCCAGTCCTCATGCCTTGTATGGTCGTATACTACCGTGCGCACGACCTTGGCACCTTGTATGCCAAATGAATTCGATCCATTTAGCTTCAAGTGTACCGAATTGTTTGTTTTGTTTGATACATTCGTGTTCATTTGGCCTGTCATGAGGCACCGTTCCGGTAAAAATCCACGCTATGCGCGTTTGTTTTGTATTCATAGACCGTATCATGCTGCGTATTCTCATCGGTATTCTCCGCCGTGTTATTTGTGCTAACATTTGCTCATTCTCTAACACCACCAGGAAAGGCAACGCGCAATGGCGGACGGTCAAATGCTCTTGAACTATTCTCCCGGCAAAGCATTCCCATTAGGGGTGTCGCAGGCTGGAAGCGGTCTGAACTTCGCGCTTTTCTCTCAGCATGCGTCCTCTGTCACCCTCTGCATCAAGCTTCCTACGAGGTACAGACAGCTCGCCTAAAATTGTGCAGCATTGTTGCTTTTGATGCCGTTTAAGTTAACTGTTTGCTTTTTGTGAAAGGGATGGCCCCAATCTTTGCTCACAGAACTCTGTAAAGTTACTGGAGTGGATAGCAACCTAAAAAGAAGTTAGGACTCACTAATCTTCTTACAAGTTGTTTGCTAAGCCAAAACACGTCCATACTCCGCAGTTTGATCAACTGGCAATACGCTGAGTTATAAAAGCCCCTCCTTGTGATCTGTTAAAAATATCTCTGAAAACAAGTTCTCTTTCAGCATCCTACAGTGGCGGGCACAGAATTTTGACAATGGGTATTCAAAATTAAAAAAACATATCTCAAGTTAGTGATTGTACTAGTACTCAACCGCATGAGCAGCTGCTACAATGCACTTGGTTCTAACCAACAACACGAACATGACCTTATGTAACAACATGTCTGGTAGTATTTTATAGAAAACATATTAGAATTGATCACTCTACCACTAGGTATAATTTATTTTTTGCAAAAAATTGGGTATTCAGCTGAATACCCATGACTACATGTGCCCGCCCATGGCATCCTAGACCCTTGCTTCTGCGCCTTTCATAACCAGCTTTCTGCAAATCACTCCAGAAGTCAACCCTGTGATAGATATGATATATGACACCTGTAGGTCATTTAGCAACTTTTCCTAAAAGTTAACTGTGCTAGATTAATGAACTCTTCTTTTCGGGTGAGCCCATGTGGTTCTGGGCTTCTGGGTGATTTGGAAAATGTAATGTATTTTCTTGAAGCAACGCTGTAATGTGTAGGGTGTTGGCCTGGTTGAAATGAGGAGCATTGTACTTTAGCTTGTTCATCTCACATTTCTCTTTCCAATGGAATATGATCTGTCCCATCATCTGACATACTGAATTGTCTCTCAGAGCGAGTCAGGATGAAGGAAACACAGAAATTGTGGAGTTTGCTTTAGATTGCCAGAAGAACAAAACTGGAGATATATGGCATGTGTCGGTGGAGGTATTGTTATGAAGTTTTTATGTTATGTACCTTTGAAGATAAGGCAATATTTTTTTCAATATTGACAACTCGGTGTGCCTGACATGTATGGAACCACAATCCAGCATTTATCTCACGTATATACATATTCTTCAAAACAAGACTTCATTTTATGAAAATCATATCTTCGAAAACAAAGGTTCTGTCACGTGAGCCCATTTAACAGTTCACACACACAAAAGCTTCTAGCATGTTTCATATCTGTTTGTTTTGGACTTTTTGTCTTGGCTGAAAATGTTCTGCGTTGTATTTATTTCCTAGGAAGACGAATCTGTGTATTTTTCCATCTGTCTGTTTTGGTCTTGGCCTGTTTTGCTTCTATGTATGTTTTATGCATATATGCTGAATGAGACCTTCTGTACTTTCAGGGGTTGCCTACTTCCGGAGTTCTTTATGGATACCGTGTTAATGGTCCTCAAGGATGGGGACAGGGCCATAGGTTTGATAGCAACATTATTCTTCTTGACCCTTATGCGAAATTAGTTGCTGGTCGAAATTACTTCGGGGTTGACAGTGACAAGCCAAGTCAGTCTTTTGGAACATATGATTTTGATAGCTCTGCATTTGACTGGGGCGTTGATTACCAGCTTCCAAATTTGCCTGAGGTACTACGATCATTTAATAGATGCAGAAAGCATCCCAAACATGAAATTCACTGCTTTTCTTCTGTTCTTTAATCTAGACAGATCTAGTTATATATGAAATGAATGTCCGTGCTTTCACTGCGGATGAGTCAAGTGGGCTTGACCAAGCTGTTCGTGGAAGCTATCTTGGTTTCATCGACAAAGTAAGTTTTAATATCTTCTTTTTTGTCTTGTTTATGACCACAGTTATTTGTTTTGTCGTTACTGAGGTTATTATCGCGCTAAATATGTTTCCACCATATTTTTGCTGACCAGTTTTAGGAACCTGATGTGCGTATGAGCTATCTAGTAGTATTATTTAACGACTAACACTTGCAATAGTTGCGGTCCTGTAGATCCCTCATTTGCTGGAACTTGGAGTTAATGCAGTGGAGTTACTTCCTGTTTTTGAGTTTGATGAGCTGGAGTTCAAGAGATATTCCAATCCAAGGGACCACATGGTAAATTCTAACTCGCCTCATTTGTGCATAACGTCTTCTCAGTTAATCAGTGGAATCATTGTGGAGTGACTTTTCATCTTCTGAATTGGAAGGTCAATACATGGGGTTATTCTACAATCAACTTTTTTGCTCCCATGACCCGCTATGCAAGTGCCGGTGGTGGACCATTGGCTGCTTCCAGAGAGCTCAAGCAGATGGTCAAGGCATTACATAATGCTGGGATAGAGGTATGAATATCCCGTAGACATGGCAACCTATTGTAGCATTCTTATTCATCCCGCACATGATAAAACTGTTTAATGGTGTCATCATTTTGCATAGGTTATCCTGGATGTTGTCTACAACCACACGAATGAAGCAGATGATGCTAACCCTTATGTAACTTCTTTTCGTGGCATCGATAACAAGGTGATTTATCTATTTGAGTTATAGTCAACAAAGGCATCTATCTGCCTGTTGCTATCTTTTCCAAGTTCGAATAGGTAGACTGCTTTATTCAAGGTTAATAAAACTAGGCTAGTTAATCATAATCCGACCAGGTTGCTTAACTCAAATTTTTTATGTATGGATTTGCTTATTCCACCCTTTGGCTTGTTAATTTTATAATGGGTCAATATTCAGATTCTTTGAAAGCTCTGACCAAGTTAAGTTAATCCAGTCTTAACCACATGTGTTTCGAAGTGTAAATATGCTTACATTTTCGATGAATTTATACCAAAAACACTACTTCCTTTCATGCAGGTTTATTACATGTTGGACCCAAACAATAATGCTCAACTGCTGAACTTCTCGGGATGCGGTAAAACCATGGCTCCAAACTTCTGTTACTAAATTATTTGAGATGTGCTTGTGCTAGATAACGCATGTTCTTGGATGCTATCTGATGTTTGGTAGTGTATGTCCTTTTTTTTTTGCTCGGCTTGAAGGATGCTAATGTATCTTTTTGAATGGAGATGTTATGTATCTTGTTTTAATGATTCACTTATTAACGTGTACCTTTTAAAATCATATTGCAATTGTGTATTTCTAGGCAACTGAACTGCATCTGTGGCTTCTACTTTGTTGTGATGCACTTCAAATGATAAATGTTGATTTAATGTATGTTTTATTTTCTTCCGCATGCCAGACTGAACCTTGCAGGCATGTTAGCCACTCTATTGACTGGTAAAAAGGTTAGCAGTTGTCACTTGGTCGATTATTTGGTGGCAGCCACTATATGTGTCAACTGTCAAGCCTTGTATTGGCAGTGAGCCTGCCACATTGCTATCTATAGGAAGAACCTTGTTAAATATTGCGAAGGCCTGCTCATTTAGATAGTTAGATACTTAATGTTAGTATGTTTAAAATATAGTGGAACTTGTGTGTACTCTAAGTCTTAACAGTATGTTTGTTTTAATCCAGGGAATACACTAAACTGCAACCATCCTGTTGTCATGGAACTCATACTGGACAGCTTGAGACATTGGTATAGCACGACTTGCTTGCTTTTTTCAGACAAGCTACTGCATTTCTTTTTGGAAGAACGGCAACTTTCTTTTAATTGTATGCATATTTCTGTCTTCATCTCGATCATCTCTTTAGTCGTCAGTAATCATTGCAGTCAATGTTTTGATGGCACCTGTTTTAACTTGTGTTCCACCCCCACAATCAATTGCTACCAGAGAAGCAAATATTTATGTGGACTGAACTCTCAGATCTATATGATCAAAGCAAAATGATACCGATGGACTGAAATTACCGAAAACTGACATATTAGTTCATAACGAGCAGATCATCTGGGGTTGTGGTAAGATATAGTTGATGAGATAACTTAAGGTTCAGAGAGGGCCAGCATTCATGGCATAGGAACATATGACTGACTGGAGTTGCTTGATCAATCGGAGGCCCACAACATTCCCCAGTGCCATAGCCTTTGATGAAAGGACTCACCTAACAAAAACGCTGATTGGACGGAATTATTTTCACTTGACTCATCTAATTTCGGTTCTTGCATGTGGAAGGAATTAGAAAAAATGAACTCCCAATCCTAGCTTGTAAGTTGTAACCCTAGGAGAGAAACCCTCTTGGGCCGAGCGCCACTTCGCTCAGAACAGGAGCCTAAAAAATAGAGTTCTGGTCAGACCGGTTTCCTGCTGTACCTCTGAACTGAGCCTTCACTCTTCAGTAGCATGGTTGTTCAGACCTTTGTCGCTATTGCAATCCAACCGAATGGAGCTCGGCTTGCCATCCGTTCTTGTTTTCTCTTGCCCATCGGTTTCATGATGTTCGATTATTCGTACCCAGTACAAAGTGTAGAAGCATCAGGCAGCAACCATTTGCATGAAGTTTACAAAGTGTAGAAGCAGCAGGTTGCAACAATTCCCATGAAGTTTAGTGTTGTCAACCTTGCACTGGGTGTCTATGCACTGCCAATTCACTAGGGATTTCCTCATCAGAGTATCTATCCACTGCCAAGTCCTATATTAAACCTCAGTGCAAGGCAGCCAAATTATTAAGAAACTGCACTTAGTAGTTCATTAACATTTTGATCACGAGTATTTTATTATGATCTCTTTTAAAAGAATTCATAATTTGTTTAAGTGTGTTTTCTTATTCACCTGACTATTTGATGCTCCAAGGGTTAAGGAGTATCACATAGATGGATTTCGGTTTGACCTTGCAAGTGTTCTTTGCCGTGGACTGGATGGCAGTCCTCTTGATGCTCCTCCACTCATTAAGGTAATCTTATAGTTGCAGAATTGCGGTGTTAAACTGTAAGACACAAGCTATGAATTCTTACGGAAACTACTGACAGTTAGTTACATACTAGGGTTGACTGAATACAAAATTGTGACCTATTGAATTCAGATAAATGTCAGATTGAATTATGTGGACTTTACTGTATTGCATGTCGTATTTTTTTTACATGATTGCATGTCGTATTTGCTTGCTCCTCCTCAGTTACTCAACTATTATTGGTTGGGCATATATTTAGTGCAATCATGCAAAATTTTAACATCAGCTGTTGAAGGAAGGAATGAGATTTAGACGGACTTAGGGTCCTGTCAACGTGTAACCTTTTGCCTTACCTCCTTACAGTTTGGGACAATGTATATGATGAATCCTACCCTCTCAAGACTCTCTAAACCTAGTCCATTAATCTCTGATTATCTGTCGGCTTACATTGGTGTTTTTGTAAAACTATAAGCCTGTGATGTTTGTTGGTGTTTTATATGATACTTTATTATTTTGGTCTTCAGGAAATTGCCAAAGATTCTGTGTTATCTCGATGTAAGATCATTGCTGAACCTTGGGATTGTGGTGGCCTTTATCTAGTAGGGCGATTCCCTAACTGGGACAGGTATGCATTTTCCCTACTTCTTTGTCGTGGTTAGCACTAAACCTGTTTTTTTTTTTTTTACATTGTGATGATAATATTACGCATAAGGTATGCATTCATTTCTTATTTCTTTGATAGCTGATATAAGGTTCAGATGTCCATTCATAATTACTTCATAACTGCACTAGTGTAGTCCTTGCTGTTACCTAAAATTGTTGCCAATATTTTCAAAGATATGAAGAGCCAGATGTTCAATGTGGTTGTAGATTGTTGCCTATATTGCTAAGATACAATGAAACGCTATTTATTGTAGGTGGGCGGAATGGAATGGAAAGTACAGAGATGATATTAGAAGGTTCATCAAGGTACTGTTTGCCCAAAGATGAACTGTTAAAACAATTATTACCTTGCCAAAAATGAGTGCACTTTAGCATAATAAGGTGGCACCCGGTCTTCCTAATCCTGATCATTACCGTATATTATTAAGCCAGATTGTTGATCATTTCATAAACGTTTTGTTGAGGTGAAAGGTTGAGGATCCTCTACCTTCTATTTTAATTGACCACAACCAAGATACAAATATAAATAAAATGCAGAATAAAATGGCCAGAACTGTCAAAGGAGAAAAAGATTACAACAGAAGAATACATAAATTTCAAGAATATGCATGGCTTCTATGCCTATTTGTATTTATTGGCCCAATTCTTCGTGGACTATTGTTTCCTTCACTTGCTCACACTTTCAATAGCATGATGCTCAATCATTTCAATCTTAGGTCATCAAAGGCCCTATAACATCAAGCTTTTTCATTTTTAGCATGTATTTATCTTGACAGCTTTAGCTCTGAATTTTATAGTGCAGTTTCGCAAAAAAGAAATGTCCTGATGATTTTGGTTGTATCTTTTTTTTTTCAATTTTGTTTCTGCAAGCACTAATGAATCTTGTTTTGGAGTTTTTTTCAGGGTGACCCTGGTATGAAGGGGGTGCTGGCAACTCGCGTGTCTGGATCTGCTGATCTTTACCAGGTAATTTTGTCCGCTCTTTCCCTTACTAGTCTGCTGTTTTATCTCATCCTGAAACGTACTTTCTTTTGGAGCCATGTATTCTTTATGTTTCCTTGTATCTTTTACAGTCTTTGTACATTCCTGATTCCTGAGCTAAGCCTTCACTGTTGTTGAAAGTATGCACTTGCTAATTTCTTAGCATCATCAGAGTGCAGCTTAATGCCCATCCTTATAAGTTTCCCCTGCATCCAAATGTTTAATGGTATTGACTGTACTCAGAATATTGTTAGTGATGTCATTTGAAGGTGTAAAATCCATTTCTCTGTTATGGAGGTGCTAGTAGCCTCTGTGAATAAGCTTCAAGACCTCCGGCCCAAATGAATTAAGCAGCTTAGGGGTACACTTGTACCACTGGACATAATATATGGCTGCGCCAATTAACTTGGGACGGAGGGAGTAGAAGATTTAGGGTCACATGGTTCAAAACATGAACATATGTAAAGTCAAGTTCCCTTGGTGTTGGCAGGTGAACAAGCGGAAGCCTCACCACGGTGTGAACTTCATAATTGCACATGATGGTTTTACCTTATGTGACCTTGTTTCATACAATTTAAAGGTAACGCGATTATTTAACCAAACATTATAGATCCCAGTTCTTTCCTATTCAAGTACTCGTATCGGTGTTAATGCGCTTTCTCTTTGACCAAAATTATAGCACAATGATGCTAATGGAGAAAGTGGACGTGATGGATGCAATGACAATTTTAGCTGGAACTGTGGTGTTGAAGGTACCAGTGTTACCCAATATCATGTATTGTTCTTCACATTGGAAGTAGCAAGTTAAAAAAACATTATAAAGATATGTGACTGAATTAGAGTATGATATGCTAATCAAGAGAATGAGAAAAAAATATTTTGTTGGAAATTAGGTTTGTACTAGTATGCTTGATAATTTGACTGAACTCAAAGACTACTCACAATATTGAGGCTTCTGTATCAAGATTAGACTGAATAAAAATAGAAGTGCAGTGTCTTTTCATATACAATCACGGAAGGTTATCATTTTTTCGGAAGGGAAATAGTTCAGTTTGTTTCACTTAACTCTCATGTTATGTGAATATAGTCATATTCAATGTTGTTTAACAACTTATGGTCTTGCTCACCTTAACAGGAGAAACAAATGATCGCAATGTGTTAGCTCTGCGTTCGAGACAAATGAAGAACTTCCATGTGGCATTAATGATTTCTCAAGTAAGTATTATTGATCACTCCACAGTTGGATTTTTTACGTAGTATTGCTTTATGTATAAAAATTGGTACCGTTTTGTGTAACAGGGCACGCCAATGATGTTGATGGGAGATGAATATGGTCATACACGCTACGGAAATAATAACAGCTATGGACATGATACCTGCATAAATAATTTCCAGTGGGGACAGGTGATTATTTTGGTTTTTCCATTACAAAAAAATGTCCTTCTGGATGTGCCAGATCTATATGCTAACTTGTTTTCCTTGTGTTTGTGTCATACAGTTGGAAGAAAGAAGATATGGCCATTTCAGGTTTTTCTCGGAGATGATTAAGTTTCGCCAGAACCACCCAATGCTGAAACGGGACAGGTTTCTTAATAAAGTATGTTCAGACTTGTACTGTTATTCTTGCAGTTGACTAGTTTATTGAAATAACCATTTCTTCCTTCACTAGTAAACAGCTGTGTCTGTTCAGTAATTGCTAAGTATATCATCTCCGTGGTCTCGAGTTATGCGTTGCATACTGGAGATGACAGTTCCTAGCTTTTGTAGGATGCAGGTCTTTGATTAATTGATCTTCCAAAGAAATTCATTGAGTCGTGATCTTTCTTATTTGTAGGATGATGTCACCTGGCATGAGGATTGTTGGGATAACCTGGAAAGCAAATTCTTGGCATTCACGTAAGGAAGTTTTGCCTTTCATGTACTTCATTTTGACTATGATGTATTATTGTAGTTTAGTTGTGACAAATTCTTGTCTTCTAAACTGTTTATTTGGCAATTTTGATGCAGGATACATGACCACAATTCTGGTGGAGATATATATTTGGCATTCAATGCCCATGACTATTTTGTGGATGCTGTAATCCCCCCAGCACCTCATCATAAACGTTGGAACCGTGTGGTATGTATACTTTGTGGTCTTTATTGAACTTTTGAAACTTGGTGGTCATATTATGTAGTTCTAGCATAGTCAAGTTCCAATGCAATATGTAGTTCCTCCTGTTCTACTACAGCTATTTCTTGGAAAAATCTACCAATATTTTTTTCACAATCTTTTCCAAGGGGCACTAGATTTTCACAAATTTGGGAGCATGAGGCTTAGTTCTGAACTTGCTACAAGTTGAGTGGATAGTTAGCCTGAAACTGCTGTTGTGGCCTTCTGCAGGTGGATACTAACCTGGAATCACCAAATGACATTGTACCGGAAGGGGCGCCGTTTACTGGATCAGGGTACAGAATTGCTCCATACTCTTCCATCCTGCTCAAAGCAACCCCATAGGTTGGATTAGAGAACTCAGTTAAGCATCAGAATAATGTCAGTTTTGGCTCATTTGGGCGAGGCGTTGGCTGATCTCACTTTGCGAGTTTTTGACAACTCTACTGCAAAGTGTGACAAACTTCGAGCTGGGAGTCAGGTGCATCTCTGTGAAAATCAACCAGCGGGAGCTATAGCTACAACTGGTATATAGGGCTTTGTCCAATAATAAGCGCACGTCAAGCACACTGTTTCTACACATAAGAAGCTAGAAGAGCATGTAGACCGAATTTGCTAGCCATTTAGTTGGGGCAAGAAGCCTCAAGGAATCTAGTCCATAGGTGTCTGTTCTTTCATTTCACGTGTGACCTACGGATGCCTACCGAGCTATTGTTTCTATAATAATAATGTGGCACAGAAATGCCCTATACAACTTAATGTGTTCATATGACACAGCAAGCATTCATAGCATGAACATACTGGAGGGATGCATGTCTATGGAGGATATTGTTTATCATTTCAAGCATGGTCCAAATTCAGTTATGTAATATTCCTGCCATGAATTACTTCGAGCTAAAATATTGTTTGCGAGTTCCTGCCTGTAGCGATTAGAGCATCTCCAGTCGGGTCCCTCCCTCAAAGGGATTTGAGCCGCGCCGGATAAAAAAACGTTCCCAGCTGCGTCCCTCAAAACCGTTTTTTGTCCGGCGCGCCCTGATACGGTGTTCGGCGTCCCGAGCCCGTCCCCTAGGGGACGCTCCTGGCACGCCGAACACAACGAAAAGCGAGGCGAAGCGATGCGGGCCCAACCCGTCAGTGGCATATTGAATTTTAACCTAATCGTTGCCTACCTCGCGAAGGAAGTTATTCGCTGCGCAGTGACACACGACGTCATATTTGCCTTAATGGCGACGTAGGGGCAGGTGAGATGTCTCGTCGGTGTTACGCAGGTTCCACGCGCCGCCGGCGTTCGTGCGCCACCGCGCGTTTCCGCACTTTCTTCCCGCCTCTTCTCGCCTCTTCCCGCGCTTTCTTCCCGACGCCGGCGTCTATAAACGGCCCTCCCGGCTCAATGGCAGTCACCACAGCCGCCGGCACCCCTTTCTCCGCCACAGGCATAGCCCTCGTCGCTCCACCGCTGTCTCCTCCACCACCAGTGCGCAATGATGAACAGCCCCGGCGATGGCCAGTTCCCTCTACCATCGTCTCCTCCAGCACCACCTCCACCACCGGATTCGCAGTTCGGCATCGACGTCACCGCCCGGGAAGAGGGATGGAGAATTGGCGTGCACATCGTCAGGAGCGGCGGGAGGCACTCGAGCAGCAGGCCCGCCAGCAGCGTGAGGCGGCGCATGCGACGGGTGTAGCGGCGTTCTACGCCCCGGGCCGCGCAGCTGACGAGAGCGCGGCGACAGCAGCGTGGCAGGAGGAGGCGCTGACGGACACCATTGCAGCGTTCGACGCCTCCACGGCAGAAGAGGCGCGGCGGCGCCGGATGGAGGAGATGAGCCAGCGGTGGGATGATGAGCGCCGGCGCCAACGCGAGAGCGGGAGGCGCGATCGTGAACGGCGGGTGGCGATCGAGCGCCGGCGGCGGAGTCGCTCAGCGCCAGCAGCAGTGGTGGCGGAGGAGCGTCAGCAGCGGGAGGCGGCGCTGGTGGCAACGGAGGCGGCCTGGGGGAGGCGGGCGGAGGAGTTGGCGGCGGAGGCCGATGCGTTGGCGGCGGCGATGATGGAGGCGCCAACGGATGAGGAGGAGGCGCCAATGGAGGAGGAGGAGGCCGAGGCGGACGAGGAGGAGACCGAGGTGGAGGAGGACAACGACGAGTTCGAGTGGTCCGACGACAATGGGCCCCACTCGGACGAGACGGCCGATCAGCAATGCGCGCTCGTCGAGTCCTTCGAGTCGAAGAAGAAGCTCTAGGACGCCGCCCGTGCCGGCGAAGAGGCACAAATTCACCGTACCGTCGAGCTCTCCCTCCAGGCGGCGCAACAGGGGAGGGCAGGCGACGACGCGCTGCTGGAGCAGCGGCGTCTGGCCACCGCCCTACGCATGGAGAGGCGGCGCGCGTAGCAGGAGCTGCGGCGGAGGGGGGCGACGACGGGGCAGGGCCGTCGAACGCACCGCCGGGCGGTCAGTAGACTAGGATTTAGATGAAATGTAGCCGTTTTCATTCAAACTTTGTAATATATAATAAAATTTGAATGAAAACCTTTATTTTCGTGCACTAATATTTATTTGGGGATTTTGTTTGGAGGACGCGACTGGGGAGCGACGTCCCCCAAATACGGCACGAAGAAAACACGTCCCCAAACGCTCAATCCGGGGACGTTTTAGGGAACGCTACTAGAGATGCTCTTATAACCATGTCGTGGCACACTCATCCACACATGCTCATCGTGTACTGGACTGACGGTGACTGCCGGTTGGCACGGAGAAAATCTCTACATGTGCAGCGTGGGAGATGCTACAGGTTTCCCAAACAGGAATCGACGGGCAACAAGCCAACAAGGCATCATTGGCAGAGCTGGGGCCAGCCGGTGCATGAACTTGAACGAGGCATGTGATCGAGTCATCTCACCTGAACCTCACCAATGCTGCCAGCTCCTCCCATCACAGCCAGGTAATCCTCAAATCATTGGCAGTCACCTAACAATCCATTAGCTTCCAAAGAGCATGAAATGCGACGAAAAATGAAGCTAGGTGAGTGCCTTTAGCTGAACGAATCACTGGAGAACCTAGCTGTCCTGTTAGAGGGGTCCAGATCTTCTTAAGGCTGTGGGGGCATATGCTTTGCGAGCAGTGGCTGTCTTTCTGATTTTGCCCATCTTATTTTTGTGAGAGCGGTTGCTTTGCTAGTACCAACCGCCTCTTAACGTATGGGCAGTGGAATTTGGAAGTTTTTTGGGACAATTCCCAATCATTTTGTCGATGACTGATGAACTACTGTAGTGTATAACTATGTCAAGCTGGTTTCCCCACCTACTTCGAAAAAGAAAGAAAACTGGGTTCCCTCTTCCCTCCAGAAAAACATGTGAAGGTATTCCAACCGAGCTATGTAAGAATTTGTAAGAAAATAGAGGTCCACGTCTGCTAACATTATTCCAGGATAATCATGTGTTCCAATCTGAAAGTCTTCCAATATCCTCCATGGCCCACACGTCATGTCCGGACACTCACTGTACGTCTGCGTACTTCATGGGTGTATAGACTACAGACCACTGAAATAGCTTGACGATTTGCGGTTTCCATCAGAGTTTGTTGTGGCCGTCACGTAGCGATCGAGCTCGGCTCGGCATCACGTAGTCGATTTCAACTGGAAGGTGGATGGGGGTCTGTCTTGGCTTAGTTGGTACGTCGGCGTCACGTAGCTCTGGACGCCGCTGCTGGAATCTTCCACCCTGGCAACAGCCCATTTTGATCGAACCGACTTATTTCTGGCACATTGGCTATTCTTAAATTGAATCGGCTGAGATGTCATTCCGTCTTGGATAATGTTTCGAGCAATATCAGTTTTTTTGTAAGGAACAAATAGAAATGTGCGAGCTACCATTATTCAGCAGAGTCAAGGATTGTGCGATGTGGAGAGATTTGTCTCTAAATCAAACACGAAATTAAAAGAACTTAATTTGCAGGGAACATTCGATCAGTTCGTCCATATTTCCGTTGGAAAAACTCTTGCTTCCGGACAATGACATCTTTCTTGGCTCCTAATTGATTTGGTCACACTTTTCCACATGGTGGTTGTTAAGAACCAGACAAGCTAGCCATTTGTGTGTATCTTTGGTTCAAGAAGATGAACGCTGGCGTGGAGCCTTGGGTTTTGGAAGGGACCAGTTAGGTTGGAGACCTCTGGGTTTATCTTATGGGACAAGATGGACGTTTGTGAAGGAACGGCACATTAGGTTTCGTATATTTGGCACATTAGGTATGTCCCATGGACCAGATCGAGCAATGTGAACGAGTTGAGCTTTAGGTTTTGCAAGGGTTTTGTTAGGTTGTAAACCACTGCCCGTCCAAGCAAACACGTTTTCCGTAGGGGACCAAAGACGCTACCTTCAAAAACACAAAGGGAAGGTGTGTAGACGACGAAGAATTCAGAGTCCTCTTATAGTGTAACTCATTTTTCTGATTTGTCTGTTGGAAACCCAAATTTTTCAGCGGATAGACGATGACAGCGACACCTCATTTCCCGACGGTTGAATATAGAATCAGGCGGGAGCACAACGTGCGCTCCATTGATTAGCACCAAACCAATCATTTCGTTCTGGGGGAATTGATTATACAGGCAACTAATCTTAGCTGGTTGATGCTAATCATGAAATGATCAAATCAAGCTCTATTCCAGGAGTATGGCCTATCTTCCTCAAATATGCTTTTTATATGAGTGGCCGCCAAGGAATATGATATCGACGACAGCTGACCTCTTAGTCTTGTAAGTTCTCTTTCTGCGAAACTTGGGAGACGTGTGGGCCAATCGTCCTTTGTGTACCGCATATGCGCCTACGTGTAACTAAAAATGCAGCAGAAAAGAATGATGTTTTTTCTTTCTTTCTGATTAGTGTCCATGACATAAGTACGTCACAAAATAGAGTATTAGTATATTTATTTATAACCCGCCTTTTCTTCACAAAAGATGATAACCGTCTATTGAAGGGGTAGAGTACTCTAGACATGACTTTCCCAACCATAATCAACTTCTACTATATTGCAGAAACCACAAATGTACCTCAAGCTATGGGTAGCCCGTTCTTTGAAAAATTCGAAAAGTGCATGTTGAAGTGTTAAAAGAAATCTGAAATTAAATCTACATGTAGAAGTTGTTGTATTATAACAACTTGCAAAATTTAACTCGAAATATCTTATATTCGGGATTGTGCAAAAATGACAAACTATCAACTTGCAAAATTTAAACTCGAAATATCTCTTATTCGGGGTTTGTCATTTTTACACAATCTCGATATAAGATATTTCAAGTTTAAGTTTTGCAAGTTGATAGAATCATAGAATACAACATTATCTACATCTATATTTTTCCTGGTTTTTTTACTTTTCAATGCTGTTTTTTTTTTCAAAAAAAGAGAACTGCATGTAGCCCAGGCTACAAAAATCTTCTCTCCTTCTCACAAATAAGAGTATCTTATCTTTTATTAGAACTTTTTAGAATTTGACTTTTGTTATCCTTGTAAAGAAAACTCCACATATCACCTTCGAGGCGATCAGGTCAGGTTGTGCAGCTCAAGGTTCAACCAAAAGACTTTGTTTGGGAATTAGCAAATATCACAAAACCATCTTTGCAAAGGATTGTAATCCCACAAGTTAAGAAATGAAGCTCCTTAATTTGCAATAATAATAATAATAATATGGTATTGGTTTCACAAAACTACACAATCATTTTGTTCGAGGTATTGATTATACAGGCAACTAATCTTAGCTGGTTGATGCTAATCATGAAATGGTCAAATCAAGCTCTATTCCAGGAGTATGGATCTTTCTCAAATATGCTTTTATATAAGTGGCCGCCAAGGAATATGATATCGACGACAGCTGACCTCTTAGGGTCCGTTTGTTTGGGCTTCTACTTCAGCTTTTAGGGTCCAAAAGCAGCAGCCCAAACAAACAACAACAAATAGCAAAGCACTTCTCCACCGCACATTGGTGAAATGAACTAGGAACGGAAAAGCAGCTCTCGACCTGCTTCCTGAGCTTTTTGCTGCTTCCCGAGTCCCACGGGACCAAACTATCCCTAGCACTTCGAAGAAATTACCCAAAAACTGCCCTCCCGTATATAATGAGGAGCTCCCGTGGAGAAAACTGGAAAACCGCTCGGCCCGACTCCATTTCCCCCCTCACCTGTCCCTGGATAGGATTTTGGCAGCCGCTCCCGCTCCCTGCGGCCGCCGTCGCCCCCATTCCCTGCGGCCGCCGCCCACCACGCCGTTGTTCCCAGCAACATCTGGCCCGCGTGTCGTTGCCTAATCGACGGTACCTCGGAGGAGGGATCCTCACGAGGGGGAGAAGAAGTAGGGGCCATAGGGCGGAGTGCACACGGGACGGTGGTACGCGATTTACCCAGCTTCGGAACACCTGCACGATGACAGGGCCTACTGCTGCTTGTCTGGAATTATCTGGGCGCTTTCGCGATGTTACAATGAGTTGAGGTTCTGCCTCTAGGGCTCCCGGGATCCGGCTTATAAAGGCGCACGGATCTAGGGTTTACATGGAGAGTCCTAGCCGGATACAGGTTTCCTAACTACGGTACAATGTCTTGCCGTGTACGCCAAGGATCCGCCCTTCCATCTACGTCGTACCGGATCCGGGTCCCTTAATGGGCCTCCGTGGATCCGGGTTCCTCCTGAATGTCGGTTGGATCCGGCTCCCTGCTCCTAGGCCGGACATTTTCCGTCAGGATCAACAGCAACTGGGCCGCCCGATGGGCCACATGCCTCATCACCATCTATGGGCCACCCGGGCTTGCCGGACCTAGGCACTGTCGATGGTACACCCATGAAGTATACCCACAACAGTAGCCCCCAGAGTTCTCCGAGTTTCACCTGCTGTTTCCGCCTCGCTAGTCCATCATGGTCTCCGACAATATTGGTAACGCGGAGAAACTTGAAGAACTCCAACTTCACATTTTCGTCTTTTTCCAACTTATAGCCGGAAAATGCTCCCATCCTGCGGGACTTCATCCATCGACGATCCGAAAATACGTTTCCGGGTTACTCCCCTGCTTGCGAATGAGAGCCAATTTATCTTCACGCAATTACCCGGAATCTTAAAAGACTCAAACGGTTCCGCCAATTCTGGCGCCATTTTCGCGCGATTTGTGCGGTAACTTATCTCTAGCCATTTTTACCGTTTAGGGTTTAGGACACGTGTCGAGCATCCAACGGTGCGACGCTTGCGTTCCGACCACAGGATGCGGAACACGAATCTCGTCCCGCCAGCCTATAAATATCCGCCGTCGACGCCTTAACCCTCATTCACCCCCCTTCTCACCTCTCTGCAAAGCGCCGCCGCGAGCTCCCTCTCCGCCGTGCCGGAATCTCGCCGGAACTTCGCCGGAGCTGCTTCGCCACCGCGTCGAGTTCATCCTGTTCTTAACATCAGCGAACCACCGCGCGGAAACCTCGTCGCCGGCGACTCCGACCGCCGCAGAAGCCATTACGGTGAGTTCTCGACCTTCACCTTTGCGCCGTAGTTGGTAGGGATGAATTTGGGGAAGACGATGCTGGATCCGACTAAAGAACGTTTTCCGCCATTCGTCTTTTCTTCAGATGTCTTCAACGACTCCGCCTCCAGCCTCTGAACCAATCATGGCCACCCCAATCTCCTCCGCCCCTCCACCTTTCGCTCCAGTTAAGCTGGGTCCTTCAAAGGATTCCGGCAAGGAAACCGAAGGGACTTCCGCTAACCCGGAGAAGGCCTCCGGGGAGGATCAGGCGGATCACAAGGCGGAAGAGGCCGCAGCCAAAAAATCAAAGGCTCGCCAACGAGATGCTGAAGCCAAGGGAAAATGGTGGCCATGCACCACCACCAAGACGGAGCTGACGAATCTCGAGACGGAAGGTTTCCTGCAACCCGGAAGCTGGAGGTCAGTTCCCAATGCCTTAGCCCCAGCTCCGGAGGACAACGAAATGGTGCTGACGAAAGCACTGGTGGAGCGGGGTTTTTCATTTCCGCCTTCGGATTTCTTCCTGGAGATCCTGAAGGTTTACGGGCTCCAACCCCACAACATTTCTCCGAACAGCGTGCTTGCAATCAGCAATCACGTCACCCTGTGCGAGGGCCATCTCCGGGTAACTCCCGAGCTCCCCTTGTTTCAATACTACTTCACTGTCAAGAAGGAGAGGATCCGGAACTCCACTGAGCTCGCAACATGCGGATCCATCACCTTCATGATCCGCCCGGGCCGCGTCTACCCCCACACCGACCGCCACGAGTCCGCGCGGTACTGGTCCGGAGGCTTCTTCTATTTGAAGGACATTTTCGACCCGGCGAGCACAAGGAAGCTGCCGCCGTTCAAGAACTGCCCCGCCACCGAGCTTCCGACATGGACACACTGCCCCCACCTCTCCGAGTCGCCCCAGCTCACACGCGCCGTCAGGCGGATCTGCAAGCTGACGGAGGAGGGGCTGACAGGGAAGGACTTGACCCTTTCCTGGTTCACCAAGCGGATCCAGCCGCTCCAACATAGGGACCGGCTGATGTTCCAGTACACAGGGCGCGACGACCCAATGCGCGCCACAAAAGACAACCTTTCTGCCGACGCCATCGACAAGAGGATCCGGCTCCTCATCAAGGTTCCGCGTGAACTCCACATCCACGTGTGCAACAAAGACATTCACACGAATGGCTCCGGAACCGCGGTACGTCGTCTCGACTTTTTAGTCCATTGCTTTCCTTTGCACTCAAACTTTTTTTGACTAAGTGTTTAACTCTGTGCATTAGCTCGAGGCGCTCGAAGAAAGTGAACTCGGAACTCTGCTCCGGGTTCCTTCCACCGGCAACATGGATCCGGAAGCTGCTTCAGAGGCGGAAGCGCACGAGGCCCCGCGCCCTCCTAAGAGGAAGAGGCCTGCTCCTCCCAGCCCCGCCGCAAAACGCGCCCGCGAAGTGCTTAGCACTGCGGCTACTCGGAAAGCGGAGGCGGAAAAGAAGCGCCTCAAGCTGATTAACACCAGCAACAAGGGGCAGCCCGCCATCCAGCACTTCTTCAAGCCTTCCGGGTAAGTGTATATTTCCGAGATCCAAGTTCTGACTTTACGAGCAATCCCTCACTTAGTTGTTATGTTTTTTTTTCTTTTTACCGAAGCTCCGAAAGCCAGCCCCCCAAGGCTCCAAAGGTCTTGAAGAAGAAGGTCAAGCCGTCTCCGGCTTCAGTTCCTGTTACTCCAGAGGTGGAGGTCCCACCCAAAGCTTCGTCTGCCTCCAAGCCGGATCCCAAAGATGTCATCAACCTTGATGACCTTCCGGAAGATCCCGCCGACCATGGCGATTCCGCCAAGGGTGCCTCCTCGTCTGTTCCTCCACAAGATCAAGCAGATGCGACTTTCGCGGAGCCCACAGAGGAATAATATGAGGAGAAAGTGAAGCTCGTTCAAGCCTCCAACGCGATCCGGGTGGACCCCCGACCGACTCAGTCTCTTCAAAAGCTTACCCTCGCAGAGCGTCATGCGGAAGTTTCCGCCATGCTGAACAAGGTCTGGGGGAAGTCGGATGAGGAGATGCAGGAGCTCACCGACCTAGAGAACGATCTGAAAGAGTTTTTCGCCAAGCACAAAGAAGTGCGGCAGGTAATACTAGCCCCCAAGCATTGGGTCAGACATTTCCGAGTAACATGTGTTAGCTGATGCTTTCTCCAGATGTACCTTAGGCGGAATTTTAAAATTTTATTCCTTCAAGACTTTGAATTCCTCGCCAGCCCCCCAGATTTTAAATATCCGGCTAACTCCTCTCTGCTTCTCAGACGACGCGGAAATTGCACGAGGATCTCCGCGTTCATGTGTTGGAGCAGATCACGGAGATCGAAGGGCTGCGTCAGAACGCGGAAAACAGCCAGAAGGCTATCCAGCTTCTTGAGACCCGCCTCCATGGTACAAGATCCGAGTTTTGCTTTCGTATATTGATATAACTGTTCATGATGTTTGATATGTGCAACTTTCCGCCTTCAGAAGAAACTGCCAAGCACTCCTCGTTTGATGAGCTGTCCGCCAAGGTCAAGGTGCTTGAGGCGGAGAACGAATCCCTCAAAACCTTCATCCAGGAATCTTCCAACAAGGAGACTGAGGCGAGGAAAGAGCTCTCCGAGAAGCATGCCCGCAACCTGGCGGAGCTGAATGAAAAACTGGAGAAGAGCCAGGGTCGCGTGATTTCCTTGGTAGCCAAGAACAAAGTTCTAGAAGCGGAGGCGGAGGCCATCGACAAACTTATCTTCCGTAAGCTTTTTTCCGTGTCGTTGCTCCGACTACCTTATATGCTTTCTTTCTAACAGAACTGGACTTCCTTCTTCCACAGCGAGCCTTGGCTTCGAGTGGTCAAAAGAGTCGAACCTGAAGAGGACGGAAGCATACGATGAAGCGCGGATTTCCATTGACGCGTTATTTGAAGCCTGTCGTGGAATCGCCAAGACTCTGTCTCTGAAGAAGGCCAAAACTACAATCATCGATACGATGACCAATCTTATGGAACAAGTGCCGGATTTCATCAAGGACTGGCAAAAATCTTCCGCACGCGGAGTCGCCTCCCTGGTCTTGGCCACCTGCAAGGCTCACTTCCCCTTGCTCAACTTTGCGAATGTTGCACGCGGAGCCCCAGAGGGTTCCGACATGGGTGCCATCCTTGCGGAAACTCAAGGCTATGAGCAGTTGTTTGTCAGGCGAGTGAATCACTCGTTCTGGTACAACAAATACGATCTGCCCAATGGATTTTCCGATGCAGAGGAGGAAGAGGGTGAGCCGGAGTATTATGGGGAAGGCTCCGGGTCAAGCGTCGAGCATTCCGGAGAAGGCTCTGGTGATGACTCCGAAGCCGGATCCGGTGACAGCGACGACGACGGCTCCGCCTACCAGGAATCTGAAGAAGAGGACTCCGAGTAGAGTTCCTGTTTAGACAATGAAACAAGTTGCATCATTTTGACCCCAGAGTGGGTTTGTAATAAGACTTTAAATTCTTAAGTAGCTAGGGACGAAACAACTATGCATGGGGCGGAAACACTTATCCTGCAATCCGTTAATATTATGCGCATGTTTCGTTTTATGTCGGAAAGCAAGTGCTGATTTTACTGTTTTTCCGGCTTGCCCGCTTGACCTTCCGCGAGCCGGAGGACCTTAGCCGGAAACACTCGCCAGCGGCGACGAAGCCCAATGGCAATCCGTCAATAACCGCGGAAATAAGCCCCCAAGCATAGGTGCCGGAAATCGCTACTAGGAATCCACGAGTTCGCAACAGATAACAATTTAATCAGAAAACTTAAGCTTACGTCCTAAAGGACGATTTTTGAAAATCACAACTTTTATACACGCCTAGGCGGAAAAATCCAGCTCTACGGCTTTAGTCGGAAAACATACATGATCTAAAAATGAACAAGTAAAGGAGGTAAAAGACTCAGAGAGTGAACCATAAGCTTTATTTCATTGATCATGTATAACTATTACAGAGTTTGTAACTCAGAAAAAATACGCTAAGTGTAGAAAGGACGTAGCTGTGCGATGTTCCAAGGGCGATCTGTCTCGTCGTAGATGTCATCCGGATCCTCACGCTTGCATTTCCGGTGCCAATTAGCAGGTCTATCCTTCAGCTCGCGGAAATCGACAAGGTAGTACGACCCGTTATGAAGCACTTTGCTAACGACGAAGGGTCCTTCCCATGGAGACTGTAGCGGTCTTTCACCTGCCGAAGGCGGAGGAACAGGTCTCCTGCCATGAAGGAGCGATTCCGGACTCGACGACTGTGATAACGTCGGAGCTTCTGCTGGTAGATGGCGGAGCGCTGGTCAGCTAAATTCCGAGCTTCCTCGATCAGGTCCACAGATAGCTGTCTGGCCTTATCAGCTGTTTCTTGATTGTAGGCGGAAACTCGTGGTGAATCGTGGATGATGTCGGAGGGAAGCACGGCTTCGGACCCGTATACCAGGAAAAATGGGGTAAACCCTGTTGATCTGTTAGGGGTAGTTCGTAAACTCCACAAAACAGCTTCCAACTCATCAGCCCAAGCCCCAGCTGCTCTTCGCAGCGGTTCTTCAAGGCGTGGCTTAATTCCTGATAATATGAGGCCATTAGCCCTTTCAACCTGACCATTTGATTGTGGATGAGCCATAGATGCAAGGTCCAGTCGAATCCCTACTGTCTCACAGTAATCCTTCAATTCTCCCTGTGTGAAGTTTGTGCCATTGTCTGTGATTATGCTGTGTGGGATGCCGAATCTCATCACGAGGCTGCAGACAAATTTTAATGCCGTAGCACCGTCGGCTTTCCTCACTGGCTTTGCCTCGATCCACTTGCTGAACTTGTCAACAGCGACCAGAAGGTATTCAAAACCGCCAGGAGATGATCTTTTTAACTTACCAACCATATCGAGCCCCCAGACCGCAAACGGCCAGGTGATTGGTATGGTCTTCAGCTCTTGGGCTGGAGCGTTTGGTTGAGTAGCGTAGTACTGACAACCTCGGCAGGTCTTGACTATTTTGTCAGCATCTTCTTTAGCTGTGAGCCAGTAAAAACCTAGCCGAAAAGCTTTTGCAACGAGTGACCTGGGGGCGGCATGGTGCCCGCAGTCCCCTGCATGGATCTCTCTGAGGATTTCAATGCCATCTTGATTGGAGATGCATTTGAGAAATACCCCTGTTGCACTTCGTTTGTAGAGCTGTCCATCAACAATTGTGTAGGATCTTGCTCGCCTGATGATCTGTCGTGCGAGGACCTCGTCCTCCGGCAACTTCTGATCAATGAGGTAGTCCAGGAAAGGCTGTGTCCAAGCCGGAATGATAGCCATCACTTCCTTAGCCGGAGACACTGCCACCTCTGGGTTTTCCGGGTTAGCGCCCTTCACCGAGGGTATCCGGAGATGCTCCAGGAAAATTCCAGGTGGAATTGGCCTTCTGCCGGATCCGAGCTTGGATAGCATATCTGCTGCTGTGTTGTCATCTCGCCTGACGTACTTGACTTCGTATCCGAGGAAATGTTTGCCGATCTCGTCAACTTCGTCTCTATAAGCCGCCATGACGGAGTTTCTGGCGTTCCAGGTTCCGGCTACTTGCTGTGCCACCAGGTCTGAATCTCCGCAACATATGATGTGCTTGATCCCTATCTCCTTGGCGATGCGCAATCCGTGTAGTAGAGCCTCGTATTCCGCCATATTGTTTGTAGCTTCGAAGTGTATCTGCAGAACATACTGCAGTTCTTCTCCGGTAGGGGACTTCAGGGTGACTCCGGCTCCCGAGCCTTGATGCTGCTTCGATCCATCGAAGTGCATAACCCATGTCTCAGGTTCCGGCTCCAGGTTCATATCCGGAGCTTCTGTCCAATCTGCGACGAAATCTGCCAAGACCTGGGATTTGACCGCGGTCCTGGCTTTGTAGTTGATGTCGAAGGCGGATAACTCAATGCCCCATTTTGCTGTGCGTCCTGTTGCGTCAGCGTTGTTGAGAATCGTTGACAGCGGAGCCTTGCTCACGACTGTTACTGGATGCTCCTGGAAGTAGTGTCTCAGCTTCCTGCTGCCTAGGAATACTCCGTAGGCTAACTTCTGAAAGTGAGGGTAGCGCTGTTTGGAATCCGTAAGGACTTCGCTAATATAGTAGACTGGCCTTTGGACTCCGTACTCGTGACCTTCTTCCTGTCGCTCCACCACGATGACGAGGCTGATGACCCTGTTGGTGGCTGCCAGGTAAAGGAGCATAGGCTCTGACTCTCATGGAGCTGCTAGGATAGGTGGGGAGGTGAGTATGTCCTTCAACCCTTGAAGAGCTGCATCTGCTGCCTCGTCCCAGACAAACTTGTCTGTTTTCTTCAATAGCTTGTACAGGGGGAGTGCCTTCTCGCCAAGACGGCTAACAAACCTGCTGATTGCTGCGACACAACCAGTGAGCCGTTGCACATCTTTGAGACAAGTTGGCCTTTTTATGCACAAAATTGCCTTGATTTTTTCCGGGTTAACTTCAATGCCCCTGTTAGAGACAATGAAGCCAAGGAGTTTTCCAGCTGGTACGCCGAAGACGCACTTCAGCGGATTCAACATCATCTTGTACCGACGGAGATTCTCAAAGGTTTCTGTGAGATCGCTGATCAAGTCGGATCCTTTCCGGGTCATGACCGCGATGTCGTCGACGTAAGCGTGTACGTTCCGGCCTATTTGGTCCTTCAAGCACCGCTGCATCGTACGTTGGTAGGTTGCACCTGCGTTTTTCAAGCCAAAAGGCATGGTAACATAGCAGTAAGTGCCAAATGGGGTAATGAATGAGGTCGCCTTTTGGTCAGACTCCTTCATCCGGATCTGATGATACCCGGAATACGCATCAAGAAAACACAGAAGTTCCGCCCCTGCCGTCGAATCAATGACTTGGTCAATGCGCGGCAGGGGAAACGGATCTTTCGGGCAATGTTTGTTCAAGCCAGAGTAATCGATGCACATTCTTAGTATTTCAGTGTTCTTTTTGGGTACAAGGACGGGATTTGCGATCCAATCAGTGTGGATAACTTCTATTACAAAACCTGCCTCTAGTAACTTTGCTAACTCCATTCCTATGGCACGGCGCTTCTTGTCTCCAAAGCGTCGCATAGCTTGCTTCACCGGTTTAGCCCCCGGGTTTATGTTGAGGTAGTGCTCGGCGAGTTCCCTTGGTACTCCGGACATGTCAGAAGGCTGCCATGCGAAGATATCCATGTTAGCGCGGAGGAACTCGACGAGCGCGTCTTCCTATTTGGGGTCCATGTTGGCTCCGACTGAGACCTGCTTGGAATCGTCGTCTTCCTTGAAGTTGACTTTCTTGGTCTCTATCGCGGCCTTGAAGGAGTTTTTGTGCTCGGAGATCTGCTTCTTGGTGGTCTGCATTTCAGTCGGATCCACCGCGGCTCTGTAGCCTTTCAGCTTTTCTCCAGATATCACGGACTCTGCGAAGGCGGCTTCGCCTAACTCGCACTCATGAGCCTTTTTGTAGTCTCCGGATACGGTAATCATACCCTTAGGACCCGGAATCTTGAGCTTGTTGTAGATGTAGCACGCTCTTGCGTGGAACTTGTGGTAGGTGGGCCTGCCGAAGATGACGTGGTAGGAGCTTTTGAAGGGCACAACTTCAAACGTGATCTTCTCCTCGCGGAAATTGTGAACATCGCCAAAGGCCACGGGAAGTGTGATGCTGCTGAGGGAATTCGCCTTCTTACCCGGAACCACGCCATGAAACTCAGTGTTGCTGTGTTTGAGCTGTTCCTTGGTGAGGTTCATCCGCTCCAGAGTCTCCAGGTACATGATGTTCAAGCTGGCTCCACCATCCATGAGGCACTTGGAGAAGTCATACCCGTCTATGCGGGGACTTACAACCAAGGCATAGCATTCTTTTGGCACAATGGCAGGGTGATCCTCCCTATCAAATGTGCACGGGACTTCCGACCACCTGACATACTGCGGCACAGCCGGGACTGTGGCGTTCAGGATCCGGGTAGCTGACTTGGTAGCGCGGACTGTTGGGGTTCCGAGGAAAGTGTGGTAAGCCCCCACGCTCTTTTTCTCGAATGGGTTGGATTTACCTGCGGACCCTGCCTTGGGATCCGACGAGTTATCATCCTCGTCCATCGCCTCGGAACTGTCTTCCTCTTTGTCCTTATTTTTGCCCTTGCCTCCCTTGCCGCGTGGGCGGTGCTTCCGTGCTCTTTTGTATCCTGCCTCCGGGTCGTTCTTTAGATCATTGACCCACTTGCAGTTGCGGTTGGTGTGAGTGGACTTCCCTGTAACCGGGTCCAAGTGAGCCAGGCAGGGCATGTCTCTGTACTCCTCATAGGTTTGCGGGGTGCGGGATCCGCCAGCTGTGACCTCAGTGCCATGCTGCTGACCCCTGCCGGCTCCGCCACCACGGCCGCGTCCTCTTCCGCCTCTTGAACCTCCGCGTTGAAACGCCATGGCGACCATCTCGGATCCGCCACTCTTCTGGTCATCAGGGTTCTTGCGTTTATGGCTGCTGCTGTTGCCGTTATCACGGTTCTTCTTTTGTTGATGTAGGGGGATTGCTGTAGCTGCGAGATCACCGCCTGTGTCATCATCGGAGGCAGTATGATCACTGGCAATGGAGATCATCTCATCCAAAGTCAGTTTATTTGAGTTAGCCAAACGAGTGAGCGTGTGCCTCAGCAATCCTCCCCTCTGCAGTCCACCAATGAAAGCGTACATGGCAGTGGTGTGGTCGACATTTTCGCACTCGTTCCTGCATGCCAACCATCGTGTGAGGAAGTGTCTTGAGGATTCTCCCTTCTTCTGGATACAGGCTTGCAAGTCGCTTGCTGTGGCTGGTCTTTTGTAGGTGCCTCTGAAGTGTTTCTCGAAAGCGGTCTTCAGGTCAAACCAGCAAAAGATGGAGTTCTTCTCGAGGTCACTAAGCCAGTTCCGGGCTGGACCTACAAGGTACAACTGGAGCATGCGTCAAGCGATATTAGGGGTTCCTCCGACGAAGGTTACTGCATTATAGTAATCCTCAATCCAGGTATCCGACCTTTCGGTGCCATCATAATGCTTCAGGTTTCCGGGTAGCTTGAGGTTCATCCTTGGCTTTGGTTCCTCTCGAATCATCCTGCCAAAGCACTTCGGACCGATGTAGTCGGTTCTGTATTCGTTTAGGCGTTCCCGCGCGTCGCGCGGGCCTTGGCGAGGAGATTGTGAGCGAGAGCGAGATCTCCGGCCGCCGCCTCCGCCTACACATCCGCCGCCACCGCTAGGTGGTGGTGAGGGAGACCTGCGAGGGGGTCGATCCGACTTCTTGCTTCCGCCTTCAGATTCTCCTCGGCCTTCCCGGTGCTGGCTCCAGCTCCTGTGGCTGCCTTCGCCGTGGCACTGGCTGCCCTGGTCGTTCCGGCTCCGGCGAGGCTCCGGATCGCGCTCCTCATTCCGACTCCTTCTAGGCTCGGGCTCACGATCGTTGTTCTGGTTCCGGCGAGGTTCCGGCGTGCGCTCCCTGTTTCTGTTTCTTGGCAGCACGTTGTCGCGGATAACAATCCCACCATGCCCTGGGGGCCTGGTGTTTCCGGCTGGACTACGGCGGCGAGGGGGTCGCGGGTAACCGTTAGGTGGAGGAGAGGGGTTGCGGTACTTGTCCCGTCCAGAGTACATTGCATCCTTTCCCTTTCTTGGATCTGATGGAGGCGTCCTTGATGGGACGGGGATTGGATTTGGGTGTTCTCTGGCTTTCCTTCTGCGTTCCGAAGATCCGGTTCGCGATTCGTCATCTCGATGGCGATCAACGTGCGCAGTGGAGACGCAATGCTCCAGGTTAGATTCCAATCTGCGCGAAGTGTCTGCCTTGCTCTGCTGCCTCACAGCTGAAGCGACGAGCGTGCGAACATAGTCGATGTCGATCTCCTCGTTCTTTTTCTTCAAGATCTCTGCAGCCTTCGTCATATTGTCCTTTGGGGTTGCGAACGGCTGCTGCTCTGTTGGAGTTGCGAAGGTGATCCTGCGGGGAGCTATCAAGTCACGCCGGACCCTTTCGACCTCATGATGAGCTTCAACGATCTTGTCCTCCCAATGCTTTCGGAGTTCCTTGACCTTTGCCAGTCCTTCGTCCACCTCCTGCTCACGCTGGATGAAGTCTTCCACAAAGACTACGGCGTGCTTCCTTTCTTCCAGCATGGCGGCTGCGGTGTCCTTAAATTTCTTGGCTGTGGCCAGCATCTCTAGTCTCTTAGCTTCTAACACTTCTACGTCTTCGGGAGTGATGGGTTTGTTAAGAATATCCGAGCGATAAACTGCATCCATGCCTGCTTGTGCAACCATCTCTTCAGGTGACAGGAGGTCCTCCGAGGAAGAATCCCTGCGAGGTCGCTCCCGTGACATCGGAGATCCTTGACGGGATGGCTGAGGATCGGATTGGGTGGCTGCTCCTTCTGATCCGGGTTCTCCCAGCGCTGCTACGGTCGCAAGTACCTGCTTAGGCTGGGCGGAATCTTCAGGCTGATCACCGAAACCGTACTCCCCTAGCTTGCGGTTGAACTCGTCAGTATCCATGGAGGGGGTATCTCCAGAAATTGGGCTCAGATTGCCCAAAATCGACTCTTCAGCCGGATTTTCGCTCTCTCCGACAGGCTCAGCCTGATCCGAAACAGCGTCGTTTTCCGGTGCCTCTACCTGCTCAGGACCAACTCCGTCTTCTTGAGGGGCGGTTCCGGCGGTATGGGCCAAGAAGTGTACGAAGTGGCACCTCTGCTTTTCTAACACCTGGGAGACCCAGGCGGATCTGCATTGGTCTTCCACCGTTATTTCCTGCTCAGGGGCGGATTGGGTGGGCTTTGAAATTTCCAGATCCGAGGCGGAATCTTCCTTGGGAAGCTCCTGCATCTCAGATCGGATCTTCGCGACTGCGTCCAGCTCTGCGACGGTCGCGTCTGCGTTACTTACCAGTGGGTTTCCGTCGGAATCGACGGTTTCCCCGATGAAGATGTGTATGCCGCCAACTGGGACGATGGAGAGCTTGACGGGGTTTGTCCTAGCCGGAATCCAACACTCATCCGGGGGGACGATCGGCAGATTTCCGGCGTAGAGGACGCGCCCCACAGCGATGGTGTCGTCGTAGCTTCCCATGGCGGAACCCTCCCGGTTTCGGCCTCCAGACGCCGCAGGCCCCACGGTGGGCGCCAACTGTCGTTGCCTAATCGACGGTACCTCGGAGGAGGGATCCTCACGAGGGGGAGAAGAAGTAGGGGCCATAGGGCGGAGTGCACACGGGACGGTGGTACGCGATTTACCCAGCTTCGGAACACCTGCACGATGACAGGGCCTACTGCTGCTTGTCTGGAATTATCTGGGCGCTTTCGCGATGTTACAATGAGTTGAGGTTCTGCCTCTAGGGCTCCCGGGATCCGGCTTATAAAGGCGCACGGATCTAGGGTTTACATGGAGAGTCCTAGCCGGATACAGGTTTCCTAACTACGGTACAATGTCTTGCCGTGTACGCCAAGGATCCGCCCTTCCATCTACGTCGTACCGGATCCGGGTCCCTTAATGGGCCTCCGTGGATCCGGGTTCCTCCTGAATGTCGGTTGGATCCGGCTCCCTGCTCCTAGGCCGGACATTTTCCGTCAGGATCAACAGCAACTGGGCCGCCCGATGGGCCACATGCCTCATCACCATCTATGGGCCACCCGGGCTTGCCGGACCTAGGCACTGTCGATGGTACACCCATGAAGTATACCCACAACACCGCGCGGTGATACGTCTCCGACGTATCGATAATTTCTTATGTTCCATGCCACATTATTGATGTTATCTACATGTTTTATGCACACTTTATGTCATATTCGTGCATTTTCTGGAACTAACCTATTAACAAGATGCCGAAGTGCCGATTCTTGTTTTCTGCTGTTTTTGGTTTCAGAAATCCTAGTAAGGAAATATTGTCGGAATTGGACGAAATCAAAGCCCAGGGGCCTATTTTTCCACGAAGCTTCCAGAAGTCCGAAGGAGAGACGAAGAGGGGCGACGAGGGGGCCACACCCTAGGGCGGCGCGGCCCCCCCCTTGGCCGCGCGGCCCTGTGGTGTGGGGCCCCCGTGCCGCCTCTTGACCTGCCCTTCCGCCTACAAATAGCCTCCGTGACGAAACCCCCAGTACCGAGAGCCACGATACGGAAAACCTTCCAGAGACGCCGCCGCCGCCGATCCCATCTCGGGGGATCCAGGAGATCGCCTCCGGCACCCTGCCGGAGAGGGGAATCATCTCCCGGAGGACTCTACGCCGCCATGGTCGCCTCCGGTGTGATGTGTGAGTAGTCTACCCCTGGACTATGGGTCCATAGCAGTAGCTAGATGGTTGTCTTCTCCCCATTGTGCTATCATTGTCGGATCTTGTGAGCTGCCTAACATGATCAAGATCATCTATCTGTAATTCTATATGTTGCGTTTGTTGGGATCCGATGAATAGAGAACACTTGTTATGTTGATTATCAAATTTATATACTTATGTGTTGTTTATGATCTTGCATGCTCTCCGTTACTAGTAGATGCTCTGGCCAAGTAGATGCTTGTAACTCCAAGAGGGAGTACTTATGCTCGATAGTGGGTTCATGCCTGCATTGACACAGGACGATGTGAGAAAGTTCTAAGGTTGTGTTGTGCTGTTGCCACTAGGGATAAAACATTGATGCTATGTCTAAGGATGTAGTTGTTGATTACATTACGCACCATACTTAATGCAATTGTCTGTTGCTTTGCAACTTAATACTGGAGGGGGTTCGGATGATAACCTGAAGGTGGACTTTTTAGGCATAGATGCAGTTGGATGGCGGTCTATGTACTTTGTCGTAATGCCCAATTAAATCTCACTATACTCATCATGATATGTATGTGCATTGTCATGCTCTCTTTATTTGTCAATTGCCCAACTGTAATTTGTTCACCCAACATGCTGTTTGTCTTATGGGAGAGACACCTCTAGTGAACTGTGGACCCCGGTCCAATTCTCTTTCTTGAAATACAATCTCTGCAATACTTGTTCTACTGTTTTCTGCAAACAATCATCTTCCACACAATACGGTTAATCCTTTGTTACAGCAAGCCGGTGAGATTGACAACCTCACTTTGTTTCGTTGGGGCAAAGTACTTTGGTTGTGTTGTGCGGGTTCCACGTTGGCGCGGAATCCCTGGTGTTGCGCCGCACTACATCCCGCCGCCATCAACCTTCAACGTGCTTCTTGGCTCCTCCTGGTTCGATAAACCTTGGTTTCTTTACGAGGAAAACTTGCTGCTGTGCGCATCATACCTTCCTCTTGGGGTTGCCCAACGAACGTGTGAAATACACGCCATCAAGCACATTTTCTGGCGCCGTTGCCGGGGAGATCAAGACACGCTGCAAGGGGAGTCTCCACTTCCCAATCTCTTTACTTTGTTTTTGTCTTGCTTAGTTTTATTTACTACTTTGTTTGCTGCACTAAATCAAAATACAAAAAAATTAGTTGCTAGTTTTACTTTATTTGCTATCTTGTTTGCTATATCAAAAAAAAAAACAAAAAAAAATTAGTTACTTGTTTTACTTTACTTAATATCATGCATGTTTTTATTTCACTAGTTAAGCATAATGGAAAACAACAAAAATATGAGAGATCTTTATGAACTTTATCTTGAATTAGGACATGATGTGTTTGAAGAGAGAATTAAAAAACCCATGGAACTTTATATGCATGCTAATGGGAATGTTATTACTATGGATGCTTTGAACACCATTGTTGCTAATGCTATGGAGAATTCTAAGCTTGGGGAAGTTGGCTCTGAAGAGCATGATCTTTTTAGTCCCCCAAGCATTGAGGAGAAAATTTTCTTTTATGATTACAATATGCCACCTATATTTGATGATGAGAATAATAATGATAGCTACTTTGTTGAATTTGCTCCCACTACAACTAATAAAATTGATTATGCTTATGTGGAGAGTAATAATTTTATGCATGAGACTCATGATAAGAATGATTTATGTGATAGTTATATTGTTGAGTTTGCTCATGATGCTACTGAAAGTTATTATGAGAGAGGAAAATATGGTTGTAAAAATTTTCATGTTACTAAAACACCTCTCTATGTGCTGAAATTTTTGAAGCTACACTTGTTTTATCTTCCTATGCTTGTTACTTTGCTCTTCATGAACTTGTTTATTTACAAGATTCCTATGCATAGGAAGCATGTTAGACTTAAATGTGTTTTGAATTTGCTTCTTGATGCTCTCTTTTGCTTCAACAACTATTTCTTGCGAGTGGATCATTAAAACTGCTGAGCCCATCTTAATGGCTATAAAGAAAGAACTTCTTGGGAGATAACCCATGTGCTTATTTTGTTACAGTACTTTGTTTTTATTTTGTGTCTTGGAAGTTGTTTACTACTGTAGCAACCTCTCCTTATCTTAGTTTTGTGTTTTGTTGTGCCAAGTTAAGCCGTTGATAGAAAAGTAAGTACTAGATTTGGATTACTGCACAGTTCCAGATTTCTTTGCTGTCACGAATCTGGGTCCACCTCCCTGTAGGTAGCTCAGAAAATTAAGCCAATTTACGTGCATGATCCTCAGATATGTACGCAACTTTCATTCAATTTGAGCATTTTCATTTGAGCAAGTCTGGTGCCATTTTAAAATTCGTCAATATGAACTGTTCTGTTTTGACAGATTCTGCCTTTTATTTCGCATTGCCTCTTTTGCTATGTTGGATGAATTTCTTTGATCCACTAATGTCCAGTAGCATTATGCAATGTCCAGAAGTGTTAAGAATGATTGTGTCACCTCTGAATATGTCAATTTATATTGTGCACTAACCCTCTAATGAGTTGTTTCGAGTTTGGTATGGAGGAAGTTTTCAAGGATCAAGAGAGGAGTATGATGCAACATGATCAAGGAGAGTGAAAGCTCTAAGCTTGGGGATGCCCCGGTGGTTCACCCCTGCATATATCAAGAAGACTCAAGTGTCTAAGCTTGGGGATGCCCAAGGCATCCCCTTCTTCATCGACAACATTATCAGGTTCCTCCCCTGAAACTATATTTTTATTCCATCACATCTTATGTGCTTTTTCTTGGAGCGTCGGTTTGTTTTTGTTTTTTGTTTGAATAAAATGGATCCTAGCATTCACTTTATGGGAGAGAGACACGCTCCGCTGTAGCGTATGGACAAGTATGTCCTTGGTTTCTACTCATAGTATTCATGGCGAAGTTTCTCCTTCGTTAAATTGTTATATGGTTGGAATTGGAAAATGATACATGTAGTAATTGCTATAAATGTCTTGGGTAATGTGATACTTGGCAATTGTTGTGCTCATGATTAAGCTCTTGCATCATATGCTTTGCACCCATTAATGAAGAAATACATAGAGCATGCTAAAATTTGGTTTGCATATTTGGTTTCTCTAAAGTCTAGATAATTTCTAGTATTGAGTTTGAACAACAAGGAAGACGGTGTAGAGTCTTATAATGTTTTCAATATGTCTTTTATGTGAGTTTTGCTGCACCGGTTCATCCTTGTGTTTGTTTCAAATAAGCCTTGCTAGCCTAAACCTTGTATCGAGAGGGAATACTTCTCATGCATCCAAAATACTTGAGCCAACCACTATGCCATTTGTGTCCACCATACCTACCTACTACATGGTATTTTCCGCCATTCCAAAGTAAATTGCTTGAGTGCTACCTTTAAAATTCCATCATTCACCTTTGCAATATATAGCTCATGGGACAAATAGCTTAAAAACTATTGTGCTATTGAATATGTAATTATGCACTTTATCTCTTATTAAGTTGCTTGTTGTGCGATAACCATGTTCACTGGGGACGCCATCAACTATTCATTGTTGAATTTCATGTGAGTTGCTATGCATGTCCGTCTTGTCTGAAGTAAGAGAGATCTACCACCTTATGGTTAAGCATGCATATGTTGGAGAAGAACATTGGGCTGCTAACTAAAGCCATGATCCAGGGTGGAAGTTTCAGTTTTGGACAACAATCCTCAAATCTCAAATGAGAAAATTATTAATTGTTGTTATATGCTTATGCATAAAAGAGGAGTCCATTATCTGTTGTCTATGTTGTCCCGGTATGGATGTCTAAGTTGAAGAATAATCAATAGCGAGAAATCCAATGCGAGCTTTCTCCTTAGACCTTTGTACAGGCGGCATAGAGGTACCCCTTTGTGACACTTGGTAAAAACAATGCATTGTGATGATCCGGTAGTCCAAGCTAATTAGGACAAGGTGCGGGCACTATTAGTACACTATGCATGAGGCTTGCAACTTATAAGATATAATTTACATGATGCATATGCTTTATTACTACCGTTGACAAAATTGTTTCATGTTTTCAAAATCAAAGCTCTAGCACAAATATAGCAATCGATGCTTTTCCTCTATGGAGGACCATTCTTTTACTTTCAATGTTGAGTCAGTTCACCTATTTCTCTCCACCTCAAGAAGCAAACACTTGTGTGAACTGTGCATTGATTCCTACATACTTGCTTATTGCACTTATTATATTACTCTATGTTGACAATATCCATGAGATATACATGTTACAAGTTGAAAGCAACCGCTGAAACTTAATCTTCTTTTGTGTTGCTTCAATGCCTTTACTTTGAATTATTGCTTTATGAGTTAACTCTTATGCAAGACTTATTGATGCTTGTCTTGAAGTGCTATTCATGAAAAGTCTTTGCTTTATGATTCACTTGTTTACTCATGTCATATACATTGTTTTGATCGCTGCATTCACTACATATGCTTTACAAATAGTATGATCAAGATTATGATGGCATGTCACTCCGGAAATTATACGTGTTATCGTTTTACACCTTCTCGGGACGAGCAGAACTAAGCTTGGGGATGCTGATACGTCTCCGACGTATCGATAATTTCTTATGTTCCATGCCACATTATTGATGTTATCTACATGTTTTATGCACACTTTATGTCATATTCGTGCATTTTACGGAACTAACCTATTAACAAGATGCCGAAGTGCCGATTCTTTGTTTCTGCTGTTTTTGGTTTCAGAAATCCTAGTAAGGAAATATTCTCGGAATTGGACGAAATCAAAGCCCGGGGCCTATTTTTCCACGAAGCTTCGAAGTCCGAAGGAGAGACGAAGAGGGGCGACGAGGGGCCACACCCTAGGGCGGCGCGGCCCCCCTTGGCCGCGCGGCCTGTGGTGTGGGGCCCCGTGCCGCCTCTTGACCTGCCCTTCCGCCTACAAATAGCCTCCGTGACAAAACCCCGCATCTGAGAGCCACGATACGGAAAACCTTCCCGGAGACGCCGCCGCCGCCGATCCCATCTCGGGGATCCAGAGATCGCCTCCGGCACCCTGCCGGAGAGGGGAATCATCTCCGGAGGACTCTACGCCGCCATGGTCGCCTCCGGTGTGATGTGTGAGTAGTCTACCCCTGGACTATGGGTCCATAGCGGTAGCTAGATGGTTGTCTTCTCCCCATTGTGCTATCATTGTCGGATCTTGTGAGCTGCCTAACATGATCAAGATCATCTATCTGTAATTCTATATGTTGCGTTTGTTGGGATCCGATGAATAGAGAATACTTGTTATGTTGATTATCAAAGTTATATACTTATGTGTTGTTTATGATCTTGCATGCTCTCCGTTACTAGTAGATGCTCTGGCCAAGTAGATGCTTGTAACTCCAAGAGGGAGTACTTATGCTCGATAGTGGGTTCATGCCTGCATTGACACACAGGACGATGTGAGAAAGTTCTAAGGTTGTGTTGTCTTGTTGCCACTAGGGATAAAACATTGATGCTATGTCTAAGGATGTAGTTGTTGATTACATTACGCACCATACTTAATGCAATTGTCTGTTGCTTTGCAACTTAATACTGGAGGGGGTTCGGATGATAACCTGAAGGTGGACTTTTTAGGCATAGATGCAGTTGGATGGCGGTCTATGTACTTTGTCATAATGCCCAATTAAATCTCACTATACTCATCATGATATGTATGTGCATTGTCATGCTCTCTTTATTTGTCAATTGCCCAACTGTAATTTGTTCACCCAACATGCTGTTTGTCTTATGGGAGAGACACCTCTAGTGAACTGTGGACCCCGGTCCAATTCTCTTTACTGAAATACAATCTACTGCAATACTTGTTCTACTGTTTTCTGCAAACAATCATCTTCCACACAATACGGTTAATCCTTTGTTACAGCAAGCCGGTGAGATTGACAACCTCACTGTTTCGTTGGGGCAAAGTACTTTGGTTGTGTTGTGCAGGTTCCACGTTGGCGCCGGAATCCCTGGTGTTGCGCCGCACTACATCCCGCCGCCATCAACCTTCAACGTGCTTCTTGGCTCCTCCTGGTTCGATAAACCTTGGTTTCTTTCTGAGGGAAAACTTGCTGCTGTGCGCATCATACCTTCCTCTTGGGGTTGCCCAACGAACGTGTGAAATACACGCCATCACGCGGCCGCTTCCAATCCTGGCCCGCGCGGACGAGCTCGCACCGCCACTGACCCGCGCGGCCGCGTCCAACTCCCGCCGCCACCTCCTCCGATACCGGCCGCGGCCGTTCCTAGCAGCATCCCCGTTCCCTCCTCCAATCCTAGCACGCGCGGACGAGCTCGCGCCGCCACTGACCCGTGCGGCCGCGTCCAACTCCCACCGCCGCCCCCTCCGATACCGGCCGCCGCCTCCTCCAACTCGAGGTCCTCGACCTGCTGATCGTCCCTACTGCGGCCCCGACGCCCTGCTGCTGCCTTGTACCCGTCCGTGCTGCAACCTGGACTGACTCCCGTCCCTGCAGCAAGTTCGTTCTACAACGGAAGGTGAGGATCTGTGGGATATTGTGTACATGATGTATGATCTGTGGGATATTGTGTACATTTTAGGAAAACTGCAAGTAATTGTAGGAAGATTGGGTAATCTGCATGATGTACCGTATGATCTGTGGCATTATTTTGATATGAAAACTGCAAGTAATTGTAGGAAGATTGAGTAATCTGTGGGATATTGTGTACATTTTATTTATAACATGCATGGAGTTAAATGTCTTGCCTTATGTCTTTAGATGGATCAAGATAAGACACCTAAGGCACATTGGGATGCACTGTCCACTACAATATTTTGTGAAATCTGCAAGGAGCAAAAGAAAAAAGGAAATAGGCCAACTGCTTTCCTTAGTCCGGAGGGGTACAAGAATTTAGGTAGAGAATTTGGTATTAGGACAGGGAAAAACTACACGAAGCCACAATTTAAAAATAAATGGGATTCAACGAAGGCATTGTACCAAGCATGGGTGTACTACACTACCAAAGCTACTGGACTTGGTTGGGATCCGGTGAAGCAAACAATGGCGCATGAGAGGCTACAGGATTCTAGGTTTACACCTCATTTCAATGGCGCAATTGGTGCAATTGATGGGACACACATACCCGTCATTGTGCATGTTGCTCATATAGTGAACCATGTTGGTCGCCTTGGATATCCCACAAAAAATGTTATGGCTGTTTGTGATTTTGACTTGAGGTTCACCTCCATAGTTGCAGGATGGCCAGGTTCCGTGCATGATACGAGGATATTCAAAGATACATTGCTTAAGTTTGAAGCAAATTTTCCTCATTCTCCTCCAGGTATATGTTAGGATTGTGCATTCTTCGTTACATGATATTGGTGCCATATATGCTAGGACTAACTTGTGTTTTTTTCCAGGAAGATACTATCTTGTTGATTCGGGTTATCCCAATCAAGATGGGTATCTTTCACCGTATACATGAACCAAGTATCATCTTCCTGAGTTCAGACTAGCTGGACCCCGGTCTGGGAAGCAAGAAATATTCAACCATGCTCATTCATCTTTGCGGAATGCTATTGAGAGAGTATTCGGGGTATTGAAGCAGAAATGGTGTATCTTACATGGCATATCAAGTTACTCGATAGAGAAGCAGACATAGATTATCATTGCATGTCTAGCACTACATAACTTCATTCGCGATAGTCAATTGTTTGATCTACACTTCTATCGATGCGATAATAATGAGAACTATATGCCTCCGGGGTATGTTAGTTCCACATCAGCCGGCAATGTGGGCAATGATTTGGGAGATGATCATGTTAGCATGAACAACACTCGTGACAACATAGCTAACACTTTGTTCGCATCAAGGGGAGGTGGCTAGGTGTTGAGAACACTTCTAGCTCTTTTGGGTCCATATGGACAAGTCTTGTAATATACATCTAGATCTTTTCAAACTTGTTGCTCTTTTGGGTTCATATGGACAAGTCCTGTATATTTAATATGAACAAGTTTTCTGACATAATTAAATTGACGCAATTCAATCCTTAAGCATGGAAATCATGTTAAAACACTCAGAATTAGCTAATTCCTCTCAAATCGACATTTATAGAAGTTCATCAGCATTCAGGGGCATTTCAGACATTTCATCCTTCTTACCAGCAACAGCAGCCATCCACAGCACTCCTACCAAACATCAAATCTCTGCTTCTCATAGCTGCTTCCTACAACTGCTTTTACACAACTCAACAGCTACAACTGCTTTTCAAAAGTTGCAGCCCAAACAAACAGGGCCAATCACCCTTTTGTGCACTGCATATGCGCCAATGCAGCAAAATGCTGCAGAAAGAATGACGTTTTTCTTTTCTAATTAGTGTCCATGACTAAGTACGTCACAAAATAGATTATTAGTATATGTTTATTTATATTCGCTTTAGTTTCACAAAAGATGAGAACCGTCTTTGGAAGGGGTGAAGTCTAGACATGACTCTCCCAACCGTAAATCAACTTCTATTGGTCATATTTACATATACAATCACCCTTCTGACCATCCAATACATATAAATTATTTTTAATTTTGACTTTTGTTATCCTTGTAAAGAAAACTTCGCCTATCACTTTCGGGCGGTGATCGGGAGTGTGCAGCTCAAGATTCAACAAAAGACCTGGTTTTTGTCATATTTTTCGTTAATTAAATGGACACCTTCTTCTTAATTAATGGATGAGGCAAAGCTTGTGTCTTCGTTAAAAAAGAGTTTTAATTTGGCAGTGAGCAAATATCACAAAATTATAACTAATGTGACTAGTTTCACAAAACCAGAAACGATTTTTTCCCCGCCCCTTCAATTTTTTGGGTTCTCAAATTTTGTTTTTTCTCCATTTCCAACAACCCGAGCCCACAAGTAAGCCGCCACACATACATCCATTACCAATTACGATTCCACGCAGAAAGAAACAACCACGTATCTCCCATGAGGGGCAGCCCGGGCGTAATCCTAGAGCTACCACCATCCACTTCCCCTCCCCACACCCCCGACGCTGTCGAAGGACTCCGCCGGTCAAAGGCCACACGACTGACGGTGGTGGCGGGCTCTCATCCCCTCATGCGACCGGAGGCGGCAGCGGGGGCCGCTCATTCTCACGTGGTGGGATCTCTGGTCGGAGCTTCGCATCGGCACTAGATGACGTACCTATTCCGGCGAAGATGGACACTAGGGCGGCGACCCGGGCTTCCTAGGCGTCTCCAACGGCCGCTGTGGCCATGAGGGTGGCTAGATCGAGGGCTTCAATGCGCCTCCGCGTGGTGTGGGTGGTGGTGGCGGTTCCCGTTGAGATATATGGCCTACCGTAGGGAGCAGGTGGCAACAGTGTGGGGGTCCGACTATCTACCTAATAAAGGTGACGGTCCTAGTGCTTCCTCGCATCACAACAACGATCTGCATGATCGGTCCTCCTTGATCTGGGCATCCGTATCAACATACATGGCTTCATGAGTGTGTGGCGTGAAGCTCTGCAGTTTGTTAACACTATGGGACATGTCGGTATCTCGATTTCCACGATGTAGACAACGGTGGAGAAGGTCTTGGTGGCTGAGATTGGAGGACCATTAATTACGGATGGGGCCTTGGAGGCAATGTAGGCTTTACTGCATAGGTTGGTGCTTGAATTTGGCTTGCGAGACTTTCCCGCCCACTTTGGACACAACACATGTGAGTCTGATGTTTGATAACTTTAGGAGCAGCAGTGGCAAGTGGAGCGGCAACATTGGAGTTGTTAGCTCAGACTTCTCGAAGGTGAAAACCTAAGATCTTGGATCGGGCAACGATGGCGCTTGCACATTGTTCATTTCTTGGAGGCATTATTTTTTGAGACCCCTTTTTTTGTATTCTAGGTGTTATCTTTGGTGTTGGTTTGTGTGCTGCTGCTGCTGCTGCGAGGAGTTGATCACTGTGGTGGGGCCTTTGTTGGTGCAGAGGCCGGGAGTAATTGTTTTCTCCGCAACGTTAATATATTCCCTTTATCGAAAACATGAACATGTTAGATGAGGTGGTTATCTCCATTTTTCCTACGGACCAAACATGAAGTGAATTGAACAAGGTATTTTCATATCTTTGTAACCTCCCGTCCAAAATTCGACCCAGAAAAATCAAATTACTTAAGTAAAATGTGAAAAGCTTCAAGGAGTGCAGTACAAGTTCACCGACCTGGATTAGCTACCATAGTTTTTCAGATTAAGATGATCAAAATATAATTGAATTTTTCCCAAGAAGTGATCGAACTTTGAAAACTTCCAAGCAACTAAGAAGAGCTAAAAAAAATATTAGTTTACTCATTACATGTAGTTTGAATGACTGGATCTTTCCATTTTTTTTAAAGTTCATTTTAAACAAATATTTGGAGAAAATTGCAAAAACATGAAAATCAAAACTGTTCAAGTCCGATCTAAGCGGAAAAGAGAGAGAGAGAACCATCTCACATGCACCTGAATAGTGGGTACATATCGCCGGAAACTTTGTCAAATTGACTAAATTGTGAGATTTGGATTCTATGAAACTACTTACCCTAAAACATTTTGCGCATCGATATAAAATTTGGTGTAAAAAACAAATATAATACATCAAGAAATATTAATTTGTTTGTGTTTTCTTGAGTGGATGATTTTTTGCCAAGTTGATGCTGAAATGTAGAAAGAAAACATGGACATAAGTTAAGTTGCCAGTGCATCAAAGGCACCATTTGGCCAAACTCACAAATACAATGCACCGAGAGAGAAGAGTTCGTGTTTTGTTGAGTGGATGATTTTTTTTGCCAAGTCGATGCTGAAATGCGGAAAGAAAACATGGACATAGTTTGCGATCTCCAGAAAGCAAAATTAGGCAAGACCAAACGTGTAGAGAAACCCATCCCACGGCCGCGTGAAACCAAAAAGGAAAGTCATGAATACTCACCATAATTTATGTGCGCAGCTGTTTTTTGCAAGAGAAATTAGGTGGAAAAATAGTTAAAAACTTGCCGTTCGGAAGTCAGAAGGAGAACCGAGGCGAGAACCAACCTCAAGTTGGGTGGTTAGGAGGGTGGTTGTACCCCCAGCCCACCAGAGTTCAAATCCCAGATTTGACATCTGTGTGTCTCATTAAGGCGGAATATTCATTCAGTGGGAGGCGACGTTTCCGTCGACAGCGAGGCGCCAGTGGTGACTTCGTCAATTTCAAGATCCCCGCCGGCTCAGTCTTTCGGAGGTGCTCATAGGGGTAGGGTGTGCGTGTGTGCGTTCATGGGGGTGAGTGTATGCGCGTGTTTGTGAGCGTCTGCGTTGTACTGTGTTTCTCAAAAAAAAAAAAGGAGAACCGAGGCTTCCGAACAAACAAAGCTGTTACACAGGCGCGTCACCGCCGTGAGATGCATATCCAACGGCTGCTCTAGACAACGATAATTTCACCAAGGCCCCTGATACAACCTGTAATTCTGCATCGCAATCCCGTCCTCTACCCCTTTATAACCTCGCGTGCCAATACCGTCTCGGACACCATTACAGTACGCCACCACCTCAAGCAAGAGCAAGGCCAGCCCACCCAAGCACAAGCACAAGCTGCCCTTGCTCTCACACTCGCTCAGCTCCAATGGCGCGTGTCCAGCTGGTGGCTCTGGCCCTGACGATGCTCTTCGCCGCCACGGCGGCCCAGGCCCCGGCCGCCACCCCGACGCCGGCCCCCGTGTCCGCGCCTCCGACGCCGATGATGCCGCCACCGACCCCGGCACCGGTGTCTCCCCCCGTCGTGGCCCCGGCCATGCCTCCCCCGGCGCCGGCGCCCCTCGCGCCAGCACCCGCCGCACCAGCTCCCGCCCCCGTGGTCCCTGCCCCGGCTCCCATGGCCATGGCCCCGACCCCCGAGATGAGCTCGCCGCCGGCGCCCGCCCCCGAGGGCCCCGCCCCCGCCCCGTCCAGCGCCGACGTGCCCCCGCCCAGCGCCGCCACCGGCGTCCACCCCGCCGCCGCGTGGGTCGCCACCGCCGCCCTGGCCGCCGCCGCCGCCTTCTACTGATGATGAGGGATCCGCGGCAGATCGGCTGCTGCATCGCTACGAGTATTTAATTCACCCGTCCATTCCAGGGACTCATTTATTCTTGTATTGAGCTGTTGATCCTTTCTCCTTCTGCTATTCGGCATTCGATTCATCGGTGATCGGTAGGACACTCTCTGTGTCGTATGTGTGTGTGTGGGTGCGTGGGGGTGGACAGATTGTTTCGGTTTGGTTGGTTGTCTGGTGGTGTTCTCCATTGTATGTACAATCCCCCGTTAATTCATTTCGCCATGTATGATCCTCTCTCCATCTCTAGTCCTGTACCTGCAGCTTCGTCGAGTAGCTAGCTCCAGCAGATCTGATCCCGAAGAGGCAGCGTACGCACGTAGCTTGCAGACGCTCGTGCTCGTTCGTACGCCGATCACGGCCCAGCGTACGATCGAGCGAGCCTGAGACGAATGGATCTGTCTGCGCGAGGCGCACTGTGCTCTCCAGATCTGGTCTGGTCTGGTCTCCTTTAAAAATAAACCTCCCTCCACGCTCCACCGGCGGTATCTCGAGGAAACTTCGGTGATCCTTTGAAACGGAGCCGCGTGGGCAACGGCCTCCGATTGGTGGCCATGGCGAAATGCGCAGTAGTAGCAGCGTGGTAGGGCGTGGGCTGGCAGCACGTGCCCGTGTGCGTGTCGAAGACGACGATCCGACGATCTGCGTGCGGCGCCGATCGAGGGGAGGACGGTGGGCTCTGGCCCTGCCGCCGCGGCAGCACTGCGCCGATGCTCTGGTCTCTCGTGGATGATGCCACGGCGCGTCATCTATTGCAGGAGAGCAGAGCAGGGTACGAGAACGACGAGGCAGGGTGGTCGTGCAGCCAGCCATGGCGCAACGTCGTCACCGGCTGCCATGTCCGGTAGCTTGTCGCCGGCGGCGACCAGTCGTGGCAGAACGAATATTTTTATCTGTAACCACCGCAGATTCTATGCGGCGGGCGTCGTGACTCGTGACAGTGCACAATCACCAGGATGCCGGCCGGAAAGGCAGATTCGGAGGAACGGGAAGCCGTAGGATGGCGGTAGGCCCCGTGACTTTCGCTCCTCGTCAGTGGAGTAGCCTATTTTTTTCAGTGCTGTTTTAAGGTAGGCTTTGACAATTGTTACCCTACCCCGATCCATCATCAGCATCGCTGGAATCCCATTCCATTCCTTCCGCCCGCAGAAAAAAAATGGTGTACAGTACCACCGTCGCAGGATTCATTCATTCAGGTTTATGGCCAGACAACGCACCGTCCACCATCGCAACTTTGGGGCTGGAAAAGGAAACTACGTGGGATTGTGGGAAACCTCTTTTCGCCTTTCCGAGTGCGGGAAATCAAAAGGAAGGCTGGGGGAGCTGGCTTTTTCTGCAAAGCTGGTTCGGCGAGGAGCATTTCCGTTCGCCGGAGCGGACTGGGATCCGGTGCCTTGCCACAGACGTCACGGCGTGCCTCGCCCCCATGCATCCACCGTTCGAACACATCCCACGGTCAGCAGCGAGCAAAGGCCAATTATATCACTCACGCACGCAAGCAGTTAAACATAGATAGAAGGGGAAAATATCAACTTCACATAACAGTCTTCAGCCTAGCAAAACATCAGCAGAAAAGTGAACAATATACGCCTTGTTAGACCACCTCGAGCGACTCCACACAAACAGTGATTGTTTACATATGTGCACTGTTTACATATATGCAGATAAGAAATAGAAAAAAAACTTGGCCCAGTGGTCTGATGCAAACTGACCAGCATGCCCCGCCAACGCATTCACAACCTAAACTTGGGCTCGGAATGCGTCGGCGTGGACATGACGCACGCCCTTCTCGCTCGGGTTCTCCTTCTGGGCGTCAGTACTGGCCAGGGCGTCGCTGGCGGTTTTCGACCATTTTAACCGACGCAAATGGACGCGCGCGTATAATTTGGACGTCCCACTACGGGAGAAAGGTCGCACGGTAAAGGCTACTTTGCCGTGCGCCTCGCCAATGTTGCACGCCAAAGGCCAAAGGTCGCTTCTTTGACGGCGCACGGCAAAGGTCACTTCTTTGCCGTGTGCCAAACATGTTTTATCTAAAAAAAAGCCCCAAACTGGTCGGTCTGGGATTCAAACCTAGGACGTAGAGTAGGGAAAGCGTGCAACCTTGCCACTGGGCTAAGTGTTCGTTTGTTGATAACTGTACCACGCCACGCCTTTAAGCTGAGAAGATATCCAGTTTTTACATCTTTGCAGTGCGCTTACACTAGGCAAAGGCTTGCTTTACCGTGCGTTTGTTAAAAACACTAGGCAAAGGCTGCTTTGCCGTGCAACATAGCTGCGTGCGCGGCAAAGGGTGAGGCACGGCAATACCCAACGCCTTTGCCGTGCACTGAATCTTTGCCGTGCGGTGTGTTGGGCCATTGCCGTGCACCTTTCTTTGCCGTGCGGCCTCTTCCGTCGTTGCCGTGAATCCTATCTTTGCCATGCGCTTGTGTCTGTCTTTGCCGTGGCCAAGATCTTTGCCACGGCAAAGAAATCTTTGCGTACGGGGACACACGGCAAAGATAGGCTGCACACCCGTAGTGTCCGTTTTAGATCGCCCCGTTGGAGATACCTAAACGAATCAGAACTGTCCCGTTCCATGTTCAAAATGCGCGGGGCAAGAGATGGCCTTGGTACTAGAAAATAGGTTGAAGAATGATAACTTGATCCATGCAGCATCGTCGGTGGGAGCGGCCAAGCTACTTGTGCGAACTCCTTCGATTTTATTTTCCCCGGCTATGAATTTGGAGGCGCTAAGTTTCAGTGTCCGCTTCCATTCGTGTTGGTTTGCTTTTGGGTAGATGCTGGCCGTGGAATCTGCTTGGACGGTGGATGCATGGGGGCGAGGCACGCCGTGACTCGCCTATGGCAAGGCACCGGATCCCTGTCCTCGCCGGAGCTGTGGGGTTTACGCGGCGTGTAGGCCTCTCTAGCTCTGTGTGCCTGTGACACACGCCTGTCGTTTCGATGTCCTGTCGTCTCCTCCAAATCCTATTTATTTTTTCCTCACGGCCATTAGCCGTTCTTGGCTGTTTGTTTACCGTGCTGCTAGGCCACACTTGCTAGTCGGCGGCTGCGGACCTGCCGTGGATCCTACCAAGCACCCGTGATCCATATGTTGATGCGACGAAACGCTCTGATTAGCTAGCTGATTGAGCTTGTGGCGGCGCTGAGTTGAAGTACAGGGTAAGCGAGAGTTCATTTCTTGCTTGTCTGTCAGTGATGCCCAAGATTCAGGTTGAATTATTATTGCCGGCGTTTGGCTGCGGCCTGTGGCCGGTTATGCGTACGATCGAATTGGTCCGATAATTCGGTACGATCAGACTAAAATGTGCTTGGTCAGTTTGTGGGCCAGATCATGGGAAGCCTCCTCCTGAGTTTAGTCGTACACGTTAGATCGTACGTGAGGCATTTCCGTTCCATAGCTAGCCAAATTGTAATAATCCTAAGGGTTCGTTTGATTCAAAGGATTTTCAAACAAAATTTGTAGAACAAGGTTTGGAGGAGTGCAACACCTTTGAAGTGCAATATTTTCTGCTGGCTGGCCAGGAAGAAGCGACTACCTACCAATGAGCGGCGGTTTTGGCACCACATGGGTTCTTCGGCCGCCTGCCTCTCATGCCATCAAGACGAGGACACATATCATCTTCTCCTTCTCTGCCCCAGGCACGGGAGGTCTGGAAGTTCTTCCACCATGACTTCGACGACCTTGCCATTGACACCTTCACCAACCTTTGGCTCTTGAGTTTCCGTACTTACGAGGAGGCCACCATCAACACAGCCATCCTGTGGAACATCTGGAAGCGAAGGAATGCTCTTACCTTCAACATCGTTGTCGAGAATCTCGCGACTGTTACTCGACGCTGCCTATAGGACATTAGGTTTTGGGATTTTCGATGTACCACTCCCACCTCATCCCATCTTCTTAATTCTTGGTGTAATGGCTATGATCCACCTTGAGATCGGCCTCCTTTTTCTTCATTCTCTCTCTCCCACCCGCTACCCTCTCCTTTGCATTTCAGTTCCCATGTAAAACTCGATGTGATTATCTATGAGTTCAGGCTGGCGTAAGCCCGCCGTAGTCCAGGTCAAAAAATTCAAAGGATCGAACCCTCTAAAATTCTTATGGATTTTTTTTTGCTATATTACAATTATGTAGGATTTGTAGCAAGAGGTTAGACCTCTTGGAAATTTTTCAGTGTGTCAATGACAACTATGACATGTACTCAATCTATTTAGGAATTTTCCAAGCTTTTCATGTGGTGCAAGCAACCAAACGATTACTGCAACTAATTTCTGCATTTCGTATTCCTATAGGATTTTACATGCCATGACATACTGTTCCTGCGTCTTTTCTATTTCCATAATTTTAGAACCCTTTGGATCAAATAAGGCCTAAGGCTGTGGGTGTGCACCAAGAGTGCAGAGGCAGGGTCATACTCCGCCATTAGTTGTCAGCGTAAATAGCTTGTAGCCACATTCCTTGCCATTTCTAAGATCATATATTGTGCGCAAGTGGGAGTGACTTCAAGTCCCTGGTAAGTGGCTCTTCAACGAGTTATGATCTTGATGACATTATGGCGTATTTGGCATTGCCGCAATGAAGTTGTCCACCAAAAGCCAGCCCCGTCAATAGATTTCTCTAAACGGTTCTTACAAAGCTACCTAGAATCTCTACTTGGCATCAAACAGTTCCCCTATGTAGATGCAGCGAAGGGGAAGATGGTAGTGTCTGGGGAGAAGGAGATCGGAATGAAACAGGAGGCAGAGACGTCGAAGGAGGTACATATACGGCCATGGAGGAAGCCTAATGAGGGAACTGTGAAACTGAATGTGGACGGCTCATTTTGTGCAACATCTGCTAATGGTGGTACAAGAGCAGTGCTCTGTGATGGCACAGGTTCGATTATTTTTTCGAGCTGCCGTTTTCTGCAATCATGTCGGAGTCCTCTTGAAGCGGAGCTTGAAGCATGTCGGGATGGTGTGGTGCTGACATTGCTCTGGTCCACTCAACCGTGTGTGGTGGAGATGGATTGTTGTGAAGCCGTGAAACTCATTTGTTCCAGTGAAGTTGATAGATCACCTTTTACAGGCATAGTTCAGGAGATCAAGCATCTCCTAGCATCTAGGGGCAACTTAGTAGTTTGTTCTGTGAGTCGTCAGCAGAATAATGTAAGTCACTTGTTGGTAAACCTTGGTCGTACTAGCTCTAGAACTGAAACCTGGCCTGGTTCAGGGCCGGCAGATGTTGCGGTTCTGTGCCGTAAGGAGTGTAATGATGCTGATTAAGTAATATATTCTATTCGCAAAAAAAAAAAACTTGCGCCCCACATGGCTGACTTAAGTATGAGGATCCGTGCCAGTTCTCTACATTTTGCGCATGTGGAAAATGTAGCACACATATGTGAGTATTTTTGTACATTTTTAGATGTACAAGTGCCGCATTGTAATACCATGTGTGCCCCACCAATGTAACCACAAAATATACCCGTGCAATATGTAAGTATGGATTTTTTTTTCCTTTTCCTTTTTCTTGGCAAAGGTCTAGGCTGGTGGGCTTAAAGTCGGCCTTTGATATTGCAAGCCCCTAGTCTTTGGGTTTGCCCTTTTGGGATTTAAAAATTTATCAAGGCCATTTGCTTCTTGACTAGCAAAGTTTATCCTGCTCATACTTAGATACAATTTGACTAGTGTTTTTCTGGTGTTTTGCATCATTTCGAACCTGGAGAAGATTAGACTACACTAGGAATAAAGTGATTTCATAGAAATGCTGAAGGAGTTGTCTCGATCCTCACAAAATTTTGACAAAATTATTGCACCATGAGGAGAGATTGTGTTCAAATAAACCTACAAGCGAGATCTCGAAAGTATGGATAGAACCCTAGTTTGACTCCCCATGGTTGTAAGAATGTGCATCCTCTCAGGCATCGAAAAAAGTTGGGCCCATTACTTAGGAGAACATCATTGCGGTTTGCGATCTGAGGCTAGGGCATATAGTACTATACCTGTCCAGATAAAACCGAGGTGGTAGCCATTAGAGGCATGATCCAATTAATCAACCATTTTGCTTTACTCTGTTCCTGACCCCTCGATATTCTTTTGTTATGTTCTTTTCCAAGTTGAACTACCCGCATTTCCCTGACCCAAAAGGTGAATCCTTAATAGATATTATCGCTCCCCAACACTTTGAACATCACCCAACAGTTTGGAAGCCTGAGAAGGTGTGTCAGGCTTGGAGTTTTTGTTGGGAATTAGCACACTCAAGCGTGCCCTGAAAATACACAACGAAATAAGTTGTAAGTTTCAGCACCGCAAATGTACTAACTTCACGGATAGTTGCTCCATCACGGAAGAAAACATATGCATCAAACATTTATGAAGAAATAAAATTTTCCCCAACAAAGGACAAGTCCCGGGTGCTGTCAGCACACATGTAGTACAAGATCTAGCTGATTTCTACAAGCAAGTAGGACAAGTCCTATGTGTAGGTGCATAAACGAACACCAACACACGTGAACATTAATTCTTTTTACATAGAAAACCTTTCGACATGAGGGGAAAAAGAACCACAAGACGAATTCATCCAAATCTTCCTCCACAATTATCAAATGGGGATACAACTTATTCTTTTCTAGAGAGCACTAGAAGATCACATACGTCAAGATACACACGGATCACATGGATTTTGAATGCCAATGACAAGATCTAAGGCACAAGAGCTAGGAATTAGAGCAATCTCACCAAAGATGGTGGAACCACAACTTAAAGGAGACAAGGTAGTGGATCTAGACTTCACAGTCCATAGGTAGCACCCGATGCTTGATTTGAGCATCTTCCTTCAGCTTCATATTCTCCCCTTTTCTCTTGATTTTCTTCTCCTTTCTTCAATGGAGGCTATCCTGGGATTTTCGTCACTCCACCTAGTAGTGGCTGGATGAGAGGCTTATCCTCTCTATTCCCTCATGTGCAATTAATGTAAAAAAATAACTCTCGGTCATAACCCTAATGGGTAGTGAGATCTTGCGCCTATTTGAGCCGCCTAAGGTTTCAATAGACCATCTCATCATAGCTCACATGAAGAGAATACCTAACAATTTTCACAAAATTGCTATACGACAGGATAAAGTTAAGCACCATATACATCATCAAGAAAAAAAGGTTTGTTTGCATCCCGAGTTCTTATTTAGGAAGGAATATATTAGTGTGGAATCTGCTTTTTTCCACTTACACCAGGAATGAAGATGTTGTAGCCATGAGACACGTGTTGAACTTATCAAGCTGGTAGTGGTTGTTTCCCGGTGGAGGCGGGAAGAGCAACTATTGTTTCGATCCCACCATCACCCCCGTCTATGTGTGATGAGAGAGGGGGAGATAACTATTTTTGTTCTTACATGTGTGGTTGACCTTAGAAAATTACCTCTTAAGCCCAAGCTGCGTAGCCAATACGGTCAACCGTAAGGCCCATGTAACCGACTTTATTTCAACATTGGAAGTGCCCTAAAGATTGAGGTGCCCTTAGTCAACTTCATTACGGAGTACTATTTATACACCATGGCTCATCACCTAGCACTCGAGGGTGGCATAGGGCATTACTCCTACCTAAAAGGCTACCTAATTTAAGCATCGTATACCGATATACGTTGCAAGAAAAAGCTTTGCATCAGCAGTTCTTTATAGAGAGGAATAAAGTTAGTGTGAAATCTGCTCCATGCACCCTGGGCAACAAGTTGTAGCGTTGGGACGTGTGTTAAACTGTGACATACTTACCCGGACCACAATAAATTGTTGGGATGAGATCACTAGTTCACCACAACACTCCGGTGCAAACCCAATCCTCCCGGTGAACTGACCGTACCTCAAACCAACACAGGTGAACGAGTAGAGTATACTAGGGCGCAAACCTCACAATTCTCAAGCATCACGACAACACAACCCTCCGGAACCGCACACACAAGCCACATTAGGTTATATAAAAAAAATAGAGATGCTTAGAAAAATAAATTAGGGTTTTAAGCACTAATACTTATTTATACAAAAAAGATGCTTAACTAGGCACCTCTCTTGTGAAAATAAGCACTGCAATAGTGCTTACGGCAAAGACTCTTGTAAGCAACTTTCTAAGCAGGTCCCATTTTACAGGGCCTTATACAAACCAACGGAAGAAACCTAGCAAATGAAAACCAGACAAGCCTGATGAACTTACAAATCGCGGATGCCGATCGAGTAAGCTGTACTTTCTCTACTCACCAACGACGTGCGTTCTTCATCAGAACAGCGGAATCAGCATGATCAGCAGAGCCCCAACGGCGACGGCCCTCGTCGCAGGAACCAAGGACGATCCCCCGGCGTCCCCTGCTGGGATGGTGCTTCCCGTTGTCGAGCCGACGTCACCCCCGACGACGGCGGCAGTGACGGCGAGCTTCATGCCACCGGCGCAGTGGCCGGGGACGTCGCAGATGAAGTAGTGCACGCCGGGCGTCGTGAGCGTCACCGTTGTCGCGCCGCTGTCGTCGTTGCTCACCGAGTTGCCGCCGTCGCAAGCGTCGTAGCCGCTCTGGCTCACCTCCGTCACCGTGTGCGCCTTCCTCGTGTAGTTGAACACTGCACTTGACAGATCAACAATTTTTGAACACGCGCGTGCCAGTTCACCTAGTTTTGATGTGCTGACTAGTGACTAGTTAGTGCTCTCACCTAGCGTGTCGCCGACGGCGAACGTCTTGCCAACGGTCCAGTCAGTGTAGTCGACGCCGGTATCCCAGCCATGCCCATCGCCCACGTCGAACGTCGTGGCTGCGGCCGCCGCGACGTAGCTCGCGATCAGCAGCGTGACGAGAACGGCAGAAGAGGATGCCATGATCGATCGAGCAAAATCCTTCGCTGATTAAGGATAAGTGGATAACTCACACTGTTTCTGTCTTTCTGACTAACCGTGTCGCATTTGACATGAGGTGGGAGGATCTATTTATACGCGATAATGAATTTGCATTTCAGAACCGAGCCCATGCCAAGTGTCCTCTTTTCTGAATTGGCGTGGGTGCGGCGTGTGAAGGGAATGGAACTGGAATGGCTTTCGGGCGACTAGAAGCTTCCATGTAAACCAATCAGAGGCGACGCAAAAGTTTCGCTGCAGCGCTAGCCTATCTGGTCGGCATCTCTGCCTGTGCAGAGTTCTGCTGGCATACTGCACTAGCTACACACGTATGGGAACACCTCTGTGGGATCCGATTCGGAGCGTCTGCGTTATCCACGAGCCTCCAAACATGAATAAACCACGTCGAGGGCACTGAAAGCACAAATTATATTATAGAAGGAGCTAGTACTATTATAGATTCATAGCTAGCTGAAGAAGTTGACATAAGATGACGATAAAGTTCCTCCAATTATGCAGAAAATTTCTACGGAGACGATAAAGTTCCGGAGTAAGTGACCACCGGTGTTAGCGACACGTCGGACAAACAGGGCCCACTGTTAGTGGCTGAGAGAGAATGCCGAGCGAGGAAGGAGAGCACCAGGTACCCGTCTTCCAGCTGGGCGTGTTGATGAGCTGTCTGGCTGCTATTGGTGTTGAGTATAAGTTGTGCGCCGATGTTGGCTTCGGCCTAGCCGTTGGCTTGTATCTACTCCCCCCGACCCCCCTCCTGGATTTGAATCCTGACGATGTACATCATCTATCCCTCCACCCCTCCAATCATCTGTGATTCATGATGTATGAAGCATAATTCCCGAATCCAAGCAATCCAAGTCTAGCCGCGCTAACAATTGGTATCTAGAGCCACAAAATTTTCCCCTCGGCTTCGTCTGCAAGCTGGAGACCCGTCAATGAGCGGCGGCGGAGCGTGTGTGGGTGAAATCGTGCAGACGATCTTGGAAGAAGGGTGTGCGATCTTCGAGTTGGTGGCGAAGGAGGCGGCGATGCAGAATGTGAAGAACTAGCAGGAACTCGAGTCCTTCATCTATCAATCCGTCGACGCCGCCATCGCTTGCGCTGTGGAGGAGACGGTGCGGCCCTGCATCACCAACGCGTAGGCGGACATGCAAGTCGACACCGACAGTGTCGAGTCCACGCTCCTCCACCACCTGGAGTTGACACATGCTCAGGTGGGTCTCTCCGCCACGTGTGTGTTGTGGTAAGGTCCTCCAAGAAAAAGAAAGAGTGGCAAAGCTCAATCCAAAGCATGAAATACCCCGAAAATTCGGATCCACTTCGTCGGCCTACAGAAAGCGACACAGAGATCGGCCTACAGAAAGCGACACAAAGATCGGCCTAGATGGGCGCCGTGTTACTTTGACTACACGGAAGTCGTTAGTAGGACTTTCGGGTTTCTACATACCACCTCCGACAAGAGGTAACCGCAACCCTACTATGATTTCTCGTACCAATGATTTGGCCGGTGATGCTCCTGACTCTTATACTCGCGGTCGCATCCCCAGATTGGATGTGCCCAAATTCGATGGAGATCAACTGAAATTGTGGCAGATCCAATGTGAAGATTACTTTGAAATGTATTGAATAGCCCCTGCTCTGTGGGTCAGATTGGCGTCCTTACAGGTTCACAGGGCCAGCAGTTGGATGGTTATCATCAATCAAGTCATTTATTGGCAAGTATACTTGGACAGAGTTCAGCCAGGAGGTTGTGCATCCTTTTGGTACGAATCAACACCAGTCCCTGATCATACGCTAGATAGACCATTAGGAGAGTTAGTCGCGGGAAATCAATTGGTATGGAGCACAAAGGAGACCCCTGAAGATTGCAACTGCAGCAAGTTCGAGCCCTGCATGGTGCGGCTAACTGCATTAGCCCGCTAAAAGGTGTCAAAGTCCTTAAATAGCCGGCTATAGCCGGGCTATAGCTGTTTTGGGAGGCCGCGGCTATATCCTGTAGCCGGCTATTTTAAACATTGGTCGTCGCACAAACGACCGCTATTTGACTCCAGGTGTAGTCTTCGGTATATCCTATACTTAGCATGGTCATTAAAAATCTGTTATTTTTTTTGAGACCCATTAAAAATCTGTTATGTGCAGCTCACTGCTGCTGGCTCTTGCTCTTTTCAGAGCTTTGTAATCTTATACTGTGATCGTTGAAGGTTAATATATATTTATGTTAAAAAAACACGAGTCATTGTATGGGCCCATGCAAACGTCCACTGTGGAAGATTATGCTATTCATTTTCCTGGGTTGATTTATCAATTATGAGTGTATGAAGCCCAAACAGATAGCCTGCATTATTTCAAACGATTCGTTGAAGGGTTGAAACCTTCCGTGCGCATGTTAGTGGTAGTCCAGTTACCTTAGGACCTGGAAACTGCCTATAACATTGCTATGGTACAAGAGGAAGTAGGAGATGGCATCACGCCTATGAAATCGAGAGCAGCTTATGCTCGCCGGGCTGCAGCAGTGAGCCAATTCCAGCCTCGGCAGTCTGATCACAGACACTATGAGGGTTCCAAAGAAGTAAGCCTGCTGAAGATTTTTTCGATAAATGGAATATATTAATATTAAAAGATGCCAATTACACCTAGTCTCTGCAACAACGCAACACCCTAATGGCAGTATGGATACACACATCCAAAAAAGAGAAAAGAAAAGTAAGAAATAAAAGTCCCGCCACAGTATTCCAGGTCTAGCAACAACAATACATCCACCACCAAGACAACACCTGAAATACATACTCTCCAAAAGCGACGTCTCCAAGAAGGGAACAGTGCACCAGCGCCATCGTCGCCCGATCAAAGATCTTAGGTTTTCACCCTGAAGATAGTTCCCGCTCTCAAAACAATGCCTCCAACAAGGTCATTGCCAGGCACAACCAGTTAAGGCCAGACCTTAGGTTTTCACCCTGAAAGGTAGGACTCTGAACTTCACCTGTGCTGCCGCCCCCACTTTCATACCACCGTTGTGAATCCCGGAACACCAAGCAGGTTCCTCAACATCGCGAAGACTTTGACCTTATTTAGCTAATCCCCCAATCCCGCCTTCATGATATTCTTTGCTTCTGACTTCACCATGGACCAAAAGTCACTTGATGCCAACTCAGAGCAGAGCTTCACGCCGCTCCCTCCGAAACCAAACGGTCGGAATAAAAGCATGGATGCGCGCGACCGAATACCACCCGAACCTGGGAACTCCAGGCAAAAGATGCACTGTTCCATTCGCTGTCGGAGCCTTCCGGAACTCATCACTCCGGCTAGATGAAGAAAGATCGGCATCCGAAACGTCTTCATCTTCGCGAAAGAAGAACCCTAGCACCAACACCATGAAAGCCGGAACGGACGGCCCCCACACCGCCGCCATGACTGGGAACCACGGTCCATATTCCTCCTCCAACTCGGCCGGTGGAGGCTGGCAGCCGTCGGGATAGCGGCTACGCACGCCCACGATGCGGAGACGGCCGGCTGCTGCCCGCCAGGATAGCTTGGCCGAGCCTCATTGCCGCCACCTCGCGACCATGTACCTTGCCACCGCCGCCTGGTCCCGCTACCTCCCTTCCGCCCCGCCGAGTTCCACCACACCACCGCGTCCCCCGCCATGATCCAGGTGATGTAGCCGAAGGCCACCACCATCAGACCCGCCGTACACCGCCGCCGCCCCTGAAAGACCCCACCTCCGCACGAAGGGGAGTCCATGGGCGCGCCACCACTGCCCCCCCGCCTTTGGCAGCCGGGCGCGGCCGCCACCGCTGACCCCGATAGTGGCAGCGGCCAGGAAGAGGAAGATCAGCTGCCTTTTCTAGGGTTTGGGTCGTCGCCCGAGCCGCCTCGCGCGAGACGACCCGGGGCGAAGATCGGGTGGGGAGGGAGGAGAGGGTGAGGGAGGGACGGTGGTGGAGGGTGGAGGGGCGGCACTGCAGGGAGGGGTCGGGTGGGGAGGGAGGCGGAGGCCGGGTCTGGTACTCCTGGTATAAATTTACAGATAAGTTTACAACATTGCAGAATTACAGATGTGCGAAGGGACTCTGTTTTACTTGCGGTGGGCGCTATTCTCGTGATCATAAGTGTCAGTCGATTGTGCTATTACATGTGCTCCAAGAAATGGTCGACTTTCTCCAAGTTGTTGATGATTTCCCTATACCATCACCATCTGAAGCTTCTGATGATATGGAAATGAACAATATATATGCTGACGAATACCACAGTTCACCCAAAAATCAATAGTAATGCACTATCAAATGAATGGTCGGGTTGTGTTGTTCCTCCCGCACTCTAGAAGTAATAACTCATTTCTGAATTCACAGTTGTCTGATCAGATTGGTGGCAGTATAGTGTCGCCAGTGTCACAACGAGTTAAAGTCGCTGGTGGTGGAATTTTGAGCTGTACACATTTCCTTCCAGATTGTAAGTGTGGGTGACCGAATTCAGTACTACATTCAACATTCTACCATTGCAAGGGTATGATGGAATTTTGGGAATGGATTGGCTTTCATCTCACATTCCACGGGCAGTTGATTGGAAGAAAAAAATGGCTTGCTTTTCTAGTTAATGGAGCATGGTTTTGTTTACAAGGACAACTACAAGATGATTTTGTTTTTGCTTATTTTCATTAAATTGTAGTGTCTGAATTGGATATATCTAGTAGACAATTACTAGTGGAAATTTTCTTATTGCTTGAATATTTTACAGAGATATTTGATGAACCTAAGGGATCACCTCCTCACTGGCAAGTTTTCACACTCCATTCCACTAGTCACTGGAGCAAGACCAGTACAATTGAGACCTTATAGGTTTGCACTAGCACTCAAGAATGAAATTGAGCAACAAATTACTAAAATGCTGCAGTCCGGGGTGATCAGGCCGAGTAGTAGTAATTTTGCTTCTCCCTTGCTTATGGTCAAGAAGAAGGACAACACTTGGCGACCTTGTGTAGATTACAGACACTTAAATGCACTGATAGTGCAAAGTAAGTAGCCATTACCAGTCATAGATGAATTACTAGATCAGTTTCATGGAGCCTGTTGGCTTTCAAAGATGGATTTAAGAGCAGGTTATACCCAAATTTGTCTGACAGAAGGGGACGAATACGAGACTGCTTTCTCCACACATAATGGCCACTTTGAATTCACAGTCATGGATTTTGGACTAACTGGTGCTACAACCACCTTTCAAGCAGAAATGAACAGAACCCTGGCGACAGTCTTGAGGAAGTGTGCATTGGTATTCTTTTATGACATTCTTGTCTATAGCAAGAGTTACCCAGAGCATCACTTACATCTTCAGCAAGTTTGGCAGTTGCTAGCTCTGAATCAGTGGAAAATCAAATTCTCCAAATGTGATATTGCTCAACAAAGTATCCATTACTTAGGCCATGTTATTTCTGTACATGTTGTTACTACCGATGAAAGCAAAATTGAGGCAGCCAGGGATTGGCCATTTCCTACATATGCCAAACAATTGTGCAGTTTCTTAGGTATTTTTGATTATTATAGAAAATATGTGAGAAATTATGGTTCGATTAGTAAGCCACTCACTCAGTTATTACATAAGCACAAGCCTTATATCTGGACCTCGGAATCTTAGTAGGCATTTAATACTTTGAAGGCAGCCTTGGTGTCAGTTCATGTCCTTGCTCTGCCCGACTGTTCTTGAAAGAGCAAGGTCTATACCTCGTGTTTTGTGTGTTTGATAACAACACTTGAATGAATTTAACCGTGTGCATAGATTGTCTTTGATAGATTTGCAGGTGCACGGTGCCCTCGCTGAACACATCATGATCGGAAGTCTGAAGCGTAGCCTATAGGTTTTCTGGTTTTGTGTGTGTGTCGTGAGGTGACGTGGTTGGAGAGAGAAAGAGGAAAAAACAGAATCTGCCTGACCGATACTACCGGTACCAGGAGCGGTAGTACCGCTACCCTACTGGTACCGCCCTGAAGTACCGCTCTGGGTATTTGCATGTGAAAAGTCCCACAAATTGAGTTACGGTACCTCTACGGTACCATGAGCGGAAGTACCGCTCGCAAGCGGTAGTTCCGGCATGGTACCGCTTAGGTACCGTAAGTCAAGTTACGACACTACCGCTTTGGTACCACGTGGAGTCCGGGGCTCGCAGAGGCCGTTACGGTACCGCTAGCGGTACTACCGCTTCGAGCCCACGTGGCGAATCTGTGGGGTAATTTCAAACCCAGAGCGGTACTACCGCTTGCCTAAGCGGTAGTACCGGTCGTGCGGGTTCTGCACATAACGGTTGGATTTGGGAGAGCCTATAAAAGGGCCCCTTCTTCTCCAGCTCGATTTTATCTCTTCTCCTTCTCTCTCCTCCATTGTTGCTGAGCTCAAACCTTGAGGATATTGTTGGAGATATGCCCAAGAGGCAATAATAAAATAGTTATTATTATATCTTTATGTTTGTGATAAATGTTTGCATACCATGCTATAATTGTATTAACCGAAACATTGATACATGTGTGTTATGTAAACAACAAGGAGTTCCTAGTAAGCCTCTTGTATAACTAGCTTGTTGATTAATAGATGATCATGGTTTCGTGATCATGAACATTGGATGTTGTTAATAACAAGGTTATGTCTTAGTGAATGATATAATGGACACACACCCAAATAAGCGTAGCATGAGATCAAGTCATTAAGTTCAACTTGCTATAAGCTTTCGATACATAGTTACCTAGTCCTTCGACCATGAGATCATGTAAATCACTTACACCGGAAGGGTGCTTTGATTACATCAAACGCCACTGCGTAAATAGGTGGTTATAAAGATGGGATTGAGTATTCGGAAAGTGTGAGTTGAGGCATATGGATCAAGAGTGGGATTTGTCCATCCCGATGACGGATAGATACTCTCTGGGCCCTCTCGGTGGAATGTCGTCTAATTAGCTTGCAAGCATGTGACTAGGTCACAAGAGATGACATACCACGGTACGAGTAAAGAGTACTTGTCGGTAACGAGGTCGAACTAGGTATGGAGATACCGATGATCAAACCTCGGACAAGTAAAGTATCGCGTGACAAAGGGAATCGGTATCGTATGTGAATGGTTCAACCGATCACTAAGTTATCGTTGAATGTGTGGGAGCCATTATGGATCTCCAGGTCCCGCTATTGGTTATTGGTCGGAGAGGAGTCTCGATCATGTCCGCATAGTTCACGAACCGTAGGGTGACGCGCTTAAGGTTCGATGTCACATAAGTAGATTCGGAATATGAGATGGAGACCGAAGTTTGTTCGGAGTCTCGGATGGGATCCAGGACATCACGAGGAGGTCCAGAATGGTCCGGAGAATAAGATTCATATAAGGGAAGTTGATTTCTAGGTTTCAGAAAAGTTTGGGATTTTTCCGGTGGAAGACCGGGAAGGTTCTAGAAGGTTCTGGGGGTCCCACCAGTGGGGCCACGACCCTAGGAGGGCTAGCATGGGCCGAGGGGATGCACCCTAGCCTAATGGGCCAGGGGCACATGCCCCCCAAGGCCCAGCCGGCCAACCCCTTTAGGGTTTCCCCAAACCCTAGGGGGGCATCAACTTGGGGGGGAAGAAAACTCCCCCTCCCCCTTTTGGCCGTTGGCCAGCCCTAGATGGGCTTGGGAGGCCCACCCCAACCGACCTCCCCCCCTATATAAAGAGGGGAGAGGGCAGGGGGCACACCACCCCTTCCAGACCAAACCCTGGCCGCCCCCTCTCTCCTCCATAGAGCTGTTCCGGCTTGGCGAAGCCCTGCAGCTTTTCTCCTCCACCACCACCACCACACCGTCGTGCTGCTGGGATTCCGAGGGGATCTACCACACCTCCGCTGCCTGCTGGAACGGGGAGAGGATGGGCTTCATTGACACCGTACGCACGACCGAGTACGGAAGTGCTGCCGGATTGCAGCACTGAACGATCGACTACATCAACAACGAGATCTAATCTCGTAAGCTTTGGAATCTTCGAGGGTTAGTCTCACATCCTTCTTGTTGCTTCTATCTTGGTAGATTAGATCTTGCTTTTTCCTAGATTGTATCTTGGTTTTTGTTCATGTTCACGGTAGAAATTTTTTGTTTTCCATGCAACGAACCCTTCAGTGGTATCAGAGCCAGGTCTATGCATAGATCTGTTGCACGAGTAGAACAGAATAGATTTGTGGGCGTTGATGCTTTTGTTGTTTTTAGTCAGTGTACTTTGCATCTTGCAGGATGGTGGGATGAAGCGGCCCGGGCTAACTTTACATGACCGCGTCTCATGAGACTTGCGCCACGCTTGACATGCAACTTGTATTGCATAAGTGGCTTTGCGGGTGTCTGTCTCTCTCACCATAGTTAAGATTCAATCTACTCTTTCTATTGACAACATTAGTATCACCGTTGTAGTTCATGTTCGTAGGTAGATTGGATCTTACTCGAAAACCCTAAACCACGTAAAATATGCAAACCAAATTAGAGGCGTCTAACTTGTTTTTGTAGGGTTTGGTGATGTGATATGGCCATGATGTGATGATGATTATATTTGATGTATGAGATGTTCATTATTGTATTATGGCAACCGACAGGAGCCTAATGGTTGTCTTTAATTTTTGTTAAAGACCTGCGTGTCTATTCATCATGTAATAGCTTTATTCCAAGTAGTTGTTATAGTAGCTATAAGTGATGGACAACCATGAAGCGGCGCCACTGACCTTGACGCCATGCTGGTGATGATGGAGATCATGTCCGTGCTTTGGAGATGGAGATCAAAAGCACAAGAAGAAAGGCCATATCATATCACACATTATGAATTGCATGTGATGTTAATCCTTTTTGCATCTTATTTTGCTTAGATCGCGACGGTAGCATTATAAGATGATCCCTCTCACTAAATATCAAGATAATAAAGTGTTCATCCTTAGTATGCACTGTTGCTAAGACTTGTCGTTTCGAAGCATCACGTGATGATCGGGTGTGATAGATTCTACATGTGCATACAACGGGTGCAAGCCAGATTTGCACACGCGGATACTAAGGTAGCCTTGACGAGCCTAGCATGTACAGACATGGTCTCGGAACACGGAATACCGAAAGGTAGAGCATGAGTCATATGAATGATATGATGAACACTTTGAGTGTTCGTCTTTGAAACTACATCTTTTCTCGTGAAGATCGGACTTGGTGTAGTGGATTTGGTTCGTGTAATCACTAAGACAATGTGAGGGATGTTGTTTTGAGTGGGAGTTCACCTAGTTAATTTAAGAATTAAAATGAACTCAATTTATCATAAACATAGTATAAACTCTTTGCAAATATGTTGTAGATCATGGCGCCCCCCACCATCAATTTTAACCAGTTCCTAGAGAAAGAAAAGCTTAAGAGCAATGGTAGCAACTTCACTGACTGGTTCCACCATGTGAGGATTTTCCTTACTGGTGGAAACCTGCAATATGTGCTCGATGCACCGCTAGGTGCCCCACCTGCAGAAAATGCTCCCGATGAGGTAAAGAATGTTTACCAGACTCGGAAGACTCAGTACTCCCAAGTTCAGTGCGCCATCCTGTGTAGTCTAGAGGCAGAGCATCAAAAGCGTTTTGAAAGCCACGACCCTTGTGAGCTAGTCCGTGAGCTCAAAGCTATCTTTGAAACTCATGCGGCCGTGGAAAGCTATGAGGCCTGGAAACATTTCTTTGGCTGCATGATGGAACAGGGCAGCTCCGTTAGCGAGCACGTGCTCAAGATGTCTGGGCACGCGAAGAAGCTTAGTGACTTGGGAATTGTGATTCCTAACCAGCTGGGTATTCATCGTGTCCTCCAATCACTGCCACCTAGTTACAAGAACTTCGTTATAAACTACAACATGCAGAACATGAATAAAGAGTTACCTGAACTCTTCTCCATGCTGAAATCTGCTGAGGTGGAGATACAGAAATAGCACCAAGTGTTGATGGTCAAGAAGACCACCAGTTCCAAGAAGCAGGGCAAGCCTAACAACAAGGGCAACTTCAAGAAGGGCGGCAAGAAAGTTGCTGCGCCTCCTAAGAAGCCCAAGGCTGGCCCTAAGCCTGATACTGTGTGTTTTTACTGCAAGGAAGAGGGGCACTGGAAGCGCAATTGCCCCAAATACTTGGCTAATCTGAAGAGCGGCCACATCAAGAAGAAAGGTATATTTGATATACATGTTATTGATGTCTATCTTACTGGTAATCGTAGTAGTGCCTGGGTATTTGATACTAGTTCGGTTGCTCATATTTGTAACTCGAAACAGGAACTGCTGAATAAACGAAGACTAGCGAGGGACGAGGTGACGATGCGCGTTGGAAATGGATCCAAGGTCGATGTGATTGCCGTCGGCACGCTCCCTCTACATCTACCTTCGGGATTAGTTTTAAACCTTAATAATTGTTATTTGGTGCCTGCGTTGAGCATGAATATTATATCTAGATCTTGTTTAATGCAAGACGGTTATTCGTTTAAGTCAGAGAATAATGGTTGTTCTATTTATATGAATAATATCTTTTATGGTCATGCGCCTGAGATGAATGGTTTATTCTTGTTAAATCTCGATAGTAGTGATACACATGTTCATAACATTGATGCTAAGCGAATTAAATTGAATGATAATTCTACTTATATGTGGCACTGTCGTCTTGGTCATATTGGAGTGAAGCGCATGAAGAAACTCCATTCCGATGGACTTCTTGAATCACTTGACTTTGAGTCACTTGATAGATGCGAAGCGTGTCTAATGGGAAAAATGACTAAGACTCCATTCTCTGGTACAATGGAGCGAGCTACAGACTTATTGGAAATCATACATACCGGTGTGTGCGGACCAATGAGTGTAGCATCGCGCAGTGGTTATCGTTATGTTCTAACCTTCACGAATGATCTGAGTAGATATGGGTATATTTACTTTATGAAACATAAGTCCGAAACTTTCGAGAAGTTTAAGGAATTCCAAAGTGAAGTAGAAAATCAACGTAACAAGAAGATCAAGTTTCTGCGTTCTGATCGCGGAGGCGAATATCTGAGTTATGAGTTTGGCATGCATTTAAAGAAATGCGGAATACTTTCACAGTTGACACCACCGGGAACACCACAGCGCAATGGTGTGTCCGAACGTCGTAATCGAACTCTCTTGGATATGGTTCGATCTATGATGTCTCTTACCGATTTGCCGTTATCGTTTTGGGGTTACGCATTAGAGACAACCACATTCACTTTAAATAGGGCACCATCTAAATCTGTTGAAATGACACCGTATGAATTATGGTTTGGTAAGAAACCTAAGCTATCGTTCCTAAAAGTTTGGGGCTGCGAAGCTTATGTAAAGAAGTTACAACCTAACAAGCTAGAACCCAAAGCGGAGAAATGCGCCTTCATAGGATACCCTAAAGAAACAATTGGGTACACTTTCTATCATAGATCCGAAGGCAAAATCTTTGTTGTCAAGAACGGATCCTTTCTTGAGAAGGAGTTTCTCACTAAAGAAGTGACTGGAAGGAAAGTAGAACTCGACGATGTTGTTGAACCTTCTCTCGTAGATCAGAGTAGCGCAGTGCCGGAAGATGTTCCTGTACAGCCTGCACCGATAAGAGAGGAAGCAAATGATGATGATCATGAAACTTCGAACGAAGAAGCTACTGAACCTCGCAGATCAACGAGGGCTCGTACCACTCCTGATTGGTATGATCCCTGTCTAAATGTCATGATTGTGGATAACAATGATGAAGACCCTGCGACGTATGAGGAAGCAATGATGAGCCCAGATTCCAACAAATGGCACGAGGCCATGAAATCCGAAATGAGATCCATGTATGATAACCAAGTATGGACTTTGGTAGACTTACCTGATAGCCGCAAGGCTGTCGAGAATAAATGGATCTTCAAAAGAAAAACAGACGCTAATGGTAATATTACTGTCTATAAAGCTCGACTTGTCGCGAAGGGGTTCCAACAAATTCAAGGAGTTGACTACGATGAGACTTTCTCACCGGTAGCGATGCTAAAGTCTGTGAGGATTTTGTTAGCAATAGCTGCATTTTTCGATTATGAAATTTGGCAGATGGATGTCAAAACGGCGTTCCTTAATGGTGACATTGAGGAAGAGTTGTATATGGTACAACCCAAAGGTTTTGTCGATCCTAAAAATGCTGACAAGGTATGCAAACTTCAGCGTTCCATTTATGGACTGAAGCAGGCATCCCGGAGTTGGAACCGACGCTTTGATAAGGTGATCAAAGACTTCGGGTTTACACAGACTCATGGTGAGGCGTGTATTTACAAGAAAGTGAGTGGGAGTTCTGTAGCATTCCTAATATTATATGTAGATGACATATTATTGATTGGGAATGACATAGAACTACTAAGCAGTGTTAAAGGTTATTTGAATAAGTGTTTTTCAATGAAAGACCTTGGTGAAGCAGCGTACATTTTAGGCATCAAGATTTATAGAGATAGATCAAGACGCCTAATAGGGCTTTCACAAAGTACATACCTAGACAAGATTCTAAAGAAGTTTAGAATGGATGAAAGCAAGAAAGGGTTCTTGCCTATGTTGCCAGGTAAGGTCTTGAGTAAGACTCAAGGTCCGGCTACAGCAGAAGAAAGAGAGAGGATGAACAAGATCCCCTATGCCTCGGCAGTAGGCTCTATCATGTATGCCATGCTGTGTACTAGACCGGATATCGCACATGCTGTTAGTTTGACCAGCAGATATCAGACTGATCCAGGAATGGAACACTGGACAGCGGTCAAGAATATCCTGAAGTACTTGAAAATGACTAAGGATATGTTTCTTTGTTATGGAGGTGACCAAGAGCTCGTTGTAACCAGTTACACCGATGCTAGTTAGAACACTGATCCTGATGACTCTAAGTCTCAGTCCGGGTACATGTTTATATTGAATGGTGCTGCAGTAAGCTGGATGAGTGCCAAGCAATGCACGGTGGCGAAGTCTTCAACTGAATCTGAATACATAGCTGCTTCGGAGGCTTCATCGGAAGCAATATGGATGAAGAGGTTCATTACTGAGCTTGGTGTGGTTCCTAGTGCATTGGACCCATTAGTCATTTATTGTGACAACATGGGTGCCATTGCCAATGCACAAGAGCCAAGGTCACACAAGATGCTGAAGCATATCAAGCTACGTTTTCATGTGATTCACGAGTACGTCGAAGATGGTGATGTAAAGATTTGCAAAGTACACACAGATCTGAATGTGGCAGATCCGTTGACTAAAGTTCTCCCTTGGGCAAAACATGACCTACACCAGAACGCCATGGGTGTTAGGTACCTTACCATGTAATCTAGATTATTGACTCTAGTGCAAGTGGGAGACTGTTGGAGATATGCCCAAGAGGCAATAATAAAATGGTTATTATTATATCTTTATGTTTGTGATAAATGTTTGCATACCATGCTATAATTGTATTAACCGAAACATTGATACATGTGTGTTATGTAAACAACAAGGAGTCCCTAGTAAGCCTCTTGTATAACTAGCTTGTTGATTAATATATGATCTTGGTTTCGTGATCATGAACATTGGATGTTGTTAATAACAAGGTTATGTCATTAGTGAATGATATAATGGACACACACCCAAATAAGCGTAGCATCAGATCAAGTCATTAAGTTCAACTTGCTATAAGCTTTCGATACATAGTTACCTAGTCCTTCGACCATGAGATCATGTAAATCACTTACACCGGAAGGGTGCTTTGATTACATCAAACGCCACTGCGTAAATGGGTGGTTATAAAGATGGGATTGAGTATTCAGAAAGTGTGAGTTGAGGCATATGGATCAAGAGTGGGATTTGTCCATCCCGATGATGGATAGATACACTCTGGGCCCTCTCGGTGGAATGTCATCTAATTAGCTTGCAAGCATGTGACTAGGTCACAAGAGATGACATCCCACGGTACGAGTAAAGAGTACTTGTCGGTAACGAGGTCGAACTAGGTATGGAGATACCGATGATCAAACCTCGGACAAGTAAAGTATCGCGTGACAAAGGGAATTGGTATCGTATGTGAATGGTTCAACCGATCACTAAGTTATCGTTGAATGTGTGGGAGCCATTATGGATCTCCAGGTCCCGCTATTGGTTATTGGTCGGAGAGGAGTCTCGATCATGTCCGCATAGTTCACGAATCGTAGGGTGATGCGCTTAAGGTTCGATGTCGCATAAGTAGATTCGGAATATGAGATGGAGACCGAAGTTTGTTCGGAGTCTCGGATGGGATCCAGGACATCACGAGGAGGTCCGGAATGGTCCGGAGAATAAGATTCATATAAGGGAAGTTGATTTCTAGGTTTCGGAAAAGTTTGGGATTTTTTCGGTGGAAGACCGGGAAGGTTCTAGAAGGTTCTGGGGGTCCCACCAGTGGGCCCATGACCCTAGGAGGGCTAGCATGGGCCGAGGGGATGCACCCTAGCCTAATGGGCCAGGGGCACATGCCCCCCAAGGCCCAGCCGGCCAACCCCTTTAGGGTTTCCCCAAACCCTAGGGGGGCATCAACTTGGGGGGGAAGAAAACTCCCCCCTCCCCCTTTTGGCCGCCGGCCAGCCCTAGATGGGCTTGGGAGGCCCACCCCAACCGACCTCCCCCCCTATATAAAGAGGGGAGAGGGCAGGGGGCGCACCACCCCTTCCAGACCAAACCCTGGCCGGCCCCCTCTCTCCTCCATAGAGCTGTTCCGGCTTGGTGAAGCCCTGCAGCTTTTCTCCTCCACCACCACCACCACGCCGTCGTGCTGCTGGGATTCCGAGGGGATCTACCACACCTCCGCTGCCCGCTGGAACGGGGAGAGGACGGGCTTCATCGACACCGTACGCACGACCGAGTACGGAAGTGCTGCCGGATTGCAGCACGGAACGATCGACTACATCAACAACGAGATCTAATCTCGTAAGCTTTGGAATCTTCGAGGGTTAGTCTCACATCCTTATCGTTGCTTCGATCTTGGTAGATTAGATCTTGCTTCTTCCTAGATTGGATCTTGGTTTTTGTTCATGTTCACGGTAGAATTTTTTTGTTTTCCATGCAACGAACCCTTCAGATATCCCCACCTACCCAATCAATCTTGCTCAAACTTTGTGGAGTGGTGGAGGAGGCCCCGATCTATAGTTCTACCAAGAGAGAAGTCACCAATACTATCTAGTCCTTAGTGGATCTTGGAGTTAGGGTTCCTATGGTGGGATCTTGGAGGATGTGCTCCTATGGAGGCTAGCTTGGAGTTGTGCTAGCCCCATAGGGTGTTGGGAGCCTCCGGTGTTGTGGAGCTCGCCCCAACCTTGTGAAGGAATCGCTGCCTCGACCGGCTACTTAGTGGAGAAGGGGAAGCTCCTTCGTGGGGTTTCTCGAGGAATAAGGTGAGGCCTTCCTTCGTGGTGTGGCCGTCTAGCCTTCGTGGCTAGCACCTCCTCAACGCAGACGTACTCCCTTTTGTGGGAGGAACTGCGGGAAACAAACCTCGCCTCGTCTCCGCGCCCCCCGGTTGTCCCGCTCCCTAACTTTATTATCTTGCGTGGTTCCTTTGCTTGTTGTACTAGCCTAGGATCATACTAGGAACACCCCTACCTCTAAAGCTATCACCTTTACTTCCGCATCACATAAAAACTGAAAAAGGCATAAAAATTGTGTAGCGTCCATTCACCCCCCCTCTTGTTCGCTACGATCCATTCAATTGGTATCAGAGCAAGGTTTTCTTGCTCGGGCTTTACCGCCTAAGAAATGGCCGAACAAGAGGTGCTTGGGAATGGGTCCCTTCCCGGTGAGCAACCACCTCCACCATCTTCCGACAATAGCACAATGGCTACGTTGGATGACCTCAAGAAATTGGAGTCATCCATTGTAGCTCAAATGAAGGCTATGATGATGGAGATGGTTGCTCCAAAAACAACCCCCACCGTAGATCCTAAGGCAAGTGCCGAGGATCCCGCACCAAAAGCTAATCCATTTCCTCTTGTTGGTTTTGTCGCTCAATCGACAAAAGACCCGCAAAAGGAAGGACTTGGGGAGATCGGCACTTCATCAAAAGGGAAGGATGAGCCATCAGTTGAGGAACGTTTAGGGGATAATCACGCGGTGCCACCGCCAAGTGATTACACCATAAATGTTCCAATTCCTATGCCACATATCTTGTCTCATGGTTCACCACCGCTACTTGAATCCAATAGTTTTGAAAATTGGCAATTCTTAATGCATTCTCATGTGCGCAGCGCTTCCACCGAGCTTTGGCGCATCATCGAGGAGGGTTATTCACCACGAGACCCGAAGCACTTGACAAGAAGAGAAGTGGTTGATGACCAACTCAACGCCACCGCCATCAACATGATTCACATGGCCGTCACACCCAAGGACCGCGCTCATATCCGCTCGCTCAAGACCGCCAAAGAAGCATGGGATAAACTTGACAAGCTCTTCCTCGGGAATGAGAGCATTCAAAGCTCTCGCTTCGATGAAGTGAACAACATGGCCGACAACTTCGTCATGAATGAGGGAGAATCGCCCGAAGAAATGTACCGGCGCCTCATCGCTCTTGCCGTACAAATGCAAGATCTTGGAGCAACGTTTGTGGATGACCATTAGATCAAGCGAAAGTTCTACAACGCTCTCCTCCCTTATGAGGAAGTGAAGTTGATGGCCATCCGCCAAAACGCCTCCTTCCGTGCTATGACATCCGATGAAGTCCTTAGCGAAGTCATCGCTTTGGACATCTCCAAGAAGAATGCGGAGGATCTTGTTGCTCGCGCTCACAACACCCGCAAGCCCAACCTTGCCTTGAAGATGAAGGAGCATGAAGCTAGTGAAAGTGATGACGATCCCATTGAGTGGGGTCCGGACGATCTCAAGACCAACTATCATGAACATATGGCCCTCGTCGCCAAGAGCTTTTGGGATGGAAACAAGACTCGAAGCTCAAGACCAAGAAGATACTCGCCTCGTGATTCTCCAAGGAATTTCTCCAAGAGCCCAAGGGAGGGGCAAAGGGGAAGAACATGCTACAATTGCAGTGACAAAAGTCATTTTGTTGCGGATTGTATCTATGAGAGAAGATAAGATAATGGTGGAAGGCTCATCCGCAAGGACAAGTTCAAGACCCTCTCCAAAGGATTCTCCAAGTTCTCCCCCAAGTCCGGTGACGCCAAGGTCTCCTTCACCAAGAAGCCAAGAGCTTTCATTATCCGTGAGGAGTACTCCTCCGATGATGGTGAGGAGCGTGAAGACAAGAGCTCGAACAAGGAAGAAGAGGGGGTGGCCGCCATCGCCATTTCCTCTCCCTCCATCTCCCTCTTCGACTCTCCTAATGAGAACCTCGTCGCCAACAACTCCCGTTGCCTTATGGCAAAGGTATACTCGGAGGTAGAATCCCCTTCCAAACCTACATCTTCTCATAATGCTATATCTATTGATGATGCCACTAGTCTCACCATTAAGCGTGAGATTGTGGGTTTGGATGCTTTTCTCACTGACATGCAAGGGGATACTGATGGCGTGTATTTCACACGTTCGTTGGGCAACCCCAAGAGGAAGGTATGATGCGCACAGCAGCAAGTTTTCCCTCAGAAAGAAACCAAGGTTTATCGAACCAGGAGGAGCCAAGAAGCACGTTGAAGGTTGATGGTGGCGGGATGTAGTGCGGCGCAACACCAGGGATTCCGGCGCCAACGTGAAACCTGCACAACACAACCAAAGTACTTTGCCCCAACGAAACAGTGAGGTTGTCAATCTCACCGGCTTGCTGTAACAAAGGATTAACCGTATTGTGTGGAAGATGATTGTTTGCAGAAAACAGTAGAACAAGTATTGCAGTAGATTGTATTTCAGTAAAGAGAATTGGACCGGGGTCCACAGTTCACTAGAGGTGTCTCTCCCATAAGACGAACAGCATGTTGGGTGAACAAATTACAGTTGGGCAATTGACAAATAAAGAGAGCATGACAATGCACATACATATCATGATGAGTATAGTGAGATTTAATTGGGCATTACGACAAAGTACATAGACCGTCATCCAACTGCATCTATGCCTAAAAAGTCCACCTTCAGGTTATCATCCGAACCCCCTCCAGTATTAAGTTGCAAAGCAACAGACAATTGCATTAAGTATGGTGTGTAATGTAATCAACAACTACATCCTTAGACATAGCATCAATGTTTTATCCCTAGTGGCAACAGCACAACACAACCTTAGAACTTTCTGTCACTGTCCCAGGTGTCAATGCAGGCACGAACCCACTATCGAGCATAAGTACTCCCTCTTGGAGTTACAAGCATCTACTTGGCCAGAGCATCTACTAGTAACGGAGAGCATGCATGATCATAAACAACACATAAGCATAACTTTGATAATCAACATAACAAGTATTCTCTATTCATCGGATCCCAACAAACGCAACATATAGAATTACAGATAGATGATCTTGATCATGTTAGGCAGCTCACAAGATCCGACAATGATAGCACAATGGGGAGAAGACAACCATCTAGCTACTGCTATGGACCCATAGTCCAGGGGTAGACTACTCACACATCACACCGGAGGCGACCATGGCGGCGTAGAGTCCTCCGGGAGATGATTCCCCTCTCCGGCAGGGTGCCGGAGGCGATCTCCTGGATCCCTCGAGATGGGATCGGCGGCGGCGGCGTCTCTGGAAGGTTTTCCGTATCGTGGTTCTCGGTACTGGGGGTTTCGTCACGGAGGCTATTTGTAGGCGGAAGAGCAGGTCAAGAGGCGGCACGGGGGCCCCACACCACAGGGCCGCGCGGCCAAGGGGGGGGCCGCGCCGCCCTAGGGTGTGGCCCCCTCGTCGCCCCTCTTCGTCTCTCCTTCGGACTTCTGGAAGCTTCGTGGAAAAATAGGCCCCTGGGCTTTGATTTCGTCCAATTCCGAGAATATTTCCTTACTAGGATTTCTGAAACCAAAAACAGCAGAAAACAGCAACTGGCACTTCGGCATCTTGTTAATAGGTTAGTTCCAGAAAATGCACGAATATGACATAAAGTGTGCATAAAACATGTAGATAACATCAATAATGTGGCATGGAACATAAGAAATTGTCGATACGTCGGAGACGTATCAGCATCCCCAAGCTTAGTTCTGCTCGTCCAGCGGTGTAAAACGATAACACAGATAATTTCTGGAGTGACATGCCATCATAATCTTGATCATACTATTTGTAAAGCATATGTAGTGAATGCAGCGATCAAAACAATGTATATGACATGAGTAAACAAATGAATCATAAAGCAAAGACTTTTCATGAATAGCACTTCAAGACAAGCATCAATTAGTCTTGCATAAGAGTTAACTCATAAAGCAATAATTCAAAGTAAAGGCATTGAAGCAACACAAAAGAAGATTAAGTTTCAGCGGTTGCTTTCAACTTGTAACATGTATATCTCATGGATATTGTCAACATAGAGTAATATAATAAGTGCAATAAGCAAGTATGTAGGAATCAATGCACAGTTCACGCAAGTGTTTGCTTCTTGAGGTGGAGAGAAATAGGTGAACTGACTCAACATTGAAAGTAAAAGAATGGTCCTCCATAGAGGAAAAGCATCGATTGCTATATTTGTGCTAGAGCTTTGATTTTGAAAACATGAAACAATTTTGTCAACGGTAGTAATAAAGCATATGCATCATGTAAATTATATCTTATAAGTTGCAAGCCTCATGCATAGTGTACTAATAGTGCCCGCACCTTGTCCTAATTAGCTTGGACTACCGGATCATCACAATGCATTGTTTTTACCAAGTGTCACAAAGGGGTACCTCTATGCCGCCTGTACAAAGGTCTAAGGAGAAAGCTCGCATTGGATTTCTCGCTATTGATTATTCTTCAACTTAGACATCCATACCAGGACAACATAGACAACAGATAATGGACTCCTCTTTTATGCATAAGCATGTAGCAACAATTAATAATTTTCTCATTTGAGATTTGAGGATATATGTCCAAAACTGAAACTTCCACCATGGATCATGGCTTTAGTTAGCGGCCCAATGTTCTTCTCTAACATATGCATGCTTAACCATAAGGTGGTAGATCTCTCTTACTTCAGACAAGACGGACATGCATAGCAACTCACATGAAATTCAACAATGAATAGTTGATGGCGTCCCCAGTGAACATGGTTATCGCACAACAAGCAACTTAATAAGAGATAAAGTGCATAATTACATATTCAATACCACAATAGTTTTTAAGCTATTTGTCCCATGAGCTATATATTGCAAAGGTGAATGATGGAATTTTAAAGGTAGCACTCAAGCAATTTACTTTGGAATGGCGGAAAATACCATGTAGTAGGAAGGTATGGTGGACACAAATGGCATAGTGGTTGGCTCAAGTATTTTGGATGCATGAGAAGTATTCCCTCTCGATACAAGGTTTAGGCTAGCAAGGCTTATTTGAAACAAACACAAGGATGAACTGGTGCAGCAAAACTCACATAAAAGACATATTGAAAACATTATAAGACTCTACACCGTCTTCCTTGTTGTTCAAACTCAATACTAGAAATTATCTAGACCTTAGAGAAACCAAATATGCAAACCAAATTTTAGCATGCTCTATGTATTTCTTCATTAATGGGTGCAAAGCATATGATGCAAGAGCTTAATCATGAACACAACAATTGCCAAGTATCACATTACCCAAGACATTTATAGCAATTACTACATGTATCATTTTCCAATTCCAACCATATAACAATTTAACGAAGGAGAAACTTCGCCATGAATACTATGAGTAGAAACCAAGGACATACTTGTCCATATGCTACAGCGGAGCGTGTCTCTCTCCCATAAAGTGAATGCTAGGATCCATTTTATTTAAACAAAACAAAAACAAAAACAAACCGACGCTCCAAGAAAAAGCACATAAGATGTGATGGAATAAAAATATAGTTTCAGGGGAGGAACCTGATAATGTTGTTGATGAAGAAGGGGATGCCTTGGGCATCCCCAAGCTTAGACGCTTGAGTCTTCTTAATATATGCAGGGGTGAACCACCGGGGCATCCCCAAGCTTAGAGCTTTCACTCTCCTTGATCATGTTGCATCATACTCCTCTCTTGATCCTTGAAAACTTCCTCCACACCAAACTCGAAACAACTCATTAGAGGGTTAGTGCACAATATAAATTGACATATTCAGAGGTGACACAATCATTCTTAACACTTCTGGACATTGCATAATGCTACTGGACATTAGTGGATCAAAGAAATTCATCCAACATAGCAAAAGAGGCAATGCGAAATAAAAGGCAGAATCTGTCAAAACAGAACAGTTCGTATTGACGAATTTTAAAATGGCACCAGACTTGCTCAAATGAAAATGCTCAAATTGAATGAAAGTTGCGTACATATCTGAGGATCATGCACGTAAATTGGCTTAATTTTCTGAGCTACCTACAGGGAGGTGAACCCAGATTCGTGACAGCAAAGAAATCTGGAACTGTGCAGTAATCCAAATCTAGTACTTACTTTTCTATCAACGGCTTAACTTGGCACAACAAAACACAAAACTAAGATAAGGAGAGGTTGCTACAGTAGTAAACAACTTCCAAGACACAAAATAAAAACAAAGTACTGTAGGTAAAAACATGGGTTGTCTCCCATAAGCGCTTTTCTTTAACGCCTTTCAGCTAGGCGCAGAAAGTGTGTATCAAGTATTATCAAGAGACGAAGTGTCAACATCATAATTTGTTCTCATAATAGAATCAAAAGGTACCTTCATTCTCTTTCTAGGGAAGTGTTTCATACCTTTCTTGAGAGGAAATTGATATTTTATATTACCTTCCTTCATATCAATAATAGCACCAACAGTTCGAAGAAAAGGTCTTCCCAATATAATGGGACAAGATGCATTGCATTCAATATCCAAGACAACAAAATCAACGGGAACAAGGTTATTGTTAACGGTAATGCGAACATTATCAACTTTACCCAAAGGTTTCTTTGTAGAATGATCAGCAAGATTAACATCCAAATAACAATTTTTCAGCGGTGGCAAGTCAAGCATATTATAAATTTTCTTAGGCATAACAGAAATACTTGCACCAAGATCACATAAAGCATTACAATCAAAATCTTTAACCTTCATCTTAATGATGGGCTCCCAACCATCCTCTAGCTTTTTAGGAATAGAGGCTTCACGCTCTAGTTTCTCTTCTCTAGCTTTTATGAGAGCATTTGTAATATGATGCGTGAAAGCCAAATTTATAGCACTAGCATTAGGACTTTTAGCAAGTTTTTGCAAGAACTTTATAACTTCAGAGATGTGGCAATCATCAAAATTCAAACCATTATAATCTAAAGCAATGGGATCATCATCCCCAATGTTGGAAAAAATTTCAGCAGTTTTATCACAGGCAATTTCAGCAGTTTTAGCAGTTTCAGGCAGTTTTTCGCGCTTTGTATTAGAAGTGGAAACATTGCTAACACCAATTCTTTTATTATTATTAGTAGGAGGTGCAGCAACATGTGTAGCATTAGCATTACTAGTGGTGGTAATAGTCCAAACTTTAGCTACATTCTTCTCCTTAGCTAGTTTTTCATTTTCTTCTCTATCCCATCTAGCACGCAGTTCAGCCATTAATCTTATATTCTCATTAATTCTAACTTGAATGGCATTTGCTGTAGTAACAATTTTATTATGATGATTCTCATTAGGCAAAACTTTTGATTTCAAAAGATCAACATCAGCAGCAAGACTATCGACTTTAGAAGCAAGTATATCAATTTTCCCAAGCTTTTCTTCAACAGATTTGTTAAAAGCAGTTTGTGTACTAATAAATTCTTTAAGCATGGCTTCAAGTCCAGGGGGTGAACTCCTATTATTGTTGTAAGAATTCCCATAAGAATTACCATAGCCGTTGCCATTATTATAAGGATATGGCCTATAGTTGTTACTAGAATTGTTCCGGTAAGCATTGTTGTTGAAATTATTATTTTTAATGAAGTTTACATCAACATGTTCTTCTTGTGCAACCAATGAAGCTAATGGAACATTATTAGGATCAATATTAGTCCTATCATTCACAAGCATAGACATAATAGCATCAATCTTATCACTCAAGGAAGAGGTTTCTTCGACAGAATTTACCTTCTTACCTTGTGGAGCTCTTTCCGTGTGCCATTCAGAGTAGTTGATCATCATATTATCAAGAAGCTTTGTTGCTTCACCAAGAGTGATGGACATAAAGGTACCTCCAGCAGCTGAATCCAATAAATTCCGTGAAGAAAAATTTAGTCCTGCATAGAAGGTTTGGATGATCATCCAAGTAGTCAGTCCATGGGTTGGGCAATTTTTAACCAGAGATTTCATTCTTTCCCAAGCTTGAGCAACATGTTCAGTATCTAATTGTTTAAAATTCATTATGCCACTCCTCAAAGATATAATTTTAGCAGGGGGATAATATCTACCAATAAAAGCATCCTTGCATTTAGTCCATGAATCAATACTATTCTTAGGCAGAGATAGCAACCAATCTTTAGCTCTTCCTCTTAATGAGAAAGGGAACAATTTTAATTTAATAATATCACCATCTACATCTTTATATTTTTGCATTTCACATAGTTCAACAAAATTATTAAGATGGGCAGCGATATCATCGAACTAACACCAGAAAATTGCTCTCGCATAACAAGATTCAGTAAAGCAGGTTTAATTTCAAAGAATTCTGCTGTAGTAGCAGGTGGAGCAATAGGTGTGCATAAGAAATCATTATTATTTGTGGTTGTGAAGTCACACAACTTAGTATTTTTAGGGTTGGCCATTTTAGCAACAGTAAATAAAACAAACTAGATAAAGTAAATGCAAGTAAACTAATTTTTTTGTGTTTTCGATATAGCAAACAAGATAGCAAATAAAGTAAAACTAGCAACTAATTTTTTTGTATTTTGATTTAGTGCAGCAAACAAAATAGTAAATAAAACTAAGCAAGACAAAAACAAAGTAAAGAGATTGAGAAGTGGAGACTCCCCTTGCAGCGTGTCTTGATCTCCCCGGCAACGGCGCCAGAAAATGTGCTTGATGGCGTGTATTTCACACGTTCGTTGGGCAACCCCAAGAGGAAGGTATGATGCGCACAGCAGCAAGTTTTCCCTCAGAAAGAAACCAAGGTTTATCGAACCAGGAGGAGCCAAGAAGCACGTTGAAGGTTGATGGCGGCGGGATGTAGTGCGGCGCAACACCAGGGATTCCGGCGCCAACGTGGAACCTGCACAACACAACCAAAGTACTTTGCCCCAACGAAATAGTGAGGTTGTCAATCTCACCGGCTTGTTGTAACAAAGGATTAACCGTATTGTGTGGAAGATGATTGTTTGTAGAAAACAGTAGAACAAGTATTGCAGTAGATTGTATTTCAGTAAAGAGAATTGGACCGGGGTCCACAGTTCACTAGAGGTGTCTCTCCCATAAGACGAACAGCATGTTGGGTGAACAAATTACAGTTGGGCAATTGACAAATAAAGAGAGCATGACAATGCACATACATATCATGATGAGTATAGTGAGATTTAATTGGGCATTACGACAAAGTACATAGACCATCATCCAACTGCATCTATGCCTAAAAAGTCCACCTTCAGGTTATCATCCGAACCCCCTCCAGTATTAAGTTGCAAAGCAACAGACAATTGCATTAAGTATGGTGCGTAATGTAATCAACAACTACATCCTTAGACATAGCATCAATGTTTTATCCCTAGTGGCAACAGAACAACAAAACATTAGAACTTTCTCATCCTTGTCCCAGGTGTCAATGTAGGCATGAACCCACTATCGAGCATAAGTACTCCCTCTTGGAGTTACAAGCATCTACTTGGCCAGAGCATCTACTAGTAACGGAGAGCATGCAAGATCATAAACAACACATAAGCATAACTTTGATAATCAACATAACAAGTATTCTCTATTCATCGGATCCCAACAAACGCAACATATAGAATTACAGATAGATGATCTTGGTCATGTTAGGCAGCTCACAAGATCCGACAATGATAGCACAATGGGGAGAAGACAACCATCTAGCTACTGCTATGGACCCATAGTCCAGGGGTAGACTACTCACACATCACACCGGAGGCGACCATGGCGGCGTAGAGTCCTCCGGGAGATGATTCCCCTCTCCGGCAGGGTGCCGGAGGCGATCTCCTGGATCCCCCGAGATGGGATCGGCGGCGGCGTCTCTGGAAGGTTTTCCGTATCGTGGTTCTCGGTACTGGGGGTTTCGTCACGGAGGCTATTTGTAGGCGGAAGGGCAGGTCAAGAGGCGGCACGGGGGCCCCACACCACAGGGCCGCGCGGCCAAGGGGGGGCCGCGCCGCCCTAGGGTGTGGCCCCCTCGTCGCCCCTCTTCGTCTCTCCTTCGGACTTCTGGAAGCTTCGTGGAAAAATAGGCCCCTGGGCTTTGATTTCGTCCAATTCCGAGAATATTTCCTTACAAGGATTTCTGAAACCAAAAACAGCAGAAAACAGCAACTGGCACTTCGGCATCTTGTTAATAGGTTAGTTCCAGAAAATGCACGAATATGACATAAAGTGTGCATAAAACATGTAGATAACATCAATAATGTGGCATGGAACATAAGAAATTATCGATACGTCGGAGACGTATCAGATACCAAGACCCATGTTGGGGCACTTATGGCTCAATGATACGTCTCAAACGTATCTATAATTTCTTATGTTCCATGCTAGTTTTATGACAATACTCACATATTTTATAGGGATTTCTATTTTCGTGCCCTCGGGTCCTTAGTTGTGCTTAGTTTTCCCCAGCTCCTTAGTTTTTCCTCAGTTTTACCCAAGCTTTTGTCTGAAACCATCACACGTGATGTAACGGCCAGTTGCCCGACGGTTGACCGTTATCTTCTGACTAGTGGGGCCACGTAGAGCCTGCAAAGACACGTCAGACCATCCATCTTTGTTTGACCGTAAGCATCGCTGTATCCCTGACCAAAACGCGAACGAGTGGGGCTTCGGTATATCAAATGACAAGTGGGGCCATGACGCTGATACAAGGGGCAATACACGGGTAGGATTAGATTTTTAAACGGAGCTCTACAGCGATGGCACGGAGGAGGTGGCATGCGGGGTGCCGAGATGAGATCGACGTCCACAAAGAACTGCATGAGGCGAGACCAGACGCATTAGATAGATATGAACTAGACGCGTTTAACCATGCAAAGAAGAGAAGAAATGGTCGACGACATCGACGACCACCTCAAAACTTTGACTGACCGTGTCGGACACGAACGCGAGCAATGTAGAGAAAACTAGTGTCTCTCCTTTCTGGCGTGTATAGGTGGGTGCTAGGAGAGTGTGGTGGCGAAGGGAAAGACCTCGCGGCGGTCTGTGGCGTCCGACATAGCGGTTGGGCGTGGCCGTGCCCACAGCGTCGTGCATGCTTGATCGGCGTTGGCATCTGCTTGTACGTTCGGCATTGGCCTCGGCGGTATCTCTGGTGTGTCAGTGATCGAATGAGGGGACGGGATTGAGGGTGCATCCCGACGTTGACCTAGCAGTGGCGGCGAGCATAGCCGTTCTGACCATGCCGATATCGGCATCGGCATCGTTTGGAGGCTGTGGTGCTCGAATCAAGTTGGGATTTGTTTCTTGTAGGCCAAAATGAATTTGAAACAAGTTTCATGTTGAAGGTTAGGTAACGAAAGTTTGTAACTATCCCAAAATTATACTAGCGCCATGGTGAGGTTCTTTTTGATAGAGCTATACGGTTGGGCAAACTTTTTTGACACTTTTTAGATAGGGTTCCTTGTTGTTACACGTATGGCATCATGTATGGAAAATTTGGGGTCATTTGGAGATGTTCGAAAAAATCACTTTGCTTAAGCGCATGCCGTTTCGTCTCGCTGAAACCAGCTTTTCTAACAAGGTGATTTTTTCTACCTTCTCTAAATAACCTCAAATTTCATACAGCTGATCTTCTATACATAGATAGATAGATTGTTTCGTTTTTACATTTTTCGAACTTTTTATTTCCCTTTACAATACCCAATTGATTTTCAGGTCAAAACCTCGAAAAACAGCATCATGTATGGCATCATTTTCACCCTAAATTTTCTGAAACTTTCCCTTTTAGATATTCCTTGTTGTTATAGGTATGCCATCATGTATGCCAAACTTGGTTAGGTCTCACTGAAACCAGCTTTTGTAACAAATTAGGTTTTTTCTGCGTGAAAAGTAATGGCTACAACAAATTGTTGATGGTTTATCATTTTTTTGCGTGAAAAGTAATGGCTACAACAAATTGTTGATGGTTTATCATTTTTTGCGTGAAAAGTAATGGCTACAACAAATTGTTGATGGTTTATCATTTTTTGCGTGAAAAGTAATGGCAACAACAAATCGGTGATGGTTTATCATATTTTTTGCGTGAAAAGTAATGGCAACAACAAATTATTGATGGTTTATCATTTTTTTGCGTGAAAAGTAATGGCAACAACAAATCGGTGATGGTTTATCATTTTTTGCGTGAAAAGTAATGGCAACAACAAATTGTTGATGGTTTATCATTTTTTTGCGTGAAAAGTAATGGCAACAACAAATCGTTGATGGTTTATCATTTTTTGCGTGAAAAGTAATGGCAACAACAAATCGGTGATGGTTTATCATTTTTTTTGCGTGAAAAGTAATGGCTACAACAAATTGTTGATGGTTTATCATTTTTTTGCGTGAAAAGTAATGGCAACAACAAATCGGTGATGGTTTATCATTTTTTTTGCGTGAAAAGTAATGGTAACAACAAATCGGTGATGGTTTATCATTTTTTGCGTGAAAAATAACGCCTAAAACAGTTTATAATTTTTAGCGCGTGAAAAATAATACAGAAAACCGCCCTTCAGCATACTTAGAGGGTGGAAGCTAATTAACCGCCAACAGAGAGAGAGAGGGGTTATCCTGCCCGTTCCCTATATCATACGATCAACGGTCGGTGGGCACGATCCGCGTGACATGGGCTAGACCAATCAGAGCGATGATGCACGTCTGCGAGAATTTGTGAAGAGAGAGGGCAAAACTGAGTACTATCAAGAAACCAAGGGCACCTGAGTAGTAAATAGACTAAGGGATTCAAATATGAGATTTAAAAAATGGAAAATGCGTGTTTTGTACAATGAAACCCATCTTGGCCTACCTCAAACTATTTGCAATACCAATATACATCAGTGTGAGAATTGTGGCCTCATTTAGACAAAGTATGATTTGGGGGAAGCTGTTTTGGGAAGGGCTTATTGTGGAAAACCATGCACCTTCATAGCTACTAGGTGATTTGAGAAGTGGCAATTTGTGGTAAAACTTGATTTATCTATGATTTATCTATGATTTGAGAAGTGTCAATTTGTGGTAAAGACTCCATGAGTAAGTGCCACTCTTTTTAGGATTTTTTTGCACATTAAATGACTCATTTAACTAGTTAATCCCATTTGTTGACTCTCTGTTGACCAGCCACTTGAGGGTAAAACTGAGTATATTGCACTAGCCAGTATTAGCACTCGAGGGGAAAATTGAGCACACAAAAAATGATAGTATAAGACTCGAGGGTATACCTGAGTATATCTAAATTTCCAGGGTTAGACTCGAGGACACGTGCAATTGTTGACGCGTAGACGCGGGTCGCGGTGGAGAAGTCGAGACGTGCAATCGTGGACGCGTGTCGCGTTGCAGAAGTCCAAGACGTGCAGACGTGCACCTGTGCACGCGTAGGACGCGGGTCGCATTAACCACCCCTCGCCTTTATAGACGCCTCCTCGCACTGTCTCTGTCTCTGTCACTCTCACTCGCTCACGCATCGCCAACTCTCTCCCACGTCCCATCATCTTCTCCAAAGCAAAAACCCTCTCCCTCTCCCTCTTCCTCTTCCTCCGCCGGAGAGATGGACAAGGAGAATGCCAATCCCATCGTCGAGGTTGGCTCGAAGCGCGACGCCTCCATCTTCGGCCCCGTCCCCTCGACGGACGACGCCGCCGCCGCCGCCGCCGCCGTCGCCGGTGCATCGGAGGCTGCTGCCGCCGGTGGCAGTCAGATCCCAGCGGGATGGGACCCCTACGACCCCGTGCCGTACGTCCCGCCCCCGAACCCCTACGACACCTCCCTGGAGGACCCATGGAACGAGGTAACTACGGTTTGCTTCCTTATTTGTTCCCCATTCCTTTTTGAACCCTATTTTTGCTGGTGTAGATGGATCTGTAGATGGATGAGTATTGGGCTAATATTTGCGCCGATTTTATTCCATTTTGTTTTGATCACTTCTTGATTTCGTTTAAGATTTGGGGTTCGGCTGTTCGGTTAATTTATGCAAGTAATATTGGATCTCAATCAGTTAATTTATGCAAGTAATCATGGGATCTCAATCAGTTATTTTATGCACTAATCAAAAGATATCAACCGTTTAATTTTGCAAATAATCTCGAATGTGTTCAAGTTCAGATCTAGTTCAGATCTAGAATCTGTTTCTTTGCCTATGATGAATGGTTGGGCACAAATTTTTACAGGGAGGGTTCAGCGAACCATTGCTGTGTACAAATCTGTTGTGCATGAGCTTTAGTTCGCTTACACCTTCCCTGTAGATATATAATCATGTCCACTCTAACTGAGGCTGACTCTGTTTTTCTTAACTTTGTTATCATGTACGTTAGTCATCGTTGCAACTCATTCACTAGTTTCTGTTTGATATGGATCAGATGTCTGGCAGCGACGTCGGCAGCGACGAAGAGCAGGAGGACGTCAAGACTCGCCAGGTGCTGCGGAGGCTGCAGGTCGGCCAATACATCTCCTACTTCGCCAAGGAGGTGTACAGGTGCCCCTTCTGCACCAGGAGACTCGGCGCCACGGACTTCAACTGCCTCGTCACGCATGCTGAGAACATCAGCAACACCTTCCCCAAAGTCGGCACGACGGTGAACGTCCACTCCTTCCGCGCCAAGCACAGGGCGCTCGGCATGCACCTCCGCAGCTTGCAGCGGGTGGAGATCTCCGCCGGGCGCATGCCTCCGCTCAAGCCCAAGGCTCCCAAGGGGAGCAAGAGCAACAAGTGGAGGGAGAGCCAGATGGGGTAGGCGGAGTCCTGGACGTGTGCTGCTGCTGCTGCTGCCTCCTAGTTTGTTGTTGGGATCCCTTTGTTGTTAGCTAGGGATCCCTTGTTGTTATGTTAGTATGATGGTGCTGTGAAGAACCTGTTACTATGTTGGCTGCTGTGTATGCAGCCTATTATCTATCCATATTATCTAGGGATTATCTATCCCTAGTCTACTATATTTTGTTGGCCGTACTTAGTTTTCTTGATTTACTATGACTGTGAATTTATCGTACATTATCCTGGAGATTTGCTTCTAGATTTAACTACATACATATGAACCAGAGGGAGTACTAGATTTGCTGCCATATTGGGCAAACAACGAGGGCCAAAAGGCACAAATAATTGAAGAAAGTCAGAAATGCAAGCTTCTCTAGATTTTATACTAATTTGGTGAAAAGGACAGAGAGAAAGAGGGGAAAAAGGTGCACTTAATAGGGATGCCAATTTGGGGCCGAGAGAGACAGAACCCAGCTCCTGCTCATGTGCAACCAAACGCTTCTCGTCCTGTCCCACGCGGTCCCTTTCTACCAGCCCCACGCGACGCGGGCCCACACGACTCGGCCCCACAAGATGCGGCCCCACATGTGACAGAACGTCAACTAAACGGGAATCCTGCCGTCTGAGCTGCTTCTGCGGGTTTCGAACAAGGGCTTGGGGAAAACTGAGGAAAAACTAAGGAGCTGGGGAAAACTGAGTACAACTAAGGACCTGAGGGCACGAAAATAGAAATCCCTATTTTATATACACTTTATATCATTTTTATGCATTTTCCGGCACTAACCTATTAACAAGATGCCGAAGCGCCAGTTCCTGTTTTCTGCTGTTTTTGGTTTCAGAAATCCTACACAAGAAATATTCTCGGAATTGGACGAAACAAAAGCCCACGGTCTTATTTTTCACGGAGTCTTCCAGAACACCGAAGAGGAGACGAAGAGGGGCCACGAGGCGGCCACACCATAGGGTGGCGCGGCCCCACCCCTGGTCGCGCCACCATATGGGGTGGGCCCCTCGGGCGTCCCCCGACTCTGCCCCTTCGCCTATATAATCCTTCCGTCGCGAAAACCCTAGTACCGAGAGCCACGATACGAGAAAAGTTACTGAGACGCCGCCGCCGTCAATCCCATCTCGGGGGATTCTGAAGATCACCTCCGGCACCCTGCCGGAGAGGGGAATCATCACCGGAGGGCTCTACATCACCATGCCCGCCTCCGGACTGATGCGTGAGTAGTTCATCCTTGGACTATGGGTCCATAGCAGTAGCTAGATGGTTGTCTTCTCCTCTTGTGCTATCATATTTAGATCTTGTGAGCTGCCTATCATGATCAAGATCATCTATTTGTAATGCTACATGTTGTGTTTGTTGGGATCCGATGAATATGGAATACTATGTCAAGTTGATTATCGATCTATCATATATGTGTTGTTTATGATCTTGCATGCTCTCCGTTGCTAGTAGAGGCTCTGGCCAAGTTGATACTTGTAGCTCCAAGAGGGAGTATTTATGCTAGTTAGTGGGTTCATGCCTCCATTGAATGCAGGACGATGTGAGAAAGTTCTAAGGTTGTGGATGTGCTGTTGCCACTAGGGATAAAACATCAATGCTTTGTCTAAGGATATTTGTATTGTTTACATTACGCATAGTACTTAATGCAATTGTCTGTTGTTTGCAACTTAATACTGGAAGGGGTGCGGATGCTAACCCGAAGGTGGACTTTTTAGGCATAGATGCATGCTGGATAGCGGTCTATGTTCTTTGTCGTAATGCCCTAAGTAAATCTCATAGTAGTCATCATGATATGTATGTGCATTGTTATGCCCTCTCTATTTGTCAATTGCCCAACTGTAATTTGTTCACCCAACATGTTATTTATCTTATTGGAGAGACACCACTAGTGAACTGTGGACCCCGGTCCATTCTTTTACATCTGAAATACAACCTACTGCAATCATTGTTCTCTGTTGTTCTTTGCAAGCAAACATTATTCTCCACACCATATGTTTAATCCTTTGTTTACAGCAAGCCGGTGAGATTGACAACCTCACTGTTAAGTTGGGGCAAAGTATCTTGATTGTGTGTGCAGGTTCCACGTTGGCGCCGGAATCCCTGGTGTTGCGCCACACTACACTCCTTTACCAACAACCTTCACGTGGCCTTCATCTCCTACTGGTTCGATAAACCTTGGTTTCTTACTGAGGGAAAACTTGCTGCTGTACGCATCACACCTTCCTCTTAGGGTTCCCAACGGACGTGTGCTTTACCGTCACAAGAAGCTACTTTCTGGCGCCGTTGCAATCCCTGTCGCACGTCAGCAGCTACTTTTCTGGCGACGTTGCCGGGGAATCTAAAGAAAAGTTACACCACAGAGATTGCCAACTCCCGCGGCAACAGCAGCTACTTTTCTGGCGCCGTTGCCGGGGAGATCAAGACACGCTGCAAGGGGAGTCTATCACACCCAATCTCTTTACTTTGTTTATTGTCTTGCTTTATTTTATTTTCTGTCTTGTTTGCTTTCTTTATATCAAAAACACAAAAAAATTAGTTACTTGCATTTACTTTATTTATCAGTTTACCTTAGTTTATTTCATCATGCTTCTCCCTAAGTTCACTTTGAAAGATAAATCAGTAGGGCGTGGGTCTATCATTGGAAGAGATAATATAGAAGAATTTTTCACTTATGTTAGTAAGGTTAAAGATTTTGAAGATAGATCCTTGGTGGAACTTGCTCCTAATTATGAAATTGCTACTGCCTCTTTAGTACACATGTTGGAAGCTAGATTTGTTAATCTTAATCCTATAATGCAACATATGTTTCTTACACTCTGTGATATGGAAGAAGGAGAGAAGAAAGATTTTGTTTTAGAAACCCTTCTTAAAGAATTTGGTGATGTAGCTAGAGAAGCTAGAAAAGTCTTTATTCAACATAAGATGCTTGGCTTTTATACCAATTTTGCAAGTACCCTTGAAAAGATGGAAAAAGATAGGCTAAAGTACACTAATGAAGCCAATTGTGAGGGGGAGACTAAAGTACCAATACCTTATAAGCTCAAAGGAATGCATGAGGCACTAGAAAAGAATTTTGATTGGATTGTTCCTGAAAATTTATTTGAGGAGGATAGTAAGCCTAAAAGTAATGAAAGAGGAGCTTCTGAAACTTACATAGATAAGATACAATGCATTGTTGAGAAAACCCCCAACTCCTCTATTGATGCTTCTTCTCTTGATGTTACTTGATTTACACTTTCTGCGCCTAGCTGAAAGGCGTTAAAGAAAAGCGCTTATGGGAGACAACCCATTATTTTATTTCTGCAATTTTTGTTTTATATTTGAGTCAAGGTGCCTGTTACTACTGTAGCAATACCTTTGTATCTTTACTTTATTGCATTGTTGTGCCAAGTAAAGTCTTTGATAGAGAGTTGATACTAGATTTGGATTTCTGCGCAGAAACAGATATTTAGCTGTCACGAATTTGAGCTGTTCTCTCTGTAGGAGAATCTAAAAATTCTGTAAAAATTCATTGGTAATACTCAGATATGTACGCAACTTTCATTCAATTTGAGCTTCTTCATCTGAGCATGTTAAGTGCCTCGAAAAAATTCGTCTTTACGGACTGTTCTGTTTTGACAGATTCTGCCTTTTATTTCACATTGCCTCCTTTACTGTGTTTGAGTGGATTTCTTTGCTCCATTAAATTTCAGTAGCCTTGGGTAATGTCCAGAAGTGTTGGGAATGATTGTGTCCTCGCTGAACATGTGAATTTTTGATTATGCACTAACCCTCTAATGAGATCGTTTTGAGTTTGGTGTGAAGGAAGTTTTCAAGGATCAAGAGAGGAGGATGATATAATATGATCAAGAAGAGTGAAAAGTCTAAGCTTGGGGATGCTCCCGTGGTTCATCCCTGCATATTTCAAGAAGACTCAAGCATCTAAGCTTGGGGATGCCCAAGGCATCCCCTTCTTCATCAACAACTTATCAGGTCACCTCTAGTGAAACTATATTTTTATTCCGTCACATCTTATGTGCTTTACTTGAAGCGTCTGTGTGCTTTTATTTTTGTTTGTGTTTGAATAAAATCGGATCCTAGCATTCCTTGTGTGGGAGAAAGACACGCTCCGCTTTTTCATATTGAACACTGGTGTTCTTAGTTTTACTTTTAGGGATTTCTATTTTTGTGCCCTCGGTTCCTTAGTTGTGCTCAGTTTTCCCCAGCCCCTTAGTTTTTCCTCACTTTTCCCCAAGTCCTTGTTTGAAACCCGCAGAAGGCAGCTCAGACGGCAGGATTCCCGTTAAGTTGACCGCTCCATTCTGATGTGTGGGGCCGCGTCGTGTGGGCCCGCGTCGCGTGGGGCTGGTAGAAAGGGACCGCGTGGGACAGGACGAGAAGCGTTTGGTTGCACGTGAGCAGGAGCTGGGTTTTGGACGTTCTATGCTGACGTGTTGCGCCGCGTCGTCTGTGGGGCCGCGTCGTGTGGGGCTGGTAGAAAGGGACCGCGTGGGATAGGACGAGAAGCGTTTGGTTGCACGTGAGCAGGAGCTGGGTTTTGTCTCTCTCGGCCCAAATTGGCATTTTTAAGAGCACCTTTTCCCCTCTTTCTCTCTCTGTCTTTTTCACCAAATTAGTATCAAATCTAGAGAAGCTTCTATTTCTGTCTTTCTTCAATATGGCAGCAAATCTAGTAGCAAATCTAGTAGCAAATCTCTGGGGTTATTTATGCCTTTTGGCCCTCGTTTTTTGCCCAATATGGCAGCAAATCTAGAAGCTAGTATATGATAAATTCACAACAGCATAATCAGAAAACTAAGTATAATACATAAACTGCATACAACAGCCAAAAGCAGCCAATAACGTTGTTAATGTTCACGACAAACTAAGCTGAAAAATATACAAGACGCACGCAATGTATGGACAACAAGAAGATTAGGATAGGGCCCCCAGGATGAATGAATTTGTTCTTCAATCCTCCCCATATATTTCTTCCTCCCTCCATTCGTGCATTACCACAAGGAAATATTCATTGAACTCCTTCCGTCTGCAGTGTGAGGCCAATACATCCTCCAAACGGTATGGCACATGTTCATTTCTCAAACCGTAGGGTCCTATTCTATCCACACGTAGTGGCCACTCATCCCAGGCCTTTGTATCATGAGAGTACTCTCTGATATAACCCAAATCCGTGTAGTAGATGCTGCCAGGTTGAAGTGTCGGGTACACTCTGGTGTCGACGGAGATACACCGGGTATAATTCACGAAGAAGGCATTACGCCAATGTTCTTGACCGGATGGAGAGAGCGGCTCTGAGTGTCCACACGGTACACCAATGGTCTGCCCGCCAAAGCCTCGCTGACCAACAACACAAGCAGCAGATCACCATCCGACTTCACAAGGTAGAACTTCTGACGTCCAAGTTCTGGAAATGAAATTAGTGTCTCCATCTTGACAGTGCTCGCGCGCTGCTGCAACTGTACATTGGTGCACACTATTCTTCCGATCTCAAAATTGTCCGCAGCTATCGCATACGGTTCACCATTGAACGGGGTAATGCAACGCAGACAATGGTTCTTGATCGAAAATCTTCCTTCTCCCCAATCTTCATTTATATCCTTAGTTGGAGTGCTCTCATCGACCCAACCAATTTCCGGCGGGTAATGTGCGGCAACGAAGACCATAGTCGGGGATTTGATAACAGCGACTGATTTCAGAAAAACAGATGGCATCTGCGCCTCAAACATCGTGTTCGATTTCTTTGTGAGTGGGTTCAGCGGCCGTATCTTGTGCGGCGGGTTCTTCCTGAGGCAAGCACGATGACGCCACGGAAAAGCCGACGAAGTAGAATCTAAAATATATTGAAAAGATAACATTCAGCACTAAGATTGAAAATAAGATCTATGGTGACGCCACGGGAAAAGCCGAGGAATTTGAACCTTGCACGAACTGCAGATAGATCTATGGTGACGTAGCGGGATGTGCCGAGATGGAGGAAGGTGAACTCAGCGGCGCGTGGAAGGGCGTGGTGTAGCATGATCCATTCGTGCAGGTGCACGTCGGGATCGGGTAAACCGAGCGCCAATTTCTACAGACTTGCCTCATAGCGAGTAGCTGTCCACGTACTCCTCTTTCGCCAATAAGCATTCGCCGATCTTGTGAAGTGGTCCGTCAGCCGTGAGACCGGCCCGGTTCACGGAGGCGCCGCGCTTGGATGCGCCGCCCTCGGATGCGCCGCCCTCGGAGGCGACGGGCTCGCGGCGACGGGCTCGGAGGCGACGGGCTCGGAGGCGACGGGCTCGGAGGCGACGGGCTCGGGGCGATGGCCGCCGGCGCATTCTTCTTCTCCATCGCCGGCAGGGGAGGGCTCGTACGGCGGTTGGGGTTTTTGGAGAAGTTGATGGGACGTGAAGGGGTGGTTTCGTGCGTGAGCGATAATGAGACGTCTTTGTGTGCGAGAGGGAGGGAGAGAGGGGCTTACGCGTCCTAAATGCGACCCGCGTCAACAATGGCACGTCTTCCACGTATGCACCGCGACACGCGTCAACAATGGCACGTCTTCCACTTCTGCACCTCAACACGCGTCCTCGAGTCGAACCCTGGAAATTTAGATAGACTCATGTATACCCTCGAGTCATATACTAGCATTTTTTGTATGCTCGGTTTTCACCTTGAGTGCTAATCTTGGCTAGTGCAATATACTCAGTTTACCCTCAAGTGGCTGGTCAACAGAGAGTCAACAAATGGGATTAACTAGTTAAATGAGTTATTTAATGTGCAAAAAATTCCGAAAAGGAGTGGCACTTACTCATGGAGTCTTTACCACAAATTTCCACTTCTCAAATCATAGATAAATCGTAGATAAATCAAGTTTCACCACAAATTGCCACTTCTCAAATCACCTAGTAGCTATGAAGGTGCATGGTTTTCCATAATAAGCCCTACCCAAAACAGCTTTCCCCAAAACATACTTTGTCCGAATGAGTCCATAATTTTCACACTCATGTAGATTTGTATTGCAAATAGTTTGAGGTAGGCCAAGATGGGTTTCATTGTACAAAACACGCATTTTCCATTTTTTAAATCTCATATTTGAATCCCTTAGTCTGTTTACTACTCACTTGCCCTTGGTTTCTTGATACTACTCAGTTTTGCCCTCTCCCTTCACAAACTCTCACAGACGCCCAACATTGCCCTGATTGGTCTAGCCCATGTCACGCGGATCGTGCCCGACGACCGTTGATCGTATGATCTAACGGGCAGGATAACCCTATCTCTCTCTGCAGTGGGGCCACCACCCTCTCTCTCTCTCTGTCGTCGGTTAGCTTCACGCAAAGTTTGGTTTTCTGCATTATTTTTCACGAGCTAAATTATAAACTCTTTTTAGGCATTACTTTTCACGCAAAAAATAATAAACCATCACCGATTTGTTGTAGCCATTACTTTTCACGCACAAAAATGATACACCATCACCCATTTCGTGTACCCATTACTTTTCACGCAAAAAATGATAAACCATCACCGATTTTGTTGTAGCCATTACTTTTCACGCACAAAAATGATAAACCATCACCGATTTGTTGTAGCCATTACTTTTCACGCACAAAAATGATACACCATCACCCATTTCGTGTAGCCATTACTTTTCACGCAAAAAATGATACACCATCACCCATTTCTTGTACCCATTACTTTTCACGCAAAAAAGATAAACCATCACCGATTTCTTGTAGCCATTACTTTTCACGCACAAAAATGATACACCATCACCCATTTCGTGTACCCATTACTTTTCACGCAAAAAAATGATAAACCATCACCGATTTTGTTGTAGGCATTACTTTTCACGCACAAAAATGATAAACCATCACCGATTTGTTGTAGCCATTACTTTTCACGCACAAAAATGATACACCATCACCTATTTCGTGTAGCCATTACTTTTCACGCAAAAAATGATACACCATCACCCATTTCTTGTACCCATTACTTTTCACGCAAAAAACGATAAACCATCACCGATTTCTTGTAGCCATTACTTTCCTTTTAGGCATTACTTTTCACGGTAAAATGATAAACTATACCCCCACAACGGTCGACTCCTCCTTAATTTATTGTGTATAAACCCCCACAACGGTCATCTCCTCCTTATTTTATTGTGTAAACCCTACAACGGTCATCTCTCCCTTATAAACACCCACACGGCCATCCCTTGTGTCAATAGGTTCTGCCTCTCTCTTCTTTTCGTTCACATACACTTTATCCATTGCCATGGCTTCCACGTCTCGGACGCGGACCGGAAGGGGAAGGGGAAGGGGAAGGGGAAGTGGATCATCATCATTGCCACCACCACCGTCAACACTACCATTGATCATAGAGGAGTTCTTCATCGTCGTCTATGAAGACCCTTTGGTCAAGAAGGTACGTACGCGTTCCCACATATATGATGCATGTGATTAATTATGGGCATGTTCTAAAAAACCTTTAATTTCAAGGGTTCCCTAATTTCAAACGATCGGCGCTCGCTCTCTTTGCGAGAACTCCCAAAAAATTTGCGGACTATCTTGACGGCAAGGAGCCAGCTAAGGTGTATCTGCGAGCAGCTGATCAAGGTCCTCGTCTCTGGACCGTGGAGGTCCTATTTGACGGACAAGGCCGGATGTACCTCGACAAGGGCTGGGAGAAATTCGCCATCGCGCACGGTGTGGATTTCGGCTGGTTCGTACACTTCAAATATGAAGGCGATGATGTGCTCACAGTGAAGGTGTTCGACGGAACAATGTGCAGGAGGTACTACTACTCAGACGACGAAGATACTGACGATGAAAGCGACGACGACGTGAAGCCATGCATCCATCCCCTTTAGATAATTAAGGGGATTATGACCAAGAATATATATGTAGCTTCATATGCATCGATTTAGAGATCTAGGTATTTTCTATATATTATGCATGTAAAAAATAATATCGCATTTCCACTATTATTCGAGCACCACATCCTCCAAATGATGCCGATGCCGATGCCGATATCGGCATGGTCAGAACGGCTATGCTCGCCGCCACTGCTAGGTCAACGTCGGGATACACAATGTTTAGCATAAGAGTCACTTTAGATTAAGCTGCGAAAATGGGCTGAGGCGACCCCTACAGAGCGGCTCTATATTATATTCTCTAAATAAAATAGACGACCACAGCGGTCATTGGCTGCGGAGGCCCCACAGAGCGGCAATATATAATTTTCTATAAATAAATAGACGACCCACTGGTCATTGGCTGCGGCAGCCCCATAGAGCGGCCCCATTTGTCATTGGCAGCACCGCGTATACAATCAGGAAATAAAACGGCCCACGCGTCGGTAATGGATGGATCCACCCGTCAGCACGAGACGGTCAGCGAGGAACTGACCTCACGGTAACGGTAAGGCCTCTGACCTGACGGCAACCCGCGTCTTCGAGGGGTTTCAAACTAGAGGGAGGGGAAAACTGAGGAAAAACTAACGAGCTGGGGAAAACTGAGTACAACTAACGAAGCAGGGGCACGAAAATAGAAATCCCTTACTTTTAATGTTCATGGCGAAAGTTGAAAGCCGCTTCATTTATTGCTATTTGGTTGGAAACAGAAAATGCTTCATGTGGTAATTGGTATGTTGTCTTGAATAATTTGATACTTGGCAATTGTTTTGAGCTCTCAAGTAGATCATGTTTAAGCTCTTGCATCATGTGGTTTAAACCTATTAGTGGAGAACTACCGTAGAGCTTGTTGAAATTTGGTTTGCATGATTGGTCTCTCTAAAGTCTAGATATTTTCTGGTAAAAGTGTTTGAGCAACAAGGAAGACAGTGTAGAGTCTTATAATGCTTGCAATATGTTCTTATGTAAGTTTTGCTATACCGGTTCATACTTGTGTTTGCTTCAAACAACCTTGCTAGCCAAAGCCTTGTACTGAGAGGAAATGCTTCTCGTGCATCCAAAACCTTGAGCCAAAACCTATGCCATTTGTGTCCACCATAACTACCTACTATGTGGTATTTTTCTGCTATTCCAAAGTAAATTGCTTGCGTGCTACCTTTAAAAAATTCATTCCTTGTCTTTGCAATACATAGCTCATGGGAAAGTAGCCTAAAAAACTATTGTAGTAAAGAATATGTCGCTTATGTATCTTAGTTCTTATAAGTTGCTTGTTGAGCGGTAACCATGTTTCTAGGGACGCCATCAACCTGTCACACTTTTGTTGAATATCATGTGAGTTGCTATGCATGTTCGTCTTGTCTGAAGTAAGGGAGATTTGCCATGAGTTAAATGGTTTGAGTATGCATATTGTTAGAGAAGAACTTTGGGCCACCAACCAAAGCCATGTATCATGGTGGAAGTTTCAGCTTGGACATTAATCCTCAAATCTCTTATGAGAATATTATCTATTGTTGAATGCTTAAAGCATAAAAGAGGAGTCCATTATATGTTTTCTATGTTGTCCCGGTATGGATGTCCTCAAGTTGAGATCTATCAAAATTGAGAGATCAAATGCGATCTATCTCCTTGGACCTTTGTACAGGTGGCATAGAGGTACCCCTTTGTGACACTTGGTTGAAACATATGTAATGCAATGATAATCCATGGAAATCCGAGCTAATTAGGACAAGGAGCGGGCACTATTAGTATTCGATGCATGAGGCTTGCAACTTATAGGAGGTTTTATGCATAACACTTATGAATTATTACTACCGTTGACAAAATTGTTCCCATGTTTTCAAAATAAAAAGCTCTAGCACATGAGTAATCCCTGCTTCCCTCTACGAAGGGCCTTTCTTTTACTTTATGTTGAGTCAGTTTACCTACTTCTTTCTATCTTAGAAGCAAACACTTGTGTCAACTGTGTGCATTGATTCTTACATGCTTGCTTATTTGCACTCATCATATTACTTTGTGTTGACAATTATCCATGAGATATACATGTTGAAAGTTGAAAGCAACTGCTGAAACTTAAATCTTCCTTTGTGTTGCTTCAAAACCTTCTATTAAGAATCTATTGCTTTATGAGTTAACTCTTATGCAAGACTTGTTGATGCTTGTCTTGAACGTACTATTCATGAAAAGTCTTTGCTATATGATTCAGTTGTTTAGTCATTATCTATTTGTTAACAAACTATAGACCATTGCTTTGAATCACTTCATTCATCTCATATGCTTTACAATAGTATTGATCAAGATTATGATAGTAGCATGTCACTTCAGAAATTATCCTTTTTATCGTTTACCTATTCGAGGGTGAGTAGGAACTAAGCTTGGGGATGCTTGATACGTCTCAAACGTATCTATAATTTCTTATGTTCCATGCTACTTTTATGACAATACTCACATGTTTTATATACACTTTATATCATTTTTATGCATTTTCCGGCACTAACCTATTAACAAGATGCCGAAGCGCCAGTTCCTGTTTTCTGCTGTTTTTGGTTTTAGAAATCCTACACAGGAAATATTCTCGGAATTGGACGAAACAAAAGCCCACGGTCTTATTTTCCACGGAGTCTTCCAGAACACCGAAGAGGAGACGAAGAGGGGCCACGAGGCGGCCACACCATAGGGGGGCGCGGCCCCACCCCTGGCCGCGCCGCCATATGGGGTGGGCCCCTCGGGCGTCCCCCGACTCTGCCCCTTCGCCTATATAATCCTTCCGTCGCGAAAACCCTAGTACCGAGAGCCACGATACGAGAAAAGTTACTGAGACGCCGCCGCCGTCAATCCCATCTCGGGGGATTCTGAAGATCGCCTCCGGCACCCTGCCGGAGAGGGGAATCATCACCGGAGGGCTCTACATCACCATGCCCGCCTCCAGACTGATGCGTGAGTAGTTCATCCTTGGACTATGGGTCCATAGCAGTAGCTAGATGGTTGTCTTCTCCTCTTGTGCTATCATATTTAGATCTTGTGAGCTGCCTATCATGATCAAGATCATCTATTTGTAATGCTACATGTTGTGTTTGTTGGGATCCGATGAATATGGAATACTATGTCAAGTTGATTATCGATCTATCATATATGTGTTGTTTATGATCTTGCATGCTCTCCGTTGCTAGTAGAGGCTCTGGCCAAGTTGATACTTGTAACTCCAAGAGGGAGTATTTATGCTAGATAGTGGGTTCATGCCTCCATTGAATCTGGGACAGTGACAGAAAGTTCTAAGGTTGTGGATGTGCTGTTGCCACTAGGGATAAAACATCAATGCTTTGTCTAAGGATATTTGTATTGTTTACATTACGCACAGTACTTAATGCAATTGTCTGTTGTTTGCAACTTAATACTAGAAGGGGTGCGGATGCTAACCCGAAGGTGGACTTTTTAGGCATAGATGCATGCTGGATAGCGGTCTATGTTCTTTGTCGTAATGCCCTAAGTAAATCTCATAGTAGTCATCATGATATGTATGTGCATTGTTATGCCCTCTCTATTTGTCAATTGCCCAACTGTAATTTGTTCACCCAACATGTTATTTATCTTATTGGAGAGACACCACTAGTGAACTGTGGACCCCGGTCCATTCTTTTACATCTGAAATACAACCTACTGCAATCATTGTTCTCTGTTGTTCTTTGCAAGCAAACATTATTCTCCACACCATACGTTTAATCCTTTGTTTATAGCAAGCCGGTGAGATTGACAACCTCACTTTTAAGTTGGGGCAAAGTATCTTGATTGTGTTGTGCAGGTTCCACGTTGGCGCCGGAATCCCTGGTGTTGCACCGCACTACACTCCTTTTCATATGGCGACAACACAAGCTCAAAGGTATTGGATCTTGGCAAGGTGGTGGTAACACCCGACATCTCACTTGTGAATGTCCTCCTTGTCAAGACCCTTGGTTACAATTTACTTTTCGTTCATCAAATTGCACTCATGGGTCTTTGTACATTTTTCGATGAACATATGGTGGTCCTCTTGTGGAGCAATACACTCCGTGTAGCCTTTGTTGGATATGTAGAGAGCGGGTTGTATGTTGTTAACTTCTCCGGAAAGACAACTTCATCCGCTCTTTGCCTATTTGCTAAAGGTGACAAGGGTTGGCTATGGCATCGCCGACTAGCCCATGTCAACATGAGGACTTTGCAAAGTCTTCACAAGGGAGGCCACATTCTTGGACTAAAAGAAGATGTTTCCTTTTGCAAAGATCGTTTTTGTAGGGCTTGCGTTCAAGGAAAGATGCATGGAGCTCCTCACAAGGCCAAGACAATCATATCTACCATAAGGTGCTTGGAGCTTCTCCATGTTGATCTCTTTGGCCCGCCGTCTCATGAAAGTCTTGGAGGAAAGAAGTATTGCCTCATCATCGTCGATGACTATTCATGATATTGTTGGGTATTCTTCTTCAAGTACAAGAGTGAGACTCAACGGACCATGATGGAGTTTGCCACCCAAGTTCAACGCAAGTACGACACCATGATCCTCGCAATAAGGAGCGACAATGGAACGGAGTTCAAGAACTACACCTTGGATGACTTCCTCGGCGAAGAAGGCATCCAACATCAATACTCCTCGCCATATACTCCCCAAAAAAATAGAGTCGCCGAAAGGAAGAATCGAACCTTGATTGAAGCCGCTCGAACTATGATGATGGAGTACAAGTCCAACTATAATTTTTGGGCGGAAGCTATCTCAACCGCTTGCCATGCTACAAATCGCCTCTACTTTCGCAAGGGTTTGGAGAAGACACCATATGAGATCCTAACCAGTAACAAGCCCAATGTTTCCTACTTCAAGGTTTTCGGATGCAAGTGCTATGTGCTTTTCAAGGACACACGCCTATCCAAGTTTGATTTAAGAGCACAAGAAGGTATCTTTGTTGGCTATGCAATGGATTCTCACGCATATACAGTCTTCAACAAGTCCAATGGATGAGTTGTGGAAACTTGTGATGTGACATTCAACGAAGATGATAGTTCTTTGGAGGAGCGAAGTGCTTCTTGTGAGAAAGGAGATGCAATTCCCCCGGATGCCATAGGGAGGATGGGTGTTGGCGTTCGCCGACCTCAAGAGCTACCTCCTATGAGTGCCGGGGAAGAACCAAGTTCTACTCAAGTAGAGCCATCTACACCACAAGGCCAAGCTTCTTCCTTTGAGCAACCAAGTGCAAGTCAACCACTACCGCTACCACAACCTCAATTTCGACATCAACAACAACAACAACCGCAAGCTCAACAACAACAACAACCACCACCAAGTGATCAAGACCAAGCTTCAAGTTCTACACCGGTTGCCTCGGGGACAAACATTCCGGATACTACATTCCCCAACACCTCCGAGTCATCCGGCTCTCATGATGATGATGATGATGCCCCCTACAACAACAATGATGGTCAAGGCGAGGATCCAAACCATGATGAAGATCAAGTGGCCTCACAAGAATCTATTCCTATGGCCAACACTCGCCGTGAAGATACTACTACAAGACAGTTGCGCCTCAAGTCTCATTCCTTGCGCAATGCCATTGGAGATCTAAAGAGCAAGGTGACTACCTGGAGGCAACTAGCAAACTTTTGCGAGCACCATGCCTTTGTCTCCATGGTGGAACCACTCAAGGTCAACGATGCACTTGAAGATCCCGATTGGTTGATAGCAATGCAAGAGGAACTCAACAACTTCAAGAGGAATGATGTGTGGACTCTCATGAAGCGCCCCGATCATTGCCGCAATGTTATCAACACCAAATGGGTCTTCAAGAACAAGCAAGATGAACATGGCATCGTCATCCGCAACAAAGCAAGATTGGTGGCACAAGGCTATTCTCAAGTAGAAGGCGTGGACTTTGGCGAGACATTCACACCCGTTGCGAGGCTCGAGTCCATCCGTATCCTTTTGGCCTTTGCCGCTCACTATGGTTCCAAACTCCAACAAATGGACGTAAAGAGTGCCTTTCTTAATGGTCCTTTGCATGAGGAGGTGTATGTGAAGCAACCCCCGGGGTTCGAGGACCCCCATTTCCCGGACCATGTCTTCAAACTTAATAAGGCCCTATACGGTCTCAAACAAGCTCCTAGAGCGTGGTATGAGCACCTAAGGGAATTACTTGAAGACCGTGGTTTTGAAGTGGGGAAAATAGATCCCACTCTTTTTACTAAGAAAGTCAATGGGGAGCTCTTCATATGCCAACTCTATGTAGATGACATCATATTTGGCTCAACTAACACAAAGTTTAATGATGATTTTGCTAAGTTGATGACTAATAGGTTCGAGATGTCAATGATGGGGGAACTCAAGTACTTCCTTGGATTTGAGATCAAGCAAATGCATCAAGGCACCTTCATCAATCAAGCAAAGTACATTCAAGACATGCTCAAGCACTTTGATATGAAGGGGCCAACGGTATAGGAACCCCAATGCACTTAAAGTATCAACTCACCATTGATGAGATCGGCAAGGCGGTGGACCCCAAGCTCTACCATTCGATGATAGGTTCGCTTCTTTACCTTTGTGCTTCCCGTCCGGACATCATGTTGAGTGTTGGTATGTGTGCACGGTTTCAAGCAAGTCCGAAGGAAAGCCATCTCATGGCGGTGAAGAGGATCTTTCGATATTTAGTTGATACCCTAAATTTCGGACTATGGTATCCAAGGGACACGGACTTCTCTTTGGTCGGCTTCACCGATTCGGATTGGACGGGAGACAAGGTTGATAGAAAGTCTACATCCGGCGCGTGTCACTTCCTTGGGAGATCTTTGGTGTGTTGGTACTCGAAGAAGCAAAATTGTGTATCCGTCTCTACCGCGGAAGCCGAGTATGTTGCCGCGGCGAGTAGTTGTGCACAAATATTATGGATGAGGCAAACCTTACGGGATTATGGACTTGAGTATAGCAAGGTTCATCTTTTGTGTGATAACGAGAGCGCCATCAAGATCGCCTACAACCCGGTACTTCATGGCAAGACGAAGCACATCGAGATAAGGAATCACTTCATCCGGGATCACATTGCTCGAGGAGAGATTGTTCTATCCTTCATTGGCACCAAGGAGCAATTGGCGGACATCTTCACAAAACCCTTGGATGAGAAGTGTTTCATTGAGTTGAGGCATGAGCTAAATATCATAGATCCGTCGAAGTTTGCTTGACCGTCATGCACACATACCACTCTTTAGCTAAATGTCTTGATGAAAAGCACGCATGAACATAGGGGGAGTGCGGTTTAAACTTATTGAGCTGTCCCTCCCCCCATAATGCATAAATAAATCCAAAACATACTCTAATTGTCAAATAAGTGACTAATGAGCTTCATGTTGAGTCTTAGTTGTGAGTCCTAGATACATCTACGCGACTTCACGCTATTATACTCTTACACGGTGGCCTCGGCCACCAACCTCCTCCTGGAGGAGTTTTTGGTTCTCTTTGGTTCTTTTTGACTTTCTTTGATCTTCTTTTGTTTTCTTTCCTATTTGCTTTTGGTTTTTGTTTCTCCATGTTCTTTGTGGAAGATTCATCCAAGGTTGGCTTTTCATGTTGATTCCTGCAAGCTTGGTTGAGTAGTACCTAAACAGTTTCTTCGTCTATCCTAAGCCAATACCCACCTCTTGAGCCATTTCTATCTAAAAGCACAAGCCTACAACATAATCTGGGATTTTTGGGCTTTGGAGCCCGGTACTACCGGTCCTCTGGCCGGTACTACCGCCCCGGCGTAGTGTCCTGACAACTGTCAGGATTTTGCGCTGGAGTGGTACTACCGCCCGAGGTACCGGTTAGGTACCGGAAAGCGGCACTACCGCTCATGCGAGCGGTACTACCGCTTTCGGCTTTGACTTAAGGTACTGGGTGGGGATGGATCCAAACAGATCTATCACTTTCCCCCACCCACCTCAAGTCAACGACGACTCCAAGCTCAAAGAACCCGAGGAGACCGGCCCCGATCTCCTCCTCCGACCATCCCCGATCAAATCTCCTCTGTGGAGAAGCTTCCCCACCTCCTTCTCCACCATGTCCTCCGGTATGAGCTTGAACTTCTCTCTCTAGGGTTTGTTGGATTCCCTAGATGCATAGGTTAGGGTTTGTTGGAGTTTTTGGTGGAGAATCATCTTAGAAGGCTTTTCCATGTAGAGGGATACTAGCTAGCAACACTATGTGAAACTTTATGTCTCAATGCCATGAATCTCGACCTAGATCTAGTGGTGCTGTGCTCGAGCGGTAGTACCGGTCATTCATAACCGGTACTACCGGTTCAAGCGGTACTACCGGGCAAGGTTGTGGTACTACCGCTACATGCAGTTTCACTCTTGTTGCTTGTTAGTGTCCTTTTGCGCTGCATTTCCGAGGCTTGTGCACTTATCCCCTATCCCCCTACAACCTATGCTGTTCACAGGTCCATCCAAGTACCGTGGCGGTGCCAAGGTCAAGCCTCCTTCTCGTCGTCACAGTGAGCAAGAAGAGCAAGAGGAAATTGTCTCGCCAAGGACCACCAAGCGCCAAAGGGCAGTAGCAGCGGCTAGCAAGAAGACCACCTCGGGCCCCCAAAAACCTATGAGTGGGCTCAAGAAGTCCCAATTCTTGGAGGTGAGGGGTGCCAACCCCTATGTGGTGCCAAGGAATCCTCGCCTATGCCCCAACAACTTCTTCTACCACGCCAATCAAGAAAGGATTTTCAATGAAATCTATGGGGCCAAGGAGTTCAATTGTTGCCCCCAATTCTCCATCAACATGGAAAAGCTCCGCTCTACGCCCGAATACTTTGGGGAGGCTCTTGAGATATGCGAAGAACAAGGACTTGTTCCCTTGATGACCTTCACCCACAACTACTCCAAGGAGGTGATATGTCAATTCTATGCCACCGCGGTGTTCCTCCAAGAAGAATCCGGTGCCCGCTCTATCAAGTGGATGACCAAGGAGCATGTGATGGAGGCCACTTGGGATGAGTTTGCAAGGGGCCTTGGCTATGAACTTCCCGACAACGACACCAACTACTTCCGGATCCACCTCCAACACAAGCCAATGAGCAAGGACAAGATGGCCAACCTCTACCTCCCTGGGAGAATGATGTGCGGAAGTGCCTATGACCTCCTCCCCACATATGACATCATGAATCGCATCTACCGCAACACCATCAACCCTAAGCACAACAACCAAGATGAGGTGCATGGCTTTCTTGTGAACCTCCTTGTGCGCACTCATGAGTTGAAGGGCAGTGGCAAGCAATTGGACATCATGGGCTATATTTGGCATGAGATGCAAGATTGTGCCTTCCTCCGCAAGCTCCCCCAATATGCACCATACATCATGCGGCTCATTTGCCTCAAGTGGGATAGAGCCGGCCGTGGAGACCTCCTAGAACAATGCTTCCCCATTACCATTCACAAGGAGCGTAGCCCCAATGTCAAGAATCACGCTCTCCCAAGGTATGGCAAGAATGCTCCCAAGGACCCCGAGGAGGAGGAGGCCGATAGTGATAACTCCGACTTTGTGCCCCACTCCGTCAAGACCAAAGGCCTCTTCGCCAAGCTCACCGCTCGCCTCAAGAAGTCCTTTTGCTTCAAGGAGGACCTCCAAGATAGGATGTATCAAGCCCACGTCGACAACAAGAAGATCCGTCAACGCCAAAAGGCTATGATGGTTCACATGGGTCTCCCCGTCTCCGATGGCTCCGAGAACAACATCACCCCTCCCGGCGAATGGAAGTCCAAGCACACATGGTCTAGCTTCGAGGACTCCATTCCCGAGCACATTGTTCACCCCTCTCCACCACCTCATGGCAAGGGCCAAGTTGACGATGAAGACGAAGAAGAGGACGAGGAGGAGGACGAGCTTATGCAAGGTGATGATGAAGAGGACGATGATGATGAGGATGACGAGGAGGAGGAAGACGAGGATGAGGATGATGAGTGATCTCCCTTGGGGCGCTAGCATGCTTCTTCTCCCTTTTTGGTGTTCCGATGCCAAAGAGGGAGAAGTTGATCTATTAGGATGGGTATTTGCATGGGGATGGCAAGGGCTTGGTGCTTATTTTTGGTTTTTCGGCCTTGGCATCATGTTTTACCCCTAGTTATTCGAGAACTTATTCGTATGCTTGCTACTCTATTCGTGGATCTCCCAGTATGTAATAAGACCTATTCGTGGTAGCCTATATTGGTCTTCGTTTTTCATCTATTATGGCTACACCATTTCTATGGAGGCATTATTTTAGGAATTTTGGGTTTCTCAAGGCTAAGGTATGACACATTCACCCAAAACTCCTTGTATTGTCACTTGTTGCCTCCATAGTGTGCATATGCTATATGAACATGTCAAGTATCCTTGTTGCATATGTGCATGGTTTGTAGAATCTAGGGGGAGTTGTTTCTCTAGGATGTGTGTATTTGTATTCAAATGCATATTCTAACTATGCACACATCTAGGGGGGGGAGCTCCGCCTAGCTTTTGCAAATCTAGAACCTTATCATAATATCTTATGCTATGTTGCAAATTCCTGTGTTGTCATCAAACACCAAAAAGGGGGAGATTGAAAGAGCAAGGTCTATACCTCGTGTTTTGTGTGTTTGATAACAACACTTGAATGAATTTAACCGTGTGCATAGATTGTCTTTGATAGATTTGCAGGTGCACGGTGCCCTCGCTGAACACATCATGATCGGAAGTCTGAAGCGTAGCCTATAGGTTTTCTGGTTTTGTGTGTGTGTCATGAGGTGACGTGGTTGGAGAGGGAAAGAGGAAAAAGCAGAATCTGCCTGACCGGTACTACCGGTACCAGGAGCGGTAGTACAGCTACCCTACTGGTACCGCCCTGAAGTACCGCTCTAGGGTATTTGCACGTGAAAAGTCCCACAGAGTGAGTTATGGTACCTCTACGGTACCATGAGCGGAAGTACCGCTCGCAAGCGGTAGTTCCGGCATGGTACCGCTTAGGTACCGTAAGTCAAGTTACGGCACTACCGCTTCGGTACCGCTGAGGTACCGCGTGGAGTCCGGGGCTCGCAGAGGCCGTTACGGTACCACTAGCGGTACCGCGAGCGGTACTACCGCTTCGAGCCCACGTGGCGAATCTGTGGGGTAATTTCAAACCCAGAGCGGTACTACCGCTTGCCCAAGCGGTAGTACCGGTCGTGCGGGTTATGCACATAACGGTTGGATTTGGGGGAGCCTATAAAAGGGCCCCTTCTTCTCCAGCTCGATTTTATCTCTTCTCCTTCTCTCTCCTCCACTGTTGCTGAGCTCAAACCTTGAGGATCTCCCCACCTACCCAATCAATCTTGCTCAAACTTTGTGGAGTGGTGGAGCAGGCCCCGATCTATAGTTCTACCAAGAGAGAAGTCACCAATACTATCTAGTCCTTAGTGGATCTTGGAGTTAGGGTTCCTATGGTGGGATCTTGGAGGATGTGCTCCTATGGAGGCTAGCTTGGAGTTGTGCTAGCCCCATAGGGTGTTGGGAGCCTTCGATGTTGTGGAGCTCGCCCCAACCTTGTGAAGGAATCGCCGCCTCGACCGGCTACTTAGTGGAGAAGGGGAAGCTCCTTCGTGGGGATTTCTCGAGGAATAAGGTGAGGCCTTCCTTCATGGTGTGGCCATCTAGCCTTCGTGGCTAGCACCTCATCAACGCAGACGTACTCCCTTTTGTGGGAGGAACTGCGGGAAACAAACCTCGCCTCATCTCCGCGCCCCCCGGTTGTCCCGCTCCCTAACTTTATTATCTTGCGTGGTTCCTTTGCTTGTTGTACTAGCCTAGGATCATACTAGGAACACCCCTACCTCTAAAGCTATCACCTTTACTTCCGCATCGCATAAAAACTGAAAAAGGCATAAAAATTGTGTAGCGTCCATTCACCCCCCTCTTGTTCACTACGATCCATTCAGTTCTGCTATCTTTTTTGTTGAAACATATGGATGCAATGTTGGTATAGGGGTAGTGTTGCTTCAGAAAAACATCCACTAGCAATTGTTCGTAAATCTCTTGGGCCATGAAACAAAGGTTTGGGCACTTATGAGAAGGAATACATTGCAATGTTTTTTTGGCAGTTGAACAATGGAGGCCCTACTTGCGACATATGAATTAGTGATTCACATGGATCATGCAAGCTTGGCACATTTAACAAATCAAAGGTTGCATATGTTGGAGATGTGCCCAAGAGGCAATAATAAAAGTGTTTATTGTTATATCTTAGTGTTCATGATAAATATTTACATCCCATGCTATAATTGTATTAACCGGAAACATTAATACTTGTGTGTTTTGTAAACATAAAGGAGTCCCTAGTAAGCCTCTGTTAAACTAGCTTGTTGATCAATAGATGATCATGGTTTCCTGATCATGAACATTGGATGTTATTAATAACAAGATCATATCATTAGGTGAGCGATGTGATGGATATACACCCATAGTAAGCGTAGCATATGATTAAGTCATTAAGTTCGTTGTGCTTCAAGCTTTAAATATACATAGTAACCTAATCCTTCGACCATGAGATCATGTTAATCACCTACACCGGATGGATGCTTTGATGACTCCAAACACTACTTCGTAAATGGGTTGTTATAAAGGTGCCATTAAGTGTTCGGAAAGTATAGGGTTGAGGCACGTGGATCAAGAGTGGGATTTGTCCATCCAAATGATGAATAGATATACTCTGGGCCCTCTCGGTGGAATGACATCCAATTAGCTTGCAAGCATGTGACTGGCTCACAAGGGATATCATATCACAGTACGAGTAAAGAGTACTTATCGGTAACGAGGTTGAACTAGGTATGGAGATACCGACGATCAAACTTCGGATAAGTAAAATATCGCGAGACAAAGGGAATTGTTATTTTATGTAAATGGTTCTTTCGATCACGAAGTCATCGTTGAATATGTGGGAGCTATTATGGATCTCCAGGTCCTGCTATTAGTTATTGATCGGAGAAGAGTCTCGATCATGTCCGCATAGTTCTTGAAATGTAGGGTGACACACTTAAGGTTTGATGTCGTTTTAAGTAGATATGGAATATGGAATGGAGTTCGAATGTTGTTCGGAGTCTCGGATGGGATCCAGGACATCACGAGGAGTTCCGGAATGGTCCGGAGAATAAGATTCATATATGGGAAGTCACATTCCAAGTTTGGGAGTGGTCCGGTGAATTGATGGAAGGTTGTAGAAGGTTCTAGAATCATCCGGAATAAATCACTATGGAATGTGGAGTCCCGGAGGGACTCCACCAGCCCTAGCTAACCCACCAAGTGGGAAGGTGGAGTCCATGGTGGACTCCACCAAGGTGGCCAGCCACACCACAAGGAAAGGGAGGAATCCCACCTTGTCTAGGTTTCCCAAATTTGGTAAGTTTTGGAGTTGGACTCCAATGTGGTTTTGGGGTAAACCCTAGGGATTTCCACCTATTTAAAAGGGAGGAGAGGGGAGGGGCTGGTTACCACTTGGCCGCACCACCAAGGGGCTCCCAGGCCAGCGCCCCAAGCCCGCCCTCTCTCCCAAACCCTAGCTACTCCCTCCTCCTATTGCTCCCGCGGTGCTTACGGTGAAGCCCTGCCGGAGATCTCCACCACCACCGTCACCACGCCGTCGTGCTGGTGGGATTCCGAGGAGGATCTACTACATCCGCTGCCCGCTGGAACAGGGAGAAGGACATTGTCATCAACACCGTACGTGTGACCGAGTGCAGAGGTGTTGCCCGATTGTGACACCGTCAAGATCTTTTACGCGCTTTTGCAAGCGGCAAGTGATCAACTACATCCACCATGAGATTTATCTCGTTAACGCTTAGCGATCTTCAAGGGTATGTTCATTTTCACCTCATTTCTACCATCTACTAGATTAGATCTTGGTTTGTTATTCGTTCTTGTGGTAGAAATTTTTTTGTTTTCTATGCTACGAATTCCTACAGTGGTATCAGAGCCGTGTCTATGCATAGATTGGTTGCACGAGTAGTACACAATGGTTTTGTGGGCATCGATGCTTTTGTTGTCTCTTGTTTATCGTGTACTTTGCATCTTGCGGGATGGTGGGATGAAGCGGCCCGGGCTAACCTTACATGACCGCGTTCATGAGACTTGCTCCACACTTGACATGCAACTTGTATTGCATAAGTGGCTTTGCGGGTGTCAGTTTCTCTCACCATAGTTAAGATGCAATTTACAATTTTCAATTGACAACACTTGTATCAGCGTTGTGATTCATGTTCGTAGGTAGATTGGATCTTACTCGAAAACCCTAAACCACGTAAAATATGCAAACCAAATTAGAGGCGTCTAACATGTTTTTGCAGGGTTTGGTGATGTGATATGGCCATGATGTGATTATGAATATATTTGATGTATGAGATGATCCTTATTGTATTGTGGCAACCGGTAGGAGCCTTATGGTTGTCTTTATATTTCATGTAGTAGTTGTATTTCGAAGTAGTTGTAATAGTTGCTACACATGGTGGACAACCATGAATACGGCGCCATTGACCTTGACGCCACACCGACGATGATGGAGATCATTCCCGTTGATGATGGAGATCATGTCCGTGCTTTGGAGATGAAGATCAAAGGCGAAAGATAAAAGGGCCATATCATATCACATTATGAATTGCATGTGATGTTAATCCTTTTATGCATCTTATATTGCTTAGATCGCGACGGTAGCATTATAAGATGATCCCTCTCACTAAAAATCAAGATAATAAAGTGTTCATCCTTAGTTAGCACCGTTGCTAAGACTCGTTGTTTCGAAGCATCATGTGATGATCGGGTGTGATAGACTCAACGTGTGCATACAACAGGTGCAAGCCAGATTTGCACATGCGAAAACTAATGTTTAACTTGATGAGCCTAGCATGTACAGACATGGCCTCGGAACATGGCAATCCGAAAGGTTAAGCATGAATCATATAGATGATATGATGAACATGTTGATGTTCGCCATTGAAGCTACATCATCTCTCATGATGATCGGACTTGGTGTAGTGAATTTGGTTCGTGTAATCACTAAGGCAACGTGAGGGATGTTGTTTTGAGTGGGAGTTCACCTAGTTAATTTAAGAATTAATAGTAAACTCAATTTATCCTGAACAAAGTCTAAATTGTATTTGAATTAAATTTTATAGAATTGGCATCCATTTTCTACTTTATGCTAGGCTTGTAATTGAGATAGAAACACTGTTAAATCTGACAAGTAACTTTACGGACTGGTACCGTATCGTTAAAGAATCAAGAAATGATTAAGTCCTATAGCAAACTTTTGGTAATCCTCAAATTGCTGATTCGAAAAGCAATGGTTTCAATTAGTATCTAAAATTATCTTGTCTCCGTGAAACGTGATGTTCAAATCCGTTTGAAAAGTAAGGAGCTGAAAAGTTTGTTTTCAGAAATAAGCAAGGTGTGAGATATATGCGATATCTAAGACCTTATTACAAGATAATAGAATATATTTTAGTGAGACTACATAAACTCATAAGTTTTATGGGAATGTACGAAGGTTGAAGACGCTAGGCGTCCCGATCCTCCAACTAGTTGGGCACTAACGTTATTCGCATATCCATATAAGCCATAGTAGCTTCATCATGAAGTTGTCATGATTTGATGGATAAAATTATGAGTGAAATTGTTCATCACATTAAAAAGTTACTAATAGTGAAATCCGGAACACTTGTCATGTGATGATCAACTTCAAAGTACGAACCTCAAGGTTATTGGTATTTGACCAACAAGCATAGAAGTTATTGATGTTGAAGTGTTTTCTAAAATATGAGGAAAGTCGAAAGAGAAACTACAAAAATATTTTGGCAGAAAGAAAGAAAAGACTAGAAAGTCTAGCTCAGGTGTATATAGATGATATACATGTTATGAATGTATTGTTTGATTGGTCACACAATGGAATTCTTGGGTATTTGTACCATATTGGTTGGTATGAGATGTCATACAACACAACGCAATACAAGAATACAATGGCCTAAGTGACTGACAAGGAATGTGGTAATAATGCACGTCTGGAACAAAATAAAGTGTTATTGTGTTAATCATTGGCATTCTACCGAGCTTTTAAGATTTATCATAAAGAACTTAATAATTGTTATTTTGCTCTGGTCATATGAAAACAATGAGTTGTTCAAATTATGACCGTACTCCATGTACGATGGATAAGTTATTATAAATCTTAATGGTGAAACACACATGCATAACACTGACGCTAAAATGCCACAAGGAAAATTATTTGAATTCCACTTATTTGTGGAACCGCCATTTAGGTCATATTAGAAAGGAACGCATGAAGAAACTCCATGCAAATGGATTTTTGGAGTCATTTGATTTTTAAATCGTTTGGCACTTGCAAATCTTCTCTAAAGAAAATGACTGAAATACCGTTCATAGGCCAAGAGTTGAACGGGCAACTGACTTTGTGGAAACATACATGATGATGTATGTCGTTCATTGGGCATAGTTGTGTGCGGAAGATTCTTCTACTTCATGAAAATTTCCAACAATGAATTGAGTATATATATATATAGGGATATATGAATGGATCGTAGCGAACAAGAGGGGGGGGGGGGGGTGAATGGTCGCTAGTCAAGTTTTATAGCTTTTTTATCAATTTTAAGCGCGAAGCGGAAGTAAAGGTGATGCCTTTGATGATAGAGGTGTTCCTAGCATGATCCTAGACTAGTGCAACGAGCAAAGGAACCGAACAAGGTAATAAAGATAGGGAGCGGGACAACCGGGGACGCGGAGATGAGGCGAGGTTTGTTTCCCGCAGTTCCTCCCACAAAAGGGAGTACGTCTGCGTTGAGGAGGTGCTAATCACGAAGGTTAGACGGCCACACCACGAAGGAAGGCCTCACCTTCTTCCTCGAGAAAGCCCCACGAAGGAGCTTCCCCTTCTCCACTAAGTAGCCGGTCGAGGCGGCGGTTCCTTCACAAGGTTGGGGCGAGCTCCACAACTCCGAAGGCTCCCAACACCCTATGGGGCTAGCACAACTCCAAGCTAGCCTCCATAGGAGCACTTCCTCCAAGATCCCACTATAGGAACCCTAACTTCAAGATCCACTAAGGACTAGGTGATATTGGTGAAATCTCTCTTGGTAGAACTATAGATCGGGGTCTCCTCCACCACTCCTCAAAGTTTGGGCAAGATTGGTTGGGTAGGTAGGGAGATCCTCAAGGTTTGAGCTCAGCAACAATGGAGGAGAGAGAGAGAAGAGATGGAATCGAGCTGGGGAAGAAGGGGCCCTTTTATAGGCTCTTTCAAATCCAACCGTTATGTGCAGATCCCGCACAACCGGTACTACCGCTTGGGCAAGCGGTAGTACCGTTCTGGGTTTGAAATCACCCCACAGATTCACCATGTGGGCTCGAAGCGGTAGTACCGCTAGCGGTACCGCTGAGGTACCGTAATGGCCTCTGCGAGCCCCGGACTCCACGCGGTACCTCGGTGGTACCGAAGCGGTAGTGCCGTAACTTGAGGCGGTACCATGCCGGAACTACCGCTTGTGAGCGGTACTTCCGCTCATGGTACCGTAGAGGTACTGCTGGCATGCTACAGGGATTGCAACGGCGCCAGAAAGTAGCTTCCTTGTGACGGTAAAGCACTCGTCCGTTGGGAACCCCAAGAGGAAGGTGTGATGCGTACAGCAGCAAGTTTTCCCTCAGTAAGAAACCATGGTTTATCGAACCAGTAGGAGATGAAGGCCACGTGAAGGTTGTTGGTGAAGGAGTGTAGTGCGGTGCAACATCAGGGATTCCGGCGCCAACGTGGAACCTGCACAACACAATCAAGATACTTTGCCCCAACTTAACAGTGAGGTTGTAAATCTCACCGGCTTGCTGAAAACAAAGGATTAATCGTATGGTGTGGAGAATGATGTTTGTTTGCAAAGAACAACAGAGAACAATGATTGCAGTAGGTTGTATTTCAGATGTAAAAGAATGGACCGGGGTCCACAGTTCACTAGTGGTGTCTCTCCAATAAGATAAATAGCATGTTGGGTGAACAAATTACAGTTGGGCAATTGACAAATAGAGAGGGCATAACAATGCACATACATATCATGATGACTAATATGAGATTTACTTAGGGCATTACGACAAAGAACATAGACCGCTATCCAGCATGCATCTATGCCTAAAAAGTCCACCTTCGGGTTAGCATCCGCACCCCTTCCAGTATTAAGTTGCAAACAACAGACAATTGCATTAAGTATGGTGCGTAATGTAATCAACACAAATATCCTTAGACAAAGCATCGATGTTTTATCCCTAGTGGCAACAACACATCCACAACCTTAGAACTATCACACACTTTCCCAGATTCAATGGAGGCATGAACCCACTATCGAGCATAAATACTCCCTCTTGGAGTTACAAGTATCAACTTGGCCAGAGCCTCTACTAGCAACGGAGAGCATGCAAGATCATAAACAACACATATATGATAGATCAATAATCAACTTGACATAGTATTCCATATTCATCGGATCCCACCAAACACAACATGTAGCATTACAAATAGATGATCTTGATCATGATAGGCAGCTCACAAGATCTAAACATGATAGCACAAGAGGAGAAGACAACCATCTAGCTACTGCTATGGACCCATAGTCCAAGGATGAACTACTCACGCATCAATCCGGAGGCGGGCATGATGATGTAGAGTCCTCCGGTGATGATTCCCCTCTCCGGCAGGGTGCCGGAGGTGATCTCCTGAATCCCCCGAGATGGGATTGGCGGCGACGGTGTCTCCGTAACTTTTCTCGTATCGTGGCTCTCGGTACTAGGGTTTTCGCGACGGAGAGTATAAGTAGGCGGAAGGGCAGAGTCGCAGGAGGCACGGGGGCCCCACACCATAGGGCGGCGTGGGCCCCACCTTGGCCGCGCCGCCTTGTGGTGTCGGCGCCTCGTGGCCCCACTTCGTATCCTCTTCGGTCTTCTGGAAGCTCCGTGGAAAAATAAGACCCTGGGCGTTTGTTTCGTCCAATTCCGAGAATATTTCCTGTGTAGGATTTCTGAAACCAAAAACAGCAGAAAACAGGAACTGGTGCTTCGGCATCTTGTTAATAGGTTAGTGCCGGAAAATGCATAAAAATGATATAAAGTGTATATAAAACATGTGAGTATTGTCATAAAACTAGCATGGAACATAAGAAATTATAGATACGTTTGAGACGTATCAAGCATCCCCAAGCTTAGTTCCTACTCGCGCTCGAGTAGGTAAACGATAACAAGGATAATTTCTGAAGTGACATGCTACTATCATAATCTTGATCAATACTATTGTAAAGCATATGAGATGAATGAAGTGATTCAAAGCAATGGTAAAGATAATGACTAAACAACTGAATCATACAGCAAAGACTTTTCATGAATAGTACTTTCAAGACAAGTATCAATAAGTCTTGCATAAGAGTTAACTCATAAAGCAATAAATTCTTAATAGAAGGTTTTGAAGCAACACAAAGGAAGATATAAGTTTCAGCAGTTGCTTTCAACTTCAACATGTATATCTCATGGATAATTGTCAACACAAAGTAATATGATGAGTGCAAATAAGCAAGTATGTAAGAATCAATGCACACAGTTGACACAAGTGTTTGCTTCTAAGATGGAAAGAAGTAGGTAAACTGACTCAACATAAAGTAAAAGAAAGGCCCTTCACAGAGGGAAGCATGGATTACTATTTTTGTGCTAGAGCTTTTATTTTGAAAACATAGAAACAATTTTGTCAACGGTAGTAATAATTCATATGTGTTATGCATAAGACATCCTATAAGTTACAAGCCTCATGCATCGAATACCAATAGTGCTCGCACCTTGTCCTAATTAGCTTGGATTTCCATGGATTCTCATTGCATTACATATGTTTCAACCAAGTGTCACAAAGGGGTACCTCTATGTCACCTGTACAAAGGTCCAAGGAGATAGATCGCATTTGATTTCTCGTTTTTGATAGATCTCAACTTGAGGACATCCATACCGGGATAACATAGAAAACAGATAATGGACTACTCTTTAATGCTTAAGCATTCAACAACAGATAATATTCTCATAAGAGATTGAGGATTAATGTCCAAACTGAAACTTCCACCATGATAAATGGCTTTGGTTAGCGGCCCAATGTTCTTCTCTAACAATATGCATACTTAAACCATACAACTCATGGCAAATCACCCTTACTTCAGACAAGATGAACAAGCATAGCAACTCACATGATATTCAACAAAAGTTGATGGCGTCCCCAGAAACATGGTTACCGCTCAACAAGCAACTTATAAGAAATAAGATACATAAGCGACATATTCTTTACCACAATAGTTTTTAAGCTACTTTCCCATGAGCTATATATTGCAAAGACAAGGAATGAAATTTTTAAAGGTAGCACGCAAGCAATTTACTTTGGAATGGCAGAGAAATACCACATAGTAGGTAGTTATGGTGGACACAAATGGCATAGGTTTTGGCTCAAGGTTTTAGATGCACGAGAAGCATTCCCTCTTAGTACAAGGCTTTGGCTAGCAAGGTTGTTTGAAGCAAACACAAGTATGAACCGGTACAGCAAAACTTACATAAGAACATATTGCAAGCATTATAAGACTCTACACTGTCTTCCTTGTTGTTCAAACACCTTAACCAGAAAATATCTAGACTTTAGAGAGACCAATCATGCAAACCAAATTTCAACAAGCTCTACAGTAATTCTCCACTAATAGGTTCAAACTACATGATGCAAGAGCTTAAACATGATCTATTTGAGAGCTCAAAACAATTGCCAAGTATCAAATTATTCAAGACAACATACCAATTACCACATGAAGCATTTTCTGTTTCCAACCAAATAGCAATAAACGAAGCGGTTTCAACCTTCGCCCTGAACATTAAGAGTAATGCTAAGAACACCTGTGTTCATATGCAACAGCGGAGCGTGTCTCTCTCCCACACAAAGAATGCTAGGATCCGATTTTATTCAAACAAGAACAAAAATAAAAACATACAGACGCTCCAAGTAAAACACATAAGATGTGAAGGAATAAAAATATAGTTTCACTAGAGGTGACCTGATAAGTTGTCGACGAAGAAGGGGATGCCTTGGGCATCCCCAAGCTTAGATGCTTGAGTCTTCTTGAAATATGCAGGGATGAACCACGGGGGCATCCCCAAGCTTAGAGTTTTCACTCTCCTTGATCATATTGTATCATCCTCCTCTCTTGATCCTTGAAAACTTCCTCCACACCAAACTCAAAACAAACTCATTAGAGGGTTAGTGCATAATCAAAAATTCACATATTCAGAGGTGACATAATCATTCTTAACACTTCTGGACATTGCACAAAGCTACTGAAAGTTAATGGAACAAATAAATCCATCCAACATAGCAAAAGAGGCAATGTGAAATAAAAGGCAGAATCTGTCAAAACAGAATAGTCCGTAAAGACGAATTTTTTCGACGCACTTAACATTCTCAGATGAAGAAGCTAAAATTGAATGAAAGTTGCGTACATATATGAGGATCATTCACGTAAATTGGCAGATTTTTCTGAGTTACCTACAGAAGGGGCTACTCAAATTCGTGACAGCAAGAAATCTGTTTCTGCGCAGTAATCCAAATCTAGTATCAACCCTACTATCAAAGAATTTACTTGGTACAACAATGCAATAAAGTAAAGATAAGGAGAGGTTGCTACAGTAGTAACAACTTCCAAGACACAAATATAAAACAAAAATTGCAGAAATAAAATAATGGGTTGTCTCCCATAAGCGCTTTTCTTTAACGCCTTTCAGCTAGGCGCAGAAAGTGTAAATCAAGTAACATCAAGAGAAGAAGCATCAACAGAGGAGTTAGGAGTTTTCTCAATAATGCATTGTATCTTATCTATGTAAGTTTTAGAGGCTCCTCTTTCATTACTTTTAGGCTTACTATCCTCATCAAATAAATTTTCAGGAACAATCCAATCAAAATTCTTTTCTAATGCCTCATGCATTCCTATGAGTTTATAAGGTATTGGTACTTTAATATCCCCCTCACAATTGACTTTATTACTGTACTTTAGTCTATCTTTTTCCATCTTTTCAAGGGTATTTGCAAAATTGGTATAGAAGCCAAGCATCTTATGTTGAATAAAGACTTTTCTAGCTTCTCTAGCTACATCACCAAATTCTTTAAGAAGGGTTTCTAAAACAAAATCTTTCTTCTCTCCTTCTTCCATATCAGAGAGTGTAAGAAACATATGTTGCATTATAGGGTTAAGATTAACAAATCTAGCTTCCAACATGTGTACTAAAGAGGCAGTAGCAATTTCATAAGTAGGAGCAAGTTCTACCAAGGATCTATCTTCAAAATCTTTAACTGTACTAGCATGAGTGAAAAATTCTTCTATATTATCTCTTCCAATGATAGACCCATGCCCTACTGATATATCTTTCAGAATGAACTTAGGGGGAAGCATGATGAAATAAACAAAAGGTAAATAAAGTAAATGCAAGTAGCTAATTTTTTTTGTTTTTGATATAAAGAAAGCAAACAAGACAGAAAATAAAGTAAAGCAAGTAACTAATTTTTTTGTATTTTTGATATAAAGAAAACAAGCAAAGCAGAAAATAAAGTAAAGTAAAGCAAGACAATAAACAAAGTAAAGAGATTGGATGTGAGAGACTCCCCTTGCAGCGTGTCTTGATCTCCCCGGCAACGGCGCCAGAAAAAGAGCTGCTGGCGTGCTACAGGGATTGCAACGGCGCCAGAAAGTAGCTTCCTTGTGACGGTAAAGCACTCGTCCGTTGGGAACCCCAAGAGGAAGGTGTGATGCGTACAGCAGCAAGTTTTCCCTCAGTAAGAAACCAAGGTTTATCGAACCAGTAGGAGATGAAGGCCACGTGAAGGTTGTTGGTGAAGGAGTGTAGTGCGGCGCAACACCAGGGATTCCGGCGCCAACGTGGAACCTGCACAACACAATCAAGATACTTTGCCCCAACTTAACAGTGAGGTTGTCAATCTCACCGGCTTGCTGAAAACAAAGGATTAATCGTATGGTGTGGAGAATGATGTTTGTTTGCAAAGAACAGCAGAGAACAATGATTGCAGTAGGTTGTATTTCAGATGTAAAAGAATGGACCGGGGTCCACAGTTCACTAGTGGTGTCTCTCCAATAAGATAAATAGCATGTTGGGTGAACAAATTACAGTTGGGCAATTGACAAATAGAGAGGGCATAACAATGCACATACATATCATGATGACTAATATGAGATTTACTTAGGGCATTACGACAAAGAACATAGACCGCTATCCAGCATGCATCTATGCCTAAAAAGTCCACCTTCGGGTTAGCATCCGCACCCCTTCCAGTATTAAGTTGCAAACAACAGACAATTGCATTAAGTATGGTGCGTAATGTAATCAACACAAATATCCTTAGACAAAGCATCGATGTTTTATCCCTAGTGGCAACAGCACATCCACAACCTTAGAACTTTCTGTCACTGTCCCAGATTCAATGGAGGCATGAACCCACTATCGAGCATAAATACTCCCTCTTGGAGTTACAAGTATCAACTTGGCCAGAGCCTCTACTAGCAACGGAGAGCATGCAAGATCATAAACAACACATATATGATAGATCAATAATCAACTTGACATAGTATTCCATATTCATCGGATCCCACCAAACACAACATGTAGCATTACAAATAGATGATCTTGATCATGATAGGCAGCTCACAAAATCTAAACATGATAGCACAAGAGGAGAAGACAACCATCTAGCTACTGCTATGGACCCATAGTCCAAGGATGAACTACTCACGCATCAATCCGGAGGCGGGCATGATGATGTAGAGTCCTCCGGTGATGATTCCCCTCTCCGGCAGGGTGCCGGAGGTGATCTCCTGAATCCCCCGAGATGGGATTGGTGGCGACGGCGTCTCCGTAACTTTTCTCGTATCGTGGCTCTCGGTACTAGGGTTTTCGCGACGGAGAGTATAAGTAGGCGGAAGGGCAGAGTCGGAGGAGGCACGGGGGCCCCACACCATAGGGTGGCGTGGGCCCCACCTTGGCCGCGCCGCCTTGTGGTGTCGGCACCTCGTGGCCCCACTTCGTATCCTCTTCGGTCTTCTGGAAGCTCCGTGGAAAAATAAGACCCTGGGCATTTGTTTCGTCCAATTCCGAGAATATTTCCTGTGTAGGATTTCTGAAACCAAAAACAGCAGAAAACAGGAACTGGCGCTTCGGCATCTTGTTAATAGGTTAGTGCCGGAAAATGCATAAAAATGATATAAAGTGTATATAAAACATGTGAGTATTGTCATAAAACTAGCATGGAACATAAGAAATTATAGATACGTTTGAGACGTATCAGGTACCGTAACTCACTCTGTGGGACTTTTCACGTGCAAACACCCAGAGCGGTACTTTAGGGCGGTACCAGTAGGGTAGCGGTACTACCGCTCCTGGTACCGGTAGTACCGGTCAGGCAGATTCTGCTTTTTCCTCTTTCCCTCTCCAACCACGTCACCTCACGACACACACACAAAACCAGAAAACCTATAAGCTACGCTTTAGTCTTCCGATCATGATGTGTTCAGCGAGGGCACCGTGCACCTGCAAATCTATCAAAGACAATCTATGCACATAGTTAAATTCATTCAAGTGTTGTTATCAAACACACAAACCACGAGGTATAGACCTTGCTCTTTCAATCTCCCCCTTTTTGGTGTTTGATGACAACACAAGAATTTGCAACATAGCATAAGATATTATGATAAGGTTCTAGATTTGCAAAAGCTAGACGGAGCTCCCCCTAGATGTGTGCATAGTTAGAATATGCATTTGAATAAAAATACACACATCCTAGAGAAACAACTCCCCCTAGATTCTACAAACCATGCACATATGCAACAAGGATATTTTGACATGTTCATATAGCATATGCACACTATGGAGGCAACATATGACAATACAAGGAGTTTTGGGTGAATGTGTCATACCTTTGCCTTGAGAAAACCCAAAATTCCAATAACAATGCCTCCATAGAGACGGTGTAGCCACAATAGATGAATACCAAAAACCAACATAGGCTACAACGAATAGGTCTTATTACAAACCGGGAGATTCACGAATAGAGTAGCAAAGTAGCAAGCATACGAATAATACCAAGGCCGAAAAACCAAAATGAAGCACCAAGCCCTTGGCATCCCCATGCAAATACCCGTCCTAATAGATCAACTTCTCCCCCTTTGGCATCGGAACACCAAAAAGGAAGAAGAAGCATGCTAGCGCCCCAAGGAGATCACTCATCATCCTCATCCTCGTCTTCCTCCTCCTCGTCCTCCTCATCATCATCGTCCTCTTCTTCATCATCACATTGCATGTGCTCGTCCTCCTCCTCGTCCTCATCTTCGTCTTCATCGTCAACTTGGCCCTTGCCATGAGGTGGTGGAGAGGGGCGAACAATGCGCTCGGGAATGGAGTCCTCGGAGCTAGACCATGTGCGCTTGGACTTCCATTTGCCGGGAGGGGTGATGTTGTTCTCGGAGCCATCGGAGATGGGGAGACCCATGTGAACCATCATCGCCTTTTGGCGTTGACGGATATTCTTGTTGTTGACGTGGGCTTGGTACATCTTGTCTTGGAGGTCCTCCTTGAAGCAAAAAGACTTCTTGAGACGAGCGGTGAGCTTGGCGAAGAGGCTTTTGGTCTTGACGGAGTTGGGCACAAAGTCGGAATCATCACTATCGGCCTCCTCCTCCTCCGGGTCCTTGGGAGCATTCTTGCCATACCTTGGGAGAGAGTGATTCTTGATATGGGGGCTGCACTCTTTGTGGATAGTGATTGGGGAGCATTGTTCAAGGAGATTCCCACGGTGAGCTTGTTCCCACTTGAGACAAATGAGCCTCATGATGTATGGTGCATATTGGGGAAGCTTGCGGAGAAAGGCACAATCTTGCATTTCATGCCATATGTAGTCCATGATGTCCAATTGCTTGCCTCGGCCCTTCATCTCTTGAGTACGCACAAGAAGGTTCATGGTGTTGATGGTGTTGCGGTAAATGCGGTTCATGATGTCATAGGTGGGGAGTAGGTCATAGGCACTTCCGCAAAGCACTCGCCCGGGGAGATAGAGGTTGACCATCTTGTCCTTGCTCGTGGGCTTGTTTTGAAGATGGATCCGGAAGAAATTGATATCATTGCAGGGAAGTTCATAGCCAAGGCCCCTAGCAAACTCCTCCCAAGTGGCCTCCATCACATGCTCCTTGGTCATCCACTTGATAGAGCGGAAGCTGGTCTCATCTTGAAGGAACACCGCGGTGGCATAGAATTGACAAATCACCTCCTTGGAGTAGTTGTGGGTGAAGGTCATCAAGGGAATAAGACCTTGCTCTTCGCATATCTCAAGAGCCTCTCCAAAGTATTCGGGCTTAGAGCGGAGCTTGTCCATGTTGATGGAGAATTGGGGGCAACAATTGAACTCCTTTGTCCCGTAGACTTCATTGTATATCCTCTCTTGGTTAGGGTGGTAGAAGTAGTTGTTGGAGCACAACCGAGGATTCCTTGTCACCACATAAGGGTTGACTCCCCTTATCTCCAAGAATTGGGATTTCTTGAGTCCACTCATGGGCTTGTGAGGACCCGAGGTGGTCCTCTTGCCGGCTGCAGCTGCCCTTTGACGCTTTGTTGTCCTTTGGGGGACAACTTCTTCTTCTTCTTCTTGATCCCTATGACGGCGAGGGATGGGAGGCTTGACCTTGGCTCCACTACAAGGCTTGGATGAACCTGTGAACAACATAGGTTGGAGGGGGAATAGGGGTTAAGTGCACAAGCCTCGGAATTGTAGCGCAAAAGGACACTAACAAGCAACAAGAGTGAAATTGCACATGATGGTAGTACCGCAACCTTGCCCGGTAGTACCGCTTGAACCGGTAGTACCGGTCACGAATGACCGGTACTACCGCTCGAGCACAGCACCACTAGATCTAGGTCGAGATTGATAGCATTGAGGCACAAAGTTTCACATAGTGTTGCTAGCTAGTATCCCTGTACATGGAAGAGCTTTCTAGAATGATTCTCCACCAAGAACTCCAACAAACCCTAACCTATGCATCCAGGGAATCCAACAAACCCTAGAGAGAGAGAGGTTCGAGTTCATTCCGGAGGCCATGGTGAGGAAGGAGGTGGGGAAGCTTCTCCACGGAGGAGATTTGACCGGGGATGGCTGGAAGAGGAGATCGGGGCCGGTCTCCTCAAGTCTCCCGAGCTTGGTCGCCGCCTTTGACTTGAGGTGGGTGGGGGGAAAGTGATGGATTGGGTAGATCCGTCCCCACCCGGTACCTTAAGTCAAAGACGGAAGCGGTAGTACCGGTTGCTAGAGCGGTAGTACCGCTTTCCGGTACTTAACCGGTACCTTAGGCGGTAGTACCGCTCCTGGGCAAAATCCTGACGGCTGTCAGGACACTGCACAGGGGCGGTAGTACCGGCCCAACCACCTGTAGTATCGGCTACCAAAGCTCAGAAAACCCAGATTTTAGTGTAGGCTTGTGCTTTTAGACGGAAATGGCTCAAGAGGTAGGTATTGGCTTAGGATTAGATGGAGAAACTGGTAAGGTAGTACTCAACCAAGCTTGCAAGAATCAACATGAAAAGCCAAGCTTGGGTGAATCTCCCACAAAGAACATGGAGAAAAGAAAAACAAAGTCAAATGAAGAGAAAACAAAAGAAAGTCAAAAGGAACCAAAGAGAACCAAAAACTCCTCAAGGAGGAGGTTGGTGGCCGAGGCCACCGTGTAAGAGTATAATAGCGTGAGTCGCGTAGATGTATCTAGGACTCACAACTAAGACTCAACATGAAGCTCATTAGTCACTTATTTGATAAATAGAGTATGTTTTGGATTTCTTTATGCATTATGGGGGGAGGGTGTAACGGCCCCGGGTAGTACCCCTACTAGATTTGTTTGTTCTTTTTCTTTTATGCATCATCATGGCATAAGCATCATCTCATCCATGTTTTTTTTTTAAAATAAAATTATTTTTATAAAACCTCCCTTGCCTTTTCTTTTAAATAAAACCCTCCTCCCTCCTCTCTCTTATTCCCTATTTTATAATTAAGCTTTTTCAACAATTAATGTTTGGAAATGTAATGTGTTTTGTTTTGGTTACAAATAAAATAAATATTTTAACAAATACTTTTTAAATCTCTTTCTCACCTTAGTTTCAAATTCAAAGTGTGGAAATCAGTTTTGAAAAGAAAAGGAAAACCAGTAAACCCCCTCTAACCCCTTGGGCTGCCTCTCCCTCTAGCCCGTGTTTCTCTCCTCCATCTCTAGCCCGATCCGGCCATTTCCTCTTTCAACCCAAGCCCACCTTCCTTCCTCAGGCCCACACCCTTTTGGCCTCATACCCCTTCGCCACCCTCTTCCTCTCTTATCTCCTTCGCCTCGTCACGCAGAGAACGACACCGGTGGACAGCGACCGCACCCAGCTCCCACGCTCCTCGCATGATTCCTCCTCCTCGCTTTAACCTGGAGTCCTGGACCACGCCCTCGCTTTTCCCCTCGCACACGCCTTCTCTTGCCTCTTTTCTTCTTCTTCTGCAAGCCACCGAGAGAGGGGAGAAACCCCCACAGCACCGCGTCTCCCCGCCGATTTCGGCTGCCCCGCGCCAAACCAAGACCACCACCAGCACCGCCTCCCTCTCCTCGTTCTCCTCGTACCAGCAATCGCACCGGGGACGCCCCAATCGACCTCACCGACCTCATCTCCCCCCTCAGCACCGGTGGCGTTTTCTCCGATTCCGGTGACCCCCGACCTCCTCCGGCACCGGCAGCTGCATGTCGAGCCTCACGGTGAGCTCGCGACCCTCCTGGACATCCTCTAACCCTTCCTTGCTTCCTGGTACGCCCTCCCGTCGCTGATCCGACCACCACCACCGTAGGCACCGCTACCGGTAGCTCTCCGGTCATCCTCTCCATGCGCCACCGCCACCGTCTGATCCGCGATGACAAGGCGTGTCGAACACGCCCAGCCCCACCTCCTGGAACCCACGGAATCTTCCGCGCGCGATGACGCCGACGCCGGTGGTCACCGTGTCGAACACCTACTGGGCGTGCTCGCTTGGTTCGCCACGCTATCGGCCACGTCAACCTCCCTGGCCCCACCTGTCATCCTCGCGGGCTAGACCCCAACCCGATGAGAAAATCCTAACAGATCTGGATCTTGCCATCTTGTAGATAGCCCCCTGCCTGTCCTGTTATTCTAACCCGTGGTCCTTCTGCCCTGTCAGCAGCAATCGTCCAGTCAGCGTCTCCCTGGCCCGCTCGTCAGTCGCTGTGGCTGGCTTCCCCCTGGGTGAGAAAAGTTCCAGCCCTTTTCTGTTTTTCCGAAAAATTCCAGAATATGTGTATATCTTGCTAAAACCATATCTCCTAATCTGTAACTCCAAATAAATAGTGTTCTATATGAAAATTGATCAGAAAAATATGATGAACATGATTATGCCATCCATTCATCTGTTTGCATCTCACATAATGTCGCGCGTTGATAGTTATGCATGTTCACCTCGCATAATATGCGGAGTATTTCGGATATCCACCTAAGGTTTTCCCCGCTCCACTTAATATTGAAGTAGCTCACCCTTGCCATGTTATGCCATGCTAAGCAACCCTTAACTTTGTCGGTAGCAATGCAACTTCAACCCTAATTGTTTGTCCGGGGTTCCGACTCCGATTAATTTGGATAAGTTGCATCGCCACATCATGTTTGCCACGTCATGCATGCATACCATATCATGAGCATGCCGATTCTTTTGCCGTAGTAGTAAGATTTGCATTCGTTGCTTGTTCCAGCATTTGCTTCTTCCTGGATAGGATCGCGAAGTGGTGTTGTGAGATACGACAAGATCTTCGGATGTCCCTCGGCAGCTTTAACAGGCAAGCATTTCCTAAACTCCTGTCTCTGCAGGAGTCGCTCACCTATTTTATTTTGCCTTCTCTCTTATGCTAGCCTTGAGTTGCGTTCTTGTCACGTGTCCTATCCACTGTTTACCTCAAGCAGCCCATATTGCCACCACCACCTCCTAAAGCTGTTGTTTGGTCATCGAGTCTGCCTTGCGAGTCGTAGTGCATGCTAGTGCTGTTTATATCTCGTTACCGTTATCGTTATCTTATCGGGTTATCTGTTGGGGAATCATGACACATGGTTTATGGATATGTTGTTGGAGATAATCTCACTTACTTTATTGCTAATAACTAAAATTGTAAGCAGAGGCATCTGTGAGCCCCTTTGCGAAAGCATCGGAACTTTGACTCGCTAATGTCCCCTAGGACCCGAGTTCTTGTTATCTGTTCCGAGATTGAGCGCTCTACCCGTACGTGGGGACGATTATCGGGACCCCCATCACCCATTACCTTTTTCTCAAGTCAGTTGAAAAGGGGGCCACAACCTTGGTTTTATTTGCCTATGCCATGTATGCCATGCTTTACTTACTGTTGCCTTTGGGTGTTTACTTCCTGTTGCCTTCGGGTGTTTATATTCTGTACTGTACCTTGCGGGACGTTTAGCGAAGCGTGTGGTTTGCACGCCTAGCTGCCGGCGCAAACCCTGAGTCTGTCTCGGAGTACGGCCGGACTTCGTCACGGGTAGCTTAGTCGGGTGGCCCCCCTAGACTTTCTTGTTGAACTGGGAACGGTCTTGTTGTGAGACTCCGCCGTAATTAAGCGGGTTCGAGCATGCGTATGGTTACATTTGGGCAACCCCTGTAGGGTGTACATCTTATCGATAAGCCGTGTCCGTGATTATGGACAACTTGGAATTGTATAGCTCGATCATAGAACAACTTACACCGTTATGTTGCTGCTAATAATCTGCTAATAACTTGCGTAGTAACATAGCATTACTACAATAGCTACCTAATAAAACTTGTCTACCGTGTGAGTGCCTTTGTAAGTACTTCCTTGCGAAGGGGGAACACATCGGCTGTGTTATGTTTGCAGAGTATAGAACTGTTAGTTGTGCGCTCTCTCATCTTCTCTGATTAGACGACTATTGTAGAGAGTCTCTATAGGTTTTTAGTGCTTGCGCGCTGCCGCTTAACCCCACCATATTGCCTATGATGTTCCTCTTGCGTCCTCTAAGTCCCCTGCGTGCCTCAAGTACAAAGGACGACTGGTTAACAAATGCTTATACGTCCTGAAGTCTTGTTAAGTACGAACCCATACTTATTGCTGCTTCTTTGGGACATGTCGTCGTGGTGAACAGACAGATGCCATGGGATGGCTTAAGTTGGGGCTGGATGTGCGCTAGAGGATTCGGGTGAGGGTTCGGTTCCTGGAGAGAAACCAGAATGTATTGCTAAACTTGGCCGATGGCACAGAGGTTGAAGATGGTACGGACTACAAAGCCTCTCCTTCTCTATTTTCTCAGAATCTGAACCTCAGTCTAATGTGATTGATCGTCGATCCGTCCCGCGCAGGGGTGTGCCCCCTCTCCTTATATAGGGGAGAGGGTGGCTTACAAGGGAATAAACCCTAATGGCATCTTTGACTAGACAAACTACTTTACAAAGCTACTTTGGCCAGGAATGACACCGGCTTCTTCTTTATACATGGGTTGGTGACGATTGCCGGTACCTTTGGCGTCATCATCAACTTTGGCTCCAGAGCTTCGTTTAAAGCTGGTATGCTTCGCTCATCTTTGTCTTCTAGTCCTTGACGGAATCTTTGACCAGAGTGCCGACATGCTACAGTGGGAACATGCCGGTACTCCGGCTTCTTTCATATTCCGGTATACCGGTACACTTTCACTTGCTATCCGGATCAACCTTTAATCCGGTATCTTTATAGTCGAAACAGGGCAAGTTTGCCAGGCCTTTGGCCTACCGGGGGCCATTCCCCCGACATTAGTCCCCGAAGCTGGTATAGTCCGGCGGATCCTATCCGACGGACCATGCCAGGTTCCTATTCCAAGCGTACCAGATTAATCCTTCCGGTTTCAAGTTAAATCTTCCGGCCTCTGAACCGGACTTTCATCAATATTACATCCTTGACAAAGCCTTCCGGTATCTTTTTCCAGTTGCTTTGCCGTCGAAACCTTCTCGGCGAAGTCAAGAATATCTCGAAAGTTGTGCCTGTCAGAGACATGCGCACTGTTTCACTTCGTCTTCTGTGCGCGCAGTTAATGCTCCACACCGGATCCTTGTGGCCGTACCGGATCCTTGCGGCCGCTGTGTGGCATCCTCGCGCAGCTCGTGTATTCTTGTGACACGTGGTGGCCCACGGGCCGGAACAGTGCGGGCCGGACGGTTTCTGGCCCACTAACCTTCTCAGTATAAAGGGACGCGACGGTTCCTTTCTTCCCCACGCCCTCATTCTCACAAACTTCGCTCTCCGGTGCTCCGCCGCTCGAGCCCGCTGTGCTTCCGTCCGCCGCAGAGCCCAAGCCCTCCGGCGAACCTCCGCGAGGAAGCACCGCTGAACCTGCTCTCCGCCGTCGCCATCGTCGAGATCCTGCCGCGCTCTCCTCCTCCCTCGCACTGGAGCAGAGCACGGCTTCTTCACCAGTTTCTCTGCTCGCCACCGCCGCACTCTCCTCGACCGGCTCCAGCGAGTTGCCCAGCCCCTCAATCTTCAAGACCTCCGCCGCCGTTCTCTGGTAAGATCCTTCGAGCCGATTCCCTTTCTCTTGCGCGGCGTCGTTCTTGAGTCCGGTAGGGTATTTACCTTCTCTTTTTCTTTTGCTTTTTCTCTGTTTCGTAGATCTTCGTGAAAAAGTAGGTTTCGGGAAACCTATTGTTAGCTAGTCTCCACACTTAGCAAAAAATGTCGTCTGAGGAATCCCTTCCGGTAGACTCCGCCAGCACCCGGTATAGCGAGAGTCCGAAAATCTCTTCGGGAGAAGAAATCCCGGTAGAGCAAAGCAATGACGGGCTCGAGGAGGACCTCGAAGAAGATGCCGGCAGCTCTGGCCAAGCTACCGGTACCCGAGGGCAGCACGCCGGTAGCTCCAGCCAGGGCCCCGATGCCCACTGTTTCGGTATCGATCTAGACTCCTACACTCGCGGAGCCTGGATGGGTTCCGACGTCACGCAAGCGGAGATTGACTGGCTATACCGGTCCCGGAGGATACCGGAGGAGGTGTTCTGCTGGATCCCCGGCGAGGAGCGGGAGCCTGAGCCCCAGCCCGGAGAGTATGTTGTCTTCGCCGCCCATTTTGAGCGCGGCTTAGGCCTTCCAGTGTCAGATTTCTTTCGGCACTTCCAGCTCTACGAGCTTCAGCCCCACCATCTTCCGGGCAACTCTATCTTCTACCTTTCTTCTTTTACCGCTTTCATGGAGGGATACGCCGGTATCACTCCTTCTGTTGATAATTTTTCTTTTTTCTACACCCTCCGAAAGAATTCGATCCAAGATCGGAAACTTCCACTCCCCAAACCTTTCGTCCGGTGTGGGGGATGCATCCTTGCGCCCCGCCAGGGGAGCAATTTCTTCAAGTTCTCCGGTCTGGAGTCAGTCCGGACTTGGCAGAAAACTTTTTTCTATGTGCGGAACGGGGGCCCGGAGGATTTTATCAACCTACCGGCATACGTCCCGGGGCCTCCCGTCATGACCAACTGGATGCACCACCCCAAGGACGACAAGGAGTCCAAGCGGGAGGCTTTGTATGTTGAGAAGAGCAAGGAGGAGACCAACCTCTGCTCTGAAGATATCATCCGGTTGTTCCTCTTGCGCCGGGTCCTGCCCCTCCAGCGCCGCGCTCACAAGATGAGCCAAATGACCGGGTTGAGGGATCCGACAAGGATCACCACCTTCTCGCTGCGCCCCGGAGACTTGGTCCTTAAGGCCAAGCAAATCTGCCGGAACACTCTACGGGCTGACGGGAAGTTTGGCCTGAAGCCTTACAGCCGCTCCGATCCTCCCCCGCCCCGAGTAAGATCTCGGGAATTTTCCGGGAAACTATTTCCGGTACGTTTGTAAGCTCTTGTTCTGACTTGATTTTGTGATGTTGCAGAACTTTTCCCGGATCGCCAGGGAGGAACCGGCCTCTTTCGCTCCCAAGCGCAAGTTCTACGACGAAGCGGACGCAGATCCATACGTGAAGGGCAAGCACAAGATGGGCCCAACTCACTTCCGGCACCCCGGTAATTTTTCAACTCCGCATCCGGCAAATGATTCCGGTACCGATGATGAGGTCATTGTTCTCGAGGTACATTGCATCTCCCTTTTATCTTATAAACTTTTTCTTTGTAGCACCCACTTCAGCCCCTGAGAACCCTCAGGTCGTCGAACATGCGGCTCCCCTGGCGGCCGAGGTTGGCCAGGAGTTTTTGGACGCCCTGGCCAAAAAGGGGCGGAAGGACAAGGGCCCGGCTGAAGATGCCGGCACCAACGCGACCTCCAGAGTCCGCAAGGCTCCGGCCCCCGAAGCCGGTACCGGCCAAGCTCCGCCCGCCAAGCGCCAGAAGAAAACCGGCAGCGGGCCTGGCGGAAGGAAGCGGAGGCACGAGATACCGGTTGCTTCCGGGTAAACCACTAACATCACCTTTTCCGGTTTGGATTTTTTCATTTGCTGCCTTGTTGCTGGCTCTTATCTCTCTTTTTTCAGGCCTGCTCTCAAGCTTTCCCGGAGTGCTACCGGTATGAGGCCGGAAGCCTTAGAAGAACCTGCCAGGGCCTCTCCTCCTCCTCAAGCAAGTCCGGTACCTTCGGGTGCCGGCAAATCTGCATCCTCCCCTCGGGGAGGCAACACAAGTTCGGGGCGCGCGGCCCCTACACCGACAAATTCCCGCGCGGAGGAGGATTTCATCTCCCCTCCTGAACCCAAAGACACCAGCGCCAGCAACATGGGCGCCGACACCGAAGATGCCGGACGGTCGGAACCTCTGGTTCCGCCCGTCCCTGAAAAGAAAACAAGTACCAGCTCCCCTCCCAAAGCTGCGCCGACAACTTCGTCACCGGCCAAGTACGCGCCTGCGCCTCCGATGCCGGCACGCCGGCCTCTGCCCCCGAGCCAACCTCACCGGAGGGCGTCATTGTCACCGCAGAGCAGCTCAGTGCCGTGGTCACCGCGGCGACGGCGCCCCCTTCCGGCTCCCAGGATCAGTCCCTGGTGCTGCACGCCGGGCGCGCCGCAGTCGTTGCCGGCGAGAAGGCCTCAGCTCAGCTGGGCCGGATCATCGAGCTGACCCGCGGCGGGGCTGACCTGGGCCCGCTCAAGGAATACGCGGAGAAGTGGAACCGGGCGGACCTCTCCGCCGCCACTTGCGGCCTCGGCAAGGACAAGCTGCCGGTGGTGGATAGCTCCGGCACGCGGAGCACGGTGCAACACTTCGGCCGGCTCAAGCGGGCCATGAGGGAGTTCGACACCGCTTGGCATGATGCCAATGCCAACATGGTGGTAAGCTTCTCACCTGAACTTCACAACTTTTTTCTTTATACAGATGCCGGTTTCAATTTTTCACTTATAGATATATCCTCATAGTCCCCGAGTTTCGGGTTAAGCACGCAGTACTTAGCGCGAAACTTTCTTGAAACATCAAACCGGCATAACCAGTCCCCGGGTTTCTGGTTAAACACAAAGTACTTAGCGCGAAACTCTCTTGAAACATCAAACCGGCATAACCAGTCCCCGGGTTTCCGGTTAAGCACAAAGAACCGGTATAACTCATTGTATACTTTGACTGCGCAGGGCACCCTTCATTCCCGGAAGCAGCTGTTCGAGGAGCTGCTGTAGGAGCACCGGGACCTCTCTGAGGCCTTTGCTGCCCTTGAGCGCACCCACGGCAAGTGCCAAGGTAGCCTTTGCCTACCGGCTTTTTTAGTACCGGCTTCCTTCCTTTTTATGATACTCACAAGTTCCTTCATGCAGCCGCCCTTCCAGAAGCCTCCGTTGAAGATCTTACCGGCCAAATCGCCGCGCTCAAGGGTAAGGCTGCCTGTTCATCTTTTCTTTTGTTTGAGCCCACCGGCTTCTTTTACCTAACTTTGTTTGTTCGTAACTACAGCCGAGAAGGAGAAGGTGTCCATTGAGCACCAAAATGCGCTGGCAGCCCAGCGAAGCAACGCCACTGAACTGAAGGACCAGCTGGTCCAGGCTAAGCTGCAGCACGAGCGGGAGCTCAAGGATGCCAAAGCTGCCGTTGAGAGCAAGGTGGAGGAGGCCCGGAGGGAGTTTGCTGAGGCTACCGCGCAGCTGCAGAAGGAGCTGGAGAAAGAGACCGGACTGCTGCAGCAGGCAATGGACCGGAATGCTGAGCTTACGGCACAGCAGGCCGAACTTGAGCGGATCATCCGCGACATCGATGCGCAAGGGCTCAGTAAGCGCCTCCTCTTCCTCTCACACTTATCAACTCGTCTTTCCCAGCGGTGCATCTTACAGTCATTCTTTCTTTTTTCCCAGAGTTCTTTCCGGATTCCCAGCCGCATGCGCACAAGAAAATCATGGAGCTGCGTGCTGGGAACGCCACCAGCGATCCGGAAGCCCCCTGGAGCATCAACGAGCATCGCTGCGCTGCACGCCCGGCTCTCCCATATGAAGGTCATCGACCGACACCTTCGCGACGTGCCGGAAGTTGCCTTCCAGGTCTTCAAGTTCTTGTGGCCTGGGGAGCCCGTGCTGGAAAACCTGACTCTTCTTGCGCAGCGGCTCAAAGATGCCGGCAAAAGGTTCAGCGAGTGGAAACGCTCTTCTGCCCGTGCCGGAGCTGATGCAGCACTTCGTGTTGCCTGCTCCTGGTACGAGGAGCTGGACCTGGATGCCCTACACAGCTTGCGTGGCGATGCTCCTATCGACACGGATCCGGCGAAGACCGCCAAGCGCCGCGACCGCGCCTACCGGGTTGCCCAGTTCGCCTCCACCAGCACCTTCATTCCTCCTCCCGCCGACATCGAAGATGAAGTATCTGACGATGAGGAGGATGAAGAGACCAGCGAGGACGAGGCCGAGGCACCCGAAGAAGAAGCTGATGCTCCTCCAGAACAAGCTCCGGAAGCCACCCCTGAATCGCCTGCTGGCCAAGGCAACTCATCGCCCCTGTATCACACCCCCTGATTCTGTACTTGCGAGAAACAAAATCGTGAAATTTCCCCGGTATGCCGGGTGGGAAATGTATTAATACTGGTAAGTCCTGTTGATGGTGCTACTTTTAACTCTAACCGGTATGCCGGTAGCTTTGTACATTAAGCCGGTATCTATGTGACTAAAATCCTTTCGGTATATTTTAGCTTTGCTTACTTGCATGGTGAAGATTCCGGATTTGTTTCCGCATCCAATCTGATGCACACTTGGTTCTTTTGCTTTGGCTCTGCCTACCTCTTTTGGGCGTTCAGCGTATGAGTTCCAAAGTTCTTGTGCCAAGCAAGCATTTTCTTGAATTTAAGAAACAAGTCGAAATTTTCACAAAAAACCGGTATGTCCGGGGTTAGTTAAATTTTCCTAGTTCGGTTGCTTTCGGTTTCTTTCCCGTTTTTCACGTGCTTAGATCCTTCCGGTTTATCTTGCTTGCCATGAAGCCGGGTTTCGGGCAGCAGCAAAGTCGAAGACTCCTTTAGGTTTAGCACGTTACTAAACCAGAAAAGAGAAACTTCCAACAATCAAACCGGTATACAGGAAAAAATAAACATATTGCATGCAATTCCGGTAAAGGCAGTCCCCGAGATTCATTCGAGGTACCGACATCTTTTATTCATAGCAAATAAGGTACAAAAAAGGAACTCCTTACATCACATCTTCAGGAATAGAAAGGACGAAGCAACGCTATGTTCCATGGACGCTTGGTTTCTTCTCCTAACCTGTCCGTCTTTCCTTTCTTCGGTTCCTGTGCATCGATTAGGTAATAGGCATCATTGTGCAGAGCTTTGCTCACAATGAATGGCCCTTCCCACGGAGGTGAGAGTTTGTGTCGCCCCTCAGTGCGCTGCACTAGGCGTAGGACTAAGTCCCCTTCCCGGAACACTCTCGGGTTTACCTTCCGGCTGTGATAGCGTCTGAGGTTTTGTTGATATATGGCCGATCTTGCCAAAGCCAGCTCTCTTTGTTCTTCGAGCAAATCAACATCATTTTCTCGGGCCTCTTTTACCTCTTCTTCGGTATAGAGTTGAACTCGTGGTGAGTCATGGATGATGTCGGTTGGTATGACCGCTTCTGCTCCATATACCATGAAAAATGGTGTGTATCCGGTAGACCGGTTTGGTGTGGTTCTTATAGTCCACAACACTGATGGTAGTTCATCAAGCCAACACCCTGGCGTTTTTTCGAGTGGTTCGATAAGCCTCGGTTTGATACCGGAAAGCACAAGTGCGTTTGTTCTTTCCACTTGCCCATTTCCTTGTGGGTGTGCCACAGAGCATACATCCAACCGGATGTTGTTATCATCACAGAACCACTTAAACTCTCCTTGAGCAAAGTTTGTTCCGTTATCAGTTATGATGCTGTGCGGGTAGCCATACCGGAGGATGACATCCTTTAAGAACTTGACGGCAGTGTGTCCGTCGCACTTTCCGATAGGTTTAACCTCAAGCCACTTGGTAAATTTATCGACCATCACTAAGATGTGGGTCATATTTCCTCTTGCCGTTTTGAATGGTCCAACCATATCCAAGCACCAAACAGCAAATGGCCAAGTTATCGGTATTGTTTTTAAACCGAATGCTGGGGTATGAATTTGCTTGGCATACCTCTGGCACCCGTTGCACTTCCGGACTAAGTCCTCAGCATCCTCCAAAGCCGTGGGCCAATAGAACCCATGCCGAAACACCTTTGCTACCAGTGCCCTGGATGAGGCGTGGTGCCCGCACTCTCCTTGGTGAATTTCCAGGAGCATCTCTTTTCCTTCTTCCGGTTCCACACATCGTTGGAGGATACCGGTAACACTTCTCTTGTACATTTCACCATTGATGATAGTATAGGCCTTGGACCTTCTCTGAATCCTCCTCGATTCAGTTTCGTCTGCCGGTAAGCCACCATTGACCAGGAATTCCTTAATAGGTTTCACCCAGGTTGGCGTTTCCCGAACCGGAAAAGCTGGCACGTCAATCTCCATGTGGTCCACTGTCATGATTTCCTCCGGTTTAGATTCCGAAGTCCCCGGTTTAGATAGAGTAGTCCCCGGGTTTCCCTCGTCGATGTCCATCGGCACCACATGAGATTCCAGTACGAAAATTGATTCGGATTTCGGACTTGGCTTAATCGAAGGTGTCCGCAGGTGAGCCAATGCTACACTAGCAGGAATTGACTGCCTGGACGAGCCCAGCTTGGATAGCGTATCCGCGGCTTCATTCTCCGCTCGCGGTATGTGGTGAAACTCGCATCCTTCGAAGAATCCGGCAATCTTTTGCACATGGAACCGGTATGCAGCCATGTTGGCATCTTTTGCATCCCAATCTCCGGAACACTGCTGTACCACCAGATTGGAATCGCCGTAGCAAATGATCCGGTGTGCACCGATTTCTTTTGCTACCTTAAGCCCATGCACCAAAGCTTCGTACTCAGCGACATTGTTTGATGCCCTGAAATGTATCTGCAGCACATATCTCAAGTGATCCCCTTTTGGTGAGGTGAGCACCACTCCGGCACCGAGACCCTCTTTGAGTTTGGATCCGTCAAAGTGCAGCATCCAGTAATCCACATCCGGTTTGGGCGGCTTGTATTGCGCCTCAGCCCAATCAACCAGGAAATCTGCCAAAGCTTGCGACTTTATGGTGTCTCTTCTCTCGTATACCGGTACGTATGGTGATAGCTGAATCGCCCATTTGGCAATCCGGCCGCTGGCATCTTTGTTGCCAATAATGTCCGAGATAGGTGCCTCGCTCACCACTTTCATCGGATGCTCTTCAAAGTAGTGCTTGAGATTAGTGACGGCCATGAACACGCCATAAGTCATTTTCTGGAAGTGTGGGTAGTTTTGTTTTGAGAGGGAGAGCACCTCGCTCAGGTAGTATACCGGCCTCTGCACGGTTTTTCCTTCTTCCTCTCTTTCTACCACAACCACAACACTTACGACCCGGTTTGTTGCTGCTATGTAAAACAACATGGGTTCCCTTTCCAAAGGTGAAGCCAATACCGGCGCTGTGGCGAGCATTTTCTTTAGCTCTTTGAATGCAGCGTCTGCCTGCGGGGTCCAGATGAAAGTATCTGACTTTTTCATCAGAGCATATAGCGGCAAAGCCTTTTCGCCCAACCGGCTTATAAACCGGCTTAAGGATGCCAAGCTTCCGGTAAATTTTTGCACATCTTTGAGGCATTGAGGTAAGCCCATACGTTCGATGGCTCGAATTTTTACCGGGTTAACTTCTATACCGCGGCTTGAGACCAAGAAACCGAGAAGCTTTCCGGCAGGAACGCCGAAAGTACATTTTGCCGGGTTAAGTTTCATCCGGAACCTTCGCAGATTGTCAAACGTTTGCCTCAAATCCTCGATCAAAGAGTCTTTTAGTTTTGTTTTTATCATGACATCGTCCACATAGACTCGCACGTTTATACCGATTTGATCGTGAAGGCATTTTTGCATGCAGCGCTGGTATGTTGCGCCGGCATTTCTTAAACCAAAAGGCATAGTGACATAGCAGTAAGCCCGTGCGGGGTAATGAACGCAGTCTTTATTTGATCTTCCTTTTTCAATGGAATTTGGTGGAAACCGGAATAAGCATCCAGGAAAGACAACAGTTCACAACCAGCGGTGGAATCGATCACCTGATCAATCCGGGGTAACGGGAATGGATCTTTCGGGCACGCCTTGTTCAGGTTGGTGTAGTCAATGCACATGCGCCACACCTTTGGAGCCTTGGGGTCTTCTTCCTTCTTCTTCTCGACAAGCACCGGATTGGCTAGCCACTCAGTGTGCAGCACTTCTACGATGAAATCGGAAACTAGTAACTTTGTTACTTCCTCTCGAATGATCTTCCTCCTATCTTCAGCAAACCGGCGTAAAGGTTGCCGCACCGGCTTCGCGTCCTTCCGGACATTCAGAGAGTGCTCAGCCAACTCCCTCGGCACACCCACCAAGTCATCAGTAGACCAGGCAAAGATGTTCCGATTCTCACGGAGGAAGTTGACGAGCGCGCTTTCCTATGCCTCATTCAGGCCGGCACCGATACGAACGGTGCGCTCTGGGTAAGCCGGATCCAGCACAATGTCTTTCGTTTCTTTTGTCGGCTTGAAAGCTGGTGAGCCATGCTGGCCGCTCATTGCCGCTAAGTTCAGCTGGGAGGATTGAGCCAGCGCAACTACGGTTTGCATTCTCCTTTTTTCTTCCGCTATCACCAGCGATTCGGCCAGATTTGATCCGGCGAAAGCAGTTTCCAGTGACACCTTGTAGTTTCCCACCACGGTTAAGGGACCGTTGGGTGCCGGCATCTTCATCTTGAGATAAGCCGTATGAGTTGTGGCCATGAACTTAGCCAATGCCGGTCTCCCCAGCAATGCATGGTAGGGACTATCGAGATCAACCACCTCAAACAGGATGTTTTCGACGCGGCAACTATCACGCCCGCCGAACAACACATCAACCCGGACCTTGCCCATTGGCGAACAGGACAATCCCGGAACGATGCCGTGGAAAGTCGTGTGACTTGGCTCCAGCATGTTTGGAGTTATGCCAAGCGTATGCATGGTGTGCCGGTACATGATATTTATGCTGCTACCATTGTCCACCAGCACTTTGCTGAACCGGACTCGCGACGATGGCCCGTGCATGATCGGATCCACCACCAGGGCATATCCACCTGGATTCGGCATCACTTTGGGATGATCTTTAAATGACCAAGTTATTTCTTGATCCGACCACATCATGTATTTAGGCACTGCTAGTATCACCGCGTTCACTTCCATGGAACGGCGATGCATGCTTTGCCGGTCTCTTGGCTCAGTTACGAATACGACACAGCACATATCCGGGTCTTGGTAAACATTCCGGCCTAAAGGTGCCGGTGGTGGAGCATGATTAATGCCCTGCGCCACTTGGTGAACTTCTTGTTGTTGCTGCGGCCGGTTCGGTTGAGGGTAAACCGGTTGCGCATTGGCTCCGGTTAGCTGTGGTGGTTGCCGTAAGAGGTGCTGCGAAGGTGGCAACAATGCATCATAGCCCTGTGCTCTGGCATCTTTCACTGCGCCCTTTACCATCAAGTACTTGGTCCAGGAACAATCTTTTGTCAAATGGTTTGCTGGCTTCGCGGGGTTTGGAGTGTGCCACCGGCATGGTTGCTCCATTGCCGATTCCATGGTGTATTTTGGCTGATCATGCCAAGGCTTTTTCTCCACCCACTGTTTCTTTTTCCCAGCCCATGGCTGGTTTCCGGTTTTTTGTCGCTGGCTGCTGCCAGCCCCAGAGTTATCCTGCACAGCGGCAACATGCTGCACTCCGTACCTTTTATCCGGAAAATCTTCCCTTCTTTTGTTATGATGGTTGTTCCGGTATTGATCTTGGCGCGGTGGATTTTTCGACGATGGATCACCCGCGATTGCCGGTTGCATTGGATCTCCCAACGCGTAGCTGTCCGCTACCCGGATCATTTCTGCCAAGGTTACCGGCATGTTTCTTTGTAACTTTTGCCACAACGGTGAGCCTCTCCGGCATCCATTACAGAACCAAGCTATGGCATGCGCCTCTATTACTCCTTCACAAGAGTTTCTTGTATTGTTCCACCGGGTCAGGTATTCCCGGTCTGTTTCGTTATCGCGCTGCTGGCACATGGCGAGCTGCTGCGGTCTGTTTGGCCTCCGGTACGTACTGCTGAAGTTACTCACGAATGCTTCCTCGAAATCGAGCTATCCGTTTATGCTTCCGGCACGCAAGTTGTTCAGCCAGATACGTGCCGGTCCTACCAGAAATGACGGTATGATTCTCACCCCCCAGCGCCGGTTCCCTCCACCGGTTGCGGTTCCTCCGCCACCAGCGACGTATACCGCTGTGACATAGTCCGCAAGCCAATCTTCCGGCTTAGTGGTGCCATCGTACGTTTTTGTATCTCGGGGCAACTGAAAGTTGCGCACTGGTGGTTCTTCCCTCATGATCCTTGGGCCAAAGCACTTTGGGCCTGGTGGTCCCTCGGACTCTATCATTTCGGATAAATACACCCTGTCCAGCCTATGCCTTGCATCCCGGTCTGGCAGGCATCTTTCACCAACACGTTCTCCCAGTGGGTTCCGGTAAGCTCGTTCCATTCCGGAATCGGCTTCGTCGTACCGGTTTGCCACTGTGGCGTTACCCCTCTGATATCTTGGTGGCATTTTTTCACCAGCATACGCCGCTCTGGGCGCGCCATAATTTTGCCCGGATTCACCTCTTCCGGCATCATTTTTTCCGGCATAGCCATTTTCGGCGTACCTTGCCCCTTGGCTTTTTCTACCGGCATCATGTTGTCCGGCTTTTTGCTTTCTGGCCAAAACCGGATCGTACACAGTCATCTGCTGTGCGTTTGCATCTTTTTCTTTTCTCCTGTCCGGATGAGGGGACGAGGCCTGCCCATGCGACTTGCTTCCGGCATTTCTTGCCGAACGCATGGATTGAGATGCCGCTTTGTTGTTGCGTGCCATCTCTGCATTTTGTGCCTCAATTGTATCAAGTAACTCTTTTACCCTAGCTTGCTGTTTTGCTAGAGCTTCACCGGATAACGACTCACATGCCTCTACTGCAGCCCTAGCAGTTTTCAAAGTTTTATCCGGACTGCTGTACTTAGGTTTTTCTATCATGCTCAAAGATACCGACATGCTTTTACCGGAAAGAACCTCCCGGCGCAAATCCTAATCTAAGTTACGACCTCTAAGCCGGTTTCCTGCAGCTCTAACAGGGTTTGCGCTAACGGAAGCAAAGCCATGGGCAGCGTTATACTCACGTAGGGTCAGGTTGAGTTCTTGCTGGGCCTTGACGATGTCCGCAGCGCCGGATAGCAGCTTCTGTCGCTGCGCCTCCAGTTCGGCCTGTGCTGCGGCAGGGTCGATGTTCTGCGCGATGGGCGTGGCCAACACGCTCATGGCCGCTTGCAACGGGGTTGTGGCCGGTGGTGCGGTAGAGGTTCCGGCGACGATCTCGTCGCGCTCGGTCGGTGGCTTGGCCGTGCGCGTGGACTTGGTCTGCCCAGCGGCCTCCACAACGGCTTCCTTGCCGGTGCCTCCTGCATGTACCATCATTACCTGCACGCCGCCGGCGACGCTGCCGGTGCGCTGCCCATGAGCAGCAGAAGACCTTGGCGGGTCCGGTGCCACCAGCACCGGCGAGAGGTACTGGCGCACCGGGACGGTGCCGAGGTAGACGCGGTGGCTGCCGAACTGCATGATGCGGCCGTTCTTGGGGAACTTACCGCCGTTGGCGAAGCAGCCCGCGTTGTCGTTGACGAAATCCTGCGAGCCGAGGCGCTGGACGAGGCCGGACACCACGTGCTCGCCGGAGACGGTGAGGATGCCCGCCCGAATATGAACTCCAGCAAGCGCAGCTGCTGGCCCCACGGTGGGCGCCAACTGTCATCGTGGTGAACAGACAGATGCCATGGGATGGCTTAAGTTGGGGCCGGATGTGCGCTAGAGGATTCGGGTGAGGGTTCGGTTCCTAGAGAGAAACCGGAATGTATTGCTAAACTTGGCCGGTGGCACAGAGGTTGAAGATGGTACAGACTACAAAGCCTCTCCTTCTCTATTATCTCAGAATCTGAACCTCAGTCTAATGTGATTGATCGTCGATCCGTCCCACGCAGGGGTGTGCCCCCTCTCCTTATATAGGGGAGAGGGTGGCTTACAAGGGAAGAAACCCTAATGGCATCTTTGACTAGACAAACTACTTTACAAAGCTACTTTGGCCAGGAATGACACCGGCTTCTTCTTTATACATGGGTTGGTGACGATTGCCGGTACCTTTGGCGTCATCATCAACTTTGGCTCCAGAGCTTCGTTTAAAGCTGGTATGCTTCGCTCATCTTTGTCTTCTAGTCCTTGACGGAATCTTTGACCAGAGTGCCGACATGCTACAGTGGGAACATGCCGGTACTCCGGCTTCTTTCATATTCCGGTGTACCGGTACACTTTCACTTGCTATCCGGATCAACCTTTAATCCGGTATCTTTATAGTCGAAACAGGGCAAGTTTGCCAGGCCTTTGGCCTACCGGGGGCCATTCCCCCGACAGGACATAACCGGGCAGGTATGAAGTCATGTTCGATGAAGGCGATGTTAGCAAGGTTACCCTTCCGGCTTGGCCTGGGCAGGGTTATGGACGCCATCGTTTATCTTCAGGACTCTTAGTCCAATTTGTATCTTGTCCGTACTCGGACGTATTCGCTCTTCTGTATGATTTGGATCTTTGTATTGTATATTTGTATCTTGACCCGTTGGAGTCGTTGTTGTAATATATGTTTCTTGTGGGCTCTATTGTAATCCTGTTGTAATATTACCACTCGTGTTAATTCCTCTGGCATCACGTGTGTGATTCGTCGCGCACGTCGTGTCGGAGGGCGTCTCTAAATCGATATCGTGCGGATTTCGGCGGGATCGCTGGAATCCTCATGGTACCGGTTCCGGGGCGTCACAAGTTGGTATCAGAGCCCCAGGTTGACGGTACCCCACTAGTCTAGCCTGTAGGATAACCTTGCCAATGGTCGTTAAGTTTAGAGTGTCAAAACTATTTTCTAAAATTCGTTGGATAGATCTGATTAGTTCTGATTTTTCTCCTTACCTCTATTCTTTCGCCTCTTACCTTTGCGAGTTTTGGGTCTTCTCTCTTGTCTGAGTTTTTCCGTGTCTTAGGTTTCGACGTGGGTTGGACGATCCTTGCCCCTCACCTATTAGGTCCCATCTTTAGAGGATCCCGATGGGAGCGCATCATCAAAGCGGAACCACAACTTCTTGTTGGTGGTGTCGCCCGATCATCATGGAGCAACAATTCTTGTTAGTGGTGTCGAGGATCGACACATCGCCAGAAGATCCGATAGTTCACCTCTCTCCCCCGTACCATGGCGTGGGATCTCGGGGCGCGATCCCTTGTTAGTGGTGTCGATTGTAACGGCCTCGGGTAGTACCCCTACTAGATTTGTTTGTTCTTTTTCTTTTATGCATCATCATGGCATAAGCATCATCTCATCCATGTTTTTTTTAAACATAATAAAATTATTTTTATAAAACCTCCCTTGCCTTTTCTTTTAAATAAAACCCTCCTCCCTCCTCTCTCTTATTCCCTATTTTATAATTAAGCTTTTTCAACAATTAATGTTTGGAAATGTAATGTGTTTTGTTTTGGTTACAACTAAAATAAATATTTTAACAAATACTTTTTAAATCTCTTTCTCACCTTAGTTTCAAATTCAAAGTGTGGAAATCAGTTTTGAAACAAAAAGGAAAACCAGTAAACCCCCTCTAGCCCCTTGGGCTGCCTCTCCCTCTAGCCCATGTTTCTCTCCTCCATCTCTGGCCCGATCCGGCCATTTCCTCTTTCAACCCAAGCCCACCTTCCTTCCTCAGGCCCACACCCTTTTGGCCTCGTACCCCTTCGCCACCCTCTTCCTCTCTTATCTCCTTCGCCTCATCACGTAGAGAATGACACCGGTGGACAGCGACCGCACCCAGCTCCCACGCTCCTCGCATGATTCCTCCTCCTCGCTTTAACCTGGAGTCCTGGACCACGCCCTCGCTTTTCCCCTCGCACACGCCTTCTCTCGCCTCTTTTCTTCTTCTTCTGCAAGCCACCGAGAGAGGGGAGAAACCCCCATAGCACCGCGTCTCCCCGCCGATTCCGGCCGCCCCGCGCCAAACCAAGACCACCACCAGCACCGCCTCCCTCTCCTCGATCTCCTCGTACCAGCAATCGCACCGGGGACGCCCCAATCGACCTCGCCGACCTCGTCTCCCCCCTCAGCACCGGCGGCGTTTTCTCCGATTCTGGTGACCCCCAACCTCCTCCGGCACCGGCAGCTGCATGTCGAGCCTCACGGTGAGCTCGCGACCCTCCTGGACATCCTCTAACCCTTCCTTGCTTCCTGGTACGCCCTCCCGTCGCTGATTCGACCACCACCGCCGCAGGCACCGCCACCGGCAGCTCTCCGGTCATCCTCTCCACGCGCCACCGCCACCGTCTGATCCGCGATGACAAGGCGTGTCGAACACGCCCAGCCCCGCCTCTTGGAACCCACGGAATCTTCCGCGCGCGACGACGCCGACGCCAGTGGTCACCGCGTCGAACACCTACTGGGCGTGCTCGCTTGGTTCACCACGCTGTCGTCCACGTCAACCTCCCTGGCCCCACCTGTCATCCTCGCGGGCTAGACCCCAACCCGGTGAGAAAATCCTAACAGATCTGGATCTTGCCATCTTGCAGATAGCCCCCTGCCTGTCCTATTATTCTAACCCGCAGTCCTTCTGCCCTGTCAGCAGCAATCGTCCAGTCAGCGTCTCCCTGGCCCGCTCGTCAGTCGCTGTGGCTGGCTTCCCCCTGGGTGAGAAAAGTTCCAGCCCTTTTCTGTTTTTCCGAAAAATTCCAGAATATGTGTATATCTTGCTAAAACCATATCTAATAATCTGTAACTCCAAATAAAAAGTGTTCTGTATGAAAATTGATTAGAAAAATGTGATGAACATGATTATGCCATCCATTCATCTGTTTGCATCTCACATAATGTCGCGCGTTGATAGTTATGCATGTTCACCTCACATAATATGCGGAGTATTTTGGATATCCACCTAAGGTTTTCCCCGCTCCGCTTAATATTGAAGTAGCTCACCCTTGCCATGTTATGCCATGCTAAGCAACCCTTAACTTTGTCGGTAACAATGCAACTTCAACCCTAATTGTTTGTCCGGGGTTCCGACTCCGATTAATTTGGATAAGTTGCATCGCCGCATCATGTTTGCCATGTCATGCATGCATACCATATCATGAGCATGCCGATTCTTTTGCCTTAGTAGTAAGATTTGCATTCGTTGCTTGTTCCAGCATTTGCTTCTTCCCGGATAGGATCGCGATGTGGTGTTGTGAGATACGACAAGATCTTCGGATGTTCCTCGGCAGCTTTAACAGGCAAGCATTTCCTAAACTCCTGTCTCTGCAGGAGTCGCTCACCTATTTTATTTTGCCTTCTCTCTTATGCTAGCCTTGAGTTGCGTTCTTGTCACGTGTCCTATCCACTGTTTACCTCAAGCAGCCCATATTGCCACCACCACCTCCTACAGCTGTTGTTTGGTCATCGAGTCTGCCTTGCGAGTCGTAGTGCATGCTAGTGCTGTTTATATCTCGTTACCATTATCGTTATCTGTTGGGGAATCATGACACATGGTTTATGGATATGTTGTTGGAGATAATCTCACTTACTTTATTGTTAATAACTAAAATTGTAAGCAGAGGCATCTGTGAGCCCCTTTGCAAAAGCATCGGAACTTTGACTCGCTAATGTCCCCTAGGACCCGAGTTCTTGTTATCTGTTCCGAGATTGAGCGCTCTACCCGTACGTGGGGACGATTATCGGGACCCCCCCATCACCCATTACCTTTTTCTCAAGTCAGTTGAAAAGGGGGCCACAACCTTGGTTTTATTTGCCTATGCCATGTATGCCATGCTTTACTTACTGTTGCCTTTGGGTGTTTACTTCCTGTTGCCTTCGGGTGTTTATATTCTGTACTGTACCTTGCGGGACGTTTAGCGAAGCGTGTGGTTTGCACGCCTAGCCGCCGGCGCAAACCCTGAGTCTGTCTCGGAGTACGGCTGGACTTCGTCACGGGTAGCTTAGTCGGGTGGCCCCCCTAGACTTTCTTGTTGAACTGGGAACGGTCTTGTTGTGAGACTCCGCCGTAATTAAGCGGGTTCGAGCATGCGTATGGTTACATTTGGGCAACCCCTGCAGGGTGTACATCTTATCGATAAGCTGTGTCCGCGGTTATGGACGACTTGGAATTGTATAGCTCGATCATAGAACAACTTACACCTTCATGTTGCTGCTAATAATTTACTAATAACTTGCGTAGTAACATAGCATTACTACAACGGCTACCTAATAAAACTTGTCCACCGTGTGAGTGCCTTTGTAAGTACTTCCTTGCGAAGGGGGAACACATCGGCTGTGTTATGTTTGCAGAGTATAGAACTGTTAGTTGTGCGCTCTCTCATCTTCTCTGATTAGATGACTGTTGTAGAGAGTCTCTATAGGTTTTTAGTGCTTGCGCACTGCCGCTTAACCCCACCATATTGCCTATGACATTCCTCGTGCGTCCTCTAAGTCCCCTGCGTGCCTCAAGTACAAAGGACGACTGGTTGACGAATGCTTATACGTCCTAAAGTCTTGTTAAGTACGAACCCGTACTTATTGCTGCTTCTTTGGGACATAACCGGGCAGGTATGAAGTCATGTTCGATGAAGGCGACGTTAGCAAGGTTACCCTTCCGGCTTGGCCTGGGCAGGGTTATGGACGCCATCGTTTATCTTCAGGACTCTTAGTCCAATTTGTATCTTGTCCGTACTCGGACGTATTCGCTCTTCTGTATGATTTGGATCTTTGTATTGTATATTTGTATCTTGACCCGTTGGAGTCGTTGTTGTAATATATGTTTCTTGTGGGCTCTATTGTAATCCTGTTGTAATGTTACCACTCGTGTTAATTCCTCTGGCATCACGTGTGTGATTCGTCGCGCACGTAGTGTCGGAGGGCGTCTCTGAATCGATATCGTGCGGATTTCGGCGGGATCGCTGGAATCCTCATGGTACCGGTTCCGGGGCGTCACAGAGGGATAGCTCAATAAGTTTAAACCGCACTCCCCCTATGTTCATGCGTGCTTTCCATCAAGACATTAGCTAAAGAGTGGTATGTGCGCACGATGGTCAAGCGAAGTTCGACGGATCTATGATATTTAGCTCATGCCTCAACTCAATGAAACGCTTCTCATCCAAGGGCTTTGTGAAGATGTCCGCCAATTGCTCCTTGGTGCCAATAAAGGATAGGACAATATCTCCTCGAGCAATGTGATCCCGGATGAAGTGATTCTATCGTCGTGGTGGAACAACAGATGCCATAGGATGGCTTAAGTTGGGGGCCGGATGTACGCTTGAGGATCCGGGTGAGGGGAAGGATTAGAGGAAGAAGGAGATTGAACTCAGATTTGTATTGATCTCAAGAACTTGGCCAAAGGCTAGAGGTTGAAGACGTACGGACTACAAGGTGAAAACTTACTGCCCAAGGGTCGAACCTCTACCGAACGCTCGATCGATCCCCGCACAGGGGTGCCCCTCCTCTCCTTATATAGGGGAGAGGAGGCTTACAAGAGAAGGAACTCTAGGGGTATCTTTGCTGCCCTAAGCTACTTTATAAAGCTACTTTGGCTCCAGGGATGACGCTTCTGTGTTTAATCAGAGGGTTGATGACCTCCTCCGGTATCTTTATCGTCAGCTTCTCCTTTGACGTCAGGGCTTCGATTAAAGCTGAAGTGCTTCGCTCATCTTGTCCTTTAGTCCTTGAAGGAATCTTTGACCAGGGTGCCGACATGCTACAGTTGAGCCTATGCCAGTTCTCCGGTATCTTTTCCTGTGAGCTCCGGCTTCTTTCCCTTTGTATCTCAAACTCTTCTCTTGAGCACATCTCCGGCTTAGATATCACCGGTTTCCTGTATTCCAGCATACCCCTCCTGGTATACCGGATTGTATCATCTTAGCACTGCTAAACTGAACTTTCAGGATCCGGATTAATCTTTAATCCGGTATACAAACAGCTTATCATGGCATATTTGCCATAGTCTTGACCTACCGGGGGTCATCCCCCCGACATTAGTCCCCGAAGCTGGTGCAGCCCTGCTGATTCATCCGACGGGCCACGCCAGGTTCCCATACCGAACGCACCAGATTAATCATTCCGGTTTCAACTTATGCTTGGCTAGTGTTTTGCCGGACTCATTCCAAACATCCAAACTTATTGAAACCCTTCCGGGTTTTTTCCGACGATTTCTTTATCATTAAGTTTTCCTCGGCGAAGTCGAGAATATCTCGATATCCGCACATGTCAGTGACATGCGCACTGTAACTAGCGCTGCAGTGTCAGCGAGGGTCAAATCCCTCATCTCCCGCGCACATTTATGACGCCGCACTCGATCCATGTTGCCTTCTGTGTGGCCGCTGTTGAACCCGCGTGTATCTTGGCGCCACGTGGTGGCCCAACCACGGAAAGGATGTGGGCTGGGCCGTTTTCAGCCCACTAAGCCCTGTGCCTATTTAAGGGCGACGGTTCGCCGTCGTCCCCATCTTATTCCCACTCTCGCCGTTTTCACCTCTGCAGAGCCCTGCCACTCGAGCTCCTCCGCCGCCACTCTCCGCCGGAGCCATTTCCTCTGGCGAATCCTTGCTGCGCCGCCGCGGGGAATGTCCACCACTCATCTAAGGTTAGTACACCTCGATCCAATCTTTTCTTCTCCTTTGCATTCTTCGTGTTCGTCTCCACTGCGGTAGATTTATTCATGCCCTTTTCTCTTCTTTTTTCTTGTCTCTAGATCTTCGCGAGCTAGTAGAATTGTTGGAACTTGTTCGTAGCTTAGCTCCGGTTTCTTAATCCGATGGCTTCCGAAGAATCCGAGTTAGAGCTTTCCACCCGAGATATCATGGGGTGAGGAGGATGTCATGGATCAAGAAGCCAGCGGGCAAGATCAAGAAATCGACGGGCTGGAGCAAGAAACCGGCCCCAGCTCCACGGTGTCACACCCCAACTTTTGCAAACATGTTTAGTTGTCCATAGTGCAAAAATTAGGGGGAACAAAAACTTTTTTTTCTAAAGGCTAACTTAGATAAATTACCTTGATCTGCCTGTTAGGATGAATTGCTTTGACCTGTTGGTAGATGTATTGTCTTGTTCTGTTTGTTAAGTTTATCTTGAGCTACTCAAAGAACAACACCCCTAGTGGTAAAACAAACAACTCACCTAATAAAACACATGTGTGGCTTAGGGAAAATTGTTTTCATTTTTACTACATCAAACCCTTCTCCTGATGGCAACATGAGGGTGCCATCTTGAAATTCCTCTTGGTGTTTTAATCTAGCTCAACCCATCCTTGTTTCAAAACTTGGTATCATCTACCCATTGCTACATCCTTCTCTTGTACCCTATCCAATGTTTAACCTCAGATCACCTCTTCCTCTTTTACCTCTTGTGTTTATTTTAATCCAAGTTTAATCTTCACAAAACCAAGAGTGGGAATGATGGGTACATTTTGTAGCCACCATCTACCCTTGAGAACACTCCTCCCTAAATTAGATTTTCTTTCTCAAAACCCCTACTGTTTTTCTTCTCTAGTTTAACCACGAAGCTACTTCTAGTTTTATTAAACCTTTTCAAGATATTTCTTCAAAGAAAACAAAGAACTGAAATGGGTTTTTGTTTTTCATCCCATTTCTACCAAGTACTGATTTCTAAAACATTATTTTCTATCTTGCTTTCTTTTTAACAAAAAAGCTTGTTTATGGTACCTATACCATTTCTTGTTTTTCTCTTGCTTATTTTACATTTGAGAAAAACTCTACTTTACTTGAGAAAGTAAGTAGAACATTTTGAACTCCTATGTTCCAACTAGTTTCTCTCAACATTTTCAAATTCCATTCCACTTGAGTTCATTCCCAATTGTCCCTAGACAATTGAGGTGTTTCAAATCCCTTTCAAATAAATTCTTTTTCAAATGATAATCCTTGCACATCTTATGCACATCACTGATCTACCACATTGTATCCCCTCACCCTCCAATTCTTGATCAAATGAATTATCATTTGATACTTTCAAGTGGACTCCCTTCAACTAAACCCTAGACTCAGGGAGTATTTCAAACCACTCCCAATTGACCTCTTATTTGAAGCGCAACTTATATTTCATCATGCCCACCTCACTCCTCTACTCATCACCATCATCTCCTTGGCACAAAGCCACCAAGCAACAAATATCATCATGGTGCTTATCACCATCACACTCTTCCTCCATCTCCATCCCTTTTATATTTCCATATACATCATCTAAGCCACTCACTTGACCTTGACCTTTCCAACATAAGGCCTTGGTTTATATACATGAATGTTGGGCACCACTATCCTTGCTTACTTATGCTTGTCAAGTGTGCATGCCGGCCATGTCCATGCAATGTGTGCATGCATGTGTGCCAAACTCCCTCCCCTCTCTCTCTAATTTACTCCACCTTGGGAAGCCTCTCCTCCTTTGTCCCTTCCCAATGCCACCTATGAATTCAGCTTGGGTCAAATCCTTCTCCCACAAGCCAGCCTCCCAACTAACCCAATCAATGAAGAGGCTACCTCCCAACCAACCCCAATCAATGAGGAGGCAGCCAACCCTCTCTCCCTCTATATAAAGGAGCTTGGCCGGCCACCCCCTCCTCATTTGCTCTCACTTTTCCACTCTCCACTCCTTCCTCCACTCCCTCCCATCCCTCTCCTACCTCTCCCCCACGAAAATGCTGCTCCTCCTAGCTACCTTGGCCGGCCATGGCCATGAAAAGCTCTCCAAGATGAAGCTCCCCTCCTCCCTCAAGCTCCCCCTCTCCCTTGGTCACCATGAGAGCATCCCTCTCTCTCTTTCTCCCCTAACCCTAGATGAATCCAGCTCTCTTTTTCTTTTCCCCTCTCACAAGATTGGATCTTGATGCAGGTGCATGTTGAACCAAGCATGGGGAAGCTTCACCTATCCTCAGATCTAAAGTTCTTGACCAAAGTTCGTCCAAATCCATGCAGTAATTTCTTCTATCTTGCTGTTCCAGATTCTGTATGAACTTGTAAAATCTGTCAAAAATCGTGTATAGCTCCGAATCGGTTGATTCAAAGTTCCACGGGTAACCAGAGGAAAGATATACAACTTGGTGTTGGTCTCACCCTCAAATTCGTTTTCAATATTCCTCGGTAAATAAAGTTCTGAAAACATATAGATTCACTGTTTATTAGATTTAATTTGTTTTACAAAATATTTTTTGGCAAACTCAACTTTGGGTGAGAGCCCTCTATTATAGCTTCATTTTTCCATTGGTTTCACTTCAAATTCCCACATAAAACTAAAATGGTACACATATCAAGTTTTGGTCAGATCTGACTTTGTCTGTTTACACCAGGAGCTTGGAGATGAATTTGCGAGTGAAACCAATTGCATTAGAACCATATTTCAATACCTTTCAGATACAGCTGACCTGATATTTTTAGAATTTTTCTACGATTTTTGACATACAGATCTTTTTTTCTGTATAGTCAGATTCAAGCAAATTCCTAAAATTGTAGGATTAACCTTTTTGGGTGAATCCAATTGGGTTAGTCTTGTTTTAGTACTGGTCATCTAGGAAAAATACTGTTAGTCTCTGTTCATGCATATTGGTTACGGATAATAACATGTGTGTGCTACATGGGCTGTTGAACCAAAACTTTTTGTTTATTTAAAAGCCTTAAGCACCTCTTTTTTTTAGGGGTGGACAACCTTTGCTTTATTCTTGCAAAACCAAGTCCTCTGCATCTTAAACCAAGTTCTATTGTTTTACTTGAGTTTTTAAAATAGTGTGGCATATGGTTTACTTCATTTTATTGGTAGTATTTTGTGAGCAAATTAAATTAGGAATTTGACTTGTGCTTTTCCAAAAATGTTTGAAAATAAAAGATGTTTGTTTTTTAGGCCAATGCATTGCATTTGTCTACTTTGTGGTGTTCTCTATCTGGGGATATTTATTTATGCCGTGGTGGTAACCGGAGAGGCATTTGCTAATTTGTTAGGCTCTCATGTTTTTATTAAAGTAAAATAAATTTGTTTTCTTTTAAAGTTGTTTTGTAGTAACCATAAGTCCTTTGTATGTTAGCCCTTTGTAGAGTGGTTAGCTTTTGATTGTTGATTGTTGAATGTTGTTTTGTTGGTACACTGTGATTGATTGTGTTCCTTTTACATTTTCCAGCGATAGATGCGAACAATTCGGGAGAAGAAGAAGAAGTGGAATCGGACGAGGATTTTATTTATATTGTTGGAATTATTATTTGATGGAGTTGAAGAAGTCCAGGGACAAACAAGCCAACCAAGGCAAGCCATCTATTGATCTCTGATTATTGTGTCACATATTGTTGACACTTTGTTATTATTCTTATTCCTTGATCTATGGTGTGTTATTCTCCATTTCTGTCATGCATGCTTAATCTTAAGCATGGTAATCCTCTTGGTCATATCTTATACACCTCTTAATGAGTGTTGTGTAATATAAATAATCATAGTATGCCACCTTACTTGGTTATCCTCACATACTTACTTTGAGCATGTTACCCTACTTGCCAATTCACTCACATACACCCTTCTAGTGATTTGATAAGTGTCTTCATGATCTTGGTGTACTCTCACCTTGGGAAGAGTATGCCTACCCACCTCGGGTATGTAGATTGTGTTGATCCCCAACACCTCTTCCTATATATTGTTGGTTAATGACACAAATCTGAAAGTGTTACCCCTCTTATGTTGACAACATGCATGCTTACCTTAAGCAAGTATGACTCCTTTGACTCTACCTCTCTCAATTTTCCTATTGGCAGGATGAAATTCATCACGGCCATATGATGTGCTAGTTCCATCATGAAACTTTAGGTTGGGAAACCCTCAAGGTCTACCTTGTTGTAAAAGTTTTGATAAAACCTTGGGTAAGTCGAACTTACTCGAGTGGATGTTTATGAAAGGAAAGGATTTTGATAAAGATGATGAGAAAGAGAATGTGGTTGTGTTTATGAAAATGTTGGCGCCTAAGTATTCACCCATGCCAATTAACTAGCGCAACCACATTACCCCAACGTGGGCATGAGGCTTAGCTCGTAGTTTGTTCTTCTCAGCATGGGACACCGCACAACTATACAAGGGTAAGGTTACCCCCGAGTCCGGGTTGTCGTTGGTGGAGACAATAGTATAACGGGATGCCTTCGGGGCTACCCATCCGGAAGACACTATGGGTCTCCTGGCTTGGCGGTGGAGCCACGCTCAAAGTGAGGTGAGCTGCCACGGTGCCGGGGAGGTACATACTCCATAGGGTAGGATCCCATGCTGAGTCGAGTAGGCGAAAGGCTATGTCCGAATTTTTGTCATGGCATAGTTTATATGCGGGGATGATGCCCACATGATGAACTCGCGGATCTTGTGGGGAAAGTGTGCAAACTCTGCATAGTCAAATCTATTCGAATATCCGCGTCCGCGGTCATGGACGGTTGGAATGGCTGTTGCTTAGCCTGATGAGTTTTGGTTTACAAAAATTGTTTGGCAAATGAAATGAAAGAACTTGTTTTGAAGTACCGGAAGGGTACGGGAAAGGTTGTGTCGACCATTTGGAGATGGTCGGGAAGGATAAATAAATTGGGTTACCCCATCCTAGTGTTTTATGTTGTGGAACTCTTTTGAAGTATCTTCTTCAACAAAGATATAGAGATGTCATAGAACCTTCTTAGTGTCCCCTTCAACTGTGATGTTGGGATGCTACATCCACAAGGGAAACTATTTCTCTTTCTCATGCTATATCCACAAGAGAAACTGCTTCTCTTCTTCATGCTATTTCCTCAAGAGGAATTAGCTCTTCCCTCTTGTCATCTTAGATTAGCACTTGTTATCTTGCAATTTCTTGCAAAATACCTTCTTGATGGTTTGCGAGTACAATTCCAATGTACTCACGGCTTTGTCCCTGGCTATTTACTTGGCCAGACTTGGAGGAATTCAACAAATGAAGAAGGAGTTGACGACGTCTGTGCGAGCTAGGAACGTCTTCCTAGTCAGTTGCCTGTAGGGTTAAGGCAGATGACTTGGGCTCTACGCTGCTGAAGTGATTCCGCTACTATGGTGATTAGATTAGGCCTTCGAGGCTATTATGTAAAGTTTGGTCATGAGACCTTATTGTAATTTTCTTATTCTGTTTTGTAAAGGATGATGTAATTTTGATATCAGTTCGGTTATGTGTTCACGGCGCACTGATCATGGGATCGTGAACTGTATACATAACAGGGTATTTCGGACAGTTAGTCCGGGGTCCCCACAGAGCTGGTATCAGAGCCATCCTGACTGTAGGAGACCTTAGTTAGCATGGACGTTAGTTAGGAAACAAGTATTTGGGAAAAACTATTTACGAAACAAATTCTTTCTTTAGTCGGAAGCATAGCTTCTACTCCTCTTATTTCTTCAAAGCTTCTAAATTCTTATCTCTCCACTTTATAGAAAGGTTCGAAAATTCTTACTCTATTGTCTCATCCACTTCAAACCTACATATTGGACGATGTCCCCCAACCCAGACCTGGAGACTCGAAGTCGAAGATGGATCAACCTTCCAGGAAGTCTCATGTATCTCCAACAGTAGCTATTGAAGATCGGGTACCGACTTAGTGTGCACATAAAGGGATAATTAGATCATGTCTTTGGTTGTCACCAAAGTCTGTCAAGGAGCTGACCTTGTTCCTCTGTGGACTTGCACTTTTGAAGTCGTCAAGGATCAAGTCCTCAGTTCTTGACTAGTAATTTTTAGGCCAGCTACAAGAAGTTGTCGACTTTGGGAGTTCCTAAACAGCTACCCCTCCGAAGAGCTCACGTCCCTGGGATGTTGAGACCAGAAGTTCTATGCAGTTTTCGCCTCCACTTCAACATCGACGACTCAACACCAGGTCGCGTCACCACCAACTGCTTCGAGAATCCTTGTTGATATCAACAAGATGAAGACATCAACATATGTGACCAGCCCCAAACCAATAGGATGGATAGGACAAACCCAATCGCTTCGATTGAGCTACCCCCGCGTATTAGGCATCCATGGGTACTTATGTTACCGTGTATGGTTTGATGTTTGCTTGTAGTTCCCTAGTGTGCTGCCTGGAGTGTTTTGATTTGTTTGTTGTGTGTATGTTTTTCTAGTCTTTCGGCCTGAAAAATACTCTTAGTGTGATAACCTAGCGTAGGAAGCCTCCCTAGGATGTTTTCATCCTCATCTACCTCGCCGATGAAATGCTAACTTCTAGTTTATTGGATAAGCTAACGGAAGACTCTAACTCTAACCCAGTTAGTAGTTGTTTTTCAACCATCAGAAAAACTAACCTAAACCCCCATCTATGCTAACTACCTTCAAGATCAGCTGAAGCAACTCTACTACGCCAACGAAGCAGAAGCCCCTATCTTCAAGAGTAACTGCAGCTCTGCGAGAAGCCTTACTAACTTGGTCTGACCTTGGAGTATAATCGCGCTAACCTCGAGGATATCTTCTTGGAAACACCCTCTAACTTACCGTCTAATAAGCTGAGAGTGCAATAGCGTCAAAGCCAAGCTACATCGCATGGTTCATATGGTCCTCATCAAGTAAAGTTCATGAAGATACTTCAAGACTCAAGATTTGGTGTAGTTTACCCGCTCACTTCTTAGCTAGTATAAGTCAGCACCGACCCTCAAGCTAAAGATTGTCTTCGATGACCTTTGTTGCTGCTTCATATGGATAACAACCAGGAGTTCCATCGACTTACTAACTCACCGCGTGTCCCATATGGTCTAGCAAACACCGTGAGTGCCTCTTGAAGCCGTGGTCTACACGTCTCCCCCGAAGATCCTTCAACTGAATACGGAAGATCGACGCCTTCTTCAGAAGCTCCAGACAGAACCACAAGGCAGAAGCTCCGAGTTTTTCCAAAAGCCCGATGAAAAATCTTAAGGGTGGAAGACTTCGGCTTCCACTAAAAAAATTGGAGCTAACCCTAAAATTTTAAACCTTTCTAAAACACCGTTGGGAACTTGGGATGCACTAACTCCCCTTGAAGCTTTGGACTGTACATCGCCCCCCCTGAAGGTGTTTCCACTCAAGACGGGAGATCGATGGCTTCTTCAAAAGGCGCCCGACAAGACCCGTGGCCGAAGCTTAGAGTTTTCAACCCCCCCCTCCGATGAACAATTTTAAGGGTGGAAGACTTCGTCTTCCACTAAAATTTCAAGCTAACTCTGAAAAGTTTTCGAACCTGCTAAAGCACCGTTGAATTGCTGTCGAGGGGAAGACCCCGGGTAGGGCAAAGGACTGAGAACAGCTGGCTCCAGGCCGGCTGGCCCACGGCGAGGCCGGCTGAGGAGCAGCCGGCTGGACGCTGTGGCCGGCTGCCTTGGGAGCCGGCTGGTTCAAAGTCCACGCTGGTCTGGCCATAGCCGTATGCGCTCTGGCTGGGCCGGCTTCAACTTGTCATATCCGGCTTGGTTTGTCTCTCCCTGGCCGGCTTCCGGCTGGGAAGCCTTGCAGGAGAAGGAACTGGAAAGGTGATCCGGCTTGGAAAGTCCACGGTGACCTCACTCCCGTAAAGTACGGGGCACTATAGAGCAATAGTGGCTCTGCCGGACGCGGCGTCATGGCTCACGCCGATCCGTACAGCTACAGGCCAGCGATGGAGACGGGGACGCTTCCTCCATACCGCTGACATCGACGAGAGACAAGACAGGGCCTCAACGCCTCAACGGCTCCTGACACCAGCGCCTCGGGAAGGCGCGGGGAGCCGGAGCCGGCCAGTCGGCCGCTGAGTCATAGGGTCTTCTTTGTATATTGCCAGCGTCTATATAAGCTGGGCTACCCCTCTTGTGCGGGGGACAATCGATCCTTTCATTCACTCTAGACTTAGCGCTACCCTGTGAGAGAGACCTTCGTCTACCTTAGCCTCACAGGAGCAGCCGGATACAGCTCAAGGAGCACCATTGTACTGTGATACCACTTATACACACTCAGCAGGAGTAGAGGTGTTACCTCCACAGGAGGGCCTCGAACCTGGGTAAGCCGCCGTGTCGCTCGTGCCCATACCCGCATCCGGATACCGCCGTAGAACATATTAGGAACCACTCTTTAGCCACCCTATGGCATATGCCGTGACAACACCACGACATTTGGCGCCCACCGTGGGGCCTTCAGCGTCTGCGGCCGGTGTCCTCATCCAGACGGGCCTCACCACCACCACCGGCGAGCGAGTTGCTTCAAGCTTGATCTGGAGATTCGGCTCCCTCGACTGCGTCAGCGACAATGCTGGTTGCTTCGCCGATAGGCCCTTCCCTGCCGGCGGCAGCATCATCGCCTTCGGCGGCCATGACGTCTACGTCGCCACCGTCGCACCGCCGCGCTACCCGCGGCAGGTGCTGCGCTGCGCAAGCCCTCCTCCTGGAGCCGGCGCCAGCAGCAACTTCACCAACCCTTGCACCGTGCAGGTCATGACCACCGCTGCGGAGAACGTGGACAAAACCACGCGAGTCCGTGGCCCCGCTCTGGAGCGCACAGGCGCCGGCGGCGCATCCGGCTCGGGCCCAAAGCAGCTCCAGCCACCGTCCCGGTTGGACGAAGTCCGGGCAAAGCTGAGCTCCCCGCTCACAGCCGGCGCCGACCCCACCACCATCGAGGCGGATTTGGAGGCGCACCGCCAGCTCCTCCTCAGGCAGGCTGAAGAGCTGGCCGCTGCCAAACGCCAGCTGGAAATCACCCGGCGTGAGTACGACCACGCCCACGGCTTCACACCGGCCGGCAATGACGCCAGCCGAATCGGCCACATCCGCCGCAGAGGAGCCGGCCTGGGCGCGGAAATCGACCGCGACGGCGCAGAAGCGCCGGCTCCATCTACAGAGCTGCCATTCTACAACACCCCCGACAAGAACATGCGCGCGGCCGAAGCCGCCGCAGAAGAGCTGGGCCGCCTCGAAGGCGAAGAGCTACGCGGCCAGACGAGGCGGGTGGCTGAGCTGTGCCGCGCCGCCGCCGAGCAGACGAACAACCCCAGGTACGCCAACGCTCCCAGAGCTTCTCACGCTCGTGGTGCCACAGGCAACGACGGAGGCGGCCCCAGGGACACGGCCGAATCCTCCTCACCAGCACCAAGCCGGCGCCGGGCCTCCCAAGCGACCCAAGCAAGTTCCAGCCGGACAAGCCGGCTGGGAAGTGGCTACAGCCGCCCACCACCAAATAGAAGCCAGGACGACTCCCAGCAACCGACGCCAAGGCGGTCATATCAGCCGGCCCCGGAAGCGGGCGCCGGCCGTCAGCCAGCCCACTCCCGGCTGGGCCCGCGAGTCGAGCCGGTCGACGCCAGGAACCGCCTCGACAGGCTGGTGGAGTCCCACATCGCGGAGGAAGAAGGGCCGGCCGGCCCGAAATGTTTCAGCCCGCGCATCCTGAATGAGCCGGTCATGGATGGCTTCCTGCTCCCCAGGGACACCCCCAAGTACGACGGCACCGCCAAGCCGGAGGATTGGCTGCTGGACTACTCCACCGCGGTCGGCATCGCCCGCGGCAACAAGCGCTGGGCAGTGCGCTACTCACCCCTCATGCTGCTCGGCTCCGCCCGCACCTGGCTCAACAACCTGCCAGCCGGCAGCATAAACGGCTGGCTGGAGTTCGAGGAGGCCTTCATCAGCAACTTCACCGGCACCTATCGCCGGCCGGGTCGCCCCCGTCAGCTGGAGATGTGCAAGCAGGAGCCGGAGGAGACGGACCGCGCGTACCTAACGCGCTGGTGCGAGATGCACAACTCCTGCGAGGGCGTGCACGAGGTCCAGGCCATCAGCTTCTTCATGGCCGGCTGCCGGCCCAACACGATGCTGTGGCACAAGCTGCGCCGTAGCGACCCCAAGACCATGGCGGCCCTAATGGCCATCGCGGACAAGTACGCGCTGGCTGAGGAAGCCGGCCAGGGCCTGGTCAACAGTCCGCCAGCAGCCGCGCCCCGGCGTGATCAAGCCAAGCCGGCCGAGCACAAGCCGGTTGAGGGCACCTCTCATGGCAGCCGGTGGGACAACTACCGCGGCAAGCGCCACAGCGACCAACCGGACCGACGGTACGGTTCCGCCCATGTGGCAGCCGTGTCGGACCATGCGGCGGCTGGCGGCAGCCGGCGCCAGAAGCAGGACCGGACCTGGAAGCCAAAGTTCACCTTCGAGCAAATGTTCGATGTGCCGTGCAAATACCACAGCGGCAAGAACCCCTCCAACCACACCACCCGCGAGTGCCACTTCACGAAGCGGCTGACAAGCGGCGAACCGCTACCGCCTCCACCCCCGCCTCCACCAGCCGGCGGGTCGGGTGGCCAAGCCGGCGCAGAAAACGCCAACCTCGAGCACCACGAGGCTAACCAAGTGCAGCATGGCCGATACCTGGCCGAGGATGCCACCTACATCATCTTCACCTCCGAGCCCGAGGATAAAACGAGCCAGCAGCACCGTTCCCTCGAGGTCAACGCGGTCATACCGCCGGTCCCCCAGTACCTAAACTGGTCAGAGCAGGCCATCACTTTCGATCGCCGCGACACACCGGCTGTCCTGCCGAAGCCGGGCAGCTACGCCATGGTCCTCGACCCCACCATCGGCACGAGCCGGCGCAGCGTGCGCTTCTCGCGCGTGCTCATCGACGGGGGCAGCAGCATCAACATTCTCTACCGCGACACCGCCCGCAAGCTGGGCATTCAGGAGGCCGAGTTGCGCCCCACCCCTACCGTCTTCCATGGCATCGTGCCAGGCCACTGCTGCCAGCCGATCGGCCGGATCACGCTGGAGGTAATGTTCGGGAAGCCGGACCACTTCCGGACCGAGAGGATCGAGTTCGAGGTGGTGGACCTCGTCAGCCCCTACCACGCGCTCCTGGGCCGGCCAGCCCTGACCAAGTTCATGGCGGTGCCCCACTACGGGTACCTAAAGATGAAGCTGCCGGGCCCAAAGGGGGTCATCACCGTAGCCGGCGACTATCGTCGCTCCATGGAGTGCACCACGCAGAGCTCCAAGATGGCCCAGACGCTGGTCATCGCCACCGAGAAGCAGCTCATCCACGACGCTGTCGCCTTGGCCAAGGCCGCGCATACGGACATGCCGGCTGTGGGCAACCCGGCTGGGATGACTCACTTCCAGCCGGCCAACACCACCAAGAAGATCCTGCTGGACCCGGCGCAGCCGGACAAGTTCGTCACCATCGGTGCCGGCTTGAACAGCAAATAGGAAAGCGAGCTCACCAGCTTCCTCCGTGAGAATCGGGACATCTTTGCATGGTCTCCAAGGGACATGCCGGGTGTGCCGAGGGAGTTGGCTGAGCACCACCTCCACGTCAGGCCCGAGGCCAAGCCGGTGAAGCAACCCCTTCGCCGAGGAAAGAAGGAAGGCCATCGGTGAAGAAATCGCCCGGCTGCTCGTAGCCGGCTTCATCATGGAAGTGCTGCACCCGGACTGGTTGGCGAACCCGGTCCTGGTCCTAAAGAAGAACGGCTCCTGGCGCATGTGTATCGACTACACCAGCCTGAACAAGGCGTGCCCGAAGGACCCCTTCCCCCTGCCGCGCATAGATCAAGTCATAGATTCGACTGCCGGCTGTGAACTGTTGTCTTTTTTAGACGCCTATTCAGGCTACCACCAGATTCCTTTGAATCCGGATGATCAAATAAAGACTTCGTTCATTACCCCGTACGGGGCTTATTGCTACACGACTATGCCATTCGGCTTGAAAAATGCAGGCGCCACCTACCAAAGGTGCATGCAGAAATGCTTACAAGAGCAAATCGGCAGGAACGTTCACGCATACGTGGACGATGTCGTTGTAAAAAACCAAGGAGGCGCCTACCCTCCTTGACGATCTGAGTGAGACCTTCACCAATCTGCGGAGATTCCGGATGAAGCTCAACCCGGCCAAATGCACTTTCGGCGTGCCAGCCGGCCAACTCCTTGGCTACCTCGTCTCTCAGCGAGGAATCGAAGCCAACCCGGAGAAGATCAGTGCCCTGGAGAAGATGGAACTGCCGCAGTGCCTCAAGGACGTCCAGAAGTTCACCGGTTGCCTGGCCTCCTTGAGCCGCTTCGTCAGCCGGCTGGGGGAGAAGGCACTGCCCCTGTACCAGTTGCTCAGGAAGTCGGACAAATTCGTCTGGTCACCGCAGGCGGACGAGGCCTTCCGCGACTTAAAGCGCGTGCTCTCAACCGCACCCATCCTAGCATCGCCGGCTTCAATGGAGCCGATGCTGTTATACATCGCAGTCACCAATCGGGTGGTTAGCGTTGTCCTGGTGGTGGAGCGCAAGGAAGCCGGCAGGGAGCAGCCGGTTCAGCGCCCAGTCTACTACCTCAGCGAGGTGCTTTCCCAGTCGAAGCAAAACTACCCCCACTACCAGAAGGTCACCTACGGCGTGTACATGGCGGCCAAGAAGCTCAAGCACTACTTCCAAGAGCATCCCATCAAGGTGGTGGCCACAGCACCCTTGGCGGAAATCATTGGCAGTAAAGACGCCAATGGCCGGATTGCCAAATGGGCCCTGGAGCTAGCTTCTCATACCATCATCTATGAGCCGCGAACGGCCATCAAGTCGCAGATCCTCGCGGACTTCTTCGTCGACTGGGCCGAGATGCAGTACCTGCTGCCTGTGCCTGACTCCACACACTGGAAGATGCACTTCGACGGCTCGAAGATGCGGAACGGCTTGGGAGCCGGCATCATCGTCACCTCTCCTAAGGGAGATCGCCTGGACTACGTCCTGCAAATTCACTTCGCCGCATCCAACAATGTGGCGGAGTATGAGGCGCTCATTCATGGGCTCAAGCTGGCCAAGGAGATTGGCGTGCGTCGCATTCTTTGCTTCGGTGACTCCGACTTGGTTATCCAGCAAGCATCCGGCGACTGGGATGCGAAGGATGCCAACATGGCGTCATGCCGCTTCCACGTCCAGCAGCTATCCGGCTTCTTCGAGGGTTGCGAATTCCATCATGTGCCACGAGCAAACAACGAGGCGGCTGACGCCCTATCCAAGATAGGCTCAACCCGGCAAGCAATCCCACCAGGCGTCGCCCTGGCGCATTTACGGAAGCCGTCCATCACACCGTCACCGGACTCGGATTCCATATTCGTGCCGGCTGACCCGGGGGCTTCATCGCCCAAGTCGGGGGCTTCTCAGCCAAACCCGCTGGCTCCACAGCCGAACCCGGGGGCTTCTCAGTCCAACCCGGGGGCTTCATCGCCCAAGTCGGGGGCTTCTCAGCCGAACCCGCTGGCTCCACAGCCGAACCCGGGGGCTTCTCAGTCCAACCCGGGGGCTTCATCGCCCAAGTCGGGGGCTTCTCAGCCGAACCCGCCGGCTCCACAGCCGAACCCGGCGACCACGCAGTCGAATCCGGAAGCTCCCACGCAGGAGACCCTGTTGGTTAGCGTATTCGAGATAAGATGCGTACCATCGTGGGCACAAGAATTCCTCTCCTACCTCACCAATGGTGTGCTGCCCAATGAAAGGGTCCAAGCCAGGAAGATTGAGAGAAGGGCCAAGGCCTATACAATCATCAACCACCAGCTGTACAGACGCAGCGTAAGTGGGGTGTTCCAGCGGTGTGTCGAGCCGGCTGAAGGGATTGAACTCCTACGGGAAATCCACCAAGGAGAATGCGGCCACCACGCCTCCTCCAGAGCCACAGTAGGCAAAGCCTTTCGGCACGGCTTTTACTGGCCGACTACGCTCAAAGACGCAGAAGAGATGGTGAAAAAATGCAACGGCTGTCAGCGCTTCGCCAAGAAAAGGCATTCGCCGGCTTCCGCCTTGAAAACCATCCCCATCACTTGGCCATTCGCCGTATGGGGCTTGGATATGGTGGGTCCGTTCAGAACCGCCCGAGGCGGCATGACACACCTCCTGGTAATGATCGACAAATTCACCAAGTGGATCGAGGCCAAGCCAATCAAGAAGCTGGACGGCTCCACAGCCGTCACATTCCTCAAAGAGATCATTGTGAGATATGGCTACCCCCATAGCATCATCACCGACAACGGCAGCAACTTCACCCAAGGCATCTTCTCTCGCTATTGCGAGGAAATGGGGATCCAGATGGACCTAGCATCTGTGGCGCACCCGGAGTCCAACGGACAAGTGGAGAGAGCAAACGGCTTGATCCTAGCCGGCATCCGGCCCCGGTTGGTGGAGCCGCTCGAGCGAGCAGCCGGCTGCTGGATTGAAGAGCTGCCCTCCGTACTCTGGAGCCTGCGCACCATGCCCAACCGCTCCATCGGCTTCACGCCATTCTTCCTCGTTTACGGGGCCGAAGCCGTCCTGCCGACTGATATCGAGCACGACGCGCCAAGGATCAAGCTGTACACGGAAGCCGAAGCTAAAGAAGCTCGCGAAGACGGAGTCGACTTGGTCGAAGAGGCCCGGCTGCTGGCCGTGTCCAGATCCACCATATATCAGCAAAGCCTCCGACGCTATCACAGCCGGAAGATCAAGCCCTTAGCATTCCGAGAGGGAGACCTAGTGCTCCGGCTGATCCAACGGACAGCCGGACAGCACAAACTTGCGTCCCCATGGGAAGGTCCCTTCATCGTGAGCAAGGCGGTGGGAAACTATTCCTACTATCTCATAGATGCCCAAGAGGCCAAGAAAAACAAGCCGGACAGGGCTGACGAGGAGACTAAACATCCCTGGAACGTCAGCCTGCTCCGCCCATTTTACACTTGAGAAGGAACATATGTATCCCTTGTACTCCTATTGCAATCCATACTAATGAAAAAGCAAGCGCCAAGGGCGTCGATTTCAACAAGTTTTTCGTGTACTCTATTGCTTTGGCCAATTGGCTTGCACCCTCTCACGCGGCCGGCTTAGTACCGTGATCCGGTTTCCCGATAGCTGGCTCCCGATCCAGCTACAGACCGCAACCCGGCTGTCCGGCTGGCGGGGGTAGATGCTTAAGGAACCGGCACGCGAAAGACGACTAAGGGAAAGAGTGAAGGCGAATTGACACTTGTACAACCTTTTTCATAAAAGTGCCAGATTGCCGAACTCGGCTCGTTCGGCTGAAATACTATCGGCCTCACCTAGCGGCACGCTCTTGATCCGGCGACGGATCGCAAGTCGGACGTGCGACCGGCAAGAGCAAACCCAAAGAGTGGGGCGGATGGGAAAAAGCGAACAAACAAAGGGAAAGCAGCCGGCGCATAAATAATTAACAAACGCACTAAAGCGGGACTTCTTAAAAAGGATAACGATATTGTCTTACATATGCACCCGGCATTCCGGGGATTTAACAAATTGTCTTGGCAAAAGCAAAAAACAGAAACAGGTAAATCTAGGCGCCGGCTGGCGGAGGACCAGCCGGAGGAGCATTTGCCGAGCCGGACGCCGGGTCCGCTTCGGGCGCATCCGGCGCGTCCTCCATGTCTTCGTCGTCGGACTCCGAAGGTGGATTCGGGTCCTCGATGAAGGTGCCCTTGTTGGTGAAGTCGGCGATGGCACAGGCGCGGGCGAGCCGGGCGGTCTTGGTCTCCGCGCTAAGCGTGTCCTCCACGCCGGCCCGCCGAGTCTCCAGCTGGTTGAGGTCCACCTCATCATACCAGGAGAGCACGAAGGACAGCGCCATGTCGGCCCCAGCGCGCGCAGCCGAGTCCTTCCAGTCGAGGAAGCGATCGGGCGCGGTCTCGAGCCACTTGATGAGGTTGCTCAGCTCGCCAGGCAGCGTCTCCGTCGGCCAGAGCAGCCGGCACAACTCCTCTGCCGCCTTCCTGAGCTCATAGCCCAGCATGGTTATCGGCTCGACGCGGGCAGCCATGGATGCCAGATGGTCATCGATGGAGAAGTGCTCAGAGCTCTCCTCGCCGGTGGCTAGCCGGTGAGCCTCCCGCGCCCTGCCGGCTGCTGCTAAAGCCGCCTCCTATGCCTCGGGGAAGGCCGCTGCAAAGACAACTTGTCAAATAACCTAAAGATCCTTGCCGACTGCAATCAGTGGCAAGCCGGAGAGAGGACGGAAAAATACAAAATTTTGATGTATAAAGGTAGACTGGCGGCAGCCGGCGAGAAATGCCGCTTGCCCCCAGCCTGAAGATGGAGGCATCGATCGCTGGAATGGTTCCGGCTGCCGGTTGCCAACCTAAAAGCCGGCAGCCGGCAGCCGAAAGCCGGCAGAAGGGAAGGAAATGCAAACTCACCCGCCAAGCCGCGGTCGAGCGCGCTAATCTCTGACACCCACCGCTTGGCGGTGGCGGACAGCTCATTGGACTTGGAGTTCACCTCGTCCCGGAGCTGCAGGCGCTGTTGGTCCACCTCCTCCAGCCGTTTCTGGAGGTCCTCCACCTCCTTTCGCCCAACCTGCTTCGCAGCCTCCAGCTGGGCAAGGTGGTCAGACTCGAGTCGGCACAGCCGCGCTAGCTCCCCCTCGTTCTCCCGCGCCTTGACGGTTGCGGCCTGGACCGCCTTCTCGCTCTCGGCGCATTGAGCACGGGCGGCCCGAAGGTCCGCCTCCAGCTGCGGAACCCGGGCAGCAACAACTACAAGCCGGCAAAAAGAAGCCATCAGCCGGATAGAACCAGAGGAAAAAGAGAAGACAAAGGGAAAGAAGGCCTTACCCTTGGTAGCCTCCAGTTCGCGGGCGAAGTCGGCCCGCTCCCTCTTGGCCTTATGATAGCTGGCCACGAGCTGGTTGTGCAGGGCGGTCCGCCTGTCCGAAACCGCCTAAAGAAGAAATCAAAAGTGAGCACCTAGACGAAGCCTGAGCCGGCTCCAAGCAGCCGGCCCATGCCTCGGAGGGCTACCAGGACAATACCAAAATTGCAGAAAATGGCACATAAACTAACCTTGTCAGCCTTCTCCAGCCGCGCAATCCGGGCCTCGACCTCGGCGGCTTGGGCCTTGACGCTGTTGCGCAGGCCGGAGAAAAACATATCCTTGGACGCCGCGCCTTGGCGTCCTTCTCGGCTGGTCACCTCGCAGATGTCCGCTTGGCGCCAGTTCACCTCCATGGTTCCGGCCGAGCCGAAACTGGAGTCGGAGGCGGACACCACGTTCGGCAGCGAGGCGGCCGGCGAAATGTGCAGCCCCTCGGGCGCCGGCGCTGGGCCCTTCGCCGTCACCAACGCCCGGGCATCCGCGTCGGCCGAACACGCCGACTCCTGTCCCACCGACTCCTCCCTCGCTGGCTCTGAAGCTGGAGGCGGCGTGCTCGAACCTGTCGGCCCGGCGGGATCGGCAGACCCCGGCGCAGGCGGCGCCCCATCTGGACTCGCGTCCAAAACGACGACGTCGGGCGCGGGCCCGCCGGCTCCGGCCGCGGCAGGCGTCGGCCCACCGGCTCCGTCCGCGCCGGGTGCGCCCTGCCAGCTCCGGCCGCAGGACCTATGAGCGGGGCGCGGCGCGGGAACAGTCGTCAATGGAAGGCTGGCCGGTGCGGCGAACCGGCTCACTCCGGGGGCCGGAGCCGGGCGCACCTGCGGAAGGCGCAGACGAAGAGCCCGCCCCCGCAGCAGGCGGCGTGATGACGGGCGGCACGATGACGGGCGGCGTGCGCGAACGCGGCGGAGGCTGCGGAGTCGGCTCCCTCCTCTGCCGCTGGAGCGGCGACACGACGCTCGGAGTCGGGCGAGAGCCGCCGCCCTTGGAGAACTTGATGGCGGACCTAGAGGGTCGAACAAGAAAGAGATAAGCAAAAAAGGAAAGAAAAAGGAATCAAACGGTGAAGGCAAAAAACTCACCCGGCCGCCTCCGGGACCTTCTTGGGCCCCGCCTGGCGCTGCTTCTTCAGCTTCGCCTCCAGCTGGGCGGTGGTCCGCTCGCTGCCCCGTTTTCGCCCCCTGGGCGCGGATGAGGAAGTGGCCGAGGTCGCAGGCGGCCTCGCCGACAAGGGCACGGCGCGGATCGGCGCTGAGGCGGACGGCGCCTGCTCCGACTCCCCCTGCTGCTGCGGAGAGGGCGGCGGCTCGTGCTGCCCATGGGCGGCTTGCTCGGCCGCCTCCGGGCTCTCGTCGTCGCCGGCTTGGTCAGCCGGATCAACGTGATCCGGCGCCCACTGCTTGTGCTCCAGGTCGCCATCCTCGACCGCCTGGCGGGCGAAAAGCTGCAGACAGGAAAACTTTAGAGAAAAGCCGGCCACGCAGCCGCAAGCCGGTATCCGGCCAGAAAAAAGAACTTACCACGGCCGGCGGCTCCTGCCGGCTGTAGGGCTCCATCCCCCAGTCCCAGTTGTCGGGCAGCCTCGCCTGGGAGACGAAGTTCACCCGCCTGGCGACTTGGGCGTGGTTAAGCTCCAGTTTGGATGTCCGGGTCGGATCGAACCGGCCGGACATGTGGCCGATCTTGTGGGCGCGTGCCTGCAGAGGCAGCACCCGGCGGGAGGCGTAGCAGCAGAGGAGATCGGCCGCGCATAGCCCGCCTTCGGTGACGCACTGCTGGAGGAAGTCCCAGAGCAGGTTCACCTCCGCGTGCGGGTCCGCCGACTTGGGGTTGGCGCCCTAGTTGAGCCGGGCAGTCGGCGGGGCCGGGTTGTACTCCGGCAAGTTGACCCGGTCGAACGCCGGGTTGTCACTCCTCACGTAGAAGAATGACATCTGCCATTTCTTCACCGAGTCCACAGTCGGGATCTTCGGGAAGGGCGTGGAAGTGCGGGAGTAGATCGAGGCGGCGCCGCAGGCTCGCATGTGGCCGTCGGTGGTCTGCGTCTTCAAGTAGAAGAGCCGGCTCCAAAACTCCACGTCGGGCCACAAGCCGGCGTAGCCCTCCATGAAGGCCACGTAGTAGCTCAGCGTAACAAACGCGTTGGCCGGCAGGTGGTGCGACTGCAGGCCGAAGAAGTCCAGAAAATGGCGGAGGAAGGGCGAAACCGGTAGGCCCAGCCCGCGGTCGAAGTGCGCGCCGAAGACGACGTGCTCGCCGGGCTGCGGATCCGGCTCCACCTCATCCCCCGGAGCTCGCGTGATCACCTCCGCCGGGATCCGGCGCAGGCGCACGAGGCGGGCGATGTCATCCTCCCTCATGTACGAGCCCTCCCACGATCCCGCCGGAAGAGCCATGGCCATCGAAGAGCAAGACGAGGAGGAAGTCCAAGATAACGCGAAGGGCGAAGAAGAGCCGCCCGACGGCGGCGAGCTGGGCGGTGGAAGGCGTACCGTGGAAATGCGAGGACCCGTGGCGCCGGCTTGAGGAAGAAGACGCTGCGGATCCACGGAGGAGCTTGGCCGCGGTCGCTTGCCGGAGTCCGCCAGGGGGCTGCCGGAGAGAATGCTTGGGCGCAAGGGAAATCGCACGAGCGGAGAGTTGGAGCGTGGGCGCGAGGAAGAAGACGAGCGGGGAGGACGCCTCGGTACCGCCCCGCCAGCATTTATAGACGCCTGGAGGGCGCGTGGGACGCGGCCAAGTGGGGGGCGTGGCCCCAGACGTGGGATTTACTACGCCATAACGCCCCCCACGACCGCTACCGTTACTGGAAACTGCCACACCACGTCGCCCACGACCGCACGAAATCCGGACAAGGCAGCGATGTGACCAGACGAAATGGCCACAACAGTTGCCGTCAGAACCATCAAGTCGGGCGCAAGGTCCGAGGCGGCGGAGACTCCGGCGCGCCCAAGCCGCAGCCGGACATCCCCCTCCGAGTCGGCCCCAACTTTCGAGCAAGGCGGAGGAGCCTCCAACACTTGAGAAAAATGAAAAACTGCATAACAAGCAGCGTCCGGCTCGAGAGCAGCCGGATGGAATAAGCCGAATGGGGGCGCAGCCGGCTGAATGGAAATTCTCAGCCGGCCCCTCGGGTGCTGTTCAAGCGCAATCTGTGGGATCAAAGACTAACGGTCAGGAAAACCTGCCCAGGTCCTTCTTTGTGCAGGACCTTGCCAGCTTCAGGGGCTAATGTCGGGGGGAAGACCCCGGGTAGGGCAAAGGACTGAGAACAGCTGGCTCTAGGCCGGCTGGCCGGCCGGCTGAGGAGCAGCCGGCTGGACCCTGTGGCCGGCTGCCTTGGGAGCCGGCTGGTTCAAAGTCCACGCTGGTCTGGCCATAGCCGTATGCGCTCTGGCTGGGCCGGCTTCAACTTGTCATATCCGGCTTGGTTTGTCTCTCCCTGGCCGGCTTCCGGCTGGGAAGCCTTGCAGGAGAAGGAACTGGAAAGGTGATCCGGCTTGGAAAGTCCACGGTGACCTCACTCCCGTAAAGTACGGGGCACTATAGAGCAATAGTGGCTCTGCCGGACGCGGCGTCATGGCTCACGCCGATCCGTACGGCTACAGGCCAGTGATGTAGACGGGGACACTTCCTCCTTACCGCTGACATCGACGAGAGACAAGACAGGGCCTCAACGCCTCAACGGCTCCTGACACCAGCGCCTCGGGAAGGCGCGGGGAGCCGGAGCCGGCCAGTCGGCCGCTGAGTCATAGGGACTTCTTTGTATATTGCCAGCGTCTATATAAGCTGGGCTACCCCTCTTGTGCGGGGGACAATCGATCCTTTCATTCACTCTAGACTTAGCGCTACCCTGTGAGAGAGACCTTCGTCTACCTTAGCCTCACAGGAGCAGCCGGATACAGCTCAAGGAGCACCATTGTACTGTGATACCACTTATACACACTCAGCAGGAGTAGAGGTGTTACCTCCACAGGAGGGCCTCGAACCTGGGTACATCGCCGTGTCGCTCGTGCCCATAACCGCATCCAGATACCGCCGTAGAACATATTAGGAACCACTCTTTAGCCACCCTATGGCATATGCCGTGACAACACCACGACAATTGCACTAACCCTCCCAGAGTCTTGAACCCCCGCTAGGATCATTAAGAAGCTACAGATCTAGCACCTGCTTGGAGTAGTCTACCTCTTCACGAAGCTTGCTCTCGGCCAGAATCTACCGTGCCCCTCAGAAGCTGAAGTTGCGACCTCTCTCGACAACTGCACGTCCACCAGAAGCTGGAGTCTAACATGAGTTGACCTATACAACCTCCCTAGCTAGACCTACGCCTAGTAATCTTGGGACGAGATTATTTTAAGGGTGGAAGATCTGTCACACCCCAACTTTTGCAAACATGTTTAGTTGTCCATAGTGCAAAAATTAGGGGTAACAAAAACTTTTTTTCTAAAGGCTAACTTAGATAAATTACCTTGATCTGCCTGTTAGGATGAATTGCTTTGATCTGTTGGTAGATGTATTGTCTTGTTCTGTTTGTTAAGTTTATCTTGAGCTACTCAAAGAACAACACCCCTAGTGGTAAAACAAACAACTCACCTAATAAAACACATGTGTGGCTTAGGGAAAATTGTTTTCATTTTTACTACATCAAACCCTTCTCCTGATGGCAACATGAGGGTGCCATCTTGAAATTCCTCTTGGTGTTTTAATCTAGCTCAACCCATCCTTGTTTCAAAACTTGGTATCATCTACCCATTGCTACATCCTTCTCTTGTACCCTATCCAATGTTTAACCTCAGATCACCTCTTCCTCTTTTACCTCTTGTGTTTATTTTAATCCAAGTTTAATCTTCACAAAACCAAGAGTGGGAATGATGGGTACATTTTGTAGCCACCATCTACCCTTGAGAACACTCCTCCCTAAATTAGATTTTCTTTCTCAAAACCCCTATTGTTTTTCTTCTCTAGTTTAACCACAAAGCTACTTCTAGTTTTATTAAACCTTTTCAAGATATTTCTTCAAAGAAAACAAAGAACTAAAATGGGTTTTTGTTTTTCATCCCATTTCTACCAATTACTGATTTCTAAAAAATTATTTTCTATCTTGCTTTCTTTTTAACAAAAAGCTTGTTTATGGTACCTATACCATTTCTTGTTTTCCTCTTGCTTATTTTACATTTGAGAAAAACTCTACTTTACTTGAGAAAGTAAGTAGAACATTTTGAACTCCTATGTTCCAACTAGTTTCTCTCAACATTTTCAAATTCCATTCCACTTGAGTTCATTCCCAATTGTCCCTAGACAATTGAGGTGTTTCAAATCCCTTTCAAATAAATTCTTTTTCAGATGATAATCCTTGCACATCTTATGCACATCACTGATCTACCACATTGTATCCCCTCACCCTCCAATTCTTGATCAAATGAATTATCATTTGATACTTTCAAGTGGACTCCCTTCAACTAAACCCTAGACTCAGGGAGTATTTCAAACCACTCCCAATTGACCTCTTATTTGAAGCGCAACTTATATTTCATCATGCCCACCTCACTCCTCTACTCATCACCATCATCTCCTTGGCACAAAGCCACCAAGCAACAAATATCATCATGGTGCTTATCACCATCACACTCTTCCTCCATCTCCATCCCTTTTATATTTCCATATACATCATCTAAGCCACTCACTTGACCTTGACCTTTCCAACATAAGGCCTTGGTTTATATACATGAATGTTGGGCACCACTATCCTTGCTCACTTATGCTTGTCAAGTGTGCACGCCGGCCATGTCCATGCAATGTGTGCATGCATGTGTGCCAAACTCCCTCCCCTCTCTCTCTAATTTACTCCACCTTGGGAAGCCTCTCCTCCTTTGTCCCTTCCCATTGCCACCTATGAATTCAGCTTGGGTCAAATCCTTCTCCCACAAGCCAGCCTCCCAACTAACCCAATCAATGAAGAGGCTACCTCCCAACCAACCCCAATCAATGAGGAGGCAGCCAACCCTCTCTCCCTCTATATAAAGGAGCTTGGCCGGCCACCCCCTCCTCATTTGCTCTCACTTTTCCACTCTCCACTCATTCCTCCACTCCCTCCCATCCCTCTCCTGCCTCTCCCCCACGAAAATGCTGCTCCTCCTAGCTACCTTGGCCAGCCATGGCCATGAAAATCTCTCCAAGATGAAGCTCCCCTCCTCCCTCAAGCTCCTCCTCTCCCTTGGTCACCATGAGAGCATCCCTCTCTCTCTTTCTCCCCTAACCCTAGATGAATCCAGCTCTCTTTCTCTTTTCCCCTCTCACAAGATTGGATCTTGATGCAGGTGCATGTTGAACCAAGCATGGGGAAGCTTCACCTATCCTCAGATCTGAAGTTCTTGACCAAAGTTCGTCCAAATCCATGCAGTAATTTTTTCTATCTTGCTGTTTCAGATTCTGTACAAACTTGTAAAATCCGTCAAAAATCGTGTATAGCTCCGAATCGAGTGATTCAAAGTTTCTCGGTTAACCAGAGGAAAGATCTACAACTTGGCGTTGGTCTCACCCTCAAATTAGTTTTCAATATTCCTCGGTAAATAAAGTTCTGAAAACATGTAGATTCACTGTTTGTTAGATTTAATTTGGTTTACAAAACATTTTTGGGCAAACTCAACTTTGGGTGAGAGCCCTCTGTTATAGCTTCATTTTTCCATTGGTTTCACTTCAAATGCTCTCCTAAAACTGAAATGGTGCACAGATCAAATTTTGGTCAGATCTGAATTTGTCTGTTTACACCAGGAGTTTGGTGATGAATTTGCAAGTGAAACCAATTTCATTAGAACCATATTGTTAATACCTTTCAGATGCAACTGACCTGATATTTTTAGGATTTTTCTACGATTTTTGATATACAGATCTTGTTTTCTATACAGTCAGATTCAAGAAAATTCCTAAAATTGTAGGATTAACCTTTTTGGGTGAATCCAATTGGGTTAGTCTTGTTTTAGTACTAGTCATCTAGGAAAAATACTGTTAGTCTCTGTTCATGCATATTGGTTACGGATAATAACATGTGTGTGCTACATGGGTTGTTGAACCAAAACTTTTTGTTTATTTAAAAGCCTTAAGCACCTCTTTTTTTTAGGGGTGGACAACCTTTGTTTTATTCTTGCAAAACCAAGTCCTCTGCATATTAAACCATGTTCTATTGTTTTACTTGAGTTTTCAAAATAGTGTGGCATATGGTTTACTTCCTTTTATTGGTAGTATTTTGTGAGCAAATTAAATTAGGAATTTGACTTGTGCTTTCCCAAAAATGTTTGAAAATAAAAGATGTTTGTTTTTTAGGCCAATGCATTGCATTTGTCTTCTTTGTGGTGTTCTCTACCTGGGGATATTTATTTATGCCATGGTGGTAACCGGAGAGGCATTTGCTAATTTGTTAGGCTCTCATGTTTTTATTAAAGTAAAATAAATTGGTTTTCTTTTAAAGTTGTTTTGTAGTAACCATAAGTCCTTTGTATGTTAGCCCTTTGTAGAGTGGTTAGCTTTTGATTGTTGATTGTTGAATGTTGTTTTGTTGGTACACTGTGATTGATTGTGTTCCTTTTATATTTTCCGGCGATAGATGCGAACAATTCCGGAGAAGAAGAAGAAGTGGAATCGGACGAGGATTTTATTTATATTGTTGGAATTATTATTTGATGGAGTTGAAGAAGTCCAGGGACAAACAAGCCAACCAAGGCAAGCCATCTATTGATCTCTGATTATTGTGTCACATATTGTTGACACTTTGTTATTATTCTTATTCCTTGATCTATGGTGTGTTATTCTCCATTTCTGTCATGCATGCTTAATCTTAAGCATGGTAATCCTCTTGGTCATATCTTATACACCTCTTAATGAGTGTTGTGTAATATAAATAATCATAGTATGCCACCTTACTTGGATATCTTCACATGCTTACTTTGAGCATGTTACCCTACTTGCCAATTCACTCACATACACCCTTCTAGTGATTTGATAAGTGCCTTCATGATCTTGGTGTACTCTCACCTTGGGAAGAGTATGCCTACCCACCTCGGGTATGTAGAGTGTGTTGATCCCCAACACCTCTTCCTATATATTGTTGGTTAATGACACAAATCTGAAAGTGTTACCCCTCTTATGTTGACAACATGCATGCTTACCTTAAGCAAGTATGACTCCTTTGACTCTACCTCTCTCAATTTTCCTATTGGCAGGATGAAATTCATCACGGCCATATGATGTGCTAGTTCCATCATGAAACTTTAGGTTGGGAAACCCTCAAGGTCTACCTTGTTGTAAAAGTTTTGATAAAACCTTGGTTAAGTCGAACTTACTCGAGTGGATGTTTATGAAAGGAAAGGATCTTGATAAAGATGATGAGAAAGAGAAAGTGGTTGTGTTTATGAAAACGTTGGCGCCTAAGTATTCACCCATGCCAATTAACTAGCGCAACCACATTACCCCAACGTGGGCACGGGGCTTAGCTCGTAGTTTGTTCTTCTCAGCATGGGACACCGCACAACTATACAAGGGTAAGGTTACCCCCGAGTCTGGGTTGTCGTTGGTGGATACAATAGTATAACGGGATGCCTTCGGGGCTACCCGTCCGGAAGACACTATGGGTCTCCTGGCTTGGCGGTGGAGCCACGCTCAAAGTGAGGTGAGCTGCCACGGTGCCGGGGAGGTACATACTCCATAGGGTAGGATCCCGTGCTAAGTCGAGTAGGCGAAAGGCTATGTCCGAGTTTTTGTCATGGCATAGTTGATATGCGGGGATGATGCCCACATGATGAACTCGCAGATCTTGTGGGGAAAGTGTGCAAACTCTGTAGAGTCAAATCTATTCGAATAGCCGCGTGCGCGGTCATGGATGGTTGGAATGGCTGTTGCTTAGCCTGATGAGTTTTGGTTTACAAAAATTGTTTGGCAAATGAAAGGAAAGAACTTGTTTTGAAGTACCGGAAGGGTACGGGAAAGGTTGCGTCGACCATTTGGAGATGGTCGGGAAGGATAAATAAATTGGGTTACCCCATCCTAGTGTTTTATGTTGTGGAACTCTTTTGAAGTATCTTCTTCAACAAAGATATAGAGATGTCATAGAACCTTCTTAGTGTCCCCTTCAACTGTGATGTTGGGATGCTACATCCACAAGGGAAACTATTTCTCTTTCTCATGCTATATCCACAAGAGAAACTGCTTCTCTTCTTCATGCTATTTCCTCAAGAGAAATTAGCTCTTCCCTCTTGTCATCTTAGATTAGCACTTGTTATCTTGCAATTTCTTGCAAAATACCTTCTTGATGGTTTGCGAGTACAATTCCAATGTACTCACGGCTTTGTCCCTGGCTATTTACTTGGCCAGACTTGGAGAAATTCGACAAATGAAGAAGGAGTTGACGACGTCTGTGCGAGCTAGGAACGTCTTCCCAGTCAGTTGCCTGTAGGGTTAAGGCAGATGACTTGGGCTCTACGCTGCTGAAGTGATTCCTCTACTCTGGTGATTAGATTAGGCCTTCGAGGCTATTATGTAAAGTTTGGTCATGAGACCTTATTGTAATTTTCTTATTCCATTTTGTAAAGGATGATGTAATTTTGATATCAGTTCGGTTATGTGTTCACGGTGCACTGATCATGGGATCGTGAACTGTATACATAACAGGGTATTTCAGACAGTTAGTCCGGGGTCCCCACACGTGGCCTATTCTCGAGGTCGATAGAGGGGTTCCGACGTGACGAAGGCCGAAATCGATTGGCTGTACCGGTCGCGGAGGATACCGGAGGGGGTAACCTGCCGGATTCCTGGGGATGAGCTAGAGCCCGTGGTTAACCCGGGGGAAGTGGTGGTTTTTACCGCTCACTTCAAGCGTGGCTTTGGCCTACCGGCGTCGGATTTCTTCCGGCGCTTTCTCAACTTCTACAAACTTCAACCCCACCATCTTCCCGGCAATGCCGTCTTCTACCTCTCTTCCTTCGTATCTTTTATGGAAGGATATGTTGGTCTCTGGCCCACTACCGAGACCTTCGCTCGATTCTACAACCTCCGGATCAATTCGATCCAGGATCCCAAGTTACCTCTTCCCAAACCGGTAGTTCAGTGCGGGGCGTGCATAATCATGCCCCGCCAGAAGAGCCCATATTACAAACTTTCCGGCTTGGAATCTTGCCAGAAATGGCAACATACCTTCTTCTATGTCAGGAATTCTGGGCCAACTGACCTTATCAACCTTCCGGCCTATGTCCCCGGCGAACCTGCTAGAACCAACTGGCAGTACAATCCAGGAGACGGCCACGAAGAGACAAACCGGATTATCCGGTACATCAAGAAGCTTAAGAAGGACACCGATCTCTCAGCTGATGATATCGTGCACACGTTCATCTGGCGCCGGGTTCTCCCGTTGCAGCGCCGTGCTCACAAGATTTGCCAGATGACCGGACGGTTTGATCCGACCTGGATCACTACTTTCCGGCTTTCTAAAGCTGACGTGGTCGCCAAGGCCAAACAAATTTGTAAGACAAAGATGCCGGTCGAATGGAAATGGGGCTTGGAGCCTCACAGCCGCAGACGCCCGCCAGCACCCCAAGTAAGGTGTTTGGACTCCGGAATACTTTTTCCGGAATGTTGAAATTCTTCTTCTGACTGGTTCCATTTTTTATGTTGCAGAACTTCGCCCGCATTAGCGCCGAGCAGCCGGATTCGTTTACCCCGAACCGCACAGAAGAAGACATGGAGGATCCGGATCCTTTCAGGACCACACCTGTGCACGCGACGGACTCCTCCCGCAACATGGGCTCCGGTAACTCTTCTGCATTTCCTTCATCAAGAACTCGGGCCGATGAATCCGGCAGCAAGGAAGACGATTGCGTTATCCTTGAGGTATTTGATCCGCTTCCCATTTCTTACGCGTTTCCCGCGACGGCGGTTTCAGCTGATCCGGGTCGCCAGGTGCTGGAGAACACCGTGCCACTCTCTGCCGAGCCTGGAGCCCCTCCGGCCTCTCGAGTTCGGAAAGCTCCTGCTGCCGTTGCTGGTTCTAGCAGCGCGCCAAGCTCCAAAAGCCGGAAGGTTTCTGGCACCGGTCCTGCGCGGGAGAAGAGGCAGAAAGCCATTCCGACCTCCTCCGGGTAAACTTCATTACAACACTCTTCCGGTTTAAGCTTTCACTTCTAATATCTTTTGCATCTAACTTCTATCTTCTTTTCATCTCTCAGAGCTCCTCTCAAACTCACCAGGAGTGCACCTGGTATGAGCCGGGAAGCCCCCAAAGACACTGGCAAGACTCAAGATACTCCTCGGGAAAGTCCGGCACACTCTGGTGCCGGCAATACTCCTTCCCCCTCTCGGGAACCCACAACAAGTGCGGGGAACGTGGCCCCTGAAAATGAAGATCACCGTGCCGAGGGGGACTTTTCTTCACCTCCCGAATCTGAAGACCCCGGCCCCAACAACATGGTGCCAGTTCAGATCAAACCGGGCATTCGGAACCTTTGGTTCCGCCCATCCTTGAGAAAACTACTGAAGCACCATCTGCCTCACCGACCAAGACTTCCTCCTCTGCACCACCAAAGCCGCCTTCTCCGGCCAAGGGCCCAGCTGTGCCGCCACCGGCATCTCTCAAGAAGCCTCCTCCTGCTCCTTCCGCCAAGAAGCTTTCCTCCCGGAAGAGTACTGCGGTTACTGCGGAGTAACTCTCTGGCACCGTCCAGGCCACGGTGGCTCAGCCCACCTGCTCCCAGAGCCTCACACTTCATGCCGGCCGAGCTGCAGTTGCCGTCAGCGAGAAGATCTCGGCGCAAACAGGCGAATCATCGAGCTGAACCGTGGCGAGGCCAACTTGGGCTCGCTTCAGAAGTATGTGGATGAGTGGAACCTCTCGGACATGACTGAAGCCACCCTTGGCCTGGGCAAGGATGGGCAGCTCGTGGTGGACAGCCGCGGCCCCTGGAACACGGTGCAGCATATGTACCGGCTGAAGCACAGCATGCGCGAGTTTGACAATGCCTGGCATGACGTTGACAAGAACGTGCATGTAAGTTTCTCATCCGAACTGGAATTTTATCCTTATACCGAACTGTTTTCAACTTAGATCTTATAGATATATCCTCATAGTCCCCGAGTTTCAGGTTAAACACCCAGTACTTAGCGCGAAACTGCTCAAAAAACTGGCATACATAGTCCCCGAGTTTCAGCTTAAGCAGGAAGTACTTAGAACGAAACTGCTCAAAAAATTGGCATACATAGTCCCCGAGTTTCGGCTTAAGCATGCAGTACTTAGCACGAAACTGCTCAAAAAACCAGCATCTCTCACGGTTTCTTTTAACTCTTGCAGGGCGTGTTAGACTCGTGCAAGAAGGTCTTCGAGAAGCTGCTATGGGAGCACCGCGACCTCACTGAGGCCTTCACCGCGCTTCAACTTACCCACAGCCAGTGCCAAGGTTTGTTTGAGCTAACCGGTTTCTTTCATACTATTTTTGCCTCTGTAGAATTTTACTAACCAGCTTCCTTTGTGCAGCCGCACTTCCGGAAGCTCCCTTGCAGGATGAGCTCATCGGCCAGATCGCAACCCTCCAAGGTTTGTTGCCTCTGTCGGTTTCTTTTTCCTTTGTTAATTTTTCTGTTTGCTAACTTCTTTCATCCCGGTTTTCAGCCGAGAAGGATAAGCTTGCCCTCCAGCACCAGAATGCTCTGCAGGCTCAAAAGAATGAGACTGCAAGACTTAAGGAGGAGCTCATCCAGGCCGGGCTCCGGCATGATAGTGCGCTCAAGGAGGCCATCAAAGCCGGCAAAGCCGAGGTTGAGGAGGCCAAGGATCAACTACGCCAGGAGCTCGAGGAGGAGAAGAAGCTGCGGCGGCTTGAAAAGGAGCGGAACAATAAACTTCAGCTGCTCCAGACCTCCTGTGGCGAGTTCATAAAGGAGTTGGATGACAAAGCCCGGAGTAAGTACCTTTCCCTTTGCTTACAAGCTTTCTTTTCTTGCGGGTTTATTCTTACATCGGCTTCTTTTGATCTTTCCGCAGAAATTTTCCTGGAGTCTCAGGAACGTGCCGAAGCGGCCGTTGCCAAAGTACGGCTCCCGATGCCAGCTCCCCCTGGACCACAGAAGATTACATGACAGCTCTCTCTTCCTGCATCACCCACATGAAGAAGCTCGCGAAGCTACCGGATGCCGCTATCAAAGCCTTCAAGTGCCTTTGGCCTGAAGAACCCGTTCCGGACCGCGTCGGTTCCATTGCCTCCCAGCTTCTAGAATCCGGCAAGCGGCTAAGCGAGTGGCGACGCTCTGCTTCGCGGGCTGGAGCTGACACAACCCTGCAGTTTGTCTGCTCTTGGTACGAAGACTTGGATCTGGACACACTCACCACCATCCGTGGCGATGCTCCTACTAATACCCAGTCAAGACTGCCAAGCGCCGTGACCGGGCTTATCGCACTGCTCATTATGCCCCCACCAACACTTTTATACCGGCTCCTGCTGATCTCGAGGATGAACTCACTGATGATGAAGCTGAAGATGATGAAGACAAAGAGACTGAAGAAACCGCTGCCACCAATGACGAAACTGCTACAACTGGCCAAGTTCCGGAGAGCTCCTCTCCGGAATATGCATGAAAAACTTTACTCCTGTCTTTAACAAAAACAATTCATGAAATCCCCGGTATGCCGGGTTGCAAGATGTAATATACTCTTAAGTCCTTTTGGTGTGTTGAACTGCTTAGTTCGTTAGGATCGGTATGTTTGAACCTCGTTATGTTATGTTAAAACTTTGTTAAGTTTGGTTTGCCTGAAACCTTCCGGTTTAAGCTCTTTTCACTTGTGGTAGAGACTCCGGATCCATCCCGAGTTCAATCCAATGCATGCTTAGTTCTTTTACTTTGGCTCTGTCTACCTCTTTTGGGTGTTTTGACGTATGAGGCCCAAAGTTCTTTTGCCAAGCAGACAATTTCTTGAACTTAGAGAAAAAACTCGAATTCTTTTACAAAAAACCGGTATAACCAGGGTTAGTTAAACTTTCTTTCGGATTGTTTGTTTTCTGTTTCTTTCTCGTCTTTCATGTGTTCAAGTCCTTCCGGTTTGTCTTGCTTGCCATGAAGCCGGGTTGCGGACAACAGCTAAGTCGAAGATTTACCTTTAGGTTAAACACACTACTAAACCGGAAAAGAAAACTTCAAACAAACAAACCGGCATACAGAAAAAATAAACATATTGCATGCAATTTCGGTAAAGGCAGTCCCCGAGATACATTCGAGGTGCCGACATATTATTGATAGCAAGATAAGGTACAAAAAGAACTCCTTACATCACATCTTCAGGAATAGAAAGGGCGAAGTAGAGCTATGTTCCATGGGCGTTTGGTTTCTTCTCCTGACCTGTCCTTCCTTTCTTTCTTGGCATCCTGTGCGTCTATAAGGTAGTAGGCATCATTGTGCAGAGCCTTGCTCACAATGAAGGGTCCCTCCCATGGAGGTGAGAGTTTGTGCCGTCCTTCAGTGCGCTGCACTAGATGTAGCACTAGGTCTCCTTCTTGGAAAACCCTTGGATTTACCTTCCGGCTATGATGGCGGCAATGTTTTGAAACCTTCCTTCATCACAGCTTTTGTCAATAACTTCTTGGTCCAGGAGCAATCCTTTGTCAAGTGATTTGCCGGCTTCGTGGGATTAGGAGTGTGCCAGCGGCACGGCTGATCCATTGCGGATTCCATGGTGTACTTGGGCTGATCATGCCAAGGTTTTTTCTCCACCCATTGCTTCTTTTGGCCAGCCCACGGCTGACCTCCGGTTTTCTGCCTTTGGCTTCCGCCGGCCTCCAAATTATCTTGGACCGCGGCCACTTGCTGCATACCGTATATTCTATCCGGAAAGTCTTCCCTTCTTTTGTTATGGTGATTGTTCCGGTATTGATCTTGGCGCGGCGGGATTCTCGGCAATGGATCACCCGCGATTGCTGGCTGCATTGGATCTCCCAATGCATAGCTATCGGCGACCCGGATCATGTCTACCAAAGTGGTCGGCATGTTTATCTGTAGCATCTGCCACAACGGCGAGCCTCTCCGGCACCCATTACAGAACCAACTTATGGCCTGCGCTTCTATCACACCCTCGCAGGAGTTTCTTGTTGAACTCCACCGGGTCAAATATTCCCGGTCTGTTTCATTCTCGCGCTGCTGGCACATGGCCAGCTGCTGCGGTCTGTTTGGTCTCTGGTATGTGCTGCTGAAGTTGCTCACGAATGCTTCTTCAAAATCAAGCCAGCCATTTATACTTCCCTTTGGCAAATTGTTTAGCCAAATGCGTGCCGGTCCAACTAGCACCGACGGTATGAATCTTACCGCCCAACGCCGGTTTCCTCCGCCAGCTGCAGTTCCTCCACCTCCAGCGACATATACCGCTGTAACGTAATCCGCGAGCCAATCTTCTGGCTTGGTACTGCCATCATATGTTTTTGTGTCCCGGGGCAACTGGAAGTTACGCACCGGCGGTTCCTCCCTCATGATACGGGGGCCGAGACATAGCGGGCCCGGTGGACCCTCAGATTCAATCATTTCAGACAAGTACACTCTGTCCAGTTTGTGCCGCGCGTCTCGTTTCGGCAAGCATCTTTCTCCAACACGTTCTCCCAAAGGATTCTGGTGATATCCGGTTCTTTCCAATCCGGAATCAGCGTCATCATACCGGCTTGGCGCCACGGCATTGCCTCTCGGATACCTCGGTGGTGGCATTTCATCATCGGCATACGCCGCTCTGGCTGCCCGATAGTTTTGCCCGGTTTCGCCTTTTCCGGCATAAGCGTTTCCGGCATGGCCGTGGCCTGCCCCTTGGCTTTTTCTGCCGGTATTATATTGCCCAGCTTTTTGTATCCTGGCCAAAACCGGATCATACACAGTCATTTGCTGTGCATTCACATCTTTTTCTCTTCTTTTGTCTGGATGGGGGAACGAGGCCTGCCCATGCGACTTGCTTCTGGCATTTCTAGCCGAACGAACTGTTTGGGATGCCGCGGCCGCTTTGTTATTCCGCGGCCGCTTGCTGTTTTGCCAGAGCATCACCTGATAACGAATCACATGCCTCTACTGCAGCTCTAGTAGCTTTCAGAGTTTTATCCGGACTACTATACTTAGGTTTCTCTACCGGCCCCAAAGATGCCGACACTGACTTACTGGAAAGAACTTCCCGGCGCAAATCCTGGTCTAAGTTACAACCTCTAAGCCGGTTGCCAGCTACCCTAGCGGGGTTTGCGCTAACTGAAGCAAAGCCATGCGCTGCGTTATACTCACGGAGGGTTAGGTTGAGCTCCTGCTGGGCTCGAACGACATCTGCTGCGCCGGTTAGCAGCACTTGGCGCTGCGCCTCCAGCTCGGCTTGGGTGGCCGCGGCATCAGCTTTGGGTGCGATGGGCATGGCCAGTACGCTCATGGCGGCTTGGAGCGGAGTTGCCGCCGGTGGCACGTTGGAGGTGCCAGCGACGTTCTCGTCCCTCTCGGTTGGGGGCTTTGCTTGGCGCCCGGACTTGGTGCGCCCGGCGCCTTCTACGGCGGTTCCTTTGTCAGCATCCGCCGCGCCAGCCATCATCACCTCGATGCTGCCGGTGGTGCAGTCGGTGCATGACCCGCGGGCAGCTGCAGACCTTGGCGTATTCGGCGCCACCAGCACCAGCGATGGGTACCGGGGCTCCGGCACGGTGCCGAGGTAGACGCGGTGCAAGCCGAACTCAATGATGCGGCCGTTCTTGGGGAAGCGGCCGCCGTTGGCGAAGCAGCCGGCGTTGTCGTTGACGAAATCCAGCAAGCCAAGGCGCTGGACGAGGCCAGATACCACACGCTCGCCGAAGACGGTGAGGAGACCCGCCCGGATATGAACTCCAGCAAGCGCAGCTGCTGGCCCCATGGTGGGCGCCAACTGTCGTCGTGGTGGAACAACAGATGCCATAGGATGGCTTAAGTTGGGGGCCGGATGTACGCTTGAGGATCCGGGTGAGGGGAAGGATTAGAGGAAGAAGGAGATTGATCTCAGATTTGTATTGATCTCAAGAACTTGGCCAAAGGCCAGAGGTTGAAGACGTACGGACTACAAGGTGAAAACCTACTGCCCAAGGGTCGAACCTCTACCGAACGCTCGATCGATCCCCACACAGGGGTGCCCCTCCTCTCCTTATATAGGGGAGAGGAGGCTTACAAGAGAAGGAACTCTAGGGGTATCTTTGCTGCCCTAAGCTACTTTATAAAGCTACTTTGGCTCCAGGGATAACGCTTCTGTCTTTAATCAGAGGGTTGATGACCTCCTCCGGTATCTTTATTGTCAGCTTCTCCTTTGACGTCAGGGCTTCGATTAAAGCTGAAGTGCTTCGCTCATCTTGTCCTTTAGTCCTTGAAGGAATCTTTGACCAGGGTGCCGACATGCTACAGTTGAGCCTATGCCGGTTCTCCGGTATCTTTTCCTGTGAGCTCCAACTTCTTTCCCTTTGTATCTCAAACTCTTCTCTTGAGCACATCTCCAGCTTAGATATCACCGGTTTCCTGTATTCCGGCATACCCCTCCTGGTATACCGGATTGTATCATCTTAGCACTGCTAAACTGAACTTTCAGGATCCGGATTAATCTTTAATCCGGTATACAAACAGCTTATCATGGCATATTTGCCATAGTCTTGACCTACCGGGGGTCATCCCCCCGAAAGATTCCTTATCTCAATGTGCTTCGTCTTGCCATGGACTACCGGATTATAGGCGATCTTGATGGCGCTCTCGTTATCACACAAGAGAGGGACCTTGCTATACTCAAGTCCATAATCCCGCAAGGTTTGCCTCATCCATAAGATTTGTGCACAACTACTCGGCTCGGCAACATACTCGGCTTCCGTGGTGGAGACGGAGACACAATTTTGCTTCTTCGAGGACCAACACACCAAAGATCTCCCAAGGAAGTGACAAGCACCGGATGTTGACTTCCTATCAACCTTGTCTCCCGCCCAATCCGAATCGGTGAAGCCAACCAATGAGAAGTCCGTGTCCCTAGGATACCATAGACCGAAGTTTGGGGTATCAACTAAATATCTAAAGATCCTCTTCACCGCCATGATATGGCTTTCCTTCGGATTCGCTTGAAACCGTGCGCACATACCAACACTCAACATATTGTCCGGACGAGAAGCACAAAGGTAAAGAAGCGAACTTATCATCGAATGGTAGAGCTTGGGGTCCACCGCCTTGCCGGTCTCATCGAGGGTGAGTTGACACTTTAAGTGCATTGGGGTTCCTATACCGTTGGCCCCCTTCATATCAAAGCGCTTGAGCATGCCTTGAATGTACTTTGCTTGATTGATGAAGGTGCCTTGACGCATTAGCTTGATCTCGAATCCAAGGAAGTACTTGAGCTCCCCCATCATTGACATCTCGAACCCATTAGTCATCAACTTGGCAAACTCATCATCAAACTTTGTGTTAGTTGAGCCAAAAATAATGTCATCTACATAGAGTTGGCATATGAAGAGCTCCCCATTGACTTTCTTAGTAAAAAGAGTGGGGTCAATTTTCCCCACTTTGAAACCACGGTCTTCAAGCAATTCCCTTAGGTGCTCATACCAAGCTCTAGGAGCTTGTTTGAGACCATATAGAGCCTTATTAAGCTTGAAGACATGGTCCGGGAAATGGGGGTCCTCGAACCCCGGGGGTTGCTTCACATACACCTCCTCATGCAAAGGACCATTAAGAAAAGCACTCTTTACGTCCATTTGTTGGAGTTTGAAGCCATAGTGAGCGGCGAAGGCTAAAAGGATACGGATGGACTCGAGCCTCGCAACGGGTGCGAATGTCTCGCCAAAGTCCACGCCTTTGACTTGAGAATAGCCTTGTGCCACCAATATTGCTTTGTTGCAGATGACGATGCCATGTTCATCTTGCTTGTTCTTGAAGACCCATTTGGTGCCGATAACATTGCGGCAATGATCTGGGCGCTTCATGAGAGTCCACATATCATTCCAATCAACCAATCGGGATCTTCAAGTGCATCGTTGACCTTGAGTGGTTCCACCATGGAGGCAAAGTCATGGTGCTCGCAAAAGTGTGCTAGTTGCCTCCGGGTAGTCACCTTGCTCTTTAGATCTCCAATGACATTGCGCAAGGAATGAGACTTGAGGCGCAAATGTCTTGTAGTAGCATCTTCATGGCGAGTGTTGGCCATAGGAATAGATTCTTGTGAGGCCACTTGATCTTCATCATGGTTTGGATCCCCGCCTTGACCATCATTGTTGTTGTAGGGGGCATCATCATCATCATCATCATGAGAGCCAGATGACTCAGAGGTATTGGGAAAAGTAGAACTTGGAAAGTTTGTCCCCGAGCCATCCGGTGTAGAACTTGAAGCTTGGCCTTGATCATTTGGTGGTGATTGTTGTTGTAGATGAGCTTGCGGTTGTTGTTGTTGTTGTTGTTGTTGATGTCGAACTTGAGGTTGTGGTAGCGGTTGACTTGCGCTTGTTTGCTCAATGGAAGAAGCTTGGCCTTGTGGTGTAGATGGCTCTACTTGAGTAGAACTTGGTCCTTCCCCGGTACTCATAGGAGGTAGCTCTTGAGGTCGGCGAATGCCAACACCCATCCTCCCTATGGTATCCGGGGGAATTGCATCTCCTTTCTCACAAGAAGCACTTCGCTCCTTCAAAGAACTATCATTTTCATCGAACGTCACATCACAAGTTTCCACAACTCGTCCATTGGACTTGTTGAAAACTCTATTGGCGTGAGAGTCCGTTGCATAGCCAACAAAGATTCCTTCTTGTGCTCTTGAATCAAACTTGGATAGGCGTGTGTCCTTGACAAGCACATAGCACTTGCATCCGAAGACGTTGAAGTAGGAAACATTGGGATTGTTACCGGTAAGGATCTCATATGGTGTCTTCTCCAAGCCCTTGCGAAAGTAGAGGCGGTTAGTAGCATGGCAAGCGGCTGAGATAGCTTCCGCCCAAAAATTATAGTTGGACTTGTACTCCATCATCATTGTTCGAGCGGCTTCAATCAAGGTTCAATTCTTCCTTTCGGCGACCCCATTTTGTTGGGGTGTATATGGCGAGGAGTATTGATGTTGGATTCCTTCTTCACCGAGGAAGTCATCCAAGGTGTAGTTCTTGAACTCCGTTCCATTTTTGCTCCTTATTGTGAGGATCGTGGCGTCGTACTTGCGTTGAACTTGGTTGGCAAACTCCATCATGGTCCGTTGAGTCTCACTCTTGTACTTGAAGAAGAATACCCAACAATAACGTGAATAGTCATCAACGATGATGAGGCAATATTTCTTCCCTCCAAGACTTTCATGAGACGGTGGACCGAAGAGATCAACATGGAGAAGCTCCAAGCACCTTGTGGTAGATATGGTTGTCTTGGCCTTGTGAGGAACTCCATGCATTTTTCCTTGAACGCAAGCCCTACAAACACGATCTTTGCAAAAGGAAACATCTTCTTTTAGTCCGAGAATGTGACCCCCCTTGTGGAGACTTTGCAAAGTCCTCATGTTGACATGGGCTAGTCGGCGATGCCATAACCAACCCTTGTCACCTTTAGCGAATAGGCAAAGAGCGGATGAAGTTGTCTTTCCGGAGAAGTCAACAACATACAACCCGCTCTCCACATATCCAACAAAGGCTACACGGAGTGTCTTGCTCCACAAGAGGACCACCATATGTTCATCGAAAAAGGTACAAAGACCCATGCGTGCAATTTGATGAACGAAAAGTAAATTGTAACCAAGGGTCTCGACAAGGAGGACATTCACTAGTGAAATGTCGGGTGTTACCACCACCTTGCCAAGACCCAATACCTTTGAGCTTGTGTTGTCGCCATAAGAAACGGTAGAATGAGATGGCTCGAGGTCGACAACAATTTCCTTGCTTCTGGTCATATGACTTGTGGCTCCACTATCAACCACCCATTTAGCACCACCGGAAGCATAGTCCTACAAGGAATCAAGTCTTGGATTTAGGTACCCATTTTTCAATGGGTCCTATCATGTTAGTCACAAGGGGTTTGGGAACCCAAATAGTCCAATCAACATTGTTCTCATAAGGACCAATAAAGCGAGCACGAATATGTCCATAGTAATCAACAAAAAGAACATGAGAAGGGTTGTTAGCGCCGGCGTAGCCCCTTGTGGTGGAGTCGGGAACTCCACCCCTCCTTGGGTTAGAGTCACCTCCCTCACGGGTGATACCCATGTTCTTGTTGTTCTTCTTCTTCTTGGTCCTTCTTGTTCTCTTCCTCTTTGTCTTGGTAGCCACTCCTCCTTCATTGCAAGAGCTCTCATTGGCTCCATCCTTAGCTTCAATGACCTCTTCCAAGTATTGGACTTGGATTTGGAGTCTATCAATCTTGGACTTCAAATGGTTGACTTCATCTTCATGTTCCAGGTGAGGATGAGTGATATCAAACACTTGAACCTCCTTCTCCTTGTTCACCCGGAAATGCTCCTTCAAAGCTTCTTCTTAATGGGATTCGTAGCATAGAAAACAAAAGTTTTCCTACCGCAAGAACGAATAACAAGCCAAGATCCAATCAAGAAGATGGTAGCAACGAGAAGATCATGAGACTAACCCTCGAAGATTCCAAAGCCTACGAGATTAGATCTCGTTGTTGGTGTAGTCGATCACTTGCCGCTTTCAAAAGCGCGTAGAAGATCTTGACGGTGCCGCAGTCGGGCAGCACCTCCATACTCGGTCACACGTTCGGTGTTGATGACAACGTCCTTCTCCCCGTTCCAGCGGGCAGCGGAAGTAGTAGATCCTCCTCGGAATCCCGATAGCATGACGGCGTGGTGGCGGTGGTGGTGGAGATCTCCGGCAGGGCTTCGCCTAAGCGCTACGGGAGAGAGGTGGAGGAGGATGTGGTGCTAGGGTTTGGGAGAGAGGGAGGGGTGCGGCCAAGGGCAGCCTTGATGTGGCCGGCCAGCCCCCCTCTCCTCCTCTTTATATAGGTGGAACACCCAAGGGTTTGCCCAAAGATCTGAATAAGACCCCAATTCAAAAACTGCCATATGGACGAAACCTAGGGGGACAAGGACTTCTCCCTTTCCCCCTTTAGTGGCCGGCCAAGGAGGTGGAGTCCACTATGGACTCCACCTTCCCACTTGGTTGGCTGATTAGGGTTTGTGGAATCCTTCCGGGACTCCACCTTCCATGGTGATTTCTTCCGGAAGGTTCTAGAACATTCTAGCGCCTTCCATAAATGCACCGGATCATTTCCAAACTTGGAAAGTGACTTCCTATATATGAATCTTATTCTCCGGACCATTCCGGACCTCCTCGTGATGTCCTGGATCCCATCCGAGACTACGAACAACATTCGAACTCCATTCCATATTCCATATCTACTTAAAACGACATCAAACCTTAAGTGTGTCACCCTACGGTTCGTGAACTATGTAGACATGGTTGAGACTCCTCTCCGACCAATAACCAATAGCAGGATCTGGAGATCCATAATGGCTCCCACACATTCAACGATAACTTAGTGATCAAATGAACCATTTACATATGATACCGATTCCCTTTGTCACGCGATACTTTACTTGTCCGAGGTTCGATCATCGGTATCTCCATACCTTGTTCAACCTCGTTACCGACAAGTACTCTTTACTCGTACCGTGGTATGTCATCTCTTGTGAACTATTCACATGCTTGCAAGCTAATTAGATGACATTCCACCGAGAGGGCCCAGAGTATATCTATCCATCATCGGGATGGACAAATCCCACTCTTGATCCATATGCTTCAACTCACACTTTCTGAATACTTAATCCCATCTTTATAACCACCCATTTACGCAGTGGCATTTGATGTAATTGATGCGTGTGGTTGGCACATCCGTTGGGAACCCCAAGAGGAAGGTGTGATGCGCACAGCGGCAAGTTTCCCTCAGTAAGAAACCAAGGTTTAATCGGACCAGTAGGAGTCAAGAAGCACGTTGAAGGTTGATGGCGGTGAGATGTAGTGCGGCGCAACACCAGGGATTCCGGCGCCAACGTGGAACCTGCACAACACAACCAAAGTACTTTGCCCCAACGAAACAGTGAGGTTGTCAATCTCACCGGCTTGCTGTAACAAAGAGTTAACCGTATTGTGTGGAAGACGATTGTTTGCAGAAAACAGTAGAACAAGTATTGCAGTAGATTGTATTTCAGTAAAGAGAATTGGACCGGGGTCCACAGTTCACTAGAGGTGTCTCTCCCATAAGATAAACAGCATGTTGGGTGAACAAATTACAGTTGGGCAATTGACAAATAAAGAGAGCATGACCATGCACATACATATCATGATGAGTATAGTGAGATTTAATTGGGCATTACGACAAAGTACATAGACCGCCATCCAACTGCATCTATGCCTAAAAAGTCCACCTTCAGGTTATCATCCGAACCCCCTCCAGTATTAAGTTGCAAAGCAACAGACAATTGCATTAAGTATGGTGCGTAATGTAATCAACAACTACATCCTTAGACATAGCATCAATGTTTTATCCCTAGTGGCAACAGCACAACACAACCTTAGAACTTTCTCACACTGTCCCTGTGTGTCAATGCAGGCATGAACCCACTATCGAGCATAAGTACTCCCTCTTGGAGTTACAAGCATCTACTTGGCCAGAGCATCTACTAGTAACGGAAAGCATGCAAGATCATAAACAACACGTAGATATAACTTTGATAATCAACATAACAAGTATTCTCTATTCATCGGATCCCAACAAACGCAACATATAGAATTATAGATAGATGATCTTGATCATGTTAGGCAGCTCACAAGATCCGACAATGATAGCACAATGGGGAGAAGACAACCATCTAGCTACTGCTATGGACCCATAGTCTAGGGGTAGACTACTCACACATCACACCGGAGGCGAGCATGGCGGCGTAGAGTCCTCCGGGAGATGATTCCCCTCTCCGGCAGGGTGCCGGAGGCGATCTCCTGGATCCCCCGAGATGGGATCGGCGTTGGCGGCGTCTCTGGAAGGTTTTCCGTATCGTGGCTCTCGGTCCTGGGGGTTTCGTCACGGAGGCTTTAAGTAGGCGGAAGGGCAAGTCAGGAGGCGGCTCGGGGGGGCCAAACCATAGGCCGGCGCGGCCAGGGGTGGGGCCGCGCCGCCCTAGGGTTTGGCCACCCCGTGGCCCCTCTTCGTTTCATCTTCGGACTTCTGGAAGCTTCGTGGAAAAATAGGCCCCTGGGCTTTGATTTCGTCCAATTCCGAGAATATTTCCTTACTAGGATTTCTGAAACCAAAAACAGCAGAAAACAGAATCGGCACTTCGGCATCTTGTTAATAGGTTAGTTCCAGAAAATGCACGAATATGACATAAAGTGTGCATAAAACATGTAGATAACATCAATAATGTGGCATGGAACATAAGAAATTATCGATACGTCGGAGACGTATCAGCATCCCCAAGCTTAGTTCTGCTCGTCCCGAGCAGGTAAAACGATAACACAGATAATTTCTGGAGTGACATGCCATCATAATCTTGATCATACTATTTGTAAAGCATATGTAGTGAATGCAGCGATCAAAACAATGTGTATGACATGAGTAAACAAGTGAATCATAAAGCAAAGACTTTTCATGAATAGCACTTCAAGACAAGCATCAATTAAGTCTTGCATAAGAGTTAACTCATAAAGCAATAATTCAAAGTAAAGGCATTGAAGCAACACAAAAGAAGATTAAGTTTCAGCGGTTGCTTTCAACTTGTAACATGTATATCTCATGGATATTGTCAACATAGAGTAATATAATAAGTGCAATAAGCAAGTATGTAGGAATCAATGCACAGTTCACACAAGTGTTTGCTTCTTGAGGTGGAGAGAAATAGGTGAACTGACTCAACATTGAAAGTAAAAGAATAGTCCTCCATAGAGGAAAAGCATCGATTGCTATATTTGTGCTAGAGCTTTGATTTTGAAAACATGAAACAATTTTGTCAACGGTAGTAATAAAGCATATGCATCATGTAAATTATATCTTATAAGTTGCAAGCCTCATGCATAGTGTACTAATAGTGCCCGCACCTTGTCCTAATTAGCTTGGACTACCGGATCATCACAGTGCACATGTTTTTACCAAGTGTCACAAAGGGGTACCTCTATGCCGCCTGTACAAAGGTCTAAGGAGAAAGCTCGCATTGGATTTCTCGCTATTGATTATTCTTCAACTTAGACATCCATACCGGGACAACATAGACAACAGATAATGGACTCCTCTTTTATGCATAAGCATGTAACAACAATTAATAATTTTCTCATTTGAGATTGAGGATATATGTCCAAAACTGAAACTTCCACCATGGATCATGGCTTTAGTTAGCGGCCCAATGTTCTTCTCTAACATTATGCATGCTTAACCATAAGGTGGTAGATCTCTCTTACTTCAGACAAGACGAACATGCATAGCAACTCACATGAAATTCAACAATGAATAGTTGATGGCGTCCCCAGTGAACATGGTTATCGCACAACAAGCAACTTAATAAGAGATAAAGTGCATAATTACATATTCAATACCACAATAGTTTTTAAGCTATTTGTCCCATGAGCTATATATTGCAAAGGTGAATGATGGAATTTTAAAGGTAGCACTCAAGCAATTTACTTTGGAATGGCGGAAAATACCATGTAGTAGGTAGGTATGGTGGACACAAATGGCATAGTGGTTGGCTCAAGTATTTTGGATGCATGAGAAGTATTCCCTCTCGATACAAGGTTTAGGCTAGCAAGGCTTATTTGAAACAAACACAAGGATGAACCGGTGCAGCAAAACTCACATAAAAGACATATTGAAAACATTATAAGACTCTACACCGTCTTCCTTGTTGTTCAAACTCAATACTAGAAATTATCTAGACCTTAGAGAAACCAAATATGCAAACCAAATTTTAGCATGCTCTATGTATTTCTTCATTAATGGGTGCAAAGCATATGATGCAAGAGCTTAATCATGAGCACAACAATTGCCAAGTATCACATTACCCAAGACATTTATAGCAATTACTACATGTATCATTTTCCAATTCCAACCATATAACAATTTAACGAAGGAGAAACTTCGCCATGAATACTATGAGTAGAAACCAAGGACATACTTGTCCATATGCTACAGCGGAGCGTGTCTCTCTCCCATAAAGTGAATGCTAGGATCCATTTTATTCAAACAAAACAAAAACAAAAACAAACCGACGCTCCAAGAAAAAGCACATAAGATGTGATGGAATAAAAATATAGTTTCAGGGGAGGAACCTGATAATGTTGTCGATGAAGAAGGGGATGCCTTGGGCATCCCCAAGCTTAGACGCTTGAGTCTTCTTAATATATGCAGGGGTGAACCACCGGGGCATCCCCAAGCTTAGAGCTTTCACTCTCCTTGATCATGTTGCATCATACTCCTCTCTTGATCCTTGAAAACTTCCTCCACACCAAACTCGAAACAACTCATTAGAGGGTTAGTGCACAATAAAAATTAACATATTCAGAGGTGACACAATCATTCTTAACACTTCTGGACATTGCATAATGCTACTGGACATTAGTGGATCAAAGAAATTCATCCAACATAGCAAAAGAGGCAATGCGAAATAAAAGACAGAATCTGTCAAAACAGAACAGTTTGTATTGACGAATTTTAAAATGGCACCAGACTTGCTCAGATGAAAATGCTCAAATTGAATTAAAGTTGCGTACATATCTGATGATCATGCACGTAAATTGGCTTAATTTTCTGAGCTACCTACAGGGAGGTGGACCCAGATTCGTGACAGCAAAGAAATCTGGAACTGCGCAGTAATCCAAATCTAGTACTTTCTTTTCTATCAACGGCTTAACTTGGCACAACAAAACACAAAACTAAGATAAGGAGAGGTTGCTACAGTAGTAAACAACTTCCAAGACACAAAATAAAAACAAAGTACTGTAGGTAAAACATGGGTTGTCTCCCATAAGCGCTTTTCTTTAACGCCTTTCAGCTAGGCGCAGAAAGTGTGCATCAAGTATTATCGAGAGACGAAGTGTCAACATCATAATTTGTTCTCATAATGGAATCAAAAGGTAACTTCATTCTCTTTCTAGGGAAGTGTTCCATACCTTTCTTGAGAGGAAATTGATATTTTATATTCCCTTCCTTCATATCAATAATAGCACCAATAGTTCGAAGAAAAGGTCTTCCCAATATAATGGGACAAGATGCATTGCATTCAATATCCAAGACAACAAAATCAACAGGGACAAGGTTATTGTTAACGGTAATATGAACATTATCAACTTTACCCAAAGGTTTCTTTGTAGAATGATCAGCAAGATTAACATCCAAATAACAATTTTTCAACGGTGGCAAGTCAAGCATATCATAAATTTTCTTAGGCATAACAGAAATACTTGCACCAAGATCACATAAAGCATTACAATCAAAATCTTTAACCTTCATCCTAATGATGGGCTCCCAACCATCCTCTAGCTTTTTAGGAATAGAGGCTTCACGCTCTAGTTTCTCTTCTCTAGCTTTTATGAGAGCATTTGTAATATGATGCGTGAAAGCCAAATTTATAGCACTAGCATTAGGACTTTTAGCAAGTTTTTGCAAGAACTTTATAACTTCAGAGATGTGGCAATCATCAAAATTCAAACCATTATAATCTAAAGCAATGGGATCATCATCCCCAATGTTGGAAAAAATTTCAGCAGCTTTATCACAGGCAGTTTCAGCAGTTTTAGCAGTTTTAGGCAATTTTTCGCGCTTTGCATTTGAAGTAGAAACATTGCTAACACCAATTCTTTTATTAGTATTAGTAGGAGGTGCAGCAACATGTGTAGCATTAGCATTACTAGTGGTTGTAATAGTCCAAACTTTAGCTACATTCTTCTCTTTAGCTAGTTTTTCATTTTCTTCTCTATCCCACCTAGCACGCAGTTCAGCCATTAATCTTATATTCTCATTAATTCTAACTTGGATGGCATTTGCTGTAGTAGTAATTTTATTATGATGATTCTCATTAGGCAAAACTTTTGATTTCAAAAGATCAACATCAGCAGCAAGACTATCGACTTTAGAAGCAAGTATATCAATTTTCCCAAGCTTTTCTTCAACAGATTTGTTAAAAGCAGTTTGTGTACTAATAAATTCTTTAAGCATGGCTTCAAGTCCAGGGGGTGAACTCCTATTATTGTTGTAAGAATTCCCATAAGAATTAGCATAGCCGTTGCCATTATTATAAGGATATGGCCTATAGTTGTTACTAGAATTGTTCCGGTAAGCATTGTTGTTGAAATTATTATTTTTAATGAAGTTTACATCAACATGTTCTTCTTGTGCAACCAATGAAGCTAATGGAACATTATTAGGATCAATATTTGTCCTATCATTCACAAGCATAGACATAATAGCATCAATCTTATCACTCAAGGAAGAGGTTTCTTCAACAGAATTTACCTTCTTACCTTGTGGAGCTCTTTCCGTGTGCCATTCAGAGTAGTTGATCATCATATTATCAAGAAGCTTTGTTGCTTCACCAAGAGTGATGGACATAAAGGTACCTCCAGCAGCTGAATCCAATAAATTCCGTGAAGAAAAATTTAGTCCTGCATAGAAGGTTTGGATGATCATCCAAGTAGTCAGTCCATGGGTTGGGCAATTTTTAACCAGAGATTTCATTCTTTCCCAAGCTTGAGCAACATGTTCAGTATCTAATTGTTTAAAATTCATTATGCTACTCCTCAAAGATATAATTTTAGCAGGGGGATAATATCTACCAATAAAAGCATCCTTGCATTTAGTCCATGAATCAATACTATTCTTAGGCAGAGATAGCAACCAGTCTTTAGCTCTTCCTCTTAATGAGAAAGGGAACAATTTTAGTTTAATAATATCACCATCTACATCTTTATATTTTTGCATTTCACATAGTTCAACAAAATTATTAAGATGGGCAGCAGCATCATCAGAACTAACACCAGAAAATTGCTCTCGCATAACAAGATTCAGTAAAGCAGGTTTAATTTCAAAGAATTCTGCTGTAGTAGCAGGTGGAGCAATAGGTGTGCATAAGAAATCATTATTATTTGTGGTTGTGAAGTCACACAACTTAGTATTTTCAGCGTTGGCCATTTTAGCAATAGTAAATAAAACAAACTAGATAAAGTAAATGCAAGTAAACTAATTTTTTTTGTGTTTTCGATATAGCAAACAAGATAGCAAATAAAGTAAAACTAGCAACTAATTTTTTTGTATTTTGATTTAGTGCAGCAAACAAAGTAGTAAATAAAACTAAGCAAGACAAAAACAAAGTAAAGAGATTGAGAAGTGGAGACTCCCCTTGCAGCGTGTCTTGATCTCCCCGGCAACGGCGCCAGAAATTTGCTTGATGCGTGTGGTTGGCACGTCCGTTGGGAACCCCAAGAGGAAGGTGTGATGTGCAAAGCGGCAAGTTTCCCTCAGTAAGAAACCAAGGTTTAATCGGACCAGTAGGAGTCAAGAAGCACGTTGAAGGTTGATGGCGGCGAGATGTAGTGCGGCGCAACACCAGGGATTCCGGCGCCAACGTGGAACCTGCACAACACAACCAAAGTACTTTGCCCCAACGAAACAGTGAGGTTGTCAATCTCACCGGCTTGCTGTAACAAAGAGTTAACCGTATTGTGTGGAAGACGATTGTTTGCAGAAAACAGTAGAACAAGTATTGCAGTAGATTGTATTTCAGTAAAGAGAATTGGACCGGGGTCCACAGTTCACTAGAGGTGTCTCTCCCATAAGATAAATAGCATGTTGGGTGAACAAATTACAGTTGGGCAATTGACAAATAAAGAGAGCATGACCATGCACATACATATCATGATGAGTATAGTGAGATTTAATTGGGCATTACGACAAAGTACATAGACCGCCATCCAACTGCATCTATGCCTAAAAAGTCCACCTTCGGGTTATCATCCGAACCCCTCCGTATTAAGTTGCAAAGCAACGACAATTGCATTAAGTATGGTGCGTAATGTAATCAACAACTACATCCTTAGACATAGCATCAATGTTTTATCCCTAGTGGCAACAGCACAACACAACCTTAGAACTTTCTCACATCGTCCCAGTGTCAATGCAGGCATGAACCCACTATCGAGCATAAGTACTCCCTCTTGGAGTTACAAGCATCTACTTGGCCAGAGCATCTACTAGTAACGGAAAGCATGCAAGATCATAAACAACACGTAGATATAACTTTGATAATCAACATAACAAGTATTCTCTATTCATCGGATCCCAACAAACGCAACATATAGAATTACAGATAGATGATCTTGATCATGTTAGGCAGCTCACAAGATCCGACAATGATAGCACAATGGGGAGAAGACAACCATCTAGCTACTGCTATGGACCCATAGTCCAGGGGTAGACTACTCACACATCACACCGGAGGCGACCATGGCGGCGTAGAGTCCTCCGGGAGATGATTCCCCTCTCCGGCAGGGTGCCGGAGGCGATCTCCTGGATCCCCCGAGATGGGATCGGCGTTGGCGGCGTCTCTGGAAGGTTTTCCGTATCGTGGCTCTCGGTACTGGGGGTTTCGTCACGGAGGCTTTAAGTAGGCGGAAGGGCAAGTCAGGAGGCGGCTCGGGGGGCCCAAACCATAGGCCGGCGCGGCCAGGGGTGGGGCCGCGCCGCCCTAGGGTTTGGCCACCCCGTGGCCCCTCTTCGTTTCGTCTTCGGACTTCTGGAAGCTTCGTGGAAAAATAGGCCCCTGGGCTTTGATTTCGTCCAATTCCGAGAATATTTCCTTACTAGGATTTCTGAAACCAAAAACAGCAGAAAACAAAGAATCGGCACTTCGGCATCTTGTTAATAGGTTAGTTCCAGAAAATGCACGAATATGACATAAAGTGTGCATAAAACATGTAGATAACATCAATAATGTGGCATGGAACATAAGAAATTATCGATACGTCGGAGACGTATCAGTAATCAAAGCATCCTTCCGGTGTAAGTGATTTACATGATCTCATGGTCGAAGGACTTAGGTAACTATGTATCGAAAGCTTATAGCAAGTTGAAGTTAATGACTTGATCTTATGCTACGCTTATTTGGGTGTGTGTCCATTATATCATTCAACCAATGACATAACATTGTTATTAATAACATCCAATGTTCATGATCACGAAACCATGATCATCTATTAATCAACAAGCTAGTTATACAAGAGGCTTACTAGGGACTCCTTGTTGTTTACATAACACACATGTATCAATGTTTCGGTTGATACAATTATAGCATGGTATGCAAACATTTATCATAAACACAAAGATATATTATAATAACCACTTTATTATTGCCTCTTGGGCATATCTCCAACAGTCTCCCACTTGCACTAGAGTCAATAATCTAGATTACATTGTAAGGTACCTAACACCCATGGCATTCTGGTGTTGGTCATGCTTTGCCCTAGGGAGAGCTTTAGTCAACGGATCTGCCACATTCAGATCTGTGTGTTCTTTGCAAATCTTTACTTCACCATTTTCGATGTACTCGCGAATCGAATGAAAACGCAGCTTGATATGCTTCAGCTTCTTGTGTGACCTTGGTTCTTGTGCATTTGCGATGGCACCCATGTTGTCACAATAGATGACTAATGGGTCCAATGCACTAGGAACCACACCAAGCTCAACAATGAACCTCTTCATCCATACCACTTCCGATGAAGCCTTCGAAGCCGCTATGTATTCAGATTCAGTTGAAGACTTCGCCACCGTGCACTGCTTGGAACTCATCCAGCTTACTGCAGCACCATTCAATATAAACATGTACCCAGATTGAGACTTAGAGTCATCAGGATCAGTGTTCCAACTTGCATCAGTGTAACTGGTTACAACGAGCTCTTGGTCACCTCCATAACAAAGAAACATATCCTTAGTTGTTTTCAAGTACTTCAGGATATTCTTGACCGCTGTCCAGTGTTCCATTCCTGGATCACTCTGATATCTGCTGGTCAAACTAACAACATGTGCGATATCCGGTCTAGTACACAGCATGGCATACATGATAGAGCCTACTGCTGAGGCATAGGGGATCTTGTTCATCCTCTCTCTTTCTTCTGCCGTAGCCGGACCTTGAGTTTTACTCAAGACCTTACCTGGCAACATAGACAAGAACCCTTTCTTGCTTTCATCCATTCTAAACTTCTTTAGAATCTTGTCCAGGTATGTACTCTGTGAAAGCCCTATTAAGCGTCTTGATCTATCTCTATAAATCTTGATGCCTAAAATGTACGCTGCTTCACCAAGGTCTTTCATTGAAAAACACTTATTCAAATAACCTTTAACACTGCTTAGTAGTTCTATATCATTCCCAATCAATAATATGTCATCTACATATAATATCAGGAATGCTACAGAGCTCCCACTCACTTTCTTGCAAATACAGGCCTCACCATGAGTCTGTATAAACCCAAAGTCTTTGATCACCTTATCAAAGCGTCGGTTCCAACTCCGGGATGCTTGCTTCAGTCCATAAATGGAATGCTGAAGTTTACATACCTTGTCAGCATTTTTAGGATCGACAAAACCCTTGGGTTGTACCATATACAACTCTTCCTCAATGTCACCATTAAGGAACGCCGTTTTGACATCCATCTGCCAAATCTCATAATCGAAAAATGCAGCTATTGCTAAAAAAATCCTCACAGACTTTAGCTTCGCTACAGGTGAGAAAGTCTCATCGTAGTCAACTCCTTGAATTTGTCGGATCCCCTTCGCGACAAGTCGAGCTTTATAGATAGTAATATTACCATCAGCATCTGTTTTTCTCTTGAAGATCCATTTATTCTCGATAGCCTTGCGGCTATCAGGTAAGTCTACCAAAGTCCATACTTGGTTATCATACATGGATCCCATTTCGGATTTCATGGCTTCTTGCCATTTGTTGGAATCTGGGCTCATCATTGCTTCCTCATACATCGCAGGGTCTTCATCATTGTTATCCACAATCATGACATTTAGACAGGGATCATACCAATCAGGAGTGGTACGCTCCCTTGTCGATCTGCGAGGTTCAGTAGCTTCCTCGTTCAAAGTTTCATGATCTTCATCTTTTGCTTCCTCTCCTATCGGTGCAGGCTGCACAGGAATATTTTCTGGCACTGCGCTACTCTGATCTATGAGAGAAGGTTCAACAACCTCATCGAGTTCTACTTTCCTTCCAGTCACTTCTTTAGTGAGAAACTCCTTCTCAAGAAAGGATCCGTTCTTGGCAACAAAGATTTTGCCTTCGGATCTGTGATAGAAAGTGTACCCAATTGTTTCTTTAGGGTATCCTATGAAGACGCATTTCTCCGCTTTGGGTTCTAGCTTGTCAGGTTGTAACTTCTTTACATAAGCTTCGCAACCCCAAACTTTAAGGAACGACAACTTAGGTTTCTTCCCAAACCATAATTCATACGGTGTCGTTTCAACGGATTTAGATGGTGCCCTATTTAAAGTGAATGTGGCTGTCTCTAATGCATAACCCCACAACGATAACGGCAAATCGGTAAGAGACATCATAGATCGAACCATATCCAAGAGTGTCGTCGTGGTGAACCGACAGATGCCATGGGATGGCTTAAGTTGGGGCCGAATGTGCGCTAGAGGATTCGGGTGAGGGTTCGGGATCTAGAAAAGATACCGGAATGTATGGAAAAGCTTGGCCGATGGCCTGAGGTAGAAGAAAGTACGGACTACAAAACCTTCCCTTCTCTATTATCTCAGAATCTCAACCTTAGTCTAATGGTTGATCATCCTGCGCAGGGGTGTGCCCCCTCTCCTTATATAGGGGAGAGGGTGGCTTACAGGGGAAGAAACCCTAATGGCATCTTTGACTAGACAAACTACTTTACAAAGCTACTTTGGCCTCAGATGACGCCGGTATCTTCTTTATACAAGGGCTGGTGACGCCCACCGGTACCTTTTACGTCATCTTCTGCTTTGGCCTCAGAGCTTCGATTAAAGCTGATGTGCTTCGCTCATCCTTGACTTCTAGTCCTTGGCGGTATCTTTGACCAGAATGCCGACATGCTACAGTCGAATCATGCCGGTACTCCGGCTTCTCTCGTGTTCCGGTATACCCTTCCGGGATACCGGTACACTTTCACTTGTCAATCCGGATCAACCTTTAATCCGGTATCTTTATAGCTAAAACAGGGCAAGTTTGCCAGGCCTTTGGCCTACCGGGGGCCATTCCCCCGACATTAGTCCCCGAAGCTGGTATAGTCCGGTGGATCCTATCCGACGGGCCATGCCAGGTTCCCCTTCCAAGCGTACCGGATTAATCCTTCCGGTTTCAAGTTAAACCTCCCGGCGTCTGAGCCGGACTCACCCCAGCATAACGTTCTCGACAAAACCTTCCGGTATCTTTTTCTGGTTGCTTTGTCGTTGAATCCTTCTCGGCGAAGTCGAGAATATGTGGGAAACAGTGCCTGTCAGAGACATGCGCACTGTTTCTGACGCGCCAGCGTCAGGGGTCAAATACTTCGTCTCCCGCGCGCGCAATTAATGCTCCGCACCGGATCCTTGTGGCCGTACCGGATCCTTGCGGCCACTGTGTGGCACCTTCGCGCAGCGCGTGTATCCCCGCGACACGTGGCGGCCCATGAGCCGAAACGGTGTGGGCCGGACAGTTTTCGGCCCACAACCTTCTCTTTCTTTATAAGGGGGCGACGGTTCCCTTTCTTCCCCCACGCCTTCATTCTCGCCTCCACCAACCTCCGTGCTCCGCACCCAAACACTCTTGCCCTCTGCGCCGCCGCCCGCCGTCGAGCCTTCCGACGAACCTCGGCAGGAGCACGCACCCGAGCTCGCGCGCACCTCTTCCGTCAAGACCTCACAGCGCCCTTCTTTTTCAACACTGGCGCACAGCACGGCCTCCTCGCCTGCTTCTCCGCTCGCCGCCGCCGCCGCTCTCCTCGACAGGCTCCGGCAAGTCGCCCGGCCCCTCGACCTTCAGGATCTCCGCCGCCGCTCTCTGGTCAGTTTCCCCGAGCCGATTCACGTCCCCTTTTGCAGCGCTGTTCTTGAGTCCGGTAGGGTATTTACCCTTTTCTTTTCTTTTGTTTTTCTCTATATCGTAGATCTTTGCGAAGAGATAGGTTTGGGGAAACCTATTGTTAGCTAGCTTTCGAACTTAGCCGAAAATGTCATCCGGAGACTCTCTTCCGGAACACTCTGCCAGCACCCGGTCAGCGAGAGCCCGGAAATGTCTTCGGGAGAAGAACTCCCGGTAGAGCAAACCGACGATGGGCTTGAGGAGGACATCGCCCAGACCGAGGAAGATGCCGGTAGCTCTGGACAAGCTACCGGTGGTCAGGGAAAACATGTCGGCAGCTCAAGCCAGGGCGCCGATGCCAACTGCTCTGGCATAGATCTCAACGCTTACACACGCGGAGCCTGGATGGGTTCCGATGTCACCCAAGCGGAGATAGACTGGCTGTACCAGTCTAGGAGGATACCGGAGGAGGTGTTCTGCCGGATCCCCGGTGAAGAGCGGGAGCCTGAGCCCCAGCCCGAAGAATTTGTTGTCTTCGCCGCCCATTTTGAGCGCGACTTAGGCCTGCCAGTGTCGGACTTTTTCTGGCACTTCCTAGACTTCTACGAGCTTCAGCCCCATCATCTCCCGGGCAACTTTATCTTCTATCTTTCTTCCTTTACTGCCTTCACGGAGGGATACGCCGGTATCACTCCTACTGTTGATAATTTTTCTTTCTTCTACAATCTTCGGAAGAATTCGATCCAAGATCGGAAACTTCCGCTTCCCAAACACTTTATCCGGTGCGGGGGGTGCATCCTTGCGCCCCGCCAAGGGAGCAACTTCTACAAGTTTTCCGGTCTGGAATCAGTCCGGACTTGGCAAAAGACTTTTTTCTACGTGCGGAACGGGGGCCCGGAAGACTTTATCAATCTACCGGCATACGTTCCGGGGCCTCCCGCTATGACCAACTGGATGCACCACCCCAAGGATGACAAGGAATCCAAGCGGGTGGCGCTGTTTGTTGAGAAGAGCAAGGAGGAGACCAACCTCTGCGCTGATGACATAATCCGGTTGTTTCTCTCACGCCGGGTCCTGCCCCTCCAGCGTCGCACTCACAAGAAGAGCCAGATATCCGGTTTGAGGGATTCGACAAGGATCACCACCTTCTCGCTGCGCCCCGGAGACTTGGTCCTTAAGGCCAAGCAGATCTGCCGGAATACCCTGCGGGCTGATGGGAAGTATGGCTTGAAGCCTTATAGCCGCTCCGATCCTCCTCCGCCCCGAGTAGGATCTCGGGAATTTTTCGGGAAACTATTTCCGGTATGCTTGCAAGCTCTTGTTCTGACTTGGTTCTGTTATGCTGCAGAACTTTTCCCGGATCGCCAGGGAGGAGCCGCCCTCTTTTGCCCCCAAGCGCAAGTTTCACGACGACGTGGACGCAGACCCCTACGTGAAGGGAAAGCACAAGATGGGCCCAACACACTTCCGGCGCCCCGGTAACTTTTCAACTCAGCATCCGGCAAACGATTGCGATACCGATGATGAGGTCATTGTTCTCGAGGTACATTGTACATCTCTTTTGTCTTATAAACTTTTCCTTTGTAGCACCCCCTTCTGCCAATGAGAACCCTCAGGTCGTGGAGCACGCGACTCCCCTGGCGGCCAAGGTTGGCCAGGAGTTTCTGGACGCTCTGGCCTCAAAAGGGCGGAAGGACAAGAGCCCGGCTGAAGGTGCCGGCACCAGCGCGACCTCCAGAGTCCGCAAAGCTCCGGCCACTGAAGCCGGTTTTGGCGAAGCTCCACCCGCCAAGCGTCCCAAAAAGGCCGGCTACGGGCCTAGCGGAAGGAAGCGCAGGCATGAGATGCCGGTCGCTACTGGGTAAGATGCTAACTTCACCTTTTTCCGGTTTAGATTTTCTCATTCGCTGCCTTGTTGCTAGCTCTTATCTTTTTTCTTTTTTTAGGGCTGCCCTCAAGCTTTCCCGGAGCGCTACCGGTATGAGGCCGGAAGCCTCGGAAGAACCTGCCAGGGCCTCTCCTCCTCCTCCTCAAGCAAGTCTGGTACCTTCGGGTGCCGGCAAATCTCCATCCTCCCCTCGGGGAGGAAACACAAGTTCGGGGCGCGCGGCCCCTAAACCGCCAAATTCCCGTGCGGAGGAGGACTTCACCTCCCCTCCAGAACACGAAGACACCGGCGCCAGCCACATGGGCGCCGGTACCGAAAATGCCGGATGGTCGGAACCTCTGGTTCCGCCCGTCCCCGAAAAGAAGAAGAAGAAAGCAGCTGCCAGCTCCCCTCCCAAGGCTGCATCAGCAACGTCGTCGCCGGCAAAGGATGCGCCTGCATCTCCGCCGGCACCTCCTGCTGGTGCACCGGATCCAGCCCCCAGCCAACTTCTCCTGAGGGCACCATCATCACCGCACAGCAGCTCAGTGCTGTGGTCACCGCAGCGACCACGCCCCCTTCCGGCTCCCAGGCTCAGTCCCTGGTGCTGCACGCCGGGCGCGCCGCTGTCGTTGCCGGCGAGAAGGCCTCAACTCAGCTGGGCCGGATTGTTGAGCTGACCCATGGCGGGGCCGACCTAGGCCCGCTCAAGGAGTAAGCCGAGAAATGGAACCGGGCGGATCTCTCCGACGCCACCTGCGGCCTTGGCAAGGATAAACTGCCAGTGGTGGACAACTCCGGTCCGTGGAGCATGGTGCAACACTTCAGCCGGCTCAAGCGGGCCATGAAGGAGTTTGACACCGCTTGGCACGATGCCAATGCCAACATGGTGGTAAGCTTCTCACTTGAACTTCACAACCTTTTTCTTTATACCAATGCTGGTTTCCAATCTTTCATTAATAGATATACCCTCACAGTCCCCGAGTTTCGGGTTAAGCACGCAGTACTTAGCGCGAAACTTTCTTGAAACAAAAAGCCGGCATAGCTAGTCCCCGAGTTCCGGGTTAAGCATGAAGTACTTAGCGCGCCGCTGTGAAAAAAACGGTATAACTCACTGTATACTTTGATTTTGTAGGGCACCCTCAACTCCCGGAAGCAGCTGTTCGAGGAGCTGCTGTGGGAGCACCGGGACCTTTCTGAGGCCTTCTCCGCCCTTGAGCGCACCCACAGCAAGTGCCAAGGTTAGCTCTTGCCTTCCGGCTTCTTTCGTACGAGCTTCCTTTTTATGATACTTACAAGTTTCCTCATGCAGCCGCCCTTCCGGAAGCCTCGCTTGAAGATCTTACCGGCCAAATCACCGCGCTCAAGGGTAAATTTTGTTTGTTCAACATTTCTTTTGTTTGAGCTCACCGGCTTCTTTTACCGAACTTTTATCGTTCCAAATTGCAGCTGAGAAGGAAAAGGTGGCCCTTGAGCACCAGAATGCGCTGGAAGCCCAGCGGAGCAACTTCGCTGAACTGAAGGACCAGCTGGTCCAGGCTAGGCTACAGCATGAGCGGGCACTGAAGGAGGCCAAAGCTGCCGGCGATGGCAAGGTGGAGGAGGCCCGGAAGGAGTTTGCTGACGCCACCGCGCGACTGCGGAAAGAGCTGGAGGAGGAGACCGGGCTGCTGCAGCAGGCACTGGACCGGAACGCTGAGCTAACAGCGCAGCAGGCTGAACTTGACCGGATGGTCCGCGACACCGACGCCCAAGCGCTCAGTAAGTGCCTCCTCTTCTCTCAATATTTTTCAACCTGTTTCTCCCAGCGGTGTACCTTAAAACCGTTCTCTTCCTTTTCTTTCAGGGCTCTTTCTGGATTCCCAGGCGCACGCGCATAAGAAGATCCTGGAGCTACGGGCTGGGAACCCTACCGGCGACGCGGAAGCTCCCTGGAACACACATGAGCATCTCGCTGCACTGCATGCTTGGCTCTCCCACATGAAGGTCATCGACCGGCATCTTCGCGACGTGCTGGAAGTTGCCTTCCAGATCTTCAAATTTTTGTGTCCCGGGGAGCCCGTGCCGGAGAACTTAACTCTTCTTGCCCATCGGCTCAAGGATGCCGGCAAAAGGTTCAGCGAGTGGAAACGCTCTTCTGCCCATGCCGGAGCTGACGCAGCACTGCGTGTTGCCTGCTCCTGGTACGAGGAGCTGGACCTGGATGCCCTGCACAGCCTGCGTGGAGATGCGCCTACTGACATGGACCCCGCAAAGACCGCCAAGCGTCGCTACCGCACTTACCAGGTTGCCCAGTTTGCCTCTACCAGCACCTTCATCCCTCCTCCCGCTGACATCGAAGATGAACTATCTAACGATGAGGAGGATGAAGAAACCGGCGAGGACGAGGTGAAGGTGCCCGAAGAAGAAGCTGATGCGCCTCCAGAGCAAGCCCCGGAAGCGCCGGTTGTGCCCGAAGCTGCTCCTGAACCCCCTGTTGGCCAAGATAACTCATCTCCTCTGTATCACACCCCCTGATCCTGTACTTATGAGAAACAATGTCGTGAAATTTCCCCGGTATGCCGGGTGGGAGTTGTATCAGTACACTTAAGTCCTTTTGGTTGTGCTACCTTTAACCTTAACCGGTACGCCGGTAGGCTTATACGTTAAGCTGGTACTTATGTGATTAAGACCTTGGTTTGTTTTGATTTTGCTCTGATCCATGCATGGTGAAGATTCCGGATTCATTTCTGAATTCAATCCGATGCACACTTGGTTCTTTGGCTTTGGCTCTGCCTACCTCTTTTGGGTGTTTGGCGTATGAGTTCCAAAGTTTTTTTGCCAAGCAAGCACTTTCTCGAATTTAGAGAAACAAGTCAAAATTTTCACAAAAAACCGGTATAACCGGGGTTAGTTAAATTTTTCTCAGTTTGTTTGCTTCCGGTTTCTTTTCCATTTTTCACGTGCTTAGATCCTCACTACTGCAGAAATGCTTATAGCCTCCAGGTTATCAGTGACTGGCAAAATATTGCCTGTCACTAATAAATGTACCAGTGACAGGCACATATAAGCCTGTCACTAGTATTAAAAAGGATGTCACTGAGTTTTTTTCTAGAGGCGGGCCGGGACTAAAAAATTGCTAGTGACATGCCCACAAAAGTGCCTGTCACTAGGGTCTGATGGAAAGCCTTGTTAGATCCCACTTGGCCCGCTTGTTCTCCTGGCCTGCCCAACTCGCTTCCTACTTGGGCCGATTGCATCCTCCGTGTACGAGGCCGACTCTGCCTGTACGATCGATCGATCGGATGTGGCCGGAGGAGATTCGTGGTCGTTTGATTCGTATTGTAAACCAACTGCAGCCAAAGTCGGACCATTTTCTTCGCATAAAAGCGCGCTATATCATCCCTATTTGCAGTACCAAATAAACCGAGCTTGATCGCGGGTGTTCTTAAACTCCAGCAATTTGACCAACGAAATAAAAGAGATTTGGAGACGAGTTGAAGGAGTTGGGCGACCCAAAAGAAAATTACGCGCTATTATTCATATATATCCTGGTTCCACGAACGTAGAAAAAATAGTTTACTATTTTTAATGGCGACCACGTTAGATCCCTCTCTGCATTTCATGAAGTCCAGGTTCAAGCCGTGTTTGACAGTTTTTTTTTTTACTTTGCTTTTTTATTGCTTCACAAATTGAGAGGCATAAAAAAAGGAAAATATATGCACGGGGCAGGATGGATGGTTATAACGTGTTTCATTTTCCGTTTATCTTGAGTTGCCTTTCAAATTAATTTTAATTTACATATAATAGTACCCCATTACCCTGAGAGCTCTCCAAACCCCAACCGCAACCGCCCTTCTCCCGGTCGCGCCTCGAACGCCGTCGCGCCGCCAGCCAACGCCAACGCCGCGGCGCCGCCAGCCCACGCCGCCGCCGCCGTCCGACCCGTGGCCCTGCATCCCCAACGCCGTTGCCCTTCATCTCCAACGCCGCCGTCTGACCCATGGCCCTGCATCCCCAACGCCGCCGCCCTCCATCTCCAACACCGCCGTCCGACCCGTGGCCCTGCATCCCCAACGCCGCCGTCCTAGGACGCAGCCCTGCATCTCCAACGCCGCGCCGCCCGTTCACCCGACGCGAGAACTCCTCTGCCTGAAGCGAGGACACCGGCGCCTTGCACCACAGCTCCTCCAAAGCAGGTTAGTACACCACAAGCCTGATCTGCTGCGTGCCCCACCTATTCCTTGCAGCTCTACTAATTTTTTTGCCGGTGTGGCACAAGTCTGGCTCTTCACATCCAGGTAATTTCCTTTTGTATGTTACCAGCACAAATCAATTGCCACAATCCTTTTCCAATCCGGATGCTACATAGTATATATGTACATAGAACTGCTAATGTGTAGGTCGAGCGAAGTCACACACCACAAACGGATTAAAGCCGAGAGTTCATTTCAAGTACAGACAAAGCAATTTATATTGTAGCATATATTCTGTCTGATGTCCAGTTAGTCATGTTGTTTTCTTTCTATCCCTTCTGCAAATAGCACATCAGGTTGCTTTGTGTCTGTTCCATTGGATTGGTTGTGAAATTAGTGTGTCAATTCTAAGTGACATAGCTGTTGAATTGCTTTCAACTTTCAAAGCTTTTAGGATATCAGGGAGTTAAATCAATTGTCTGCTGCTCCTAGTTTACATATATATTATATATATATCAGAGCATGACCAACATGAACATTTAGTGTATATTCCTGAATAATCACTCTGATATCATGCTTGGAAATATATTATCAAAGCAAATATATCACTCCCCTCAGATTTCTAAGTTGTCGAAAACATATAGCTAATACTAACATCTTTGTGTAGGAATGGAAGAATCTATGGCAGTGATGGCTTGCCGGAGGTTCATGATTCACGCACAAAGTCTGCTGCCATCCAATTGAACAAGCATGCATGATCACCGGATGAGGTATCGGGTATTTTATTCATCATATATTTGGTCAGCTTGAAATGCACGTTCTTCATGATTAATGCTGCAACCCAAAGCGAACTAGGAATGCGGTTGTAAAAATGCAGTAGGTAAACAAAGGCTTGCAGTTTGTGCGTATAGATTGCTTCTATATTTTTTTGATCTAGGATGAATTATTATTTCTTCTCTTTTATGGATCTCAGCAGATGCTTTTTTTGTTTGTAATATAAATATCAAGTAAATTTGCCACTTCAAATTTAAATGCTCACATGTAAAAAGCAGACCCAAATGGAGCTTATACTCAATAGTATACACGATTGTTCTCTTAATGTACGTCACATTTGTAGTCTCTCTGAAAGTGTCTTTGTTACTAATCAAAATCAGTGTAATACTCTTAAACGCTGTTAGACGAACGTGTACAGTTTGGTCTTTGTTAACCAAATGATTTGAGAAAATGCATATGCGAGGCAAATGTATGTGCCTCTGTTGCAATGTGCCAATAAAAACTAGTTATATCTACTGAAGACCCCTTTGCCGTTGTGTAAATAATTCGAGCTGAATCGGAAACATATGACCAAAGTTGATGTCATTTTAGCATAGTAGATTTAGTTAAATGCACATCTCTGAATTTATAGGCCAAAGTGTGCATTGTTTGGTAACTTCAAAATTTTGTGGGGTTGCTTTGTTTGTAAGTGAATTGCTGCACTTTATCGAAAAAGGTGCATTGTTGCATATATACGGAGCCCCGATTAGTTCCTTCTACTGTTCTGGCTACATGTGTGCTCATGTGTTGCCAGGGGCGGAGCTGCGGCCGGTGCTAGTTTAGGACACTCTATATGCATCTCGTGGTTCCTGAACATTTCTTTCTTATTTTCCAAATTAGTTTCATGCCATTGCCGATTTTGTTCTTCCTGTGACAGGGTGCGTTGAGGTTGTGGGCTGCGTGAGGTCCGAAGAGCTGGTCTGCTGGGAGGACGTGCCTGAATCAGTAATGCCCTCGTCTCTCCTGTCCATTACCTGAATTTTCCCTGTTATGCCACTCATATATTTCTGAACTTTGTTCATTGGATTGATGCAGGCCAGGCTGGAAGGCTTGAGTGACTTTTGCTGGCTTTGCGAGAATCCACAGGTTTGCCAAATCTCCCCAAGATCACGTTAAGGTGTTTGAATTTGTTGGTCGTTATTAGTAGGAATGTAGCAGCTTTCTTTGGCTAGTTTCAAATCCCACACTTGTTAATGTCTGCTGCCATCGCACTACATGAACCTGAAGCATGTAGCATCTGTGTCATCGGCTTACTAGCTTGACAAAGTGTTCTGCTCTATAAATCTTGGAACGAACTCATTTGTGCTACCTCGGCTGTAGCACTGGTCCAGCAGATCAGCACAAGGCAGTAGTTACTGTGTATTCAGCATTGGACGAGAGAGAGGCAAGCTAGCTTTTGCTCGTTTCTTTAGTCCTGCACGATCGATCGCTTCTGTCTGTCTCCTATACCGTTCTTTGCATGCCTCGTTTGACTTTTTTGTCTCCCCAACTTAATCTCCATCTTAAGAAATACTCCCATGGACGACACGTACAAGGGAAGCTTGTACTGAATGCTTGTTTGAATCTGCTTAGACCGTAACATGGTGGTATTTAGTAAACCGATGTAAAGTTTATGCCATTTTTTAATTTTTGTTTTCTACTAGGCTATTTATGTTTTTGTGAGTGGGAATTTTATACTAGGGTGTATTTTGCATGACACAATTTGGCAAACTTAGCACCTCCCTTGATCCGTTACAGAGCTCCGCCACTATGTGTTGCTCTACTCTGTCTAAGCTATTACGGAGCCAGTGAATTTCTTTTAATTTTCATTATCTACGATTCTTATGTTCCCTTTTGCCATTATAGGTCTGATCAAGATTCTCAAGAAGTATGACAAGAGAACTGGTGCCATTCAAAATGTGATGCTTCAGTGTTGAAGTTCTTCAACACTGAGCTCCTGTACCACCTTGTGGAGGAGTGTGAGGCCATGCTCAACCAAGTCCTACCATATTGAACAAACCATAATCCTAGTTCTTCCTTGAATAGCAGCGGATGCATTCCAGTGATATAACTGCTCTGATAATATGTTTCCAAGCATGATATGAGAACGAGAACATGTACATGACTAGCTTGATGAAATATATTGTAACTTCTATGCACATGTTATGTCATATTGGGTGATCGATGTGAACGTATCATTGGTACACATCTTATTGTGCAATCTGAAAAATATGGAAAATTTATGTAAAAACAATTTATTTTTTTATTACGGAAATTACCAGTGACAGGCACTATAACAAGCTAGTCAGTACAAAAAAACCCCAGGCCCGCGGCCTTCTATCGCACTAGTGACAGTCATCTATTTTTGCCTGTCATTAGTATGTACACACTAGTGACAGGCACATGCCGGTCACTAGTAACCTGATACCAGTGACTAGTCATTAGTGACAGACGCTTTGCCTGTCACTAACATGCCTTTTGTGCCTGTCACTGGAGGCCTATTCTGCAGTAGTGCCTTCCGGTTTATCTTGCTTGCCATGAAGCCGGGTTTTGGACAGCAGCAAAGTCAAAGACTCCTTTAGGTTTAGCACGTTACTAAACCGGAAAAGAAAACCTTCCAACAATCAAACCGGTACACAGAAAAAATAAACATATTGCATGCAATTCCGATAGAGGCAGTCCCCGAGATTCATTCAAGGTGCCGGCATCTTTTATTCATAGCAAATAAGGTACAAAAAAGAAACTCCTTACATTACATCTTCAGGAATAGAAAGGACGAAGCAGTGCTATGTTCCACGGGCGCTTGGTTTCCTCTCCTGACCTATCCTTCTTGCCTTTCTTGTGTTCCTGTGCGTCAATTAGGTAGTAGGCATCATTGTGCAGAGCTTTGCTCACAATGAATGGCCCTTCCCACGGAGGTGAGAGTTTGTGCCGTCCTTCAGTGCGCTGCACTAGGCGTAGGACCAGGTCCCCTTCCCGGAATACTCTCGGGTTTACCTTCCGGCTATGATAGCGTCTGAGGTTTTGTTGATATATGGCCGATCTTGCCAAAGCCAGCTCTCTTTGTTCTTCGAGCAAATCAACATCATTTTCTCGGGCCTCTTTTACCTCTTCCTCGATATAGAGGTGAACTCGTGGTGAGTCATGGATGATGTCGGTTGGTATGACCGCTTCTGCTCCATATACCATGAAAAATGGTGTGTATCCGGTAGACTGGTTTGGTGTGGTTCTTATACTCCACAACACTGATGGTAGTTCATCAAGCCAACATCCTGGCGTTTTCTCAAGTGGCTCGATAAGCATCGGTTTGATACCGGAAAGCACAAGTGCGTTTGTTCTTTCCACTTGCCCATTTCCCTGTGGGTGTGCCACCGAGCATACATCCAACCGGATGTTGTTATCGTCACAGAACTACTTAAACTCTCCTTGAGCAAAGTTTGTTCCGTTATCAGTTATAATGCTGTGCGGGTAACCATACCGGAGGATGACATCTTTCAAGAACTTGACAACAGTGTGTCCATCGCATTTTCCGATAGGTTTAACCTCAAGCCACTTGGTAAACTTATCGACCATCATCAAGATGTGAGTCATATTTCCTCTTGCCGTTTTGAATGGTCCGACCATATCCAGGCACCAAACATCAAATGGCCAAGTTATCGGTATTGTTTTTAAACCGGATGCTGGGGTATGAATTTGCTTGGCGTACCTCTGGCACCCGTTGCACTTCCGGACTAAATCCTTAGCATCCTCCAAAGCCGTGGGCCAATAGAACCTATGCCGGAACACTTTTGCCACCAGCGCCCTGGATGAGGCGTGGTGCCCGCACTCTCCTTGGTGAATTTCCAGGAGCATCTCTTTTCCTTCTTTCGATTCCACACATCGCTGAAGAACACCGGTAACACTCCTCTTGTACATCTCACCATTGATGATAGTATAGGCCTTGGACCTTCTTTGAATTCTCCTCGACTCGGTTTCTTCTGCCGGCAAGCCACCATTGACCAGGAATTCCTTAATAGGTTTCACCCAGGTTGGTGCTTCCCGAACCAGAAAAACTGGCATGTCAATCTCCATGTGGTCCACCATCATGATTTCTTTCGGTTTAGATTCTGAAGTCCCCGGGTTAGACAAAGTAGTCCCCGGGTTTCCCTCGTCAATGTCCATTGGCACCACATGGGATTCCGGTACAAAAATTGATTCGGATTCCGGACTTGGCTTGATCGAAGGTGTCCTTAGGTGAGCCAAAGCTACACCGGTAGGAATTGATTGCCTGGATGAGCCTAGCTTGGATAGCGTGTCTGCGGCTTCATTTTCCGCTCGCGGTATGTGGTGAAACTCGTAGCCTTCGAAGAATCCAGCAATCTTTTGCACATGGAACCGATATGCGGCCATGTTGGCATCTTTTGCATCCCAATCTCCGGAACACTGCTGTACCACCAGATCTGAATCGCCGTAGCAAATGATCCGGTGTGCACCGACTTCTTTGGCAACTTTAAGCCCATGTACCAAAGCTTCATACTCAGCGACATTGTTTGATGCCCTGAAATGTATCTGCAGCACATATCTCAAGTAATCCCCCTTTGGTGAGGTGAGCACCACTCCGGAACCGAGACCCTCTTTGAGTTTGGATCCGTAAAAGTGCAGCTTCCAGTAATCCACATCCGGTTTGGGCGGCTTGTATTGTGCCTCAGCCCAATCAACCAGGAAATCCACCAAAACTTGCGATTTTATGGCATCTCTTCTCTCGTATACCGGTACATATGGTGATAACTAAATCGCCCATTTGGCAATCCTGCCGCTGGCACCTTTATTGCCGATAATGTCCGAGATAGGTGCCTCGCTCACCACTTTCATCGGATGCTCTTCGAAGTAATGCTTGAGCTTAGTGACAGCCATGAACACGCCATAGGTCATTTTTTGGAAGTGCGGGTAGTTTTGCTTTGAGAGGGAGAGCACCTCGCTCAGGTAGTATACCGGTCTCTGCACGGTTTTTTCTTCCTCCTCTCTTTCTACCACAACCACAACACTCACGACCCGGTTTGTTGCTGCTATGTACAGCAACATGGGTTCCCTCTCCAAAGGTGAAGCCAGTACCGGAGCTGTGACGAGCATTTTCTTTAGCTCCTTGAACGCTGCGTCTGCCTGTGGGGTCCAGACGAAAGTATCCGATTTTTTCATCAGAGCATATAGCGGCAAAGCTTTTTCGCCCAACCGGCTTATAAACCGGCTCAAGGATGCCAAGCTTTCGGTAAACTTTTGCACATCTTTGAGGCATTGAGGTAAGCCCATACGTTCGATGGCTCAAATTTTTACCGGGTTAACTTCTATACCGCGGCTTGAGACCAAGAAACCGAGAAGCTTTCCGGCAGGAACGCCGAAAGTACACTTAGCCGGATTAAGCTTCATCCGGAATCTTCGCAGGTTGTCAAACGTTTGCCTCAGATCATCGATCAAAGAATCTTTTAGTTTTGTTTTTATCACGATATCGTCCACATAGACTTGCACGTTTATACCGATTTGATCATGAAGGCATTTTTGCATGCAGCGCTGGTATGTTGCACCGGCATTTCTCAAACCAAAAGGCATAGTGACATAGCAATAAGCCCCGTGCGGGGTAATGAACGCAGTCTTTATTTGATCTTCCTTTTTCAAGGGAATTTGGTGGAAAACCGGAATAAGCATCCAGGAAAGACAACAGTTCACAACCAGCGGTGGAATCGATCACCTGATCAATCCGAGGTAACAGGAACGGATCTTTTGGGCACGCCTTGTTCAGGTTGGTGTAGTCAATGCACATGCGCCACACCTTTGGAGCCTTGGGGTCTTCTTCCTTCTTCTTCTCGACAAGCACCGCATTGGCCAGCCACTCAGTGTGGAGCACTTCCACGATGAAACCGGAAACTAGTAACTTTGTTACCTCTTCTCCAATGATTTTCCTCCTATCTTCAGCAAACCGGCGTAAAGGTTGCTGCACCGGCTTCGCGTCCTTCTGGACATTGAGAGAGTGCTCAGCCAACTCCCTCGGCACACCCACCAAGTCATAGTAGACCAGGCGAAGATGTTCCGATTCTCACGGAGGAAGTTGACGAGCGTGTTTTCCTATGCCTCACTCAGGCCGGCGCCGATACGAACGGTGCACTCTGGGTAAGCCGGATCCAGCACGATGTCTTTCGTTTCTTTTGTCGGTTTGAAAGCTGGTGAGCCAAGCTGGCCGCTCATTGCCGCTAGGTTCAGCTGGGAGGATTGAGCCAGCGCAACTGCGGTTTGCATTCTCCTTTTTTCTTCCGCTATCACCAGCGATTCGGCCAGATTTGATCCGGCAGAAGCAGTTTCCAGCGACACTTTGTAGTTTCCCACCACGGTTAAGGGACCGTTGGGTACCGGCATCTTCATCTTGAGATAAGCTGTATGAGTTGAGGCCATGAACTTAGCCAATGCCGGTCTCCCCAGCAATGCATGGTAGGGGCTGTTGAGATCAACCACTTCGAACAGAATGTTTTCAACGCGGCAATTATCACGCCCGCCGAACAACACATCAACCCGGACTTTGCCCATTGGCGAACAGGACAATCCCGGAACGATGCCGTGGAAAGTCGTGTGACTTGGCTCCAGCATGTTTGGAGTTATGCCAAGCGTATGCATGGTGTGCCGGTACATGATGTTTATGCTGCTACCATTGTCCACCAGCACTTTGCTGAACCGGACTCGCGATGTTGGCCCGTGCATGATCAGATCCACCACCAGGGCATATCCACCTGGATTCGGCATCACTTTGGGATGATCTTTAAACGACCAAGTTATTTCTTGATCTGACCACAGCATGTATTTTGGTACTGCCGGTATCACCGCGTTCACTTCCATGGAACGGCGATGCACACTTTGCCGGTCTCTTGGCTCAGTTACGAATACGACACAACACATGTCCGGGTCTTGGTAAACATTCCGGCCCAAAGGTGCCGGTGGTGGAGCATGATTATTGCCCTGTGCCACCTGGTGAACTTCTTGCTGCTGCTACGGCTGGTTTGGTTGAGGATAAACCGGTTGCGCATTTGCTCCGGTTAACGGTGGTGGTTGCCGTAAGAGGTGCTGCGATGGTGGCAGTAATGCATCACAGCCTTGTGCTCCTTCACTGCGCCCTTTATCATCAAGTACTTGGTCCAGGAACAATCTTTCGTTAAGTGATTTGCCGGCTTTGTGGGGTTTGGAGTGTGCCACCAGCATGGTTGCTCCATTGCCTATTCCATGGTGTATTTTGGCTGATCATGCCAAGGCTTTTTCTCCACCCACTGTTTCTTTTTCCCAGCCCACGGCTAGTTTCCGATTTTTTGTCGCTGACTGCTACCAGCCCCAGAGTTATCCTGCACAGCGGCAACATGCTGCACCCCGTATCTTCTATCCGGAAAATCTTCCCTTCTTTTGTTATGATGGTTGTTCCGGTATTGATCTTGGCGTGGTGGGTTTTTTGACGATGGATCACCCGCGATTGCCGGTTGCATTGGATCTCCCAACGCGTAGCTGTCCGCTACCCGGATCATTTCTGCCAAGGTTGCCTGCATGTTTCTTTGTAACTTTTGCCACAACGGTGAGCCTCTCCGGCATCCATTACAGAACCAAGCTATGGCCTGCGCCTCTATCACACCTTCACAAGAGTTTCTTATATTGTTCCACCGGGTCAGGTATTCCCGGTCTGTTTCATTATCGCGCTGCTGGCACATGGCAAGCTGCTGCGGTCTGTTTGGCCTCCGGTATGTACTGCTGAAGTTGCTCACGAATGCTTCCTCGAAATCAAGCCATCCATTTATGCTCCCGGCTGGCAAATTGTTCTGCCAGATACGTGCCGGTCCTACCAGGAACGACAGTATGATTCTTACCGCCCAACGTCGGTTTCCTCCGCCGGTTGCAGTTCCTCCGCCGTTAGCCACGTATACCGCTGTGACATAGTCGGCAAGCCAATCTTCCGGCTTAGTGGTGCCATCGTACGTTTTTGTGTCTCGGGGCAACTGAAAGTTGCGCACTGGTGGTTCTTCCCTCATGATCCGGGGGCCAAAGCACTTTGGGCCTGGTGGTCCTTCGGATTCAATCATTTCGGATAGATAGACCCTGTCCAGCCTGTGCCTCGCATCCCGGTCTGGCAGGCAACTTTCTCCGACACGCTCCCCCAGTGGATTCCGGTAAGCTCGTTCCATTCCGGAATCAACTTCATCGTACCGGCTTGGCACTGTGGCGTTACCTCTTTGGTATTTTGGTGGCATCTTGTCACCTGCATACGCCGCTCTGGGCGCGCGATAATTTTGCCCGGACTCACCTCTTCCGGCATCATCCTTTCCGGCATAGCCATTTTCGGCATACCTTGCCCCTTGGCTTTTTCTTCCGGCATCATGTTGCCCGGCTTTTTGCTTTCCGGCCAGAACCGGATCATACACAGTCATTTGCTGTGCATTCACATCTTTTTCTTTTCTCCTGTTCGGATGAGGGGACGAGGCCTGCCCATGCGACTTGCTTCCGGCATTTCTTGCCGAACGCATGGATTGTGATGCCGCTTTGTTATTGCGTGCCATCTCTGCATTTTGTGCCTCAATCGCATCAAGTAACTCTTTTACCCTAGCTTGCTGTTTTGCTAGAGCATCACTGGTTAGCGACTCACATGCCTCTACTGCAGCCCTAACAGCTTTCAAAATTTTATCCAGACTGCTGTACTTAGTTTTTTCTATCATGCTCAAAGATACCGACATGCTCTTACCGGAAAGAACTTCCCGGCGCAAATCCTGATCTAAGTTACGACCTCTAAGCCGGTTTCCTGCAGCTCTAACAGGGTTCGCGCTAACTGAAGCAAAGCCATGGGCAGCGTTATACTCACGTAGGGTTAGGTTGAGCTCTTGCTGGGCCTTGACGATGTCCGCAGCACCGGACAGCAGCTTCTATCACTGCGCCTCCAGTTCGGCCTGTGCCGCGGTAGGGTCGATGTTCTGCGCGATGGGCGTGGCCAACACGCTCATGGCCGCTTGCAGCAGCGTCGTGGCCGGTGGTGCGGTAGAGGTTCCGGCGATGATCTCGTCGCGCTCGGTCGGTGGCTTGGCTGTGCGCGTGGACTTGGTCTACCCAGCGGCCTCCACCGCAGCTTCCTTACCGGCGCCTCCTGCATGAACCATCATTACCTGCACGCTGCCTGCGGCGTCACCGACGCGCTGCCCGTGAGCAGCAGAAGATCTTGGCGGGTCCGGCGCCACCAGCACCGGCGAGAGGTACTGGTGCTCCGGGACGGTGCCGAGGTAGACGCGGTGGCTGCCAAACTCCATGATGCGGCCGTTCTTGGGAAACTTACCGCCGTTGGCGAAGCAGCCCGCGTTGTCGTTGACGAAATCCAGCGAGCCGAGGCGCTGGACGAGGCCGGACACCACGCGCTCGCCGGAGACGGTGAGGAGGCCCGCCCGAATGTTAACTCCAGCAAGCGCAGCTGCTGGCCCCACGGTGGGCGCCAACTGTCATCGTGGTGAACAGACAGATGCCATGGGATGGCTTAAGTTGGGGCCGAATGTGCGCTAGAGGATTCGGGTGAGGGTTCGGGATCTGGAAAAGATACCAGAATGTATGGAAAAGCTTGGTCGATGGCCTGAGGTAGAAGAAAGTACGGACTACAAAACCTTCCCTTCTCTATTATCTCAGAATCTCAACCTTAGTCTAATGGTTGATCGTCCCGCGCAGGGGTGTGCCCCCTCTCCTTATATAGGGGAGAGGGTGGCTTACAGGGGAAGAAACCCTAATGGCATCTTTGACTAGACAAACTACTTTACAAAGCTACTTTGGCCTCAGATGACGCCGGTATCTTCTTTATACAAGGGCTGATGACGCCCACCGGTACCTTTTACGTCATCTTCTGCTTTGGCCTCAGAGCTTCGATTAAAGCTGATGTGCTTCGCTCATCCTTGTCTTCTAGTCCTTAGCGGTATCTTTGACCAGAATGCCGACATGCTACAGTCGAATCATGCCGGTACTCCGGCTTCTCTCGTGTTCCGGTATACCCTTCCGGGATACCGGTACACTTTCACTTGTCAATCCGGTATCTTTATAGCTAAAACAAGGCAAGTTTGCCAGGCCTTTGGCCTACCGGGGGCCATTCCCCCGACAAAGAGAGTTCGATTACGACGTTCGGACACACCATTGCGCTGTGGTGTTCCCGGCGGTGTCAACTGTGAAAGTATTCCGCATTTCTTTAAATGCATGCCAAACTCATAACTCAGATATTCGCCTCCGCGATCAGAATGCAGAAACTTAATCTTCTTGTTACGTTGATTTTCTACTTCACTTTGGAATTCCTTAAACTTCTCGAAAGTTTTGGACTTATGTTTCATAAAGTAAATATACCCATATCTACTCAGATCATCCGTGAAGGTTAGAACATAACGATAACCACCGCACGATGCTACACTCATTGGTCCGCATACATCGGTATGTATGATTTCCAACAAGTCTGTAGCTCGCTCCATTGTACCAGAGAATGGAGTCCTAGTCATTTTTCCCATTAGACATGTTTCGCATCTATCAAGTGACTCAAAGTCAAGTGACTCAAGAAGTCCATCGGAATGGAGTTTCTTCATGCGCTTCACTCCAATATGACCAAGACGACAGTGCCACATATAAGTAGAATTATCATTCAATTTAATTCGATTAGCATCAATGTTATGAACATGTGTATCACTACTATCGAGATTTAACAAGAATAAACCATTCATCTCAGGCGCATGACCATAAAAGATATTATTCATATAAATAGAACAACCATTATTCTCTGACTTAAATGAATAACTGTCTTGCATTAAACAAGATCCAGATATAATGTTCATGCTCAACGCAGGCACCAAATAACAATTATTAAGGTTTAAAACTAATCCCGAAGGTAGATGTAGAGGGAGCGTGCCAACGCGCATCGTCACCTCGTCCCTTGCTAGGCTTCGTTTATTCCGTAGTTCCTGTTTCGAGTTACAAATGTGAGCAAATGAACCAGTATCAAATACCCAGGCACTACTACGAGAACCAGTAAGATAGACATCAATAACATGTATATCAGATATACCTTTCTTTTGGACAAGGCTGCTCTTCAGATCAGCCTAGTACTTGGGGCAATTACGCTTCTAGTGCCCCTTCTCCTTGCAGTAATAGCACATAGTATCAGGTTTAGGGCCAGCCTTAGGCTTCTCAGGAGGCGCAACAACTTTCTTGTCGCCCTTCTTGAAGTTGCCGTTCTTAGGTTTGCCCTACTTCTTGAAACTGGTGGTCTTGTTGACCATCAACACTTGGTTCTCTTTCCGTATCTCTACCTCAGCAGATTTCAGCATGGAGAAGAGTTCAGGTAACTCTTTGTTCATGTTCTGCATGTTGTAGTTCATCACAAAGTTCTTGTAACTCGGTGACAGTGATTGGAGTACACGATGAATGCCCAGCTGGTTAGGAATCACTATCCCCAAGTCACTGAGCTTCTTCGCATTCCCGGACATAGCGAGCACGTGCTCACTAACGGAGCTACCCTCTTCCATCATACAGCCAAAGAAGTGTTTCAAGGCCTCATAGCTTTCCACGGCCGCATGAGTTTCAAAAATAGTTTTTAGCTCATGGACCAGCTCATAAGGATCGTGGTGCTCAAAACGCTTTTGGAGCTCCGCCTCTAGGCTGCACAGGATGGCACACTGAACTTGAGAGTACCGAGTTACCCGAGTCTCGTAAACATTCTTTACATCCTCAGATACTGCAGGTGGTGGTGGGGGACCTAGCGGTGCTTCGAGCACATATTGCAGATTTCCACTAGTGAGGAAAATCCTCACATGACGGAACCAGTCGGTGAAGTTGCTACCATTGCTTTTAAGCTTTTCTTTCTCTAGGAACTGGTTAAAATTGATGGTGGGGGCCGCCATGATCTACAACATATTTGCAAAGAGTTTAGACTAAGTTTATGATAAATTGAGTTCAATTTTAATTCTTAAATTAACTAGGTGAACTCCCACTCAAAACAACATCCCTCGCATTGTCTTAGTGATCACACGAACCAAACCCACTACACCAAGTCCGATCATCACGAGAAAAGATGTAGCTTCAAAGGCAAACACTCCAAGTGTTTATCATATCATTCATATGACTCATGCTCTACCTTTCGGTATCCCGTGTTCCGAGACCATGTCTGTACATGCTAGGCTCGTCAAGGCAACCTTAGTATCCGTGTGTGCAAAACTGGCTTGCACCCGTTGTATGCACATGTAGAATCTATCACACCCGATCATCACGTGATGCTTCGAAACGACAAGTCTTAGCAACGGTGCATACTAAGGATGAACACTTTATTATCTTGATATTTAGTGAGAGGGATCATCTTATAATGCTACCGTCGCGATCTAAGCAATACAAGATGCATAAAAGGATTAACATCACATGCAATTCATATGTGATATGATATGGCCCTTTAGTATTTGCGCCTTTGATCTTCATCTCCAAAGCACGAACAAGATCTCCATCATCATCGGGCATGATCTCCATCATCGTCGGTGTAGCGTCAAGGTCAATGGCGCCGTCTTCATGGTTGTTCTCCCATGTAGCAACTATTACAACTACTTTGAAATAATACCTCAACATGAAATATAAAGACAACCATAAGGCTCCTGCCGGTTGCCACAATACAATAATGATCATCTCATACATATTCATCATCATATCATGGCCAGATGACATCACCAAACCCTGCAAAAACAAGTTAGACGCCTCCAATTTGGTTTGCATATTTTACGTGGTTTAGGGTTTTCGAGTGAGATCCAATCTACCTACGAACATGAACCACAACGGTGATACTAGTGTTGTCAATAGAAATAGTAAATTGAATCTTCACTATGGTGAGAGAGACAGACACCCGCAAAGCCACTTATGCAATACAAGTTGCATGTCGAGCGTGGAGCAAATCTCATGAACGCGGTCATGTAAAGTTAGCCCGGGCCGCTTCATCCCACCATCCCGCAAGATGCAAAGTACACTAACTAATGACAACAAAAGCATCAACGCCCACAAAACCATTGTGTTCTACTCGTGCAACCAATCTATGCATAGACACGGCTCTGATACCACTAATGGGATTCGTAGCATAGAAAACAAATTTTTTCCTACCGCAAGAACGAATAACAAGCCAAGATCCAATCAAGAAGATGGTAGCAACGAGAAGATCATGAGACTAACCCTCGAAGATTCCAAAGCCTATGAGATTAGATCTCGTTGTTGGTGTAGTCGATCACTTGCCGCTTTCAAAAGCGCGTAGAAGATCTTGACGGTGCCACAGTCGGGCAGCACCTCCATACTCGGTCACACGTTCAGTGTTGATAATGACGTCCTTCTCCCCGTTCCAGCGGGCAGCAGAAGTAGTAGATCCTCCTCGGAATCCCGACAGCACGACGGCGTGGTGGCGGTGGTGGTGAAGATCTCCGGCAGGGCTTCGCCTAAGCGCTACGGGAGAGAGGTGGAGGAGGGTGTGGTGCTAGGGTTTGGGAGAGAGGGAGGGGTGCGGCCAAGGGCAGCCTTGATGTGGCCGGCTAGCCCCCCTCTCCTCCTCTTTATATAGGTGGAACACCCAAGGGTTTGCCCAAAGATCTGAATAAGACCCCAATTCAAAAACTGCCATATGGACGAAACCTAGGGGGACAAGGACTTCTCCCTTTCCCCCTTTAGTGGCCGGCCAAGGAGGTGGAGTCCATCGAGGGGTGCGGCCAAGGGCAGCCTTGATGTGGCCGGCCAGCCCCCCTCTCCTCCTCTTTATATAGGTGGAACACCCAAGGGTTTGCCCAAAGATCTGAATAAGACCCCAATTCAAAAACTGCCATATGGACGAAACCTAGGGGGACAAGGACTTCTCCCTTTCCCCCTTTAGTGGCCGGCCAAGGAGGTGGAGTCCATAGAGGGGTGCGGCCAAGGGCAGCCTTGATGTGGCCGGCCAGCCCCCCTCTCCTCCTCTTTATATAGGTGGAACACCCAAGGGTTTGCCCAAAGATCTGAATAAGACCCCAATTCAAAAACTGCCATATGGACGAAACCTAGGGGGACAAGGACTTCTCCCTTTCCCCCTTTAGTGGCCGGCCAAGGAGGTGGAGTCCACTATGGACTCCACCTTCCCACTTGGTTGGCTGATTAGGGTTTGTGGAATCCTTCAGGGACTCCACCTTCCATGGTGATTTCTTCCGAAAGGTTCTAGAACATTCTAGCGCCTTCCATAAATGCACCGGATCATTTCCAAACTTGGAAAGTGACTTTCTATATATGAATCTTATTCTCCGGACCATTCCGGACCTCCTCGTGATGTCCTGGATCCCATCCGAGACTCCAAACAACATTCGAACTCCATTCCATATTCCATATCTACTTAAAACGACATCAAACCTTAAGTGTGTCACCCTACGGTTCGTGAACTATGTAGACATGGTTGAGACTCCTCTCCGACCAATAACCAATAGCGGGATCTGGAGATCCATAATGGCTCCCACACATTCAATGATAACTTAGTGATCGAATGAACCATTTACATACGATACCGATTCCCTTTGTCACGCGATACTTTACTTGTCCGAGGTTCGATCATCGGTATCTCCATACCTTGTTCAACCTCGTTATCGACAAGTACTCTTTACCTGTACCGTGGTATGTTATCTCTTGTGAACTATTCACATGCTTGCAAGCTAATTAGACGACATTCCACCGAGAGGGCCCAGATTATATCTATCCATCATCGGGATGGACAAATCCCACTCTTGATCCATATGCTTCAACTCACACTTTTTGAATACTTAATCCCATCTTTATAACCACCCATTTACGCAGTGGCATTTGATGTAATCAAAGCATCCTTCCGGTGTAAGTGGTTTACATGATCTCATGGTCGAAGGACTTAGGTAACTATGTATCGAAAGCTTATAGCAAGTTGAACTTAATGACTTGATCTTATGCTACGCTTATTTGGGTGTGTGTCCATTATATCATTCAACCAATGACATAACCTTGTTATTAATAACATCCAATGTTCATGATCACGAAACCATGATCATCTATTAATCAACAAGCTAGTTATACAAGAGGCTTACTAGGTACTCCTTGTTGTTTACATAACACACATGTATCAATGTTTCGGTTAATACAATTATAGCATGGTATGCAAACATTTATCATAAACACAAAGATATATTATAATAACCACTTTATTATTGCCTCTTGGGCATATCTCCAACACTTCTTGGAGAGAGTTCATCTTAAAAACTAAGCGCTTGTTGCACTCCAAAATGGCAATGTCACCTTCATGAGTGCAACACACACGGTCCTTGCTCAAAGGAAAGTACTCCTTCAAGGCTTCCTCTTGCATGGAATTGATCTCCATGAGCTTGGCCTTGCTCCTATTTAAGGAGGCAATTTCTTCCTCGTGATCACAACAAGTGACCTTCTCTTTGCTCATGTGGAGGCACTCCATCAAGGACTCTTCTTGCATGCCACTCAACTCCAAGAGCTTGGCTTTGGTCTTCTCAAGAGCGGCAATCTCTTCTTCATGATTGCAACATGATGTCTTCGCCTTGCTCAAGCGATAATACTGATCCAAAGCTTCTTCTTGAAGGGAATTGACCTCCAAGAGCAATGCATTATGCCTCTTCAAAGAAGCAACTTGATCAACAAGCTCGTCACAACAAGAGTTACGGACTTCATCATCTTTCTCCTTGTGAGCTTCCTCTTGAGGATGATCACACATCTCGGAGAGAAGCGCATACTTACTCTCCAAGGATTTGAAGTCCTTGGTGAGAGTTGCAACTTCCTCGAGCAACAATTCGTGGTCATCCTCAAGAAAAAGCTTCTTCTTCTTGAGCTCACCCACCAAGGCAAGAGCATGATCTTGGTCCTTGGTGAGTTGGGAGATGATAGCATTGTTGGAGTCTTCAAGGGTAATGACACTTGCTTCAAGAGACATGCGCAAGTTTTGCTCTTCCTCATGAGCTTGAGTGAGAGAGGCAATCTCATTTGCCGCCTCCCTTTCAAGCCTCTCCTTCTCCTCTATAAGGTCTTGAGCCGCACCAAGTTGATCCATGAGGGCCTCAACATGGGTCTTGGTGTCCCCTTGCATGCTAGTGAGAAAAGCATCCAAACCCACAATCTCACGCTTAATGGTGAGACTAGTGGCATCATCAATAGATATAGCATTAGACGAAGATGTAGGTTTGGAAGGGGGTTCTACCTCCGACGATACCTTTGCCATAAGGCAACGGGAGTTGTTGGTGACAAGGTTCTCATTCGGGGAGTCGAAGAGGGAGTTGGAGGGAGTGGAGATGGCGATGGCGGCCACCCACTCTTCTTCCTTGTTCGAACTCTTGTCTTCACGCTCTTCACCTTCATCGGAGGAGTACTCCTCACGGATAATGAAAGCTCTAGGCTTCTTGGTGAAGGAGACCTTGGCGTCACCGGGCTTGGAGGAGAACTTGGAGAATCCTTTGGAGAGGGATTTGAACTTGTCCTTGCGGACAAGCCTTCCACCATTGTCTTCCCTTCTCTCATAGATACAATCCGCAACAAAATGACTTTTGTCGCCACAATTGTAGCAAGTTCTCCCCCTTTGCCCTGCCCTTGGGCTCTTGGAGAAATTTCTTGGAGAGTCACGAGGAGAGTATCTTGAGCTTCTTCTTGGTCTTGAGCTTCTAGTCTTGTTCCCATCCCAAAAACTCTTGGCGGCGAGAGCCATGTGTTCATTGTAGTTGGCCTTGAGATCATCCGGACCCTACTCCATGGGATCCTCATCACTTTCACTAGCTTCATGTTCCCTCATCTTCAAAGCAAGGTTGGGCTTGCGGGTGTTGTGGGCGCGTGCAACAAGATCCTCCGCATTCTTCTTGGAGATGTCCAAAGCGATGACTTCGCTAAGGACCTCGTCGTATGTCATAGCGCGGAAGGAGGCATTTTGGCGGATGGCCGTTAACTTGACTTCCTCATAGGGGAGGAGAGCATTGTAGAACTTGCGCTTGATCCAATGGTCATCCACAAAAGTGGCTCCGAGATCTTACATTTGCACGGCTAGAGCAATGAGGCGTCGGTACATCTCTTCGGGAGATTCTCCTTCAATCATGATGAAGTAGTAGGCCATGTTGTTCACTTCATCGAAATGAGAGTTTTGAATGCTCTCATTTCCGAGGAAGAGCTTATCGAGTTTATCCCATGCTTCTTTGGCGGTCTTGAGCGAGCGAATATGAGCGCGGTCCTTGGGTGTGACGGCCATGTGGATCATGTTGATGGCGGTGGCGTTGAGTTGGTCATCCACCACTTCTCTCCTTGTCAAGTGCTTTGGATCCCTTGGTGAATAACCTTCCTCGATGATCCGCCATAGTTCGGTGGAAGCGTTGCGCACATGAGAACGCATTAAGAACTGCCAATTTTCAAAGCTATTGGACTCAAGTAGCGGTGGTTAACCATGAGACAAAATATGTGGCATAGGAATTGGAACATTTACGGTGTAATCACTTGGTGGTGGTACCGCATGATTACCCCCTAACGGTTCCGCAACCGGTGGTCCATCCTTCCCTTTTGTTGAAGTGCCGACATCCCCATGTTCATCCTCTTGAAGGACTTTTGTCGACGAAGCGACAAAACCAACAAGAGGAAATTGAGTAACTTGTGGTGGGGGAACCTCGGCACTTGCCTTAGGATCTACGGTGGGGGTTGGTTTTGGAGCAATCAACTCCATCATCATAGCCATCATTTGACTTACAATGGATGACTCGAATTTCTTGAGGTCATCCAAAGTAGCCGTTGTGCTAACGGCGTTTGATGGTGGAGGTGGTTGCTCACCGGAAAGGAGCCCGTTCACAACCATCTCTTGTTCGGCCATTTCTTAGGCGGTAAATCCCGAGCAAGAAAACCTTGCTCTGATACCAATTGAATGGATCGTAGCGAACAAGAGGGGGGGTGAATGGTCGCTAGTCGAGTTTTATAGCTTTTTTTATCATTTTTAAGTGCGATGCGGAAGTAAAGGTGATGCCTTTGATGTTAGAGGTGTTCCTAGCATGATCCTAGACTAGTGCAACGAGCAAAGGAACCGAACAAGGTAATAGAGATAGGGAGCAGGACAACCGGGGACGCGGAGACGAGGCGAGGTTTGTTTCCCGCAGTTCCTCCCACAAAAGGGAGTACGTCTGCGTTGAGGAGGTGCTAACCACGAAGGTTAGACGGCCACACCATGAAGGAAGGCCTCACCTTCTTCCTCGAGAAAGCCCCACGAAGGAGCTTCCCCTTCTCCACTAAGTAGCCGGTCGAGGCGGCGGTTCCTTCACAAGGTTGGGGCGAGCTCCACAACTCCGGAGGCTCCCAACACCCTATGGGGCTAGCACAACTCCAAGCTAGCCTCCATAGGAGCACTTCCTCCAAGATCCCACTATAGGAACCCTAACTTCAAGATCCACTAAGGACTAGGTGATATTGGTGAAATCTCTCTTGGTAGAACTATAGATCGGGGTCTCCTCCACCACTCCTCAAAGTTTGGGCAAGATTGGTTGGGTAGGTAGGGAGATCCTCAAGGTTTGAGCTCAGCAACAATGGAGGAGAGAGAGAGAAGAGATGGAATCGAGCTGGGGAAGAAGGGGCCCTTTTATAGGCTCCTTCAAATCCAACCGTTATGTGCAGATCCCACACAACCGGTACTACCGCTTGGGCAAGCGGTAGTACCGCTCTAGATTTGAAATCACCCCACATATTCGCCACGTGGGCTCGAAGTGGTAGTACCGCTAGCGGTACCGCTGAGGTACCGTAACGGCTTCTGCGAGCCCCGGACTCCACGCGGTACCTCGGCGGTACTGAAGCGGTAGTGCCGTAACATGACTTACGGTACCTAGGCGGTACCATGCCGGAACTACCGCTTGTGAGCAGTACTTCCGCTCATGGTACCGTAGAGGTACCGTAACTCACTCTGTGGGACTTTTCATGTGCAAACACCCAGAGCGGTACTTCAGGGCGGTACCAGTAGGGTAGCGGTACTACCGCTCCTGGTACCGGTAGTACCGGTCAGGCAGATTCTGCTTTTTCCTTTTTCCCTCTCCAACCACGTCACCTCACGACACACACACAAAACCAAAAAACCTATAAGCTACGCTTCAGTCTTCCGATCATGATGTGTTCAGTGAGGGCACCGTGCACCTGCAAATCTATCAAAGACAATCTATGCACACGGTTAAATTCATTCAAGTGTTGTTATCAAACACACAAAACACGAGGTATAGACCTTGCTCTTTCAATATATTTATTCGATGAGGAAGAAATCTGAAACATTTGAATAAATTCAAATAAGTTTAAGCATGAACTGGAAATCATCGTAATAGAAAAGTCAAATATCTATGATTGGATCATGGTGGAAATATTTGAATTACGAGTTTTAGCGAACATCTAAGAGAGTTACGAAATTGTTCCACAACTCACGTTTCTTGGAACACCATCGTTATGATGGAGTATTCGAAAGACGTATCCAAACCTTGTTGGATTAATGATGAGATAAAATAAAATAATGCCATTATATTTTGTGGATTATGCTTTAGAGACTACCGCCTTTACACTAAATAGAGCGTCATCGTAATCCGTTGAAATGACACCATATGAGTTATGGCATGGGTATAAACCCTAATAGTTCTTTCTTAAATTTTGGTATGCATAGCATAAGTAAATGAGTTTACAACCAAAATCGGATGAATGTCTTTGTTGGTTGTCCCAGAGAATAAATTGGGAATTCTTTCCACTATGAAGTCAAAGACAAAAGTGTTTGTCGATGTTACTTGCTTATTTCCAAGAAATTGTTTCTAGCGAAGTATTTGAGTGGGAGGACAATGGAACTTGATAAGGTTGATGAACCTGAGCATAATGATCAGAGTAGCGCAGCATCAGAAATGGTTCCGGAAGTGGCCACGACGATCATGGCTCCCATGTCTACAAAGTGTTGTAGTCATGGAGATCGAAATACCTGTTGAACCTTGTAGGTATGGTTTAATTTGTGATCAAATAAATGATTTGTGGACAAAGGATTGATTTTGAACAATGATAAACCAACTACATACAAAGAAGCTATGATGGGCCCTGACTCCGATAAAATGGCTAAGAGCCATGAAATCCAAGATAGTATCTAAAATCAAGCTTGGAGCTTGGTAAACCTTTTGAAGGAATAAATACTTTTTGAAAGTAAATGGATCTATAAAATTAATAGACTTGGATATATTATCCTTGAAGAAGCTCGACTTGTCAAACGATTATTTACGACAAAGTTCAAAGAGTTGACTGTGATAAGATTAGATCTTCAGGAGCGATGCTTATAGTCTATGCGGATTGTTCTAGTAATCGCTACATATTTCTTTTGTGAGATATGTTAGTAGGATGGCAAAATACATTCCTTAATAGAAGTATGTATTAAAGGTGTATACAAGATACAACTGAGAGTTTTGCTAGTCTGTATAATACTAGATAGGTATACAAAGTTCACTGAATGAAGTGAGTATCACGGAGTTGGAATCTTCACCGGATGAAATAATCAAAGAGTTTTGATTTCATCAGAAACGATGAAGATACTTGCATTTGCAAGAAATTAAGTGGGAGCACTGAGACATAGTTATAATACTTTATGTAGATGACATATCATTGATTATAAATAATGTAATCATGTACTTGATGTGATTAGAAGGTTTCATTGAAAATTAACTTCAATGAAAGGATATGGACTAAAAACATATTTAGCGTCAAGATCTATGAAGATAGATTGAAACGGATAATAAGTTTGAGCAAAGTACATAGAATGAATATTGAAGTAGTTCAATATGAAAACATTAAGAAGCTGTTCTTTTCCATATGGAGGTTTAAAAAAGACTTGAGTGTATTTGACACTCAATGAGTAAAACCACATGAGTGATTTTAGACCGCGAATAATATGGACACAATCAGATGTCCTATGCTCTAAGGTGTTATGAGCATATATCAGAATGATTCATAAGATGATCATTGGACAACAGTAAGAATATCCTTGAGTGCTTTGTTAGAGCTGAGGATATAAATATGTAGTTTCATATGGGGCAATGACAAACGAATCGCTGTAAGTGTTACACCGATATTAGTTTGGTCACATATAAAAATGAATTTCAATCTCAATTAAGCTAATGTGTTCATTAAAAGGTAGCACAATGGGCTAGAAAGATTCTATGCTAGATTTAGATGAGTTCTAAGTATTGTGATGGATTCTACAAACGAAGGAAGAGTATCTCATTGTTTTGACAATGACCGAGGGTGTTTGAGTTGAGGAGTTCTTTGAGAACTTGGTGTAGTTCCGGTAGTGTCAGAACTATGAAACTATATTGTATGTGACAATATTGGTAACATATTTCAGACCGCGGAATTAACGTTCTACCAGAAGACCAAACATATACGATTGATGCCGACTCATTTTGAAAAACTGAGTAATATGTAGAGACGCAAATGAATTGCAAAATACATACGTTTCTGAGAATATCAGATTCGTTGACTGAAACCTCTCCCATAAGCAAACATGATAAACACCAGAAGGCCAAGGTGTTAGATCTTTATAAATGTAAACTAGATTATTGACTCTAGTGCAAGTGGGAGACTGTTGAAGATATGCCCAAGAGGCAATAATAAAAGTGTTTATTGTTATATCTTAGTGTTCATGATAAATGTTTACATCCCATGCTATAATTGTATTAACCGGAAACATTAATACTTGTGTGTTTTGTAAACATAAAGGAGTCCCTAGTAAGCCTCTTGTTAAACTAGCTTGTTGATCAATAGATGATCATGGTTTCCTGATCATGAACATTGGATGTTATTAATAACAAGATCATATCATTAGGTGAATGATGTGATGGACATACACCCATAGTAAGCGTAGCATATGATCAAGTCATTAAGTTCATTGTGCTTCAAGCTTTAAATATACATAGTAACCTAATCCTTCGACCATGAGATCATGTTAATCACCTACATCGGATGGATTCTTTGATGACACCAAACACTACTTCGTAAATGGGTTGTTATAAAGGTGGCATTAAGTGTTCGGAAAGTATAGGGTTGAGGCACGTGGATCAAGAGTGGGATTTGTCCATCCAAATGACGGATAGACATACTCTGGGCCCTCTCGGTGGAATGACATCCAATTAGCTTGTAAGCATGTGACTGGCTCACAAGGGATATCATATCACGGTACGAGTAAAGAGTACTTATCGGTAACGAGGTTGAACTAGGTATGGAGATACCGACGATCAAACTTCGGATAAGTAAAATATCGCGAGACAAAGGGAATTGTTATTTTATGTAAATGGTTCATTTGATCACGAAGTCATCATTGAATATGTGGGAGCTATTATGGATCTCCAGGTCCCGCTATTAGTTATTGATCGGAGAAGAGTCTTGATCATGTCCGCATAGTTCTCGAACCGTAGGGTGACACACTTAAGGTTTCATGTCGTTTTAAGTAGATATGGAATATGGAATGGAGTTCGAATGTTGTTCGGGGTCTTGGATGGGATCCAGGACATCACGAGGAGTTCCGGAATGGTCTGGAGAATAAGATTCATATATGGGAAGTCACATTCCAAGTTTGGGAGTGGTCCGGTGAATTTATGGAAGGTTGTAGAAGGTTCTAGAATCATCCGGAATAAATCACTATGGAAGGTGGAGTCCCGGAGGGGACTCCTCCAGCCCTAGCCAACCCACCAAGTGGGAAGGTGGAGTCCATGTGGACTCCACCAAGGTGGCCGGCCACACCACAAGGAAAGGGCGGAATCCCACCTTGTCTAGGTTTCCCAAATTTGGTAAGTTTTGGAGTTGGACGCCAATGTGGTTTTGGGGTAAACCCTAGGGATTTCCACCTATTTAAAGGGGAGGAGAGGGGAGGGGCTGGTTACCACTTGTCCGGACCACCAAGGGGCTCCCAGGCCGGCGCCCCAAGCCCCCCTCTCTCCCAAACCCTAGCTACTCCCTCCTCCTATTGCTCCCGCGGTGCTTACGGCGAAGCCCTGCCAGAGATCTCCACCACCACCGTCACCATGCCGTCATGTTGGCGAGATTCCGAGGAGGATCTACTACATCCGCTGCCCACTGGAACGGGGAGAAGGACGTTGTCATCAACACCGTATGTGTGACCGAGTGCGGAGGTGCTGCCCGATTGTGGCACCGTCAAGATCTTCTACGCGCTTTTGCAAGCGGCAAGTGATCGACTACATCCACCACGAGATTTATCTCATTAACGCTTAGCGATCTTTGAGGGTATGTTGATCTTCACCTCGTTGCTACCATCTACTAGATTATATCTTGGCTTGTTATTCGTTCTTGCGGTAGGAATTTTTTTGTTTTCTATGCTACGAATCCCTACAGCATACCCCTGCATAAGGTGTTTACTAAACTCATGGGATTACAATACACGATTGTTTACAAGAAGAGAAGTAAAAAATCATGTTGCAGATGCTTTTTCTCATCATCCTCATACATAGTTAGAATTATATGCCTTGTCTTGTTCTCAGCCAACTTGGATAGTGACAATAGTGGAGGCTTATCAGCATGATAAGTTTGCGTTAGAATTGCTTCAACAATTGGCTGCCAATCCTACACATGAGCTTGCTCTTTTTTGCTGACAGATGGTGTGATTAGGAAGTAGCACAAAATCTGGATTCCATCTTCTTTCAAGTTGCAACAATCAATCATCAAAGAGCTTCATGCATCTCCTGTAGGTGGGCATTCATACATTCCTGTCATCTTGCACCGCCTCAAGCAACTCTTCTGTTGGAAAGGTATGTTCAAATCTGTGCATGACTTTTTACAACGATGTAGTGTCTATCAACAAGCGAAGCCAGATGTGTCCAAAAATACCCTGGACAATTACAACCCTTGTTGGTTCCTAGTTCAACTTGTCAAATTATTTCAACGGACTATATTAAAGGTTTACCTTGTTCTAGCCATTTCAACTGCATTTTAGTGGTGGTAAATAAATTCAGCATATATGCTCATTTGATACCTCTGTCACATCCCTTTTTTGCGATTGATGTAGCTTTGGCATTCATGGATCACATATTCAAATTGCATAGCCTTCGAGAGCAGATAATATCAGACATAGATTGTATCTTCAACACTCAATTTTGGAGACAACTGTTTGCTCTTATTGGTACTACTCTGAGCATGGATTCTTCTTATCATCCTCAGACGGATGGCCAAACCGAATGCATTAATCAATGTTTAGAAGGATACCTTCGTTTCTTTGTTGACGTCTGCCCAATTAAGTGGATATAGTGGCTACCATTGGTTGAATTTTGGTATTACACAAGTTTGCATTATGCTTTGGGTAAGTCGCCTTTTGAGGTGTTATATGATTACTCTCCGAGGAATTTTGGAATTAATGTTTATAGCACCTGTTCGGTGCTTGACTTGGAAGCTTGGTTGCTTGGTCATCAGCTTATGCAAAATCGTCTTCGCCAGCATTTGGAGCATGTCACATGCTTCGTATGAAAATCCAAGCTGACAAGAATCGCAGTGAAAGAACCTTTGTTGTGGGTGATATGGTAGACTTGAAGCTACAACCATATGTACAGTCTTCAGTTGCACCAAGATCACACCACAAACTGCTCTTCAAATACATTGATCCCTATGATGTCTTGGAAAGGGTGGGCGATGTTGTTTACAGATTGAACTTTCGTGAGACGAGTCACGTATCACACGTCAAGAAGGCAATTGGAGCTAACACCCAAGTACAACCTGTAGTTCCTTCTCCCCTTGACATGTTTTAGGTACCAGTTCGTGTTCTACAACGACAACTCGGACAACAAGGTGCACTTTGTTGTCAGTCAAGCACTGATCCAGTGGTCTGGTCAGCTTGAGAGTTTTGCAAGGTGGGAAGACTTTGATGAATTGAAGCAATGTTTCCCTCGCTCGCCGTCTTGGGGTCAAGCCATCGCTCAAGGAAGAGGGATTGTTAGCGACACGTCAGACAAACAAGGCCCACTGTTAGTTGTTGAGAGAGAACGCCAAGCAAGGAAGGAGAGCACCAAGTACCCGCCTTCCAGGGCAGCCCATTGATGGGTTGTATGGCTGCTATTGGTGCTGAGTATAAGTTACGCATCGATGGACATGATTAGGTGGCAAATAGAATGTTGGATTTGTCCTAGCCTTTGGCTTGCATCATCTCCTTCCCCCCTCCCAGATTTGAATCCTGACGATCTACATATGTGATTCCTTATGTATGAAGCATAATTCCTGAATCCAAACAATCCAAGTAGAGCCACACTAACAACAGGAAATTCCAATTACACATGGACTTTCATAAAACATAATTGCGGATCGTTACTGACATAGGTATGCCGAATAAAGCACCCGGGTTATCTGGAGAGGATGTGAAGCCCATGAACCCGAAGCTTTGGAGGCCCAGAAGCCCAGAGAATATCGGATAAGGAAAATAGAGTTGTATTAGGAATAATGTAGCAAAATAGGAAAGGCCCAATATGCCTCTCGTAGTTTGTAACTTATACGACACGAAAAGCCTCAGCTCCACCTCCTATATAAAGGGAAGCCGAGGGAAGTGAAAAGGATCGAATCTATTGTCAACAGAACCACCATAACTTTAGTCGAAACACCTTTGTCGGCTGAAACCTTCGAGATCTACTTGCCCTCTACTTCTTGCGAGACCCTAAGTCTACAATCTGTAGGCATTGACAAGTAAATCCCTTGTCAATTGGCACCGTCTGTGGGAATTGGAGGTCGCAAGGTCCTGATTTTGATGGCATCGTCAACATCATCATCTACTGCAAGCAACGCGATGGACAGAGGTAAACGAGTTCAACCAGATCTTGCCGAGTTTGTTCCTCACCCTCCCGCCCGTTTGCATGCATATGCCGATCTGGAGGAGCCAACGGAGATGATGTTCGGGAGCTTCCGCTTCCTCGTTGGGAAAGAAGGATCGCATCGTCTCGCGGCACCGATTTTTTCGGGACCGTTAGCGATCGATTCCTATTTCTCGGGATCATCAACATCATCCATCGACTCAGGCGATGAGGAAGTTTTGGCGTCATGCTTCACCAAGCCCGCCAACGGCGGGGCACTCACCGATCTGTTCGGTGACATGACTTTCGGGTCGTTCATAGATTCTGATCTGGAAAGTGACTCGGAAAGCTTCAACAACAATGACTTCACAAACCACGGCTTCACCAACTTCAACTTCATCGACACCTCTGCTGATAGTAGGGAGGTCTTCGCCGATCTATACGACGGGGTCACCGACTCTGAGACTGATGAGAACACAACTGCAATATATCATCAAATCTACACGATCGGGGGAACAAGCCGACAGGAGGATGAAGCATCTAAGGCTTTTGATGATTTGGGCGATCCTTACATCAATCCCGCAGATCTTACGCGTGGTTTAGGCAACAAAAACATCGGAACCGCTCCGCGAGAAAAAGTGCAGTTGCAGCAGGAAGCGTGGGATAGAGCTCAGAGAGCCATGGATGGTACAGAGCCGATGACCACTGCAGCCATGCCGCAGGCGTTGCAAGCATATCAATATAAAATATCTCGTTCAAAACGAGAGGTAGAAAAACAAATGGCAATACTCGACGAAAGAAGAGCTGCAGCTGCTGCGTCAATTGAGCGCAGGGCCAACCTGAGTCGACAATCGAGAACTTCGGGAGATAGTCACAGAAACACCCGCTCAAGAGCAAGATCTCGATTGGCCGACGTGCCCGAGCAAGATCGGGAGAACTTGATCCAAAATCTTGACATGTCCTTTATGTCAATAGACACGAGAGGGCACATCATCCCGAAAACTCCAGAGGCGGGGTATATGGCGACACATGCTTACCTAATGGCATCCAAACCACCTCAAGGAGATCCCAGGGCATCACTGTATCAGATGGCCATGGCATGAGTCGGTGTTATGGGGGCAACGATAGTAGGAAGAGATGTTGCACCACAACCCGAAAGAGCTCCACGCAGAAACAGTCCAAGACAAAACAGTCCCCGACCCACTACGGTGGCGGCGCGAGATGCTCCAAGCGAAGGTGACGCGAGAAACACAGTAACTCAGGCTCGAATCGACAGGGCACGTGATGAGAGGAGCCGCGAAAATAGAACACGAGAATGTCGACACTCACCAGAAGTTGATGAGGAGGACATGTGCGAACTCCCTTGCTTTACCCGACGGGTTCGCAAAACTCGAGTGCCCAGTAGTTTCAAGTTACCTAACAACTATAAAAAGTTCGATGGGCTGCAAGATCCAGATGATTGGCTAGTCGATTATCTGGAAATAGTGAAGCTGATGGGCGGAACTAGAGCAACATCCATGCAAAGCATTCAGGTCCACCTCAGCGAAGCCGCAAGATCCTGGATGAAGAAGTTACCAGAAGGATCCATCGATAGTTGGGAAACTTTCGAGGACTTGTTCGTGAGGAATTTCCGTTGCACGTGCAAGAAACCCGCATCAATAGAGCAGTTAAGGACTTGCAAGCAGAAGCCAGATGAATCGATGAGGATGTACATTCAGCGATGGAGCATTATAAAAAACTCGGCTGAGAACGTGTCCGATGAAAGAGCAATCGACGCGTTTGTCGCAGGAATCAGAAGAAGAGATTTAATCGAAGAAGTGGGTAGGTCCAACCCAAGAACAATAGCAGACCTCATGGACATAGCGAATCGCTAGGCTGACGGGGAAGATGCTGTTCATAACAAACAGCAGAGGTCACCCAAGGAGGACCGCAATAGAAACAACAATCAAAATAGACAACATTTTTGCCACTTCACAGATTATGACGGTCCCAGCCAAGTAACGGTTGGCTTCCGAGGAAACAGTGGAGGAAACCATCGGGATGATTACCAAAGGAACAATGATCAGCGCAATGATCACAGAGATGCACCGAGTTCTAGCAGACAAAACAACCGGCCAAGGTTCCCAAGGCCATAAACATGTCACCCGAAGATCTGCTGAACGGGCCGTGCCAGATGCACTTCTACCTCGACAATAATGGAAAGAGATAGTCGGGTCATCTTCAGAAGGATTGCCAAACTTTCCAAGCTCTGCGAAGATATATGGAGAACGCAAACGCGCAAGCAGCAAGCATGGGATATGTGCAAGGGCCAAGGAGTGAAGTTCACCTGCCACCACCAGCTGCAATTACTAGTGCGAATCAACACCAGTTTCAACTTGTGGCACCCCCGGGCAATAACGGCGACTTCATAGACACTACATGAGCAGTGTCGATGATACAGAAGGGAAGGCCTTCGAATAGAGCGTAGAAACTAATTTCACGATAGGTGTACATGGCAGAAAAGTCGCCTCCACCAATCGTTGAGTACCTCAATTGGTCGGGACAACTAATAGGATTCACTCAGGAGGATCACCCACCTCAAGTTCCACGACCGGGGCAATTAGCTATGATCCTACCGGTGGTGATCGCGGGATTTGAGGTCTCCCGCATATTCATAGACGGAGGAAGCAGTCTAAATCTCATATACGCAGATACGCTGCGAAATATGAATATTTCTCTGGCAAATCTGACACCAACAGACACGCGTTTTCACGGCATCGCACCCGAGAAACCAAACTATCCTTTGGGAAAGATTGCACTGGACGTACAGTTTGGACACGAGAAAATTTCAGGAAGGAGAAGCTGGAGTTTGAAGTTATCGACTGGCCGTCACAATATCATGTCCTCTTAGGACGACCCGCATATGCCAGATTTATGGCTGTGCCGCATTATACATACCTGCTATGGAGGATCCCTGGACCTAAGGGCCCAATAACAGTCAAAGGAAGTTTTGCGTTGGCAGATAAATGCGACAAGGATTTTCACAAGCTTTCTGAAACATTCGGGATGCATGCGGAGTACGAGGCATCCAAGCTAACCACCAACTACGACGTGTTACCTGACGGAGGTAGATCCTTGCAAGAGCAAGCTTTCGACACCTCCAAGAACTCTAAGGAAGTGCAGATCCACACGACAGATCTGAAAAAGACGACATCCATCGCTTCCAACTTGGATAGCGCATAGGAAAATGCGCTCGTCGAGTTCCTCCATGAGCGCTGGGAAATCTTTGCATGGTGTCCAGCTGATATGCCAGGAGTACCCAGGAAACTTGCCGAGCACCCCCTCAACTTAGATCCAAGAGCTAGACCAATTCGACAAGCTTTGCGGTGATTCTTCGAGCCAAACCACAAAGCCATGTTGTCTGAGATCCATCGACTCAAAGAAGCGGGTTTCATTAAGGAACTGCACACCAAGGCCACGTGGGTCGCTAACCCAGTGCTGGTCCCGAAGAAAAACACTGAAGTCCTTTGCATGTGCGTCCATTTCACGTGTCTCAATAAACATTATCCAAAGGATCACTTTTCCCTCCCGAGGATCGACCAAATTATCGATTCCACGGCAGGTTGCGAACGACTTTCCTTCCTTGATGCGTATTCTGGTTACAATCAGATCCGCTTGAAAGAAGAAGATGAAGTCAAAACAGCATTCATAGCCCCTTATGGCATATTCTGCTACAGAACAATGCCTTTCGGGTTGAAAAACGCGGGAGCCACGTATCAGAGGATGATGCAGAAGTGTCTCGCCGCGCAGATTGGGAAAAACGTCCAAGTTTACATCGACGACGTAGTCATAACAACAAAGCAAGGGTCATCCCTCATTGATGATATTAAGGAGACCTTCGACAACCTCGACAAGTTCCGTCTCAAGTTGAACCCGACAAAGTGTTCCTTTGGTGGTCCTGCAGAAGAACTCCTCGGATACTTAGTATCAGCTCGGGGAATCGAGGCCAATCCAGAGAAAATACAGGCTATCTTGACGATGAGAAAACCAACCAAGCTCAAAGAGATACATCAGCTGACTGGGCGAGTCGCAGCTTTGAGTAGGTTTGTCGCAAGATTGGGAGAAAAGCGCTGCCCTTTTACGCACTCATCAAGCAAGGATAAAAGTTCGTGCGGAACGAGGAGGCAGACAAAGCTTTTGAGCATCTAAAGCATACAATATCGACACCTCCAGTGTTGGTAGCACCACGAGAGAAGGAGCCTCTATTGTTATATATTACAGCCACACCTCAGGTGGTTAGCATGGTTCTCGTGGTAGAACGAGTGGAAGAAGGAAAAATTCATGGGGTCAAGTGGCCAATATATTTCCTTAGCGAGGTGTTATCACCATCCAAGCAGCGGTACCCGCAATATCAAAAACTGGCGTACGGAGTCTTCATGTTAGCAAGGAAGCTAAGACACTGTTTTTCGGCCCATCCGATAATAGTGGTAAACGAGGCACCCCTCTCGAACATTCTGAACAATCCAGAAGCTACAGGACGTGTCTCCCTTTGGCGAATCGAGCTTTCCCCTCGGGACATCACGTATGAAAAAAGAAAGGCAATCAAGTCGCAAATCTTGCCAGACTTTGTTGCAGAGTGGATGTAACTACAAAACACGGGACCCCTAGATTTATCGAGTACCTGGCATATGAATTTTGAAGGGTCCAAGAGATTGGAAGGAGCTGGAGCAGGCGTGGTACTTGTTTCACCACAAGGTGACAAGATGAAATATATATTGTGGATGACCTTCCCCAACGCATCAAACAATGAAGCAGAGTACGAAGCCCTTATCCATGGGATGAAGATGGCAAAAGCGTGCGGCGCTACTCTCCTAAAAAAATTCGGTGATTCCCAGTTGGTTGCTCAACAGATGATGAACAAGTGCGATGCAGTCAATGACAGTATGATAGCATACAAGGAGGTGTACAATGAACTCGAGAAAACCTTTGATGGTTGTGAAGTTAATCACGTGAGCAGACTCAGCAATGACGAAGCCAACATTTTGGCAAACATTGGCTCGCAGTGCCTGCCAATACCACCTAGAGTTTTTTGGGAAGAAATCAGTGAAAGATCAACCAAGCCAAAGAAAGCACCGAAACAGCCGAAGAAAAAAGAGAAACTCAAGAAAGACTCGGGGGCTCTAGCAGCCCCAGAAGCACATATATCGGACGACGAGGAAGAACCATTGATACATGTGTACACCACATGCTATAATAAAGTAGTTATTGTTATATCTTAGTGTTCAAGATAAATGTTTACACCACATGCTATAATTGTATTAACCGGAAACATTGATACATGTGTGTTGTGTAAACAACCAGAGTCCCTAGTAAGCCTCTTGTTAAACTAGCTTGTTGATTAATAGATGATCATGGTTTCCTGATCATGAACATTGGATGTTGTTAATAACAAGGTTATGTCATTGGGTGAATGATATAATGGATACACACCCAAATAAGCGTAGCATAAGATCATGTCATCAAGTTCAACTTGCTATAAGCTTTCAATACATAGTAACCTAGTCCTTCGACCATGAGATCATGTAAATCACTTACACCGGATGGGTACTTTGATTACATCAAACACCACTACGTAAATGGGTGGTTATAAAGATGGGATTGAGTATTCGGAAAGTATGAGTTGAGGCATATGGATCAAGAGTGGGATTTGTCCATCCCGATGACGGATAGATATACTCTGGGCCCTCTCGGTGGAATGTCATCTAATTAGCTTGCAAGCATGTGACAAGATCACAAGAGATGACATATCACGGTACGAGTAAAGAGTACTTTTCGGTAACGAGGTTGAACTAGGTATGGAGATACCGATGATCAAACCTCGGACAAATAAAGTATCGTGTGACAAAGCGAATCGGTATCGTATGTTAATGGTTCAATCGATCACTGAGTTATCGCTGAATATGTGAGAGCCATTATGGATCTCCAGGTCCTGCTACTGGTTATTGATTGGAGAGGAGTCTCGATCATGTCCGCATAGTTCATGAAACGTAGGGTGACGCGCTTAAGGTTCGATGTTGTATAGTAGCTTCAAAATATGAGATGGAGACTGAATGTTGTTCGGAGTCTCGGATGGGATCCAGGACATCACAAGGAGGTCCGGAATGGTCCGGAGAATAAGATTCACATAAGGGAAGTTGATTTCTAGGTTTCGGAAAAGTTCAAGATTTTTTCGGTGGAAGACCGGGAAGGTTCTAGAAGGTTCCGGGGGGTTCACCAGTGGGCCCATGACCCTAGGAGGGCTAGCATGGGCCGAGGGGGTGCAGCCTAGCCCTAATAGGCCAGGGGCACATGCCCCTCAAGGCCCAGTCGGCCAGCCCACTAGGGTTTTCCCAAAAACCCTAGGGGGATCAACTTGGGGGAAAGAAAACTCCACCCCCTCTTTGGCCGCCGGCCCTAGATGGATCTAGGGGGTTGGGGGGCCACCCCAACCGACCCTCCCCCCTATATAAAGATGGGAGGGGGTAGGGGGCGCACACCCATGAAACCCTAACCCTAGCCGCCCCTCTCTCCTCCACCACGACTCTGTACCGGCTTGGCGAAGCCCTGCAGTTTTTCTCCTCCACCACCACCACCACGCCATCGTGCTACTGGGATTCCGAGGGGATCTACCACCTCCGCTGCCTGCTGGAATGGGGAGAGGAAGTACGTTATCGACATTGTACGTGTGACCGAGTACGGAAGTGCTGCCGGATTGCAGCACCGGAACGATCGTCTACATCAACCACGAGATCTGATCTCGTTAAGGCTTTGGATCTACGAGGGTTAGTTCTCATCTATCTCGTTGCTTTGATCTTCATAGATTAGATCTTGGCTTTTCCTAGATTGGATCTTGGTTTTGTTCTTATTCACGATAGAATTTTTTTGTTTTCTATGCAACGAACCCTTCAGTGGTATCAGAGCCATGTCTATGCATAGATCTGTTGCACGAGTAGAACACAATGGTTTTGTGGGAATTGATGCTTTTGTTGTCTTTAGTTATGTGTACTTTGCATCTTGCGGGATGGTGGGATGAAGCGGCCCGGGCTAACTTTACATGACCGCGTCTCATGAGACTTGCTCCACGCTTGACATGCAACTTGTATTGCATAAGTGGCTTTGCGGGTGTCTGTCTCTCTCACCATAGTTAAGATTCAATTTACAATTTCAATCGACAACATTAGTATCACCATTGTGGTTCATGTTCGTAGGTAGATTGGATCTTACTCGAAAACCCTAAACCACGTAAAATATGCAAACCAAATTAGAGGCGTCTAACTTGTTTTTGCAGGGTTTGGTGATGTGATATGGCCATGATGTGATGATGAATATATTTGATGTATGAGATGTTCATTATTGTATTACGGCAACCGGCAGGAGCCTAATGGTTATCTTTATTATTTCATGACCCACGTGTCAATCACCATGTAATAGCTTTATTCCATTACTATGAGTTAGTAGTTGTAATAGGTGCTATGGATGGTGGACAACCATGAAGCGGCGCCATGAACCTTGGTGCAATGCTGGTGATGATGGAGATCATGCTTGTGTGCTTTGGAGATGGAGATCAAAAGCACAAGAAGAAAGGCCATATCATATCACATATTATGAATTGCATGTGATGTTAATCCTTTATGCATCTTATCTTGCTTAGATCGCGACGGTAGCATTATAAGATGATCCCTCACATTAATATCAAGATAATAAAGTGTTCTCCCCTCGTATGCACCATTGCTAAAGTTCATCATTTTGAAGCATCTCGTGATGATCGGATGTGATATATTCTACGTTCACATACAACGGGTGTAAGCCATGTTGCACAAGCGGAAATACTTGGGTTTGCTTGACGAGCCTAGCATGTACAGACATGGTCTCGGAACACAGGAAACCAAAAGGTTGAACATGATTCATATGGATGATATGATCAACATGTTGATGTTCACCATTGAAGCTACATCATCTCACGTGATGATCGGACTTGGTGTAGTGGATATGGATCGTGTGCCACTAAACAACTATGAGGGATGTTGTATTAAGTGGGAGTTCATTAGTAATTAGATTAAAACATGAACTAATTATCATGAATAGTGTTTTGAATTAAATTTGTAGAATTGGCATCCGTTATCTACCGTGCGCTAGTCTAGTAATTGAGATAGAAACACTATTAAATCTGACAATTAACTTTATGGACTGGTACCGTATTGTTAAAGAATCAAAAAATTATTAAGTCCTATTGCGAACTTTTGGTAAACCTCACATTGATGATTCAAAAGAGCAATGGTTTCAATTAGTACCTAAAATCATCTTGTCTCCGTAAAACTTGAAGTTCAAATCCGTTTGAAAAGTAAGGAGCTGAAAAGTTAGTTTTCAGAAATAAGCAAGGTGTGAGATATATGTGATATCTAAGACCTTAGTGCAAGATGATAGAATATAATTTAGTGAGACTACATAAACTCATAAGTTTTATGGGAATGTACGAAGGTTGAAGACGCTAGGCGTCCCGATCCTCCAACTAGTTGGGCACTAGCGATATTCGCATATCCATGAAGTGGTCAACCTTAGTATGCACCGTTGCTAAGACTCGTCGTTTTGAAGCATCACGTGATGATCGGGTGTTATAGATTATCGTGTGCATACAACGGGTGCAAGCCAGATTTGCACATACTGAGGTTAAACTTTACGAGCCTAGCATGTACAGACATGGTCTCGAAAAGACGTCATGATTTGATGGATAAAAATTATGAGTGAAATTGTTCATCACATTAAAAAGTTACTAATAGTGAAATTCGGAACACTTGTCATGTGATGATCAACTTCAAAGTAAGAACCTCATGGTTATTGGTATTTGACCAACAAAGCTAGAAGTTATTGATGTTGAAGTGTTTTTTGAAAAATGAGGAAAGGCAAAAGAGAAACGACAAAAGTTTTTGGAAGAAAGAAAGAAAATACTAGAAAGTCTAGCTCATGTGTATATAGATGATATACATGTTATGAATGTATTCTTTGTTTGGACACATAATGAAATTCTTGGGTATTTGTACCATATTGGTTGTATGAGATGTCATACAACACAACGCAATAAAAGAATATTATGGCCTAAGTGACTGACAAGGAATGTGGTGATAATGCACGTCTGGAACAAAAATAAAGAGTTATTATGTTCATCATTGGCATTCTACCTAGCCCTTCAGATTTATAATAAAGAACGTTATAATTGTTATTTTGTTCGGATCAAATGAAAACAATGAGTTGTTCAAATTATGACAGTATTCCATGTACGATGGATAAGTTATTATAAATCTTTATGGTGAAACACACATGCATAACACTGACGCTAAAATGCCATAAGGCAAATGATGTGAATTCCACTTATTTGTGGAACTGCCATTTAGGTCATGTTGGAAAGGAACGCATGAAGAAACTCCATGCAAATGGATTATTGGAGTCATTCGATTTTTTGAATCTACTGGCGCTTGCAAATCTTTTCCAAAAGAGAACGACTGAAACACCGTTTATAGGCCAAGAGTTGAATGGGTGACTAGCTTAGTGGAAACATACATGATGATGTATATGGTTCTTAGGCATAGTTGTGTGCGGAAGATTCCTCTACTTCATGAAAACTTCCAACAATGAATTGAGTGTATATATAAGGATATATTTATTCAATAAGGAAGAAGTTTGAAACATTTGAATAGATTCAAACAAATTTTAGCATGAAGTAGAAATCATCGTAATAGAAAAGTCAAATATCTATGATTGGATCATGGTGGAAATATTTGAATTACTAGTTTTAGCGAACATCTAAGAGAGTTATGAAATTGTTCTACAACTCACGTTTCTTGGAGTGTCATAGTGATGATGGAGTATCCGAGAGACGTATCCAAACCTTGTTGGGTTAATGATGAGATAAAATAAAATGACGCCATTATATTTTTGTGGATTATGCTTTAGAGACTACCGCTTTTACACTAAATAGAGCGTCATCATAATCCATGGAAATGACACCATACGAGTTATGGCATGGGTATAAACCCTAATAGTCCTTTCTTAAATTTTGATATGCGTAGCATAAGTAAATGAGTTTACAACCAAAATCGGATGAATGTCTTTGTTGGTTATCCCAGAGAATTAATTGGGAATTCTTTCCATTATGAAGTCAAAGACAAAAGTGTTTGTTAATGTTACTTGCTTATTTCCAAGAAATTATTTTCTAGCGAAGTATTTGAGTGGGAGGACAATGGAACTTGATAAGGTTTATGAACCTAAGCATGATGATCAGAGTAGCGCAGCATCGGAAATGGTTCCGGAAGCGGCCACGATGATCATGGCTCCTATGTCTACAAAGTGTTATAGTCATGGAGATTGAAGTACCTATTGAACCTTGTAGATATGGTTTACTTTGTGATCAAATAAATGATTTGTGGACAAAGGATTGATTTTGATCAATGATAAACCAACTACATACAAAGAAGTTATGACGGGCCCTGACTCCGTCAAAATGGCTAAGTGCCATGAAATCCAAGATAGATGAATACTTTTTGAAAGTAAATGGATCTATAAAATTGATAGACTTGGATGCAATATCCTTGAAGAAGCTCGACTTGTCGAAAAGTTGTTTACGACAAAGTTCAAAGAGTTGACTACGATAAGATTAGATCTTTCGTAGCGATGCTTATAGTCTATGTGGATTATTCTAGTAATCACTACATATTTCTTTTATGAGATATGTTAGTAGGATGGCAGAAATACATTCCTTACCAGAAGTGTGTGTTAAGGATGTATACTAGATACAACCAAGAGTTTTGCTGGTCCGTGGAATACTAGATAGGTATACAAACTTCAATTGGATGAAGTGAGTATCACGGAGTTGGAATCTTCACCGGATGAAATAATCTAAGAGTTTTGATTTCATCAGAAACGATGAAGATACTTGCATTTGCAAAAAATTAAGTGGGAGCGCTGAAACATAAGTTATAATATTATATGTGGATGACATATCATTGATTATAAATGATGTAATTATGTACTTGATGTGATTGAAAGGTTTCATTGAGAATTGACTTCAATGAAAAGATATGGACTAAAAACATATTTAGCGTCAAGATCTATGAAGATAGATTAAATCACATAATAAGTTTAAGTCTAAGTACATAGAGTAAATATTGAAGTAGTTCAATATGAAAACGTCAAGAAGGTGTTCTTTTCCATGTGGAGGTTTTAACAAGACTTGAGTGTATTTGACACTCAATGAGTAAAAACACATGAAGTGATTTTAGATCACGAATAATATGTACACAATCAGATGTCCTATGCTCTAAAGTGTTACGAGCATATACCAGAATGATTCATGTGATGATCATTGGAAAACAGTAAGAATATCCCTGAGTGCTTTAGAAGTACCAAGGGTATATATAGTTTTGTATGGGGCAATGACAAACAAATCGCTGTAAGGCATTGCACCGATATTAGTTTGGTCACATATAAAAATTAATTTCAAATCTCAATTAGGCTAAGTGTTCATTAAAAGGTAGCACAATGAGCTAGAAGAAGTCTATGCTAGATTTAGATGAGTTCTAAATATTGTGACAAATTCTACAAACGAAGGCAGAGTATGTCATTGTTTTGACAATGACCGAGTGTGTTTGAGTCAAGGAGTTCTTTGAGAACTTGGTGTTGTTCCGGTAGTGTCAGAACTTTGAAGCTATATTGTGTGTGACAATATTAGTGGCATACTTCAGACCGCGGAATTAAGGTTCCACCAGAAGACTGAACATATACGATAAATGCCGACTCATTTGGAAAATGAGTGATGCGTGCAGACGCAAATGAATTGCAAAATACATATATTTCTGAGCGTGTCAGATTCGTTGACTGAAACCTCTCCCGTGAGCAAAACATGATAAGCACCAGAAGGCCAAGGTGTTATATCTTTACAAATGTAAACTAGATTATTGACTCTAGTGCAAGTAGGAGACAGTTGGAGATATGCCCGAGAGGCACTAATAAAGTAGTTATTGTTATATCTTAGTGTTCATGATAAATGTTTACACCACATGCTATAATTGTATTAACCGGAAACATTGATACATGTGTGTTGTGTAAACAACCAGAGTCCCTAGTAAGCCTCTTGTTAAACTAGTTTGTTGATTAATAGATGATCATTTTTTTTGAGGGTGAAACAGTGGGGAAAATCCCCACTGCAATTTTTATTAAATATAAAATAAAAACAAAACAAAAGAGAAGAGGTACAGGATGTACACAGGAAACAAAAAAAGAAAAAGAAAAAAAGAAAAAACTAAAACCTAAAAACTAAAAAACCTAAGGCAAATTTTGCAGCCAAGCTGTGAAGGAGACACTCCATTTCTTTTTCATTCTGTATGAAAGTAGATGCAATTCTTGTTTGAAAATAATCCTCCAAGCCGAAAATGAAGGATTTTGATCTTCAAATATTTTTCTGTTTCTGATTGTCCAAATACTCCAAGCAGCCAGAATGATGATCTCCACTGCATATGGTAAATTCAAGGAATCTTTGATCACATAGAAGGCTTCCAAGACTGAGTGTTGATTCGTAACTTGAGGACAAACAAAAGCCCAACATTGCTGCGCAAAAGGACAACTCCAAAACAAATGTGCCAAGGTTTCTTCATGATTACACTGTAGGGTGGCACAGTTATAAGATGGCAGCAAGCAGTTTTTCCTTCTGAGAAGATTTCTAGTGTTTAGTCTGTCATGTAGAAGTAACCAGAAGAAAAACTTGTGTTTTTGTTGACAAGAAGATTTCCATAACCATGTAAAGAAGATTGGTGTATGCTGCACCCCAATGAGAAAATTATATGCTTTGGTTGTGGAGAAAGAATCAGACCCCCAGATATAATGCCAGTTGTCTGGTAGATTCTGTTGAATTCTTACTTGTGCATTTTCACAAAGAATCTCCAATTCCTCAAATTCAGTATATGCTTGTTGGGAAAGAGGCAGATGAAACATATCTTGGAGAAACTCCATATGTAGAACTTTGCTTACAGAAACATCAGTTCTTTTGGCAAAAGATACCAGGTGTGGAAATTTATGGTGCAGACATGTTTCTCCCCAGAGGTCTGTCCAGAATAATACTGATCTGCCATTACCTAAGGTGTATCTTGCCATAGCTTTGTAAGTGTCAATAAGTTTTAAATGTGCTTTCCACCAGAATGATCCTTCCATTTTGATACCAGGGGGATTATCTTCATCATAATATGTATCTCTTATGAGGTTAGCCCAAGGAGTGTCCAGGTTATTATAGAATTTGTCCAAATTTTTCAGCAGCAAAGATTTATTCTGGACATCTAAGTTTAACACCCCTAGCCCTCCCTGATCTTTGGGCCTGCATATCTTTTTCCATGACACTAGAGCAGAGCCCTTAGCTTGCACATCTGCAGTTCTCTTTCTCCAGAGACAGTGCCTCATGTATTTGATTACCTGCTCCTTTATTGTAACAGGTACATCCAAACAACACATGAAGAAAATAGGCAAAGATGCTAAAACTGATTTAACCATTTGCAACTTGCCTCTATAATTTAGGAAATCAGCAATACCTCCCAGCCTTGATTGTACTCTTTGCACAATTGGGAGAAAATATTCAAGGGAAGGTTTTTTGATGCTTAGAGGTAGACCCAGATAAGTAAAGGGGAGACTTCCAATTTTACAATTCATAGTTGCAGCAAAATGGGCTAATCTCTCAGGTGTCAATTTTATTGGCATCATGCTAGATTTCTGGTAGTTAACTCTGAGGCCAGTGGAGGAAGCAAATGTTTGCAAAATAGCTTTTAGGCAAAGAAGCTGTGATGCATCTGCCTTCATCACAATAAGGGTATCATCAGCATATTGTATGACTGGGAAGTCAGGGCATGGTGGACAAGGAATTGGTCTTGAAATGAGGTCTTGATCCATAGCTTTGTTCAACACTGTTTGCAAGAAGTCAGCAGCAAGGACAAAGAGCAAAGGGGATAATGGATCCCCTTGTCTAACTCCTCTTTTGCAATAAAATTTCTTGCCAGGAACACCATTCAGCATGACTGCAGAAGTACCAGTACTAAGAATCATAGATATCCATTTTATCCATTGCTCCCCAAAACCTTTTGCCCTCAGAATTTCAATAATTGTTGTGTGCTCAATCATATCAAAGGCTTTTTCAAAATCTAACTTTAGAATTAGAATTTCTTCTTTTGACTGATGGCATTGAAAAAGGTATTCAAAAGCCCATCCAAGACAATCTTGTATAGATCTTTTCTTGAGGAAACCATACTGATTCTTGTGTACTAAAGATAGGATAATATCTTGTAATCTGTTGGCCAATAATTTTGTGATAATTTTGAGGACACTATTCAGAAGAGAGATAGGTCTGAAGTCTCCAGGAGTGATTGGGGTTTCAACTTTTGGTATCAAAGTAATAAAAGAGGAATTGATACTCTCCAAATTAATGGTCCCCAAATGAAAGTCAGCAATTAACTTTTTGACATCAGCAGCAATTATGGACCAGCAACTTTTGATAAATTCATTATTAAATCCATCAGGGCCTGGAGACTTATCATTTGGTAGTTGCTTGATTACCTCTTCTATCTCCTTATCTGAGAAAGGGGCTTGGAGGATGTCATTCATAGCTTCAGTAATGCTAGGTTCAATGAAACTTTCCAGATTGAACTGCATCTCTGGATTATTTGAGAGACCCATCCTATCTTTGAAGGCTTTCCATAAAATAGCAGCCTTACCATCATGGTCTGAGATCTCAACTTGATCTGAATTTTGTAGTTTGGCTATATAATTATGCCTGTAATTCATGGTGGCCTTGGAATGAAAGAACTTTGTGTTTTCATCTCCTAGTTTTACCCACTTAATTTTTCCTCTTTGCTTCCAATAAGTGTTCTGATTCTGTAAAAGAGTAATAAGGTGTGATTTAAGTGTATCTCTCAAATCCCATTCAATAACAGTGAGAGTTCTGAATTCTTCTAAGACATCAAACAGAGCAATAACTTCATTAACTTGGGCAATCAAGTTTTTCAGACAAGGGAGACTCTTAGCCCACAGTTTGAGGCCTCTTCTCAAATTCTTGAATTTTGCATTAATATTTTTTGCACTATCACCAAAACCCACAGGAATGTTCCATGCTGCTTGCACAACCTGTTTGAAATCACTGTGCTGCATCCAATGATTTTCAATTCTGAAAACTTTGGCTTTTGGAATTTTTGTGTTGAAAGCTACCACACAGGGGACATGGTCAGATGTTGGTTTAACCAGAGGATATGCAAAAGTTGCTGGGTAAGAAGTAGTCCAAGAGGGTGAAGTGAAGAACCAGTCCAGTTTTTCCAGAAGTGGATCCTTCTGCATATTACTCCATGTGAACTTTCTACCTTTTAAAGGCAGTTCTATAATGCCAAGGTTACTGATTGCCTCATTAAAAAGTAACATGTCATTTATATCTCCTCCAGGTTTATTTCTATCTGTGGGGCTTCTTATGAAATTAAAATCACCCATTATAATCCAATCAATGTCTTGAGGCATATCAATGTTTGCAAACCAGACAATGAAATCTGCTTTCCTATCAGGTTGACATGGGCCATAAATGTTGGTCAAAATCCAGGAATCATTGGAGAGATTTGATTTGAAGTTTACTGAAATTGAAAATTCATTGTGAAAAGCCAATTCACCATTGAACAAAGCACCATTCCAAATAATAATCAGGCCACCAGAGGCCCCCACAGAGGGAACAAACTCAAATTTGTTGAATTTTTTTGGGCAGAACTTTTTAATATAAGTCAGATCAAAAAGCTCTCTTTTAGTTTCTTGAAGGCAGATAATATCACATCCAGATTCTTCAATCTTATTATACAGGGCCAACCATTTTTTCTCTGAATTTATGCCCCTCAAGTTCCAATTCATAATTTTCCAAGTTTTGCAATTATCCATAAAGAGAGGGGTGAGAAATCCATGTTATACCCAAAGCAAAAGATACTCTAGGCATTAAGACTTTAGGGACATATCTCATTACATCACAAGATACCAAAAGATAAAGAGTGATCACATAGTACTGAGACATACTGACATAAACAGGTTCACAACAAATTTGTGTAGGAACTGGGATAACACAGGTCCCAGAAATAGCAAAAGGAGGAAGAGCTTTCTGCATTGAGAACTATTTGGGTGTTTTCTTCTTAGCCTGCTGTCCCATGGCATCAGGCTTATCTTGCTCCTTCCCACTTGATTTGCTGAGTGAAGTGGATTGATTTCCTTTAGATTTTTTGCTTCCAATCACTCCAGGTGCTTCCTTGTTCTTGGAATCTCCAGTTGCTGATAATAGATAATAGATGATCATGGTTTCCTGATCATGAACATTGGATGTTGTTAATAACAAGGTTATGTCATTGGGTGAATGATATAATGGACACACACCCAAATAAGCGTAGCATAAGATCATGTCATCAAGTTCAACTTGCTATAAGCTTTCAATACATAGTAACCTAGTCCTTCGACCATGAGATCATGTAAATCACTTACACCGGATGGGTACTTTGATTACATCAAACGCCACTGCGTAAATGGGTGGTTATAAAGATGGGATTGAGTATTCGGAACGTATGAGTTGAGACATATGGATCAAGAGTGGGATTTGTCCATCCCGATGATGGATAGATATACTCTGGGCCCTCCCGGTGGAATGTCATCTAATTAGCTTGCAAGCATGTGACAAGATCACAAGAGATGACATATCACGGTACGAGTAAAGAGTACTTATCGGTAACGAGGTTGAACTAGGTATGGAGATACCCATGATCAAACCTCGGACAAGTAAAGTATCGTGTGACAAAGGGAATCGGTATCGTATGTTAATGGTTCAATCGATCACTGAGTTATCGCTGAATATGTGGGAGCCATTATGGATCTCCAGGTCCTGCTATTGGTTATTGATTGGAGAGGAGTCTCGATCATGTCCGCATAGTTCATGAAACGTAGGGTGACGCGCTTAAGGTTCGATGTTGTATAGTAGCTTCGGAATAAGAGATGGAGACCGAATGTTGTTCGGAGTCTCGGATGGGATCCAGGACATCACGAGGAGGTCTGGAATGGTCTGGAGAATAAGATTCACATAAGGGAAGTTGATTTCTAGGTTTCGGAAAAGTTCGGGATTTTTCCGGTGGAAGACCGGGAAGGTTCTAGAAGGTTCCGGGGGGTTCACCAGTGGGCCCACGACCCTAGGAGGGCTAGCATGGGCCGAGGGGGTGTAGCCTAGCCCTAATGGGCCAGGGGCACATGCCCCTCAAGGCCCAGTCGGCCAGCCCACTAGGGTTTTCCCAAAAACCCTAGGGGGATCAACTTGGGGGGGGGGGGGGGGGGGAAGAAAACTCCCCCCCCCCCCTTTCGCCGCCGGCCCTAGATGGATCTAGGGGGTTGGGGGGCCACCCCAACCGACCCTCCCCCCTATATAAAGAGGGGAGGGGGCAGGGGGCGCACACCCATGAAACCCTAACCCTAGCCACCCCTCTCTCCTCCACCATGACTCTGTACCGTCTTGGTGAAGCCCTGCAGTTTTTTTCCTCCACCACCACCACCACCACGCCATCGTGCTGCTGGGATTCTGAGGGGATCTTCCACCTCCGCTGCCCGCTGGAACAGGGAGAAGAAGTACGTTATCGACACTGTACGTGTGACCGAGTACGGAAGTGCTGCCGGATTGCAGCACCGGAACGATCGTCTACATCAACCACGAGATCTGATCTCGTTAAGGCTTTGGATCTACGAGGGTTAGTTCTCATCTATCTCGTTGCTTTGATCTTCATAGATTAGATCTTGGCTTTTCCTAGATTGGATCTTGGTTTTGTTCTTATTCACGGTAGAATTTTTTTGTTTTCTATGCAACGAACCCTTCATCTAGCAGCCCCAGAAGCACATATATCGGACGACGAGGAAGAACCAGAGGAGGTCATGATGATCCAAGTTCTCTGGATGCAGGTATACTTGACATACATCACGAAGAAAGAGATACCCGAAGATCTGGTCGAGGCAAGACGAGTTATTCGACGATCTAAGGCGTTTACAGTGGTCAAGGGAGAATTATACAAACGAAGCATATCAGGTGTCTTGCAGAGGTGTGTTACACCCGAAGAAGGGCGAGTCATATTGAAGGACATACACGAAGGAATATGTGGCCACCACGCAAGCAGTCGAGCAATAGCAACCAAAGCTTTTCGTGCAGGATTTTATTGGCTGACAGCAATAGAGGATGCAAAGGAAATCGTGCGCACCTGCGAAGCTTGCTAGAGGTTCGCATCCAAGCCTCACTCTCCAGCAGCAGAATTAATGCCAATACCCTTGGCATGGCCTTTCGCACAATGGGGACTAGACATGGTGGGAAAATTGCACAAGTCTTGGCCAGGAGGACACGTATATTTGCTCGTGGCTGTCGACAGATTCACCAAGTGGATTGAAGCAATACCAGTAACTTCGGCAGATGCAACATCAACAGTAAACTTCATCAAGGGTATAGTTTTTCGGTTCGGCGTCCCCAACAGCATAGTCATAGACAACGGCAGCAATTTTACTTCCCGGGAATTCAAGGACTATTGCGAAGGTATAGGGATCAAGCTGCAGTTTGCATCGGTGGTGCACCCGCAAACCAACGGTCAAGTTGAAAAAAGCAAATGGTCTCATCTGTAATGGCATCAAGAAACGTCTGTTGACACTGCTTGAAAAAGCGTGACACACCTGCGTCGATGAGTTGCCCTATGTGTTGTGGAGCTTCCGAACAACGCCGAACGCAGCAACTCAAGAAACTCCGTTCTTTTTGGTCCATGGAGCTGAAGCAGTACTACCAATAGAAATAGAACACAATTCTCCCAGAGTCATGGAATATGAAGAAGAAGCTTCGCAGAAGGCGCTGGAGGATGATGTCGACGCAATTGATGAAGCAAGAGATGTGGTGTTATCAAGAGTAAGCGCATACCAGCAGAACCTCAAAAATTATCACAGCAGACGCATGCGGCCAAGATCATTTGAAGTCGGCGATCTAGTCCTTCAACTCAAGCAAGATGGACACGAGAAATTCGAATCTCCATGGTTGGGACCATATATTATTACTGAAGTTATTCCGGGAGGAGCCTATCGACTGAAGGACAAGAAGACGGGCAAGAATGAACCGAACCCATGGAACGTTGGGGAGCTGCGACGTTTTTATGCCTAGAAAGGAGTCAATATAGTACCAACTTTGTAAACATACACTGTATCTGAAGAGCTCGCAAGTTTTCAGACGCACTTTTTTTGTTTCAGGGCACCGAGTGTGGCTAAAAGGTTTTTAATGATGCGGGCTTGCGATGCTGTAATATAGCATGGTTGAAATAAAGATTGTGATAACATATATTTCTTTCTTTACGAGCAACGCTCGGGGGCTAGAACCCGAAAACTTACAATGTAATTGACTTCGGTACACTCATCAACACACACGCCTTGGTTCCACAAAAAACCTCGCGAAAAATAATACATAATATTGCCAGCCAAGATACTCGGGGGCTCAAAGAAAGATTGTAACACAACTAGAAGAACTTGCCTTGACTTCACAAATGTCTTGCAAGAAATTTACAATATATATGACATATATACAACTTTGCGCCTAGGTCCAAACCTAACGCATTGAGTAAACAAAAAGAACTCCTATATCAACCTGTCTATGTTTTCTCTTGCAGCACGAAGATTCTGTGTGGAATCATCATATTTATACTCCTTGAAGAAAGCGGTGTTCACCCTAAGAAGTTCATCAATCATTTTTTTGGCGACAAGAGACACAGCTGTATTATGCTTGTTGATGTTTCTTCTCCTTTTCGATAATTTGAGGTAGAAAGTGTCGATAACATTGGCAAACTCCAATTTTGAGTGACAAATCTTCAACCAGATCAAGGCAAACTTGGCACCAGCTATCATTTGAGCCTTCACGAAGCCATGGATGTTACGTACATCCTTAAATTTCCCATAAGCTCGGTAAGATTTTCAGGCTGAGGGTTTCGAGGAAACATAGCATTATACACCATGGCCAAGGTACTATTGCAGAAGTCGAGAAACTCTCGAGTTTGGGCGGCTTGATCCTGAAATTGAACAATATGGCGTGTGCGATCCTCATCCGCCCAAAAATCAACGTCATTAGCCTTGGCAAGTCGAAGAAGGGCTTCAACCCGCGAGTTCACTCTTTGTTCTTCGGCGGCAGCATCCAGGAACGACCCTATGAGAAACATAAGGAAGTAGCAATGTAGCATAAAGAGGGATACAGAAAAACAACACGGAAACAGTAAGACAGAAGTAACATACCAGCCATATCTTGACTTGCATTAGTCATCAAGTCAAGCATATAGCTCTCGCATTCAGCAGATCGCGTGGCGTTAGCAGTCGTAGTTTCCTTCAATTCAAGAGCCCCCTGCGCCTGACGAAGGGCAGATTTTTCCCGATCCGAGGATTTACGAGATTGGTTCAAAACAGTTACAGTCTGCCTTTTCATCGACTGCAACTGTTGGCGCAGATCAGCCATCTCTTGATCAATAGAGCCAGGACACGACGAAACATCCAAGGAGGCACCTTCAGGTACTCTCGCAGAATGGGAGGTAGCAGGAGAAGCGTTGGAAGGTCCAACCCCAATATAGTTGTCAAAAATTAACTGGAAGACAAGAAAATATCGACATCAATCATCCGACAAGACACGTTTTTCATTCATATTCAGAGCACATTACCTGAACGAGTCTTTACAAAATACGGCTTATAAGAAGCCTACACAAATGATCGGGAGCAGCAAAAGGCGGCAGTATCTACAAAAAGGAAAAGAAAAGGAAGTACAGGTTGGTTTACTTGACCTCCGTTTGGGCAGTGCTAGCAGAGGCGGAGGACTTCGGGTCAAGGAAGGCGATAAGCTTCTTCGAGTAAAGCTTGGTGTCCTTCACCAGAGCTTTCCACTTCTCAGAATTCAAACCCTTGGGAGTACCAGTCTTCACCTAGTCGACTTTTTGACTGCTGGCCGCTACAAGAGCAATGGTCCCTTCGACTCCAATCTTCAAGCTCACTTGACGATAGGCCAAAGCTGGATCATCCTTTGCCAGAAAATGCTGGGCAAGCTAGGAGAAAACCTAGGGTTGAGTATCCTTCGGGAAGAAGTGGGGGAAGACGCACTTCAACGCAGTCCGCGCGGAAGTTAAGCATTTGCGCGCTAGGTCACAATTCAGCTCAAGAATATCGAGAGTGTCCAGGAGACGGTCATCCGATTCTTGGCTCAAGGTATACTGCTCACCCATTTTCCCTGCTGGAGAAAAGCGGGACTTCATCAACTTTAAAGATAATTCTAGCACAAATAAAAGCGGAATGGCAAAAGGAAAGATAGTATTACTCGAAAATCTTCGGGATTGCGTCTCGAGGTGCTTGATTATATCATTTTCGCGCTCGACCTGCTTGGCCTCCTTGTCGCTTAAAGCGCCCTCAGCGGCTTGAAGCCTTCGGCGAAGATCCTCGACACCGGTAGCATCCTTCTCAGCCCTCTTGCGAGCTTCCTCGCTGGCTTTGAGCTTGGCCTCCAGATCATCAATGCGTTCCTTGGCACAACGCATCACCCCTAGAAGAAAAAGATAAGAGGACGCAAAAACAAGATAGGGATATACAAAATGCCAAGAGTGGCAAAGTTTTACCTATTAAAGTGGCGGCCTCGTCATGGAACCCAATAAATTGGGAGCCCAAGTTGACCAATTCCTTCATCAAGGGCTGCAAAAAAGTCGACAAGAAAGAAATATGGTGCCAGGACGTACAAAATCGTTCGAATTAAACAAAAAAGGCGACAAACAGGAAGAAGAAACTTACATCGTCAAGGAGAGGAGCTGACGCACTCCTGGTAGCGAGTTCCTATTTGCCAGCAGCCCCGGTTTTAGCTTTCTTCGGCTTTGGTGCTCGGGGGCTGGGCACTGGCGTCGATGCTTCTGGATCAACTTGCGGGATAGGCGACGCTCCTGGTGTGACACGAAGATCCTCAGAGAGGACCAACGTGTTGGAGGTGCTCGTGTTAGCTGGCCCATGGGCTTCGAGCTCTTCTTCTTTGTCGGCTCTGTCAATATAGCAGTAAAATAAAAATAAGGTGTCCGAAAGAAAGAAGTTAGGAAGGGACAAGAAAGAACAACTTACGAGCTAACAGCACCGGTCATGGCGTAGGGGTCGAAAACCTCTTGATCGTCGGGAGAAGATTCATCGGGAGCTGGTTCGGCAAGCTTGGACACGCCAGAATCTTCTTCGTCGTCATCTCTTTTCCTCCTGCATTTATCCGGAGAAGCGGCAGGAGGAGGAGAAACGAATTGAGCAGAGCCAGAGTGTTGCTCTGATTCTGAGTCTTTATCAGAGGAACCCGCAGTTCTTTGAGATTCTGCGGGTTCACTCTCAAGAACGGAGGATTCTTGCGAGTCGTCAGTGACAACGGCTCGCTCATCCACTTCCCCACCTTCAGGTAGTGGGGGAAGAGAGGAAAGAGATTGATGGCCCTACAGGCAAAAAAGAATGAAAATGAAAGGGAAAATTGCCAAAAAATGAAGGAAGAACAATTGCAGTCGAAAAACAGGAATACAACCCGAAAAAGACATTACTTACTTCGGGAAGGGCGTGTTCACCGCTGAACGGTTCCACATGGCAGGAAGAAGGAACTTCATGATTTTTTGCTTAAGGAGGTGAAGTGGCGGACAAGCTTCTCCAAGTCCTTCAAGGTAAGATCATCGGAGATCCTGGCAGCGTCTTCAACACCCGAGTATGTCCAGAGAGGATTTTTGCGAGCTTGCAGAGGCTGCACTCTAACCCGCAGAAAGTGTGCAATGATTTGCACACCCGACAATTCTGCACCATCGGTGTTCTGAAGTTCTCGGCTGTAGCGTCTGCATCCCAACACTTGCGCCTTTGAATATCTTCGGAAGCATCAAAGGGGGCAAGCCCATACTCCTGAGCATCCGAAGATTCGTCCCCGACGTAAAGCCATTTTCTGTGCCAGCCTTGGACGGAGTCGGCGAACTTCACATCAAAATAGCCGACCTCTGGGTGCACGCAGATGCACACACCACCTACGTTGTAGATGGCGTTCTTCGAGTTGTCGCGGCGGAGGTAAAAGATGCGCTTCCATAGGCTCCAGTGAGGTTGGATGCCCAGGAAGCACTCGCAGAGAGTGATGAAGATGGAGATGTGAAGGAGATAATTTGGGGTCAGCTGGTGCAGCTGGATCCCGTAGATAAAGAGGAGGCCCCGAAGAAATTCGTGGACAGGAACAGAGAGGCCGCGAATGAGGAAGTCAACGAAGATTACCCGGAAACCGGAAGGAGGATGGGGAGAACTCTCATCTCCGGGCATCCTCATGGCTTCATTGCTGAGCAGGCCCAGCTTCTTCAGTAGCTTCTTGTCTTGCGCGGACAGTTTTGACCTCTCCCACCCGGAGATCTTGGCCTTCTCCACGCGTTCTTCGGTGCCTGGGGTGCCGTTCTTGCATTGCTTGGAGCCCGGAGCCATGGCGAAAGGCACGGTCGAGAAAAGAGAGAGGAAGCAGAGTGTGTGCGCGAGGTGCTCGAGGAGGAAGAAGGGCAGAGAGAGAGAGAGAAATTGTGCAGCGCAGCGAAGGGGGAGAACTGAGGATAAGGGTCCAATTTATAGGAAGAAGACGATGCGTTCAGCCGTCGGATGAAAATGGGAGAATTCTGAACCCTACGCGTGTCCAAAGGGTAGAATGGTCTTTGCGCTTCAATTCTACTGGAGGAAAGTTACCACGCGCGTGCCGGGAATTCCGGAGGACATGTGCGCCCCACTCGCATGACGTGTTGGAAGTGCAGAGCTTTGGACCCACGGAATAGTGGTTTGCCAGGAGTCGTGGCTTCCCAAGGTGGCCATACGTGGCTGTCGTCAGCAACGACGTCATAGTCAAAAAAGTTTCGAGTAATGGAGCAAAATATAATGAAAAGATAACTTCGGGATCTGAAGAAATGTACGGTTAAAAAGAAAAATCGGGAACCTATGCCCAGATGCAAGCACCTGTGCATATGCTCGGGGGCTACTCTTATCAGAAGTATTGTGCATACTTCTGATAAGATGACATGGTGAAGGAAAAAATTCAGAGTTGATCAAAATAACAAAAGTTGAGCCTACAACCAAGTGCAAACACTCGGTTGTCACCTCGGGGGCTACTCCCATCGGGAGCGCTGGTCGCGCACCTGATGAAATATGAAGAAGAAAAAAGAAGAGAGTAACAAGTCAATATAGAATTGCAGACGAAGGACTTCTTTCGTACATCCTCGAGTTACATATAACTTGTCATGTACTCCTATCGGGAGATCAAAGATATTATTGCACGAGTCAATTCGAATAAATAAAGAATTCCAGCAGCCGGCAAACGCACTCGACAAAATATTCTCAGAGTGCGTCCGCTGCGGTAAAAACTCTGAATGCCGTAACTCGAAAGAGATTACGAAGGTAAGTCCCCATGATCTGTCCTGTGTGGCGTGGTATCGCACCTGAATGCGCTCTCCCACTTTATCCGTATCAGCAGATGCGAAGAAAAATCCTAACGAACGCGTTAGGTACTCGATAAAACACAGCTGAGATTCGGTTCACGATAAGTCCTTAAACGGCGCGTGACGAATTACGCCAGTATCCCGAGTTCGTGTCCAGGGACTTGACCTTGAAGTAGGTTTATGCGGGTTTGCCACAAGATCAGTTAACTGGTACCTGATCCGTCAGATGAACCAGCCCCATTTACCATTATCCCTGTACAAAATAGACGTTGAGCAAAATATTCATTATGATTCGAAGATTTTATAAATATATGACTCAGTTTTACGATAGAGATTTTACTCGACTCTGCGATTCAAGCAAAATCTCGGGGGCTACTGACAAAGGTATGCCGAATAGGCATGCCGAATAAAGCACCCGGGTTATCTGGAGAGGATGTGAAGCCCATGAACCCGAAACTTTGGAGGCCCAGAAGCCTAGAGAATCTCGGATAAGGAAAATAGAGTTGTATTAGGAATAATGTAGCAAAATAGGAAAGGTCCAATAAACCTCTCGCATTTTGTAACTTATACGGCACGAAAAGCCTCGGCTCCACCTCCTATATAAAGGGAAGCCGAGGGAAGAGAAAATGATCGAATCTATTGTCAACAGAACCACCGTAACTTTAGTCGAAACACCTTTGTCAGCTGAAACCTTCGAGATCTACTTGCCCTCTTCTTCTTGCGAAACCCTAAGTCTACAATTTGTAGGCATTGACAAGTTAATTCCTTGTCAGTTACATTGTTGCACCATCTCGCACGACTCAAAAATAAATGGCCGAAACTTCAGACCAGAGGTTGACCGGACTTCTGCATGCCAGAACTTTCGGGGTTAACAATGGAACTTATGGTGCTAGACACTAGAACTTCTCGTGTAAACCCACTGGAACTTCCGCCTTCTGAAGTGATGCTTAGCAAAAATAAATTAGGAGGTCTCTCTCAACGAGGATAGGAGGGTGAGTCGGTGCATCTGGTTTTTGTGTATGTGATTGATTTCATCTATAGGCTCCATACAACACCTCTTGATAGTACGGTTTCCGACGATTCAAATAGATGCAAAACATCGGGGACCAGCTTTACTCTTTTCACTTTTGAGGGTTCGGTCACCATCTTGTGCCATTCTTTAAATGTACCTATAATCTTTTAGCACATGCTTAGATCACGATTATGTTGTCATTAAACACCGGAACCAATTGGCGAGGGAAATGCCCTTTCAATGTTCGCGGTTCAACTTTCAAATTCAAAAGAGCTATGATACAACTTGACCCTTCCTGATCTCTCATCTTTGTTCTTGCTCCTGATATTCTTCAATCAATAATGTTCATTTGGTAAAAAAAATATCCAAAGGAATTCTCAAAAATCCTCTTCCTCTACAAATTAATCAACACCTTTACTATTATTCAGTGTACACAACAACGTGGGCTTAACCCAGTGGTTGGGGTCGGAGTGGCGCACCCTTACCACCAGAGTTCGATCCATATTAGGGACGAATTACTGGAATTGTCACGCCAAGTCTCGCTTCTACTATATCAATAGTGTTCTAGTTCCTCCTAGACATTGTTTCATTTTTCATTTTTTTGTATTATTCAGTGTACACATCCTACTTCAAACTACCATGCCAACATGTGTTTATCAAGTCAATCATCATAAAATCTCACTCTAAAAATATAGCGAGGGAACATGTTTTAAACCTAAGAGCATCTCCAACGTCATTGCTATATTGGACCACTAAAATCTGAAAATAGGAAGGAGAGAGAGAATGTATGGTGATCTACACAAAATTTTGCTTTTGTATCCTTTGTATAACTGGATTATCAAAACTAGTCAACAAAAGCTATAGCAAAGACCCACCTGTCACTGGTTCTTCTCTCTCCCCCTCTTTTTTCTACTCTCTCTTCTTCCACCCACACCGGTCACCCACCCAAGCCAGCAATGGCGCAGGATATACCACTAAGCTCCGACCGCGCGGGGTTGCGAGGGGACACAAGCGAGGCAACCTAGCCCGAGAGGGAGCACCGGGGTGCGTAGTAGAGCTCCCCCTCACCACGAGTCTCCATTGCCAGCCTCTGAATCAGTCGGAGGAACCACAAGCAGGGGACGCTTGATTTGGCACCGAGGCAGCTCACGCCATCAGGAAAACGAGGGGCGGAGCGGCGAAGAAGCTCAAGAAAAGGGGTGCCAAGACTCACAACAAGAACAAGAGTGGGGAAACACATTATAAGAGAGATGCTTTAGAATAAAATTGAGGCAACACGTTGCGAGTAGTACTAATCAGCTACAATAGTCTAAATGGTGCTAGCTTCGCACCATACGTACATGACCTAATACAAGTTTATTGTCCCAACAAATATATATAATTCCTAGTTAATAATTTGTAGGGTTACAGCACTGCGGTGACTTTGTTTGTTCGAAAAGTTAGTACCCCTCGGTATTTATTCACTGAATTTTAAGAAGCTGGCAAGGACCGCCAGTGAAACAACTACTAAACCAAACTAGCGAAAGTGCCCGTGCATTGCTACGGGTTGATTATTACTCATTTATTATCGAATATTTTTTCAAGAAAACACAAAGAACCTTTGTGTTTCATTGCATTGAAAAGATAGAAATTTGTTTACATCCTCCTAGGAGGCAGGTTATAGGTTATTAAACCAAAACATCAGTGCACATCCCAACTAGGTGGCAGGACGACTCGTAAGCCATGGGCACCGGCCCTAGACCAAGTACATAGCTCCTCCTTGATGTTCTGCAGCAGTAGCGGCATGGAGGGTTGTGCCCCTTCGAAGACGCTAGCATTTCTATGCTTCCAAACCATCCACGGGATGAGCAGGGCCGCCGACGCCAAGCCTTTGCGAAGCGGCATTGGCATTTTCTGTCGATCACGGCGCCACCAATTCATCAGGGTGAGCTCATATTCCGGAGCCCTGGTAGTCATCCTGAGCCAAGCAAGCACCTCGTGCCAAACCTGTCAGGCGAAGGGGCACTGGAGCATGAGGTGTTGCATGGATTCGGGCGCCTGGTCGCAAAGGAGGCATCTAGAATGATGGGGTAGACCACGTTGTGCCATGCGTTCCGCAGTCCAGCACCTGTCGAGGTTTGCTAGCCAGTGGAAGAACTTAACCTTCGGCGGTGCCCATATAAAGTAGGAACTTAACCTTCGGCGGTTTCTTATTATCGAATATAAGAAACCTATCTGACTAATATAAAATAGTATACTTCAGTTCAAAGCTTGGCATATTTACATTACCTTCTTTAATTCGTTTTCAAATAAACAATAAATCAATTGATTTATATCATCATAATATTAGAAAATTCTTGACAATATAACATTGGGGAGATCGGAATTTATGAGAGAGAAATAATGCTTCGATACAAACCAAAGTTTGACAATATGCTAATTGATATGAAAATATTTATTAGATAGATGTCATCTTGTCGTGGCATTAACTTACGAGAAATATAAGATGAAATGTATAAATTCTACCATAGCCGTGTAATATTTAAATAAGATTGAAAGATCTCCTGTACCAGCAGAGGCCGCATGATAAGCTTTTAGCGTCACTTTCATCTCGATAATATGAATCTCACAACCACATTGACGCTGAATACAAATGGTCGGAGCACGTTGAGCTGAAAATTGGGAAGTGAGGGTGAGCACTCAAATGCACTTCGGTTCATGCACATTGGCATCATGGTCGGGCTCTTGGTTGTTAATGACGGCAGCCACATCACATCATCCTAGCCTCCATTGCCAGCCTCTGAATCAGTAGGAGGAACCACAAGCAGGGGACGCTTGATTTGGCACCGAGGCAGCTCACGCCATCAGGAAAACGAGGGGCGGAGCGGCGAAGAAGCTCAAGAAAAGGGGTGCCAGGACTCACAACAAGAACAAAAGTGGGAAAACACATTATAAGAGAGATGCTTTAGAATAAAATTGAGGCAACACGTTGCGAGTAGTACTAATCAGCTACAATAGTCTAAATGGTGCTAGCTTCGCACCATAGGTACATGACCTAATACAAGTTTATTGTCCCAACAAAAAGATATAATTCCTAGTTAATAATTTGTAGGGTTATAGCACTGCGGTGACTTAGTATGTTCGGAAAGTTAGTACCCCTCGGTATTTATTCACTGAATTTCAAGAAGCTGGCAAGGACCGTCACTGAAACAACTACTAAACCAAATTAAACGTTGGTTGGACTAGTACAACTCTGGCAAGCTCTCTTTGATCATTTTTGAGTAGATTTATTTCTCAAAACAAATATTTTCTACTCTATCTTATCATCAACTTGCATAAAATGATTTTGCAATAATTGGTATGTGTGCACTTGTGCGTACATGCGTGTGTGTGTCTCGGTTGATGGAGCATCGCGACCATTTATTTATATAATTATCGTTGGGTAGAGAGCGCTCGAGGGGAAGTGGGGCTCTCTACATAGGGTTGTGATACCAGGGTAATACTCACTTTCACTTCTATTTATTTATCGTACAAAATCTTATCGACCACAGACTTGTCAAGTTTAATGCCGGTGAAGCTTAGTACTTATCAAGTCATTTTACTATCCACATGGGTTTTTAGTACTAAGTTGGGTGATGAAATTCCCAAGCTAATGTCAGATGGGTGCATTACCGATGCGCTATTATATTTAAGCGTTGGTGGAGTGGAAGTATCTTGGCTGGACACAATGTCTCTAGGGAATACCTAGCCAGGTGGAAGTATAATGTACAAGATGGGGGACTGCTTTGAACTTCGTTATGTCTGGCATACAAAGAATTGCTAGAACAAGAAAATCAAAGTTAATGTAGGTGAAGTTATACAGCCTGCGTAGTGCTAAAATAATCATGATCATGCCAGTCTCCTGGATGGGAGGATTGGAGGCTACGGGGGCCTACTGTTGGTTCTATCTCGCGGTACACATGATTATTAGCTTTTTAAATTGAACGGGTCTTTTCTGCAACAACTCTCTATTTTTAAAAGTGTTGTGTTGAAATAATAATTGTTTTGATGATCATAAAAATTGCATTATGCCGTTTAAGCTTGTTGAGTAGTACTTTGTACTCACTCTTGCCATTAATTATCCCTTTCTTAGAGCAAGGAGTTTATGAGTTTCCCACTGGATCAAGTGGATCATGTAATGGGGATGGCTACTGCTATGCTTTGAGTGCCACCGCGCCTGTAGAGTGCTCCATAGGCTAAGTATAAACGATTGGGTCAGATTGGGTCTCTCTAAGGGGCGTTGCCCTAATACTTGTATCGAAATGGTTGTTAGGGTAATAGAGATGGTTGTATTGAGAGGTTAATTAGTTGAGAAGGTTCTCGAATAAAGAATAGAAATGAGAAATCGATAATACTAAGTCAACACCCATCACATAGTTCACCGAAATTGTAGATATATACAAAGATGCATACAAATTACAACAAAGATTGAAGAAACAGAAGTATACAATGATCTCCTAGATGTTTGCCTACTGCAGTACTCAACACATGTGAGCAAAAAACAACAAAGGTCGTCTTGTTGCTCCGCAGAATGCACCTATCACTACACATCTATAATTCAAAGAATGCGTTAGGTAAAACTGTCAGAAATCCTTGTTTCAAAAACGAAGCAAGGTGTCCAGCTATAAGAGCATGATATTGGAAGGATATGAATTCCACCATATTTATCCCATGGACCACACAGAAGAACCTTTCCGATCAATGTGCATATATGATGTAATATGTTCCCAGTCAACTGTTGCATGGATTCTTTGCTTGTCGCAGGAAGGCATCCCTACTTACCCAAAAAAAAAATGTGCTTGGATTTGGCGACCTTGTTTCGCAGCAGAGTGTTTGGAGTTTGTTATGCTCTCTTGTGTTGTCTTCTCAACCCCCATGGAGTTACTGAAAAAGTATCAGATAAGCATTGAGAGGGGCCATCATAATACTAAGCAAAAAGTTTGGACTTACAATTGTCATGGCAGCATGCTGTACATACAACCTAGTGAGTGAGTGCACCACCAGTTAGACAGACATCATAGTGCAGTACAACATAATTAACATATATATAGGATAGTGGAAATGTGGCTTAAAGTTGGTAGATAAACATCCAAAAAGAAAGGGGGAAGCGAGGCAACAACCACTTTATGGTAGATTTCAGCATTAACTCCTACAAAAAAGTAGAACATCAATCTTTGGCAAGAAATAAACGGTGTCCAAAGTCCCATAGTTTCAAAACAAAAAGTATAGTGAATTGACTAATTATTCTTGATCAATTCCCCTAATAACAACCATCCCTAAATCATGGAAGTTCATGCAATGGACTAAGATAGAACCTACAAATTTGCATCCATTTGTCTTGATGCGATTTAATATTAAAGTGGACATATAAATCCTAAAATGAGCACAACACAATGTGGTCCTCCAAAATATAGTAAGAAGTACCTACATGAGTATCCCTTAAAGCATCAGAACCCATTAGCACAGTTTCATGCTACAAAAATAGAACAATAAATTAAGGAGGAAACCTTCAAGGGATAATCCTTCTTCAAAATGAAATGAAAATAAATCGAAATTAGTATTCCATGAATGTACAGGAACATGAGCACTGCTCCAGGCAAGAGAAAGGTTAGAGACGCCTATCACACTGGAAGCCTCTCCGCCGCTGAATTGAACATTCAGCTAAGTTGCACAACAAATCGATGGCATGTGTGTCATGCAAACGAAAAGTAGCCATGTTTTTCCGGGTCTATTTGACACAAAAGACTTAAACATTGCAGCAGAGCAATACAGTGTGCTTGAATTTTTTTGCACACCTGGAGACACCAAATATCCCTATAAGTTCAAGAGGGCTAACATATGAAGTTAATGTGAATGGTGAGAAATTTTGTTGCCTAGAAAAGTTATATTTCCATGACATAAGCATGAGCTTACAGTAGAACATTCAGCTAAGTTGCACAACAAATCGATGGCCTGTGTGTCATGAAAACGAAAAGTAGCCATGTTTTTCCGGGTCTATTTGACACAAAAGACTTAAACATTGCAGCAGAGCAATGCAGTGTGCTTGAATTTTGTTGCACTCGTGGAGACACAAATATCCCTATAAGTTCAAGAGGGCTAACGTACGAAGTTAATGTGAATGGTGAGAAATTTTGTTTGCCTAGAAAAGTTATATTTCCATGACATAAGTATGAGCTTACAGCTATATGGAATGCCTGCACAGCAATAAAGCATTCGAAGTTGCAAGTTCCCTGAACAATTTATCTACCCAGAAATAGAACTGCCAATGTAAACCCACAAACTTGATTTTCTGGACAAACTTGCAGGCATCAGCTGAAAGCAATATCCTGGCATATTCCTTGCATTCCACTCCTTCACTCTCACCACTTAATTAGTCTGACATAATAGAAGTTCATCTAAAATTTCAACTTCACACATGGACCATAATTGAATTAGTACATAATAGTAGACTATACCCCTCATTACCTTAGTTCTTCATGGATGGCCATCCAATGCGGCGGTAGTTCATAGCCTTAGAAAGCTATGCATCAGTTGCCTAAACTGAATTCTTGCAGATTAATTCCGTACATAAACTATCGGCAAAAGCAGATTCATTTGGTTCTACATAAAAAAGAACAGTGATACCATATTAATTTAAATGCCATTTCAATTCTACCTATGTTAATTGGATCTATACCATACATCTAAATTAGTTCACGTTTTGGATCTGCATGTTTTTCTCCACAAATTGAAGGTAACAATATTCTGGTTTATAAGAAATATGTTCCATGAAGAGATTAACCAAATATATGAAAACAATTAGTATAAAAATGAACACTTGCTGTTCCTAACAATCTCAAGCAGATTAAAAATGGATGATTCTCTTTAGCATGTCACACACAGAGTTCATGATGAATTCAGATTAACCGTGCACTTATTAGCCTCCTTACATGCTTCATTGAAATGATGAAAAGGCAAAACCGCGACCAAAGGCCTGGTAGAAAAAGAGGCTTCCGTCCAGCCCCATTAGTCACGAAACTGTAGGAACCGCGACTAATGAAGTCTTTAGTCGCGGTTCGGCAGGCGAACCGCGACCAAAGGCCTGGGCCCAGGGCGCTCGGTGGCCAGCTGGTGCACGTGAGGGGCTTTAGTCGCGGTTGGCCAGGCCAACCGCGACTAAAGGTGCCCGAAGGCCTTTAGTCGCGGTTGGCCAGGCCAACCGCGACTAAAGCTCCTCCCCTATATATACCAGTTCAGCACACTCACTTAGCCATTTGGTGCCACTTCTCTTCACAAACTTCACAAGGGGGTGTTAGGTTTGCTTTTGGCTCCTCTTATGCACACAAAGTGTTTGATGAAATGCCCCAAGAGCATGAAACAAACATGATATGAAGTGTCGGAGCCACACTTGAGCTTCCTCATTTATTTTTTCCTCCTCGATCGCGGTTAGCAAGTTGAACCTTTCATATGTGTCATTGATAAAATATGCATGTGTGTAGTTTATTGTTTAATTTCTATTGTTTATAGTTAGTTAGTTTAACAAATGCATGATGGTTAATTATATATTTTATACTATTATAATAATGCAGATGAATCGGCAATGGATGTACGGTAACCGACTCTCCGGCGAGTTCACTACGGGTTTGAAAGATTTCCTCGTAGTGGCTAATGCGAACAAGCAGAAGGGTTTTGTTATCTGTCCATGTGTTGACTGTAAGAATCAGAAGGGTTACTCTTCCTCAAGAGAAGTTCACCTGCACCTGCTTCGGCACGGTTTCATGCCAAGCTATAATTGTTGGACCAAGCATGGAGAAAGAGGGGTTATAATGGAAGAAGATGAAGAAGGGGATGATTTCATCGATGAAAGCTATCTTGCTCATTTCGGTGATACTTTCATGGAGGATGCTGAAGGTGAAGGGGAAGGTGAAGGGGAAGGTGAAGGTGAAGAAGAGGCACGTGATGAGACCGTTGATGATCTTGGTCAGACCATTGCTGATGCACGGAGACGCTGCGAAACTGAAAAGGAGAGGGAGAATTTGGATCGCATGTTAGAGGATCACAGAAAGTCGCTGTACCCCGGATGCGATGATGGTCTGAAAAAGCTGGGCTGCACACTGGATTTGCTGAAATGGAAGGCACAGGCAGGTGTAGCTGACTCGGCATTTGAAAACTTGCTGAAAATGTTGAAGAATATGTTTCCAAAGAATAACGAGTTGCCCGCCGGACGTACGAAGCAAAGAAGGTTGTCCGCCCTCTAGGTTTAGAGGTTACAAGATACATGCATGCATCAACGATCGCATCCTCTACCGCGGTGAATACGAGAATTTGAATGAATGCCCGGTATGCACCGCATTGCGTTATAAGATCGGAGGCGATGACCCCTGGTGACGATGTTGAGGGCGAGAAACCCAGGAAGAGGGTTCCCGCCAAGGTGATGTGGTATGCTCCTATAATACCATGGTTGAAACGTCTGTTCAGGAACAAAGAGCATGCCAAGTTGTTGCGATGGCACAAAGAGGACCATAAGTCGGACGGGGAGTTGAGACACCCCGCAGATGGAACGCAATGGAGAAAGATCGACAGAGAGTTCAAAGATTTTGCAGCTGACGCAAGGAACATAAGATTTGGTCTAAGTACAGATGGCATGAATCCTTTTGGCGAGCAGAGCTCCAGCCATAGCACCTGGCCCGTGACTCTATGCATCTACAACCTTCCTCCTTGGTTGTGCATGAAGCGGAAGTTCATTATGATGCCAGTGCTCATCCAAGGTCCGAAGCAACCCGGCAACGACATCGATGTGTACCTAAGGCCATTAGTTGATGAACTTTTACAGCTGTGGGGCAGACCTGGTGTCCGTGTGTGGGATGAGCACAAAGAAGAGGAATTTGACCTACGAGCGTTGCTTTTCGTAACCATCAATGATTGGCCTGCTCTTAGTAACCTTTCGGGACTGTCAAATAAGGGATACAATGCATGCACGCACTGCTTACATGAGACTGAAAGTGTACATTTGCCAAATTGTAAGAAGAACGTGTACCTTGGGCATCGTCGATTTCTTCCGAAAATTCATCCAGTAAGAAAGAAAGGCAAGCATTACAACGGCAAGGCAGATCACCGGCCGAAGCCTGCGGAACACACTGGTGCTGAGGTATTTGATATGGTCAAGGATTTGAAAGTCATCTTTGGAAAGGGTCCTGGCGGACAATCAGTTCCGAAGGGAGCTGACGGACACGCAGCCATGTGGAAGAAGAAATCTATATTCTGGGAGCTAGAATATTGGAAAGTCCTAGAAGTCCGCTCTGCAATCGACGTGATGCACGTTACGAAGAATATTTGTGTGAACCTCCTAAGCTTCTTGGGCGTGTATGGGAAGACAAATGATACAAAGGAAGCACGGCAGGACCAACAACGTTTGAAAGACCCTGATGACCGGCATCCGGAATGGTTTCAAGGTCGTGCCAGCTACGCTCTGACCAAAGAAGAGAAGGTCATCTTTTTTGAATGCCTGAGCAGTATGAAGGTCCCGTCTGGATTCTCGTCCAATATAAAGGGAATAATAAACATGGCGGAGAAAAAGTTCCAAAACCTGAAGTCTCACGACTGCCACGTGATTATGACGCAATTGCTTCCGATTGCTTTGAGGGGGCTCCTGCCGGAAAATGTTCGAGTAGCCATTGTGAAGCTATGTGCATTCCTCAATGCAATCTCTCAGAAGGTAATCAATCCAGAAGTTCTACCACGGTTACAGAACGATGTGGTCCAGTGTCTTGTCAGTTTCGAGTTGGTGTTCCCGCCATCCTTCTTCAATATTATGACGCACCTCCTGGTTCACCTAGTCGAAGAGATTTCCATTCTCGGTCCTGTATTTCTACACAATATGTTCCCCTTCGAGAGGTTCATGGGAGTATTAAAGAAATATGTTCGTAACCGTGCTAGGCCAGAAGGAAGCATCGCCAAGGGCTATGGAAATGAGGAGGTAATTGAGTTTTGTGTTGACTTTGTTCCTGACCTTAAGCCGATTGGTCTTCCTCGATCGCGGCACGAGGGGAGACTAAGTGGAAAAGGCACGATCGGAAGGAAATCAACGATATGTATGGACGGCCATTCTCGATCAAGCACACCACACTGTACTGACCAATTCCAGCTTGGTGGCTCCGTACTTTGAGAAACACAAGAATATTTTACGCTCGGACAACCCGGGGAAGCCTGAATCCTGGATTAGGAAGACCCACATGGAGACTTTCAGCAGTTGGTTGAGAAAACATTTAATGAATGACAATGATATTGTAGATCAGCTGTACATGTTGGCCAAGACACCATCTTCAACTATAACGACTTTCCAAGGGTACGAGATAAATGGGAATACATTTTACACGATCGCCCAAGATAAAAAGAGCACCAACCAAAACAGTGGTGTCCGCTTTGATGCAGCAACCGAGAATGGGCAAAAGGTCACATATTATGGTTACATAGAGGAGATATGGGAACTTGACTATGGACCCTCCTTTAAGGTCCCTTTGTTCCGGTGCAAATGGTTCAAGCTAACAGGAGGTGGGGTAAAGGTGGACCAGCAATACGGAATGACAATGGTGGATTTCAACAATCTTGGTTACCTTGATGAACCATTCGTCCTAGCGAAAGATGTCGCTCAGGTTTTCTATGTGAAGGACATGAGTAGCAAACCGAGGAAACGGAAAGATAAGAAAACGATCAGTACATCATGCGATGATCCAAAGCGCCACATTGTTCTTTCAGGGAAAAGAAACATCGTGGGAGTGGAGGACAAGACAGACATGTCAGAAGATTATAATATGTTTGCTGAAATTCCGCCCTTCAAAGTGAACACCGACCCAAGCATTAAGTTAAATGATGAGGATGCTCCATGGATACGGCACAATCGTAAGCAAGCAGGGACACAAGGGAAGAAATGATGTGTAATAATTTATTGTACCAAACTTTGTTGAATGGATCATGTGAATTATATTACCCGTGATGTGTTTGGTGTCCATTTTCGAATGATTCGATTGATTCGAGAAACCACACTGATGATACATGAAATTTGGAGTGATTTAGTCATACTCCTGCCTAGGCGTATAATATGCATACTCGTAGTCTTCATAGCCGCCGCCGTTGTACTGGTAGTCGTCGCCTTCTAAGTTGCCGCCGTCGTTGCGTCGCTGTCGTCGTTGTCGTCGGGGCGGCGCTCGTGGCTCGAATCGAGGGTAGCGCAGGTGGGGATATCGCCGGCCGTGATGTAGTCCATGACGCTCTGCAGTCCGGCCGTACCACCATAGCCGACGGCCGGCCTCGTGGAAGTTCCCGGAGGCACCGTCCTCCTCATACCTGGCGAGCGCCCTCTCACGCCGATTGATGAAGAAGGCGTCCCAAGTATGCTGGTTATCGGGATGCCAGCGGGGATTCATCCGCTGCTCCGGCGTGAGGTCGAGGTAGTAGTGGTTCGTGATGGCCGCCCGGCGCGCAGTACCCTGAGGGACGGGAGGGACCGGCACGCCGCCGACGCTTAGGCTCCAGCCGACGGGGACGCGGTAGCCTGGTGGCCAAAGGTAGTTCGAGGCGCAAAGCTCCTCCACCTGCTGGTAGGTTAGAGTGGGTGCGGTGGAAGCCATGAGAGAGTGATGAGAGATTGTAGAGATGTGATAATGCTGGCCAAGCCGGGCTACATATATGTAGTGAGAAATGGCGGGAAAAATGGGAGCGGGAAGACAGGAGGCGGGAAGACAGGGAAGAAATGGCGGGAAGAAAGAGGCGGGAAGAAAGGGAAGAAATAGCGGGAAAAAGATGAATCCAGAGCTGGTCATCTAATCTTTAGTCCCGGCTGGTGGGTGCAACCGGGACTAAAGGTGGTTTTGTATCATCTAATAAAATTGTCGGTGGGATAAGGATGTCTGGGTAAGCTTTAGTCCCGGTTGGTGGGTGCAACCGGGACTAAAGGTGGTTTTTGTGTCATCTAAGAAAACTGTAGGTGAGATAAGGACGTTCGGGTAATCTTTAGTCCCGGCTGGAGGGTGCAACCGTGACTAAAGCTGTCGGCAGGATAAGGACGCGTGGGTGGACGCACTGCTCGATGAGATAAAGCATGTAGCGCACGACGCCCTGTCGGAGGAACAAGACAAAGCATCTCCCGTGGCGCAGCTTCTCGAAGATGTCGTCGGTGCACACGCCCTACGACATGGTCGGGAAGAACTTGTGGGAAGCGGGGGCGGGAAGACAGGAGGCGGGAAGATAGATGAGGGAAGAAATTGGAATTTTCTGAATTTTTTGATATATTATTTCTATTTTTAACATTTTGAAATGAATTATTTTTATTTTTCTGAATTTTTTGATATATTATTTGTATTTTTAAGATTTTGAAATGAATTAGTTTTATATTTCTGAATTTTTTTATATATTATTTGTATTTTTGAGATTTTGAAATGAATTAGTTTTATTTTTCTGAATTTTTTGATAAATTATTTGTATTTTTGAGATTTTGAAATGAATTAGTTTTATATTTCTGAATTTTTTGATATATTATTTGTATTTTTAAGATTTTGAAACGAATTAGTTTTTTTTTTCTGAATTTTTTGATATATTATTTGTATTTTTAAGATTTTGAAATGAATTAGTTTTATTTTTCTGAATTTTTTGATGTATTATTTGTATTTTAAACATTTTGAAATGAATTAGTTTTATTTTTCTGAATTTTTTGATATATTATTTGTATTTTTAAGATTTTGAAATGAATTAGTTTTAATTTTCTGAATTTTTTGATGTATTATTTGTATTTTTAACATTTTGAAATGAATTAGTTTTATTTTTCTGAATTTTGTGATGTATTATTTGTATTTTTAACATTTTGAAATGAATTAGTTTTATTTTTCTGAATTTTTTGATGTATTATTTGTATTTTTAAGATTTTGAAATGAATTTGTTTTATTTTTCTGAATTTTTTGATATATTATTTGTATTTTTTAAGATTTTGAAATGAATTAGTTTTATTTTTCTGAATTTTTTCATATATTATTTGTATTTTTAAGATTTTGAAATGAATTAGTTTTATTTTTCTGAATTTTCTGAAAAAAGGCCTTTAGTCGCGGTTGCCAACCGCGACTAAAGGGTGGTTCCGCGCAGGAACCAAAAATGCGCCGAAAAGACCTTTAGTCGCGGTTGGTGAGGCCAACCGCGACTAAAGGCACCCTTTAGTCGCGGTTGGTCTCACCAACCGCGACTAAAGGTCGTGAACTATAATATCTCGCGCCGAACCGCCGCGGCCATCTCTTCTTCTCCCGCGCGAACGTCGACGCCTCTGCCCCGAGCCGCCGACGACGCCTCGCCCGAGCCGCGACGCGCCGCTTCGCCTTCGACCGCTGACGCTTAACGACGCGCCCGCTTCGCTTCGACCGCGCCGCCCGCCGCCGTACCTCTCGCGACCGCGCCGCCCGGCCGCCGTACCTCTCGATCGCGCCGCCCGGCCGCCATACGTCTCGCGCCCGCCCCGATCTTCTCGCCGCGCCGGCCGGCCGCGCCGCCATGGCCACTGAGAGAGAGAGCGAGGGAGTCCGGCCGCCGGCCGGGCCACTATAGAGAGAGAGAGAGAGGGAGGAGAGAGAAAGGAGAGAGAGAGGGTGCCGGCCCATTTTTTTTTTTTTTGTTCTTTTTAATTTTAACTTATACTTAACAAAAACGCGGAAATGCATTAACAAAAATTAACTTAACAAAATTTTTAATTTAACAATAATTTAGCTTAACTAAAATTTTGACTTAAAAAATTAACTTAACTAAAATTTTGACTTAAAATTTTTTGACTTAACAAAATTTTGACTTAAAAAATTAACTTAACTAAAATTTGACTTAAAAAATTAACTTAACTAAAATTTTGACTTAAAAAATTTAGACTTAACAAAATTTTGACTTAAAAAATTAACTTAACTAAAATTTGACTTAACTAAAATTTGACTTAAATTTTTTGACTTAATTAACAATAATTTAAAAAATCTCTATCTTTTTTTTAATTTAGAAGAAAAAATAAATAAAAAAAAACTATATTTCAACTATGAGAGTTAACTTAACTAAAGGTCGCTTCCTATAAATTTCGCGCCCGAACCGCCGCGGCCATCTCTTCTTCTCCGCGCGACCTCTGCTCCTCACACCGATCGACCGCCGCCGAAGCTCCTCACGCCGCCGTCGCCGCGCCCGAGCCGCCGATCGACCGCAGCGCCGCGCTTCGCCAGCCGACGACCGCCCGACGCTAACGACGCGCCGCTTCGCCCGATCAGATGTCTCGCAGCTGTCGTCCCGCTCGCGCTTGCCGCCCGCTGCTGCACGCAGCGCCAGCCGGCCGGAGGCGCGCGGCTGGCCGCCGAGCCATACGTGTACAGAGAGAGAGGCCGGCCGGGAGAGGAAGAGAGAGGGCCGGCGCGCCGCCGGAATTTTTTTCTTTTTTTTATGTTTTGTTTGTTATTTTTAATTTTAACTATACTTAAAAATAATTAATTTATAACTTAATATTTGTATAACTAAAATTTGTAACTTAAATTAAATTTCTATAACTAAAATTTGTAACTTAAAAATGAATTAAACATAGTTATATAACCGCCCTTTCACCATAGCCACCGCTCCCCTTTCGCCACCGCCACCGCCCCCCTTCTTCACTTAATTAATTTGTTTTTACTACATGTTTTCAGGACTGACATAATGGCGGACGATAGAGCTGACCCGATTATGGACAACTATGATCCGGACGGTGAAGCCCATATGTTCGGCATCATAAACGGCGATATTCTATATGTGCCGACCGGACAAGAAGAAGATGATATCTCTTCTTATCTGAACCTTGACGGTGAAGATGAAGGGCGCCGTCAGCAAGATGATGCCGAACAAACGTCGATAAACGACGATCTTCAAATGGAAGTAGCAACCACCTCCGGCGCCGAGTTATATATATACATTGAGCCTCTGGTGATACAAACTAACTGATTTGAATAAATATGTGTGTACTAACGCACGCGACTCTCTTTCTTATTTTAGCCCTCGGCCGGATCGTCGAAACAATCGAGTACGTCGTCAAAGCGTGGCGCAACCAAGACGATGAAACAAGGAGAAACATGCACCATCGAGGTTGTCGACAGTGCAACCGGCAGGCCGCTGGAGCCCCGCAAGAATGCCACCAAGTTTGTCAGCCAATGCGGAGCCGTTGTTAGAGACAACGTCTCGATCACCGTCCAGGAGTGGAATAAGCCAAAGAAGGCACGAATTGGTTTCACTTTTGTCGATAAGAGAACAAAAAAAGATTGCTTCAAGAAGCTAATGGAACATTTCGTTCTACCTCCGGAATACAACAAATTCGATGAGGAGGGTAACAAGACTGAGGAAAACAAGGAGAGGAGGAGGCTAGTCAAACAGTTCGCTCTTCATAAGATGGCCGACGCATTCCGGAAATTCAAGCAAAATCTAGCCCATGACTTTGTCAAGCAGAACAAGACTCCGGATTTCAAAGGACAATATGAGAAACTGAAACATGATTGGCCAGAATTTGTGAAGCAAAAGAAATCGGAGCAGTTCATTCAAATATCGAAAAAAAATAAGGAAAATGCGGCTAAGAAGGAGTACAATCATATTATGGGGCCAGGAGGGTATCGCCTTTGGGAGCTTAGGTGGGAGAAGATGGAGAACGAGCTGAGGGCGCGAGGAATCCGTCCAGGTACGGAGGGATGGGACCCAAAGGGCCAAAAGCTGGTGGTACGGGCATGGGGGAACGCTGAACCCGGAGACAGGGGAGTGTGTTTACCGGGGCAAAATAATTAAACCCACCCAAGCCCTTATTGACGCAATGAGGGATGCTCAAGAGGGGAAGATCAAGTTCAACAGAGAGAACGACGCGCTGACAAAAGCCCTCGGGAATCCTGAACACGGAGGACATGTACGAGGCATGGGGCACATTCCGTGGAAAATAGGGTTCCCCCAGAACGATGACCCGTACGGTTACAGAAGCCGTAAGAGAAAGATGGATCGGGAAGCAGATGTTGTGGCGCGGTTGGCATCGGAAATGGATGTGATGAAGAAAACCGTGAGTGTACTAGTAGCCGAAAGAGATGCAGCTCGGGCGCAGCATGAAGATCATCCAGCGGATCTCGGAAGCCAGCAGTGGAGAAGCAGCGTGGCTTCCACGGAGGCCCCACCGGCTGGTGCAGATGCACCGACGATCGAAATTACTGCACCGGAGCCTCTGGTGGTCGAAATTACTGCACCGGAGCCTCCTCGCTACCCCGTGGACGATATAAAGGAGATGAAAGAATGTCATCTGTATTATCCTATCGGGAACATGTCCATGAAGGTAGCCATCGGCAGTGCTTTACCATGTTTACCTGGAGCACTCCACCACAACAACCCCATTCAAGATGGCTATGCTCGTGTCACGGTGGAGGACATAGTCCAAGGGTTTGAGGACCTGGAGATTGACATTGCTACACCTGAAGGGGAGAAAAGACTTGGAGATGTCAAGCGCCATTTCATTCAATGGCAAAAGAAGTTTATCAAGTTTCCAGGCGAGGCGCCAAGGACAACAAGTTCACCTACACCTCCGTCACGTCAGCCGACGCCGCCCCCCAGTCCACAACGTCCGGCGGGCCGGTGATCAGCCGCCGCCCCCCAGTCCTCGTCCGGCGGGTGATCAGACGCCGCCCCCCAATCCACCTCCGGCAAAGAAGCAGAAGCAGTCCTGGATTATTAACCTGGACCCCTATGTACCTAAGACCACAAAGGTACCGGAGCCATCACTGAAGCCTCTCCCCACAAGGCCTTGGGAACGTAGTGCCGAGGAAACTGCCGCGGCTGCTGATTATGAGAAATGGAAGGCGGACTGCAAGAAGAAAAGAGAGCCCGAGCCCAAGCCAGTATTTTCTGATGAGCAAAAGAAGTGGGCTAAGTCATTTTTGAGCACACTGCCCCAAGCCGCGAAGAATCTGCCTGACGACTATGCACGTGAACTTCGTAGGCAGGCACTCATGTTGAAGGAGAAGAAGGAGAAAGAATTAGCAAGTAAAAAAAGCGGGAAACAAGTTGCACAGCTCGGGGAACAAAGTAAACAATCGATTGCCCCGCTCATAGTGGAAGCCGCCGGTCCGGATGCCCCCGATATCATAGCAGCTGCGGAAGCACAGGGATTGACTGTAACGAGTGCCAGAGAACAAGCGGCCAACTTAGGTATGACTCTTCGTGCAGTGTTAGGCCTTGAGGAGGCGCCAATGAGTGAACCAGTAATTACATATGTGCTGAATGGGCCCCTCGTCGAGCCTGCGCAGGAAGAGGATGTACCTCAACAAATGAAAAATCTGCTAAATTGGTACAAGGGTTACATAAAAAATAAAAACGCCAAAGAATATATTTATGCGGAAGTTAGACATGAGCATCACTTCAAACATTACTATGTAACAATTCATATGAGTGAATTGTTCCAGCTTTTCAATCTGCGTGAGCTCGACAAATCTATTATCAGTTGCTACGTTCTGTAAGTGATTTATTTCTACCCCATCTCGTTCATTGCCTGCACTATATATATGTCCTAACTATATTGTTGTGTACGCTATTATGCAGAATGAAGATTGAGGAATGCAGAGTAAAGAACATCCATGATGTTGGGTTCATTGACCCACACATCGTTAATGGATATGTGTTAGAAAAACACCCCGCCGACGTGGAGGAAGACCTGTGGCGGTTTCTTACAAAGCAGGAACTCAAAAGTGATATTCTATTTCCTTACCATTTTGGGTGAGTGTTTCTGTCTTGAGCACATTCTCTTTTGTTTACTCCATGCATGGTATGTGGCTAATCGATGAGTTATGCATGACTGTGCATGTATCGTGTCCGCAGGTTCCACTGGATTCTGCTAGTAATTCAATTTCACGACTCCAGAGTTCTCATCCACGACTCTCTGAATATGGATCCAAAGCTTTGGGCCAACATTAGAAAAATGATGCAGAAGTAATTATTTTCATTCATTTGCGCTCTATATCGATCGGCCTATTTCGTTCATTTCCTAATATCAAGTAACTAATAACTCTCTTGTTCATTTAATTTTCTTTGCCTCGTAGGGTTTGGAGACGGTTCGTAAATGAAAAGGTCGGTGAATTCAAAAAAGAGCTACAATTTAAAAGGTCAGTGGCTGGGACTGGGGATATTCAGCCACCGGGGACCAATCTATGTGGATACTATGTTTGTGAGATGATCCGGAGATACACCTCTGAGCGGGTTCCGACTGATAACAATGTCAAGAGGAATAACCTCCGGGAGATGCTTAGTCCAGAAGCTCGCTTTCGACCACTTCAAGAGGAACTAGCTGGATGGTTCAGGAGGGAAGTCGTCGATCCTAAAGGAGAACACTATGTAGAGGACGTAGAACTTCATATGCATTAAATTATGTATGGAAACTTGTTCAAAATTGTATATGGTCATCCGATGATATTGAATATATATTGTATATTCCTCTTGAATTCTTTTCGGTTCTAATTTCAAATTTGATTGAAATTGTACATTCATATGCATGTATGTAGTAACGTAGAATATGTGAAACTCCTTCAAAATTAAAATAAAACACAAAAGAAATAAAACAATACAGGTTTAGGGGGGGGGGGCTAAAACCCTAAACCTGCGGCGGCCTTTAGTCGCGGTTGGCCAGGAGAACCGCGACTAAAGGTCCTCCGCCCCGACGGACTGTTGGCGGCCACGTGGATGTGCCTTTAGTCACAGTTGCGAACCGCGACCAAAGGCCCTTTTTCCACCAGTGGCTCGAGGGGAAGTGGGGCTCTCTACATAGGGTTGTGATACCAGGGTAATACTCACTTTCACTTCTATTTATTTATCGTACAGAATCTTATCGACCACAGACTTGTCAAGTTTAATGCCGGTGAAGCTTAGTACTTATCAAGTCATTTTACTATCCACATGGGTTTTTAGTACTAAGTTGGGTGATGAAATTCCCAAGCTAATGTCAGATGGGTGCATTACCGATGCGCTATTATATTTAAGCGTTGGTGGAGTGGAAGTATCTTGGCTGGACACAATGTCTCTAGGGAATACCTAGCCAGGTGGAAGTATAATGTACAAGATGGGGGACTGCTTTGAACTTTGTTATGTCTGGCATACAAAGAATTGCTAGAACAAGAAAATCAAAGTTAATGTAGGTGAAGTTATACAGCCTGCGTAGTGCTAAAATAATCATGATCATGCCAGTCTCCTGGATGGGAGGATTGGAGGCTACGGGGGCCTACTGTTGGTTCTATCTCGCGGTATACATGATTATTAGCTTTTTAAATTGAACGGGTCTTTTCTGCAACAACTCTCTATTTTTAAAAGTGTTGTGTTGAAATAATAATTGTTTTGATGATCATAAAAATTGCATTATGCCGTTTAAGCTTGTTGAGTAGTACTTTGTACTCACTCTTGCCATTAATTATCCCTTTCTTAGAGCAAGGAGTTTATGAGTTTCCCACTGGATCAAGTGGATCATGTAATGGGGATGGCTACTGCTATGCTTTGAGTGCCACCGCGCCTGTAGAGTGCTCCATAGGCTAAGTATAAACGATTGGGTCAGATTGGGTCTCTCTAAGGGGCGTTGCCCTAATACTTGTATCGAAATGGTTGTTAGGGTAATAGAGATGGTTGTATTGAGAGGTTAATTAGTTGAGAAGGTTCTCGAATAAAGAATAGAAATGAGAAATCGATAATACTAAGTCAACACCCATCACATAGTTCACCGAAATTGTAGATATATACAAAGATGCATACAAATTACAACAAAGATTGAAGAAACAGAAGTATACAATGATCTCCTAGATGTTTGCCTACTGCAGTACTCAACACATGTGAGCAAAAAACAACAAAGGTCGTCTTGTTGCTCCGCAGAATGCACCTATCACTACACATCTATAATTCAAAGAATGCGTTAGGTAAAACATCGTAAATCCTTGTTTCAAAAACGAAGCAAGGTGTCCAGCTATAAGAGCATGATATTGGAAGGATATGAATTCCACCATATTTATCCCATGGACCACACAGAAGAACCTTTCAGATCAATGTGCATATATGATGTAATATGTTCCCAGTCAACTGTTGCATGGATTCTTTGCTTGTCGCAGGAAGGCATCCCTACTTACCCAAAAAAAAATGTGCTTGGATTTGGCGACCTTGTTTCGCAGCAGAGTGTTTGGAGTTTGTTATGCTCTCTTGTGTTGTCTTCTCAACCCCCATGGAGTTACTGAAAAAGTATCAGATAAGCATTGAGAGGGGCCATCATAATACTAAGCAAAAAGTTTGGACTTACAATTGTCATGGCAGCATGCTGTACATACAACCTAGTGAGTGAGTGCACCACCAGTTAGACAGACATCATAGTGCAGTACAACATAATTAACATATATATAGGATAGTGGAAATGTGGCTTAAAGTTGGTAGATAAACATCCAAAAAGAAAGGGGGAAGCGAGGCAACAACCACTTTATGGTAGATTTCAGCATTAAATCCTACAAAAAAGTAGAACATCAATCTTTGGCAAGAAATAAACGGTGTCCAAAGTCCCATAGTTTCAAAACAAAAAGTACAGTGAATTGACTAATTATTCTTGATCAATTCCCCTAATAACAACCATCCCTAAATCATGGAAGTTCATGCAATGGACTAAGATAGAACCTACAAATTTGCATCCATTTGTCTTGATGCGATTTAATATTAAAGTGGACATATAAATCCTAAAATGAGCACAACACAATGTGGTCCTCCAAAATATAGTAAGAAGTACCTACATGAGTATCCCTTAAAGCATCAGAACCCATTAGCACAGTTTCATGCTACAAAAATAGAACAATAAATTAAGGAGGAAACCTTCAAGGGATAATCCTTCTTCAAAATGAAATGAACATAAATCGAAAATAGTATTCCATGAATGTACAGGAACATGAGCACTGCTCCAGGCAAGAGAAAGGTTAGAGACGCCTATCACACTGGAAGCCTCTCCGCCGCTGAATTCATAATTTGCATCATCAGAAGTGCAACATCAGAACATTCAGCTAAGTTGCACAACAAATCGATGGCATGTGTGTCATGGAAACGAAAAGTAGCCATGTTTTTCCGGGTCTATTTGACACAAAAGACTTAAACATTGCAGCAGAGCAATACAGTGTGCTTGAATTTTTTTGCACACCTGGAGACACCAAATATCCCTATAAGTTCAAGAGGGCTAACATATGAAGTTAATGTGAATGGTGAGAAATTTTGTTGCCTAGAAAAGTTATATTTCCATGACATAAGTATGAGCTTACAGTAGAACATTCAGCTAAGTTGCACAACAAATCGATGGCCTGTGTGTCATGAAAACGAAAAGTAGCCATGTTTTTCCGGGTCTATTTGACACAAAAGACTTAAACATTGCAGCAGAGCAATGCAGTGTGCTTGAATTTTATTGCACTCGTGGAGACACAAATATCCCTATAAGTTCAAGAGGGCTAACGTACAAAGTTAATGTGAATGGTGAGAAATTTTGTTTGCCTAGAAAAGTTATATTTCCATGACATAAGTATGAGCTTACAGCTATATGGAATGCCTGCACAGCAATAAAGCATTCGAAGTTGCAAGTTCCCTGAACAATTTATCTACCCAGAAATAGAACTGCCAATGTAAACCCACAAACTTGATTTTCTGGACAAACTTGCAGGCATCAGCTGAAAGCAATATCCTGGCATATTCCTTGCATTCCACTCCTTCACTCTCACCACTTAATTAGTCTGACATAATAGAAGTTCATCTAAAATTTCAACTTCACACATGGACCATAATTGAATTAGTACATAATAGTAGACTATACCCCTCATTACCTTAGTTCTTCATGGATGGCCATCCAATGCGGCGGTAGTTCATAGCCTTAGAAAGCTATGCATCAGTTGCCTAAACTGAATTCTTGCAGATTAATTCCGTACATAAACTATCGGCAAAAGCAGATTCATTTGGTTCTACATAAAAAGAACAGTGATACCATATTAATTTAAATGCCATTTCAATTCTACCTATGTTAATTGGATCTATACCATACATCTAAATTAGTTCACGTTTTGGATCTGCATGTTTTTCACCACAAATTGAAGGTAACAATATTCTGGTTTGTAAGAAATATGTTCCATGAAGAGATTAACCAAATATATGAAAACAATTAGTATAAAAATGAACACTTGCTGTTCCTAACAATCTCAAGCAGATTAAAAATGGATGATTCTCTTTACCATGTCACACACAGAGTTCATGATGAATTCAGATTAACCGTGCACTTATTAGCCTCCTTACATGCTTCATTGAAATGATGAAAAGGCAAAACCGCGACCAAAGGCCTGGTAGAAAAAGAGGCTTCCGTCTAGCCCCATTAGTCGCGAAACTGTAGGAACTGCGACTAATGAAGTCTTTAGTCGCGGTTCGGCAGGCGAACCGCGACCAAAGGCCTGGGCCCAGGGCGCTCGGTGGCCAGCTGGTGCACGTGAGGGGCTTTAGTCGTGGTTGGCCAGGCCAACCGCGACTAAAGGTGCCCGAAGGCCTTTAGTCGCGGTTGGCCAGGCCAACCGCGACTAAAGCTCCTTCCCTATATATACCAGTTCAGCACACTCACTTAGCCATTTGGTGCCACTTCTCTTCACAAACTTCACAAGGGGGTGTTAGGTTTGCTTTTGGCTCCTCTTATGCACACAAAGTGTTTGATGAAATGCCCCAAGAGCATGAAACAAACATGATATGAAGTGTCGGAGCCACACTTGAGCTTCCTCATTTATTTTTTCCTCCTCGATCGCGGTTAGCAAGTTGAACCTTTCATATGTGTCATTGATAAAATATGCATGTGTGTAGTTTATTGTTTAATTTCTATTGTTTATAGTTAGTTAGTTTAACAAATGCATGATGGTTAATTATATATTTTATACTATTATAATAATGCAGATGAATCGGCAATGGATGTACGGTAACCAACTCTCCGGCGAGTTCACTACGGGTTTGAAAGATTTCCTCGTAGTGGCTAATGCGAACAAGCAGAAGGGTTTTGTTATCTGTCCATGTGTTGACTGTAAGAATCAGAAGGGTTACTCTTCCTCAAGAGAAGTTCACCTGCACCTGCTTCGGCACGGTTTCATGCCAAGCTATAATTGTTGGACCAAGCATGCAGAAAGAGGGGTTATAATGGAAGAAGATGAAGAAGGGGATGATTTCATCGATGAAAGCTATCTTGCTCATTTCGGTGATACTTTCATGGAGGATGCTGAAGATGAAGGGGAAGGTGAAGGGGAAGGTGAAGGTGAAGAAGAGGCACGTGATGAGACCGTTGATGATCTTGGTCGGACCATTGCTGATGCACGGAGACGCTGCGAAACTGAAAAGGAGAGGGAGAATTTGGATCGCATGTTAGAGGATCACAGAAAGTCGCTGTACCCCGGATGCGATGATGGTCTGAAAAAGCTGGGCTGCACACTGGATTTGCTGAAATGGAAGGCACAGGCAGGTGTAGCTGACTCGGCATTTGAAAACTTGCTGAAAATGTTGAAGAATATGTTTCCAAAGAATAACGAGTTGCCCGCCAGTACGTACGAAGCAAAGAAGGTTGTCTGCCCTCTAGGTTTAGAGGTTCTGAAGATACATGCATGCATCAACGACTGCATCCTCTACCGCGGTGAATACGAGAATTTGAATGAATGTCCGGTATGCACTGCATTGCGTTATAAGATCAGAGGCGATGACCCTGGTGACGATGTTGAGGGCGAGAAACCCAGAAAGAGGGTTCCCGCCAAGGTGATGTGGTATGCTCCTATAATACCACGGTTGAAACGTCTGTTCAGGAACAAAGAGCATGCCAAGTTGTTGCGATGGCACAAAGAGGACCGTAAGTCGGACGGGTGAGACACCCCGCAGATGGAACGCAATGGAGAAAGATCGACAGAGAGTTCAAAGATTTTGCAGCTGACGCAAGGAACATAAGATTTGGTCTAAGTACAGATGGCATGAATCCTTTTGGCGAGCAGAGCTCCAGCCATAGCACCTGGCCCGTGACTCTATGCATCTACAACCTTCCTCCTTGGTTGTGCATGAAGCGGAAGTTCATTATGATGCCAGTGCTCATCCAAGGTCCGAAGCAACCCGGCAACGACATCGATGTGTACCTAAGGCCATTAGTTGATGAACTTTTACAGCTGTGGGGCAGACCTGGTGTCCGTGTGTGGGATGAGCACAAAGAAGAGGAATTTGACCTACGAGCGTTGCTTTTCGTAACCATCAACGATTGGCCTGCTCTTAGTAACCTTTCGGGACTGTCAAATAAGGGATACAATGCATGCACGCACTGCTTACATGAGACTGAAAGTGTACATTTGCCAAATTGTAAGAAGAACGTGTACCTTGGGCATCGTCGATTTCTTCCGAAAATTCATCCAGTAAGAAAGAAAGGCAAGCATTACAACGGCAAGGCAGATCACCGGCCGAAGCCTGCGGAACGCACTGGTGCTGAGGTATTTGATATGGTCAAGGATTTGAAAGTCATCTTTGGAAAGGGTCCTGGCGGACAATCAGTTCCGAAGGGAGCTGACGGGCACGCAGCCATGTGGAAGAAGAAATCTATATTCTGGGAGCTAGAATATTGGAAAGTCCTAGAAGTCCGCTCTGCAATCGACGTGATGCACGTTACGAAGAATATTTGCGTGAACCTCCTAAGCTTCTTGGGCGTGTATGGGAAGACAAATGATACAAAGGAAGCACGGCAGGACCAGCAACGTTTGAAAGACCCTGATGACCGGCATCCGGAATGGTTTCAAGGTCGTGCCAGCTACGCTCTGACCAAAGAAGAGAAGGTCATCTTTTTTGAATGCCTGAGCAGTATGAAGGTCCCGTCTGGATTCTCGTCCAATATAAAGGGAATAATAAACATGGCGGAGAAAAAGTTCCAAAACCTGAAGTCTCACGACTGCCACGTGATTATGACGCAATTGCTTCCGATTGCTTTGAGGGGGCTCCTGCCGGAAAATGTTCGAGTAGCCATTGTGAAGCTATGTGCATTCCTCAATGCTATCTCTCAGAAGGTAATCAATCCAGAAGTTCTACCACGGTTACAGAACGATGTGGTCCAATGTCTTGTCAGTTTCGAGTTGGTGTTCCCGCCATCCTTCTTCAATATTATGACGCACCTCCTGGTTCACCTAGTCGAAGAGATTTCCATTCTCGGTCCTGTATTTCTACACAATATGTTCCCCTTCGAGAGGTTCATGGGAGTATTAAAGAAATATATTCGTAACCGTGCTAGGCCAGAAGGAAGCATCGTCAAGGGCTATGGAAATGAGGAGGTAATTGAGTTTTGTGTTGACTTTGTTCCTGACCTTAAGCCGATTGGTCTTCCTCGATCGTGGCACGAGGGGAGACTAAGTGGAAAAGGCACGATCGGAAGGAAATCAACGATATGTATGGACGGCCATTCTCTGACTGAAGCACCCCACACTGTACTGACCAATTCCAGCTTGGTGGCTCCGTACTTTGAGAAACACAAGAATATTTTACGCTCGGACAACCCGGGGAAGCCTGAATCCTGGATTAGGAAGGCCCACATGGAGACTTTCGCCAGTTGGTTGAGAAAACATTTAATGAATGACAATGATGTTGTAGATCAGCTGTACATGTTGGCCAAGACACCATCTTCGACTATAACGACTTTCCAAGGGTACGAGATAAATGGGAATGCATTTTACACGATCGCCCAAGATAAAAAGAGCACCAACCAAAACAGTGGTGTCCGCTTTGATGCAGCAACCGAGAATGGGCAAAAGGTTACATATTATGGTTACATAGAGGAGATATGGGAACTTGACTATGGACCCTCCTTTAAGGTCCCTTTGTTCCGGTGCAAATGGTTCAAGCTAACAGGAGGTGGGGTAAAGGTGGACCAGCAATACGGAATGACAATGGTGGATTTCAACAATCTTGGTTACCTTGACGAACCATTTGTCCTAGCGAAAGATGTCGCTCAGGTTTTCTATGTGAAGGACATGAGTAGCAAACCGAGGAAACGGAAAGATAAGAAAACGATCAGTACATCATGCGATGATCCAAAGCGCCACATTGTTCTTTCAGGGAAAAGAAACATCGTGGGAGTGGAGGACAAGACAGACATGTCAGAACATTATAATATGTTTGCTGAAATTCCGCCCTTCAAAGTGAACACCGACCCAAGCATTAAGTTAAATGATGAGGATGCTCCATGGACACGGCACAATCGTAAGCAAGAAGGGACACAAGGGAAGAAATGATGTGTAATAATTTATTGTACCAAACTTTGTTGAATGGATCATGTGAATTATATTACCCGTGATGTGTTTGGTGTCCATTTTCAAATGATTCGATTGATTCGAGAAACCACACTGATGATACATGAAATTTGGAGTGATTTAGTCATACTCCTGCCTAGGCGTATAATATGCATACTCGTAGTCTTCATAGCCGCCGCCGTTGTACTCGTAGTCGTCGCCTTCTAAGTTGCGCCGTCGTCGTCGCTGCTGTCGTCGTTGTCGTCGGGCGGCGCTCGTGGCTCGAACTGAGGGTAGCGCAGGCGGGGGATATCGCCGGCCGTGATGTAGTCCATGACGCTCTGCAGAGTCCGGCTGTACCACCATAGCCGACGGCCGGCCTCATGGAAGTTCCCAGGAGGCAGACCGTCCTCCTCATACCTGGCGAGTGCCCTCTCAGACCTTTCTCCCCCTTCCACTGATGTTTCCAGCGAAAAGAAAAGATTGAATACGGTTTAAAATACGAGTCCCTCCGTATCCGGCCGAGTCAACAAACTGCCCGCAAGCACCGGCCGGAGGATCTTACAGCTCTCCTTCTTCCTGTAACCGATCTCACCCATCCCGATAATGAATAGCATTTGTGTTCAAATTGTTCACGTGGGGAAGAAAGAAGAAGGAGCAGTTTAGACTTTGGATCCATATAATCACTAATCAACAGATCGTGTAGAAGTGAAGAACCAAAGAAAGTCTTGACGTAGAGAATTAAAGCAACAGAATGAATGTCCCTTCTTCCGATGCTTAACTAAAGGCACGGGCGCACGGATGGGCGCATAGGTGCGGCGCAGGCAAGCCCCATCCAGCCATGAAGGGCGAGGAGGGCAGCGGCCCCTGCATCAGTGATGAGAAATTTTTTTCCGGTTGAGCAACGGGGGAATCGGAAGGAAGAGAAGTTGGCAGCGATGGGGAATTGTTTTTTTTGAGATGCAGCGATGGGGAGTGGTGCGCCACTTTGACCGCCCAAAAAGCCACACGATGACACGTTGATCTCTATCTGATCTCGCCACGTACTGGGCTTTGCTTTTGATCTCTTTTTTTCTGGATTCCTTCTGCCTATCACGTGGCCTCTAGAAGAATCGCGCCAACTCTCGTAACAACCTCTCCAACTTACCGGGAGTCTCTCAATATAAGCACAAAAACCGTAGCCGGTAGCCGGCAACTCCTCTGATCTAAAAAAAAAGGCAAAACAAAACAACGAGGCCACGTGCCGCGCAGCGTTTGGAGAAAAGGACCCGAAATTACCTCATCTACAGTGTGCAAGTCGCTAAGAAGGGCGTTGAATTGACTGAACTTTATATAGTGTATAATGTGGATCCGATAGATAAGATGTATGAGCTGGATACTGCTGACATGCGACGGGGATTGCAACAGCGCCAGAAAGTAGCTCCTTGTGACGGTAAAGCACTCGTCCGTTGGGAACCCCAAGAGGAAGGTGTGATGCGTACAGCAGCAAGTTTCCCTCAGTAAGAAACCAAGGTTTATCGAACTAGTAGGAGATGAAGGCCACGTGAAGGTTGTTGGTGAAGGAATGTAGTGCGGTGCAACACCAGGGATTCCGGCGCCAACGTGGAACCTGCACAACACAATCAAGATACTTTGCCCCAACTTAACAGTGAGGTTGTCAATCTCACCGGCTTGCTGTAAACAAAGGATTAAACGTACGGTGTGGAGAATGATGTTTGCTTGCAAAGAACAACAGAGAACAATGATTGCAGTAGGTTGTATTTCAGATGTAAAAAAATGGACCGGGGTCCACAGTTCACTAGTGGTGTCTCTCCAATAAGATAAATAACATGTTAGGTGAACAAATTACAGTTGGGCAATTGACAAATAGAGAGGGCATAACAATGCACATACATATCATGATGACTATTATGAGATTTACTTAGGGCATTACGACAAAGAACATAGACCGCTATCCAGCATGCATCTATGCCTAAAAAGTCCACCTTCGGGTTAGCATCCGCACCCCTTCCAGTATTAAGTTGCAAACAACAGACAATTGCATTAAGTACTGTGCGTAATGTAAACAATACAAATATCCTTAGACAAAGCATTGATGTTTTATCCCTAGTGGCAACAGCACATCCACAACCTTAGAACTTTCTGTCACTGTCCCAGATTCAATGGAGGCATGAACCCACTATCTAGCATAAATACTCCCTCTTGGAGTTACAAATATTAACTTGGCCAGAGCCTCTACTAGCAACGGAGAGCATGCAAGATCATAAACAACACATATATGATAGATCGATAATCAACTTGACATAGTATTCCATATTCATTGGATCCCAACAAACACAACATGTAGCATTACAAATAGATGATCTTGATCATGATAGGCAGCTCACAAGATCTAAACATGATAGCACAAGAGGAGAAGACAACCATCTAGCTACTGCTATGGACCCATAGTCCAAGGATGAACTACTCACGCATCAGTCCGGAGGCGAGCATGGTGATGTAGAGCCCTCCGGTGATGATTCCCCTCTCCGGCAGGGTGCCGGAGGCGATCTTCAGAATCCCCCGAGATGGGATTGACGGCGACGGCGTCTCCGTAACTTTTCTCGTATCGTGGCTCTCGGTACTAGGGTTTTCGCGACGGAAGGATTATATAGGCGAAGGGGCAGAGTCGGGGGACGCCCGAGGGGCCCACCCCATATGGCGGCGCGGCCAGTGGTGGGGCCACGCCCCCCTATGGTGTGGCCGCCTCGTGGCCCCTCTTCGTCTCCTCTTCGGTGTTCTGGAAGACTCCGTGGAAAATAAGACCATGGGCTTTTGTTTCGTCCAATTCCGAGAATATTTCCTGTGTAGGATTTCTGAAACCAAAAACAGCAGAAAACAGGAACTGGCGCTTCGGCATCTTGTTAATAGGTTAGTGCCGGAAAATGCATAAAATGATATAAAGTGTATATAAAACATGTGAGTATTGTCATAAAACTAGCATGGAACATAAGAAATTATAGATACGTTTGAGACGTATCAAGCACCCCAAGCTTAGTTCCTACTCGCCCTCGAGTAGGTAAACGATAAAAAGGATAATTTCTGAAGTGACATGCTACCATAATCTTGATCAATACTATTGTAAAGCATATGAGATTAATGAAGTGATTCAAAGCAATGGTCTATAGTTTGTTAACAAATAGATAATGACTAAACAACTGAATCATATAGCAAAGACTTTTCATGAATAGTACTTTCAAGACAAGCATCAACAAGTCTTGCATACGAGTTAACTCATAAAGCAATAGATTCTTAATAGAAGGTTTTGAAGCAACACAAAGGAAGATTTAAGTTTCAGCAGTTGCTTTCAACTTTCAACATGTATATCTCATGGATAATTGTCAACACAAAGTAATATGATGAGTGCAAATAAGCAAGTATGTAAGAATCAATGCACACAGTTGACACAAGTGTTTGCTTCTAAGATAGAAAGAAGTAGGTAAACTGACTCAACATAAAGTAAAAGAAAGGCCCTTCGCAGAGGGAAGCAGGGATTACTCATGTGCCAGAGCTTTTTATTTTGAAAACATGGAAACAATTTTGTCAACGGTAGTAATAATTCATATGTGTTATGCATAAAACCTCCTATAAGTTGCAAGCCTCATGCATCGAATACTAATAGTGCCCGCTCCTTGTCCTAATTAGCTCGGATTTCCATGGATTATCATTGCATTACATATGTTTCAACCAAGTGTCACAAAGGGGTACCTCTATGCCACCTGTACAAAGGTCCAAGGAGATCGCATTTGATCTCTCAATTTTGATAGATCTCAACTTAAGGACATCCTTACCGGGACAGCATAGAAAACAGATAATGGACTCCTCTTTTATGCTTTAAGCATTCAACAACAGATAATATTCTCATAAGAGTTTTGAGGATTAATGTCCAAGCTGAAACTTCCACCATGATACATGGCTTTGGTTGGCGGCCCAAAGTTCTTCTCTAAAAATATGCATACTCAAACCATTTAATCATGGCAAATCTCCCTTACTTCAGACAAGACGAACATGCATAGCAACTCACATGATATTCAACAAAGTGACAGGTTGATGGCGTCCCCAGAAACATGGTTACCGCTCAATAAGCAACTTATAAGAACTAAGATACATAAGCGACATATTCTTTACTACAATAGTTTTTTAGGCTACTTTCCCATGAGCTATGTATTGCAAAGACAAGGAATGAATTTTTTTAAAGGTAGCACGCAAGCAATTTACCTTGGAATGGCAGAAAAATACCACATACTAGGTAGTTATGGTGGACACAAATGGCATAGGTTTTGGCTCAAGGTTTTGGATGCACGAGAAGCATTCCCTCTCAGTACAAGGCTTTGGCTAGCAAGGTTGTTTGAAGCAAACACAAGTATGAACCGGTACAGCAAAACTTACATAAGAACATATTGCAAGCATTATAAGACTCTACACTATCTTCCTTGTTGCTCAAACACTTTTACCAGAAAATATCTAGACCTTAGAGAGACCAATCATGCAAACCAAATTTCAACAAGCTCTACGGTAGTTCTCCACTAATAGGTTTAAACCACATGATGCAAAATCTTAAACATGATCTACTTGAGAGCTCAAAACAATTGCCAAGTATCAGATTATTCAAGACAACATACCAATTACCACATGAAGCATTTTCTGTTTCCAACCAAATAGCAATAAATGAAGCTTTCAACTTTCTCCATGATCATTAAAAGTAAAACTAAGAACACCAGTGTTCAATATGAAAAAGCGGAGCGTGTCTTTCTCCCACACAAGGAATGCTAGGATCCGAATTTATTCAAACACAAACAAAAATAAAAGCACACAGACGCTCCAAGTAAAGCACATAAGATGTGACGGAATAAAAATATAGTTTCACTAGAGGTGACCTGATAAGTGGTTGATGAAGAAGGGGATGCCTTGGGCATCCCCAAGCTTAGATGCTTGAGTCTTCTTGAAATATGCAGGGATGAACCACGGGGGCATCCCCAAGCTTAGACTTTTCACTCTTCTTGATCATATTATATCATCCTCCTCTCTTGATCCTTGAAAACTTCCTTCACACCAAACTCAAAACAATCTCATTAGAGGGTTAGTGCATAATCAAAAATTCACATGTTCAGCGAGGACACAATCATTCCCAACACTTCTGGACATTACCCAAGGCTACTGAAATTTAATGGAGCAAAAAAATCCACTTAAACACAGTAAAGGAGGCAATGTAAAATAAAAGGCAGAATCTATCAAAACAGAACAGTCCGTAAAGACGAATTTTTTCGAGGCACTTAACATGCTCAGATGAAGAAGCTCAAATTGAATGAAAGTTGCGTACATATCTGAGGATTACTCATGAATTTTTACAGAATTTTCAGATTCTCCTACAGAGAGAACAGCTCGAATTCGTGACAGCTAAAAATCTGTTTCTGCGCAGAAATCCAAATCTAGTATCAACTCTCTATCAAAGACTTTACTTGGCACAACAATGCAATAAAGTAAAGATAAAAAGGTATTGCTACAGTAGTAACAAGCACCTTGACTCAAATATAAAACAAAAATTGCAGAAATAAAATAATGGGTTGTCTCCCATAAGCGCTTTTCTTTAACGCCTTTCAGCTAGGCGCAGAAAGTGTAAATCAAGTAACATCAAGAGAAGAAGCATCAACATCTTAATTTTCCTTAAAAACACAACTTGTCGCAACAGGTATCTTAGATGCTCCATTATCTAAATTTCCCATAGTGGTACTAAGGGTTTTATCAATTTTAAGCTCATAATGATTCTTTGGCTTAGGCATTTTAGGGACATACATGAACTTTTGCTCCTTACCCACATAAGCTTTCTCCTTAAACTTAAGAGAAGAAAAAGTTGAACCCAAGGTTCCCATAGCTTCTTCAAGTTCACCAATCCTATGGGTTTGATTATCATGGATAGCACACGTTTCTAAAACAGCAATTCTTTCATTAATTCCTCCTAGAGATTTATCATGTTTATCAGTATTATCAAGTAATATTCCCAATTTAGTCTCAATACTTGGAAGATTTTTCTCTATGGCCTCCAACTTTTTCATGACATCCTCAAGAGAGATTTCAATTTTAGCTTCATTAACAGGTGGTATTCCAACTAGACTCTCAATAATGCAACTAGCTTCTAAAGCAGGAGTGCCTAGGAAATTAGCCCCCGTAAGAGTATCAAGAACATACCTATTCCAGCTAGAGATACCAACATAAAAGTTCCTAAGGAGGATAATAGTGGAGTGTTTCTTAGTGCACCTATGATGAGCATCACTAATTCTATACCAAGCATCTTTAAAACTTTCTCCCCCTTGTTGCTTAAACGAACGAACTTCAACTTCAGGATTACTCATTTTAGCAATAATAAAAATAAATCAAGCAAAACCGAATTAAGTAAAGTAAAACAAGTAACTAATTTTTGTGTGTTTTTGATATAAAGAAAGCAAACAAGACAGAAAATAAAATAAAGTAAGACAATAAACAAAGTAAAGAGATTGGGTGTGAGAGACTCCCCTTGCAGCGTGTCTTGATCTCCCCGGCAACGGCGCCAGAAAATATAGCTGCTGACGTGCGACGGGGATTGCAACGGCGCCAAAAAGTAGCTCCTTGTGACGGTAAAGCACTCGTCCGTTGGGAACCCCAAGAGGAAGGTGTGATGCGTACAGCAGCAAGTTTTCCCCCAGTAAGAAACCAAGGTTTATCGAACCAGTAGGAGATGAAGGCCACGTGAAGGTTGTTGGTGAAGGAGTGTAGTGCGGCGCAACACCAGGGATTCCGGCGCCAACGTGGAACCTGCACAACACAATCAAGATACTTTGCCCCAACTTAACAGTGAGGTTATCAATCTCACCGGCTTGCTGTAAACAAAGGATTAAACGTACGGTGTGGAGAATGATGTTTGCTTGCAAAGAACAACAGAGAACAATGATTGCAGTAGGTTGTATTTCAGATGTAAAAAAATGGACCGGGGTCCACAGTTCACTAGTGGTGTCTCTCCAATAAGATAAATAACATGTTGGGTGAACAAATTACAGTTGGGCAATTGACAAATAGAGAGGGCATAACAATGCACATACATATCATGATGACTATTATGAGATTTACTTAGGGCATTACGACAAAGAACATAGACCGCTATCCAGCATGCATCTATGCCTAAAAAGTCAACCTTCGGGTTAGCATCCGCACCCCTTCCAGTATTAAGTTGCAAACAACAGACAATTGCATTAAGTAATCGTAAGTAATGTAAACAATACAAATATCCTTAGACAAAGCATTGATGTTTAATCCCTAGTGGCAACAAGACATCCACAACCTTAGAACTTTCTCACATCGTCCTGCATTCAATGGAGGCATGAACCCACTATCTAGCATAAATACTCCCTCTTGGAGTTACAAGTATTAACTTGGCCAGAGCCTCTACTAGCAACGGAGAGCATGCAAGATCATAAACAACACATATATGATAGATCGATAATCAACTTGACATAGTATTCCATATTCATCGGATCCCAACAAACACAACATGTAGCATTACAAATAGATGATCTTGACCATGATAGGCAGCTCACAAGATCTAAACATGATAGCACAAGAGGAGAAGACAACCATCTAGCTACTGCTATGGACCCATAGTCCAAGGATGAACTACTCACGCATCAGTCCGGAGGCGGGCATAGTGATGTAGAGCCCTCCGGTGATGATTCCCCTCTCCGGCAGGGTGCCGGAGGCGATCTTCAGAATCCCCCGAGATGGGATTGACGGCGACGGCGTCTCCGTAACTTTTCTCATATCATGGCTCTCGGTACTAGGGTTTTCACGACGGAAGGATTATATAGGCGAAGGGGCAGAGTCGGGGGACGCCCGAGGGGCCCACCCCATATGGCGGCGCGGCCAGGGGTGGGGCCGCGCCCCCCTATGGTGTGGCCGCCTCGTGGCCCCTCTTCGTCTCCTCTTCGGTGTTCTGGAAGACTCCGTGGAAAATAAGACCGTGGGCTTTTGTTTCGTCCAATTCCGAGAATATTTCCTGTGTAGGATTTCTGAAACCAAAAACAAATAGAAACAGGAACTGGCGCTTCGGCATCTTGTTAATAGGTTAGTGCCAGAAAATGCATAAAAATGATATAAAGTGTATATAAAACATGTGAGTATTGTCATAAAACTAGCATGGAACATAAGAAATTATAGATACGTTTGAGACGTATCAGATACCATCTATGGGGGTTGGGATGAATAAATATCATACGATCCATAGCGATGTAAAGTAAGAGATGCTACTATATATGTCACCCATTTATCTAGTATGTCACTAGTAGAAAAAGAGGCTTCCGTCCACCCCCATTAGTCCCCAAAATATTCGAACCGCGACTAAAGGGGTCTTTAGTCGCGGTTCGGGAGACGACCCGCGACCAAAGGTCTGGGCCCAGCGGGCTCGGTCGACAGCTGGGGGACGGGAGGGGCTTTAGTCGCGGTTGGCCAGGTCCTCAGGCCTGGCCCGAAGGCCTTTAGTCGCGGTTGGCCAGGCCAACCAGGACTAAAGGCCCATCCCTATAAATGCAGCTCAGCACACTTCACTTAGCTATTTGGTGCCACTTCTCTTCACAATCTTCACAAGGGTGTGGTGGGTTTGCTTTTGGTTCCTCTTATGCACACAAGGTGTTCGATGAAATGCCCGAGAGCATGAAACAAACATGATATGATGTGTCCGAGCCACACTTGAGCTTTCTCATTTATTTTTTCCTCCTCGATCGCGGTTAGCAACTTGAACATTTCATGTGTCATTGATAAAATATGCATGTGTGTAGTTCATTGTTTAATTTCTATTATTTGTAGCTAGTTAGTTTAACTAATGCATGATGGTTAATTATATACTTTATATAATAATAATGCAGATGAATCGGCAATGGATGTACGGTAACCGACTCTTCGGCGAGTTCATTACGGGTTTGAAAGATTTCCTCGTAGTGGCTAATGCGAACAAGCAGGGGGGTTTTGTTATCTATCCATGTGCCGCCTGTAAGAATCAGAAGGGTTACTCTTCCTCAAGAGACGTTCACATGCACCTGCTTCGGCATGGTTTCATGCCAAGCTATAATTGTTGGACCAAGCATGGAGAAAGAGGGGTTAGAATGGAAGAAGATGAAGAAGGGGATGATATCATCAATGACAACTATCCTGATCATTTCGGTGATACTTTCATGGAGGATGCTGAAGGAGGGGAAGGTGAAGGGGAAGGTGAAGAAGAGGCACGTGATGAGCCCGTTGATGATCTTGGTCGGACCATTGCTGATGCACGGAGAGGCTGCGAAACTGAAAAGGAGAGGGAGAATTTGGATCGCATGTTAGAGGATCACAAAAAGTCGCTGTACCCAGGATGCGATAATGGTCTGAAAAAGTTGGGCTGCACACTGGATTTGCTGAAATGGAAGGCACAGGAAGGTCTATCTGACTCAGGATTTGAAAAGTTGCTGAAAATAATGAAGAATATGTTTCCAAAGAATAACGAGTTGCCCGCCAGTACGTACGAAGCAAAGGAGGTTGTCTGCCCTCTAGGTTTAGAGGTTCTGAAGATACATGCATGCATTAACGACTGCATCCTCTACCGCGGTGAATACGAGAATTTGAATGAATGCCCGGTATGCACTGCATTGCGTTATAAGATCAGAGGCGATGACCCTGGTGATGATGTTGAGGGCGAGAAACCCATGAAGAGGGTTCCCGCCAAGGTGATGTGGTATGCTCCTATAATACCACGGTTGAAACGTCTGTTCAGGAACAAAGAGCATGCCAAGTTGTTGCGATGGCACAAAGAGGACCGTAAGTCCGACGGGGAGTTGAGACACCCCGCTGATGGAACGCAATGGAGAAAGATCGACAAAGAGTTCAAAGATTTTGCAGCTGACGCAAGGAACATAAGATTTGGTCTAAGTACAGATGGCATGAATCCTTTTGGCGAGCAGAGCTCCAGCCATAGCACCTGGCCCGTGACTCTATGCATCTACAACCTCCCTCCTTGGTTGTGCATGAAGCGGAAGTTCATTATGATGCCAGTGCTCATCCAAGGTCCGAAGCAACCCGGCAACGACATCGATGTGTACCTAAGGCCATTAGTTGATGAACTTTTACAGTTGTGGGGCAGACCTGGTGTACGTGTGTGGGATGAGCGCAAAGAAGAGGAATTTGACCTACGAGCGTTGCTTTTCATAACCATCAATGATTGGCCTGCTCTTAGTAACCTTTCGGGACAGACAAATAAGGGATACAATGCATGCACGCACTGCTTACATGAGACTGAAAGTGTATATTTGGGTAATTGTAAGAAGAATGTGTACCTGGGTCATCGTCGATTTCTTCCCGGAAATCATAAAGTAAGAAAGAAAGGCAAGTATTTCAACGGCAAGGCAGATCACCGGCCGAAGCCTGCGGAACGTACTGGTGCGGAGGTATTTGATATGGTCAAGGATTTGAAAGTCATCTTTGGAAAGGGTCCTGGCAGACAATTAGTTCCGCAGGGAGTTGATGGGCACGCACCCATGTGGAAGAAGAAATCTATATTTTGGGAGCTAGAATATTGGAAAGTCTTAAATGTCCGCTCTGCAATCGACGTGATGCATGTTACGAAGAATATTTGCATGAACCTGCTAAGCTTCTTGGGCGTGTATGGGAAGACAAATGATACAAAGGAAGCACGGCAGGACTAGCAATGTTTGAAAGACCCAGATGACCGGCATCCGGAATGGTTTCAAGGTCGTGCCAGCTACGCTCTTACCAAAGAAGAGAAGGTCATCTTTTTTGAATGCATGAGCAGTATGAAGGTCCCGTCAGGCTTCTCGTCGAATATAAAGGGAATAATAAACATGGCGGACAAAAAGTTCCAAAACCTGAAGTCTCACGACTGCCACGTGATTATGACGCAATTGCTTCCGATTGATTTGAGGGGGCTCCTACCGAAAAATGTTTGAGCAGCCATTATGAAGCTATGTGCATTCCTCAATGCAATCTCTCGGAAGGTAATCAATCCAGAAGATCTACCACGGTTACAGAATGATGTGGTCCAATGTCTTGTCAGTTTTGAGTTGGTGTTCCCACCATCCTTCTTCAATATTATGACGCACCTCCTGGTTCACCTAGTCGAAGAGATTTCCATTCTCGATCCTGTATTTCTACACAATATGTTCCCCTTTGAGAGGTTCATGGGAGTATTAAAGAAATATGTTCGTAACCGTGCTAGGCCAGAAGGAAGCATCGCCAAGGGCTATGGAAATGAGGAGGTAATTGAGTTTTGTGTTGACTATGTTCCTGACCTTAAGCCGATTGGTATTCCTCAATCGCGGCACGAGGGGAGAAGGCTCGATCGGAAGGAAATCAACGATATGTATGGACGGCCATTCTATGACTGAAGCACACCACACAGTTCTGCAAAATTCCAGCTTGGTGGCTCCGTACTTCGAGGAACACAAGAATATTTTACGCTCGGACAACCCGGGGAAGCCCGAATCCTGGATTAGAAAGGCCCACATGGAGATTTTCGGTGGTTGGTTGTGAAAACATTTAATGAATGACAATGATGTTGGAGATCAGCTGTACAATGGGAATATATTTTACACGATCGCCCAAGATAAAAAGAGCACCAACCAAAACAGTTGTGTCCGCTTTGATGCAGCAACCGAGAATAGGCAAAATGTCACATATTATGGTTACATAGAGGAGATATGGGAACTTGACTATGGACCCTCCTTCAAGGTCCCTTTGTTCCGGTGCAAATGGTTCAAGCTAACAGGAGGTGGGGTAAAGGTGGACGAGCAATATGGAATGACAATGGTGGATTTCAACAATCTTGGTTACCTTGACGAACCATTCGTCCTAGCCAAAGATGTCGCTTAGGTTTTCTATGTGAAGGACATGAGTAGCAAACCGAGGAAAAGGAAAGATAAGAAAACGAGTACATCATGCGATGATCCAAAGCGCCACATAGTTCTTTCAGGAAAAAGAAACATCGTGGGAGTGGAGGATAAGACAGACATGTCAGAAGATTATAATATGTTTGGGGAAATTCCGCCCTTCAAAGTGAACACTGATCCAAGCATTCGGTTAAATGATGAGGATGCTCCATGGATACGGCACAATCGTAAGCAAGGGACACAAGGGAAGAAATGATGTGTAATAATTTATTGTACCAAACTTTGTTGGAATGGATCATGTGAATTATATTATATGTGAAGGACATGCCTAGGCTTAGGAGTACATCTTGGAATATTGGAGTGATTTAGTCATACTCCTGCCTAGGCCTGTAATATGCATACTCGTAGTCTTCGTAGTCTCCGCCGTTGTACTGGTAGTCGTCGCCTTCTAAGTTGCCACCGTCGTCATCGCTGCCGTCGCTGTCGTCGTCGCTGTCGTCGGGCGGCGCTCGTGGCACGAACCTCGACTGGTACTGAGGGTACCGCAGGTGGGGGATATCGCCAGCAGTGATGTAGTCCATGACGCTCTGTAGAGTCCGGCCGCCCCACCATAGCCGACGGCCGGCCTCGTGGAAGTTCCCAGGAGGCAGACCGTCCTCCTCATACCTGGCGAGCGCCCTCTCACGCCGATTGATGAAGAAGGCATCCCAAGTCTGTTGGTTGTCGGGATGCCAGCGGGGATTCATCCGCTGCTCCGGCGTGAGGTCGAGGTAGTAGTGGTTCGTGATGGCCGCCCGGCGCGCAGTACCCTGAGGGATGGGAGGGACCGGCACGCCTCTGGCGCTTAGGCTCCAGCCGACGGGGACGCGGTAGCCCGGTGGACAAGGGTAGTTCGAGGCGCAAAGCTCCTCCACCTGCTGGTAGGTTAGAGTGGGTACGGTGGAGCCATGAGAGAGTGATGAGAGATTATAGAGATGTGATAATGCTGGCCAAGCCGGGCTACATATATAGAGTGAGAAATGGCGGGAAAAAATGTGGGCGGGAAGACAGGAGGCGGGAAGACAGTGGCGGGAAGAAATGTGGGCGGGAAGACAGGAGGCGGGAAGACAGAGGCGGGAAGTAATGGCGGGAAGAAGAGGAATCCAGAGCTGGTCATCTATCCTTTAGTCCCGGCTGGTGGGTGCAACCGAGACTAAAGGTGGTTTTTGTGTCATCTAACAGAACTGTCGGTGGGAAGAAATGGTGGGAAGCGGGGGGCGGGAAGACAGGAGGCGGGAAGACAGATGAGGGAAGAAATGGATTTTTCTGAATTTTTGATATATTATTTGTATTTTTAAGATTTTGAAATGAATTAGTTTTATTTATCTGAATTTTTGATATATTATTTGTATTTTTCAGATTTTGTAATGAATTAGTTTTATTTTCCTGAATTTTTTGATATATTATTTGTATTTTTAAGATTTTGAAATGAATTAGTTTTATTTTTCTGAATTTTTTGATATATTATTTGTATTTTTCAGATTTTGAAATGAATTAGTTTTATTTATCTAAATTTTTTGATATATTATTTGTATTTTTCAGATTTTGTAATGAATTAGTTTTATTTTTTTGAATTTTTTGATATATTATTTGTATTTTTAAGATTTTGAAATGAAAAGTATTTGAAAAAACACCTTTAGTCGCGGTTGGCCTCGCCAACCGCGACTAAAGGGTCTTTCCGCGGGAACCAAAATTCCGGCGAAAAAACCCGTTAGTCGCGGTTGGTCTGGCCAACCGCGACTAAAGGTAGGTCACCGCTATAAATTCGCGCGGGCGCGCCTGGCGGTTCACTTCTTCTTCTCCGCCGATCTCTGCAGCCCGCGCGCCACTCTGTCGTCGTCGCCGCCGCGCTCTCCCTCGTCGTCGCCGCTCGCTGCCGTCGCCGCCCTCGCCGTCGCCGCCCTCTCGTCGCGCCGCCCGAGTACGCGCCGCCCGAGTACTTCTACCGCGTGCGCCGTACGTACGTCGTCCCGTCGCCCCGTCATCGCCGGCGCCGTCGCTCGCGCGAGAGAGAGAGGAGAGGGAGAGAGCGCGCCCCGCCGCCGTGCGCGCCGCTGCTCGCCTACGCCACGTACTGCCACGCGTCGCGCCGGGCCGGCCGCCGGCCAAGATGAGGGCGGCGGGCCGGATCACATGTGAGAGAGAGAGAGGGGAAGGAGAGAGGCGCCGGCCTTTTTTTTCTTTTTTTTTGTGTATTTTTTGTTCTTGTTAATTTTAACTACTTAACAAAAAAATAACTTAATTAACAACAAAAATTAACTTAATTAACAACAAAAATTAACCTAAAAATTTTTGACTTAACAAAATTTTAACTTAAATTTTTTGACTTAACCACCGCGCGTATACGGAGGGGGGCGGCGAGGGGGCGCGTATACTTTGTGCGCCACGCCCCCTCGTCGCCCCCTCCATATACGCGTGGTGTTTTTTTTGGGATCGAGAGGGGGCGGCGAGGGAGGCCCCTAAAGTGTAACTAAAATTTGTAATTTAAATTGTAACTAAAATTCTGTAAACTTAAATTCGCCGGAGAACGCCTGACTTCACGCGACGTCTCCTTCTCTTCTCCCTGTGTGCCTTTATGATCTTCGTCTTCTGCTCGTTAACGTTCTAATGCGCCACCCCGCATTGTCCAGGACCCTCTGTAATCGCCGGCATCGTCGATCGTCCGGGGACGCCTGCGGAGAAGAACTCGTCGCGAGGAGTGGTTGCGCTGCTAGCTAGGGCGGGAGAAGACGCCGAGCTGCCCCTGGACAGCATCAGCACCCTGCCGCCGCCCTCTCTCTTTTGCTCGCAGCAGAGCAGGTAATACGTGCCGCCCTCGCCGCCCTCTCCTCAGCAGAGTAGGTAATATATACGTGCCCTCCTCGCCGCCCTCGCCGCCATTTGATCAGTTCTTTTACTTAATTAGTTCTTACTACATGCATATCTTCAGGAGTGACATATGGCAGACGATAGAGCCAACCCGATTTTGGAAAACTATAATCCGGAAGCTGAAGATCATATAATGTCCATCATAAAAGGCGATATTCCTTATGTGTCGGCCGAAGAAGATGAAGAAGAGAATGTCTCTTCTTATCTAAACCTTGACGGTGAAGGTGAAGATCGACAAGGTGATGTTGAAGGAACGGACATTGTCGATGGAGGTCAACCGTCGACAAACGACGATCTCGAATTGCAAGTAGCAACAACCTCCGGCGAGGTATATATATACATTGAGCCTCTGGTGATACAAATTTACTGATTTGAATAAATATGTATTAACTCGACTCTCTTTCTTTTTTTAGCTCTCGGCCGGATCATCGAAAAAATCGAGTACAAATAAGCCGCGTGGCAAAACCAAGACGATGAGACAAGGAGAAATATATACCATCGATGTTGTCAATGAACACGGCAGGCCGATGGAGCCCAAAAAGCACTATACCAAGTTTATCAACCAATGCGGAGTCGTTGTTAGAGACAACGTCCCGATCACCGTCCAGGAATGGAATGAGCCAAAGAAGGCACGTGTGGGTTTCAGTTTTGTCGACAAGAGAATGAAAAAGGATTGCTGGAGAAAGCTTATGGAACATTTCATTCTACCTCCGGAATTCAACAAATACGATGAAGAGGGTAACGAGGTTCCGGGTGGACATGAGAGGAGGAGGCTAGTCAAAGAGTTCGCTCGTCAGAAGATGGCCGAAGCATTCCGGAACTTCAAGAAAAATTTAGCGCGTGACTATGTCGCGCAGAAGAAGACTCCGGATTTCAATGGACAGTATGAGAAGCTGAAAGATGATTGGCCCGAATTTGTGAGGCAAAAGCAATCGGAGCATTTCAAGGCCATATCGGAAAAAAATAAGGCAAATGCGGCTAAGAAAATGTACAATCATATTATGGGGCCAGGAGGATACCGCCTTTCGGAGCCTAAGTGGGAGAAGATGGAGAACGACCTGAGGGCACGAGGAATCCCTCTAGGTACAGAGGGATGGGACCCAAGGGCCAAAAGCTGGTGGTACGGGCATGGGGGATCGCTAGACCCAGAGACAGGGGTGTGTGTTCACCGGAAGAAAGCGTTTAAACCCATCCAAGCCCTTATTGACGCAATGACCCAAGCTCAAGAGGGGAAGATCAGGTTCAACAGAGAGAACGATGCGCTGACATTAGCCCTCGGGAATCGTGAACACCCAGGATGTGTACCAGGCAAAGTGTAACATCCCAAAAATTTCAAAACAAAGAAAATGAATTTCCCTTTTTCCAAATTTTGGAACCAACAAAAACTTTTATTTTGGTACATAGTGGTCATGCTTATAGGTTGTGATATTGCCATGATGCTTGTGTAAACTACTTTGCAATGATCTTAAACCCTAAACCCTATTCTTTTCACCATCCAAGTTAAATCAAAATAAAAAGAAATTAAATAAGAAAAGGGCCTATGTGCCTATGGCTATTTTGGTAAAACTTTTACCTAGGCTTTCCTACCTTGATTAGAGGTTTTGAAAACATCAACAAACCTAACCTAGTACTTCCCCAATCAAAACCAAGGTGAAACAAAAAGAAATAAAAAGAAATTAAACATATGCATAGAAGCATATGTGGCACATAGCCATAATACCAACTCTTGTCCTATGCACTCATACCTTGCCCAAATAGTGTGAAACCATCTCTAAACCTAATCTCACACTAAATGGACTCTAAACCATGCTCAAGTAAAGCAAGGGGAACAAAATAGAAGATTAAGAAAAATTGGAATTTCACCTCTTATGTGTTTATGGCCATTTTTGCAAATCTTGGAACTAGGCCTTTTGGAATTGTTTCAATGGTTTTGAAATGTTCTTAAACTAATAAGAATCACTTTTGATTCAAGAGAAAACCAAATCAATAAAAGAGAAAGAAAAGAAATGGAAAAATACCCATTTTCACTCACATACCCTTTGGCCAACTTTGCAAATCTTCAACCAAGGCCACCATTGCTTGTGCCATGGCTTGTGAAACACAAATCCATCAAAAACAAACACTTTTGCATCAAAGAAACACAAATAAAATCAAAGGAAAAATCAAATCTCTCTCACATATGATAATGGTCACTTTGCCACTTCTTATCATCATACCCACTTTGCACCCCTGGTTTGGAAGATTCTTAAACCAAAACCTCTCACCTCTTTCCACATCATCCAAGACTATGTCAAGGTGAACATTTTTGGTGTTGACCCTCATAGTTGACTCTGCCTAGTTTGACTAATATAGATGAGACAAGTGGAGACTTTGAAACAAAGTGAAGATCATACCCATTTTGACATTTTGCAAACCAGCACCATTTTGACCACCACCACCACCTTTCTACTCCATTAAATATTCAAATGAAATCCACCAAAAAGAATTTCAAATTTTGAATAAAATTTTCATGCGGCCATTTTGTCAAACACTTGGCAGGCATGATTTTCATTTACACACACACTCTTTTATTCATTGGATTTTGGACTAAACCCCTTTTGTTCTGAGATGATCATTGCTCTCCTATGTCCTCTGCATCAAACCAGTACAAGCCTTGGACGATTAAAGCCACAAAGCAAACAAATCATCACCATGCCGTACCCATGCCGACCCTCATGCCACTCATCCTCTCCACCCCTCTCTGGCCAGCCTTGCCATGTCAACTAGGTTGCCCTCACTCTCTCCTGCACGCTGGTACCCTCCCTAGCTCGAAACAAGCACGACATTGGTCAAACTCGACGCGCCCAGACACGCCCAGTACATGCCAGCATGCGCGCTCACCGTGCACTGGACGCGCCAGAGCGGCGAGTCGTGCCATCGCATCCGTCCTCCCCTGCAGCCCTATTTCTGCATCGAGCACCCTCACCACTCCAGCTAGCCCATAGACATGCTCACTCGCCTGCGGAGGACCCGTCGCCGTCGCCATGATCAAAGCTTTGCCGCCAGTACCGTACCCGTCGCGCCATGATCCGGAGCCGTCCCCTCACCGATTCTCTACGCCAGCTAGACGTTAAGAACCGCCATGATGTCTGCAACGCTACGCCCTCATCGCCCTGCCCTTTCGCGCCCTAGAACACCGTCGCCACCGTCGACCTTGCCGCTCTGCCGCGGCCTCACCTCAACTCTATAAATAGAGCCACCCCCGCGCCTCATTCTCCACACCAGTCGCCTCCCCTCCTTCTCCTTGATCTCCTCGACCACTTCTCCACCCTGATTAAGCCCTAGCTAGCTCCAATTGCACCGTCGATCGCCGGAGCCCGTAGCAGAAGTCACCGTCGATTGAAGCCTCCCCGAGCGACGCCGTCGGTACCAGTCGACTCCCCATCCTCGACAACCTCCTCCTGCACCTCGCCAACCCCTCGCCGGAGCCCCAGATCGCCGCCGACCCCCTACCTCTGCCGTGCCAGCAACCACTTCTCGTCGACGATGACGATGACGCTCGACCGTCGATCGCCGTTCTAATCCAGTGGCCCACGATCAAAGGTACCGCTTCGGTGTTTATGTATCACTGACGCCAGGGTCCCACCCTGTCAGGAGGCCCGCGGTGTGTGCAGCGTTGTTGGGCTGGCCTGTGCCGTTTCAAACCATTTCGGCCCAGTAGTTTCCCGCGCTGGCCCTTTTATTTGAATTTGGTTAATTCTTTTTAGTTTCAACTCAATACTGGTCTTTGCTAGTTTTTAAATAGTTTCAAATCTACAAGTCCAAATTTAGTGATTCAAAATGTTCTAGAAAGCTTATGAAATGCTCTAACTAATCCCACTGGTTTGAACCCTAGAACTATTATAAAATTTGAATGGTAAAAATAACAAGTAAGAGACTTTTCAGATTTCAAATAATTATTAAAAATCAACCATTTTGAATTTTGAAGTAAATCCAATTGCTATGATTCACATTTTCAATTCTCTAATTGTTTATGCAAAAATATCACATGGTTACTTTGTATCATCATGGGCTAGAATCAAAAATTGTCTATGTAGTCAATACTAGCCCATTTCAACTATTTCAAAATTTAGGAATTTAAATCTATGAGATGTAGCACCTCATTTAAATCACCTTCCCAAGTGTTATGAAGTAATGTGATGATCCCTATTGCATGGTCTCATAATTGCTCACTTGTGGAACTTAAATCAAAATAGTAGTTAAATCACATGAGATGATGAATCTCATTTAAATCATGTTTCTCAACTAATAAGTGTGAAGTGTTGACCTTGGTCAACATGTGATCATACCTTGTTGTTTGAGAAGATTAAATCTTAACAAAGATTCAATGAGAGGAAATTATTTCTCCAAACTAAAGAGAAACCCTAATTCACATTTCAATAAGAGGAAATTATTTTTCCTAATACTAAGTAAGGAAACCCTAGCATAATTTTGGATAAATAATAAGTAGTGATGCTAGATCATTTGAGTGGGCCATTAAGGCTAATTAAGACTACTTAAGTGTTGTTTGGTGATTGTATCCTCGTATTCGTTTATAGACGCTAGTACCGGAGACTATCAAGAGGAGGAGGTTTTCTACCAAGAGGAAGAAGAAGAGAACTTTGATCACCTCACCAATCAAGGCAAGCTAACACTCTTGCACAGTTCCCAAGTGCAAAGCTCTAATGGAGCAAGGCACCATTACACTTATTTTTCTGTTCAAGGATCCAATCCCAAGTTTTATTCTTACAAGCTTTTACTTTGGTTATTTAAAGCTTACTTTTATAGTTAACTTTGGTCTAAGTATAGAGTGTTACAAGAGTATCAAACTTAGCCTAGATAGCTACAAATTAGTTAGCACCCCTCATGACTAGTTGCTAGTGCTAAACTAAAATTGTTTACTCTAGATGGGAACTTGTGAAAACCAATGACTTTGAAAACCTTGGAATGATGAGTCATTCTATTGAAAGATTTTGAAGGTGAATGTGACTTGTGAAGGACATGGTGAACTTTACAAAAACTGATGGTTGGGTTCGGATGCGATACCATTCCAATTCTTGAGTACCCCCACAATACCTAATTATGGGTAAAGGCTTAACTAGAAATTTATGTGCTTTAGTATGGGTTCCCTCAAAACAAGCGTCATCGGGGTTATGCCGAGGGCTGCCTCCACAAAGAGATGTGAAATGATGTGAAATGACGTGAAATGAGGTGACTGTCCGGCCCAAGCCCTGTGCAGTTCCCAGGCTGACAGTTTGTCTTCACTGGGAGGCCAAGCTCATGGGGAGAGGTGCCTATACTAGGGTATGTAAATGAAAGGTTAGGATTGGTAGTTCGCGTACTGCGTATGATAAATCAGGGCCAGTTACCCCTGACGAACTATTGCAATTGTTGTGGCATAAGTGTACCACCTCTGCAGAGTTTAACCTATTCGAATAGCCACGTCCGCGGTCATGGACAGTTGGAAAGGCCATACTGTTCCATCATCAGAACTTTTCTAAAAATATGAATGGTGACTTGTGATTTGAATTGAAATGTGACCTTGACTTTGAATCACAACTGAGTTGTGGGAATGACACTGATGTTCCCACTTAAGGTAAGTTAGTAAAATGAAGAGGCTTTGATTATTAAAGTGCTTATGAAATAAAATTGGCTTTATGCAAATGAAACTAGAGCTTAGAACCCCCCCTTACTATAGTTGCTAGTAATTACATTAGTATTAGTTTGCGAGTACCTTAAAAGTACTCATGGCTTTGTCCCTGGCTATTCAAATGCCAGACTTTGAAGAAGAGCCCCAGTACCAGGATGAAGGACAGCCGGACCACTCCTGACGTCAACAGTTGCCTGTGGAACAAATGGACCAAGACCGCTACTACTTCGCTTCGCTATGTGTTTTGTATTTGGATCTCTAGATCCCCTATGTTGTATTAAGACTGGATCATGTGATCCTTTGTTGTAAGACGATTATGGTATGTAATGAATGATGTGTTGTGATATCAATCTATTATGTCTCGCAAAAACCATAGTCCTGGGATTGCGATGAATGGCATAATAGGCATCTGGACTTAAAAAGCCGGGTGTTGACACAAAGGTGCCATTCCGTGGAAAGTAGGGTTTTCCCAGGACAATGACCCGTACAGTTACAGAAGTCGTAAGAGAAACACGGATCGGGATGCAGATCTTCTGGGGCAGTTGGCATCGGAACTCCATGAGGTGAAGCAGATTGTGAATGAACTAGTAAAAGAAAGATCATCGGCAGGGCCGCATGAAGATCATGGAGCGGATCTCGGAAGCCACCAGCGGAGAAGCAGCGTGGCTTCCACGGATGCCCCGCCTGGTGCTAATGCACCCTTGCTGGCCCCGGCTGGTGCTAATGCACCCTTCACCTCAGCAGGTGCTAATGCACTGACGATCGAGATTCGTGCACCGGAGCCTCACTACCCCGTGGATGATGTAAAGGAGATGAAAGAATGTGATCTGCATTATCCAGTGGGGAACATTTCCACGAAGGTAGCTACCGGCAGTGCTTTACCCTGTACACCTGGAGCACTCCACCACAACAACCCCATTGAATATGGCTATGCTCGTGTCACGGTGGAAGACATAGTCCAAGGGTTTGAGGACCTGGAGATTGACTATGCTACACCCGAAGGGGAGAGAAGACTTGGAGATGTCAAGCACCAGTTCATTCTATGGAAAAAGAAGGACATAGTGTTTCCAGGTGAGGCGCCAAGGCTAACAAGTCCACCCCCCCCCCCCCTCCAGTGGTGGTGGTGGCGGTGGTGGTGGTGGTGGTGGTTCACCTACACCTCCTTCACGTCAGCCGACGCCGCCCCCAAATCCACAACCTCCGGCGGGTAAGCAGCCGCCGCCCCCAGTCCTCCTCCGGCGGGTATGCCGCCCCCCAATCCACCTCCGGCGAAGAAGCAGAAGCAGGCGCAGAGCAAGGCAACCCCCTCCTGGACTATTAACCCGGACCCTTATGTACCTAAGACCACAATGGTACCGGAGCCATCACTGAAGCCTCTCCTCCCAAGGCCTTGGGAACTTAGTGAAGATGAAAACAACTTGGCCGTAGCTGGTCAGTATGAGAAATGGAAGGCGGATATGAAGGCGAAAAAAGAGCCTGAGCCCAAGCCAGTATTTACTGAGAAGGAAAAGAAGTGGGCTAAGTCATTTTTGATGACACCGTCCCAAGCCGAGAAGAATATGCTTGACGACTATGGACGTGAACTTCGTAGGCAAGCAGAAATATTGAAGAAGAAAGCCTTGGCGGAGAAGGAGAAGAAAGCCTTGGAGGAGAAGAAAGAAGAAAGTAAAAAAAAGCGGGAAACAAGTTGCCCAGCTCGGGGAACAGAATAAACAATCGATCCCCCCGCTCATAGTGAAAGCCGCCGGTCCGGATGCTATGACATTGTCCTTCAGAGCCGATATGGATAAGGACTTTGAACTAATGGACCCCGCTATCATAGCAGATGCGGCAGAACAGAGAATGACTGTAACGGGTGCCAAAGAAAAAGCGGCCGAGTTCGGTATGACTCTTCGTGCAGTGTTAGGCCTTGAGGATGCGCCAATGAGTGAGGTAGCATTTACATATGTGCCGAATGGGCCTCTCATCCAGCCTGCGCAGGAAGAGAGTCTACCAGCACAAATGGGAAATCTGCTACGTTGGTACAAGGGTTTCATAAAAAATAAGGCCGGCAAAGAATATATTGATGCGAAGTTAGACATGAGCATCACTTCAAACATTACTATGTAACAGTTCATATGAGTGAATTGTTCCAGCTATTCAATCTGCGCGAGCTCGACAAATTTATCAGCAGTTGCTACATTCTGTAAGTGATTTATTTCTACCTCATCTCGTTCATTGTCTGCACTATATATATTGTCCTAACTATATTGTTGTGTACGCTATTATGCAGAATGAAGATTGGGGAATGCAGAAAAAGGAACATCCATGATGTTGGGTTCATTGACCCACATATCGTTAATGGATATGTGTTAGAAAGATTCCCCCACGACGTGGAGAAAGACCTGTGGGATTTTCTTACAAAGCAACAACTCAAAAGTCAAATTCTATTTCCTTACCATTTTGGGTGAGTGTTTCTGTCTTGAGCACATTCTCTTTTGTTTACTCCATGCATGGTATGTCTAATCGATGAGTTATGCATGACTGTGCATGTAACGTGTCCGCAGGTTCCACTGGATTCTGCTAGTAATTGAATTTCACACCTCCAGAGTTCTCATCATGGACTCTCTGAATATGGATTCAAAACTTTGGGTCAACATGAGAAATATGCTGCAAAAGTAATTATTTTCAATCATTTGCGCTCTATATCGATCGGCCTCTTTCGTTCATTTCCTAATATCAAGTAACTAATAACTCCCTTATTCATTTAATTTTCTTTGCCCTGTAGGGTTTGGAGACGGTTCTCAGATGAAACGGTTGGTGAATTCAAAAAAGAGCTAGATTTTAGAAGGTTACTTAATGTGGATATTCAGCCACCGGGGACCAATCTATGTGGATACTATGTTTGTGAGTTCATCCGGAGACACACCTCTGAGCGGAAGCCGTCGGATAGCAACGTGCGGAGGAATAACTTGCGGAAGACTGTCAACACCCCGATTTTTACTTCCAGATGCCTATTATGCCGTACATCGCAATCCCAGGAATATTGTTTTTGCGAGACATAATAGTCGATATCACAGAACATCATTCAATACAAACCATAATAGTCTTACAACAAAGGACCTCATGATCCAAGTCTCAAAACAACAGTTGATCCAAGGATCAATTACAAAACACATAGCGGAAGAAACGTAGTAGCGGTCCATCTATTCCACAGGCAACGCTTGACGTTGGGAGGTAGTCCTAGTTATCATAGACGTCCTGCTGTCCATCTTCCTGGTACTGGTGCTCCTCTTCATAGTCTGGCCATTTGAATAGCCAGGGACAAAGCCATGAGTACTTTTAAAGTACTCGCAAACTACCACTAAATAGATGTACTAATAGCTCTAATCATGGTTCTAAGCTTCTAGGTTTATTTGCACAAAGCTAATTTTATTTCATAAACACTTAGTATTCAAAGACTCTTTATTTCCCTAGACTTACTCCAGTGGGAACATTAGTGTCATTCCCACAACTCTGTTGTGATTCAAGTCAAAGTCACATTTCGAGTCACCATTCATTTTTAGAAAGCATCTGACAACGGAACAGTATGGCCATCCAACTGTCCATGACCGCGGACGCGGCTACTTCGAATAGTTTAACACTCTGCAGAGGTTGTACACTTGTGCCACAACATTTGATTACATCTGTCAGGGGTAGCCCTGAATAATCATACTCAGTATGCGGATCATCAACCATTAACCTTTCACTCACATACCCTAGTATAGGCACCTCCCCTATGAGTTTGGCCTCCTAGTGATGGCAATCTGCCATCCTAGGAACTGCACAGGGCTTGGGTAGGACATTCACGTCATTTCATTTTCAACGGAGGCAGCCTCAGCATAACCTCTATGACGCTTGTTCAGAGGGAACCCATACTAAAATACATAAATTTCCAGCTAAAGCCTTACCCATTATCAGGTATTGTGGGGGTACTCTAAAGTTGGAATGGTATCGCATCCGAATCCAACCATCAGTTTTTGTCAAAATCACATTGTCATTCAGAGGTCATATTCACCTTCAAAACTTTCAATAGAATGCCTCATCATTCCAAGGTTTTCAAAGTCATTTGATTCACAAGTTCCCACCTAGAGTAGTCAATTTTAGTTTTAGCACTAGCAACTAGTCATGAGGGGTGCTAACTAAGTTTTAGCTCTGTAGGCTAAGTTTGATGCTCTCGTAATACTCTATCTCTAGACCAAAGTTAACTATAAAAATAAGTCTTGATAAAACAAAGTAAAAGATTTCAAGATAAAAGCTTGGGCTTGGACAAATCCTAAAGCACAATGGTATTGCAAGGGTATCTTGCAATAGTATAGCTTGTATTAGTAGAGCTTGTATTGGTAATAGCTTGCCTTGAGTGGTACAGTTGTCAAAGTGTTCCTCTTCTTCTTCGTAGAAGACCTCCTCCTCCTCGTAGCCTTCGGTACTAGCGTCTATAAACGGATACGAGGTAACCATCACCAAACAATACTTAAGGAGACTATTTTAGCCATAATGGCTCACACATGATGATCTATCATCATCACAATCATCACTCAACATCATACTAGGGTTTTCTTTATTTAGTGTTGGGGAAAATAATTTCCTCTCATTGAAAAACAAATACGAAGATTTAATACCTACTAGGGTTTCCATTTATTTCCTTTGCAAGTAATTTCTTCTCATTGAACATTACTAAGATTTAATTTCCTCAAATAATAAAGTATGCGAACATGTTGACCAAAGTCGCCACTTCATATTTATCCATTTGGGAAAATGATTTAAAATGAGATACTACATCTCATACAATTTAAATACTACTTTGGAAATGATTTAATATTCTCAAGTAATAACATATGAGGTCATGAAGACTAATATCATCACCTCAAATGGAATTATTTGTCAAGGTGATTTAAATGAGATGCTACACCTCATAGATTTGAAATACTAAATTTGAAATAATTTAAATGAGCTAGAAATGACTACATAGCCATTATTTGAATCTAGCCCATGATCATATGAAATAACTATGTCATATTTTTGCATAAACAATTAGAGTTTTTGAAATGTGAATTATGAGAATTGGAATCACCTCAAAATTCATTTTTGATGATTTTTAATAAATGTTTGAATTTTGAAAAGGTACTGCCTTGTTATTTTCATTGCAAGTGTGCTACAATGTTTCTGGGGTTGCCACTAATTTATTTGAGTAGACCAGGTTACAAGCTTTCCAGAGAAATTTGAATCATCAAATTTGGTTTAGTAGATATTTTTAAATCCAAATTTTGAATTTGCATGTAGAGATGGATTCAAACTAAATCAGAAAAACCTCATTTGAATTAATGGGTCGCGCGGGAAAAGAAAATGGGCCGGCCCAGCTACGCGCCAGTGCGCAGCAGGCCGCCTGACGGGAGTGTCCCGCATGTCAGCGAGTCTTAAAACCCGAATCGGTACGCGTGAATGGGAGCCGTAGGATTAGATCAGGATCGCATGGCTGAGACTCGTCTCCTTCCGTGACAGAAGAACGACGAGGGCTAACCCTACTGGCGGCGAGGAGGTTGGCTAGGGGAGTACCTGGGGCTCCGGCGAGGCTCGGCGAGGCGGGCAAATGGACGAGGAGGCTCCAGCAGCTCGAACGGTGGTCGGGGGAGAGGCTGAGGTAGACGGGAGCGTCGCCTCCTTCTGGCTACTGCCGCGGCGGCTCTGGTGAAATTCCGGTGAGGGAGTGGGCAATGTGGTGAGGCTAGTGGTCGAGGAGGCTCATGGATGAGAGGGGAGTCGAGAGGTGTGAAGAGATCATGCTGGGAAGGCGTCTATTTATAGCGGGCGAGAGGGGCAGAGGGCACGGGCAGGTCGACCATGGTGGTGAGGCTACCGCGGCGCAGAGGCTTGGGCGAGGACGTGGAACTGTTCAGCGTGTCACGACGATCGTCATGAGCTTGATTACACAGAGAAGGGTGGTCGGGAGCGTCCGCTTCATGGTCGTGTACTGCGGTACCGTGGCGGATGTCGTCGACAAGCGTGACGGCGACAGGGCACGGGAGCGAGAGTGGCGGTGTCTGGCGTGTTCCTGGTGTCGTGGCGATGCTCAGGGCGGGCGCGGATGGCGAGGCGAGGACGGAGGCGACGGGTCGAGCGCGTGCTCTGGCGTGTCCGTGGTCGGCATCCATGCCGACCATGGAGTGTCTGGCCGGCACGGGCACGTGCGTTTCTGGACGGTGCAGGGGTTCTTTTGGTGGGGCAAGAGTAGGGTTGTGACCAGGGGAATTAGGCAAGGCTACTAGACATGGTTGGGCAGGCTAGAGGTGAGGGAGGAAGTAGGGTGGCATGGTGGGTGCATGGCATGGCCGGCATGCCCTGCCTTGGTTGGTTTTGCCAAGGTCAAGGGGGCAGGGAGGCATGGCAGGGCTAGAGGAACTTCTAGGGCACTATATGTGACCATTGGGGAAACCAAGTTAGGCCAAACACTGTTTTAAATAGTGATTCATGTTTTAATTGATTCCTGCCTGCCAAGTGTTTGACAAAATGGCCGCAAGAAAAATTAAATTGAATTTTGGCAAAATAAATTTTGGGTGTGTTTGTATAATTATTATGCCTCTCTGAGTGGCTCTAGTTTGGAAAGTGAAGATGGTTTTGTTCAAATTCCAAAATGGATGATCTTGTTTCTGTTTTAACCTTGCAACTTTGGATGCTGATTATAAGGATTTGAAAACTCTTCTGCAAGGTTGGTAAACTCCAAGATGATCACCTTCATGTGTTCTTGGAAACTAGGCAAAAAGATCAGGAGGTTTGGTTTAGAAAAAGTTTAGTGTGGATGCTCAAAGTGGGCATCATGATAATTATGTCAAATTTGACCATTATCACATGTCACTTAGTTTTTACTTTTCTCTTCCTTTGTTTTGTTTTTCTTTGACACCAATGTGATTGTTTTGTGTTAAAAGGGTATAGGGTTGTGTGTCAACAAGTCAAACCAAATAAATAGGGCATATGCTCATATGTGCAAATGGCCATATACTCACATATGCTTCTCTTCTATTTGATTTTCATTTTCTTTTTATTTTATTTCACTTTTGATTTGGTTTGGTGAGTACTAGGTTGGGTTTGTTAAGGTTTTCAAACCATCTAAACAAAGTAGAACATAGCATAGGTTAAGATTTGCAAAATGTGGCCATAGGCTCATATGTGATTCTATTTTTATTTTATTTTCTTTTTCTTTGTTTCTATTGAATCCAAATAGGCATGGTTAGGGTTTAGAAACATTGTCTAATACTTCAAACAAATGTCATGGCAACATCACAACATTCATGCATGAACACTATGCACACTATTTAAAAAGCAAACCAAATTTTTGTTGGTTCCAAAATTTGGAAAAAGGGATTTGATCTCCTTCATTGATTTGAAAAGTTGGGATGTTACAAACACTTCCCCCTTAAACAAAATCTCGTCCCGAGATTTAAGAAAAGTTAGGAACCTAAGAGAGATTGGGCAAATGGGTTAACAGGAAAACATACCCTGCATGGCATTGGGTGCTTCCTGGGCTTCTGTTGCACTCATGCGGTAGAGACGACCATTGCGGTTGTTCGGGTTCCTTCCAGTTGAGACACGGCGCTGTTGCTGGGCAGGTGCAGCGGTATTGGGTGCAGTATTCACCAGTTTCTTGGGGCATTCATTGGAGTAATGTCCGACAACTCCACATTCATAACAGTTCACAGTTGACTTGTCCTTTGGGGCAATGGGGACAGCATTGCTTCCAGTCCTTGGGGCAGTGTTGGTGTTGTTGTTGTTGCCATTATGGTTGTTGTTGTTGTTGCCTCTGGGCTTCGGGTGTCCTCCATTGTGGTTGGTGAAGTTTGGACGGAACGTCGGAACAGGTGGCTTGTTGGGTCTTGGTGTATATCCTGTAGGGGTATTGTTGCGGTACTTCTGTGCATTGTGGGGTCCATTCTGGTGCATCATTCTGCACTTGCGGTTCTCATTGGCCTGGTTGAGCTTTCCTTCCATCTGGATAGCAGAGTCAACGAGGGCTTCCAGGTCAGCGAACTGAATGTTCACCAGCACTGTCTGCATCTCATCATGCAGACCATTCAGAAATCTTTCCTTCTTCTTTTCATTGGTGTCTGTCTCATCAGGGGCGTACCTTGATAGAGTAAGGAATCTATCACGGTATTCCACCACCGACATCCTTCCTTGCTTGAGCTCTCTGAACTCATCTCTCATCTTCTTGATCAAACCCGGTGGCACATGGTATCTGCTGAACTTGACCTTGAAGTCCTCCCAAGTCATCATTTGTCCTCCATTCATGGCACGGGCACTGTTCCACCAAGCTCTTGCAGGTCCTGGCAGATAGTGGGTGGCAAACAGCACTTTCTCAGCGGCTTCGACTCCTGCGACTTCCAGGTTGTTCTCCATTGATTGGAGCCAGTCATCTGCGTCTAGTAGTTCTTCAGTCTTGCTAAACATTGGGGGATTAGTATTCTGGAAATTCTTCAACTTAGATCCAGGATGGTCATGGTGTCCATGTCCTTGGTTGTTCTGGGCTATCTGCTGTAGTACGGCAAGGTTGGCTTGCCGCTCAGCTCTTTCAACTTCCCTATCTGCCATCATCATTTGTAGCATCTGCAGCATTGCATCTTGGTTGTTGCTGCGGGTTGGAGGGGCCATCTGAACATTGAGGTAGATCATAAGGTAAGAGGGAATTTTCTATGGTTTGTTTGGTTAAATTTTAAAAAGTTTCAAAACTTGAGTAGTGCTGAGGTGGTAAAAACCAACAACACTTTTTCATTCACTCCAAACAAACATTACAAGCTAACACACCAATGGTTTTAAGAACCATTTCCTCGTTCTACGATACATAGGGGACTGATACAAACTCACACCTACGTAAGTGCTCTTGTGATACTACTCTTCATCTGGAATGGTGGGTTCTTCGTCTTCATGGGTAATGTGCTTGGCGAAATGCGCGGGCGTTGTCCAACTCCTTGCGGGTCTTGTACAACATGAAGTCCAGGTATGCAACATAGTGGTTCATCTCCGGGTGCGGTGGCATGGTTATTGGCCTTCCCATGGGGTCATGTCTTGGGTAGTGAAAGAAACGAGTGTTCTTGATCTTGTTCACATTCTTTCCACACAGACGGGCAAGTGCTTCTTGCATGGCTTTGGCTATTCCATCCATCCAAGTGTTTCCCCTCATAGAAAACCATATGGTTTCCCAAATTGGGGCTCCCAGCTTTCCTCTCAGATCTGCAGTAACTACCCACTGAGGTTGTTTTCCCGACTGATTATTGAGTGGTACTCCAAAGAACTCGGGATACGGACGTCCTAGATGTTCAACTAGTTGCTCCAAATCCTTCTCGAACATTAGGTCTCCTCCGTGGCCAAGCTGATAGAACTCGTAGTTGTACTCCATTTCTGAACAATTAGGATGAGTAAGTTAGTGAAGTGATCAAGTGTGCCAATTTTATGTAGAATTACAAGGAAAAGTAGAGCATGGATTTCCCTTTTTGAAAAGATCTCAAGGATAAGAGTGAGAATAAGTTTTCATAAATATTCACTTCATTTGTTTTGAAACTAAGTTTTTCAGACGTCCATTCTAACTAGGGTCTCCTAAGGTCAAACAATGGCTCTGATACCAACTTGTCAACACCCGGATTTTTACTTCCATATGCCTATTATGCCGTACATCACAATCCCAGGAATATTTTTTTTGCGAGACATAATAGTCGATATCACAGAACATCATTCAATACAAACCATAATAGTCTTACAACAAAGGACCTCATGATCCAAGTCTTAAAACAACAGTTGATCCAAGGATCAATTACAAAACACATAGCGGAAGAAACATAGTAGCGGTCCATCTGTTCCACAGGCAACGCTTGACGTTGGGAGGTAGTCCTAGTTACCATAGACGTCCTGCTATCCATCTTCCTGGTACTGGTGCTCCTCTTCATAGTCTAGCCATTTGAATAGCCAGGGACAAAGCCATGAGTACTTTTAAAGTACTCGCAAACTACCACTAAATAGATGTACTAATAGCTCTAATCATGGTTCTAAGCTTCTAGGTTTATTTGCACAAAGCTAATTTTATTTCATAAACACTTAGTATTCAAAGACTCTTTATTTCCCTAGACTTACTCCAGTGGGAACATTAGTGTCATTCCCACAACTCTGTTGTGATTCAAGTCAAAGTCACATTTCGAGTCACCATTCATTTTTAGAAAGCATCTGACAACGGAACAGTATGGCCATCCAACTGTCCATGACCGCGGACGCGGCTATTCGAATAGTTTAACACTCTGCAGAGGTTGTACACTTGTGCCACAACATTTGATTACATCCGTCAGGGGTAGCCCTGAATATTCATACTCAGTATGCGGATCATCAACCATTAACCTTTCACTCACATACCCTAGTATAGGCACCTCCCCTATGAGTTTGGCCTCCTAGTGATGGCAATCTGCCATCCTAGGAACTGCACAGGGCTTGGGTAGGACATTCACGTCATTTCATTTTCAACGGAGGCAGCCTCGGCATAACCTCTATGACGCTTGTTCAGAGGGAACCCATACTAAAATACATAAATTTCCAGCTAAAGCCTTACCCATTATCAGGTATTGTGGGGGTACTCTAAAGTTGGAATGGTATCGCATCCGAACCCAACCATCAGTTTTTGTCAAAATCACATTGTCATTCAGAGGTCATATTCACCTTCAAAACTTTCAATAGAATGCCTCATCATTCCAAGGTTTTCAAAGTCATTTGATTCACAAGTTCCCACCTAGAGTAGTCAATTTTAGTTTTAGCACTAGCAACTAGTCATGAGGGGTGCTAACTAAGTTTTAGCTCTCTAGGCTAAGTTTGATGCTCTCGTAATACTCTATCTCTAGACCAAAGTTAACTATAAAAATAAGTCTTGATAAATCAAAGTAAAAGATTTCAAGATAAAAGCTTGGGCTTGGACAAATCCTAAAGCACAATGGTATTGCAAGGGTATCTTGCAATAGTGTAGCTTGTATTAGTAGAGCTTGTATTGGTAATAGCTTGCCTTGAGTGGTACAGTTGTCAAAGTGTTCCTCTTCTTCTTCTTCGTAGAAGACCTCCTCCTCCTCGTAGCCTTCGGTACTAGCGTCTATAAACTGATACGAGGTAACCATCACCAAACAATACTTAAGGAGACTATTTTAGCCATAATGGCTCACACATGATGATCTATCATCATCACAATCATCACTCAACATCATACAAGGGTTTTCTTTATTTAGTGTTGGGGAAAATAATTTCCTCTCATTGAAAAACAAATACGAAGATTTAATACCTACTAGGGTTTCCATTTATTTCCTTTGCAAGTAATTTCTTCTCATTGAACATTACTAAGATTTAATTTCCTCAAATAATAAAGTATGCGAACATGTTGACCAAAGTCACCACTTCATATTTATCCATTTGGGAAAATGATTTAAAATGAGATACTACATCTCATACAATTTAAATACTACTTTGGAAATGATTTAATATTCTCAAGTAATAACATATGAGGTCATGAAGACTAATGTCATCACCTCACATGGAATTATTTGGAAAGGTGATTTAAATGAGATGCTACACCTCATAGATTTGAAATACTAAATTTGAAATAATTTAAATGAGCTAGAAATGACTACATAGCCATTATTTGAATCTAGCCCATGATCATATGAAATAACTATGTCATATTTTTGCATAAACAATTAGAGTTTTTGAAATGTGAATTATGAGAATTGAAATCACCTCAAAATTCATTTTGGTTGATTTTTAATAAATGTTTGAATTTTGAAAAGGTACTGCATTGTTATTTTCATTGCAAGTGTGCTACAACGTTTCTGGGGTTGCCACTAATTTATTTGAGTAGACCGGGTTACAAGCTTTCCAGAGAAATTTGAATCATCAAATTTGGTTTAGTAGATATTTTTAAATCAAAATTTTGAATTTGCATGCAGAGATGGATTCAAGCTAAATCAGAAAAACCTCATTTGAATTAACGGGTCGCGCGGGAAAAGAAAATGGGCCGGCCCAGCTACGCGCCAGTGCGCAGCAGGCCGCCTGACGGGAGGGTCCCGCATGTCAGCGAGTCTTAAAACCCGAATCGGTACGCGTGAATGGGAGCCGTAGGATTAGATCTGGATCGCACGGCTGAGACTCGTCTCCTTCCGCGACAGAAGAGCGACGAGGGCTAACCCTACCGGCGGCGAGGAGGTTGGCTAGGGGAGTACCTGGGGCTCCGGCGAGGCTCGGCGAGGCGGGCAAATGGACGAGGAGGCTCCGGCAGCTCGAACGGTGGTCGGGGGAGAGGCTGAGGTAGACGGGAGAGTCGCCTCCTTCTGGCTACTGCCGCGGCGGCTCCGGTGAAATTCCGGCGAGGGAGTGGGCAATGTGGTGAGGCTAGTGGTCGAGGAGGCTCAGGGATGACAGGGGAGTCGAGAGGTGTGAAGAGATCGTGCTGGGAAAACGTCTATTTATAGCGGGCGAGAGGGGCAGAGGGCACGGGCAGGTCGACCATGGCGGTGAGGCTACCTCGTCGCAGAGGCTTGGGCGAGGTCGTGGAACTGTTCAGCTTGTCACGGCGATCGTCATGAGCTTGATTGCACAGAGAAGGGTGGTCAGGAGCGTCCGCTTCATGGTCGTGTACTGCGGTACCGTGGCGGATGTCGTCGACGAGCGCGACGGCGACAGTGCACGGGAGCAAGAGTGGCGGTGTCTGGCGTTTTCCCGGTGTCGTGGCGATGCTCAGGGCGGGCGCGGATGGCGAGGCGAGGACGGAGGCGACGGGTCGAGCGCGTGCTCAGGCGTGTCCGTGGTCGGCATCCATGCCGACCATGGCGTGTCTGGCCGGCATGGGCACGTGCGTTTCTGGACGGTGCAGGGGTTCTTTTGGCGGGGCAAGAGTAGGGTTGTGTCCAGGGGAATTAGGTAAGGCTACTAGACATGGTTGGGCATGCTAGAGGTGAGGGAGGAAGTAGGGTGGCATGGTGGGTGCATGGCATGGCCGGCATGCCCTGCCTTGGTTGGTTTTGCCAAGGTCAAGGGGGCAGGGAGGCATGGCAGGGCTAGAGGAACTGCTAGGGCACTATGTGTGACCATTGGGGAAACCAAGTTAGGCCAAACACTGTTTTAAATAGTGATTCATGTTTTAATTGATTCCTGCCTGCCAAGTGTTTGACAAAATGGCCGCAAGAAAAATTAAATTGAATTTTGGCAAAATAAATTTTGGGTGTGTTTGTATAATTATTATGCCTCTCTGAGTGGCTCTGGTTTGGAAAGTGAAGATGGTTTTGTTCAAATTCCAAAATGGATGATCTTGTTTCTGTTTTAACCTTGCAACTTTGGATGCTGATTATAAGGATTTGAAAACTCTTCTGCAAGGTTGGTAAACTCCAAGATGATCACCTTCATGTGTTCTTGGAAACTAGGCAAAAAGATCAGGAGGTTTGGTTTAGAAAAAGTTTAGTGTGGATGCTCAAAGTGGGCATCATGATAATTATGTCAAATTTGACCATTATCACATGTCACTTAGTTTTTACTTTTCTCTTCCTTTGTTTTGTTTTTCTTTGACACCAATGTGATTGTTTTGTGTTAAAAGGGTATAGGGTTGTGTGTCAACAAGTCAAACCAAATAAATAGGGCATATGCTCATATGTGCAAATGGCCATATACTCACATATGCTTCTCTTCTATTTGATTTTCATTTTCTTTTTATTTTATTTCACTTTTGATTTGGCTTGGTGAGTACTAGGTTGGGTTTGTTAAGGTTTTCAAACCATCTAAACAAAGTAGAACATAGCATAGGTTAAGATTTGCAAAATGTGGCCATAGGCTCATATGTGATTCTATTTTTATTTTATTTTCTTTTTCTTTGTTTCTATTGAATCCAAATAGGCATGGTTAGGGTTTAGAAACATTGTCTAATACTTCAAACAAATGTCATGGCAACATCACAACATTCATGCATGAACACTATGCACACTATTTAAAAAGCAAACCAAGTTTTTGTTGGTTCCAAAATTTGGAAAAAGGGATTTGATCTCCTTCATTGATTTGAAAAGTTGGGATGTTACAAAGACGCTTAGTCCGGAAGCTCGCTTCCGACCAATTCAAGAGGAATTAGCAGAATTTTTGATGAGGGAAGTCCTCCATCCTAAAGGAGAACACTATTACGAGGACGAAGAACTTCTGATGCCGTAAATTGTGTATGGAAACTTGTTCGAAGTTGTATATGGTCATCCGAGATTGAATATATATTGTATATTCCTCTTGAATTCTTCTTGTTTCTAATTTCAAACTTGTTTGAAATTGTACATTCATATGCATGTATATAGTAGCGTCGAATATGTGTACTGAAACTTCTTCAAAATTAAAATAAAACATAAAATAAAATATAAAAGAAATAAAACAATACAAATTAAAAAGAAACCAGATTTTGGGGGGGGGGGGGGCTAAAACCCTAAACCCGCGGAGGCCTTTAGTCGCGGTTGGCCAGGCGAACCGCGACTAAAGGTCCTCCGCCCCGACGGACGCCTGGCGCCCACGTGGACGGTCCTTTAGTCGCGGTTCGTAAGCAACCGCGACTAAAGGGGGGGGGGGCTTTAGTCGCGCTTAGTTAGTCCCGGTTGCGCAACCGCGACTAATGGCAGTTGCCAACCGGGACTAAAGCCCGTTTTTCTACCAGTGTGTCTTGGCTGGTACTATGGAAAGATGTAATACAATTTGTAAACTTGTGAAGCCTAGTTGACCTTAAGCCTGCGTGGCATGGTATTGTAATATTAAAGAACCTCTCTAGCTATTTTCTGTTGCAAATCTCCGAGGTGGTTTGTTATTTGACAAGACATGGTTTGTCAAACAATAATTCACAGACCGGTGCTATTAGATTAGTCATAGTGCGGAGTAACATCGAGTAGTGTCATGCATATGACACTAGCCTATGTTACTACCTTCATAGTGCATAGTAACTTAGATGTAGTATCATAGGGTGACTGTATTAATTAGATTGTAGACTAATTCTACAATGAAAAGTGTGATGTTATGGTAACATAGCTACAGTTACCACAACCATCTCTTTCTCCATTAAATGTCATGTCATGTCATCAATTTGCCTAGTTGGCAATGCATGTAGCTCTATGTTACTAACTTAGACTAGCCCCAATGGGAGTATCATAAGTAGTATCATGCATACCATGTTGGCAAAAATCTGATGTGTCATATTAATTAATGAGGTGAGAGATGAGAGTAGTATCGTAATACGATACCGTATCATGACACATAAACCTAGAAAACTTCATGACAAATACATCATGTACACACATTTGCATTGAGATTCTACAAAACATTAAATATGACATAAGTATGATACCATATTATGATAATATGCATTGTGGAGGTGGTATCACAAACGTACATGATACTAGTGTATGATACTTTCCATTGTGACTAGTCTTAGTTACTCCCACATAGTGAGGGTAACATAGGTGATAACATCACACATCTCAAGGCATTTTGATGACATGGTATGATAATAAAAGAAAAAAAAACTGAGGTGGTAACTAGCTATGTTACCATAACATCACACATTCCAAAGAAATATGAGTCTACAACATAATTAATGATACATTGCATGAAACCACATCTAAATTAGTATCCACTATAGAGATAGTAACTTAGACTAGTAACATGACATATATTAATAAACTAAGTTACGCTCCACTATAAGCAGCGTGAGTAGCCTTAGCTTAGCTGTTAACCGCGGCTCCTTACAAGTTTCCCACACACCACTGATCCTTGTGGATTTGTGCCATGCATAGGTAGTCCTCAATCTCCTTGTGGATTTCAAGAAGATTGATTGCGTCGCGTGACACGCGCAGAAAGTGGTGTCTTCAACACCTTAAAAAGTCATCCAGCTCTGTCAAGTCCACCCCAGTGACACCTGACGGCGCCCACTCGAACTCGCTCACTAGGGCGGCCATGAAGCCCTTCATGTTCACCATTGCCATGCCCGCGCCCGGGCAGAACCTATGCCCCGCGCCGAACGTCATCATCCTTATCTCCTTTGGCCCCGGCAGAGGGCCCACGCCGTCCGCCTCGCCGCCAGCCAGGAACCGCTCAGGCTGGAACCAGCCCCGGCCCAATGTATTTTAGGGTCCTTGGGCGAAGTCAAGAAAAGGACCCCTTAAAGACAATATATACATATAACTAGATATATATATAAACTTTCACTTTATTCGCAAATTAAAGTAGAAATAATAATAAAATAGTATCAAAATTTAAAAAGTATTTTCTACTAGTTCATTACCCCAAATAAAAACCAAATTACAACGAGTCCTTCGACAATTATGCTTGAATGCTTCTCCAAAAAGCTTCCTCGTGCATTTCTAGATGCAAAATCATTCACAATAATTTCAAGATCAATGTTTTCCAAGATATCCTTCTCAATACAGCATGTAGCCAAGCCATTCAATCTGTCTTGTAACATAGCTAACCTCAAACAATTTTTGAGTAGCTTCAGTTTAGAGAACCTTCTTTCCGCTGAGGCTACAATCGTCAAGAGGATGCAATATGCAACTGACACATTTGGATAGCTTTCTCTAGCTTTCTCTTTTTATTTTTCACAGCACCGGACAATTGTTTTGGCATTGTAACACCTATAATTGTGAATGAATTTACATCAAATTCGAACCTGAATTAAGAGAACAAGATATGGGTTAGATGAGAGTTGAGAGATTTAAACAAGAACTTACAGAGACTACAGGACGGGCTGCCGGAGGAGGCGATCTTTCGGCACGGCTACAGGGAGGCAGGTAGGGCAGCCAGGCAAGGCGATCGGCAACACGCAGAGAGCCAGAGACAAAGGAAGGGTCGAAGAAAGACGAACCGTCCAGAAATCGATCGTCTACTAGACTACAGGAAGTTAATCAGGTACAACATACACGAGGAGTTGGACCGATCGGCCTTGATCGGCATGATTGCTGGCCGATCCTCCCTTGTTGGGCCTATTCAATAGTTCTGTGTATTAAATTTTTTCAGCCCATAGCAAAGAAAAAGCCCCGTCCTGGGCCCCCTCCAGGCCTGGGCCCTTGGCGGCTGCCCATGGCTGCCATGAGTCAGGGCCGGCCCTGGCTGGAACTTATCGGGATTCGTCCATGTCTTGTTGTCCCTGCCCATGTCCGCCACGGCGAAATTCACGTACAAGTCGCCGGGCGGCACGGCTGTTCCTCCGAGCACCCCGGCGGCGGTGTTGGCCTGAACATGGCGCGGGATGACCGGCAGCGGTGGGTGCATGCGGAGGGTCTCGAGCACGATGGCGTGCAAGTAAGGCATGGCTGCGCCTCCAAGAGATAGGGAGACTGCGGCCTCGGCGTCGACCTCACGATGTACCTTTTCCTGGACCTCTGGCTTGTCGACAAGGTGGGCCAGCGCCCATTCTAGGCTTGCCACGACCGTGCCGTGCCGGCACCAAGAAACTCTTGGATCAGGCTCACCATCTCGTCGTCCCTAAGAGCGCGGCGCCCACCGTCATCGTCCGTGTTGCTTGTTGCCGTGTCCTCGTCATCGTTGGGGACGCGGAGGTCGACGAGTGAGTCGACATATGGACGACGGCCCCCGTCGTCGAACGTTCTAGGAGACCCCGTGCCGCGATGAGAGGAAGGAACATCCCCTTAAGCCGGACATCGATGGCGAACAGCCGGCGTAGCCACCTCCACTTCACGAACTTGTCCATCACGGAGCCTCCGGGCGAGAAGGGCCTGACCACTCCAATGGCGAGCTGGAAATCCTGTATCACCCGAGACCCGACACATGGCCCGGACGTGGCACTCGTCGACGCCGTCGCCGAAGCACATGCGCGCGACAACCGAGAACACGGCGCCATACAAGTGTGCCTGTAACTCCTTGACGACGCCCTTGGAGGACAAGGTGGCGACGAGATCCTGGACGGCCTCCCGCTGCAGTGGCGCGAGACACCAGAGGCGCGATGGGTGGAGGGTCTCTCAGCGGTGAGGTTGCACCGGAGAGCGCGCCAGTGCAAGCCGTGCGTCACAGAGTTCAGGTTCTCGTTCCGCTGCCCGCGGCGCCTGCTGGCCAGGGCCACGTGCAAGCGGGCGGGCGGACGGTTCGAGAAGGCGTTGGCTTTCTCTACCAGTGCACGGTGAATGACAGCAGGGTCGCCGATCTTAGAGCATATCCAGCCGCGTCCCCCAAAACATCCCCAAAGGGATTTGGGGCGCGCCGGACAAAAAAAGTTCCCAGCCACGTCCCCCAAAGCCTCTTTTTATTCGGCGCGGCTCGATACGGTGTCCGGCGCCCCGAGCCCGTGCCCGCCCCACAGGGGACGCTTCGGTCACGCCGGACACAACGAAAAGCGAGGCGGGCTCCCACCTGTCGGCGACTATTTCCATAACCGTTGGTTCGCGCCTTTTATTTCTCGTCGCGCCTTCCCTCCCGCGCCTCCCACCCTTCCACCGCCGCTGGATTTGCCGGCCGTTTCAACGGCTGATCTCTTCTGAGAGTCGGCACCGTCGTCGCGGCGGGTACTCTCGCCGGCCGTTTCGCAGCTGCCGCTTCGCCAGCGCGTCCCAGAACGCGGCGTCAAATCCGCCCCACCTCCGCGCACACAAGGTGTTCGACGACTTGCTAGGTAGGCGCGATTGGCCGCTGTTCGTTGCCTCGTCTGCCGCGGCGCAATTTTAACCATTGATTTTGCTTCAGACATGGATAGCGACGATGAGATGCTTGTCCGACTGCAGGAGGACGAGCAAGCCTTCGACGACGACATCCGGGAGCATTTGCTGATCATCGCGTCCATTCAGCACATGATTGACGCCGAGGCGGAGAAGCGGAAGAGGCCCCGCCGCGGAGGATCAAAGCCGTGGAGAAAGAAGTCGAAGCCCTGGGAGAGGATGGAGGGGCATACTGTTGTTGCCGCGGGAGTTGGCAATCTCTGTGGTGTAACTTTTCTTCAGATTCCCCGGCAACGGCGCCAGAAAAGTAGCTGCTGGCGTGCGACAGGGATTGCAACGGCGCCAGAAAGTAGCTCCTTGTGACGGTAAAGCACACGTCCGTTGGGAACCCCAAGAGGAAGGTGTGATCCGTACAGCAGCAAGTTTTCCCTCAGTAAGAAACCAAGGTTTATCGAACCAGTAGGAGATGAAGGCCACGTGAAGGTTGTTGGTGAAGGAGTGTAGTGCGGCGCAACACCAGGGATTCCGGTGCCAACGTGGAACCTGCACAACACAATCAAGATACTTTGCCCCAACTTAACAGTGAGGTTGTCAATCTCACCGGCTTGCTGTAAACAAAGGATTAAACGTATGGTGTGGAGAATAATGTTTGCTTGCAAAGAACAACAGAGAACAATGATTGCAGTAGGTCGTATTTCAGATGTAAAAGAATGGACCGGGGTCCACAGTTCACTAGTGGTGTCTCTCCAATAAGATAAATAACATGTTGGGTGAACAAATTACAGTTGGGCAATTGACAAATAGAGAGGGCATAACAATGCACATACATATCATGATGACTACTATGAGATTTACTTAGGGCATTACGACAAAGAATATAGACCGCTATCCAGCATGCATCTATGCCTAAAAAGTCCACCTTCGGGTTAGCATCCGCACCCCTTCCAGTATTAAGTTGCAAACAACAGACAATTGCATTAAGTACTATGCATAATGTAAACAATACAAATATCCTTAGACAAAGCATTGATGTTTTATCCCTAGTGGCAACAGCACATCCACAACCTTAGAACTTTCTCACATCGTCCTGCATTCAATGGAGGCATGAACCCACTATCTAGCATAAATACTCTCTCTTGGAGTTACAAGTATCAACTTGGCCAGAGCCTCTACTAGCAACGAAGAGCATGCAAGATCATAAACAACACATATATGATAGATCGATAATCAAATTGACATAGTATTCCATATTCATCGGATCCCAACAAACACAACATGTAGCATTACAAATAGATGATCTTGATCATGATAGGCAGCTCACAAGATCTAAACATGATAGCACAAGAGGAGAAGACAACCATCTAGCTACTGCTATGGACCCATAGTCCAAGGATGAACTACTCACGCATCAGTCCGGAGGCGGCCATGGTGATGTAGAGCCCTCCGGTGATGATTCCCCTCTCCGGAAGGGTGCCAGAGGCGATCTTCAGAATCCCCCGAGATGGGATTGACAGTGGCGGCGTCTCAGTAACTTTTCTCGTATCGTGGCTCTCGGTACTAGGGTTTTCGCGACGGAAGGATTATATAGGCGAAGGGGCAGAGTCGGGGACGCCCGAGGGGCCCACCCCATATGGCGGCGCGGCCAGGGGTGGGCCCGCGCCCCCCTATGGTGTGGCCGCCTCGTGGCCCCTCTTCATCTCCTCTTCGGTGTTCTGGAAGACTCCGTGGAAAATAAGACCGTGGGCTTTTGTTTCGTCCAATTCCGAGAATATTTCCTGTGTAGGATTTCTGAAACCAAAAACAGCAGAAAATAGGAACTGGCGCTTCGGCATCTTGTTAATAGGTTAGTGCCGGAAAATGCATAAAAATGATATAAAGTGTATATAAAACATGTGAGTATTGTCATAAAACTAGCATGGAACATAAGAAATTATAGATACGTTTGAGACGTATCAAGCATCCCCAAGCTTAGTTCCTACTCGCCCTCGAGTAGGTAAACGATAAAAAGGATAATTTCTGAAGTGACATGCTACCATCATAATCTTGATCAATACTATTGTAAAGCATATGAGATGAATGAAGTGATTCAAAGCAATGGTCTATAGTTTGTTAACAAATAGATAATGACTAAACAACTGAATCATATAGCAAAGACTTTTCATGAATAGTACTTTCAAGACGAGCATCAACAAGTCTTACATAAGAGTTAACTCATAAAGCAATAGATTCTTAATAGAAGGTTTTGAAGCAACACAAAGGAAGATTTAAGTTTCAGCAGTTGCTTTCAACTTTCAACATGTATATCTCATGGATAATTGTCAACACAAAGTAATATGATGAGTGCAAATAAGCAAGTATGTAAGAATCAATGCACACAGTTGACACAAGTGTTTGCTTCTAAGATAGAAAGAAGTAGGTAAACTGACTCAACATAAAGTAAAAGAAAGGCCCTTCGCAGAGGGAAGCAGGGATTACTCATGTGCTAGAGCTTTTTATTTTGAAAACATGGAAACAATTTTGTCAACAATAGTAATAATTCATATGTGTTATGCATAAAACCTCCTATAAGTTGCAAGCCTCATGCATCGAATACTAATAGTGCCCGCTCCTTGTCCTAATTAGCTCGGATTTCCATGGATTATCATTGCATTACATATGTTTCAACCAAGTGTCACAAAGGGGTACCTCTATGCCACCTGTACAAAGGTCCAAGGAGATAGATCGCATTTGATCTCTCAATTTTGATAGATCTCAACTTGAGGACATCCATACCGGGACAACATAGAAAACAGATAATGGACTCCTCTTTTATGCTTTAAGCATTCAACAATAGATAATATTCTCATAAGAGATTTGAGGATTAATGTCCAAGCTGAAACTTCCACCATGATACATGGCTTTGGTTGGCGGCCCAAAGTTCTTCTCTAACAATATGCATACTCAAACCATTTAACTCATGGCAAATCTCCCTTACTTCAGACAAGACGAACATGCATAGCAACTCACATGATATTCAACAAAGGTGTGACAGGTTGATGGCGTTCCCAGAAACATGGTTACCGCTCAACAAGCAACTTATAAGAACTAAGATACATAAGCGACATATTCTTTACTACAATAGTTTTTTAGGCTACTTTCCCATGAGCTATGTATTGCAAAGACAAGGAATGAATTTTTTAAAGGTAGCACGCAAGCAATTTACTTTGGAATGGCAGAAAAATACCACATAGTAGGTAGTTATGGTGGACACAAATGACATAGGTTTTGGCTCAAGGTTTTGGATACACGAGAAGCATTCCCTCTCAGTACAAGGCTTTGGCTAGCAAGGTTGTTTGAAGCAAACACAAGTATGAACCGGTACAGCAAAACTTACATAAGAACATATTGCAAGCATTATAAGACTCTACACTGTCTTCCTTGTTGCTCAAACACTTTTATCAGAAAATATCTAGACTTTAGAGAGACCAATCATGCAAACCAAATTTCAACAAGCTCTACGGTAGTTCTCCACTAATAGGTTTAAACTACATGATGCAAGAGCTTAAACATGATCTACTTGAGAGCTCAAAGCAATTGCCAAGTATCAAATTATTCAAGACAACATACCAATTACCACATGAAGCATTTTCTGTTTCCAACCAAATAACAATAAATGAAGCAGCTTTCAACTTTCGTCATGAACATTAAAAGTAAAACTAAGAACACCAGTGTTCAATATGAAAAAGCAGAGCGTGTCTTTCTCCCACACAAGGAATGCTAGGATCCGAATTTATTCAAACACAAACAAAAATAAAAGCACACAGACGCTCCAAGTAAAGTACATAAGATGTGACGGAATAAAAATATAGTTTCACTAGAGGTGACCTGATAAGTGGTTGATGAAGAAGGGGATGCCTTGGGCATTCCCAAGCTTAGATGCTTGAGTCTTCTTTAAATATGCAGGGATGAACCACGGGGGAATCCCCAAGCTTAGACTTTTCACTCTTCTTGATCATATTATATCATCCTCCTCTCTTGATCCTTGAAAACTTCCTTCACACCAAACTCAAAACAATCTCATTAGAGGGTTAGTGCATAATCAAAAATTCACATGTTCAGCGAGGACACAATCATTCCCAACACTTCTGGACATTACCCAAGGCTACTGAAATTTAATGGAGCAAAGAAATCCACTCAAACACAGTAAAGGAGGCAATGTGAAATAAAAGGCAGAATCCGTCAAAACAGAACAGTCCGTAAAGACGAATTTTTTCGAGGCACTTAACATGCTCAGATGAAGAAGCTCAAATTGAATGAAAGTTGTGTACATATCTGAGCATTACTCATGAATTTTTACAGAATTTTTAGATTCCCCTACAGAGAGAACAGCTCAAATTCGTGACAGCTAAAAATCGGTTTCTGCGCAGAAATCCAAATCTAGTATCAACTCTCTATCAAAGACTTTACTTGGCACAACAATGCAATAAAGTAAAGATACAAAGGTATTGCTACAGTAGTAACAAGTACCTTTAATCAAATATAAAACAAAAATTGCAGAAATAAAATAATGGGTTGTCTCCCATAAGCGCTTTTCTTTAAGGCCTTTCAGCTAGGCGCAGAAAGTGTAAATCAAGTAACATCAAGAGAAGAAGCATCAACATCATAATTTGTTCTAATAATAGAATCAAAAGGCAACTTCATTCTCTTTCTAGGGAAGTGTTCCATACCTTTCTTAAGAGGGAATTGATATTTAATATTTCCTTCTTTCATATCAATAATAGCACCAACAGTTCGAAGAAAGGGTCTTCCCAAAATAATAGGACAAGATGCATTGCATTCAATATCCAAAACAACAAAATCAACGGGGACAAGGTTATTGTTAACCATAATGTGAACATTGTCAATTCTCCCCAAAGGTTTCTTTATAGAATTATCAGCAAGATTAACATCCAAATAACAATATTTCAATGGTGGCAAGTCAAGCATATCATAAAGTTTCTTAGGCATAACAGAAATACTTGCACCAAGATCACATAAAGCATTACAATCAAAATCATTGACCTTCATCTTAATGATGGGCTCCCAACCATCTTCTAACTTCCTAGGAATAGAAGCTTTACGTTTTAATTCCTCTTCTCTAGCTTTTATGAGATCATTTGTAATATGTTTTGTAAAGGCCAAGTTTATAGCACTAGCATTAGGACTTCTAGCAATTTTTTGCAAGAACTTAATAACTTCAGAGATATGACAATTATCAAAATCAAAACCATTATGATCTAAAGCAATGGGATCATTGTCCCCAATACTCTGAAAAATTTCAGCACTTTTATCACAAACAGTTTCAGCAGTTTCAGGCAATTTTGCATGCTTTGTATTAGAAGTAGAAACATTGCCAACACCAATTATTTTACCATTGATAGTAGGAGGTTTAGCAACATGTGAAGCATCAACATTACTAGTGGCAGTAATAGTCCAAACTTTAGCTACATTATTCTCTTTAGCAAGTTTTTCTTCTCTTTACCACCTAGCATGCAATTCAGCCATCATTCTAATATTGTCATTAATTCGAACTTGGATAGCGTTTGCTGTAGCAAATGACTTAATATCTTTAGTTTCATTAGGCATAACTTTAAGTTTTAAAAGATCAACATCAGCAGCAAGACTATCAACCTTAGAAGCAAGAACATCAATTTTACCAAGCTTTTCCTCAACAGATTTGTTGAAAGCAGTTTGTGTACTAATAAGTTCTTTAAGCATGACTTCAAGACCAGAGGGTACACTCCTACTATTGTTGTATGAATTACCATAATCATTACTATTATTAGAAGGATATGGCCTATAGTTGTTACCAAAATTATTCCTATAAGCATTGTTGTTGAAATTATTATTTTTAATGAAGTTCACATCAACATGTTCTTCTTGAGCAACCAATGAAGCTAAAGGAACATTATTAGGATCAACATGAGATCTACCATTAACAAGCATAGACATAATAACATCAATCTTATCACTCAAGGAGGAGGTTTCTTCAACAGAATTTACCTTCTTACCTTGAGGAGTCCTTTCAGTGTGCCATTCAGAGTAGTTGATCATCATATCATCAAGAAGCTTTGTTGCAGCACCCAAAGTGATGGAAATAAAAGTACCTCCAGCAGCTGAATCCAATAGGTTCCTTGAAGAAAAATTTAATCCTGCATAAAAGGTTTGGATGATCATCCAAGTAGTTAGTCCATGGGTAGGGCAATTCTTTACCAAAGATTTCATTCTTTCCCATGCTTGGGCAACATGTTCATTATCCAATTGCTTAAAATTCATAATGCTACTTCTCAAAGATATAATTTTAGCAGGAGGATAATATCTTCCAATGAAAGCATCTTTACATTTAGTCCATGAATCAATACTATTCTTAGGCAAAGATAGCAACCAATCTTTAGCTCTTCCTCTTAAGGAGAAAGGAAACAATTTCAGTTTTATAATGTCCCCATCTACATCCTTATACTTTTGCATTTCACAAAGTTCAACAAAATTATTAAGATGGGTAGCAGCATCATCAATATTAACACCAAAAAATTGCTCTCTCATAACAAGATTTAGTAAAGCAGGTTTAATTTCATAAAATTCTGCTGTAGTAGCAGGTGGAGCAATAGGTGTGCATATGAAATCATTATTATTGGTGCTAGTGAAGTCACACGACTTAGTGTTCTCAGGAGTATTCATTTTAACAAAAATAAGTAAAGCAAACCGAATTAAGTAAAGTAAAACAAGTAACTATTTTTTTGTGTTTTTGATATAAAGAAAGCAAACAAGACAGAAAATAAAATAAAGCAAGACAATAAACAAAGTAAAGAGATTGGGTGTGAGAGACTCCCCTTGCAGCGTGTCTTGATCTCCCCGGCAACGGCGCCAGAAAAGTAGCTGGTGTTGCCGCGGGAGTTGGCAATCTCTGTGGTGTAACTTTTCTTCAGATTCCCCGGCAACGGCGCCAGAAAAGTAGCTGCTGGCGTGCGACAGGGATTGCAACAGCGCCAGAAAGTAGCTCCTTGTGATGGTAAAGCACACGTCCGTTGGGAACCCCAAGAGGAAGGTGTGATGCATACAACTGCAAGTTTTCCCTCAGTAAGAAACCAAGGTTTATCGAACCAGTAGGAGATGAAGGCCACGTGAAGGTTGTTGGTGAAGGAGTGTAGTGCGGCGCAACACCAGGGATTCCGGCGCCAACGTGGAACCTGCACAACACAATCAAGATACTTTGCCCCAACTTAACAGTGAGGTTGTCAATCTCACCGGCTTGCTGTAAACAAAGGATTAAACGTATGGTTTGGAGAATAATGTTTGCTTGCAAAGAACAACAGAGAACAATGATTACAGTAGGTCGTATTTTAGATGTAAAAGAATGGACCGGGGTCCACAGTTCACTAGTGGTGTCTCTCCAATAAGATAAATAACATGTTGGGTGAACAAATTACAGTTGGGCAATTGACAAATAGAGAGGGCATAACAATGCACATACATATCATGATGACTACTATGAGATTTACTTAGGGCATTACGACAAAGAACATAGACCGCTATCCAGCATGCATCTATGCCTAAAAAGTCCACCTTCGGGTTAGCATCCGCACCCTTCCAAAGATTAAGTTGCAAACAACAGACAATTGCATTAAGTACTGTGCGTAATGTAAACAATACAAATATCCTTAGACAAAGCATTGATGTTTTATCCCTAGTGGCAACAGCACATCCACAACCTTAGAACTTTCTGTCACTGTCCCAGATTCAATGGAGGCATGAACCCACTATCTAGCATAAATACTCCCTCTTGGAGTTACAAGTATCAACTTGGCCAGAGCCTCTACTAGCAATGGAGAGCATGCAAGATCATAAACAACACATATATGATAGATCGATAATCAACTTGACATAGTATTCCATATTCATCAGATCCCAACAAACACAACATGTAGCATTACAAATAGATGATCTTGATCATGATAGGCAGCTCACAAGATCTAAACATGATAGCACAAGAGGAGAAGACAACCATCTAGCTACTGCTATGGACCCATAGCCCAAGGATGAACTACTCACGCATCAGTCCGGAGGCGGCCATGGTGATGTAGAGCCCTCCGGTGATGATTCCCCTCTCCGGCAGGGTGCCGGAGGCGATCTTCAGAATCCCCCAAGATGGGATTGACGGCAGCGGTGTCTCAGTAACTTTTCTCGTATCGTGGCTCTCGGTACTAGGGTTTTCACGACGGAAGGATTATATAGGCGAAGGGGCAGAGTCGGGGGACGCCCGAGGGGCCCACCCCATATGGCGGCGCGGCCAGGGGTGGGGCCGCGCCCCCCTATGGTGTGGCCGCCTCGTGGCCCCTCTTCGTCTCCTCTTCGGTGTTCTGGAAGACTCCGTGGAAAATAAGACCGTGGGCTTTTGTTTCGTCCAATTCCGAGAATATTTCCTGTGTAGGATTTCTGAAACCAAAAACAGCAGAAAACAGGAACTGGCGCTTCGGCATCTTGTTAATAGGTTAGTGCCGGAAAATGCATAAAAATGATATAAAGTGTATATAAAACATGTGAGTATTGTCATAAAACTAGCATGGAACATAAGAAATTATAGATACGTTTGAGACGTATCACATACCATGCTGTATAACGACTACTTCGCAGATGAGGCAACACATGCCGACAATTTTTGGCGCCGGTATAGGATGAGCAAGGGTTTGTTCATGAATATCCTCCACGGCGTTCAAGAGTTCGACCCCTACTTCAAGCTCAAGCATGACGTTGTAGGCCTTGCCGGGTTCTCGTCGATTCAGAAGTGCACCGCCGCCATGAGAATGCTTGCATACGGAGCACCTGCTGATACACAGGACGACTACCTCCGCATGAGTGAGTGTCAACACCCAGATTTTTAAGTCCAGATGCCTATTATGCCATACATCGCAATCCCAGGAAGATTGTTGTTGCGAGACATAACAGTTAATATCATAAGTCATCATTCAATACAAACCATAGTCGTCTTAAAAAGTAGATCACATGATCCAATATTACACAAATAGTTGATCTAATGATCAACGAACACAATACATAGCGGAAGCGTAATAGTAGTGGACTTTCTAATCCACAGGCCAACGCTTGACGTCAGAAGAACTCCTAGTTGTTGTAGCCATCCTGCTGGCCGTCCTCATCATATTGCTGCTCCTCTTCATATTCTGGCCATTTGAATAGCCAGGGACACAGCCGTGAGTACTTTAAAGTACTCACAAACTAATACTAGTGTACGTACCAATAATTTTAGTAAGGGGGATGCTAAGCTCTAGGTCTATTTGCATAAAGCCAAATTTTAGTTCATAAACCTTTAGTAACAGGTTCCTCATATGCTAACTAACTCAAGTGGGAACATTAGTGTCATTCCCCCAACTTAGTTGTGATTCAAGTCAAGTCAACATTCAAATCATCAACCTTTTTCAAGAAAGTATCTGACAATGGAACAGTATGGCCTTTCCAACCGTCCGTAACCGTGGACACGGCTATTCGAATAGGTTTACACTCTGCAGAGGTTGCACACTTGTGCCACAACATTTGATTACATCCGTCAGGGATAACCCTGAATTATCGTAACTCAGTACGCGGATCATCAGCCATAACCTTTCACTTACATACCCTAGTATAGGCACCTCTCCCCATGAGCTTGGCCTCCCAGTGAAGACAAACCGTCAGCCTGGGAACTGCACAGGGCTTGGGCCGGACATTCACCTCATTTCACATCATTTCACTTTTAACGGAGGCAGCCTCGGCATAACCCCTATGATGCTTGTTTAGAGGGAACCCATACTAAGATGCATAAACTTCCAGTTAAGCCCTACCCATAATCAGGTATTGCGGGGGTGCTAAATAATTGGAAAGGTATCGCATCCAAACCCACCATCATCTTTTATCCATTTCACCATATCATTCACCAGTCATATTCACCTTCAAAATCTTTCAATAGAATGACTCATCATTCCAAGGTTTTCAAAGTCCTTTCACTTCACCAGTTCCCATCTAGAGTAATCCATTTTATTTGTTAGCACTAGCCACTAGTTCTGAGGGGTGCTAACTAACTTGTAGCTATCTAGGCTAAGTTTGATGCTCTTGTACTATTCTATACGTAGACCAAAGTTAACTATAAAAATAAACTTTAAATAACCAAAGTAAAAGCTTGTAAGAATAAAACTGGGGATGGGATCATGGAGCATAAAGTAATAGGTGAGTGTGCCTTGCTCTGGTAGAGCTTTGCACTGTGCAATAATATTAGCTTGCCTTGGTTGGTGTACTGATCAAAGTGGTCTTCTTCTTCCTGGGGGTAGACCTCCTCCTCCTGGTACTCCTCGGTACTAGCGTCTAAAAACGGATACGAGATAACCATCACCCATCAAGCTTAAGAGCTAGACTAAGCACAAACAAGGTTCACACAAGCTAATCTATTATCACACATTGCTATCATGTTGGTTGACTTGGTTTTCTTCTTAAGAAAATAATTTCCTCTCATTACCAATATTGATTAGGGCTTCTCTTTAGTTCTTGGAGAAATACTTTCCTCTCATTGAATCTTGTTAAGATTTAATTTCCTTTATGAATAATATATGACCTAGGTTGACCAAGGTCAACCTCTTCATACTCATCATTTAAGGAAGTGATTTAAATGAGGGAAAGCACCTCATGCAATTTAATACTAGCATAGTAAAAATTTAATATCACCAAATCATTCAATAAGAGATTATATAGACCAAGGTCAATACCTCATATTGCATTACTTAGGATCAAGATTTAAATGGGATATTACTTCCCATACTAATTAATAAATAATTTTGGAATAATTTAAATGGACTAGAAATAGCAATATAGACTTTATTTATTCTAGCCCATGATCATACAAAGTAACCCTGTGATATTTTTACATAAACAATTAGAGTATATGAAATGTGATTTTTGAGAGTTGGAATCAACTCAAAAGCATTTTTGGTTGATTTTTAATAATTGTTTGAAGTTCAAAAAGGCCCTGCCTTGTTATTTTTCTCACATTAATTCTATAATGAAACTTGGGTTGAGGCCAGTGCGGTTGTTTAGATAATTTTCTCAGCTTTCCAAAAATATAAAATTTGTCAAATTTGGTTCAGTGGAAAATTTTATATTAAATTTTGAAGTGGGCAACAGTATTGGATTTCAAATAATTGAATTAATTCAAATTTGAATCGTGGGCTTAGGCGGGAAAGGTTCTGGGCCGCAGCGAGCAAAAATAAACAGGCCAGCCCATCTGCGCGGCATGCGCGAGTGGGCTGCCTGACTGGTGGGGCCCTCTTGTCAGCGAGCGTTTCACAGCGAAACGGTATGGAGGATTGTGGGGCGTTGGATTAGAACGCGATCGTGCGGTGCACGATCGTCGTCTTCTCCGGCGAGAAGCGACATTCTAGCGGCGAGCCTAGGGGGTGGGAGAGCCTACTGGCATTCCCGCAGTTGATGGCGAGGTGCGCGGCGATGTTGGCGTGGACGACGAGGCTCCTGGTACAAACGGCGTGGCGTGGGGAGGCTCCAATCGACGGCGGCGACCTGCGGGTACTGGCGGCTCCGATCGTCAAATTGGGGCTACTCCGGCGATGATTGAGCTAGCTAATGAGTCGAGGAGAAGCAGAGATGGGAGGAGAACTGGATGGTGTGAAGGATTTAGACGCGGGAGTGCTCTATTTATAGAGGGGAGGAGGTGCTGCGGGTGCCGAGGAAGGTCGAGCATGGCGCGGCGGTTCCAGGGCGCGAAGGGGCAAGGTAAGGACGGCGTCGTGTAGGCGGCATCATGGCGATGACGCAGAGTGATGTCTACTTCCCCCTCCTTTTCCTGTAGACAGTGTTGGGCCTCCAAGAGCAGTGGTTTGTAGAACAGCAGCAAGTTTTTCCTTAAGTGGATCACCCAAGGTTTATCGAACTCAGGGAGGAAGAGGTCAAAGATATCCCTCTCATGCAACCCTGCAACCACAAAGCAAGAAGTCTCTTGTGTCCCCAACACACCTAATAGGTGCACTAGTTCGGCGAAGAGATAGTGAAATACAGGTGGTATAAATAAGTATGAGCAGTAGCAATGGTGCCAGAAAATAGCTTGCTGGCGAGTAGTTGATGGTGGTGGTATTGCAGCAGTAGTAACACAGTAAAACAGTAAACAAGCAGCGATAGCAGTATTTAGGAACAAGGCCTAGGGATTACACTTTCACTAGTGGACACTCTCAACATTGATCACATAACAGAATAGATAAATGCATACTCTACACTTTTGTTGGATGATGAACACATTGCGTAGGATTACACGAACCCTCAATGTCGGAGTTAACAAGCTCCACAATAATGCTCATGTTTAAGTAACCTTATAGTGTAAGATAGATCAAAAAGACTAAACCAAGTACTGACATAGCATGCACACTGTCACCTTCATGCATATGTATGAGGAATAGATCACATCAATATTATCATAGCAATAGTTAACTTCGCAATCTACAAGAGATCATGATCATAGCATAAACCAAGTACTTACACGGTGCACACACTGTCACCTTTACACACGTGCAGGAGGAATAGAACTACTTTAATAACTTTGCTAGAGTAGCACATAGATAAATTGTGATACAAACTCATATGAATCTCAATCATGTAAAGCAGCTCATGAGATCATTGTATTGAAGTACATAGGAGAGAGATGAACCACATAGCTACCGGTACAGCCCCGAGCCTCGATGGAGAACTACTCCCTCCTCATGGGAGCAGCAGCGGTGATGAAGATGGCGGTGGAGATGGCAGCGGTGTCGATGGAGAAGCCTTCCGGGGGCACTTCCCCGCTCCGGCAGGGTGCCGGAACAGAGACTCCTGTCCCCCAGATCTTGGCCTCGCGATGGTGGCGGCTCTGGAAGGTTTCTGTGGTTTTCGTCAATCGTATCAGGGTTTTCGATCCAGGGGCTTTATATAGGTGAAGAGGCGGCGCAGGAGGGTCGAAGGGGTGCCCACACCATAGGGTGGCGCGGGCCCCCCTGGCCGCGCCGGCCTAGGGTTTGGGTGGCCTGTGCCCCCTCCCTGGTGGCTCTCGGGTGTTCTGGATGCTTCCGGTGAAAATAGGAACCTGGGCGTTGATTTCGTCCGATTCCGAGAATATTTCGTTACTAGGATTTCTGAAACCAAAAACAGCAGAAAACAGGAACTGGCACTTCGGCATCTTGTTAATAGGTTAGTTCCAGAAAATGCACGAATATGACATAAAGTGTGCATAAAACATGTAGATAACATCAATAATGTGGCATGGAACACAAGAAATTATCGATACGTCGGAGACGTATCACAGAGCTTGATTGCGGGGAAAATGAGGCACTGGCGAGCGCGTGAGCTTGACGGGAGCTAGCATGGCCGTGGCGGGTCTCGTCAACGGTGACGACGGCCACAGCGTTCCCGCGGTCAAACGGTCGTGTCTGGGCATCTCCTGGTGGCTTGGCACAGGTGCTGACGGGCGGCGAGGGCAAGTGGTGGCGTGGAGCGTCGGGGCGACGTCATGCCCGTGGGTGCTCTGGCGCGCGCCGATGCACGCTCTGGCGTGCGCGCGTGTCACTGGGCACGTCGCGTTCTGGCGTCCACGGTGCACCAATGCGTCAATGCTCATGTCCAGCAGACTCAGGGGAGTGAGAGGAGATGGGATGACACGGTGGTGCACGTTGGATTCGTCCAGGGAGAGGGAGAGCAGGTGGGTGTCCATGCCATGCCACGACATGGCATGTTCTGGTCCAAATGGTGACGAGGGTCCGTACCACTCCGTGTCTCTGATGCTGGGCAGGGTGTAGAGGGGTCAGAGGAGGTCAGGGTGGACTTGGTCCACTTGAAAAAATTCAGCATGGGCTCCAAGTTAAACCCTGCCCACAAGGTGCTCGATAAAATGCCCGCAAGAAAAATGTTTTTGAATTTTGGAAAGATTTTTGGTGGAGTGTAATCATATAATAATTGAAGTATAATGGTGGTGGTGGTGGTCAAATTTGAGTTGGTTTGCAAAATCACAAAATGTGGATGATCTTGTTTTTTTTTCAAAGTTGCTACTTTGCTTGCCCCTAATTTGAATTTGAGCAAGAATTTGCAGGGGTGGGTTTGAGCAAAGTTGTTCACCTTGATGTGGTCTTGGATGAGGTGCAAAGAGTTGAGGGGTTTTAGTTTAGAAATTCCTTAATCCAGGGGCTCAAAGAGGGCATCATGCTATAAATGGCAGAATTGACCATCATTTCATGTGAGTTGGAAAATCACTTTATTTTCATTTTGATTTGGTCTTTCTTGATCCCATTGGTGTGGTTGAGTGTTAAAATGATATATGAAAGTAATCCATGCAATGAAACCAAGTTTGGTGGCCTTTTGCTCAAATTTTGCAATTTGGCCTATTTCTCAAATTTACCTCTATGGACAATTTTGTTTTCTTTTTATTTTCTTTTGTTTGACCTTTGAATTGGGTTTCTTTGATTTCAAAAGTGTTTATAAGTGTTTAGGAACCATCTCCAACCAATGGTGCAAGCCAAAATGGTCTAGGTTCAAGATTTGCAAAAATGGCTTAAACCCTATGTGAGGGTTTTGTGATTTTTCTAACTTCTTTTCTTTTCTTCCCTTTTGTTCCTCTTGGTGATCTCTCAATGATCAAGGATAGATTTTGATGTTTATTGGGGAGTACACAAGCAAGCATCATGGTAACCACACAATAACAAAAATTAAAGATGAGCTCTATGCATAGCACATGTAGTATTAAAAAGTTTTTGTTGGTTCTAAATTTTGAATTCTTGGAAGCTCCTTCTTTTCTTTATTGAAAATTTGGGATGTTACAAACCCTTCCCCCTTACAAAAGATCTCGTCCCGAGATCTTAAAGAAAACTAGGTACTAAAGAGATCTAGGTATTCCTTCTTCATATCTTCTTCTCGCTCCCAGGTGGCTTCTTCTTCGGTATGGTTGCTCCATTGAATCTTTAGGAACTTGATACTCCTGGTGCGAGCGGTTCTGAAAGCTTCCTCCAGGATGCGAATAGGAACTTCGCGATAGGTCAAGTCCTTGTTGATATCCACAGATCTGTGATCGATGTTCTTGAACACTTCCGTCTTCTCCGGCACTTCTAAGCACTTCCGAAGGAGTGATATGTGAAACACATCGTGCACAGCCGACATTTCTTCTGGCAGTTCCAGTTGATAAGATACTTCTCCTCGGCGACTCAGAACTTTGAAAGGTCCGACATATCGGGGTGCAAGCTTTCCCCTAAGCTGGAATCTCTGCATCCCTTTAAGGGGTGATACTTTAAGATATACAAAATCTCCGATCTCGAAGGTCATCTCTCGACGTCTCTTGTCGGCATAACTCTTCTATCTTGACTGGGCAGTCTTGAGGTATTCACAGATCTTGTGAACCTTCTCTTTGGCTTCTCGGAGAACATCTGGGCCGAAGACTTGGCTCTCTCCGACTTCCGACCAATTCAGAGGGGTACGGCACTTCCTTCCGTACAGGGCTTCAAAGGGGGCCATTTGCAAACTGGCTTGATAACTGTTGTTGTACGAGAATTCTGCGTAAGGCAGGCAGTCTTCCCACTTAGATCCATATTCCAGTACACAGGCTCTCAACATGTCTTCGAGTATCTGGTTGACTCTTTCAGTCTGTCCATCAGTCTGCGGGTGATATGCGGTGCTAAAATTCAGCCGGGTTCCTAGTCCTTCATGTACTTTCTGCCAGAATCTTGAGGTGAATTGGGATCCTCTATCTGACACAATTGACTTCGGGGTTCCATGCAGGGCGACTATTCTAGAGATGTACAACTCAGCTAGCTTTGGGCCTTGATAGGTGGTCTTGACAGGGATAAAATGGGCTACCTTGGTTAATCTATCAACCACTACCCAAATTGAATCATTTCCTTTGCTTGATTTGGGCAGTCCAGTGATAAAGTCCATTCCTACTGAATCCCACTTCCATTCTGGAATCTGCAGTGGTTGCAGCAATCCTGCGGGTCGCTGATGTTCCGCTTTGACTCTCTGACAGATATCACACTTGGCTATGTAACTTCCAATTTCTCTCTTCATTCCATGCCACCAGAATTGTTCCTTCAAATCTTGATACATCTTGGTTCCACCAGGATGAATGGAATAAAGGGTATCATGAGCTTCCTTCAGAATGACTTGCTTCAACTCTGAATCTGATGGTACACATAGGCGTCCGTTATACCAAAGAACTCCTGCTTCATCTTCAGTGAAACCAGGTGCTTTCCCCGTAGCTAATTGGCTCTTGATTCCATCGATACTAGCATTTCCTTTCTGGGCTTCTTTGATCTGGCTAATCAAGGTAGGCTGGAGCTCTATGCCGGCTAGGAATCCTTCACTAACTAGCTCCAGTCTAAACTGCTCAAACTCTTGAAACAGGCTGGGTTGCTCTATTGCGATCATGGAATTCAACTGACACGGCAGTCTACTCAGGGCATCAGCTACCACATTGGCCTTGCCGGGGTGATAGTGAATTTCCATATCATAATCCTTGATTAACTCTATCCATCTTCTCTGCCTCATATTCAGCTCCTTCTGTGTGAAAATATACTTCAGTCTCTTGTGATCTGAATAGATCTCGCATCGATTACCCATGAGGTAATGACGCCAAACTTTCAAGGCTAAGACTACGGCTGCAAGCTCTAAGTCATGGGTTGGGTAATTCTGTTCATGTTGCTTCAGTTGTCTTGACAGGTATGATATCACCTTGCCTTTTTGCATAAGCACACATCCAAGACCAATCTTGGAGGCGTCGCAGTACACGTCAAAGGGCTTGGTGATGTCCGGCATGATCAATATTGGGGCTGAGGTCAATCTGCTCTTGAGCTATTGGAAACTCTCTTCACATTTATCCGTCCATTCAAACTTCTTGTCCTTCTTCAACAGTTGGGTCATTGGTCTAGCTATGCTTGAAAAGCCTTCCACAAATCTGAGGTAATATCCGGCTAATCCAAGAAAAGCGCGGACCTCGGTCTGGGTGGTGGGGGCTTGCCATTCGGTAACGGCCTTGATCTTAGCGGGATCTACGACAATACCTCCTGCAGACAAGATATGTCCCAGGAATCCTACTTCCTTCAACCAAAACTCACATTTGCTGAACTTGGCATACAACTGATGCCGTCTAAGGGTTTCTAGGATGATCTCCAAATGTTGCTCATGTTCTTCTTCAGATTTGGAGTAGATTAGGATGTCGTCAATGAATACAACGACAAACTTATCCAAAAAGTCCATAAAGATCTTATTCATGAGATTCATGAAATAAGCCGGGGCATTGGTTAATCCAAATGACATGACATTGTACTCATACAATCCATATCTGGTGGTAAAGGCAGTCTTGGGAATATCGGTTGCACGAATCTTCAGTTGATGGTAACCAGTCCTAAGATCAATCTTAGAGAACACTTTGGCACCGGCCAGCTGGTCAAACAGGTCTTCTATCTTTGGCAGGGGGTACTTGTTCTTGATGGTGACATCGTTAAGCTTACGGTAATCCGTACATAAACGAGTGGCACCGTCCTTCTTATCCACAAACAAAACTGGGGATCTCCAGGGCGAGGCACTTGGTTGTATCAAACCTTTGGCTAGCATATCATCTAGTTGCTTCTTCAGTTCCACTAGCTCTGCCGGGTTCATACTATAGGCTCTCTGGGCTATAGGTCCTGTTCCAGGGATTAACTCGATGATAAACTCGATATCCCGATCTGGGGGCATACCGGGTAGATCATCAGGAAACACATCAGGGTATCAACAGACGACCCTGATCCGCTCCAAGGTTGGCTGGGCTATACTCTGGTTGCAGGTAAACTTTCTGGGCAGCCGTTCAGATATGTGCTCTACTAACACACCGGTGCTACTAGTCATGGTGATGGCTTTCTTGGCACAGTCAATCAATCCATGGTGTTTTGACATCCAATCCATACCCAGTACTATTTCCAAACCTTTGGTTCCCAGAACAATCAAATTTGCATAAAAATCTACTTCATGCATTCTGATAGGCACATCTTTGCAAATTTTTCTAGCTTTTGTAGTTGAACCAGGTATTTGAACTATCATGACATGCTTCAAACTGATGGGTTGGATTTTACTTGTGCATGCAAAGTCTTCAGTGACAAATGAATGCGATGCTCCGAAATCAAACAACACTCGTGCAGGTACTAAATTAACAGAAAACATACCCAGCACGACATCCGGCGCTTCTTGTGCTTCCTCAGCATTCATGTGGAAGAGACGGCCGTTGCGGTTGTTGGGGTTGTTGGGGGTGAACTTTCTTCCGGTTGAGACACGGCGTTGCTGCTGAGCAGGTGCAGCGGTGTTGGGGGCAGTCTTGGCTAACCTTTTGGGCACTCATTGGAGTAGTGTCCCACAATTCCACATTCATAACAAGTGATGGTGGACTTGTCCTTGGGGGTGACAGGGATAGCGTTGCTCCCAGTCCTTGGAGCAGTGTTGATGTTGTTGTTGTTGTTGGGGGCTCTCATCGGGGCGCGGTTGAAGTTGTTGTTGTTGTGGTGGGTGTTGTTGCTGTAGTTGTGGTGGCCGCCTGGCCTGGGGTGTCCTCCACTCCGGTTCTAAAAACCCGGACGTGAAGTCTGCATCTGGGGCTTGTGGTTTCTTGGGGCAAAACCTCCGCTTGAGCTGGGGCGATACTTCTGAGGGTTGCTGGGCCCACTCTGGTGCATCATGCGGCATTTGCGGTTCTCATTGGCTTGATGGAGCTTTCCCTCCATCTGGATGGCTGAGTCTACCAGAGCTTCAAGGTCGGCAAAGGGAATGTTAACTAAGACTGTCTGCATCTCATCGTGCAGACCATTCAGGAATCTCTCCTTTCTTTTCTCAGTGGTGTCAGTTTCATCGGGGGCGTACCTTGACAGGGTGAGGAACCTGTCGCGGTATTCTACCACCGACATTCTACCTTGCTTGAGTTCACGGAACTCGTCCCTCATCTTCTTGATAAGACCCGGGGGCACGTGATATTTGCTGAACTTGAGCTTGAAATCTGCCCAAGTCATTATCTGTCCTGCATTCATAGCACGGGTGCTTGTCCACCAAGCTCGGGCTGGTCCGGCTAGGTAATGGGTGGCGAACAGGACTTTCTCTGCGGCTTCTACTCCCGCAACTTCCAGGTTGTTCTCCATTGTCTGGAGCCAGTCATCTGCATCTAGTGGCTCTTCAGTCTTGCTGAAAACAGGGTGTTGGTGTTCTGGAAATTCTTAAGTTTAGACCCAGGATGATCATGGTTTCCATGGCCCTGATTGTTCTGAGCTAGCTGGTGCAGGGCAGCAAGGTTGGCCTGTCTTTCAGCTCTTTCATTCTCTCGATCTGCCATCAAGGTCTGCAGTAGTTGCATCATGGCATCTTGACTGTTGTTGCGAGTCGGAGGGGCCATCTGAACATGGAGAGAGATCATGAGATAAGAGGGAATTTTCTATGGCTTATTTTGGGTTGAGTGCAAAAATTTAAAACTTGAATTCTTTGGATGTTAAACACAAACACACATTCATTCATTCAAGCATCACATATTACAAGCTACTCCTTCATGGTTTTAAGAACCATTTACTCGTGCTACGATACAAAGGACGGGATACAAACTCACACCTACACAAGTGATCAAGTGCAACTACTCATCATCCACATCGATCGGGATGAAGTCATCTTCTCCGGCATCCATGAACTCATAGTCCTCCACATCAGTGTTCTCATCCTCCTCGAAGTCATCATCCTCACTCAGGTAGGCTACTCCTCCCTGAATGTCTTCACCTTCTTCTTCCAGTTCCCTCAGCTGAGTCTCCTGGGCCTGAACAGTTGCCTCCAGGGATACTATCTTTGCGCGGAGGCGCGCAATGGTAGCGTCCTTCTTGGCACGCTGCTGGCGGAGTGACTTGCGTTCCTTCGCAAGCATCTTGATAGCATCGGCATGTTGAGCCAGGTGGAGGTGAGTCTGGTTGGCGTAGACACGGGAGTTGTCCAGCTCCTTCTGGGTCTTGTGTAGCATATAGTCCAGGTGCTCCACATGGTATTTCAGCACTGGGTGTGCTGACAGTGCCATGGGTCCTCCAATGGTATCTTGCCTTGCAAAGTGAGCAAAGCGAGTCCCCTGGAGCTCAGTCACGTGCTGTCCGCACAGACGGGCAAGTGCTTCCTGCAGAGCACGAGTGAGTCCGTCCAGCCAGTTGCTTTCCCTGATGGAAAAGAGGATCCTCTCAGAGGTAGGAGGCTCCATCTTGCCCCTCAGATCAGCGGTGATAACCCACTGAAGTTCCCCTCCGGGCTGGTTGTTGACTTCGGTTCCGTGGAACTCCGGGTGCGGGCGATCGAGAAGGTCAGACAGGGCGTCCAAGTCCCTCTCGAAAACCAAACTCCCACCATTGCCCAGCTGGTAAAACTTGGTGTTGGTTGGCTCCATCTGAAAGTGAATTGGATGAGTAAGTTAAAGAAGTGAACAAGTGTGTCAAAATTTTATGTAGTACTAAAGAAGAGCATGAATTCTGATTTTCTAAAAAGATCTCAAGGAGAAGAAAGTGACTAAGTTTTTCAGAAATATTCACTTCCTTTGTTTTTGAACTTTAGGTTTTTCAGAACGTCCATTCTAACTAGGGTCTCCTAAGGTCAAACAATAGCTCTGATACCAACTTGTCAACACCCAGATTTTTAAGTCCAGATGCCTATTATGCCATACATCGCAATCCCAGGAAGATTGTTGTTGCGAGACATAACAGTTAATATCATAAATCATCATTCAATACAAACCATAGTCGTCTTACAAAAGTAGATCACATGATCCAATATTACACAAATAGTTGATCTAATGATCAACGAACACAATACATAGCGGAAGCGTAATAGTAGTGGACTTTCTAATCCACAGGCCAACGCTTGACGTCAGAAGAACTCCTAGTTGTTGTAGCCATCCTGCTGGCCGTCCTCTTCATATTCTGGCCATTTGAATAGCCAGGGACACAGCCATGAGTACTTTAAAGTACTCGCAAACTAATACTAGTGTACGTACCAATAATTTTAGTAAGGGGTATGCTAAGCTCTAGGTCTATTTGCATAAAGCCAAATTTTAGTTCATAAACCTTTAGTAACAGGTTCCTCATATGCTAACTAACTCAAGTGGGAACATTAGTATCATTCCCCCAACTTAGTTGTGATTCAAGTCAAGTCAACATTCAAATCATCAACCTTTTTCAAGAAAGTATCTGACAATGGAACAGTATGGCCTTTCCAACCGTCCGTAACTGTGGACACGGCTATTCGAATAGGTTTACACTCTGCAGAGGTTGCACACTTGTGCCACAACATTTGATTACATCCGTCAGGGATAACCCTGAATCATCGGAACTCAGTATGCGGATCATCAACCATAACCTTTCACTTACATACCCTAGTATAGGCACCTCTCCCCATGAGCTTGGCCTCCCAGTGAAGACAAACCGTCAGCCTGGGAACTGCACAGGGCTTGGGCCGGACATTCACCTCATTTCACATCATTTCACTTTTAACGGAGGCAGCCTCGGCATAACCCCTATGATGCTTGTTTAGAGGGAACCCATACTAAGATGCATAAACTTCCAGTTAAGCCCTACCCATAATCAGGTATTGCGGGGGTGCTAAATAATTGGAAAGGTATCGCATCCAAACCCACCATCATCTTTTATCCATTTCACCATATCATTCACCAGTCATATTCACATTCAAAATCTTTCAATAGAATGACTCATCATTCCAAGGTTTTCAAAGTCCTTTCACTTCACCAGTTCCCATCTAGAGTAATCCATTTTATTTGTTAGCACTAGCCACTAGTTCTGAGGGGTGCTAACTAACTTGTAGCTATCTAGGCTAAGTTTGATGCTCTTGTACTATTCTATACGTAGACCAAAGTTAACTATAAAAATAAACTTTAAATAACCAAAGTAAAAGCTTGTAAGAATAAAACTGGGGATGGGATCATGAAGCATAAAGTAATAGGTGAGTGTGCCTTGCTCTGGTAGAGCTTTGCACTGTGCAATAATATTAGCTTGCCTTGGTTGGTGTACTGATCAAAGTGGTCTTCTTCTTCCTGGGGGTAGACCTCCTCCTCCTGGTACTCCTCGGTACTAGCGTCTAAAAACGGATACGAGATAACCATCACCCATCAAGCTTAAGAGCTAGACTAAGCACACACAAGGTTCACACAAGCTAATCTATCATCACACATTGCTATCATGTTGGTTGACTTGGTTTTCTTCTTAAGAAAATAATTTCCTCTCATTACCAATATTGATTAGGGTTTCTCTTTAGTTCTTGGAGAAATACTTTCCTCTCATTGAATCTTGTTAAGATTTAATTTCCTTTATGAATAATATATGACCTAGGTTGACCAAGGTCAACCTCTTCATACTCATCATTTAAGGAAGTGATTTAAATGAGGGAAAGCACCTCATGCAATTTAATACTAGCATAGTAAAAATTTAATATCACCAAATCATTCAATAAGAGATAATATAGACCAAGGTCAATACCTCATATTGCATTACTTAGGATCAAGATTTAAATGGGATATTACTTCCCATACTAATTAATAAATAATTTTGGAATAATTTAAATGGACTAGAAATAGCCATATAGCCTTTATTTATTCTAGCCCATGATCATACAAAGTAACCCTATGATATTTTTACATAAACAATTATAGTATATGAAATGTGATTTTTGAGAGTTGGAATCAACTCAAAAGCATTTTTGGTTGATTTTTAATAATTGTTTGAAGTTCAAAAAGGCCCTGCCTTGTTATTTTTCTCACATTAATTCTGTAATGAAACTTGGGTTGAGGCCAGTGCGGTTGTTTAGATAATTTTCTCAGCTTTCCAAAAATATAAAATTTGTCAAATTTGGTTTAGTGGAAAATTTTCTATTAAATTTTGAAATGGGCAATAGTATTGGATTTCAAATAATTGAATTAATTCAAATTTGAATCGTGGGCTTAGGCGGGAAAGGTTCTGGGCCGCAGCGAGGAAAAATAAACGGGCCAGCCCATCTGCGCGGCGCGCGCGAGTGGGCTGCCTGACTGGTGGGGCCCTCTTGTCAGTGAGCGTTTCACAGCGAAACGGTATGGAGGGTTGTGGGGCGTTGGATTAGAACGCGATCGTGCGGTGCATGATCGTCGTCTTCTCCGGCGAGAAGCGACATACTGGCGGCGAGCCTAGGGGGTGGGAGAGCCTACCGGCATTCACGCGGTTGATGGCGAGGTGCGCGGCGACGTTGGCGTGGACGACGAGGCTCCTGGTACAAACGGCGTGGCGTGGGGCGGCTCCAATCGATGGCGGCGACCTGCGGGTACTGGTGGCTCCGATCGTCAAATTGGGGCTACTCCGGCGATGATTGAGCTAGCTAACGAGTCGAGGAGAAGCAGAGATGGGAGGAGAACTGGATGGTGTGAAGGATTTAGACGCGGGAGTGCTCTATTTATAGAGGGGAGGAGGTGCTGCGGGTGCCGAGGAAGGTCGAGCATGGCGCGGCAGTTCCAGGGCGCGAAGGGGCAAGGTAAGGACGGCGTCGTGTAGGCGGCATCATGGCGATGACGTAGAGCTTGATTGCGGGGAAAATGAGGCACTGGTGAGCACGTGAGCTTGACGGGAGCTAGCATGGCCGTGGCGGGTCTCGTCGACGGTGACGACGGCCACAGCGTTCCCGCGGTCAAACGGTCGTGTCTGGGCGTCTCCTGGTGGCTTGGCGCAGGTGCTGACGGGCGGCGAGGGCAAGTGGTGGCGTGGAGCGTCGGGGCGACGTCATGCCCGTGGGTGCTCTGGCGCGCGCCGATGCACGCTCTGGCGTGCGCGCGTGTCACTGGGCACATCGCGTTCTGGCGTCCACGGTGCACCAATGCGTCAATGCTCATGTCCAGCAGACTCAGGGGAGTGAGAGGAGATGGGATGACACGATGGTGCACGTTGGATTCGTCCAAGGAGAGGGAGCGCAGGTGGGTGTCCATGCCATGCCACGGCATGGCATGTTCTGGTCCAAATGGTGACGAGAGTCCATACCACTCCGTGTCTCTGATGCTGGGCAGGGTGTAGAGGGGTCAGAGGAGGTCAGGGTGGACTTGGTCCACTTGAAAAAATTCAGCATGGGCTCCAAGTTAAACCCTGCCCACAAGGTGCTCGATAAAATGCCCGCAAGAAAAATATTTTTGAATTTTGGAAAGATTTTTGCTGGAGTGTAATCATATAATAATTTAAGTATAATGGTGGTGGTGGTGGTCAAATTTGAGTTGGTTTGCAAAATCACAAAATGTGGATGATCTTGTTTTTGTTTCAAAGTTGCTACTTTGCTTGCCCCTAATTTGAATTTGAGCAAGAATTTGCAGGGGTGGGTTTGAGCAAAGTTGTTCACCTTGATGTGGTCTTGGATGAGGTGCAAAGAGTTGAGGGGTTTTAGTTTAGAAATTCCTTAATCCAGGGGCTCAAAGAGGGCATCATGCTATAAATGGCAGAATTGACCATCATTTCATGTGAGTTGGAAAATCACTTTATTTTCATTTTGATTTGGTCTTTCTTGATCCCATTGGTGTGGTTGAGTGTTAAAATGATATATGAAAGTAATACATGCAATGAAACCAAGTTTGGTGGCCTTTTGCTCAAATTTTGCAATTTGGCCTATTTCTCAAATTTACCTCTATGGACAATTTTGTTTTCTTTTTATTTTCTTTTGTTTGACCTTTGAATTGGGTTTCTTTGATTTCAAAAGTGTTTATAAGTGTTTAGGAACCATCTCCAACCAATGGTGCAAGCCAAAATGGTCTAGGTTCAAGATTTGCAAAAATGGCTTAAACCCTATGTGAGGGTTTTGTGATTTTTCTAACTTCTTTTCTTTTCTTCCCTTTTGTTCCTCTTGGTGATCTCTCAATGATCAAGGATAGGTTTTGATGTTTATTGGGGAGTACACAAGCAAGCATCATGGTAACCACACAATAACAAAAATTAAAGATGAGCTCTATGCATAGCACATGTAGTATTAAAAAGTTTTTGTTGGTTCTAAATTTTGAATTCATGGAAGCTCCTTCTTTTCTTTATTGAAAATTTGGGATGTTACAGTGAGTCTACTGCCATTGAGTGCATGTACAAGTTTTGCCGAGCTGTGGTGCGAAAGTTTGGCAAATACTACTTGAGAGGGCCAACTGAGGAAGAGACTGCAAGGATCATGGCACAAAATGCTACCAGAGGATTTCCTAGAATGCTTGGAAGCATCGATTGCATGCACTGGTCATGGAAGAACTACCCGTTTGGTTGGCAATGTATATACAAAGTGTGTCATGGATATTGCAGTGTGGTGCTTGAAGCTGTGGCAGATTATAACCTGTGGATTTGGCATTCTTTCTTTGGCATGCCGGGATCACACAATGACATCAACATGTTGCAGCAGTCTTCGGTGTTCAGCAGATTAGTGGAAGGGCATGCTCCACCATGCAACTATGAGATCAATGGCCACCAATATACTAAAGGCTATTATCTAGCGGATGGTATATATCCAAAATGGGCCACTTTTGTCAAATCAATCTCGGCTCCATTAGGTCAGAAGAATTGCCACTTTGCTGCGCGACAGGAGGCTTGCAGGAAAGATGTCGAGCAGACATTTGGTGTGCTTCAAGCTCAATTTGCAATTGTCCGGTACCCTGCTCTAAGCTGGTCGCATGACCAAATGTGGGAGGTGATGCATGCTTGTGTGATCATGCACAACCTGATCATCGAGGATGACCGCAAGAATCATGCCAAGACACATGTTGGTCCCTATGAGTGTCAGGGCCCTCTTGCGGAGGTTGATCATGAGTTGCCTGCAGATTTTTCTGATTTCATCGCCATGCACGCAGAGATCGGTGACAGCAATGTTCACGATCAACTTCGAGCTGATCTCGTTGAGCATATGTGGAGGATCAAAGGATTATCAGCAAATGCCGCGGCACCTTGATCTAGCCCCATTTATTACATTTGTTTAGTTGTTTTATTGTTTGTTGTATTTTAATTTGAAAACAATCTCCGCAAACATATTTATTTGTATGCTATATTTAATAAATGGTTGTGTTTTCAAAAACCCTTTAAAAAAAGTTTGGGGGCGGTGTTTGGGGGACGCGGCTGGGGAGCGACGTCCCCCAAACGCGGCACGAACAAAACACGTCCCCCAAACGCTCGATCCGGTGCGGTTTGGGGGACGCTTTGGGGGACGCGGCTGGAGATGCTCTTATGGATGAGGACCGTGGGAGCTAGAGGAGCACCGCCATGCCGACAACTGTTGTTGCTACGTCGCCGAACCAAGCCGATTAAGAGCATCTCCGGTCGCATCCTCCAAAGCGGCATCTAAATGTATTTGGGGGGCATCGGACAAAATTTCGTTCCCAGTCACGCGCCCGAAAGGTCCTTTCCGTCCGGCGCTGCCCAATACAGTGTTCGGTGCCCCGAGTCCGTCCCCGGTCCACAGGAGACGATCCGGGCACGCCAGACACAACGAAATGCGAGGCGGGGAGTGGCAGGACCGACCGTCAGTGACACGGAAGTCAAAAACCCGGTCGCCTACCTCTGGTCAAGTGACGTTAATGGCGCCCAGCTTTCCCAGGTGATGCAGTGACGCGGCTCGTCGTGCATGGCCACGTGGCCATCCGTGCCGGCGTTTATTGCGGCCAACACCCCGCTGCCGCTTCACCTCCGCCGCTGTACAATAAGAGCGCATCTCCTTCCTTCCCCATTCCAATCTCGCCGCACCCAATCTCTCACCCCACCTCCTAGCCGCTTCAATCTCGCCGCTCGCAATGTCGTACTCCCGCAAGAACGTCGCGGCGAACGGCTTCGGCCGCGGCAGCTTCACCGTGGCGGAGGCGTGGGCGCTGTACCGCGCGGGGTATCCTGTCCCGCCAGACATGCGCCTGCCTAGCAGCGGCGGCTGGAAGATGGCCATCAATGAGGTCGGCGTCCCGCCGCTGCCGCAGGGCACGAAGCGCTGGAGGGACGCAATCACGACCCGGCGGGCTCGCCTCAGCGCCGAGGAGCGAGCCGATCCGACCTAGGCCCCCACCGGTAACGACGACTGGTGGGCGGACTACTTTCAGGCACAACACGACGTCGAGATGAACAACACCGACGGCCTCATCAGCCGGAGGAACACCTGTTACAGGGAGGGGCGCCTCCGCTTCGGGGGCGTTCCGGGGCGCACCCTCGAGCACGTCGTCGATGGCATTCAGAACAACGCTCCAAGGCTGGAGATGCGGCCCTCGCCGCCACCATCTACTTCGACCGCAGCACGCTGGCAGCCGAGGAGGACGTACTCGTCCTCCTCCAACTCTTCTTCCTCAGGGCCGGCACCTTCGTCGCACCGTGCGACGCCCTACACCGTGTCGAAGCGCGAGGTGAAGGAAGAGCCGGAGTACGCGACGCCGCCGGCGAGTCGGAGGCGCGGCGGCAGCAGCTCCAGCATCCGCGAACCAGCGTCCAGCGCGGCAGCAGCATAGGCGCACCGGCGGCGCCCTCCTCATCCCGAAGCCGGACGTGAAGGAGGAGCAGGACGACGAGGAAGCCGCGGCGGCCGCGCGGGTGGCGGAGTACGAGTGGCAGCAGCGCCTCATCGCCAGCAGCGATGACCCCGAGGACTGCCCAGGGTTGCATGCGGAGTTCGCGGCATCGTTGAACGACAAGGAAGCCTGGAGGGGCAACCTCGACGAGGCGACCGCAATGTCCATCCGCGACACCGGGAAGCCGCTCGTCGACCTCACCGACGACGGCGAGGCTGGGACAAGCGACACGGTGAAGGACGAGCCCGTCGACGAGCCCGACGAGCGCGACAAGCAGGACGTCGTCGTCGACGACATGTACAACTTCCACCAGTACTACGACCCCTATGGCCGCCACAAGTACTACTAGATTAGGGTTTAGGTTTAAATTTCACTAAATTTCGTTCAAATCTATGTAATATATAGTAAGTTTGAATGAATTCAACTGTTTTCGATTAAATTTTAAAATTCTCAAATTCTATTGAGAGGACGCGGCTGGGGAGCGACGTCCCCCAAACGCGTCCCCCAAACGATAAAGCTGGCGTTGTTTGGGGACGCGGCTAGAGATGGTCTAAGCCCAAGAGAATAAGGGCAAGGGACGCAAGGAGCTCCATTAATGGTGTAGGCCATGTTTATATAGTGCATGGCGCGGGACTCTTTATATAGAGATGGTCTTTTTTTTTGAACCGGGAGAGGCCCCGAAGGCCTAGATTCTTTCATTCACTAGAACGGTGCGGTTACATTTTACGGGAAGGTCCTCAATACAGAAAACAAGTACAACAAGGACCCTAGATTTAGCACGAAAGACCCTGCAAGAAATAAGAAAAAAAGCCATTGGATCCTTTCACACCGCCGGAGATCTGAGGACAACCCAGGCGACCTTCTTCTCCAGCGACGGGGACTAGACCACTTGGTCCGGAGAAGAAAATGTGCGTCGCCTCGCGTCCTTCGTAGGGCCTCCACATGGAGGTTGAACAAGCGCCAGCGCTCGATGCTGACGACTAGGAGCCGCCCTTCGGCCATCTGAGTCGGCGGTCGATCATGTACCACCGAGATTGAATAGCAAGTTGTTGTACACTAGTAGAAAACAGGGCTTTCGTGGGAGCCTTTTGTCGTGGGCGCGCCTGCACCCGCGACAAATGGCGTGGCCACGTCGCCCTGAAACCATTCGGAGCAAGGCGGGCCTTTTGTCGTGCCCTTTTGTCGCGGGCCGTATAACAACCCGCGACAAAAGGGGTCTTAGCTTTGGCGCCCCCTGCCAGCACCCCTTTTGTCGCGGGTCGTAATACGGCCCGCGACAAAAGGGCCATGCCTATATATACTCACAGCCAGCTTCCCCCCCCCCCACCTCCCTACATTTTTTTCCTTGGTGGTGAAAGGTGGAGGTGTATGCTAGCTCATTTTTTCTTCATGTGCACAAGAGGTGTTTGATGAAATGCTTGTGAGGGATGCCACTTGATTTTGTTTGATAAGATTTCTCCTTTTTTTGATCCTAAAAGGTTAGCAACTATTTTCTCGTATATACATAGTCCGTACAATACTAATTTTAGCAAGGGTGATTGCATCTGATACATAATTGTACTTATGATGCAGATGAGTCATCCATGGATGTATGGTAACCGATGTGCTCTCACTTTCAGAGAGGGCGTGAATTATTTCCTGCTTGTGGCCGAGGCCAACAAGTCGAAGCAAGGTTTTATGTGTTGTCCATGTCTGAAATGTAAGAACGAGAAGGATTACTCTTGCTCAAGAGACATTAAGAGCCACCTGCTTCGGTTTGGATTCATGTCCAGCTATAATGTTTGGACCAAGCACGGAGAAGAAGGGGTTATGATGGAAGACGGCGATGAAGAAGAAGATAACGATGACCAGTACCGATCTTTGTTCTCTGAATGCGATGATACCGCAATGGAAGATAATGAAGAAGAAGGAGGTGAAGAACAGGCAGCAGATGATCGTGTTGATGATGATCTTCATCGGGCCATTTTTGATGCAAGAAGAGACTGTGGCACGGATAAGGAGAGGTTGCAGTTCGACAAGATGTTAGAGGACCACCACAAATTGTTGTACCCAGGTTGTGAAGATGGGCAGAGAAAGCTGGGTAGCATATTGGAATTCCTGAAATGGAAGGCAGAGGTCGGTGTGACTGACTCGGGATTTGAAAAATTGATGATAATATTAAAGAAGTTGTTTCCAAGAAATAACGAATTGCCCGTCAGTACGTATGAAGCAAAGAAGCTTGTCTGCCCTCTAGGATTAGATGTGCAGAAGATACATGCATGCATTAATGACTGTATCCTCTACCGCGGTGAGAAGTACGAGAATTTGAATAAATGCCCGATATGCGGTGCATTGCGGTATAAGATCAGAAAAGATGACCCTGGTGATGTTGAGGGCGAGCCACCCAGGAAGAGGGTTCCTGCAAAGGTGATGTGGTATGCTCCCATAATACCACGGTTGAAACGTTTGTTCAGAAACAAAGAGCATGCCAAGTTGTTGCGATGGCACATGGAAGAACGTAAGAAAGACGCGATGTTGAGGCACCCCGCTGATGGTCGGCAGTGGAGAAACATCGGGAGAGAGTTCCCGGATTTTGCAGGTGAGGCAAGGAACTTATGGTTTGGTCTAAGTACAGATGGCATGAATCCTTTTGGGGAGCAGAGCTGCAGTCACAGCACCTGGCCCGTGACTCTATGTATCTACAACCTTCCTCCTTGGTTGTGCATGAAGCGGAAGTTCATTATGATGCCAGTGCTTATCCAAGGCCCAAAGCAACCCGGCAACGACATTGATGTGTACCTAAGGCCATTAGTTGATGAACTTTTGGAGTTGTGGGCCAAACCAGGTGTACGTGTGTGGGATGAGCACACCGAGCAAGAATTTGACCTACGAGCGTTGCTATTCGTAACCATCAATGATTGGCTTGCTCTTAGTAACATTTCAGGACAGACGAACAAAGGATACAATGCATGCACACACTGTTTAGATGAGACTGAAAGTAAATATTTGGGAAAAAGCAGAAAAGTTGTGTACCCGTACAATCGCCGTTTCCTTCCGCGCAAGCATCCCTTAAGGAAAAAAGGCAAGCATTTCGCTGGTGAGGCAGACAACCGTCCGAAGCCTGTCCCCCGTAGTGGTGCTGATATATTTGACATGGTCAAGGATTTAAATGTTATCTTTAGAAAGGGTCCAGGCAGTCGACCTGTTCCGAAAGACGCTGACGGACACGCGCCCATGTGGAAGAAGAAATCTATTTTTTGGGAGCTAGAATATTGGAAAGTCCTGGAAGTCCGCTCTGCAATCGACGTGATGCACCTGACCAAGAATCTTTGTGTGAATATTCTAGGTTTTCTGGGCGTGTATGGGAAGACAAAAGATACAACAGAAGCACGGGAGGACCAGGAACGTCATAAAGGACAAAACGGGAATCATCCAGGGCAGTTTGAAGGGCCTGCCAGCTACGCTCTTACCAAACAAGAGAAGGAGATCTTTTTTGAAGCCCTATTCAGTATCAAGGTTCCGTCTGGTTTCTCGTCGAATATAAAGGGAATAGTAAATATGAAGGAGAAAAAATTCCAGAACCTGAAGTCCCATGACTGCCACGTGCTTATGACACAATTGCTTCCGGTTGCATTGAGGGGACTTCTACCATAAAATGTTCGACTAGCCATTGTGAAGATATGTGCATTCCTCAACGCAATTTCTCAGAAGGTAATGGATCCAGAAACTTTGTCAGGATTACAGGAAGATGTGGTCGAATGTCTTGTCAGCTTCGAGTTGTTGTTCCCACCATCCTTCTTCAATATTATGACGCACCTCCTCGTTCACCTAGTTGAAGAGATTAGAATTCTCGGTCCTGTATTTCTACACAATATGTTCCCCTTTGAGAGGTTCATGGGAGTATTAAAGAAATATGTTAATAACCGAGCTAGGCCGGAAGGAAGTATCTCAAAGGGCTACGGAACTGAGGAGGTCATTGAGTTTTGTGTTGACTTTCTTCCTGACCTTAAGCCGATTGGTGTTCCTGAATCTCGGTATGAGGGGAGGCTGACTGGAAAAGGCACACTAGGAAGGAAAGCAACGGTGTGCAGGGACAAGATTTTTTTCAATCAAGCACACTACACAGTTCTATACAATTCTAGCTTGGTGGCTTCGTACATCGAGAAACACAAGAATGTTTTACGAGAAATAAACCCAGGCCAGCCCGAGTCCTTGATTACACGTCAACACATGAATACCTTCGGCAGTTGGTTGCAAAGACATCTCATTAGTGACCCAACTGTTGTAGAGCAGCTGTACTTGTTGGCCAGGTTACCATCTTCAAACATATGTACATTCCAAGGGTACGAGATAAATGGGAATACATTTTACACGATCGACCAAGATAAAAAGAGCACCAACCAAAACAGTGGTGTCCGCTTCGATGCAAAAGATGAGAATGGGCAAACCACCACATATTATGGATACATAGAGGAGATATGGGAACTTGACTATGGTCCCACTTTTAAGGTCCCTTTGTTTCGGTGCAAATGGGTGAAGCTCAGCGGTGTACAGGTAGACGATAAGTACGGTATGACAACAGTGGATTCCAACAATCTTGCATACATGGACGAGCCATTCGTCCTAGCCAACGAGGTGGCTCAAGTTTTCTACGTGAAGGACATGTCTAGCAAATCGAGAAAAAGAAATCAACAAAAGAATACATCAACCGAGGAGCCAAAGCGCCACATAGTTCTTTCGGGGAAAAGAAACATCGTGGGAGTGGATGACAAGACAGACATGTCAGAAGATTATAATAAGTTTAAAGAAATTCCACCCTTCACGGTGAAAATTGACCCAAGCATCTTGCTAAATGATGAAGATTCTCCATGGCTACGGCGTAGAAGATCACAGCAGTAGATGGCGATGTAATAATGTATTCTTCATATATAGTTCCCAAGACAATCTCTACATTTATGTAATAATGAGAACCCTTTCCCCAACACTGTTAGAGGAGATGGAACTTTAGTCCCAGTTGCACCCACCAACCGTGACTAAAGGTTACCCACACATACTCATCCTGCCGACAGCTTTAGTCCCGGTTGCATCCACCAGCCGGGACTAAAGGTTGCCCGCCTATTTTCTTCCCGCGCTTCCCACCGCTTCCCGCCTCCGTCTTCCCGCCATTTTTTCACTATATATATGTAGGCCTGGTCTCCATTTACATATCACATCTACACTCATATCTGCAAACCTCATCACCCTCTCCCATGGCTTCCATCGTATCTCTAACACCCCGGGAGGCGGAGGCACTTTGCGCCTCAAACTACCCCTGCCCGCCGGGCTACCACGTCCCGACCGGCTGGTTGCTGAGCGTCGGAGGCATACCGGTCCCTCCTATCCCTCTAGGTGTGGCACGCGAGATGGCCATCATGAACCACTACTACTTCGAGCTCACGCCAGAGCAGCGGAGGAATCCCCAGTGGCATCCCGACTACAGCCCGACTTGGGACAGCTTCTTCATCAATCGGCGTGAGAGGGCGGTTGCCAGGTACGAGGAGGACGGCCCGCCTCCTTCGAACTTCAACGAGGCCGGCCGTCGGCTGTGGTGGTGCGGCTGGACTCTCCAGAGCGTAATGGCCTACCGTGGCCCCCGCCTGCGCTACCCTCAATCCCAGCCCACGCGTGCTCACCCGTCCAGGTTCGACAACCGTGACCCCGATGCTAGCGACGATGACGTCGGCGACTATGATGACTACAGTGGCGACGTTTATATGGCTAGGCAAGACTATGACTGAATGGCTCCAACATTCGAATCTGGCCATGTATCTTAATTTTCAGTTGAGCTCTGTACTTTAATTCCAGTTCAATCGTAATAAAATTTCGTAACAACCACTTTATTGAACTAAAACAACCGACAACGACTTTATAAACTGAATTTAAACTAAAACAACCGACAACGACTTTATTGAAATTACAATAAAATAGATAAATGACTAGTCTAGTCTCTACTCGTCGTCGGAGGTTGTCTCCGTCCAAATGTCATCCCACCGAGGGTCGTTTTCGGCCCAAGTTGTATTCGGGTTCTCGAGCTCGAACTCGGCGACGGCCCGACGGTGGCGCCTGTTGGACCTGCGTTGTGCCCTGAGGTCAGCGAAGAACGCGTCGGTGTTGTCGACATCGTTGGGGAACTGTGCCCTCCACTGGCGCATCAACTGCTCATCGTGCTCGGCGATGGCGATCCTGCGCTGCACTTGGCGGTGCCGGCGACGGTCCTCGTCGTCGAGGAGGCACGGCGCTGGCGCGAGGAACTCCGCCTCCTCTAGCGATTCAACATCCGGGAAGTTCATGTCGCGCCGTGGCCGCCGAAATCGCCACGCCGCCGCGTCGTAAGCGCGCGCCGCCAGCTCCGGCGTGTTGTACGTGCCGAGGGTTAGGCGGATGCCACTGGCGCGTATTTCGGCGTAGAACCTACCGCTCGGACGCACTCGAACGCCACGGAAACCGGACGACCCTCGACGACGTGGTGGCATCCCGGAGATGAATGAGCGAAGGTGGTGGCGACATGTGGCTGCGCGCGCACGCGGCGCTCTATATAGCGCACGCGGGGCATGACACGTGTAAGCCACGGCTACACACGTCGCACGCGGGGCATGGCACATGTAAGTTACGGCTACACACGTCGCACGCGGGGCATGGCACGTGCAAGCCACGGCTACACACGTCGCACGCCGGTAGCGACGGGGCACGGGGAAGCGACACGTTGGATACAAACGGCCGGAGCCGTTGGATGCACTGTGCCACGGATGCCACGGAAACCGGACGACCCGCGACGGCGTGGCGGCATCTCGGAGATGAATGAGCGGAGGCGGCGGCTACACGTCGGTGTCCGAAATACTCCGCATATCATTAGGGTGAAACATACACGACTATGATGTGAGATGCAAATAGGTATATGGATGTCATATTCATGTTCATTGGATTTTTCTGATCAATTTTCATATATAAAACATTTCTATTTGAGTTACCATTTAAAAGTTATTAAAATAATAGTTTTTATTAATATAAAATAGATAAACAGGGTTTATTTAAAATAGAAAAGAAAAAAGTTTAGAAAAGTGGACTGATCTGCGTCCAACGGCTCCAGGCCGTTGGATTCAAGCGGCCGGAGCCGTTGGATGCACTTGGCGCGGATCATCCCCAACCCCCTTTTGTTGCGGGTGGTGGCACGACCCGCGACAAAAGACCCCCCTTTTGTCGCGGGTCGTGCCACCACCCGCGACAAAAGGGGGCCTTTTGTCAAGGGCCGTGGCACGACCCGCGACAAAAGGGGGTCTCCTATATAAGCTCCGCGTCGCGGGCGGAGCCACCACCTGCGACCCCGGAGGCAACCCTAGACGATTTTTGCGCCGCCAGGCTGCCAAAAATTTCCGCACCGCGCGCCGCCGCCGTCGCCGCCAGCAGCTACGCCGCCCCCGGCCGCCGCCCCCGCCACCTCTGCGCCGTCGCCGCCCCCGGCCGCCGCCCCCGCCACCTCTGCGCCGCCACCGGCCCTTCTACCGCGCGCGCCCTGCGCAGGTAGCCGCCGCCGGCCACCGGCGCCCCCGGCCATTTTTTTTAAAATTTTTGTAATATTATTAGTATTAGTTAGTTAGCTAGTATAGTTAGTTAGTTTAGTATATGTATATGTAGTTAGTTAGCTAGTATTTTTTTTAAAATTTTTGTAATATTATTAGTATTAGTTAGTTAGCTAGTATAGTTAGTTAGTTTAGTATATGTATATGTAGTTAGTTAGCTAGTATTTTTTTTAAATTTTTTGTAATATTATTAATATTAGTTAGCTAGTATATGTAGCTAGTTAGTTAGTTTAGTACAAGTTTAAATTTTGTATTAGTTAGCTAGTTAGTTAGTTTAAATTTATGTATATGTAGTTAGTTATTTAGTATATGTAGTTAGTTAGTTTAAATTTAGTATATGTAGTTAGTTAGTTTAAATTTTGTATTAGTTTTTTGTAAGTTTTTTGTATTAGTTTAAATTTTGTATTAGTTAGCTAGTTTAAATTTTGTATTAGTTAGCTAGTCAGTTAGTTTAAATTTATGTATAAGTTAGTTAGTTTTTTAGTTAATTAGTTTTATGTTGTTTATGTATTAAGTTAGTAATTTAGTTAGTATTTAGTTAATCGCCACGCGCCGCCGGTATTAAGTTAGTAATTTAGTTAGTATTTTTTAGTTAGTTAGTTTAAGTTTTCTGTAAATCTTTCAAAACGCCCCGACCGGACCGACACCGTCCCACGCTCCGTCTCGCTCGCTTCGCCACCCCCGACGCCGCAACTTCCCTCTCCTCTACCTCTGAAATGTCGCAACTTCCCTCTCCTCTCCCTCTCGCCGACACCAGTCGCCGACACCCTCACGCGCCCTCTCCCTCTCGCAAACACCCCTCTTCTCTCCCTCTCGCGAACACCCCCGATGCCGCAACTTCCCTCCCTCTCGCAAACAACCGACACCCTCTCCCTCTCGCAAATACCAGTCGCCGACACCCTCTCCCTCTCGCAAATACCAGTCGCCGACACCCTCTCCCTCTCGCAACCAACCGACGTCGATACCCTCTTCCTCACGTGAGCATTGTCGAGATCCTCTCCTTGAGCCTACCCCATCCGTGGTTAGGGTTAGGGTTTGGGTAGTGTTTGGTTAGGGTTAGTGTTTGATTAAGTTTAGGGTTTGGTTAGGGTTAGAACATGTACTTATCGATTTAATTTTTTGCAGAAACAATGGATCCATTCGAAATCCATCGAGACTTGGAACAGGAAGACCTATTCGAGGACATAATCCGCGATGGTCCAGAAGCCGACCGAGAAGAGCGCGACTCTGGTGATGGAGAAGACCGCGGCTCCGGTGATGGAGAAGCCGACGGCTCCGGTGATGGAGAAGCCGACGGCTTCGGTGATGGAGAAGCCGACGGCTCCGGTCATGGCGAGGTATACGATCACTAGGCATTAATGGAATTCTATATGTACATATAGATATAAATTAATTAATTTTTATTCTCTTAGGCCTCCGAAGATAAGTTGGAGAAACGAGGCCCGGCAAAGAGGTTGAGCCCAAAAGACCACTTCACAATTGAAGCTATATCACCGAAAGGCCAACCGGTGGCACCCGCGGCTGTCAGAGTGACATTTAAAAATCAGTGCGTAGTTCTGGTTAGGGATCGTCTCTCGATCACTATTAGAGAATGGAACAAGACCAAGAATGTGTCCGAAGATTAGGTTGCCGATAGGTACAAAGACACACTTTTTGACGACCTCATGACACATTTCACTTTGCCAGTTTTGAGATCGGTGTCTGAGATGGCCAAGCGTAGGCGCTAGTGAAGAAATGGGCTCTTCGAGAAGATGGGGGAACTTTTCCGGGCGTATAAGAACCGGTTATGGGCAACTTATAAGGCCGAGAAGAAGCCTCCATTATTCGAAAACTATCTAGCGAAGCAGGAGCATAACTGGGAAGAATTTGTGAAGTACAAAGAATCAGAGGAGGCTATGAGACTGTCAAAGAAAAACAAGAAGAATGCAAGCGAAAAGAAATATCACCATCATACGGGGCGAGGGGGCTACGAAGTAGCCATGCCTAAGTGGGATGCACAAGAGGCTGAGATGAAGCGGAATGGGATCACTCCAGAACCCGACCGAGAAGGATGGGACACTAGGGCTCGAAATTGGTTCCTTGGGCATGGCTGTGAGTATGACATGAAGACAGGGAACCTTGTTGAAAGTGACAGCAAGGTTAAGGTACCCAGGGAAAAATGGATTGAAGTGATGGCTGATATTAAAGCGGGAAAACTGAAGTTTGCTCCCGATAGAGAGAAAGACTTGCTGACGCTTGTCCTCGGTAATCCTGAAAAGGGAGGATGAACAAGAGGCTTCGGCCCTAGTGTTCCGTGGGCGCTTGGGTTTCCGGACGACGCGGAGACTTATAGAAGCCGAGCGAGAGCAAAAAAACGCGAGCTGGAGGTGCAGAATGACCGGATGGCCGAGTTCCAACGTCAACTTGACCAGCAGCAGCGGGAGATTCAGCAGCAGCAGCGGGAGATAAATGAACTAAAAGGACAGCGCCAGCCAGATAATACCACCGGCATATCTCAGCGGCGAGACAGCAGCGTGGCCGACTCGGAGGCCCCGCCATTACGGATGATAGATGGCGGTCCTGGCGACCCCGTGGATGGAATCAAGGAGCAAACACCTTGTGATCTCCATGAGGTGTTCAGGAACTTATCTGTTAAGGTGGCGGTCGGCTTTGTCTTACCTGCATTTGGAGCTGAAGGTGAGCCGGCAACATGGCATGGCAATGAGATTCCAGCTGGCTATGCTCGTGTCGGGGTGGATTCAGTTGTACCGCCGTGGGAGACATTGCAGCTCGTAATCCCTGGAGGTGATGGTCAGGTTACACTCGGAGACGTACTGGGAGAAATCATTCTTTGGGAAAAGAAAAACATCAAGCTTCCAGGTTGGGTAGCCCCTAGTACTAGTCGTCCCAGGTCACCATCACCTCCTCCAAGTGATCGCAGGCCACCATCACCTCTTCCGACTGATCACATGTCGCCACCATCACCCTATGGGTACGACCATGACATCCGTAGTCCATCTCCATCTCCAGCGCCGCCGCCTGCGCCCACTAAGACTCGGAATGCACCCAGCCGAAAGCGTTTCAAGAGTCCTGTCCGCAAGCGGTCGCCCCTCCCAACAGTACCAAAGGTTCCTCCCCCCCGTCCTTACGATCGTACTAAAGAGGAAAATGAGGCCATTGTAAAGAAACACGTGCATGAACAGCTTCATGAGGAAAAACCTCCAGCGCCAGCGCCATACACCGAGAAGCAAAAAGGATATGCTCTTGATTTTCTGAACACACCATCGCAATATGACTTACACGAGAAGAAGGATGACTACACACGCACACTTGCGAGGGTAATTGGGGACAAGGGCACTGCTAAGAAGAAGGATAGTGCTAGCACGAGCAAATCATTAGCTAGAAGTGTAGCCGGGAAGAAATCAAGTTCAACAAGTGCACCCCTCAAGGCCAAGCAAGCAGCGACAACGGGCAGAAAAAGAAAGGAAGTTCCCCAGCCCGGAGAACAGGCCAAACAATCGATCCCACCACTCAAAGTGTCAGATGTTCCCTCGGTGTACCAGGAACATGGTGATTTCGATCTGGAAGCAGCTGCGGCGCTAGCGGCTCAAGTTGGCTGTACCGTGGAGGAATTGCTGAGTGCCCATGATGCAGTACTACCCATTGCTAATATAGCTCCTAAATTTGTCTATGGGGCCGACTTGGTCAGCAAAGAGCGACTGCATAAACTGCCAACGCATATGCGGAATTTGCATCAGTGGTACATTGATGCGTGCAAGGAGAATACAAGTTACATCGTGGCGGATATCCCAGAAGATTATTACTTCCGAAAGGAGGAGATCCATATTGAGATGAATGAACTCTGGCAGTTATTCAATTTAGACGCCCTCGACAAATCTCTCATGAGTTGCTACTACTTGTAAGTTGTTAACTACATATAAGTTCATGTTCATTCAGTTGTTCCTGTTCATTGCATATACTCATTATATCTTATGTGTTCTCTTATGCAGACTGAAGATCATTGAATGCAGAAGTAATAAGATGTTCAATGTTGGGTTTGTTGACCCAGATAAAGTACATCATGACACGGTAAAGAATAATGTCGAAGAAACGGGGGGAAACCTACTAAGGTTTATAGGGGAGCAAAGCTTCTGTGATTCAATACTGTTTCCTTACAACTACAGGTGAGAGTCTTACTGATCTATTGTGCACATTCAATTTTTCTTACTCGATGTTATGTGTAATTCATGACGTATATATATATAAACATGTGCAGTTTCCACTGGATTCTGCTAAATATTCAAGTTGATAAGGGAATAGTTGAAGTAAGGGACCCATTGAGTAGAGGCCTGGACGGGTTCCGCGACTTGCAGAACATTCTCCAGAGGTAATTTCAATCATTAATTGCCGCGCTATATCTTTCGTGAGATATCAATTAATTATCCACTCATTCAATCATTCTTTTGCCTGGCAGGTGTTGGAGAGCTTTGAAGAATAATATTGCGGGTAACTTCGCAGAGAAGCTAACATTTACTCTTGTACCGTGCGCCCAGCAGCCACAGGGGACGAATCTATGTGGATACTACGTTTGCGAGTCCATTCGCATGTTAACCACTGAGAAGCACAACGATAATAGATTCAACGTAAGCAATAACATTCACAACTTTAGTTTATTATCGTCAGTATTTCGTTATCAAGATTGATATAGTCATATTCATCTCATTTTCCTATATAGGTCGACTTCATGCGGGAGAAGCTCCAACCACACGAGCACATACTAGGAATTACGGGGGAATTGGCGGGACTTCTAATGAAAGAAGTAATAGACGACAACGACTTGTTTAGTCCAAATAGGCGCAACAAATGATCCCCATGTATTAGTTCGAATAGACGACGGGCTTTAGTCCCGGTGGTAGTGACCTCCATGTATATGTGTAAGGGGAATCTACGAAGTTTTGCTCCCAATATTTGTTTGCTCGATCTATATATAATGAATGAACGTGTACAACTTGTAGTACCGTACAAATATTTGTTATGCAACTTTTATTTTAAAATGATAAAATGAAATAAAAGGGGGGGCGGTGGCGGGGGGGGGGGGGGGGGAGGGTTGCTGCACACCTCAAACCCTAAAGCAGCAGCGTTCTGCGCGCGCCACGTAGAGGCCCTTTTGTCGCGGGTGGTAATACCGCCCGCGACAAAAGGGTGTGCCCCTGGGGCACCCCGCACCTGCCACGTGGTGGACCATATGTCGCGGGTGGTAAGCGACCCGCGACAAAGGGGTGGACCTTTTGTCGCGCCTTCGTTGTCGCGGGTGGCCGCCCGCGACAAAAGGCCCTTACGGCCCGCGACAAAAGGGCTATTTTCCACTAGTGGTAGTATCATCAACTCCCACCACCGCCCGATGCCAGCGACCAGCACGCTCTCCTTCCTCACCCCCTCGCCGTCACAGCCGGCCAAGCGAGCAAGAAGAGCACAAAGGAAACTGACCAGGAGATGGAAGCGCTTATTGACTGAGCCCTTGCTGGAGCCCTCCCCTACCATCTTCCTCCTCGGAGATGCAGCGGAGAAAACCAACAACCACCGCCCGGCGCTGCGCAGATACGCCAGAACGGAAAAGCTCGACCAGGCCTTGTTTGCGGAGATGCCCAGCTGCAGCTTCCCCACAAGCCCCAACTCTTGCCACCGAACTGAAGCAGCGAAGAACACCCACACCAGGACGTGCCAGATCTGGCCAAAAAGATCCAGCAACCTACTCCTAAACGCCACTACTGGACCAAATCCTAAAGTACTATCTACCCTACTAGATCCGGCGCCTTCCCACAGCCATCTCCAACCAGCCACGCCGGCGAGAGATGCCATGGAGAGACTCTCAAAACATTGTAGACAAGAGAGAGAAGGTGAAAGGGAAAGTGTCTCCCATATAGAGATGGTCTAGCTAGCTAACTAGCGAGCTAGTGTAATTACACACACTGACACACATCACTATGAAATAACAATTCGATATACGTACCATGAATCCATGATCATGCTAAACGATTAGTGTGTAATATAGCTTTCCATTACCACTATTCTCCCACTTAGGCACTTAACAATTTATTGACAGCCGTTTATGGCTCACAACCTGCGGAAGTGGAGAAATCATCACGACAAAGCGATTCACAAGGCCAGCACTATGGAAAAATACTGAGAGCAACTCTAGCAGCCCCTTAAAATTGGAACCATAAAGACGCTTTTAAAGGGCACACCTCAAATCGAATTTACGGGCTAAAAATATATCACACAGATCAAACACCTTAAACCTACCTTTAGAATTTAAAAAAAAAAACATTCGAGGCAGGAGAAAGATCGTCGCATTCAACTAGCAGTTCATACATATTGTACATGGATATTTAGAAACATTGCAACATCGTGGAACCCTTAATTCTACCAAAAATGTGGCTCTGGGATGCTCACCGGAGCTTACACTAGTAGGAAAAAAATGGTGCGCCACTCCTAAGTGTTAGTAGTGGCGCACCATGTGGTGTGCCACTGGTAATCCAAATACCAGTGGCGGGTCACCTAGTGCGCAACTGCTAACATTTAGGTGCGCCACTAGTATACCCTCCACGTGGCGCCACTACCAGCTCTATAGGGGCGCCACTAGTAAAATTTTGAAATCTGGATCTAGCGTCATATTTTCACGATTTTTTTGCTCTTTATTTTTGCTTGTGTTTTGTTTTTTGAATTATTTGTCCCGTTCATCTAGCACCATTGTTTGCTCGTTTTGTTTTCCCAATTAGATAAGCCATGTGAGAGGTTGGAGGATGCAGAAGGGAGGGAGGAGAGGATGGTGAGGAGAGAAGAGGATGGAGAATGGAGTAGAGGAGAGGATGGAGTGGAGGAGAGGAGGGCAGGTCGTCGGAGTGCTTGGAGTAGAGGGGGCCGGAGTGGAGGAAGGGGCGCCCGAGTGGAGGAGAGGAAGGAGGAGGAGGATGAGAAGGTGGAGGAGAGGATGGAGGAGAGGAGGAGGAGATGAATCTGCGGAGGAGGGAGGTGGATAAGATGGTAACATGGGTAGGTGGTGGTCGGCCATTTTGAAATTTGGAGGCAGGAGTTTGCTATATTTTAAAAAAAAAAAATTGCTTGAAAACTAAAAGCTGAAAAAAGTCTTGTTTCTTTTTTTATTTTTGGGGAATCTAAAAAATCGCTAAACGACTGTAGGCAGTTGAAATCGGATGTAAAAAATTTCGTAGATACATTTTCGGATAACTTTTTTTTGCATCGGAGGTCGTATGGGAAGCCTAGCCCGATTAGCCCGGCCTGGCCCAACCCAAAATTTCCAGGCTTGGGCCAGCCCGAGCATGTCTATGCGCCGAGCCTAGGCCGAAGATTTGGGCCCAATGGCCGGGCCGGGCTGGGACCTAAAAAATGTGTGAAATAGGCTGGGAAGCAGCCCAGCCCAAGGCCCGACGGGCTTTTGTAGTGATTGGTCGGGCTTGGGCCTCAAAGTTAGGACCTGATGGCTGTGAAATACGCCATATTTTCTCGCGTCTAAACCCTTAGCTAAGTCAAGAAATTAACTAAGTTTACTTCTCAACTTGCCACTAATGCCTAATCAATGCAAAGATGTGCAATTTCTTCTATTTTTGGATGTTGTGCAGGAAATCACGTCATAATGATAAATGGACCTGCAATTACTGAAGAAAATCGAGTCAGGAGCATGGCAAAGTTGACTACACTCGGAAAGACGGTTTCAGGAGCTTTAACGGGCATCGGTACAGGCAAGCCCCACCCGTACCGTCCGCCCGAACTATGCGCCACTGCGTTCCCGAGGTCAAACTCTACAAAAGTCGTGAAGATACCGACGCTAAAAAGAGAGCCATTCGTCGCCAAACAGGTCCGCCATCCACTAGATCCATCTGCACCACATCGAAGGAGATCCATCAACATAGTTCATCCATCCCATCTTCCCTCTCCTTCATAGCCATAGTCATCACCATTGTAATAGAGGTCTTCTTGAGAATTGGCGACCATTGTAACAATATTGCGATTTCAATCTAAATATTTTGCATAATGATTTCTATATTTGTATTTGATGTTGATGTTATGTGTGAGTAGTCCTCACGGGCTGCGGGTTGGGGTGAATCCTCGTAGCGTTCATGTGTGTTTAATCTTATGTTATGTGTAAGAATTGAATACAAGTTTTGCAATCTTGTATCCTTGTCTCTTTGCCTCGTCTTGATGATCTGGATGTACCCATATCATTGGAGTCGATCAAGGGAAGAGGTGGGATGAGTGGAAACGGCATGCTACCACGAAACCTCACTGGCAGAAAGGGGAAAGTAACGGTACATGTTTAGTGATCCATTCGGGATCATGGCACAATCATCTAGCGTAAGGCTTTGGTCTGTATTCATTTACTTAATAACTGTTGTTGCTTACGGCTGTAAGGACAGTGGTTGGACCATTAGGCTCTTGTCACCTCTGATTTTAGGGGCAAGAGTATTTACGAATGTGCTACTCACAAATCTCTTATCCCTATTTTATTTGTTACATATATGTGCTTCAATTATATATGTATACATAGCTGCAGGTGAAACCTTAACCCTGGCTTATTTCCATCATTGAACACAACCCCCTTAAATGTAAACTATATAGGTCCGGTAAACTGAACGTAAACTACACTAGCAAGTCTTGTAGACGTTTACTTTACACCATTTAGTAGTGCTTCCCAAGGTTCGATTAAACCTAGATCTTCTAGGGAAAAATATTATCATACTACAATCCGTAATCCGGATCGAAGGTATCTACCATTTTTCTGGCGCCGTTGCTGGGGAAGCAATTTCGCTATTCCGGTAAGGTTACTAGAGACCATGTTAGATATTTTGTTTTTAGTTTTTAGTTTTTATTTACTGTTTTATTATTTATTTGAACACCCAAAAAAAATTAGTTACTTGTTCTTTTACAATCATAGAAGAAAATAACAAAAAGATAATCACTATGGCAGAAAAAAAGCTTGGGGAATATGCTATCCCAATGATGATTTTATTCGTGCATCCATAACTTAGCCCACTGTTGCAGCAGAGAACTATGAAATTAAGCAATGTGGAGGCTCACACTACTAGGAAAAGACCTAGCCGTAAGAAGGGTCTCAGTGGCGCACTGCAATATCGGTGCTCCACTGGTACCAATATAGCAGTGACACACTGCTTTTGGGGTGCGCCATCCCTAAAGTGCGACAAGATCCCACCCCTCCCCCAAACTTAGCAGTGGCGCACCACATAGTGGTGCGCCATTGCTATCTCACATAGATATGGCGCACCACTATGTGGTGCGCCACTGCTAAGTTTGGGGGAGGGGTGGGCCATGGCCTTTTACAGGTAAGCACCTTACGACTGGCGCACAACTTACAGGTGCTCCACTACTAAGGAAAATACCAGTGGCACACCACTCCATCCATGCGCCATTGTTATGTACAGGGGGTGATGGAAAATAAAATCCTTCGAGATGTCCATGTATTATGTCATCTAGTTTTAATGATAATTGAAAAAATGAATTTCAACTTTTTATGCAAAATAGCGTCATCTTTCGGTAAAACTGGATTTCTAGTTGCATAGGACCTCCGATGAAAATCTTTTTTATATGAAAATCTATCTACACGAAATTTCCTATCCAAATTCAATGACTTTTTTCAGGTTTTAGATTTTGGGCAGAAATTTCAGAAAAAGAAAAAAAATAGCAATGGCGCACCCCATAGTGGTGCGCCATTGCTAAGCCTCCCGCCCACGAAATTTGAAATTTGGAGGCCGGCCACTGATGGCGTGTACTCGACGTATGCGGACACGCTGTTGGGGAACCCCAAGAGGAAGGTGTGATGAGCCCAGCAGCAAGTTTTTCCTCAGTACGAAACCAAGGTTTAATCGACCAGTAGGAGAAAGGCGTGACTTCTGAAGGTGTTGCTGGCTGACTAGTGGCAGGGCGCACTACCGGCATCAGCAACAACGTGAAACCTGCACACAACACAACCAAAGTAATTTGCCCCAACTTACAGTGAGGTTGTCAATCTCACCGGTTTGCTGAACACAAAGGATTAGACGTATCGAATGGAAGGAGATGTTTGCAGAAAGTAAACAGAACAAGATTGCAGTTGAATTTATCAGTAAAGGAAATAGGACCAGGGTCCACAGTTCACTAGAGGTGTCTCTCCATAAAGAAATAGCATGTTGGCTAAACAAATTACAGCTGGGCAATTGATAGAATATCGATCGATACATGACAAGATGATTACTATGATAATTTGGTATTGGGTATTACAACATAATACATAGACCGTAATCCAACTGCGTCTATGACTAATAATCCACCTTTAGGTTAGCGTCCGCACCCCTTCCAGTATAAAGTTGCAAGCAACAGACTATCGCATTAAGCAATGTGTGTAAAGTAAACAATAAAGTTACCCTTGGATAAAACATTGTTGGGTTATCCCTAGTAGCAACAGCACATCTACAACCTTAGAAGTTATAAAGTCACTCTCCCAGATTACTAGAGGCATGAACCTACTATCGAGCATAAATACCCCCTCTTGGAGTCACAAGTGTCCACTTGGCCAGAGTTTCTACTAGCAACGGAGAGCATGCAAGATCACAAATAACATATGACATGAATATATAATCAATCTTAACATAGTATTCAACATTCATCGGATCCCAGCAAACCAAACATAGAGGATTACATAAAGATGATCTTGATCATGTAGGGCAGCTCACAAGATCGATACATGAAGCACATGGTGGAGAAGACAACCATCTAGCTACTGCTATGGACCCATAGTCCAGGGATGAACTACTCATGCATCACTTCGGAGGCGGGCATGGCGATGTAGATGCCTCCGGCAATGATTTCCCCCTCCGGCAGGGTGCCGGGATGAGCTTCAGAACCCCCCGAGATGGGTTCTGCGATGGCGGCCGTGACGGAAATTTTCGTGGATTTTGGCTCAGGTCCTCAGGGTTTTCCCGAGATCGCGAATAAATAGGCGGAGGATTCAGGTCGGTGGGGCGCCTGTGGGCCCCACACCATGCATTGGCGTGGGCCAGCCCCAGGCCGCGCCAAGGGTAGGTGTGGGCACCCTGGTGCGCCTCTTCGTCCCCCCTCCGGACTTCGTCTTCGTTTCAGTAAAATATTGACTTCGGCTTTTGTTTCGTCCAATTTCGAGAATATTTCCTGTACAACTTTTCTGAAATACAAAAACAGCAGAAAACAGGGAACTGACACTGTGGCATCTTGTTAATAGGTTAGTGCCGGAAATCATGTAAAAGTGCAACGAAGTGTAAACAAAACACATATGAATTGGTGTAAAACAAGCATGGAGCATCAAAAATTATAGATACGTTTGAGACGTATCAGCCACTTAACCCCCTACTCCCTCCTCCCACCTCCATCTTCCTCCACACTCTCCTCTCCTCTCCTCTCCTCCTACTCCTCTCCTCTTCTCCTACTCCTTCTACTCCTCCATCCACTCCACCATCTACTTCTCCTTTCTCCTCTCCGATGACCCTCCGGCCTCCCTCCTCCTCTCTGGCGAACTCCAACGACCCTCCGGCCTTCCTCCACCCTCCGGCCTCCATTACCCTCCTCCTCTCTATGAACCCTCCTCTCCTCCATCCTTACCCCTCCTCCCTTCTCTCATCCATTCTCACCACCGGCGTCTAGGCTTCGAATGAACACGGGACAAAACAAAAACGAGAAACAAAAACCTGAAACAAAAACGAGGAACAAAAACGAGAAAATACGAGCAAAAAATCGAAAAACGTGCTAGATCCAGATCTGGATCCAGAAATTTCAAATTTTAGCAGTGGCGCACCTTGTTTTGGTCTAGTGGCGCACCTCCCCTTTTTAGTAGTGGCGCACGAGGGAGCTAGTATTGGCGCACTGCTTGGTGCGCCACTGCTAAGCCAGATAGCAATGGCACACCACTGGTGTGCCACTGCTAACTGTTAGCAGTGGCGTGATAGTAGTGGCGCACCAGGGTGCGCCACTAACAGGCAATAGTGGTGCGCCACTGATTACATGCTTTGCTTACACTTCATATAATTTTTGATGCTCCATGCTTGTTTTACACCAATTCATATATGTTTTGCTTACACTTTGTTGCACTTTTACATGCTTTCCGGCACTAACCTATTAACAAGATGCCACAGTGCCAGTTCTCTGTTTTCTGCTATTTTTGTATTTCAGAAAAGTTGTACAGGAAATATTCTAGGAATTGGACGAAACAAAAGCCGAAGTCAATATTTTACCGAAACAAAGACGAAGTCCGGAGGGGGGTCGAAGAGGCGCCACAGGGCGGCCAGACCACCCCATGGCGCGGCCTGGGTGTGGCCCGCGCCTAGGGGTGGTGTGGGCCCCCCAGGCACCCCACCGACCTAAATCCTCCACCTATTTATACATCTTCTCGGGAAAACCCTGGATACCCGAGCCTCCATCCACAAAAAGTTCCGTCGCGGCCGCCATCGCAGAACCCATCTCGGGGGGGGGGGGGGGGTCGGAAGCTCTTCCTGGCACCCTGCCGGAGGGGGAAATCATCGCCGGAGACATCTACATCACCATGCCCGCTTCCGAAGTGATGCGTGAGTAGTTCATCCCTGGACTATGGGTCCATAGCAGTAGCTAGATGGTTGTCTTCTCCAATTTGTACTTCATGTATAGATCTTGTGAGCTGCCCTACATGATCAAGATCATCCTTATGTAATCCTACATGTTGTGTTTTCTGGGATCCGATGAATATTCTATACTATGTTGAGGTCGATTATATATTCATGTCATATGTTATTTGTGATCTTGCATGCTCTCCGTTGCTAGTAGATACTCTGGCCAAGTAGATGCTTGTGACTCCAAGAGGGGGTATTTATGCTCGATAGTAGGTTCATGCCTCTAGTTTTCTGGAAGAGTGACAATAACTTCTAAGATTGTAGATGTGTTGTTGCTACTAGGGAGAAAACAATAATGTTTTATCCAAGGGTAATTCTATTGTTTACTTTACACACATTGCTTAATGCGATAATCTGTTGCTTGCAACTTAATACTCAAAGGGGTTCGGACGATAAGCGGAAGGTGGATTATTAGTCATAAACGCAGTTGGATTACGGTCTATGTATTATGTTGTAATGCCCAATCAAATCTCATAGTAATCATCTTGTCATGTATGGTCGATATTCTGTCAATTGCCCAGCTATAATTTGTTCACCCAACATGCTATTTATCTTTATGGAGAGACACCTCTAGTGAACTATGGACCCCGGTCCTTTCCTTTACACTGATACAATCATCCTGTTCTGTTTACTTACTACAATTCCTGTTCTCTTTAATTACTGCAAACATCTCTTTCCAATCGATACATCTAATCCTTTGTGTTCAACAAACCGGTGAGATTGACAAACTCACTATAAGTTGGAGCAAAGTACTTTGGTTGTGTTGTGTGCAGGTTCCACGTTGTTGCTGACGCCGGTAGTGCGCCCTGCCACTAGTTAGCTAGCAACACCTTCAGAAGTCATGCCTTTCTCTTACTGGTCGATTAAACCTTGGTTTCGTACTGAGGGAAAACTTGTTGCTGTGCTCATCACACCTTCCTCTTGGGGTTTCCCAGCCGCTTCCACAACAACGCTCAGCAAGATTGTCTGGCGCCATTGCTGGGGAACTGAAGAAAAGTTACACCACAGAAATTTCCAACTCCCACGGCAATCTACGCACAACAAGATTTTATGGCGCCGTTGCCGGGGAGAAAGAGGATTTCTGCAAGGGGAGTCTCTCATCTCCAATCTGTTTACTTTGTTATAGTTTTCTTAGTTTACTTTATTTTGTTTTGTTTGCTTTATTATTTCAAAAACACAAAAAAATAGTTTCTTTTATAGTTGTCTTTATATCAAAAACGCAAAAAAAATAGTTTCTATCATCGCTATTATTTATGTTGCTTAGTTTATTCCATGCTTACTTTCCATGTCGATGGTTCTTGTTTTTATTTTCACTAGTTAGGCGAAGAGAAAATTAAAAAGCCTATGGAACTTTATTTGCATGCTAATGGCAACGATATTAGTATGAATTCTTTGAACACCATTATTGCTAATGCTATGGAAAAGTCTAAGCTTAGGGAAGCTAGTTTTCATGGAAATGGTCTTTTTTCTTCCCCCACTTTAAATGAGAAAATTTGCTATGATGATTACAATGATGAATATGATATTTTCAGTCCACCTAATATTGAGGAGAAAATTAATTATGATTACAATATGTCTCCTATATCTGATGATTATGGTGATGAGAATAATAATGATAGCTATTTTATTGAATTTGCTCCCACTACAATTAATAAGAATGACTATGCTTATGTGGAGAGTAATAATTACTTTATTCATGTGGCTCATGATAAGAATGTTTTATGTGATATTTATATTGTTGGGTTTATTCATGATGCTACTGAAAGTTATTATGAGAGAGGAAAATATGGTTGTAGAAGTTTTCATGTTACTAAAACACCTCTCTATATGCTGAAAGTTTTGAAGTTGCTCTTGTTTTATCTTTCTATGCTTGTCAATTTGTTCTTTGTGAATCTATTTGTGTACAAGATGCCTATCCATAGGAAGTGGGTTAGACTTAAATGTGTTTCATATTTGCTTGTTGATGCTTCTTCACTTGATAATACTTGATGCTCGCTCTTTTTCCGCGCCTAGCTGAAAGGCGTTAAAGAAAAGCACTCATGGGAGATAACCCATATTTTATTTTCTGTAATTTTTCTTTTTGTTGAGTCTTGGAAGTTATTACCTCTGTAATAACCTCTCCTTATCATTTTTATTTTGTTTTTGTACCAAGAATAGCCTCTAATAGGAAGAAAGTAAGATTTGGGGAAGTTGCTGTCCTAAAAACAGATTCTGTGATGTTACCATAAAAATTCGTAAAAATATCCAGAGTGGAATTTTGAGCTATTAATTTTTATGCATATGCCCCATGTTATTATCTAACTTTCGTTATTTTACCACTTTTCGAGGTGAGCAACAGAGGAATTTCAGAAAAATTGATCTTTACCTGCTGTTCTGTTTTGACAGATTTCTAAACTATTTGCATTTGCCTCTTAAATCTCTTTCTTTTTGAGTTCTTTTGATCAAAGAGCTTTTTGAAAGGTTTCTACAGTAGCTAATGCTTTAATAGATGCTTGATATATGTTAGTACTGAACCCAAGTGGATTTGTTTATTTTGATTGTACTAATGCTGCTAATAGAGAAATGTGTGAAGTTTTGTATGAAGGAAGTTTTCAAGTGTAGGGAGAGAAGAATGATGTGATGAGATGAAGAATAGACAAAAGTTCAAGCTTGGGGATGCTCCTGCACCCAAAGACATATTCAAGAGGTACAAGCGTCAAAGCTTGGGGATGCCCAAGGCATCCCCTCTTCATCAACAAATCAATAGGTTATCTCTCTATGCGCTCTATTTTTATTGCTTGATACGCTATGTGTTGTTCTTGGAGCGTCTTTATTTTTGTTTTTTGTTTTGTTTTGTTTTGTTTGCTGTAGCATATGTTGGATCCCGGCATAGAAAGACCCGCTCCATTTTAATTGCATAGAACGCTCTAGTTTTCGCTCTTATTGTTATGCGAGTGTTCTAGTTTGCTAGTACTGCGTTTAGCTCTTGTTCTTTCAATTGAATTTTTTTCATAGCTCATTAGTATTCTTTATTTGTGTATGATTAGATCTCTGGTCCATATTGTATTTCATCTCTGAGAGCTATTTGAAATAAGTTGATTGGTGTTGGATATGAGTAAAATATTTCATGACTATAGTGATGCAAAAGGAAGCTTGTCTAGACTGTGGCATAGACTTTGGCATGTCATGTTGGATGTTATTCTTGTCATATTCTTAGTTTTTATTGTTGTAGCATGACTTGTTTCAAATGGCTGAGAGTGCATAATGTGTCATTGAAAGAATCATGTGTTGTTTCTATCATAAAAGCATAATATTGTGGTATTCTCCTTTGATGCTTTATTGGGTTGACTTGGCGCATGCTTATACCATGTTATGACTATAACCAGTCAACTAAAGCCTCTATGATCATTTAGTTTTTGACTTGTAATATCACTTTATGCTTTGATTGACAATGTTTTGTTGCTATGCATGATTATGGCCATTACTGCTCTCTTAGTTGGTCGCTCCCAGTCTTTTGCTAGCTTTCGCATGTGCTGAGTATGAACTCTACTCGTGCATCCAACCACCATAAACCAAAGTTTGCCAATTGTGTCCACCATATATACCTAGTAGCATTATTTCTATTCCAAGTAATTCATCATGTTTTTATTTATCTTCCAAATTAAATTTTGGCATGAGAAAATTAGTCAGTAAAGCTCTCACGAACTTGATGGCACATTTACTTTCTTGCACTTAATAAATTTGATCATTGTGCCTATCTTATGAAGTTTATATGGTTTCAAATTGCAAATTGGGAGTTAGTATAACCATGCTTTCATGGGGAACACTTTCGACATTGCACTTATATTTAGTTGATGTCATGTTCTTTTGTTTATGGATGCCTAGCGGTGCGAAATAAAATGGAAACTTGTAAGTCCATGGACTTTGTATATGAGTTAGAGAAACGTCTGGGCCGCTAATCTAAGCCATGCATCATTCATGGTGGAAATTTACAGCGAACCATAGTGAGCATTCTATGAAGCATTTTTAATAAAAAGCTATAATCATAGTAAATAAAAAATTGCTAAGATTCTCATTGTTTGTTTGTCTTGTCATTTTGGCATGGGATTGCTCCTACAAGAGTACCTCCATATCATCAGGCAAGAGGTACCCCGTTGGCGGTTCTCAATGATACATGTATACTTACAATGACAAGAACTTATTTGGGACCTAAGTTGAGTAGCATGAGGTTTAGGTACTTGTATTCAAGGGGCATGAGATTTTTGTAGTGACCTCACTTTAAAAAGTGCAAGTCCCTGTGCATTAGTGCTAGTCCCGGATCGAACTGCTAGCACACACAGTTTGAGATGAATTATCAAATAGCAAAGGTCTCAATTACAACAAATGATCCAGCGGAAACTAAAATAGTTCGATACAACTTGCATAGCTCAAGGGCTAGCGTAAACATAAATCAGAGTTCAACATCAAACGGAAAGCAAATAGCATGGAGTCCTCTTCCTTCACGGATGCCACAGGCAGACATGTTGGGCAAAGACTCGTGATCCTAACATCTTCTTCAGCAGCTAGGGATACCTGCAACATCAAACGTTGCAGCCCGAAAGAATCAATACATTTGGAATTGTATTGGAAAGGACACTTTTGTGGACTCAAAAGGCATCCTACACCTACGTGCACATCTGGCTAGTAGAGCTCAGGTTCATTTTGCATAAAGCAAATTTTTCCCTATCGTTTATCAAAACATTTTCTTTCAATCTAATTAACAGTAACATTGGTAAAACCCCAATGTACCAATTAACAGTAACATTGGTAAAGCCCCAATGTACCTTCCTACCCTTGTTCACCCATCCAGATTTTATTTAAGAAATTGGGATGAGGAGATCTTTGAACAAGTGACTTGTCAGTTCGCTCAAGTTGTCCATAACCGGGGACTCGGCTAAGTACTTAGATTTTACACTCTCGAGAGGTTGTACAACTTTACCCACATGGCCAGGTCAATCCTTCTACCTGGATGCACATTTTGCTCAAAGGACAGGTGTAGACCGTGGCCGAGACCTTCTGTGTGTAATCACCCAAACCATTCCCTAAGGGCCCCGTTCCACCTATAGTATCCACCTCTACCACCACCTGGCCCCTAGGATCCGGGTTCATACAACATACTTTGTCAAGCCAGAGCCATAGTAGCATGTGGTTGTACGGAAAGCTAATGAGCAAGGTTGTCTACAATCTCTTTAAGCCTGGGTGACTTTCCGCAAGCGTGCACTAGCACCAAGGTCTTGCCCCCTGATACAGCCACCCTCTCCATAACTCCACCATTCACCCAGGTAATTCATTAAACTTAGTTGTTTTTCCTTAACCTCTATCAAAACCTTTTCCATGGCATAGCAGGTAACAACTAAATTTAATGGTGGCTAAGGGAGTCTAGGAGTGGTGTAGCTAAACTACTAGGATTTACTAGCAGGCAAAAAGAATAAACCCTAGACATGTCTACTATAAAAACACTACAGTGCAAGAAATAAAACTGGGACTTTTGGTGTGTGTCACTTGCCTTTTCAGAGGGAGGAGTTGCAATCTTCGCAGTCACAAAGGTTGCAGCTGTCACAGTCGCAATATACAAGCATACATGCATAGCACCATAAACACAATGCAAAACACAAATGCACAAACATAGACATGAGGTGCATATGAGATTTACACAAGTGCACCATTTATTGTTCTCTGGTTGTCACTATATGCATGATGCCATGGTCAAGTTTTATGGTTGGCTGAATTATCGTGAACCTTCTATGTCGCACTAGCGAAGGGCAACTACCATTAATTGTAAAAGGTGTTTTGGTACAGTAGACAAATGATGGTTTTGGTACTACTGGACAGAGGGTAACATTTGCAAGCATATGCAAAAAGAATTACTCGAAAAGGGTATGTAGATCTCATTTTATGGGCAAAGTACTCCGATTAGGCATTTAAATATGAATGAATCTCAAACTTCTGTAAGTCCATATTTTATTATTCTAAAATGTTCCTCATGTTTTTAGGATTCTAATGATATAAAGTTTGTGATTTTTGGACATACGGATCTCTGGATATGATTTTCGCAAAGCGCGGACTATCGCAATTCAATTTAAACGAAAACTTGGGGGGTGCCAGGATAAGTGGCGTGTTCCTATTGGTGCGTACCCCTTCGCGTGGATCAGCCTCTATAAGCCGTTGGATCTTCATAACACGGATGGCTCAGAATAAATGACAGAGAAGGGAAAGAAAAAGAAAAGAGGAAAGGGGTGCTCACGTGGCGTACGCGTGGCGGCTGACGAGGCGGATGATGTGGCGGCGGTGAGGGAGATGGCCGGCGGCTCGGGTGGCTCCCGCCGGCGGCGCTGCGGCGGTCCCCGGCGACGGCGAGGCGGTGGACGAGGGGCGGCAAGGCGAGGCGGACCAGGGGGTGTCGACGGCGAGGCCTAGTGTGGGCCCGCCCGACAGCGATGGCCGGCTGGAGGCGGCATGGCGAGGGCGAACTCCGGCGAGCAATTTGGGCAGCCTGGGGCGGGATCGAATGCGGGAGCAGGGGGAATTGAGAGAGGAGGTCGGGGGATTTAAAGGGAGCGGCTCGGGGCCGGTTGGGGATGCGAGGTGGGGGGAGGGCGCGAGGTGGCCGGGCATCATGGCGCAGAGGTCGTGGGCATCGTGGTGGTTCTGTGCGTGCGTGCGGGAGGAGATCGTGCGGAGGTTCGAGACGAAGGGTGACGGGCGGGGCTGGCCGGCTGGGCCGGTGGTTGGCCTGGGTCGGCCCAGGGGGGAAGGAGGAGAGAGGGAGGGTGGGGGCGCTGGTGCTGGCTGGCTGGGCCGCTCGGCCTACCGGGTCGGCCCAGTTCGGCCGCCCCTCTCTTTTTTTTGTTTCTTTTTCTTTTCCTTTTTATTTCTTTCTCTTATTTGAATATGCATTTGAGCACCCAAAAATAATCGGAAAAATACGAATAAGGTACTGATGGATTCCTTGTGAAAATATCTTCATTTTGGAACCATTTTTAAAACAAAAATAAATACTTTTAAAATCAAAATTGGCATAGATGCCTAAGTGGCTATTCGTGCCATTTAGGGTTCGGGGTTTTGAAATAACTTTGAATTTCTCTTAAAATGCAACGATGTCATGATGCTTATGAATGCAATGCATGAAGTTTGAAATTTTGAAATTTGGGATTTTACAATTTTCAACTTGTGATTTGCAAGCATATAGCTAATTTTTGACTCACATTAACTTTAACCATTCAAGATGATTATGATAGGGGCAATGAGAGCTCAAAGCTAATAAGTACCATACTTTTTGGAAGGCTTATAAAACTTTTTTATCTTGCTTACTCTGCAAAGAGTCTCTCTTTTACTTTTATGTTGAGTCTTCATCTTCTACTTTATGCACCAATTAAGAGAGCATAGTTGTCATTTTTAGTTCAATGTGCATAGTCCCAAAATTATTATTGATTGATTCATGATTGTGCTATTGCTTGCTCTTAAATTACTTGTATCTAGTCACCCTTTGAACTTTAAAGGTGTCCTAGCATTTATGTTTTGCTACTTCATAAAGGACATGTTGAGTACCACCTTGTTATGTTTACTCTATGCTCATAAACAAACAGTTGCTTTCAATGCACTATTATTCATGATCCTTTGTTTGAGTTACTTTTCATGATATAACATAGTTGCTAAGTTCTATTGAATTATATCTATCATGCCTATGTTTAGAGTACTTAGATCCCAGCTCACAATGCTTTACATGCTTGATCAAGATTGTGTTAGCTTCATGTCACCTCAAAAATTATTTTTGTTATCACTTACCTACTCGAGGACGAGCAGGAGTTAAGCTTGGGGATGCTTGATACGTCTCAAACATATCTATAATTTTTTATGCTCCATGCTTGTTTTACACCAATTAATATATGTTTTGCTTACACTTCGTTGCACTTTTACATGATTTCCGGCACTAACCTATTAACAAGATGCCGCAGTGCCAGTTCCCTGTTTTCTGTTGTTTTTGTATTTCAGAAAAGTTGTATAGGAAATATTCTCGGAATTGGACGAAACAAAAGCCGAAGTCAATATTTTACCGAAACGAAGAGGGAGTCCAGAGGGGAGTCGAAGAGGCGCCACAGGGTGGCCAGACCACCCCATGCCGCGGCCTAGGTGTGGCCCGCGCCTAGGGGTGGTGTGGGCCCCCCAGGCACCCCACTGACCTAAATCCTCCGCCTATTTATACATCTTCTCGGGAAAACCCTAGATACCCGAGCCTCCATCCACGAAAAGTTCTGTCATGGCCGCCATCGCAGAACCCATCTCGGGGGGTTCTGAAGCTCTTCCCGGCACCCTGCCAGAGGGAGAAATCATCGCTGGAGGCATCTACATCGCCATGCCCACCTCCGAAGTGATGTGTGAGTAGTTCATCCCTAGACTATGGGTCCACAGCAGTAGCTAGATGGTTGTCTTCTCCAATTTGTGCTTCATGTATAGATCTTGTGAGCTGCCCTACATGATCAAGATCATCCTTATGTAATCCTACATGTTGTGTTTGCTGGGATCCGATGAATATTGTATACAATGTTGAGGTCAATTATATATTCATGTCATATGTTATTTGTGATCTTGCATGCTCTCCGTTGCTAGTAGATACTCTGGCCAAGTAGATGCTTGTGACTCCAAGAGGGGGTATTTATGCTCGATAGTAGGTTCATGCCTCTAGTTTTCTGGAAGAGTGACAATAACTTCTAATATTGTAGATGTGTTGTTGCTACTAGGGAGAAAACAACAATGTTTTATCCAAGGGTAATTCTATTGTTTACTTTACACACATTGCTTAATGCGATAATCTCTTACTTGCAACTTAATACTGAAAGGGGTTCGGACGATAACCGGAAGGTGGATTATTAGTCATAGACGCAGTTGGATTACGGTCTATGTATTATGTTGTAATGCCCAATCAAATCTCATAGTAATCATCTTGTCATGTATGGTCGATAATCTGTCAATTGCCCAACTGTAATTTGTTCACCCAACATGCTATTTATTTTTATGGAGAGACACCTCTAGTGAACTGTGCACCCCGGTCCTTTCCTTTACACTGATACAATCATCATGTTATGTTTACTTACTGCAATTCATGTTCTCTTTAATTACTGCAAACATCTCTTTCCACTCGATATGTCTAATCCTTTGTGTTCAGCAAACCGGTGAGATTGACAACCTCACTGTAAGTTGGGGCAAAGTACTTTAGTGGTGTTGTGTGCAGGTTTCACGTTGTTGGCGACGCCGGTAGTGTGCCCTGCCACTAGTTAGCTAGCAACACCTTCAGAAGTCACGCCTTTCTCCTACTGGTCGATTAAACCTTGGTTTCGTACTGAGGGAAAACTTGCTGCTGTGCTCATCACACCTTCCTCTTGGGGTTTCCCAACCGCTTCCACAACAACGCTCAGCAAGATTGTCTGGCGCCATCACCAGAGCACCATCAAGATTTTCCGATGCCGTTGTCAGGGAACTGAAGAAAAGTTACGCCACAGAAATTTCCAACTCCCACGGCAATCTGCGCACAGCAAGGACTCAGGTATGTACTTAAACACATTCACTGAAATATGTGATATGATGCGCATTAAAGATGTTGACCCAAATGTTGTTAAATTACGCTTGTTTCCTTTTTATTAAGAGGGAAAGCAAAGGACTGGTTGCTAGCTTTGCCTAAGGGCACTATAACTTCATGGGATGAATGTACAAATATATTTATGACTAAGTTTGTCCCACCAGCAAAAACTATGCAACTGCGTTCTAACATTACAGGTTTTAGACAAGAAGACCGTGAACCACTAGCGCCTGCATGGGAAAGGATGAAAGAAGCCACCATGAACTGTCCAAGTCATGGAATGGAGGATTGGTTAATTCTACATTTATTTTATAATGTCCTTAACCCAATGTCAAAGTCTATGCTTGATACTGCAGCAGGAGGAACATTCATGAGCAAGCCAGTTGAACTGGCAAGGAGGCTTCTAGATGATATGAAAAGCAACCATGCCCAATGGCATGTAGAAAGATTCTCCTCAAGAAAGGTGAATGCAATCACCGAAGGTAACAATGAAGAACTTATTTCAAAGGTACATGAGCTTACACATATTCTTAAGGGTAAGGAAACTACCCAAATTAATGCCATCACCAACTCTAATGTTGAGGAAGTAGACTTCATAGCAAGAAATCCTTATAACCCTGCATGGAAGAGTTAAAACTATGGCTCTAATTATCCTAGACAATATAATAACAATGCAGGAGTTCCAAATAATAACTACACCAACGGTAGTGGAGCAAGCAATGGTAATACTTCAATTGAAAGTACTTTCAAAAAAATTATGCATGCTCAAGCTAAACAAAATAGTACCCTTACAAAGCTTACTGAAAATCATAGCACTATGTTAGGGAATTTATCTAATCAAACAGTTTCTCTTAAGAATGTTGTTCATGTTCTACAAGAAGATAGCTGAAAGCCAAACTATAATGCTTGCAGGATTTGCAGGAAAACCAGAACCGAACCCCGTTGAAGACCTCAAGATGATGAGGATCGAGAGACAAGGAGAAGCACTTGAAAACTGGGCTATAGCAATGCTCCAACACCTGAGTACTCCGTAGAAGATCTCAAAAAGATGGTCACGGTAAGACACCTCGGAGTCGATGAATGTACTGATGAAAGGCACCGTCAGTTTATTCATGAGGTAGCATGCAAAGTCCGTGATTTAGAACAGCAGTATAAGAAGCTAGCTGAAAAACTCCCAGCTAAGCTTGATGATATATTTGAGGCCACTATTAAAATTCATTTTGGAACAAATGAGGTGGCTGCACTTTGTGATCTTGGTGCAAGCGTCTCCACAATTCCAAAGAGTTTATTTGATAAGTTAGGAATGGGGCCATTTAGAACTACTGAGCTAAGACTTCACTTAGCTGATTCAAAATATAGACAAGGTGTAGGCATAAAAGATAATATTGTAGTAGAGATTAAAAGATGTCTTGCTCTTATTGATCTTATTACTGTGGTCATGCCTGAAGATCTTATAGCTCCTATAATCCTAGGAAGGCCATTTCTTAGAACTATTAAAGATCTAATCAATTTGCATGAAGGGAATGTGAGAATTGGACTACCATCCAAAGACCCATTTGTAGTACACTACCCTAGAAAGAAGAAGGCCAAACATGATGATGATGGGATCATTACTTTGCAAGCTAAGTCCTTTGGAGTGGGTCTTCCACTTCCAGCACTTAAGTCATCACCATATTGGTCAAGTTAATTGACCTTAACTAGAAGCGCATCATGGGAGACAACCCATGATCAATAAGTTTTTCTTACTAGTTCTTGTTTAGTTTAATGTTTAGTTTTGTTTGTTTGTTTCGTTTGTTTTTGTTTTTAATAAAGAGTGTTCATGAGATCCTTTGGAAAAGAGGAGAAGCAACGCCTTTTTAATTTTATATACTAACGGTTGCACATTCTTGATATATACACTGCTATTTTTTTCCTTAGCCATTTTCGAGGTAATGTTGATGCACAAGGGCACGTGAAAATTGCACAAAGATTTTTGATGTTCGCATGTTACTGTAACTTTCGTGACCATCGGTACGGCCGGAGCCTCCCGTACCACACGCTCGTACCGTATCTACGGCTTCGAGGAAGAAAAGTTGAAGATTTTGTCGAAACCATCTGTAACTTTAGCGACTATCAGTACTGGCAAACCAGACCGTATCATGCGCCCGTACCACTTCGACAAAGAAAACTCCAAATTTTCGGAAAACATACTGCAAGTTTAACGACCATCGGTACGGGGGGATACGACCGTACCGTTGATACGTCTCCGACGTATCGATAATTTCTTATGTCCCATGCCACATTATTGATGTTATCTACATGTTTTATGCACACTTTATGTCATATTCGTGCATTTTCTGGAACTAACCTATTAACAAGATGCCGAAGTGCCGATTCTTTGTTTTCTGCTGTTTTTGGTTTCAGAAATCCTAGTAAGGAAATATTCTCGGAATTGGACGAAATCAAAGCCCAGGGGCCTATTTTTCCACGAAGCTTCCAGAAGTCCGAAGGAGAGACGAAGAGGGGCGACGAGGGGGCCACACCCTAGGGCGGCGCGGCCCCCCTTGGCCGCGCGGCCCTGTGGTGTGGGGCCCCGTGCCGCCTCTTGACCTGCCCTTCCGCCTACAAATAGCCTCCGTGACGAAACCCCCGGTGCACGAGAGCCACGATACGGAAAACCTTCCGAGACGCCGCCGCCGCCGATCCCATCTCGGGGGATCCAGAGATCGCCTCCGGCACCCTGCCGGAGAGGGGAATCATCTCCCGGAGGACTCTACGCCGCCATGGTCGCCTCCGGTGTGATGTGTGAGTAGTCTACCCCTGGACTATGGGTCCATAGCAGTAGCTAGATGGTTGTCTTCTCCCCATTGTGCTATCATTGTCGGATCTTGTGAGCTGCCTAACATGATCAAGATCATCTATCTGTAATTCTATATGTTGCGTTTGTTGGGATCCGATGAATAGAGAATACTTGTTATGTTGATTATCAAAGTTATGCTTATGTGTTGTTTATGATCTTGCATGCTCTCCGTTACTAGTAGATGCTCTGGCCAAGTAGATGCTTGTAACTCCAAGAGGGAGTACTTATGCTCGATAGTGGGTACATTACTTGATTGACACCAGGGACAGTGACATAAAGTTCTAAGGTTGTGTTGTGCTGTTGCCACTAGGGATAAAACATTGATGCTATGTCTAAGGATGTAGTTGTTGATTACATTACGCACCATACTTAATGCAATTGTCTGTTGCTTTGCAACTTAATACTGGACGGGGTTCGGATGATAACCTGAAGGTGGACTTTTTAGGCATAGATGCAGTTGGATGGCGGTCTATGTACTTTGTCGTAATGCCCAATTAAATCTCACTATACTCATCATGATATGTATGTGCTTGGTCATGCTCTCTTTATTTGTCAATTGCCCAACTGTAATTTGTTCACCCAACATGCTGTTCGTCTTATGGGAGAGACACCTCTAGTGAACTGTGGACCCCGGTCCAATTCTCTTTCTTGAAATACAATCTCTGCAATACTTGTTCTACTGTTTTCTGCAAACAATCATCTTCCACACAATACGGTTAATCCTTTGTTACAGCAAGCCGGTGAGATTGACAACCTCACTGTTTCGTTGGGGCAAAGTACTTTGGTTGTGTTGTGCAGGTTCCACATTGGCGCCGGAATCCCTGGTGTTGCGCCGCACTACATCTCGCCGCCATCAACCTTCAACGTGCTTCTTGACTCCTACTGGTCCGATTAAACCTTGGTTTCTTACTGAGGGAAACTTGCCGCTGTGCGCATCACACCTTCCTTTTGGGGTTCCCAACGGACGTGCCAACCACACGCATCAAGCAAATTTCTGGCGCCGTTGCCGGGGAGATCAAGACACCTTTGCAAGGGGAGTCTCCACTTCTCAATCTCTTTACTTTGTTTTTGTCTTGCTTAGTTTTATTTACTACTTTGTTTGCTGCACTAAATCAAAATACAAAAAAATTAGTTGCTAGTTTTACTTTATTTGCTATCTTGTTTGCTATATCAAAAACACAAAAAAATTAGTTTACTTGCATTTACTTTATCTAGTTTGCTTTATTTACTGTTGCTAAAATGGCCAACGCTGAAAATACTAAGTTGTGTGACTTCACAACCACAAATAATAATGATTTCTTATGCACACCTATTGCTCCACCTGCTACTACAGCAGAATTCTTTGAAATTAAACCTGCTTTCTTGAATCTTGTTATGCGAGAGCAATTTTGCAGTGTTAGTTACGATGATGCTGCTGCCCATCTTAATAATTTTGTTGAATTATGTGAAATGCAAAAATATAAAGATATAGATGGTGATATTATTAAACTAAAATTGTTCCCTTTCTCATTAAGAGGAAGAGCTAAAGATTGGTTGCTATCTCTGCCTAAGAATAGTATTGATTCATGGACTAAATGCAAGGATGCTTTTATTGGTAGATATTATCCCCCTGCTAAAATTATATCTTTGAGGAGTAGCATAATGAATTTTAAGCAATTAGATACTGAACATGTTGCTCAAGCTTGGGAAAGAATGAAATCTCTGGTTAAAAATTGTCCAACCCATGGACTGACTACTTGGATGATCATCCAAACCTTCTATGCAGGACTAAATTTTTCTTCACGGAATTTATTGGATTCAGCTGCTGGAGGTACCTTTATGTCCATCACTCTTGGTGAAGCAACAAAGCTTCTTGATAATATGATGATCAATTACTCTGAATGGCACACGGAAAGAGCTCCACAAGGTAAGAAGGTAAATTATCGAAGAAACCTCTTCCTTGAGTGATAAGATTGATGCTATTATGTCTATGCTTGTGAATGATAGGACTAATATTGATCCTAATAATGTTCCATTAGCTTCATTGGTTGCACAAGAAGAACATGTTGATGTAAACTTCATTAAAAATAATAATTTCAACAACAATGCTTACGGAACAATTCTAGTAACAACTATAGGCCATATCCTTATAATAATGGCAACGGCTATGGTAATTCTTATGGGAATTCTTACAACAATAATAGGAGTTCACCCCCTGGACTTGAAGCCATGCTTAAAGAATTTATTAGTACACAAACTGCTTTTAACAAATCTGTTGAAGAAAAGCTTGGGAAAATTGATATACTTGCTTCTAAAGTCGATAGTCTTGCTGCTGATGTTGATCTTTTGAAATCAAAAGTTTTGCCTAATGAGAATCATCATAATAAAATTACTACTACAGCAAATGCCATTCAAGTTAGAATTAATGAGAATATAAGATTAATGGCTGAACTGCGTGCTAGGTGGGATAGAGAAGAAAATGAAAAACTAGCTAAAGAGAAGAATGTAGCTAAAGTTTGGACTATTACCACCACTAGTAATGCTAATGCTACACATGTTGCTGCACCCCCTACTAATACTAATAAAAGAATTGGTGTTAGCAATGTTTCCACTTCTAATGCAAAGCGCGAAAAACTGCAAAGCTGCTAAAAGCTGAAAGCGCACTGTGATAAAGGTGCTGAAATTTTTTCCAACATTGGGGATGATGATCCCATTGCTTTAGATTATAATGGTTTGAATTTTGATGATTGCCACATCTCTGAAGTTATAAAGTTCTTGCAAAAACTTGCTAAAAGTCCTAATGCTAGTGCTATAAATTTGGCTTTCACGCATCATATTACAAATGCTCTCATAAAAGCTAGAGAAGAGAAATTAGAGCGCGAAGCCTCTATTCCTAAAAAGCTAGAGGATGGTTGGGAGCCCATCATTAAGATGAAGGTTAAAGATTTTGATTGTAATGCTTTATGTGATCTTGGTGCAAGTATTTCTGTTATGCCTAAGAAAATTTATAATATGCTTGACTTGCCACCGCTGAAAAATTGTTATTTGGATGTTAATCTTGCTGATCATTCTACAAAGAAACCTTTGGGGAAAGTTGATAATGTTCGCATTACCGTTAACAATAACCTTGTCCCCGTTGATTTTGTTGTCTTGGATATTGAATGCAATGCATCTTGTCCCATTATATTGGGAAGACCTTTTCTTCGAACTATTGGTGCTATTATTGATATGAAGGAAGGTAATATAAAATATCAATTTCCTCTCAAGAAAGGTATGGAACACTTCCCTAGAAAGAGAATGAAGGTACCTTTTTATTCTATTATGAGAACAAATTATGATGTTGACACTTCGTCTCTTGATAATACTTGATACACACTTTTATAGCCTAGCTGAAAGGCGTTAAAGAAAAGCGCTTATGGGAGACAACCCATGTTTTTACCTACAGTACTTTGTTTTTATTTTTTGTCTTGGAAGTTGTTTACTACTGTAGCAACCTCTCCTTATCTTAGTTTTGCGTTTTGTTGTGCCAAGTTAAGCCGTTGATAGAAAAGTAAGTACTAGATTTGGATTACTGCACAGTTCCAGATTTCTTTGCTGTCACGAATCTGGGTCCACCTCCCTGTAGGTAGCTCAGAAAATTAAGCCAATTTACGCAACTTTCATTCAATTTGAGCATTTTCATTTGAGCAAGTCTGGTGCCATTTTAAAATTCGTCAATACGAACTGTTCTGTTTTGACAGATTCTGCCTTTTATTTCGCATTGCCTCTTTTGCTATGTTGGATGAATTTCTTTGATCCACTAATGTCCAGTAGCATTATGCAATGTCCAGAAGTGTTAAGAATGATTGTGTCACCTCTGAATATGTCAATTTATATTGTGCACTAACCCTCTAATGAGTTGTTTCGAGTTTGGTGTGGAGGAAGTTTTCAAGGATCAAGAGAGGAGTATGATGCAACATGATCAAGGAGAGTGAAAGCTCTAAGCTTGGGGATGCCCCGGTGGTTCACCCCTGCATATATCAAGAAGACTCAAGCGTCTAAGCTTGGGGATGCCCAAGGCATCCCCTTCTTCATCGACAACATTATCAGGTTCCTCCCCTGAAACTATATTTTTATTCCATCACATCTTATGTGCTTTTTCTTGGAGCGTCGGTTTGTTTTTGTTTTTGTTTTGTTTGAATAAAATGGATCCTAGCATTCACTTTATGGGAGAGAGACACGCTCCGCTGTAGCATATGGACAAGTATGTCCTTGGTTTCTACTCATAGTATTCATGGCGAAGTTTCTCCTTCGTTAAATTGTTATATGGTTGGAATTGGAAAATGATACATGTAGTAATTGCTATAAATGTCTTGGGTAATGTGATACTTGGCAATTGTTGTGCTCATGATTAAGCTCTTGCATCATATGCTTTGCACCCATTAATGAAGAAATACATAGAGCATGCTAAAATTTGGTTTGCATATTTGGTTTCTCTAAGGTCTAGATAATTTCTAGTATTGAGTTTGAACAACAAGGAAGACGGTGTAGAGTCTTATAATGTTTTCAATATGTCTTTTATGTGAGTTTTGCTGCACCGGTTCATCCTTGTGTTTGTTTCAAATAAGCCTTGCTAGCCTAAACCTTGTATCGAGAGGGAATACTTCTCATGCATCCAAAATACTTGAGCCAACCACTATGCCATTTGTGTCCACCATACCTACCTATACTACATGGTATTTTCCCGCCATTCCAAAGTAAATTGCTTGAGTGCTACCTTTAAAATTCCATCATTCACCTTTGCAATATATAGCTCATGGGACAAATAGCTTAAAAACTATTGTGGTATTGAATATGTAATTATGCACTTTATCTCTTATTAAGTTGCTTGTTGTGCGATAACCATGTTCACTGGGGACGCCATCAACTATTCATTGTTGAATTTCATGTGAGTTGCTATGCATGTCCGTCTTGTCTGAAGTAAGAGAGATCTACCACCATATGGTTAAGCATGCATATGTTAGAGAAGAACATTGGGCCGCTAACTAAAGCCATGATCCATGGTGGAAGTTTCAGTTTTGGACAACAATCCTCAAATCTCAAATGAGAAAATTATTAATTGTTGTTATATGCTTATGCATAAAAGAGGAGTCCATTATCTGTTGTCTATGTTGTCCCGGTATGGATGTCTAAGTTGAAGAATAATCAATAGCGAGAAATCCAATGCGAGCTTTCTCCTTAGACCTTTGTACAGGCGGCATAGAGGTACCCCTTTGTGACACTTGGTAAAAACAATGCATTGTGATGATCCGGTAGTCCAAGCTAATTAGGACAAGGTGCGGGCACTATTAGTACACTATGCATGAGGCTTGCAACTTATAAGATATAATTTACATGATGCATATACTTTATTACTACCGTTGACAAAATTGTTTCATGTTTTCAAAATCAAAGCTCTAGCACAAGTATAGCAATCGATGCTTTTCCTCTATGGAGGACCATTCTTTTACTTTCAATGTTGAGTCAGTTCACCTATTTCTCTCCACCTCAAGAAGCAAACACTTGTGTGAACTGTGCATTGATTCCTACATACTTGCTTATTGCACTTATTATATTACTCTATGTTGACAATATCCATGAGATATACATGTTACAAGTTGAAAGCAACCACTGAAACTTAATCTTCTTTTGTGTTGCTTCAATGCCTTTACTTTGAATTATTGCTTTATGAGTTAACTCTTATGCAAGACTTAATTGATGCTTGTCTTGAAGTGCTATTCATGAAAAGTCTTTGCTTTATGGTTCACTTGTTTACTCATGTCATATACATTGTTTTGATCGCTGCATTCACTACATATGCTTTACAAATAGTATGATCAAGGTTATGATGGCATGTCACTCCGTAAATTATACGTGTTATCGTTTTACCTGCTCGGGACGAGCAGAACTAAGCTTGGGGATGCTGATACGTCTCCGACGTATCGATAATTTCTTATGTTCCATGCCACATTATTGATGTTATCTACATGTTTTATGCACACTTTATGTCATATTCGTGCATTTTCTGGAACTAACCTATTAACAAGATGCCGAAGTGCCGATTCTTGTTTTTTGTGCTGTTTTTGGTTTCAGTTATCCTAGTAAGGAAATATTCTCGGAATTGGACGAAATCAAAGCCCAGGGCCTATTTTTCCATGAAGCTTCCGGAAGTCCGAAGGAGAGACGAAGAGGGGCGACGAGGGGCCACACCCTAGGGCGGCGCGGCCCCCCTTGGCCGCGCGGCCCTGTGGTGTGGGGCCCCGTGCCGCCTCTTGACCTGCCCTTCCGCCTACAAATAGCCTCCGTGACGAAACCCCCGCACCGAGAGCCACGATACGGAAAACCTTCCCGAGAGACGCCGCCGCCGCCGATCCCATCTCGGGGGATCCAGGAGATCGCCTCCGGCACCCTGCCGGAGAGGGGAATCATCTCCCGGAGGACTCTACGCCGCCATGGTCGCCTCCGGTGTGATGTGTGAGTAGTCTACCCCTGGACTATGGGTCCATAGCAGTAGCTAGATGGTTGTCTTCTCCCCATTGTGCTATCATTGTCGGATCTTGTGAGCTGCCTAACATGATCAAGATCATCTATCTGTAATTCTATATGTTGCGTTTGTTGGGATCCGATGAATAGAGAATACTTGTTATGTTGATTATCAAAGTTATGCTTATGTGTTGTTTATGATCTTGCATGCTCTCCGTTACTAGTAGATGCTCTGGCCAAGTAGATGCTTGTAACTCCAAGAGGGAGTACTTATGCTCGATAGTGGGTTCATGCCTGCATTGACACTGGGACGATGTGAGAAAGTTCTAAGGTTGTGTTGTGCTGTTGCCACTAGGGATAAAACATTGATGCTATGTCTAAGGATGTAGTTGTTGATTACATTATGCACCATACTTAATGCAATTGTCTGTTGCTTTGCAACTTAATACTGGAGGAGGTTCGGATGATAACCTGAAGGTGGACTTTTTAGGCATAGATGCAGTTGGATGGCGGTCTATGTACTTTGTCGTAATGCCCAATTAAATCTCACTATACTCATCATGATATGTATGTGCATGGTCATGCTCTCTTTATTTGTCAATTGCCCAACTGTAATTTGTTCACCCAACATGCTGTTCGTCTTATGGGAGAGACACCTCTAGTGAACTGTGGACCCCGGTCCAATTCTCTTTACTGAAATCCAATCTACTGCAATACTTGTTCTACTGTTTTCTGCAAACAATCATCTTCCACACAATACGGTTAATCCTTTGTTACAGCAAGCCGGTGAGATTGACAACCTCACTGTTTCGTTGGGGCAAAGTACTTTGGTTGTGTTGTGCAGGTTCCACGTTGGCGCCGGAATCCCTGGTGTTGCGCCGCACTACATCTCGCCGCCATCAACCTTCAACGTGCTTCTTGACTCCTACTGGTCCGATTAAACCTTGGTTTCTTACTGAGGGAAACTTGCCGCTGTGCGCATCACACCTTCCTCTTGGGGTTCCCAACGGACGTGCCAACCACACGCATCAACCGTCTGATGACCCACAAGTATAGGGGATCGCAACAGTCTTCGAGGGAAGTAAAACCCAAATTTATTGATTCGACACAAGGGGAGGTAAAGAATACTTATAAGCCTTAACAGCGGAGTTGTCAATTCAGCTGCACCTAGAAAAGCACTAGTAACAGGGGTGATGTGAAAGCAGCAGTAATATGAGAGCAATGGCAATAGTAACACAACATCAGTAGCAAAGAGGAGATGGCACCGGAAAATATCCCAGTGCGTAGTTGACTGTAGAGCAATGATGATGACAGAAGGACCGGGGTTCCCAGCCATCTAGACTGGTGGTAACTCTCCAAATAACATGTGTTGGGAGAACAAATTACAGTTGGGCAATTGATAATTGTGAGGGCATAACGATGCATGCTATGATAAGATAAAGCTTACTGTAGTATTTAATTAGGCATTACAACATAATACATAGACCGTAATCCAACTACGTCTATGACTAATAATCCACCTTCAGGTTATCATCCGAACCCCTTCCAGTATTAAGTTGCAAGAAACAGATTATCGCATTAAGCAATGTGTGTAAAGTAAACAATAGAATCATCCTTAGACAAAGCATTGTTGTTTTCTCCCTAGTAGCAACAGCACATCTACAATCTTAGAATTTATTGTCACTCTTCCAGAAAACTAGAGGCATGAACCCACTATCGAGCATAAATACTCCGTCTTGGAGATACAGGTAACTACTTGATCAAGGTAACTACAAGTACCGGAGAGCATGCAAGATCTTAAATAACAGTAGTATGATAATATGATGAACAATCTGATCACAATTCCACAATTTATCGGATTCCGACAAACACAACACCGATTACATCATATGGATCTCAATCATGTAAGGCAGCTCATGAGATCATTGTATTGAAGTACATGGGAGAGAGAGTACTAACTAGCTACAGCCAAGTACCCATAGTCCAAGGGGGAACTACTCACGAACCATCATGGAGTCGAAGTGGAGGTGGTGGAGTCGATGGAGATGGCTCCGAGGGTCAATCCCCGTCCCAGCAGGCTGCCGAAATAGGAACTTCTGACCCCCGAAACTCGTCTGGACGATGACGGTGGCGATGGAACTTTTCGTGGACGGAGGCTGGATGTTTTAGGGTTTTCTCGTCGAAGGGAATTTATAGGTGGAAGGGCGAGGTAGGTGGGCGCCATGTGGCCCCAGACCACCCCTAGGTGCGGGCCAAGGCCAGGCCACGCCTAGGCATGGTCTGGTCGGCTCCTGGCCCCCCTCCGCCTCTCCTATGGACTCCATCTTCTTTTCGGTAAAATAGCAACTTTGGCTTTTGTTTCGTCCAATTCCGAGAATATTTCCTGTACAACTTTTCTGAAATACAAAACAGCAGAAAACAGGGAACTAGCACTGTGGCATCTTGTCAATAGGTTAGTTTCGGAAAATGCATAAAAGTGCCACGAAGTGTAAACAAAACATATTGGAATTGGTGTAAAACAAGCATGGAGCATCAAAAATTGTAGATACGTTTGCGACGTATCAAGCATCCCCAAGCTTAACTCCTGCTCGTCCTCGAGTAGGTAAGTGATAACAAAAATAATTTTTGAGGTGACATGAAGCCAACACAATCTTGATCAAGTTATTGTAACAACATTGTGAGCTAGGATCAAAGTACTCTAAACATAGGCATGATAAATATAATTCAATAGAACTTAGCAACTATGTTATAACATGAAAAGTAACTCAAACAAAAGATCATGAATAATAATGCACTGAAAGCAACTGTTTGTTTATGGGCATAATGAAACCATAGCAAAGTGGTATTCAGCTTGTCCTTTATGAAGTAGCAAAACATAAATGCTAGGACACCTTTAAAGTTTAGAGGGTGACTAGATACAAATAATTTGAGAACAAGCAATAGTCATAATTATGAATCAATCAATAATAAATTTTGGGACTATGCACATTATACTCAGAATGAAAACTATGCTCTCTTAGTGGTGCATAAAGCAAGAAGATGAAGACCCAACATAAAAGTAAAAGAAAGGCCCTGCGCAGACAGAAGCAAGATTACTCATGTGCTAGAGCTTTTTATTTTGAAAGCAATAGGAGTGTTGAAAATATTTATTTTGAGAGGTATGCATGTCTATGTCAATGAATGGCATCAAACAATCTATCATCCTTTAATATAGTGACCTCAAGAGCGGCTCCCATGTAATTCTCCAATGCACACCATTATTTAGGATCTCTCTAGTACATAATGTGCGGAGCATTATTTGTTTATTTGTTTATTTTATATTTTATTTCGGATGGGCACCCAGTTGCCTTGCTATTTTTGTAATATTAAGGACTTTATCACATTATGCATGCTAGTCAAGGTGTGAAGTCATGAAAAGACAATAAACCATTCAATACTTCCTCATGAGCTAAAACAAAACACAAAACAAGTTGTAATTTTGAAGGTTTAAAGGTAGCACACAAGCAATTTACTTTGGAGTGGGGTGAAATACCACATGTAGGTAGGTATGGTGGACACAATTGGCAACTTTGGTTTTTTAGTAGTTGGATGCATGAGTAGAGCTCATACTCAGTACAGGTACGTGAAGGCTAGCAAAAGACTGGGAGCGACCAACTAAGAGAGCAATAATGGCCATAATCATGCATAGCGACAAAACATTATTAATCAAAGCATAAAGTGATATTACAAGTCAAAAATTAAATGATCATAGAGGCTTTAGGTGACTGGTTTGTAGTCATAACATGGTGTAAGCATGTGCCAAGTCGACCCAATAACAGCATCAAAGGAGAATACCACAATACTATGCTTTTGTATGATGGAAACAACACATGATTTGGCACATTAAGCACTCTCTGATATTTGAGACAAGTCATGCTACAACAATAATTACTAAGCATATGATTAAAATAACATCTAACATGACATGCCAAAGTCTATGCCACAGTCTAGATAAGCTTTCTTTTGCATCACTATAAGCATGAAACATTTTACTTGTCTCCAACACCAATCACCTTATTTGAAGTAGCTCTCAGAGATGAAAATCAATATGGACCAGAGAGCTAATCATACATAAATAAAGAATACTAATGAGCTCTGAACAAAATAAGAATTGAACACCAAGAGCTAAACGCAGTACCAGAAAACTAGAACACCCGCGGAACAATAAGAGTGAAAACTAGAGTGTTCTATGCAATTAAAACGGAGCGTGTCTCTATCCAAAACAAATGTGTTGGGGTCCAACCATATGCTACAGCAAAAAAATTTAAAGAAAACTAAAAACAAAAACAAAGACGCTCCAAGAACAACGCATAGCATATGAAGCTATAAAAATATAGCGTATTGAAAGATGACCTGGTACTTTGTTGATGAAGAAGGGGATGCCTTGGGAATCCCCAAGCTTTGATGCTTGTACCTCTTGGATATTTCTTGGGGTGACATGGGCATCCTCAAGCTTGAGCTTTTGTCCATCCTTCACCTCGTCACATCATTCTTCTCTCCCTAGACTTGAAAACTTCCTCCATACAAAACTTCCCACAATTCTCATTAGCACCATTAGTGTAATCAAAATAACAAATCCACTTGGTTCAGTTCTAACATAAATTAAACATCCATTAAAACATTTGTATACTGTAGCAATTTCTTTGAAAAGCTCCTTCTCTCAAAAGAACTCAAAAAATAAGAAAGAGATCAAGCGGCAAATGCAAATGGTGATAGAAATCTGTCAAAGCAGAACAATAGGTAAACATCGATTTTTCCGGAAATCTTCTGTTGCTCAGCTCGAAAAGTGTTCAACTAACGAAAGTTAGATAATAACCTGGGGCATACGCACAAAAATTTTCAGCTCAAAATTCCGCTCTGGATGTTCATACGAATTTTTATGGTGACAACATAGAATCTATTTTCAGGACAGCAACTTCCCCAAATCTTACTTTCTCCCTATTAGAGGCTATTCTTGGCACAAAAAACGAAATAAAAATGGTAAGGATATGTTATTACAGAGGTAACAACTTCCAAAACTCGACATGAAAGAAAAATTACAGAAATAAAACAATGGGTTGTCTCCCATAAGCGCTTTTCTTTAATGCCTTTTAGCTAGGCTCAGTAATTTGAGAAGATGCTCACATAAGAAATATGAATTGAAGCAAAAGAGAGCATCAAGGAGCAAATATGAAACAAATTTAAGTCTAACCCACTTCCTATGCACAGGAATCTTGTAAACAAATAAATTCACAAAGATAAAAGTGACAAGCATAGGAAGATAAAACAAGAGTAACTTCAAAACTTTCAGCATATAGAGAGGTGTTTTAGTACCATGAAAACTTCTACAACCATATTTTCCTCTCTCATAATAATTTTCAGTATCCTCATGAATAAACTCAACAATATAACTATCACATAAGGCATGCTTTTCATTATCTACAAACACATAATTTTTATCAAGATCAAAAATAGTGGGATTAAAACATTCAAACCCACTTTTAACTATTTTATAACAAGATGGTTGATCATTCTCAAGAGGTATGGGGCTACAATATAAAGTCAAGACCCCTCCAATCTCATTTTCAGTAGTAGTACAATTAATATTATGAACCAATATAGGACCATCATCTAGAGCTTTATCAAAAACATTTTGTAAGCAAAACTCTTTAGTACCATGCATTTCGAGATTAGACACAAATAAAGGAATATCATAAGATTTATCAAAATAGCATAGATTATCGTAGATAACAGGAGCATAATTATTATCACAAGTTTTACTCATAGTAGATATTTCAAGATAATCCACAGGAACATAGCATTCATCCTCCTTTGGTAAGCATGGGGGACAATCAAATAATGTAAGGGATAAAGAGTTGCTCTCATTAGAAAGTAGGCTTGGGTAGCTAATCCATTCTTCCTCCTTTTGTTCATCACTCTCCTCCTCTTTTTCATCTAATGAGCTTTCAGGTTCAGCCATTTCTTCTTCCACAGGTTCCTGCAAATTGTGGATACATTCGTGTGCATGACTGAGTCTCTCTTTATAATCAATGATATAACAATTATTGCTGAAATTTTCTATGCAATAATCAAGGATGGAAGAGACCAAATCTTTACGGTCTTTACAAGCAACACAGGCTTCAAAAAATTTAGACATGAAGGATTCTATTTAGGAAGCTCTCATGAACAAAACAAATTGTTCTACTTCTTCAAATCCAAGATGAATATAGTTATTCCAATGATAGTTCATAATTAAAACTTATTTACTAAAGCCACATTGGAATTTAAGATGTTTAGTATCCTGTTCAGAGCAACAATTTATATCATGGTGTTTAAGCAAAATTTTAGCAATTTGATCCAACCTTTTTAACGTGCCTCTCATGACTTTACCCTTATATGATTCTCTATACTTTATAAAATGTTCCATAGAGGGTCTAGCAGGTTCTTCCATAACAACAGTTTTTTAGATTTTCGGTTTTTCAAATCTTTATGGATTTTCGGGTATATAAGAAAAATAAAACAAGACAAAAATAAACTAGACAAAAGTAAACTAAACAAAACACAACTAAACAGAAATAAACTAAGAAAAAATAAACTAGACAAGACAAAATAAAATAAAATAAAAATAGAGAGACAAGTAAAGTGTACTCCCCAGGTGAACTTATGAGTAGAGCTATGCCTCCCCGGCAACGGCGCCAGAAAAAACTTTTGATGGCGGTTGACGGGGCTTGATGGAGTGTCTTGATTCTTCCCCGGCAACGGCGCCAGAAAATAGTCTTGATGACCCACAAGTATAGGCCATCACAACAGTCTTCCAGGGAGGTAAAACCCAAATTTATTGATTCGACACAAGGGGAGGTAAAGAATACTTATAAGCCATAACAGCGGAGTTGTCACTTCAGCTGCACCTGGAAAAGCACTAGTAACATGGGTGATCTGAAAGCAGTAGTAATATGAGAGCAATGGCAATAGTAACATAACAGTAGTAACACAGAGGAGATGGCACCGGAAAATATCCCAGTGCGTAGTTGACTGTAGAGCAATGATGATGACAGAAGGACCGGGGTTCCCAACTATCTACACTAGTGGTAACTCTCCAAATAACATGTGTTGGGTGAACAAATTACAGTTGGGCAAATAATTGTGAGGGCTTGACGATGCATGCTATGATAAGATAAAGTTTACTGTAGTATTTAGTTGGGCATTACAACATAATACATAGACCGTAATCCAACTGCGTCTATGACTAATAATCCACCTTCAGGTTATCATCCGAACCCCTTCTAGTATTAAGTTGCAAGCAACAGATTATCGCATTAAGCAATATGTGTATAGTAAACAATAGAATCATCCTTAGACAAAGCATTGTTGTTTTCTCCCTAGTAGAAACAGCACATCTACAATCTTAGAAGTTATTGTCACTCTTCCAGAAAACTAGAGGCATGAACCCACTATCGAGCATAAATACTCCCTCTTGGAGATACAGGTAACTACTTGATCAAGGTAACTACAAGTACCGGAGAGAATGCAAGATCTTAAATAACAGTAGTATGATAATATGATGAACAATCTGATCACAATTCCACAATTTATAGGATCCCAACAAACACAACACCGATTATATCATATGGATCTCAATCATGTAAGGTAGCTCATGAGATCATTGTATTGAAGTACATGGGAGAGAGAGTACCAGCTAGCTACAGCCGAGAACCCGTAGTCCAATGGGGAACTACTCACGAACCATCATGGAGTCGAAGTGGAGGCGGTGGAGTCGATGGAGATGGCTCCGGGGGTCAATCCCCGTCCCGGTAGGGTGCCGGAATAGGAACTTCTGACCCCCGAAATTCGTCTGGACGATGACGGCGGCGACGGAACTTTTCGTGGATGGAGGCTGGATGTTTTAGGGTTTTCTCGTCAAAGGGAATTTATAGGCGGAAGGGCAAGGTCGGTGGGTGCCAGGTGGCCCCAGACCACCCCTAGGCGCGGGCCAAGGCCAGGTCACGCCTAGGCATGGTCTGGCCGACTCCTGGCCCCCCTCCGTCTCTCCTCTGGACTCCGTCTTCTTTTCGGTAAAATAGCAACTTTCTCTTTTGTTTCGTCCAATTCCGAGAATATTTCATGTACAACTTTTCTGAAATACAAAACAACAGAAAACAGGGAACTCACACTGTGGCATCTTGTCAATAGGTTAGTTCCAAAAAATGCACAAAAGTGCCACAAAGTGTAAACAAAACATATTGGAATTGGTGTAAAACAAGCATGGAGCATCAAAAATTATAGATACGTTTGCGACGTATGACCGTCCGGCCGTACCGTGTCAACCACCTTAATCCTAAGGCGGCTGCACCTGGTACGATTGGGATGCGCCCGTACCTCGCGTTGGGAGCCATAAACAGGCAGGGAAGAGGTAACCAACTCAAAAATTTCATATCATCTCTCCCTCTCTTCCTCTTCCAAACTCAAAACCCATTCCATTGGATCTCCAATTTTGTTAGTTTTTTATTGGATTTCTCGCACTCCATCGAAGTATGGTACGTTTCTCCTTCGATCCCCAACTTTTTATCCGCGAATGCATGCTCTAGCTTTTGCCATTATCAATCTAGACTTAGGTCATATTATGAACTTCATCACCTTAATGGGCATGCTAGATTGCAATTTTAGAGGAGATTCTTTTATAAGATGTGTAGAGGATGATCATATGTCTATTTCTATCAGATCAAATTTTATTTTTATTAAAAATTTAATTGTGCTTAAGATACTAAACTGTTAATTATTTATTTTTAGATGAACAGAAGGAGCCACTCGGGCGCTGTGGCTGCACAGGCTGCACTACCGGTTGAAGACTCGCCCGCTTCGCTCGGTATCGAGTTTGAAGACCAATGTCATCTCAACTGTTTCAACTCTCAAGGACCGCGAGATCAAGTCGACAAAATGGGCATGCCCCCATATTCTGAACCAACTAGGCCTATGCGATGATTTCAATACTCTTTGCAACAATGTTGGTTTGCTTGACTTTTGTTTTTAGGAGGCCGCCACCTATCGTCGCTTGACACTCGAGTTCCTCAGCACCCTGAAGCACACGGTGAACCACTACTACAATACTGAGGAGAATCAACCCGGAGTCGACCGGATATCCTTCCGCTTGATGAACCGTCAGTATGATTTGACCTTAGATGAGTGGTGCAACCACATTGGCTTTGAGAACAGTGCCACCGCCAACCTCTATGCATGCTTTACTTTGAACCCCTCACCTAGCATGTATTTTTCTAGGATGAGAGTATCTAGCACACTCCCTCGGGGAAATTCTATTGAGTGCCCTGCTATTCGCTATTTGTACTATGTTATTGCTAACACCTTGCAGGCACGAGGTGATTTCACAAGACTCAATGAAGAGGACATGATGATCCTCGCAAAGGCTGTGTTCCCAGAAAGCAACCTCCACCCAAACTTGGGTGCAATTCTTGTTCTCTACTTGAACCACCAAGCACTTGAAGCTCGGGGTCCCATATGCGAAGGTGGAGTCATCACCGTCTTGGCAAGAAGGCTTAATATGAATGTAAGTAATTTACGAGCATTGAAAGGCCCTTGCCATCTTGGTTTTACAACTCTGAATACATGTGGTCTAGTTAGAAAAATAGAAGGTAGATATTACTTTAATATGCCGGGAGCTGATCACTTGATCGTTGCCCCTCTGCCTAATGGTTTATTCTCTCTCGGGGATACACGTCTGCATTATGATGCGTAGGTTGAGGCAAATCTACCCCAACAACAAGATGAACCTGAAGGAGAAGAGGAGGTTGAACAAGAACCTCAAGGGCCGGAACAGGAGCAGCAGCCACTCCATGACTTCACCACCTATGTTATGTGTAAGGATTGAATAGGAGTTTAGCAATCTTGAATCCTTGTCTCTTTGCCTCGTCTTGATGATCTACAGGTACCCATATCATTCGAGTCGATCAAGGGAAGAGGTGGGATGAGTGGAGAACGGCGTGCTACTACGAAACCTCAGTGACAGAAAGGGGAAAGTAACGGTACATGTTTAGCGATTCATTCGGGATCATGGCACAATCATCTAGCATAAGGCTTTGGTATGTATTCATTTACTTAATAACTATTGTTTCTTGTGGCTAAAGGACAGTAGTTGGACCATTAGGCTCTTGTCACCTCTGGTTTTAGGGCCAAGAGTATTTATGGATGTGCTACTCACAAGTCTGTTATCTCTATTTTATTTGTTACACATATGTGCTTCAATTATATATGTATGCATAGCTGCATGTGAAACCTTAACCCTGGCTTATTTCCATCGTTGAACACAACCCCTTTAAAAGTAAACTAGATAGGTCCGGTAAACTGAAGATAAACTACACTAGCAAGTCTTATAGACGTTTCCTTTACACCATTTAGTAGTGCTTCTCAAGGTTCGATTAAACCTAGGTCTTCTAGGGAAAAACCTTATCATACTACAATCCGTAATCCGAATCAAAGGTATCAGGCCCAATAGTTGCGCCGGGCCTGGGTCTAGGTTTTTGCGTCTGGCTTTTTTAGGCCTGGCCTGAAGCCCGACCCGGCCCGAAGAATGTCCAGGTATAGTCATATGCAACCAGAAAAGCTGTTTTACCGATACATGATACAATTTTGCAAAAAAATTGTTGAAATTCATGTTTATTAATTTCGCTTGCAACTAAATGACATAACACGTGAACATTTCAAAGTATTTAGTTTTTATTTTTTTTGTCAATTTCTTTTATTTTTTTGAAAACTAGAAAGACGATCCACGGGGGATGGGCAGAATTTTTGCGCCCCCTAGCAATGGCGCATAATGGCATGGTGCGCCACTGCTACCCCAAATAGCAATGGCGAACCATGCCATGGTGCCCCATTGCTGGGGGAGGGGGCATATTTTGCCATTTTGAAAAAAGGCCCAAACTTACGAGTGGCGCATCACTGCTTGGTGTGCCACTGCTATGTGGGTAGAAGTGACACACCAAGCAGCGGTGCGCCACTGGTAAGTCCGGGAGGGGTGGACCTAGGAAAAATATAGCAGTGGCACATGTGTGACTTGGTGCACTGCTAGTAATAGGGCAACTAGAATGAAAAAAAGGTGTCGACACATCCCAAAGCTCTTTGGGAGCGCCGGCAGCAAAATCGCCTTGCGCCCTCCTTTTTTCGTTCCCCAAACTTATTTTGGGCTGGCACAAGGCGATTTTTCTGTCGGCGCTCCCATTCCCACTCCCAACCCACGGGAGGGCAAGCGGGGGCGCCGACAGATGGCGAAAATGCTGCGGGCTAGTGTTGTCGGCGAGAGAGTGGGGATTTCCCTCCAAAAAGAGGATATTCTCCTCTTTCCCCATTTTCCCACCCCACCGCCTCCACTCCTGCCATTTCGCACTCCACCACGTGCCGTTGCCTCCAGGCCATGTCGCCGAAGAAGTTCAATGGGCGGCCGCCTCGGCTAACCATTGCGACAAGGATGAGAGGGCGAAGGCGAAGAAGGAGGCGGCGGCCGTCGCCTCCATGGCATCTTACCTGGACGAGCATGTGTCATCACCGAACAACACGGCTTGGAGGGGCCAGGGTACTTCAATTCGCCGGCATCCAACTCACCGACCACTACCAGGTACTTCGATGCGCACGGCTGACCTCCCTCCACGACCCGGTTCCCGCCACCACCCGAGTACGCTGACGACGATCCGTGCGGCGGCTTCAACCCCAGCTCCTTCACCGACCGGTCCACCCGTCCACCAGCGACGAACTCAGCCCACTACAGGAAATCCGTTATATTGCAACGCTTTAAATCATGGAAATAAGTGCCCAATCGTCGCAATAGGTACCTGTTGCATCACAAAGACGTTCGTTGGGCATCGTTGCGACTAATGTCGCGGTACTAGGCTACGTCCACGGAATTAGTTTTGTGGCAAATAAATTTGTCTTTTGCAACCATTGATGCGGGAAATTGTGACCTGTTTTTCCGTGGCGGCACTCACCTAATGCAACCGTGTTTTTTTGTGGGTATAGCCCTAGTGCAACAAATACCAAACCGTGGTGAGTGACTACTATGTCAACGGCGCGTGTTTCGTTGCACATGCTCTTTCGTTGGAATAGGCCAGTTTATTTGCCACGTCCAATTTTGTGGTAAAAAATTATGCCAACAAACCTTATATCCGTAGAAAAAATGATTGGCCACAAACAACTCAATCGTGGTAAAAGAATTTTATGTTTATCGCAACAACCAAATTAGTTGAAGCGACAAACTACTGCGACAATGGAAAATTCCGTGGCCATAATTTATTTCAACACAAATAATTTTGGTGGCAAGAAATTATGTCAACAAAACTTATATGCGTGGAAAAAACGATTGGCCATAAACAACTCAATCGTGGTAAAAGATTTTTCTGGTTATCACGATGGCCAAATTAGTTGAAGCGACAAACTACTGCGACAATGGAAAATTCCATGGCGATACTTTATTTCAACACAAATAATTTTGGTGGTGCCAAATAGTAGTCGCAACGGCCTAAATATTAGTAGCTAGAAACAAGTGCGACAATTTAAACTATTCATTGCGCCACTTGATACGTCCATTTTGCATCACTATTTTATATCATAACTTACTGTTATTCATTGATATATTTCATATTTAGAGATGATACTTATGTTATTTCATCTATTTTGCATGTTTTATGATTATTGGAGAATCGCTCACCGGAGTCAGGATTCTGCTGGAAAAAGCACCGTCAGAATGCAATATTTCGGAAGATCAACAATTGACGGAAATTACACCGAAGATCTTATTTTTCCTGAAGATGAAGCCAGCCAAAAGGAGGGACCGAGGAGGGCCGCCATGGGCCCCCCCCATAGGCCGGCGTGGGCCCTGGCCTGGCCGCGCCGCCTTGTGGGGAGGGGGCCCATAGCCCCCTTCGGCCGCCTCTCTTTCGCGTACTTCTTCGTCCCGAAAACCTAAGCTCGAGGGGAGGATCGCGAATAGACACAGCCGCCTCTACGGGGCGGAAAACACCAGAGAGAAGAGAGCTCTCCGGCAGGCTGAAATCTGCAGGGGAAATTCCCTCCCGGAGGGGGAAATCGACGCCATCGTCACCGTCATCGAGCTGGACATCATTGGGATCATCATCACCATCATCTCCATCATCATCACCGCCATCTCCACCGCTGCACCTCATCTCCGCTGTAACATCTAGGGTTGAATCTTGATTGTTTGATAGGGGAAACTCTCCCGGTATTGATTACTACTTGTTATTGATGCTATTGAGTGAAACCATTGAACCAAGGTTTATGTTCAGATTGTTATTCATCATCATATCACCTCTGATCATGTTCCATATGATGGCTTGTGAGTAGTTCGTTTAGTTCTTGAGGACATGGGTGAAGTCTAAATGTTAGTAGTGAATTATGTTGGGTAATATTCAATAGTTTGATATTTAAGTTGTGGTGTTATTCTTCTAGTGGTGTCATGTGAACGTCGACTACATGATACTTCACCTTTATGGGCCTAGGGGAATACATCTTGTATTCGTTTGCTAATTGTGGGGTTGCCGGAGTGACAGCAACCTGAACCCCCGTTGGTATATCGATGCATGAGGGATAACAGGATCTCAGAGTTTAAGGCTGTGGTTTGATTTATCTTAAATACTTTCTTGTATTTGCGGATGCTTGCAAGGGGTTTAATCACAAGTATGTATTAGTCCTAGGAAGGGCGGTGCATTAGCATAGGTTCACCCACACAACACTTATCAAAACAATGAAGATTAATCAACTATGTGAAGCGAAAGAACTAGACTAAATACCCGTGTGTCCTCGAGAACGTTTGGTCATTATAAGTAAACAAACCGGCTTGTCCTTTGTGCTAAAAAGGATTGGGCCACTCGCTGCAATTATTACTCTCGCATTTTACTTACTCGTACTTTATTTATCTGCTATATCAAAACCCCCTGAAAACTTGTCTGTGAGCATTTACAGTGAATCCTTCATCGAAACTGCTTGTCAACACCTTCTGCTCCTCGTTGGGTTCGACACTCTTATTTATCAAAAGTACTACGATACACCCCCTATACTTGTGGGTCATCAAGACTATTTTCTGGCGCCGTTGCCGGGGAGTGAAGCGCTATTGGTAAGTGGAATTGGTAAGGAAAACTTTTACTGTACATGCTGTTTTATTTCTGCCTGCTGCCATAATTCATTATGGAGAGATCTTCTCTTGAATTCCTATTTGGAAAATCTACTACTACTGCAAAGGTAGTGGATGAGGCGCCAGGTGAGAAAGAGGTTCCATATAAAATACCTATGAAAATTATCGAACGTGTTGTGGATAACCGCTATGAAGGGGATGGAACTGTCCATCCTGGAGATCATTTACTGTTTTTACATGAGTTATGCGGTTTATTCAAGTGTGCAGGTATTGCTATGGATGAAGTTAGGAAGAAACTATTCTCTATATCGCTGTCTGGTAAAGCGGCGCATTGGTATAAATTACTGAAGAATGGGGATTCTCTTGATTGGAAGGATATTGTGCCTCTATTTTATTCTAAATTCTATCCTCCAAGTGAAATTCACAAAGACCGGAATCGCATATATAATTTCTGGCCTCATGATGGAGAGAGTATTGCCCAAGCATGGGGGAGATTGAAGTCCTTAATGCTCAAATGCCCCATTCATGAGCTTCCTGGTAATATTATCATTGATAATTTCTATGCAAGACTCTCTTTTCAAGATAAAACCTTGCTGGATACTACTTGTTCTGGATCATTCACACGCAACAAAGAAGAGTTTAAATGGGACCTTCTTGATCGGATTCAGGAGAATACTAAAGGATGGGAGAACGACAAAGATAGAGAGTCAGGTATAAATTATGATTATGAATGCATTGAAACTTTTATGGATACTGATAAATTTCGAAATATGAGTGCTACTTATGGTCTTGACTCTCAAGTTGTTGCAAATTTCTATAAAGCTTTTGCCTCTCATTTTGAATTGCCTAGGAAGAATTTTAATAAGTATCATGAACCTTACAAAGATAAAACTGATTCACCTATAGGTAAATGTGTTGAAATTAAAACTGTTGATCATATTCTTCCTGAAGCTTATATTGAAAAAACTCCTTTTCCTGCTAAAATGAAGGAGTATTCTGTTATAAATAGTGCGGTTAATAAAAGTGTAAAGAAACCTATAGAACCTGAAGAGCAAATAAAGGTTGAACCTGCTATTGCAATAGTTAAAGATCTTGTGACTGAAAATGTAGAAGATGGTCATATCATTTTCTGTGAAGATGCTTCTAATATTGTTTCACATCCTAATAAGTCTAGGAAAGCCAGTGTTCCTATGCTCTCTGTTAGAATTGGTGATCATTGCTATTATGGTTTATGCGATATTGGTGCAAGTATTAGTGCTATTCCTTATGAGCTTTACACGGAGATCATGCATGAAATTGGTTCTTGTGAACTTGAAGATATTGATGTGGTTATTCGGCTAGCTAATAGAGAAACTATCTCTCCTATTGGTATTGTTCGAGATGTGGAAGTTCTATGTGGTAAGATTAAATATCCTGCTGACTTCTTGGTACTTGGTTCATTGTTAGTAAGTCTTGTCCTATCATTTTTGGTAGACCTTTTCTAAATACTTGTGGAGCTGTTATAGATTGCAAGAAAGAGAAAATTGTGACTAAATTTGCTGGTGAATCTTATGAGTTTAATTTCTCTAAATTTGCCAAAACTCCTTATAAAGCTGATTTGCCTAATAATGATTTTAGAGTTGAACAGTGTGCATCTATTGCTCTTGCTCCTAATAATCCTTTGCAGCAACATTTGGAGAATAGTGAGAGTGAAGTCTTTAGGGAAGAAAGGAATGAGCTTGATGAAATTTTCCTTCGTCAACCTATTCTTAAACATGATTTACCGGTTGAAGATCTAGGTACAACGCCACCACCAAAGGAAGATCCTGTTTTTGATTTAAAACCATTGTCTGATAATCTTAAGTATGCTCATATTGATGATAAGAAAATATATCCTGTTATTATTAGTTCTAAGCTTTCAGAGTTTGAGGAAGAAAGGTTATTGGAAATATTGAAGAAACACCGAGGAGCTATTGGCTACACTCTTGATGACTTGAAGGGTATTTCTCCCTCTATTTGCCAACATGCCATTAATATGGAAGATGATGCAAAGCCTGTTGTTGAACATCAGCGTCGTCTAATTCCTAAAATGAAGGATGTGGTAAGGAATGAGGTATTAAAACTTCTTGAAGCTGGTATTATATATCCTATTGCTGATAGTAGATGGGTTAGTCCTGTGCATTGTGTTCCTAAAAAAGGAGGAATAACTGTTGTACCTAATGATAATGATGAGCTCATCCCTCAAAGAGTAGTTGTAGGGTATAGAATGTGCATTGATTATCGAAAAGTTAATAAAGTTACTAAGAAAGATCATTACCCTTTACCTTTTATTGATCAAATGTTAGAAAGGTTATCTAAAAATACTCATTTTTGCTTTCTTGATGGTTATTCTGGGTTTTCACAAATTGCTGTTAAAACTAAAGATCAAGAGAAACCCACTTTCACTTGTCCCTATGGAACTTATGCTTATAGGCGTATGCCTTTTGGTTTATGTAATGCTCCTGCTACTTTTCAAAGATGCATGTCTGCTATTTTTCATGGCTTTTGTGAGAAGATTGTAGAGGTGTTCATGGATGATTTTTCTGTCTATGGGAATTCTTTTGATAATTGCTCACGAAACCTTGATAAAGTTTTGCAGAGATGTGAAGAAACTAACCTTGTTCTTAATTGGGAGAAATGCCACTTTATGGTTAATGAAGGAATTGTATTGGGACATAAAATTTCTGAGAGAGGTATTGAAGTTGATAGAGCTAAAGTTGAAGCCATTGAGAAGATGCCCTATCCTAGGGATGTTAAAGGTATTCGTAGTATTCTTGGTCATGCTGGGTTTTATAGGAGATTTATTAAAGATTTCTCTAAGATTTCAAAGCCTCTTACTAATCTTCTTCAAAAAGATGTACCTTTTGTTTTTGATGATGATTGTAAGGAAGCTTTTGAAACTCTAAAGAAAGCCTTGACAACTGCTCCTCTAGTTGAACCTCCTGATTGGAATTTACCTTTTGAGATTATGTGTGATGCTAGTGATTTTGCTGTAGGTGCTGTCCTTGGACAGCGAATAGATAAAAAATTGAATGTTATTCATTATGCTAGTAAAACTCTTGATGCTGCTCAAAGAAATTATGCTACAACTGAAAAAGAATTGTTAGCTGTGGTTTTTGCTTGTGACAAGTTTAGACCCTATATTGTTGATTCAAAAGTTACAATTCATACTGATCATGCTGCAATTAGATACCTTATGGAAAAGAAAGATGCTAAGCCAAGGCTTATTAGATGGGTGCTTCTTTTGCAAGAATTTGATTTGCATATTATAGATAGAAAAGGAGCTGATAATCCTGTTGCTGATAATTTGTCTAGATTGGAAAATATTGCTTATGATCCTGTTCCTGTTAATGATAGTTTTCCAAATGAACAATTGGCTGTAATAAAGGTGAGCTCGCGAGATAGTCCTTGGTATGCTGATTATGCTAACTTTATTGTTTCCAAGTACTTGCCTCCAACCTTTTCAGCTCAGCAAAGGAGGAAATTCTTTTATGACTTGAGGCATTATTTTTGGGATGACCCACACTTATATAAAGAAGGAGTGGATGGTATTATGAGAAGATGTGTTCCCGAATATGAACAACAAGAGATATTGAGTAAATGTCATGGTAGTGCTTATGGAGGACATCACGCCGGAGATAGAACCGCGCAAAAGGTTCTACAATCGGGTTTTTATTGGCCAACTCTCTTTAAAGATGCAAGGAAATTTATTTTATCTTGTGATGAATGCCAAAGGGTTGGTAATATCTCCAGACGCAATGAAATGCCTATGAATTATACTCTTGTTATTGAACCATTCGATTGTTGGGGATTTGACTTCATGGGTCCTTTCCCTTCTTCAGAAGGTAACACTCATATACTTGTCGCTGTTGATTATGTTACTAAATGGGTGGAAGCCATACCCACAAAAAGTGCTGATGGTGAGACCTCTTTAAGAATGCTTTTAGATATTATTTTTCCTAGATTTGGAGTTCCTAGATATCTTATGACTGATGGAGGTTCTCATTTTATTCATGGTGGTTTTAGAAAAACTCTTGCTAAATATGGTATTAATCATAGGATTGCTTCCGCTTATCATCCTCAAACTAGTGGGCAAGTAGAACTATCAAATAGAGAAATTAAATCTATCTTGCAAAAGACTGTTAATAAATCTAGGAAGAATTGGGCTAGTAAATTGAAGGAAGCACTATGGGCTTATAGAACTGCTTATAAAAATCCTATGGGGATGTCACCTTATAAAATGGTTTATGGAAAAGCTTGCCATTTGCCTTTAGAACTAGAGCACAAAGCTTATTGGGATGTAAGAGAATTAAATAAAGATCCTAAACTTGCCGGTAAGAAGAGATTGCTACAATTGAGTTCTTTAGATGTATGGAGAAGTGAAGCTTATGAAAATGCTAAACTCTTTAAAGAGAAAGTTAAGAAATGGCATGATAGAAGAATTATCAAAAGAGAATTTAATGTTGGGGATAAAGTCCTATTGTATCGGTCTCGTCTCAGATTTTTTGCAGGGAAATTACTCTCAAAATGGGAAGGACCATATGTCATTGTGGAGGTGTATCGTTCAGGGGCAATTAAAATTAGTTCTCTGCAAGGCGATGCCACACAAGTGGTGAATGGACAAAGACTCAAGCATTATATTTCTGGAGATTCTTATAATGAAGATGTTGATGTTATTCGAGTGGTAACTCCGGAAGCTTTCATCAAAGGTCAAATTGACAGTTCTGCAGAGTTCGACTTTGAATAGGTAACAGTACTGGTAATAAAAAGTCTGCGTTTAACTTTCCAAACAATGTTTTCGCTGTTTTTGGAAAATATGAGAAATTACGAGATCGAAACGGAGTGGAGGAGATGCACGAGGGCATGCCCCCATAGGCCGGCGCGGGCCCCAGCCTGGCCACGCCGCCCTATGAGGATGGCCCCTCGTTGTCCCTCTTCGACTCTAGTTCGACCTGGTACTTTCCTTTTGTCGTGAAAATTTCTGCTATATAATCCCCCGGACCCCTGGAGGTCCGTATATCGTTTTCTCGTCATGTTTTGTTTCGAGCTGTTTTCTGCCAGGATCTGTCTTTGATCTAGAAGCACCATGGTCTCCAACAATAAGGGCAAGGGGATTTTGGAGGAAGATATTCAAGATCCCGAGTGGAAGGAGATGGATGAGAGCGTCAAGAAAGAAGTGAAGAAGATGTCATCCAAAAGAGAGCAACAAGCTATCGGGAGTAAGCAAATCTTGGTGGGATCGGTTAACACTTGGCGTTCTTTTTCTCATAACTTGCAGGGACCCCTACCACCTGCTCCCAGCCTCGACTCTTTCCCTGCCTTGGGGGAAGCTTTACGGTTTATCGATGAATTTTGTGATCAATACCGTGCTCTGAGAAGGGAAGTGGAGATACTACAGGAGGAGAACAACCGACTTCGCAGAATGCTGGAGCGGTTCCTCATTCCTATGAAGGCTTTCTCACCACCACCACCGAAGGAGTAATTCATCATTGGTATTGGCACCCCCTTGGTTTGTTCCAAGCTTGGGGGAGTGCCGCGGTATCACATCATCACTATCTTTTACCTTTTTACTATCAAGTAGTGTTATATCATGAGTAGGGAAGTTATCATATAAGATGGTTGCAGTGTGGAAGTATCTCTCTTTTAGTTGGTTATCTATGTATCCCTTGGTGTGAGTTATCGTTATGGAATACTAATGAGAAGTCTTATCATTTACATATTGCACATCTTATTTTAGTTTGCAATCTCTACTATATGATTGATCTTGTTGTTAGTATTGGTATCACTTTGGGAGCATTGAGGAAATCTATTTGGTTTTGGCAAACTTAGCATTGGTCAATAGCAAACAACACTTTGAGTTTAAGTAGAAAAGAGAAATACATATATATATGTTGTTCCATTATCTTTCTTTCTTGTTAGCTCTTAGCTTATTATTCTGAAGATAAAATTGTTTGTGCTTACAAGGAAGATGCATGATTGTTCTATCACATGTGTATTTGTTTGTTTCCCTCAACTCTTATGCTTGCTAACCAACCTTGCTAGCCAAAAACCTGTACTGAGAGGGAATGCTTCTCGTGCATCCAAAACCTTGAACCAAACCCATGCCATGTGTGTCCACCATAACTACCTACTATGTGGTATTTTTCTGCCATTCCAAGTAAATTGCTTGCGTGCTACCTTTAAAAATTCATTCCTTGTCTTTGCAATACATAGCTCATGGGAAAGTAGCCTTAAAAACTATTGTGGTAAAGAATATGTAGCTTATGTATCTTATTTCTTATAAGTTGCTTGTTGAGCGGTAACCATGTTTCTGGGGACGCCATCAACTATTACACCTTTGTTGAATATCATGTGAGTTGCTATGCATGTTCATCTTGTCTGAAGTAAGGGTGATTTATCATGATTAAATGGTTTGAGTATGCATATTGTTAGAGAAGAACATTGGGCCGCTAACCAAAGCCATGTATCATGGTGGAAGTTTCAGTTTGGACATTAATCCTCAATCTCTTATGAGAATATTATCTGTTGTTGAATGCTTATGCATTAAAGAGGAGTCCATTATCTGTTTTCTATGTTGTCCCGGTATGGATGTCCTAAGTTGAGATCTATCAAAAACAAGAAATCAAATGCGATCTATCTCCTTGGACCTTTGTACAGGCGGCATAGAGGTACCCCTTTGTGACACTTGGTTGAAACATATGTTATGCAATGATAATCCATGTAAATCCAAGCTAATTAGGACAAGGTGCGAGCACTATTGGTATTCTATGCATGAGGCTTGCAACTTATAGGATGTCTTATGCATAACACATATGAATTATTACTACCGTTGACAAAATTGTTTCCATGTTTTCAAAATAAAAAGCTCTAGCACATGAGTACTCCCTGCTTCCCTCTGCGAAGGGCCTATCTTTACTTTATGTTGAGTCAGTAAACCTATTTCCCTCCATCTTAAGCAAGCAATTGAGTTGTTGTGATCAAACCATTTATATTGTGATCTGCTTAATCATGCATTTTTACTCCTCCTTGTTTAGTACAAGTTTTATCCGAATGAATATAGCTTCGAAAGTTATCAATGATTATGAGAAGATTATTATGATTGAGTATGCAAGTTGTGCCATATAAGCTTTAACATAAGAGCGCTGCTCGACCGATAAGTACAATCTGTTAATTGTTCTCTGACCAAGAACGAAGTTTGCCATCACCAATTATGATTTCTTATGCACCTTTATTTGTGATTACCTCCTACTTGTTTCGAGTTGAATTATATGAGGAAGTTGTTCACTAGAATGTCTTGTGTGAATTAATATGATGCTTCTTGTCCGTATTTGGTTTATCGACTCTTCACTCCATAAACATGTGGTCTTGTTTACTGAGTTCAGTTTCGCTTGGGGACAAGCGAAGTCTAAGCTTGGGGGGAGTTGATACGTCCATTTTGCATCACTATTTTATATCATAACTTACTGTTATTCATTGATATATTTCATATTTAGAGATGATACTTATGTTATTTCATCTATTTTGCATGTTTTATGATTATTGGAGAATCGCTCACCGGAGTCAGGATTCTGCTGGAAAAAGCACCGTCAGAATGCAATATTTCGGAAGATCAACAATTGACGGAAATTACACCGAAGATCTTATTTTTCCTGAAGACGAAGCCAGCCAAAAGGAGGGACCGAGGAGGGCCGCCATGGGCCCCCCCATAGGCCGGCGCGGGCCCTGGCCTGGCCGCGCCGCCTTGTGGGGAGGGGGCCCATAGCCCCCTTCGGCCACCTCTCTTTCGCGTACTTCTTCGTCCCGAAAACCTAAGCTCGAGGGGAGGATCGCGAATAGACACAGCCGCCTCTACGGGGCGGAAAACACCAGAGAGAAGAGAGCTCTCCGGCAGCCTGAAATCTGCCGGGGAAATTCCCTCCCGGAGGGGGAAATCGACGCCATCGTCACCGTCATCGAGCTGGACATCATTGGGATCATCATCACCATCATCTCCATCATCATCACCGCCATCTCCACCGCTGCACCTCGTCTCCGCTGTAACATCTAGGGTTGAATCTTGATTGTTTGATAGGGGAAACTCTCCCGGTATTGATTACTACTTGTTATTGATGCTATTGAGTGAAACCATTGAACCAAGGTTTATGTTCAGATTGTTATTCATCATCATATCACCTCTGATCATGTTCCATATGATGGCTCGTGAGTAGTTCGTTTAGTTCTTGAGGACATGGGTGAAGTCTAAATGTTAGTAGTGAATTATGTTGGGTAATATTCAATGGTTTGATATTTAAGTTGTGGTGTTATTCTTCTAGTGGTGTCATGTGAATGTCGAGTACATGATACTTCACCTTTATGGGCCTAGGGGAATACATCTTGTATTCGTTTGCTAATTGTGGGGTTGCCGGAGTGACAGCAACCTGAACCCCCGTTGGTATATCGATGCATGAGGGATAGCAGGATCTCAGAGTTTAAGGCTGTGGTTAGATTTATCTTAATTACTTTCTTGTATTTGCGGATGCTTGCAAGGGGTTTAATCACAAGTATGTATTAGTCCTAGGAAGGGTGGTGCATTAGCATAGGTTCACCCACACAACACTTATCAAAACAATGAAGATTAATCAACTATATGAAGCGAAAGCACTAGACTAAATACCCGTGTGTCCTCGAGAACGTTTGGTCATTATAAGTAAACAAACCGGCTTGTCCTTTGTGCTAAAAAGGATTGGGCCACTCGCTGCAATTATTACTCTCGCATTTTACTTAGTCGTACTTTATTTATCTGCTATATCAAAACCCCCTGAAAACTTGTCTGTGAGCATTTACAGTGAATCCTTCATCGAAACTGCTTGTCAACACCTTCTGCTCCTCGTTGCACTACTAGGAAAAAGCTATTCAGTGGCGCACCACTTTTACCCATCAGTGGCGCACTAGTGGTGCGCCACTGCTATCACGCCACTGCTAACTTTTAGTAGTGGCGCACTAGTGGTGCGCCATTGCTATTTGGCTTAGCAGTGGCGCACCAGGTAGTGCGCCACTACTAGCTTCATGGTGCGCCACTCCTAAACGTCTGAGGTGCGCCACTGGATAGAAAAAAGGTGCGCCACTACTAAAATTTGAAATTTCTAGATCTGGATCTGGATCGGGATCTGGATCTGGATCTGGCACATTTCGTTTCGAATTTTTTTGGCTCGTTATTTTTTCTCGTTCTTCTTGCTAGAATTATTTGTGCAATGTTCATTCTCATTTTTCTTAGCCTAGCCGCCGGTGATGATGGATGAGGGACATAGGAGAGGTGAAGAGAGGTGAGAAGATGTAGGAGAGGATGAACAAGAGGACGAGGAGGTCGCCGGAGTGAAAGGAGGAGAGGAGAGGAGGAGGTCGCCGGAGTGAAAGGAGGAGAGGAGAGGAGGAGGTCGCCGGAGTGAAAGGAGGAGAGGAGAGGAGGAGGTCGCCGGAGTGAAAGGAGGAGAGGAGAGGAGGAGGTCGCCGGAGTGAAAGGAGGAGAGGAGAGGAGGAGGTCGCCGGTGAAAGGAGGAGAGGAGAGGAGAGGAGGAGAGCAGGAGGAGGAGAGGAGAATGAAAGCAGTAGAATGTGTGGAGGAGGAGGGAGGAGGGAGGAGGGGGTTAAGTGGCCGGCTCCTCCCATTTTGAATTTCGTGGGCGGGAAGCTTAGCAGTGGCGCACCAAGGCATGGGTGCGCCACCGCTATTTTTTTCTATTTTTTGAAATTTTTTCATCAAAATCTAAAACCTGAAAAAAGTCCTGTTTCTGTTTTCCAATTGACGAATCCATTTTTTGTCCAAACGGTCGTAGGCGGTTGAATTTGAATAGGAAATTTCGAGTAGATCGATTTTGATATAAAAAAGTTTTTCATCGGAGGTCGTATGCAACCAGAAATCCCGTTTTACCGAAACATGACGCCATTTTGCATAATACATCGAAATTCAAATTTTCAAAGTTTCACTAAAACTAGATCACATATTACATGGGCATCTCGAAGGATTTTATTTTTTGAAATTTCTATCTATTTCTTTTATTTTTTCCAAACCCGAAAAGGCGATCCACGGGGGGGTGTGGAAATGTTGGGGCACCACTTAGCAGTGGCGCACCAAGCATGGTGCGCCACTACTAAGTGATGCCCAAACATGTCCATCATCCCCTTTACATAGCAATGGCGCACCATGTAGAGGTGCGCCACTGCTACATAAAAAAGCTGTGGCGCACCTCTACATGGTGCGCCATTGCTATGTATAAGGCTGGGTCAAACCCATGGTCAAACTTAGTGGTGGCGCACCACAGAAGAGGTGCGCCACTACTACATTTTTTATAGTGGCCCACCACTTTCCGGTGCGCCACTGCTAAGTAGTAGTGGCGCACTGCCCTCCTGGTGCGCCACTAACACCCATCTTACGGCTAGGCCTTTTCCTAGTAGTGTTGGGTTCGACACTCTTATTTATCGAAAGTACTACAATACACCCCCTATACTTGTGGGTCATCACCACTCTATCACAACGGCTAGAATGTTAGTGGAGAAAATCTATTTAAACAAAACCCTTGTTGGTGGGGCCAAGTTATCACAACATGTGAACAAAACAGGTAGTCGTGGCGACTGAGACTTGATGCAACACTACATTTACCGTGGTAATAACCTATTGCCACGTTAAAAATAATAAAAAAATAAAAAACTAGGGGAAACAAAAAATGCGGGCATTGAATAAAAATATTCAAAACCGTACGTACAATATGTATATTCATACAAATCATAATTCTCATAGCTAATATGGATCAAATGAAACTCAAATATATCGTAGTTATCCTAATGTAGGTGATGTAGAATCCAGTGCATCTAATTTTTTCCATTTCTATTTCCATGTCCATCCTGCAATCAAGAATAAAGGAAAGTTAAGTTCATGTGACCATGTCCGTAGCTAGCACATATCTGTTGTTTGTTTAAGTTGTCAGTCAACGCAGCAACAACACATGGTGTAACATAAGCAGCAGGTGCAGCTAGGTGTTAGTGTTGGTGAAGCCAAAACATTAGTTGTGAGTCAATGCAGCAACAACACATAGTGAAACATAAGAAGCAGGTGCAGCTAGGCTATAGTGTGAGTGAAGCAAAAATAGTATGTACTAGTACCAATTTGCACAAGTTTGTGACTTACCAATGCTTTAAACATTCGAGTATTTTGTAACGTGTTGTGCGGAGGAACTATTTTCTTTGCAGGGCTCTCTAGAAGTGGTGTTTGCAGGTTTGGACAAATATTTTCTTTCAGGTTTGCCTTCTTAGGATTCTGCGAAAAAGATGTGCATTGTTAGCAATGCAAGTAAACAACTAAATCTTAGGAGTTTGCAATCATATGACTATCATCACCTTATTTGTTTGCGTCTGCTGTGTTTCAATCTACGAAAACGATGTGCATTGTTGGCAATGCAAGTAAACAGCTAAAACTTAGGAGTTTGGAAGCATATGACTATCATCACCTTATTTGTTTGCGTCTTCTGTGTTTCAATCTGTTTGGTGAACTCTTCAAACTGTGACTGAAACTGTGATTGAAACTGTGAAGCTAACTTTGCCATCAAGTTTTTCTCAAATTCCACTCTTGAGGCTCGCTCAAATTCCATCATTCTTTCCCTTTCAGCACGCTCTTCCTCTAACCTCTCCTCAAGCCGTTCCCTCTCAGCACGCTCTAAATTAATCTTCTCATCCATAGTATCACGTTCATCTTGTAACTTCTGTTTTAATTCCGTGACCTGCTGGTTGAGCTCTGAGTTTACCTTTTGGGTAGCACGAGCTTGCTCTTCAACCTGAAACTTAATCCTTTCAGACCTAGTTGGCAGTTTGGCCATGTATCCAAACCCACAAGGCTGCGATGACTTGCATTTCACTGATTCTTTATATGCAGTCTAGAAAATATTGATTCTTTGTTCAACTGAAACTGGACCTCCAGTTTCCGTTTCTCTATTTTCAATGTCTTGACATGCTTTTTCCGAATTACGAAAAAAACACTTACATCAGATGAAGAACCATACACGAAAAACAACATTAAGTAAGTTTAGAGTAGCTTCTAAGTCAGTATACTCACGTAAACTTTTTTGGACTCTTCGGTAGTCCATGATCCATTCTTGCAGTGGGTGATTTCCCAGAGAGCAATACAGTCTGGCTCTTCTCCAGTTTCCTTATTTCTCTGCAAGTAGTGCAACAATTAGATGCTACAAACATTAAAGCACAGTGAGCAGCGAATCATGCAGAGTGAGTAGGCTCATACATTCTCAAAACTCAGTTGAGAGTAGGATTTTGATCCAGCTCTATGGTTTGTCTTGAGTTTCTTCCGGTTATCCGAGTTCTTTTGGCTGAGTTCCTACACATTCAGTGATAAAAAAAAGGAGTGAGACAAGCCATTTCATGACAGTACACAATTCACAAACTATGAGCATAGAGATAACCTTGAATTTCTGATCAGTGCCAAAGTACTGAATCATCCATTCCCACTCTTCCGGTTGTAAATCTTCTGGTATATTTGACATTCTTGCATCATCTGTTTTGTATGCCTTGTAGGTGCTGCTTAGAGATGCCCGCCAGCCTCTGTATCGCTCTTTCACAATTTTTAGAATTTTCTCTTCTGTTTCAGGTGTATCTTCTAGATCATATCTATCCTGTAATGCGTACAACAAACGGATAGACTTTAGTAGTTCATTATGGATGAAAAAATAAAACAACACATGTGAGAAAGGTTGTACTCACCAACATATCTGAAACTATTAGTCGATGGATGCCAAGGTGAATGTCCGCCCACCTCCTCACTCCAATAATTGGTAACCTTCTTTTCATTATGATAACGATGTCATCCTTGAATGAACGGTAGTTCATTCCTACTGCACCGCCCAATTTATCAGAGAATGCAATATTTAGCTTTCCAGCTCCATTGGCATGACGCTTCTTACTTGCTTTCAAACCTTTCAGTACACCTCGCCCTTTGTTCTTGGGTGTGTCAGCGTCTACAGCCTAAAACATACACAAAGAATTGTATTACTGTGTAGTACATTGTAAGAAAGGAGGACATACATGTAAAAAAAACTAGTACCGTCTTGTAGTTTCGGGCGGTAGCGGCGAGCATGGGAAGGCCCACTACTAGGAAAAGGGCAATCAGTGGCGCACCACTTTTACCCATCAGTGGCGCACTAGTGGTGCGCCACTACTATCACGCCACTGCTAACTTTTAGTAGTGGCGCACTAGTGGTGCGCCATTGCTATTTGGCTTAGCAGTGGCGCACCAGGTAGTGCGCCACTACTAGCTTCATGGTGCGCCACTCCTAAATGTCTGAGGTGCGCCACTGGATAGAAACAAGGTGCGCCACTACTAAAATTTGAAATTTCTAGATCTGGATCGGGATCTGGATCTGGATCTGGCACATTTTTTTTCGAATTTTTTTTGCTCGTTATTTTTTCTCGTTCTTGTTGCTAGAATTATTTGTGCAATGTTCATTCTTATTTTTCTTAGCCTAGCCGCCGGTGATGATGGATGAGGGAGGTAGGAGAGGTGAGGAGAGGTGAAGAGAGGTGAGGAGAGGTGAGGAGATGGAGGATGTAGGAGAGGATGAACAAGAGGGCCGCCGGAGGGTCGTTGGAGAGTAAGGTCACCGGAGGTCACCATAGTGGAGGAGCTCGCCGGAAAGTAAGGTCACCGGAGCTCGACATAGTGGAGGAGGTCGCCGGAGTGAAAGGAGGAGAGGAGAGGAGGAGGTCGCCGGAGTGAGTGGAGGAGAGTAGAGGAGGAGGTCGCCGGAGTGAGTGGAGGAGAGTAGAGGAGGAGGTCGCCGGAGTGAAAGGAGGAGAGGAGAGGAGGAGAGCAGGAGGAGGAGGGGAGAATGAGAGCAGGAGAAGGGAGGAGGGAGGAGGGAGGAGGGGGTAAGTGGCCGGCTCCTCCCATTTTGAATCCCATTTTGAATTTCGTGGGCGGGAAGCTTAGTAGTGGCGCACCAAGGCATGGGTGCGCCACCGCTATTTTTTTTCTATTTTTTGCCCAAAATCTAAAACATGAAAAAAGTCCTGTTTCTGTTTTCCAATTGACGAATCCATTTTTTGTCCAAACGGCCGTAGGCCGTTGAATTCGAATAGGAAATTTCGAGTAGATCGATTTTGATATAAAAAAGTTTTTCATCGGAGGTCGTATGCAACCAGAAAACCCGTTTTACCGAAAGATGATGCCATTTTGCATAATATATCAAAATTCAATTTTTTCAATTTTCACTAAACCTAGATGACATATTACATGGGCATTTCAAAGGATTTAATTTTTTGAATTTTCTATCTATTTCTTTTATTTTTTCCAAACTCGAAAAGGCGATCCACCGGGGGGGTGGAAATGTTTGGGCACCACTTAGCAGTGGCGCACCAAGCATGATGCGCCACTACTAAGTGATGCCCAAACATGTCCACCCTCCCCTTTACATAGTAATGGCGCACCATGTAGAGGTGCGCCACTGCTACAAAAAATAGCTGTGGCGCACCTCTGCACGGTGCGCCATTGCTATGTATAAGGCTGGGTCAAACCCATGGTCAAACTTAGTGGTGGCGCACCGCAGGAGAGGTGCGCCACTACTACATTTTTAATAGTGGCCCACCACTTTCCGGTGCGCCACTGCTAAGTAGTAGTGGCGCACTGCCCTTCTGGTGCGCCACTAACACCCATCTTATGGCTAGGCCTTTTCCTAGTAGTGGCCATTCAGTAAGGGGGCACATGTCATCTTCACACACTGGAGTGCTAGATTGTTCTTCAGTTCCTGTATCAGGTTACCATTTGCACCAATTCAGCAATCAAGTTTTTGTGCATTATAGCAAATGTTCGACATGTCTTTAATGTCAAAAATAAATTACCAGATCTGGCTTTTCCATGTTTTTTATGTAAGCTTGTAAAGTATCCACCCTATTCCTCATAACTGATCCTTTCTTTACCGAACATGTAAACAATAAATGGACATAGCATTAGCAATGCGCACAATTCTAAAACCTGATTAATAATTGATGTACTTGTGTACCATTCGTGGAGGAGAAGTCTGTATCTTCTGTTTCGTTTGAATCTTGGTCCTCAGTTGCTGCATCCCTAACTGCATGTTAATCCAAATAGTTGATTAGTTAAAGCATGCATTAAAATGTGTCCGGGAAATAATTTATTAAAGTCTGTATTGAAGGTGTTGTGCAATGGAGATTTGGGATGAAAGGATAAAACCTGAGACAGTGTACACTCACTTATTTCTGGTGGATCCGCTTTCATCAACACTCTGAGACCCTGGTGTTGCAATATCAATGTTGGGCTTCTCCCTACACACATACATGTTAATATTCTTCTCATTATTGTGCAGGGATATCATTCTCTCCACTTCAGGTGCATGCTCGATGGGAACAAGTTGTGCTCTGCCATGGGCATTTTTTACCCTGTAGTAGAGGTAATCAAACGCGATATTGAAGCCAACACTTTCAATCATATTGACCAATTCCATATAGCAGATGTCAGATCTTTCGATTGTTGTTTCCATAACTTTATTTTTTTATCCTCATCTTCGTAGTACAGATTAACTCTCCAAATCTCCTCGCGAGTCTACAGTTAGATAGAAGAAGAAAAATGAGCACAAAAATAATCAGTAAATTCGCAGATCTTAAATAAAAGAATAGTTACATGGCTATGTAAATAAAAGAATAGTTTGTAAAATGAAGCATGCATGTATCGTTAATTCTCAGTTCAATACACGATAAGAAAAACATATGTATTCACAAATGATCAATAGAGGAACAACATGCTGAAAATTGACAGAGGCATTTTTCACATGGATAACGAGTCTCCCATCGTCACTACGATGGTGCACAACATGGCAAACTCGAATTACACATGAAATCCTATGATCTACCAGGTGAGCTTCATACACAGATTTACGCTTGGAGCAGAGGAAGAATAGAGAAGAACTGAAAAAAGAATATCCTAGAAAAACCAATTTCGAGAACAGATTTACGCTAGTGCGGACGCGGGAGGCGCGTCATGGAGACCGTGATGTCCTCAGCATTTTTTCCGGTGTGGGCGAAGCAGCGGCGGCGGCGCCTAACGTGGCAACGATGCCTGGTGCCAGCAAGTAATTCTAGGGTAGAAAAATCAGTGCGCTGCACATCTTTACGGCCGAAGAGCAGATGACAAAGGAATAACCTGAGAGCCTTCCATTGAATCCGGTGAGGACGATGAGGGAGCTCAGATCCAATCGCGAACAAACTCGCCGCAGTGATTGCGTTTAGTTTGGCTGTCGTGGTTAGTTATGGAGATAGTTTAGCAGGAAGGTTAAAAAGATGGTTTTGGTTTTTGGTGGGAACAAAAAAATTCGCAGAGTCTCTATGTACGGGCCTTTTAGCGGGAGGTTTTAAATTTTTGGCCAAAACTACATTGGTGGGAACGTAATTATTTGTTGAATGGTTTTTTGAACGTTAAGAAAAATTAAATAAATTTGGAAATTAATATTTGTAAGCAATATATGAAATATATATGCTTGCAAACAGTAATATTACTAAAAAAATTGTGTTTAATGATTAGAATGGAAGGAACAAATGGTGGCAGTGGACGATGCAAGAAGGGCTCTACTATTCTATCAAAATGGGAATTCCTGGCCTGGCGTTCGAGTGTGGAGAAAGCTGAGGCTAAGGCCTGCATTTCTGGTCTGAACCTCCTCATAGAACTACAATGTACCTCTGCTACTGTGGAAACGGACTGCTGAAGAACGGTAGAAATTATGGTGAATGGAGAACCTGATAAATCGGCGAGCTAGCCTCTCTATTTGGAAGGCCAGGAACTGTTAAAGGTGCATCAATCTATTACTGTGACAAAAGTGGACATGACAACATGTGAAAGTCTCACATGAGTCATGTAATGCCCCTAAACAATTATGTCATGCATCTAATTAGCTACCGCCACGTTATTAATATCTGCAAATGTCAAATTGCCACTGAAAAAATAGAGAAGACCAATAATCTTCATTGCAGATGCAGACATCATAGGGTTTTGGTGTTCAATGCACTGAAGCACATCAACAGCACAAGGTTTTGGTGATCAATGTACTCAAGCACATCACTGTTGCCCCTACGATAAATACAGGCATCCATGTGTTCATGATCTCATGCGAATGTCTTGGTTAGCAGTCTACTACAACTAGGGCGACACCGCCTGCATCACAATCTTCACGTCCAAGTGGCGGATACGGGTGCTCCAAAGTGTAATGAGAAGAGCTTGCATTTTCTTTAAATGCTTGCCTTTAAGGAACTCCCGCCATGTATTCCTGCCAAAAATAATGTGGCTGTCTCTGTCTGTGTTGTACAGAACTGTGGTGAACGCCACTGACGCTCCGAGGCGTAGCCCAGCATGGCCTGAAGACAGAATGCCTGCGCTGTCCGCTATGGACTTAGATAGTTTCTGGATTTTAAACATGGGGATGAAAGACAAAAAGAAATAGGTCATACAAAGGCACACGTTGTAAGCTCAAATTGTGTAGAAAAACAAAAATAGCATTAGAACCATACGTACCATCTCATTTCTGGCCAAATTTGTCCTCGTCAAACGAGTCACATATGGCACTCCAATGTACTCATCTTTTGAGGCTAGAAGCTCACGGATGCGGTCCTTCTCATCGTCATCAAGATCAGCTCTCTGGGAGATGATGATGGAAGAGTCAAATGGGTCATCCCCATCCATGGACTCCTCATCTGTGGACTCCTCATCAGTCCTGGGATCTGGGCCAGTTTCACTGCTTGTACTGGTGTCGTGGTCGTAGTAGTAGTGCCTGCGGCACATGTCTAGCTTGAACACCTTGACGGTGAGGAAGGCGTCGCTGCCGAAACTGAAGAGGAGCAAACTGCCACGCTGCAGGCAGTAATCTCGGGCGAACTGCTCCCAGCCGCGCCCGAGGTAAATGCAGCCAGCTGCATCGAACAACACATCCATGTCCCACGGGCTGCTACTCGGATCGTCCGCCTCACGCAGCTTCAGTCCACGCGGTACACGGCCCTTCAGCAACTCCGCGAACTTCATTGGCAGCATCTGCAGGAATATCAAAGTTAAATAGATGGAAAAGAGGGCTTACAACAAAAAAAGGATACTGTTTGATGATGAATCAGTACTATAAATATGTAAACAAGTAGTACCAAGTAATCAGTTCTACTTGATTAAAGTTGAGCAATCAGGTTGTTATGCACATTATTTGAAAAGATGAACATTCAGTGGGAGCTCAAATTTGCCATATCCAGTGAACAAATGCTCCAAGAGCACTTCTAGGGTCGATGAAGCGTACCAGTTTGTCCAATGGAGCGTCATCTAGGGTCGTGTAGAACTCAAAGTCTGACAACTCCATCTTAACATATCCCTCTGTTTATCATATAAAAAAATGCAGCTTAATTTCCGGCAACAAACTGTAGAATTGACATTTTGGTTATAGAGTGCACGTACTGTAGGTCGCGTCATATTGAATGCGGCACATGCTCAGGTCGAACATCTTGACTGTGAGAACATCGCGGCCATCGTAACTGCAGATCAGAAAAAAAATTGCTGCAGGCCGTACATCCAGGCAAAACACTCCCAGCCGCGCTTGTGGAACATGCGGCCAATGCCGTCGAACCACACATCCATGTCCCACGTGGTGGTACGCCGAATGCCAACCTCACGCACCTTCAGTTCACGGGGTTCACGGCACTCCAACAAGTCCGCGAACTTCTTAGGCAGCGACTGCAACAAAGGATAGAGCAGGCCATGAACATCATTACACCTAATCTGGCAAATATGACACCTAAACTGAGTACCATACCAATTTGTCAGATGAAGCATCATTTATTATAGCAAAGATGTCGGGGGGAAGACCCCGGGTATGGCAAAAGACTGGGAATAGTTGGCTCGAGGCCGGCTGGCCGCGGCAAAGGCCGGCTGAGGAGCAGCCGGTTGGAGCCGTGGCCGGCTGCCTTGCGAGCCGGCTGACCCCAGGTCTACGCTGGTCCAGTCATGGCCGGCTGCGCTATGGCTGGGCCGACTTCTACGCGCCATGTCCGGCTTGGTTTCGTTCTCCCTGATCGGCTCGAGGCTAGTGAGCCTTGCAGGAGAAGGTTCAGGAAAGGCTATCCGGGTTCAAAAGTCTACGCTGGCCTCATCTCCAGTGTAAAGCGAGGGGCACTGTAGAACAATAGTGCCCCACGCCAGAGATTCCCGTCATGGCCTGCCTACGTCACGCGGTGCAGGGCGACCGGCGGAGACAGCGGGCGCCCAGCGCACATCGCTCGGCACGTCCCGTCTCCGCTGACCTCGGCAGGAGGGCGGACGCGACGCCCACGACCGGTGACGCCATCGCCTCGTCAGGATGCAGGAAAGCCGGAGCCGGCAGGCCTGGTCAGTAGGCTATAGGGGCCTCTCTGTAAATGTAACTGGCACTATATAAGCCACACCACCCCTCCTGTGCGAGGGACGATCGATCACAACTTATTTCCATACGCAAAACCGCTAAGGAGAGAGGCCTTCTTCTACCTCCAGCCCTCTCTCTCAAGCCGGAGACAGCTCAAGGAGCACCATTGTACTGTCGAACATCATATACACTCTAGAGCAGGAGTAGGGGTGTTGCCTCCATCCGAGGGCCCCGAACCTGGGTACGTCGCCATGTCGCTCGTACTCATACCCGCATCCGGAAACCGCCGTAGACCATAGCAGGAACCACCTAACTCAAGCCACCCTATGGCATATGCCGTGACGATACCACGACAAAAGAACTCGTAGTCCATCGTGTGCAAGCCCGCCTGTTCATCATACAAAAAAGTCTGACTTCAGTTACATCTAGAAGACATGCCAAAACAGTAAGGTTCTGAAACATGAGTAAACGCATTCTATAACCAGCAAGTTTCACTAGAAATTTAGGACTAAATGCAGTCTAGCAGCAGCAAGGAGTAAAAGGGCTCACATTGTACTGCTGAAGAGAAAAAAGGGAAATTACTAAAAATAGCTACTGGTCCTAAAAAGGGCAGTGTGAGTGAGTACCAGAGCTCTTACTTTCAACATCACAAAGTACCTACCTATAAAAATAGACACACAACACCAGCTACCACCATCATTTTGGCACCTGGAAGTATCAAAATTACATGAAGGTACCAGGGACGGAGCTCCCTTATAAGCTGTGGTGTCAGCTGACCCTAGTGATACTAGCAAAACCTTCACTAATTAGTGTTAAATAATACTAATTTATGGAGCAAGACCCAACTGAAAAAGAGAGAAAATAGAGTTGACTACAGTGCCGAAAATTCCTAGCTCCATCACAGGAAGGTTCAGTCCAACATCTCAATCAGATGCATGTAATTGTGTAAGTACCATCTCAATTAGTAATAAATGTGTAACACACCAATCAATCATGAATGACATGGAACATAAAAACGTGGTACATCTATATCTAGCACAAGATCGCACAACTCTTTCCTGCCGGGACAAGTACTTGGAAATGAAAACAAAATTAGTGTTTGAACTCAAATCGTTCTGCAATCGCATCTAGAAGAGAAGAAGAAGTAGTAACCTGAGTGCCGCCCGCGATGGATCTTTGGTGAATCGAAGCGACGTGGGTCAATCTGCAGCACGATGACGATAAGGGCGACAATGGCGGTTGAGAGAATGCGACGGCAGAGAGGGATGGTGAGCGAGAGGCGGCGAGGTCGAGAGATGGATGGCGCCGGCGCACGTTGGTCTCCCTCCTCTGCCGAAAGGGGGTTTTCTCGGAGTAAATTTTGGTAGGTAAACAAAGAGGAGGAGTGCGAAGTGGATGTGACAATACGAGAGGAAGATGCCATCGAAAGCACTTGGGCCCACATGTCGGTCTGTTACCACAAAAGGTGGGTACATATAGGAGGGGCGGTTGCCATTTTTACGGTGCCTCTCTCAACTCCCCACCAAGTCGTCTTCCATTCCCTCCCCTGCTTTCTCCTCTGTTTCTCCACTGCCCTCTTCGGCTTCCTCCTACGCCACGCCATGGAGGGGGATGAACTTACCAACCACAACACTGAAATTCGCAAGATTGTCGCACATGGTACGACCGAGATTGAGGTCATCTACACCGATGACAACTATGAAGCAAGCAAGATTGTAGACATGTACGAGCAATGGCTGAGCAAGGAAGAATACAAATTCATGGGCCTCGACTTCGAGTACTGCGACCCGAAATACGAAGATGACTATCGGATTGCCGTCGTCCAACTCGCGATGAAGAATCATGTACTAGTCTACCAATGGTCAAGGTATATATGTAGATTCGATTTTTTCAGCCGGGCTTAAAAACCCTCTATCAATCTTGTACTGTATTGAAATATAAAAATCTGTTGTTATGTATGATAGTAGAACTTCCATAAGTTTGTGTTCAAATCAGTGGTAAAACCAGGTTTTACACAACTTCTCTCATCTAGATCTGATGCTTCATACTAGTTCATTTATGTTATCTGTCAATCTTGTTGATGTGGTTAGTTAGTTGTTATTTATTTATGTGCTTCTAGTAATGCTAAATCACCCTCACGAACCTAGTACTACTCATTCATCTTTATGGTTACAATCTCAACTTCCAAATCCATTTCAAGGTACTGATATGAACAACAATAGGTACTTCCATTCAAGTTCAAACTAAAATTGTTAAACGACAAGTAGAAATGAAATATCATCAAATAATTTCAGTGCATTTCACAACTCACTTTCAGTATATTTTTTTCACAACAATATTTAACATTTGTCTCTCTTTCAATATTTTGGTGGAGTAGTAGCGATCCGTGGTGTCCGAAACTCATGGATTTCCTACGCAGCGGTGTACACTTTGCTAGCGTTGATATAAGAAATGACAAAAAAGCAATGAAGCAAAGTTGGAATATTGAGATACCAGGTGAGTGCCACATTGATCTGCAGGACTTGTTCAAGCTTGAATGCGACAGGACTGGGATGGCTGACATGGCAGCCGGCCTCATCGACAAGACCTACAAAGGAATGAAGAAAGAATTCCCATCTAGCCAGCACAAGTTATGGGAGAAGAAGCCCCTCGATGAAATTAATCTTGAGTATGCTGCTAGAGATGGGTTTGTGGCGTACAAACTGTACCGTATAATCCGTCTCTGCAACTATGGACAGCGCCACCTTCTACCTCTGCAAGCAACACCAATAGCAGTGCAACCCAGTTCAACGAGCGGCACAAATGCTTCTGCATCGAGCAGCAGCAAGGGAAAAGAATTGACCAGCACCAAGCTCTCCAGGGCGGATGAAGGGTGGACATACATGCGCATCACCGATGGGCATGAAAAATGGAGTGACGCGGCTTGGGGGTTTCGTACTTATGATCAAACAAGCCCTATTCGTTTTCCTGGGGTCCCGTGGGACGAGTGGCCGGAGGAGAAGAAGACGAAGATAGGTTGGAGTGGAGATGCCCCAAACACATCCTAAATATAGCTTGATGTTCTGTGAAGTGTATAGTTGTAGTTTGTGTTTTGTCAATGGGTTGAACTACTTTGTATAATGGCTATCAGACCAATGGTGTGTTAACTTTCAGAAATGTTAGTAAAAAGTGCAATTATATTCATCCTAATTCATACATCTAATGCAATAATCATAATTCAATCATACTTCAGATAGGATAATAACTCAAGATTTATTGGATAAAAATCCTTCACGCTCCAAGGGAAACTAAACAAGTGCTAATCCAATCCTTATCGAATTGTGGGTTGGGTTTTCCAAGTTGGTTGTGTGTTCCATGGTGACCCCATGGCTGGGAGGTGCCGAAACAAGGGTTATAGGGGGGAAAGGGGTCTAACTTGCCCTAAAATATAGCAGACCACCTTGGATGGTGCTAATGTTTGGCACACTTGTGCATGGTGGTGTGCCCCACACTTTTTTGGGTTGGGTTTTCCAAGTTGGCTGTGTGTTCCATGGTGACCCCATGGCTGGGAGGTGCCGAAACAAGGGTTTTAGGGGGGAAAGGGGTGTACGTTGACCTAAAATGTAGCAAACCACCTTGGATGGTGCCAATATTTGGCACACTTGTGCATGGTGGGGTGCCCCACCCTTTTTGGGTTGGGTTTTCCAAGTTGGTTGTGTGTTCCATGGTGACCCCATGGCTGGGAGGTGCCGAAAAGGGTTTTAGGGAGGAAAGGGGTCTAACATGCCCTAGTATAGATCTAAACACCTTGGATGGTGCCAATATTTGGCACACTTGTGCATGGTGGGGTGCCCCACCCTTTTTGGGTTGGGTTTTGCAAGTTGGTTGTGTGTTCCATGGTGACCCCATGGCTGGGAGGTGCCGAAAAGGGTTTTAGGGGGGAAAGGGGTCTAACATGCCCTAATATAGATCTAAACACCTTGGATGGTGCCAAAATTTGGCACACTTGTGCATGGTAGGGTGCCCCACCCTTTTTGGGTTGGGTTTTCCAAGTTGGTTGCGTGTTTCATGGTGATCCCATGGCTGTGAGGTACCAAAACAAGTGTTTTAGGGGGGAAAGGGTTCTAAGATGCCCTAATATAGATCTAAAAACCTTTGATGGGACCAATATTTGGCAAACTTGTGCATGGTGGGGTGCCCCACCCGTTCTACCTTGTGTTTTCTAGGTTGGTTGTGTGTTTCATGGTGATCCCATGGTTGGGAGGTGCGGAAACAAGGGTTTTCAGGGAAAATGGGTCTAACATGCCCTAATATAGATCTAACCACCTTGGATGGGGCCAATATTTGGCACACTTGTGCATGGTGGGGTTCCCCATCCTTTGTTCCTTGGGTTTTGTAGGTTGGTTGTGTGTTTTATGGTGATCCCATGGTTGGTAGGTGCCGAAACAAGGGTTTTAGGGTCAAAATGGGTCTAACATATGCCCTAATAATATAGATCTAAACACCTTGGATGGGGCCAATATTTGGCGCAATTGTGCATGTTGGGGTGCCCCACCCTTGCTGCCTTGTGTTTTCTAGGTTGGTTGTGTGTTTCATGGTGATCCCATGGTTGGGAGGTGAGGAAACAAGGGTTTTAGGGTCAAAATGGGTCTAACATGCCCTAATATAGATCTAAACACCTTGGATGGGGCCAATATTTGGCACACTTGTGCATGGTGGGGTGCCCAAACCTTGCTACCTTGTGTTTTCTAGGTTGTTTGTGTGTTTCATGGTGATCCCATGGTTGGGAGGTGCCGAAACAAGGGTTTTAGGGGCAAAATGGGTCTAACATGCCCTAATATAGATCTAAAGACCTTGGATGGGGCCAATATTTGACACACTTGTGCATGGTGGGGTGCCCCTACCTTGCTACCTTGTGTTTTCTAGGTTGGTTGTGTGTTTCATGGTTGGGAGGTGCCGAAACAAGGGTTTTCGGGGCATCACTTGTGAAGCATGTACATCTTAGGGTATTGTGAAAATTGGGAGCACGTGGTGGTCTGATTTGGCATCACCACATTACCCTAGAACAGAAGTTTCACTTTGAAAAAAGTTTGACAACCTCTTAGTACACTGAGGTCAACCTAGGTTTGACCAAACACTCAACATTTCATACAAAATTGAAAATTTGTTGAAATCTTTTCAAACCTTGTGTATTGGCCAATGTGTGGCTAACACTTTCCATGGAAAATAACAAACTAGATTTTTTTTGTTTCCCTACCAAAGCACTCCCAAAAGTGAGGTGCGTAGTGAAAGATCATGCCCGTCTACCCCGAACGGGTAGTTCTTGACCATTTTTTTGATCTAGCTAACTTGAAATCAACTCAAATTTGGCACAAGGGTGCATCAACATGTAGGTAATGATGCTAGCATGCTATCTTGGCAGTTTGGTTTGAAAATTTTCAAAAATTCCTTCCCTAAACTCAAGAAGAGGCATCACTTGTGAAGCATGTACATCTTAGGGTATTGGGAAAATTGGGAGCACGTGGTGGTCTGATTTGGAATCACCACATTACCCTAGAACAGAAGTTTCACTTTGAAAAAAGTTTGACAACCTCTTAGTACACTGAGGTCAACCTAGGTTTGACCAAACACTCAAAATTTCATACAAAATTGAAAATTTGTTGAAATCTTTTCAAACCTTGTGTATTGGACAATGTGTGGCTAACAATTTCCATGGAAAATAACAAACTAGAAAAAAATTGTTTCCCTACCAAATCACTCCCAAAACTGAGGTGTGTAGTGAAAGATCATGCCCATCTACCTGAACGGGCAGTTCTTGACCATTTTTTGATCTAGCTAACTTGAAATGGACTGAAATTTGGCACAAGGGTGCATCAACATGTGGGTAATGATGCTAGCATGCTATCTTGGCAGTTTGGTTTGAAAATTTTCAAAAATTCATTCCCTAAACTCAAGAAGAGGCATCACTTGTGAAACATGTACATCTTAGGGTATTGGGAAAATTGGGTGCACGTGGTGGTCTGATTTGGAATCACCACATTACCCTAGAACAGAAGTTTCACTTTGAAAAAAGTTTGACAACCTCTTAGTAAACTGAGGTCAACCTAGGTTTGACCAAACACTCAAAATTTCATACAAAATTGAAAATTTGTTGAAATCTTTTTAAACCTTGTGTATTGGACAATGTGTGGCTAACAATTTCCATGGAAAATAACAAACTAGAAAAAAAATTGTTTACCTAACAAATCACTCCCAAAAGTGAGGTGTGTAGTGAAAGATCATGCCCGTCTACCCGAACGGGCAGTTCTTGACCATTTTTTGATCTAGCTAACTTGAAATGGACTGAAATTTGGCACAAGGGTGCATCAACATGTGGGTAATGATGCTAGCATGCTATCTTGGCAGTTTGGTTTGAAAATTTTCAAAAATTCATTCCCTAAACTCAAGAAGAGGCATCACTTGTGAAGCATGTACATCTTAGGGTATTGGGAAAATTGGGTGCACGTGGTGGTCTGATTTGGAATCACCACATTACCCTAGAACAGAAGTTTCACTTTGAAAAAAGTTTGACAACCTCTTAGTACACTGAGGTCAACCTAGGTTTGACCAAACACTCAAAATTTCATACAAAATTGAAAATTTGTTGCAATCTTTTCAAACCTTGTGGATTGGCCAATGTGTGGCTAACAATTTCCATGGAAAATAACAAACTAGAAAAAAATGTTTCCCTACCCCAAAAGTGAGGTGTGTAGTGAAAGATCATGCCCGTCTACCCCGAACGGGCAGTTCTTGACCATTTTTTGATCTAGCTAACTTGAAATGGACTGAAATTTGGCACAAGGGTGCATCAACATGTGGGTAATGATGCTAGCATCCTATCTTGGCAGTTTGGTTTGAAAATTTTCAAAAATTCATTCCCTAAACTCATGAAGAAGCATCACTTGTGAAGCATGTACATCTTAGGGTATTGGGAAAATTGGGAGCACGTGCTGGTCTGATTTGGCATCACCACATTACCCTAGAACAGAAGCTTCACTTTGAAAAAAGTTTGACAACCTCTTAGTACACTGAGGTCAACCTAGGTTTGACCAAACAATCAAAATTTCATACAAAATTGAAAATTTGTTGAAATCTTTTCAAACCTTGTGTATTGGCCAATCTGTGGCTAAAAATTTCCATGGAAAATCTTGAAAAAAAAATTGTTTGGTAAGCAAAATTTTGGAAATTTCATCCTCAAACTCAAATACATGCTTCATTTTTTATTTTTATTTCCCTTATATTCGGTAGAAGGATAAGGGTTGACCAAAGAAAGGCCGCTAAAGGCTACTAATTATTACTTTCTGAAACAAACAAAATATTCATAACAAACAATCTGCACAATCTAGGGAGCATTACTATATAGGTCCCTTGACGATCTCTCCGGCCCATCCTCTCTCTGTTAGCATCGCCTCTTCCCATCTCTCATCCTTGTTATCTCGCGAACTCCCTCTAGAGCTTGCTGTCGGTGAACTGTCCTACACGACGACTGCTATGGCGATGACTCTATCTCTCCAGGTATGTTCATTATGTTTGGCCAACGTGATGAAATGTAGGGACTTTGGTTTGGTCGAGAAAGCTTCACATTATTCTACATTAGTTTTTTTTAGATCTTACGATATATCTAGTGAATTTGGTTTGGTCGACAAGCTTGACACATTCTACATAGTTTTTTTTAGATCTTAGGATATATCTAGGGACTTTGGTTTGATTGACTTTATTTGTAGATCTGATGGACTGCACTCACGATCTCATCTAATTATCATGTAGTGTGGTGTTTGTTTCGACACAAAGGGACTATGCACTGCTAGGACTCACAAAAAGTTGTACCACTTTACCCTAAGAGAAGGATTCGAGGAGAAGATGGTACGATTTTATTACTGCAAGATGTGTTAACGTATGATCGTTTGTTGTAGATCTGGTACTATTATTTAATTAGTGGCCGGCTTGACTTGCATGATAAATTGAAAAATCATAGGGGGGATATATGTTATTTTTACATGCATCTGTTGTCCTCTCATTGTATGATACATGCTAGCCAGGTCCTCCCATGCTATGGAAGAGCTGCTTTGCTGAAAAAGTATAATGTGAAAGCTTATCAAAGAAGGATATTCTTTGTGTCCTTTACCACACCAGAATTTTTTTTATTTGAGTTTAAAGTCACAAATGAACCAAATAAAACTTTCATCAGTGGTGATGCTTGGAAGGAATACTATAGAGTGTACCAACTTCAATTGTACCAGGAGGTGCATTTCTCCATTTTACTGAGGGGTTTGGAACCAAGCACTGTTGTTTGTCCACAATACCCTATCATTCATCCATGTAATAATACTTCTTTCCTATTTTCATTCTAGCTTTCATATAAGTAAGTTGTGATTTCTGTGCAATAACTATGTGTACCACACATTTTATTTTGTAGAATACTATTTTCTTGGTATTCTTAAGAGAGAAATAGTTGATCGTCTCACTACAACAGAGGGAACATACGTTAACTAGAAAATGATGGGGAAAGTGATTGCAGAAGTTGACAAGCTTGACATGTTTGTAGAAGAAAATGATGCTGGTGATTTTTATCTTGGAAGATCTTATGGGCTAGTTCATACCTTGAATTGGTCCAACACAACCAGGAATTTCATGGTAAATGTTTTCATTTTTTTCCATTACACAAAAATGTAATTTACTTTTTCCATGTGAGTTACAAAACTGACCATTTTGTTTTCTAATTGACAACATAAGCTGCCTCGTCGTATTGTTCCAGAAGACATGGATGAAGAAAGTGCTAATACTCTTGTTTTCCATCCTAACACGAGGCTATCATCGACGTAATCCATTTCTAATGATAACCAGGACAAGCGTGTGTGCATGAACAAATGGGATAAATTCATGAAGATGGAACCTATGTTGAAGATTGGACACAAGGTGCTCATGATCCTCCAACTTGGTGATCATGGCATCTATCTATTTGTTTCACATGTGCCAGATGTCCCACTTGATGAGTAGGGTTAGGTCATTATTTTTATCCATCAATTTGTAAGGTCAAGTTTATTATCTTCGAGACATTCTTTTATGCACATTTGCAAGATCAGTTTTTGGTTGTAAGACATTAAGGTTTGATGATTTAATGAGTTATGCAAATTAGTCATTTCAATATTTCAGTTTTCAATATTTATTTCGTGCACTTACGGATGTGTTCAACAATTTATTTGCACTCTTGTCAAATTCATAGTTAAATTAATTCTTCCGTACATAAAAGTAGACATTGTTATTTACTACGGTAGGGAATAAGTTTAACTTATTCTCATGCATTCACTGACCGAATAAGCAGAGGCATTCAATGACTCATCAAAAAAAAATACTTCATGTACAAAAATAAAATGTTAGTCATTGACATGATGTCCCCACGAGACATGGGACCCACCGGCCAGTGTCACGTAATTGTAGTTGTCTGCAGTTATACTGGTAAGCACAATATTTTATCTAGATATACGAACGGACGCTCTAAATATCGAGGAATTGCCGCCCCTGTCTAGTCACAACCACCACCATCCTCCAGTAAATACTCTGCAGTTCCACTTTGTTCTTTCACACTAGAAAAACCCCATTGTCCTGCTGTTCTCTATCCCCTTCGTCTCTTCTCCTCTTCCACCATGGGTGCAAGCCTGTCGGCGTTGCTGCGACTCGCCAACAATGACACCATCGACGACGGCGAGCGGACGACGGAGGTGCACAAGTTCAACCCCCACGGTGACACGTGGATCCAGGTCGTCTACACCAACGAGGGGAACACCATGGAGAGTGTCCTCGACATGTACGACGAGATGCTGAAGGACGAGGTCGACAAATTTGTCAGTCTAGATCTCGAGTACAACTGGAACCAAGACAAGATCGCGGTCATTCAGCTTGCCATCAAGGAACACGTCCTCATCTTCCACCTAATCAGGTACCAAATGGAAAGATAAATCGAACTATTTTTCCTCCATTTTAACCGATTTGGTACTGAATATTTGTTGGAGTACGGAAATGCAAGCAATGTTGGATTTGCTACTGATGAATCGTTTAGGATACCTAAATTAACTGTCATGGATCTGACAGGCAAGAGCTAGTGTATTCTGCGCACAATTAAATGATTCTCTATATTTTTTTTGGATAATTAGATGTTTCTCGCCATGACATGCTCAATGAGCTAGTATGTTAATTCTTGGTTGGCTAATTCAGCCTCCTGATGCTATTTATATTCCTGTAAACATCTTGGAGGGATAGTGAAGCCCAAGAATTCTAATAAAAGACCTTAGTAATGTATCCTAATAATAGGTGGAGATAGCAAGACTTCAATTTAACTTTTATTCTTGGAGAACTCAGGTACATATTAATTTTGTGAGTGAATTCCATTTTATACCCCCAAGTTTGCCATTTGTGACAATAATTACCCCATTTAATGAAAATTCCACCTATTAACCCCATTTAGAAAAACTTATGCCACATTTTACCCTTCATAAAATCTGAAAGTGTACTGGTGGACGGGAGATGGCGCTGGGCTGATGCTTGCATCATCCCTTATAGCGATGCGAGCTAGTACTCCAACTGTAGCCTCAACATTTCCTCATGCAACTTCGACAGCGATCTATGGCGGTATGAAAACATGTGGCCACGGTATGCCAGAAGTGTGCCATTGTCGGAACGGATGTGCTCCATTCTCGGCTAATGATAGAGACATAGAGTTGGGCCTCGAGCCGACGCTTGCCATGACCGTGTTCAAAATCTTTGATTATATATGAACACTAAACTCTTGACCTAGAGACAAACCATGCATGCACCACGCTATAGTGAGGCTACCACACATCAAAGTTTATGTAATACAGAAGTAGTAGCATTCTCCATCTCAATTAACCATCTCAGTTAACAGAACAAATTAAAAAAATAAGACTCGGAGGCAATATGTGGTTGCTACGAGCTCAACACACGAATTTATTGGTTGTGTTGTGATAGATTATTGTTTGCTGTGCACGGATAATGACTCATTCCTCATAACCACAGATGACTCACTGAAGCGTCTTATATGATATTACTCATCCTAAGAAAATAATAGCCTTCCGTTGTAGGGCGGCACGTAGACGCGATGACTGGGTATCGCCTTACAATGCTTAAAATTCTTAAATGGGGTACAATCTGGCATAAGTTGCACAAAATGGGGTACGTAGAAGATTTTTTTGTTAAATAGGGTAATTTGTGTCACAAATGAAAAACTAGGGGGTAAAAAATGGAATTTACTCTAATTTTGTACACCATTTCAAATTTGGATGAACTGTGCTTTCACAAGAATGACAGTGATTTTTCTCACTTCAGTATGTACCTAATTTCAAGTTTGGATTAACTGTACAATCACAAGAATGACAGTGATTTCTATTTTGCAATTTAGGTGCAAAGACAGGATCAACAGGCTGAAGAATTTCCTTTGGGACAAGGGATATACTTTCGTCGGTGTGGACATAAGGACAGACAGATGGTTGCTGGACAAACAATGGTTGTACATTCCAGATGGCAAACACCTTGACCTTCAGGACATGTTCATGCTTCCAGGTCGTCCCAGAACTGGTATGGCTGCTATGGCTGAACATCTCATCCACCCCAAGTACGCCGACATGAAGACGAAGTTCGTGACGGACTATGAAAAGCGCGAAGGCCATTCCTTCTGGGAATACAAGCCACTTGCGGACATGAACCTCGAGTATGCTGCTACTGATGCATATGTCAGCTATGAGCTCTATCGCATTATCACCTTAGTGAACTAGGGTAGGAGGCACCTGACGCCATTCTGCGCAAGTGTGACCAACAATGGGGCTGGTTCTTCAGTTCAGGGGGCAAGCGTCGCCGTGGCTATTAGACCTGATCAACCATAACAGCTTCCCTTGTTGCAGCAACTATGTGTAAATATATCTACTAATCATGTAATGTGATGTCAAGACTAGTTTGTGTAGGTTCTAAGTGTCTGAAGAACAATATGGTTTCTAGTGTATTTTGTTTCAGAACTACTACTATGTAAGACGTCTTTTGTGCATATGATGATGACAAGGCTGTTTGTTGCTAATCCTGATAATGCTTCTCCTGATTGTATTCTAGTACAAAAATTAGATACAAAATAGAAGAAATGTGTAAACAAAATATGTCCACTTCATTTCATTTGTGTGAAGAAACATGAGGTCCTTCATAATCAACCAAGTTTTAGGGGTAAAATGGGTCTAACATGCCCTAATATAGATCTAAACACCTTGGATGGGGCCAATATTTGGCACACTTGTGCATGTTGGGGTGCCCCACCCTTTGTACCTTGGGTTTTCTATGTTGGATGTGTGTTTCATGGTGATCCCATGGTTGGGAGGTGCGGAAACAAGGGTTTTAGGGGCAAAATGGGTCTAACATGCCCTAATATAGATCTAACCACCTTGGATGGGGCCAATATTTGGCACACTTGTGCATGGTGGGGTGCCCCACCCTTTGTACCTTGGGTTTTCTAGGTTGGTTGTATGTTTCATGGTGATCCCATGGTTGGGTGGTCCGGAAACAAGGGTTTTAGGGGCATCACTTGTGAAGCATGTACATCTTAGGGTATTGTGAAAATTGTGAGCACGTGGTGGTCTGATTTGGCATCACCACATTACCCTAGAACAGAAGTTTCACTTTGAAAAAAGTTTGACAACCTCTTAGTACACTGAGGTCAACCTAGGTTTGACCAAACAATCAAAATTTCATACAAAATTGAAAATTGTTGAAATCTTTTCAAACCTTGTGTATTGGCCAATGTGTGGCTAACACTTTCCATGGAAAATAACAAACTAGAAAAAAATTATTTACCTACTACAGCACTCCCAAAAGTGAGGTACGTAGTGAAAGATCATGCCCGTCTACCCCGAACGGGCAGTTGTTGAGCATTTTTAGATCTAGCTAACTTGAAATGGACTGAAATTTGGCACAAGGGTGCATCAACATGTGGGTAATGATGCTAACATGCTATCTTGGCAGTTTGATTTGAAAATTTTCAAAAATTAATTCCCCAAACTGTAACATCCCAAATTTCAAATCAATGAGAAATGAGGTTTCCAATATTCAAAATTTAGAACTAACAAAAACTTTTATTTGAATATAGTGCTATGCATTCTGCTCATGCTTGATCCTTGTATTTTTGCAATGATGATTGTTTGTGTGCTTGTCAAAATTGCTAAAACCCTAACCTTGATAATTGGAGATCACAAAGAGAAGCAAAGAAGAAGAAAAGAAGAAAAATAGAAAATAATGCAAATCACCTCACATATGTGCTATGACCTTTTTTGAAAATCCTTAACCTAGGCCATATTGGTTTGTGTCAATGGTTTGGAAACTCCTTTAAACTCAAAAGAATCCCTTTTGCATTAAAGAAACCAAAATCAAATCAAAGAAAAATTCAAATCTTAATCACATGTGATAATGGTCATTTCTGACTTTTATATCATGACACCCACTTTGAGCCCCTGTATTAAGAGATTCTTAAACCAAACCACCCCAACTCTTTGCACCTCATCCAAGACCTCATCAAGGTGAACAACTTTGGTCAAGACCACCCCAGCAAATTCTTTCTCAATTTCTTATTATCATCAAGCAAAGTAGCAACACCAAAACAGAATTAAGATTATGCCCATTTTGAAATTTCACAAATCAACTCAATTTTGCACACCACCACCACCTGTGTGCTCTAAACTTTATTTAAATCAACTCCACCAAAAAGATTTGCAAAATTCCAAAATAAATTTCTTGCGGCCATTTCATCGAGCACATGGTGTGCACCAATCTGCCAACTCCTGCTCTCTCTGGTCCCTCTCACCTTGTCAAATGAGCTCATCTCACTCCACTACATACGCCTGTACCCTCCCTCGACGAAGGAGAGCACCCCTTCGACTGGAACACGACGCGCCCAGTACGTCCAGACCATGCCAGCGCACACACGGACATGACGCAGAGCGCGCTAGAGCGTCGACGCGCCTCGTCACGCTCGTCCTCCCCTTGCCCTCTCCGCGCGCCAGCAGCAACGCCACGACACCAGGAGACTCCCAGACACGCTCACCTGCCCACGCGAACGCTGTAGATGACGCCACCGTCGCCGATGTCCGCCGCGGTACTGCAAGCTTCCGTCAAGCTCACGCACGCGTCACTGCATGGTTTTCCCCGCCGTCAAGCCCAACGTGACCGCACTGACGTCGCCAACACGCGTGCATCATCGCCCAACTCCCTGCACCCCTGTAGCCGCGTCGCCATGGACGACCTCACCCACCGAGCCGCAGCACCTCACGCAGCTATAAAAGGAGGCCTTCCCCTCCTCAATTCTGCACACCATTCGCCTCCTCTCCTCTCCTTGACCCTCCTCGAGCACCACCGCTTCCCAATTTCATCGGTAGATAGCCAATTTGATCACCAGAGTCCGTGGAGCCACCGCAGAAGCCGCCGAAGCTAGGAGCCGCCCCTAGATACGCCACTTGTACCAGGCGAACCGCCGTCCTCGACAACGTTGCTGCGCACCTCGCCGACCATCGCCGGAGCTCCGGTGAGCTCTCCGACCCCCTGCCCTCGCCGCGTCAGTAGCCTCCTCTCGCCGGAGATGACGATGGCCATGAGCCGTCTGATCTGATTCTAATCCTACGCCCCGCATTAGCTCATACCGATTCGGCGTTTAAGTCTCACTGATGCGTGGACCCCGCCGTCAGGCGGCCTGCTCGCGCTGGACGCGAAGTGGGCCGGCCCGCTTACTTTTCTCTCTCTGGCCCAGTTAATTTTCCCGCGGAGGCCCAGTCGTTTGAATTTGAATTTAGCAGTTTAGTTCAAATGATATTCAGATACCAATTTCAAATTTAAATTTAGGAAGATCCACTGGGCCAAATTTGATGAATTTTATATATTTGGAAGGCTTACGAAATTCTCTAACCAACCCCACTGGCCTCAACCCTAGAACTTTTGTAGAATTAATGTGGCAAAAATAACAAGGCAGAGCCTTTTGCTAATTCAAACAATTATTAAAAATCAACCATAAATGATTTTGAGTTGATTCCAACTCTCAAAAATCACATTTCATATACTCTAATTGTTTATGCAAAAATATGACATAGTTGTTTCAAAGGATCATGGGCTAGAGCAAAATAATGGCTATGTGGCCATTTCTAGTCAATTTAAATTACCCCAAATTTATTTCTTAAATACTATGAGAGGTGTCCTCTCATTTAAATCTTTGTCTCAAGTAATTCAACATGAGGTAATGACCTTGGTCTATATAATCTCATATTGTATTATTTGGTGATATTAAATTGTTACCATGTTAGTGTTAAATTGCATGAGGTATAATACCTCATTTAAATCATTTTCCCAAATGATAATTATGAAGTGTTGACCTTGGCCAACATGTGTTCATACCTTATTATTTGAGGAGATTAAATCTTAACAAGATTCAATGAGAGGAAATTATTTCTCAAAGAACATAAATAGCAACCCTAATAATTATTTCAATGAGAGGAAATTATTTTCTTAAAAAGAAAACAAAGTCAACCAACATGTGAATAATGTTGCGATACTAGAATAGCTTGTGTGAACCATTTGTGTGCTTAGTCTAGCCTTAAGATTTGTTTGGTGATCGTATACCTCGTATCCATTTATAGACGCCAGTACCGAGGAATACCAGGAGGAGGAGGTCTACTACTAGGAATAAGAAGAGAACTTTGATCACTGTACCAATCAAGGCAAGCTATACTCTTGCAAGTTACCCTAGTGCAAGCTCAACTTGAGCAAGGCACTCATACTCTACTACTTTGTGTTTTACTTTCCAAGTCCCAGTTTTATCTCACAAAGCTTTTACTTTGATTATCAAAGCTTCCTTTTATAGTTAACTTTGGTCTAAGTGTAGAGTACTACAAGAGTATCAAATTTAGCCTAGATTGCTACAATTTCTCTAGCACCCCTCCTGACTAGTGGCTACTGCTCAAATTAAAATTGACTACTGCAGTTGGGAACAGGTGAATCTTTTGAGTTTGAAAACCTTGGAATGATGAGTCATTCTATTGAAAGATTTTTGAAGGTGAATATGACTTGAATGGCATGGTGATTCTGATAAACACTGATGATTGGGTTCGGATGCGATACCATTCCAATTCTTGAGTACCCCCACAATACCTGATTATGGGTAAGGCTTTAGCTGGAAATTTATGTGTTTTAGTATGGGTTCCCTCTGAACAAGCGTCATAGAGGTTATGCCGAGGCTGCCTCCGTTGAGAGTGAAATGACGTGAAAAGAGTTGAATGTCTTACCCAAGCCCTGTGCAGTTCCCAGGATAGCAGTTGGTTATCACTGGGAGGCCAAACTCATGGGGGAGGTGCCTATACTAGGATGTGTAAGTGAAAGGTTAAAGGTTGATGATCCGCATACTGAGTTATGATTATTCAGGGTTATCCCTGACGGATGTAATCAAATGTTGTGGCACAAGTGTGCAACCTCTGCAGAGTGTAAACCTATTCGAATAGCCGCGTCCGCGGTCATGGACAGTTGGAAAGGCCATACTGTTCCGTCATCAGAACTTTTCCAAAAGAGGACTTGTGAATTTGAACTTCATAGGTGATTTTGATTTTGAATCACAACAGAGTTGTGGGAATGACACTAATGTTCCCACTTGAGTTGGTTAGACGATGAAGAGTCTCTTACTAAATGCTTATGAACTAAAATTGGCTTTATGCAAATAAACCTAGAGCTTAGGACTCCCTTACTAAAAGTGATAGTACTTACACTAGTACTAGTTTGCGAGTACTTTAAAGTACTCACGGCTGTGTCCCTGGCTATTCAAATAGCCAGACTATGAAGAGGAGCAACAGTATCAGGATGACGGACAGCAGGACGTCTACGATAACTAGGATTGTCTTCTAACGTCAAGCGTAGCTTGTGGATTAGATGGACTACTACAACTTCGCTTCCGCTATGTGTTGTGTGTGTGTTGATCATTAGATCAACTATTATTGTAAGTATGGATCATGTGATCTATTGTAATAAGACAACTATGGTTTGTAATGAATGATGACTTTATGATATTCAACTGTTATGTCTCGCAAAAACAATCTTCCCGGGATTGCGATGTATGGCATAATAGGCATCTGGACTTAAAAATCCGGGTGTTGACAAGTTGGTATCAGAGCCATTGTTTGACCTTAGGAGACCCTAGTTAGAATGGACGTCTGAAAAACTTAGTTTCAAAAACCAATGAAGTGAATATTTGCGAAAAATTTATTCACACTCTTACCTTTGAGACCTTTTCCAAAATATGAAATTCATGCTTCACCTTGAAAGTCTACATAAAATTTGATACACTTGCACTTCTCTAACTTACTCCTCCAATTCACTTACAGATGGAGCCACTCAAGCAGACCAAGTTTTACCAGCTGGGCAATGGCGGTAGCTTGATTTTCGAGAGGGACTTGGATGCTTTGTCTGAGCATCTCGGGCGCCCACACCCGGAGTTCTTCGGAACTCAAGTCAATGACCAGCCCGGAGGGGAACTACAGTGGGTTATCGTTGCGGATCTGAGAGGCAAGATGGAGCCTCCCATGTCCGAGAGGATCCACTTCTCCATCTGGGAAAGGAACTGGCTGGACGGACTCGCTCGTGCTCTGCAGGAAACACTTGCCCGTCTGTGTGGGTAGAATGTGATTGGGATCCAAGGAACTCGCTTCGCTCAACTTGCGAGGCATGACTCCATTGGAGGACCCATGGACCTGCAGTCACACCCCGAGCTGAAGCATCACGTGGAGCACCTGGACTATATGTTGCATGAGACCCAGAAGGAGCTGGACAACTCCCGCATCTACGCCAACCAGACTCACCTCCACATGTCTCAGCAGACTGAGACCATCAAGATGCTTGCCAAGGATCGCAAGACACTCCGCCAGCAGTGAGCCAAGAAGGACTCCACCATCGCTCGCCTCCGCGCAAAGATAGCATCCTTGGAGGAGACTGTTCAGGCTCAGGAGACTCAGCTGAGGGAACTGGAGGAAGAAGGTGAAGACATTCAGGGAGGAGCAGCCTACCTGAGTGATGATGATGACTTTGAGGAAGATGCGAACACTGATGTGGAAGACTATGAGTTCATGGAGGCCGGAGAACATGACTACATCCCGATAGATGTAGATGATGAGTAGTTTCACTTGTTCACTTGCGTAGGTGTGAGTTTGTATCAGGATCCCTTGTATCGTAGCATGGAGAAATGGTTCTTAAAACCATTAATGTGTTAGCTTGTAATGTGTATTGTTTGAATGAATGAAAGTGTTGTTTGAATCCAACATGACAAGAACTCAAGTTTCAAATTTTTTAAAACTTACCCCAAAATCAGCCATAGAAAATTCCCTCTTATCTCATGATCTATCTCCATGTTCAGATGGCCCCTCCAACTCGCAACAGCAATCAAGATGCAATGCTGCAGCTTTTGCAAACACTGATGGCAGATAGAGAAGCTGAAAGAGCTGAAAGATAAGCCAATCTTGCTGCACTGCAACAGCTAGCTCAGAACAATCCAGGCCATGGAAACCATGATCATCCTGGATCTAAACTTAAGAATTTCCAGAAAACAAACCCTCCAATGTTCAGCAAGACCGAAGAGCCCCTTGATGCAGATGACTGGCTCCAGACAATGGAGAATAACTTAGAGGTTGCGGGAGTAGAAGCCGCAGAGAAAGTATTGTTCGCCACCCACTACCTATCAGGACCTGCCAGAGCCTGGTGGACAAGTGCCCGTGCAATGAATGCGGGACAAATGATGACTTGGGCAGACTTCAAGCTCAAGTTCAGCAAGTACCATGTGCCCCCGGGTCTGATAAAAAAGATGAGGGATGAGTTCAGGGAACTCAAACAAGGAAGGATGTCCGTAGTGGAATACCGCGACAGGTTCCTCACTCTGTCCAGGTACGCCCCGGATGAGACCGACACCACTGAGAAGAGGAAGGAAAGATTCCTGAACGGACTGCATGATGAGATGCAGACTGTACTGGTGAACATCCCCTTTGCTGACCTAGAAGCCCTGGTGGACTCAGCCATCCAGATGGAGGGAAAGCTCCATCAAGCTAATGAGAACCGCAAGCGCCGAATGATCCACCAGAGTGGGCCCAGCAATACCCCAAGGTATCGCCCCAGCTCAGGTGGAGGATTTGCCCCAAGAAACAATAAGCCCCCGATGCAGATGTCACGTCCGAGTTTCCAGAATCGGAGTGGAGGACACCCAAGGCCAGGAGGCCACAACAACAACAACCACCATGCCAACAACAACTTCAACCGTGCCCTGATGAGAGCCCCCGGCAACCACAACAACACCAACACCGCTCCAAGGACTGGGAGCAACGCTGTCCCCGTCGCCCCCAACTTGTTACGAATGTGAAAGAGTGGGTCACTACTCCAATGAGTGCCCCAAGAAGCTTGCCAAGACTGCCCCCAACACCGCTGCACCTGCTCAGCAGCAACGTCGTGTCTCAGCTGGAAGGAAGTTTACCCCAGGCAACCCGAACAACCGCAGTGGCCGCCTCTTCCACATGAACGCCGAAGAAGCCCAGGAAGCACCAGATGTCGTGCTGGGTATGTTTTCTGTTAACTCAGTACCTGCAAGAGTGTTGTTTGATTCCGGAGCATCGCATTCGTTTGTTACTGAAGATTTTGCATGTACTAGTAAGATTCAACCAAGCAGTTTGAAACATGTCATGATAGTTCAAATACCTGGTTCCACTACCAAAGCTAGAAAAATTTGCAAAGATGTACCCATCAGAATACATGAAATAGATTTTTATGCAAATTTGGTTGTTCTGGGAACAAAAGGTTTGGAAGTAGTACTGGGTATGGATTGGATGTCGAAACATCATGGATTGATTGACTGTGCCAAGAAGGCCATCACCATGACTAGTAGCACCGGAGTGTTAGTAGAACACGTATCTGAAAGGCTGCCCAGAAAGTTTACCTGCAACCAGAGTTTAGCCAAGCCAACCTTGGATCAGATCAGGGTAGTCTGTCGATACCCTGATGTGTTTCCTGATGATCTACCCGGTATGTCCCCAGATCGGGATATCGAGTTTATCATTGAGTTAATACCTGGAACAGGACCCATAGCTCAGAGACCCTATAGTATGAACCCGGTAGAGTTAGTGGAACTAAAGAACCAACTGGATGACATGCTGTACAAAGGTCTGATTCGACCAAGTGCGTCGCCTTGGAGATCACTAGTTTTGTTTGTAGATAAGAAGGACGGTGCCACTAGTTTATGTACGGACTACCGTAAGCTTAACGATGTCACCATCAAGAACAAATACCCCTTGCCAAAGATAGAAGACCTGTTTGACCAGCTGACCGGTGCCAGAGTGTTCTCTAATCTTAGGACTGGTTACCATCAACTGAAGATTCGTGCAACAGATATCCCCAAAACTGCCTTTACCACCAGATATGGATTGTATGAGTACAATGTCATGTCATTTGGATTGACCAATGCCCCCGCTTATTTCATGAATCTCATGAATAAGATCTTTATGAACTTTTTGGATAAGTTTGTCATTGTCTTCATCGACGACATCCTAATCTACTCCAAATCAGAAGAAGAGCATGAGCAACATTTGGAAGTTATCCTGGAAACCCTTAGGAAGCATCAGTTGTATGCCAAGTTCAGCAAATGTGAGTTTTGGTTAAAGGAAGTAGGATTCCTGGGACACATCTTGTCTGCAGGAGGAATTGCCGTAGATCCCGCCAAGATCAAGACCGTTGAGGAATGGAAAGCCCCAACCACCCAGACTGAAGTCCGTGCATTTCTGGGATTAGCGGGATATTACCGCAGGTTTGTTGAAGGATTTTCCAGCATCGCAAGACCAATGACTCAACTGTTGAAGAAGGATAAGAAGTTTGATTGGACTGACAAATGTGAAGAGAGTTTCCAGAAACTCAAGAGCAGATTAACCACAGCCCCTGTCATCGTGGTGAACAGACAGATGCCATGGGATGGCTTAAGTTGGGGCTGAATGTGCGCTAGAGGATTCGGGTGAGGGTTCGGTCTCTGGAAAGAAACCGGTCTGTATAGAGAAACTTGGCCAAGGGCCAGAGGTTGAAGAACGTAAGGTACAAGACCTTGCTCTCTCTTCTACTTGCTATCTTCTGATTGATGATTCCGTCTAATATTGTTCATCCGTCCCGCACAGAGGTGTGCCCCCTCTCCTTATATAGGGGAGAGGGTGGCTTACAGGGGAAGAAACCCTAATTGCATCTTTGACCAGACAAACTACTTTACAAAGCTACTTTGGCCAGGGATGACACCGGCTTCTTCTTTATACATGGGCTGGTGACGCCTGCCGGTACCTTTTGCTTCATCATCTGCTTTGGCTCCAGAGCTTCGTTTAAAGCTGATATGCTTCGCTCATCTTTGTCTTCTAGTCCTTGCAGAATCTTTGACCAGAGTGCCGACATGCTACAGTGGGATCATGCCAGTACTCTGGCTTCTTTCATATTCCGGTATACCCTTCCGGGATACCGGTACACTTGTACTTGGCCCTAGCCAACTTAGGCTTGCTATCCGGATCAACCTTTAATCCGATATCTTTATAGTTGAAACAGGGCAAGTTCGCCAGGCCTTTGGCCTACCGGGGGCCATTCCCCCGACAGCCCCAATATTAATCATGCCCGATATCACCAAGCCATTTGACGTCTATTGTGACGCATCCAAGATTGGTCTTGGATGTGTGTTGATGCAAGAAGGCAAGGTGATATCATACCTGTCAAGGCAACTGAAGCAACATGAGCAGAACTATCCAACCCATGACTTGGAGTTAGCAGCAGTAGTCTTAGCCTTGAAAGTATGGAGTCATTACCTCATGGGTAATCGATGCAAGATCTATTCGGATCACAAGAGCCTGGAGTACATTTTCACCTAGAAGGAGCTGAATATGAGGCAGAGAAGATGGATAGAGTTAATCAAGGATTATGATATGGAAATTCACTACCACCCCGGCAAGGCCAATGTGGTAGCGGATACCCTGAGTAGACTGCCGTGTCAACTGAACTCCATGATCGTAGAAGAGCAGCCTAGTTTGCATCAAGAATTTGAGCAGTTTAGACTGGAGCTAGTTAGTGAAGGATTCCTAGCAAGCATTGAGCTCCAGCCCACTTTGATGAGTCAAATCAAGGAAGCTCAGAAGGGAAATGCCAGCATTGATGGAATCAAGAGTCAAATAGCTGCGGGAAAGGCACCTGGATTTACCGAAGATGAAGAAGGAGTTCTTTGGTACAACGGACGCCTATGTGTGCCAGCAGATTCAGAGTTGAAGCAAGTTATTCTGAAGGAAGCCCATGATACCCTATATTCCATTCACCCCGGAGGAACCAAGATGTACCAAGACTTGAAGGAACAATTTTGGTGGCATGGAATAAAGAGAGAAATTGGAAGTTACATAGCCAAATGTGATATCTGTCAGAGAGTCAAAGCAGAACATCAGTGACCCGCAGGATAACTACAGCCATTACAGATCCCTGAAAGGAAGTGGGATTCTGTAGGAATGGACTTTATCACTGGATTGCCCAAGTCAAGTAGAGGAAATGATTCTATTTGGGTAGTGGTCGATAGATTAACCAAGGTCGCCCATTTCATACCAGTCAAGACCACATACCAAGGCCCCAAGCTAGCAGAGTTATATATCTCCAGAATAGTCAGCCTGCATGGAACCCCAAAGTCAATTGTGTCAGATAGAGGATCCCAATTCACCTCAAGATTCTGGCAGAAAGTACATGAAGGACTAGGAACCCGGCTGAATTTCAGCACAGCGTATCACCCACAGACTGATGGACAGACCGAAAGAGTCAACCAGATACTGGAAGATATGTTGAGAGCCTGTGTGCTTGAATATGGATCTAAGTGGGAAGACTGTCTGCCTTATGCAGAATTCTCATACAACAACAACTATCAAGCCAGCTTGCAAATGGCCCCCTTTGAAGCCATGTACGGAAGGAAGTGCCGTACCCCTCTGAACTGGTCGGAAGTCAGAGATAGTCAAATCTTTGGACCAGACATTCTCCGAGAAGCCGAAGAGAAGGTTCACAAGATCCGTGAATACCTCAAGACTGCCCAGTCAAGACAGAAGAGTTATGCCGACAAGAGACACCGAGAAATGACTTTCAATATCGGAGACTTTGTGTATCTCAAAGTATCGCCCCTCAAAGGAATGCAGAGATTCCAACTCAGAGGAAAGCTTGCACCTAGATATGTTGGACCCTTCAAAGTTCTAAGTCGCCGAGGAGAAGTATCCTATCAACTGGAACTACCGGAGGAAATGTCCGCTGTGCATAATGTGTTTCACATATCACTACTTCGGAAGTGTTTAGAAGTTCCGCAGAAGACGGAGGTGTTCAAAAACATCGATCACAGATCAGTGGATATCAACAAGGACTTGACCTACCGTGAAGTACCCATCCGTATCTTGGAGGAAGCATTCCGAACCACCCGCACCAGAAGTATCAAGTTCCTAAAGATTCAGTGGAGCAATCATACTGAAGAAGAAGCCACTTGGGAGCGAGAAGAAGAGATGAAGAATGAATTCCCAGATCTCTTTAGTACCTAGTTTTCTTTAAGATCTCGGGACGAGATCTTTTGTAAGGGGGAAGGGTTTGTAACATCCCAAATTTCAAATCAATGAGAAATGAGGTTTCCAATATTCAAAATTTAGAACTAACAAAAACTTTTATTTGAATATAGTGCTATGCATTCTGCTCATGCTTGATCCTTGTATTTTTGCAATGATGATTGTTTGTGTGCTTGTCAAAATTGCTAAAACCCTAACCTTGATAATTGGAGATCACAAAGAGAAGCAAAGAAGAAGAAAAGAAGAAAAATAGAAAAAAATGCAAATCACCTCACATATGTGCTATGGCCTTTTTTGAAAATCCTTAACCTAGGCCATATTGGTTTGTGTCAATGGTTTGGAAACTCCTTTAAACTCAAAAGAATCCCTTTTGCATCAAAGAAACCAAAATCAAATCAAAGAAAAATTCAAATCTTAATCACATGTGATAATGGTCATTTCTGACTTTTATATCATGACACCCGCTTTGAGCCCATGTATTAAGAGATTCTTAAACCAAACCACCCCAACTCTTTGCACCTCATCCAAGACCTCATCAAGGTGAACAACTTTGGTCAAGACCACCCCTGCAAATTCTTTCTCAATTTCTTATTATCATCAAGCAAAGTAGCAACACCAAAACAGAATTAAGATTATGCCCATTTTGAAATTTCACAAATCAACTCAATTTTGCACACCACCACCACCTCTGTGCTCTAAAATTTATTTAAATCAACTCCACCAAAAAGATTTGCAAAATTCCAAAATAAATTTCTTGCGGCCATTTCATCGAGCACATGGTGTGCACCAATCTGCCAACTCCTGCTCTCTCTGGTCCCTCTCACCTTGTCAAATGAGCTCATCTCACTCCACTACGCACGCATGTACCCTCCCTCGATGAAGGAGAGCACCCCTCCGACCAGAACACGACGCGCCCAGTACGTCCAGACCATGCCAGCGCATGCACGGACATGACGCAGAGCGCGCCAGAGCGTCGATGCGCCTCGTCACGCTCATCCTCCCCTTGCCCTCTCCACGCGCCAGCAGCAACGCCACGACACCAGGAGACTCCCAGACATGCTCACCTGCCCGCGCGAACGCTGTAGATGACGCCACCGTCACCGACGTCTGCCGCGGTACTGCAAGCTTCCGTCAAGCTCACGCACGCGTCACTGCATGGTTTTCCCCGCCGTCAAGCCCGACATGACCGCACTGATGTCGCCAACACGCGTGCGTCATCGCCCAACTCCCTGCGCCCCTGTAGCCGCGTCACCATGGACGACCTCACCCACCGAGCCGCAGCACCTCGCGCAGCTATAAACGGAGGTCTTCCCCTCCTCAATTCTGCACACCATTCGCTTCCTCTCCTCTCCTTGACCCTCCTCGAGCACCACCGCTTCCCAATTTCATCGGTAGATAGCCAATTTGATCACCGGAGTCCGTGGAGCCGCCGCAGAAGCCGCCGGAGCTAGGAGCCGCCCCTGGAGACGCCACTTGTACCAGGCGAACCGCCGTCCTCGACAACGTTGCTGCGCACCTCGCCGACCATCGCCGGAGCTCCGGTGAGCTCTCCGACCCCCTGCCCTCGCCACGTTAGTAGCCTCCTCTCGCCGGAGATGACGATGGCCGTGAGCCATCCGATTTGATTCTAATCCTACGCCCCGCATTAGCTCATACCGATTCGGCGTTTAAGTCTCACTGACGCGTGGACCCCACCGTCAGGCGGCCTGCTCGCGCTGGACGCGAAGTGGGCCGGCCCGTTTACTTTTCTCTCTCTGGCCCAGTTAATTTTCCCGCGCAGGCCCAGTCGTTTGAATTTGAATTTAGCAGTTTAGTTCAAATGCAATTCAGAAGCCAACTTCAAATTTAAATTTAGGAAGATCCACTGGGCCAAATTTGATGAATTTTATATATTTGGAAAGCTTATGAAATTCTCTAACCAACCCCACTGGCCTCAACTCTAGAACTTTTGTAGAATTAATGTGGCAAAAATAACAAGGCAGAGCCTTTTGCAAATTCAAACAATTATTAAAAATCAACCATAAATGATTTTGAGTTGATTCCAACTCTCAAAAATCACATTTCATATACTCTAATTGTTTATGCAAAAATATGACATAGTTGTTTCAAAGGATCATGGGCTAGAGCAAAATAATGGCTATGTGGCCATTTCTAGTCCATTTAAATTACCCCAAATTTATTTCTTAAATACTATGAGAGGTGTCCTCTCATTTAAATATTTGTCTCAAGTAATTCAACATGAGGTAATGACCTTGGTCTATATAATCTCATATTGTATTATTTGGTGATATTAAATTGTTACCATGTTAGTGTTAAATTGCATGAGGTATAATACCTCATTTAAATCATTTTCCCAAATGATAATTATGAAGTGTTGACCTTGGCCAACATGTGTTCATACCTTATTATTTGAGGAGATTAAATCTTAACAAGATTCAATGAGAGGAAATTATTTCTCAAAGAACATAAATAGCAATCCTAATAATTATTTCAATGAGAGGAAATTATTTTCTTAAAAAGAAAACAAAGTCAACCAACATGTGAATAATGTTGCGATACTAGAATAGCTTGTGTGAACCATTTGTGTGCTTAGTCTAGCCTTAAGATTTGTTTGGTGATTGTATACCTCGTATCCATTTATAGACGCTAGTACCGAGGAATACCAGGAGGAGGAGGTCTACTACCAGGAAGAAGAAGAGAACTTTGATCACTGTACCAATCAAGGCGAGCTATACTCTTGCAAGTTACCCTAGTGCAAGCTCAACTTGAGCAAGGCACTCATACTCTACTACTTTGTGTTTTACTTTCCAAGTCCCAGTTTTATCTCACAAAGCTTTTACTTTGATTATCAAAGCTTCCTTTTATAGTTAACTTTGGTCTAAGTATAGAGTACTACAAGAGTATCAAATTTAGCCTAGATAGCTACAATTTCTCTAGCACCCCTCCTGACTAGTGGCTAGTGCTCAAATTAAAATTGACCACTCCAGTTGGGAACAGGTGAATCTTTTGAGTTTGAAAACCTTGGAATGATGAGTCATTCTATTGAAAGATTTTTGAAGGTGAATATGACTTGAATGGTATGGTGATTCTGATAAACACTGATGATTGGGTTCGGATGCGATACCATTCCAATTCTTGAGTACCCCCACAATACCTGATTATGGGTAAGGCTTTAGCCGGAAATGTATGTGTTTTAGTATGGGTTCCCTCTGAACAAGCGTCATAGAGGTTATGCCGAGGCTGCCTCCGTTGAAAGTGAAATGATGTGAAAAGAGTTGAATGTCTTACCCAAGCCTCGTGCGCTCCTGTGATAGCAGTTGGTTATCACTGGGAGGCCAAACTCATGGGGGAGGTGCCTATGCTAGGATGTGTAAGTGAAAGGTTAAAGGTTGATGATCCGCATACTGAGTTATGATTATTCAGGGTTATCCCTGACGGATGTAATCAAATGTTGTGGCACAAGTGTGCAACCTCTGCAGAGTGTAAACCTATTCGAATAGCCGCGTCCGCGATCATGGACAGTTGGAAAGGCCATACTGTTCCGTCATCAGAACTTTTCCAAAAGAGGACTTGTGAATTTGAACTTGATAGGTGATTTTGATTTTGAATCACAACAGAGTTGTGGGAATGACACTAATGTTCCCACTTGAGTTGGTTAGACGATGAAGAGTCTCTTACTAAATGCTTATGAACTAAAATTGGCTTTATGCAAATAAACCTAGAGCTTAGCACTCCCTTACTAAAAGTGATAGTACTTACACTAGTACTAGTTTGCGAGTACTTTAAAGTACTCACGGCTGTGTCCCTGGCTATTCAAATGGCTAGACTATGAAGAGGAGCAACAGTATCAGGATGACGGACAGCAGGACGTCTACGATAACTAGGATCGTCTTCTAACGTCAAGCGTTGCCTATGGATTAGATGGACTACTACAACTTCGCTTCCGCTATGTGTTGTATGTGTGTTGATCATTAGATCAACTATTATTGTAAGTATGGATCATGTGATCTATTGTAATAAGACAACTATGGTTTGTAATGAATGATGACTTTATGATATTCAACTGTTATGTCTCGCAAAAACAATCTTCCCAGGATTGCGATGTATGGCATAATAGGCATCTGGACTTAAAAATCCGGGTGTTGACACAAACTCAAGAAGAGGCATCACTTGTGAAGCATGTACATCTTAGGGTATTGGGAAAATTGGGAGCACGTGGTGGTCTGATTTGGAATCACCACATTACCCTAGAACTGAAGTTTCACTTTGAAAAAAGTTTGACAACCTCTTAGTACACTGAGGTCAACCTAGGTTTGACCAAACACTCAAAATTTCTTACAAAATTGAAAATTTGTTGAAATATTTTCAAACCTTGTGTATTGGCCAATGTGTGGCTAACTATTTCCATGGAAAATAACAAACTAGAAAAAAAATGTTTCCCTACCAAAGCACTCCCAAAAGTGAGGTGTGTAGTGAAAGATCATGCCCGTCTACCCCGAACGGGCAGTTCTTGACCATTTTTTGATCTAGCTAACTTGAAATGGACTGAAATTTGGCACAAGGGTGCATCAACATGTGGGTAATGATGCTAGCATGCTATCTTGGTAGTTTGGTTTGAAAATTTTCAAAAATTCATTCCCTAAACTCAAGAAGAGGAATCACTTGTGAAGCATGTACATCTTAGGGTATTGGGAAAATTGGGAGCACGTGCTGGTCTGATTTGGCATCACCACATTACCCTAGGACAGAAGCTTCACTTTGAAAAAAGTTTGACAACCTCTTTGTACACTGAGGTCAACCTAGGTTTGACCAAACAATCAAAATTTCATACAAAATTGAAAATTTGTTGAAATCTTTTCAAACCTTGTGTATTGGCCAATGAGTCGAGTCGAGTTTCAAATATGGACTCGATTGTTAAACGAGTCGAGTCGAGCTAACTCGATTGTTGACCGAGCTTTAGCGAGTCGAGTCAAGCTGGCTAGACTCGGCTCGAATTCCAGCCCTAATCATGGTATCAAATTCTTAGAAATTTGAAATAATCAGGGACCCATGTCGAAGTAATGGGAAAGTGGACTACATGCACGACTACATGTTTTCACACGCATGCGTCAACCAGAAGAAACCCAAACGGTAGCATCTATATCCATCGGCCCCATCGTCTCTCCCACCCGCATCTTCTCTTCCCCAATCTCTGGCGAAAAACCCCGCTTGCACCTCCACCAGTGCACCATCGACCTCCTCCCCTTCCACCGAAAACCCCCAAGATGAAGCGTGTTCGTGGAGACGAGCCGGAGGCGAGTGCAGTCGGAGGCGAAGGCGATGCTCCGGTAGTCATCGATGCCGCGGAGGCGGAATCTTCTTCCTGAACCAGAGCCGCTCGTCGCCGCACCGTGACCGTGGAGGGCTCCGCCCAACCGGTCGTGGTCGTTGTCGCCGATGAGGCCAAGGGCGACATCCTGGCTTCCGCGGCACAAGCAAATGACCAGGGCTTGGACCCGAATGACCCGTACTACCGCGACTCCATGCAGTACTGCACCTCCATCGAGTACATCCTCTTTGATGGCCCCAGAGAGTGCGACGAGTTCGAGGAGGAGGCCTCCGACAACTGCAGCGAGGTACTCTACTATTCCGATCGATCCCCTATTTTTCTTGATCTTACTGTTCACCCTAGGGTTTGCTCATAGGGTAGATTGATTTGCCCAGTCTACTACTTCTTGTAGAAATTGATGATTCTGGGGTTCTTACTCATCTGATTTATGGGTTTGTAGTTAGTAGATTTGTAATATTTGATGCACATCTTGATTGAACTGTACCAAAGTACCAACCAAATGATTTATGGTACGATGAATATTCATGCATGTTTCAAATTAGTAGATGGCACTTATCTTAATTAGGTCATGATTCCTTGTGTGTTATGAATCATACCTGCTTAGTGTAATGCTCACTGCATTTCAAACTTAAATTCATCCGAATCTTATTTTCATCCTAGGGATTATGATTACAAGAATTATATTATAGGTAACTATTGATTGATCTGATCCATGGAATTTATAATCATCATTTGTCTTAAATTGGTGCATATATATATGATGAAACCATAGTGTGTACAACATTTTTATTTAGGGAACAAATGAATGATCAGATGCATGTAATTTATGACCACCATTTTTCTTGAATTCCTGCTTATTGACATCATGAATCCATATTGTTTTATAAATCAGTACCTCTTCTTCAGGAACAAATGATTGATCTGATCCATGAAATTTATAATCACCATTTCTCTTAAATTGGTGCTTATTTATATTAGTGAACTAATGATTGGACTACCCATGAACAATTTGTGATAGCACTTTAAATTGGTGCTTATTTATATTAGTGAACTAATTATCTATGGTTGGATCTGGATCATAAATGTTGATTCTACATGATGATTAATTCTTAATAATGTTCATAAAAAATATTTAATGCTTGAATTGTATTTCAGTTAATTTCCTTCTCTCACTTCTCCTGTACTTTCAAATTCGCAGCAAGACTCTGAGGACATGGGAAGCAACAAGGAGGACAGGACCTAAGAGCCGCTTGCTCAAGAGGTCAAGATCGGCCAGATCCCTTTCCACCGGAACGGTCAGCCTAATTGCCCATTCTGTGGCAGGGTCTTCCAGAAGGACATTGACACTCTGATCCAGCACGCGACGGGAGTTGGAAAAGGTAGCGAGCGGAAGCACAAGCCTACTAGCAAGGCAAAGCACGCTGCCTTTGGCAAGTTCCTCAGGGACTACGTCAAGACTGGCCTCATCCCGCTCGTCGGTCCAGCTATTGGCCCTCATGTTCTCCACTAAATTTAGTTTTTGTTAAGTTGTTTCCCTGGAGGTTCATGGTTAAACAATGTCATGTTTAAATACTATGTTCTACTTTTGTTATTTGGAACCTGGGCAATCATACCCAGTTGTTTAAGACTATGTCATGTTTATATGTTGTTTGTTGTTGCATTACCATTACTGCTGCACATGTTATCTCTTTTTTCATGTTGATGCACGCTACATTTGTGTAGATGCTTTATTCTGTAGCTAAGCAAGTTTCGAGTTAATTTGGACTACCAAAAGTTTTTTTAAAAACACTTTTGTTTAATGTTGCTGTTTGGCTACACCAGAGTTGTGTAGATTACATATCAGTATGTCTGACAAAAAAGAAAATTTGTGAAGTTTTGTAAGTACAAGATTTAATATAGCTAATTATTTGGTTGTAATGACAATCATAGTAGAGATTGAACAGAAAATGGATTTGGAAGTTCAGATTGTAACAATCATAGTAGAGTTTTGTAAGTACGACTGAGGTGGGTGACAAGATGCTGTTCTTGCTCTACCTGGGGACTGAAGGGCTTTACTTGTTTACTTCATTACTAATGTGCCAATAATATAAAACTTGAACGTTATTCTCAAGGGAAGAACATATTATTTACAAGGCAAATGGGCTGTGTCGTCGTGGTGAACAAACAGATGCCATGGGATGGCTTAAGTTGGGGCCGAATGTGCGCTAGAGGATTCGGGGGAGGGTTTTGGAAGAACTTCCGGTATAGATTGATGAACTTGGCCCTTGGCCAGAGGTTGAAGAACGTACGGATTACAGGATCCTGTTCTACTGGCTTGGCTAGCCACCTTCTCTCTAATGCGATCTCTCCCTCTCGTGAATCATAAACCGTCCCGCGTAGGGGTGTGCCCCCTCTCCTTATATAGGGGAGAGGGTGGCTTACAAAGGAAGAAACCCTAATGGCATCTTTGATGAGCTAAGCTACTTTATAAAGCTTCTTTGGTCTTGATGACACCGGTCCCGTCTTTAATCAGGGAGCGATGACCTCATCCGGTACCTTTTACGTCACCTTCTGCTTTGTCTTCAGAGCTTCGATTAAAGCTGATGTGCTTTGCTCATCCTTGTCCTCTAGCCCTTGGTGGAATCTTTGACCGGAATGCCGACATGCTACAGTTGAGTTCATGCCGGTACTCCGGCCTCTCTCATGTTTACCATATTCCGGTATACCCCTCCTGGGATACCGGTACACTTTCACTTTGCACTAGCCAGCTTAACTTGTTCATCCGAATTAATCTTTAGTCCGGTATCTTGATAGCTAAAACAGGGCAAGTCTACCAGGCCTTTGGCCTACCGGGGGTCATCCCCCCAACATTAGTCCCCGAAGCTGGTATAGTCCGGCGGATTCTATCCGACGGACCATGCCAGGTTCCTACTCCAAACGTACCGGATTGATTCTTCCGGTTTCAACTTTAAACTCCCGGCGTCTTTGCCGGACTCACATCAGCATACCGTTCTCAACCAAACCTTCCGGTATCTCTTTCCGGTTGCTTTGCCATTAAACCTCCCTCGGCGAAGTCGAGAATATGTTGGAAGTCGTGCCTATCAGTGACATGCGCGTTGTTTCTGATGTGCCAGTGTCAGGCATCAAATCCTTCGACTCCCGCGCGCGCAGTTAATGTGCCGCACCGGATCCTTGTGGCCGTAGCGGATCCTTGTGGCTTCTGTGCGGCGCCGTCCCACAGCGCACGTATCACTGCGCCACGTGGCGGCCCACGGGCAAAGCGGAGCGGGCCTGGCCGTTTTTCGGCCCACGAACCCCCTTCTTTATAAAGGGTGCGATGGTTCCTCACCGTTCCCCACACTTTCACTCCTCGCATTCTTCAACCTCCTGCGCCCAGTGCCGCTCAGGCTTTCCGCGCCGCCATCCGCCGTCACGCTCGAGCTCTCCGGCGAACTCTCGCATGAGCGCATTGCTGAGCGCGCTTCTTCCTCTCCGTCGAAATCCCACAGTGTGGTTCTTCCTCAGTCCAGGGACGGCGCCCTCTTCTGCTTCCGCGCTCGCCGTCGCCGACGCTCTCCTTGATGAGCTCCGGCGAATCGTCGGGCCTTTAGACCCTCAGGTCCTCCGCCGCCATCCTCAGGTCAGCCTCCCTGATCTGGTTCGCTTCCCTCTTTTTGCCGCTGTTCTTGAGTATGGTAGGGTATTTATCCCCTCTTTTTTCTCGTTTTTCTCTCTTGCGTAGATCTTCGCGAAGAGGTAGCTTTGAGGAGACCTGTTTTTAGTTAGCTTCCGCACTTAGCCAAAAATGTCGTCCGAAAATTCTCTACCGGAACCCTCCGCCAGCACCCGTCACAGCGAGAGCCCGGAAATCTCTTCGGGAGAAGAACTCCCAGTAGATCAACCCGACGATGGGCTCGAGGAAGACCTCGCCCAGTTCGAGGAAGAGGCCGGTGGCTCTGGTCAAGCTACCGGCGATCAGGAAAAACACACCGGCAGCCCAAGCCAAGGCGCCGATACCAACTGCTCCGGTATAGATCTGGACTCATATACACGCGGAGCCTGGATGGGTTCCGAGGTGACCCAAGCTGAGATTGACTGGCTCTACCGGTCCCGAAGGATACCGGAGGAGGTCTTCTACCGGATTCCCGGCGAGGAGCGGCAGCCTTCGCCCGAGCCCGGAGAATACGTTGTCTTTGCCGCCCATTTTGAGCGCGGCCAAGGCCTTCCAGTGTCGGATTTCTTCCGGCACTTCTTAGACTTCTACGAGCTTCAGCCCCATCATCTTCCGGGCAACTCTATTTTTTACCTTTCTTCTTTTACTGCTTTCATGGAGGGATACGCCGGTATCACTCCTACTGTCGATAACTTCTCTTATTTCTACAACTTGCGGAAGAATTCGATCCAAGATCGGAAGCTTCCGCTTCCCAAACCTTTTGTCCGGTGCGGGGGGTGCATCCTTGCGCCCCGCCAAGGGAGCAACTTCTATAAGTATTTCGGTCTGGAATCTATCCGGACCTGGCAAAAGTCTTTTTTCTACGTCCGGAACGGAGGCCCAGAAGATTTTATCAATCTACCGGCATATGTCCCTGGGCCTCTCGCCATGACCAACTGGCTGCACCACCCCAAGGATGACAAGGAATCCAAGCGGGTAGCTCTGTTCATCGAGAAGAGCAAGGAAGAGACCAACCTCTGCTCTGATGACATAATCCGGTTGTTTCTCTCCTGCCGAGTCCTGCCCCTCCAGCGCCGCGCTCATAAGATGAGCCAAATGTCGGGTTTGAGGGATCCGACAAGGATCACGACTCACTCGCTGAGCCCAACAGACTTGGTCCTTAAGGCCAAGCAGATCTGCCAGATGGGCATGCGGGCTGATGGGAAGTTTGGCCTGAAGCCCTACAGCCGCTCCGATCCTCCTCCGCCCCGAGTAAGATCTCGGGATTTCCGGGAAGCTTCTTCCGGTATGTTTGTAAACCTTTGTTCTGACTTGGTTTCCTGTTATGTTGCAGAATTTTGCCCGGATCGCCAGGGAGGAGCCGCCCTCTTTCGCCCCCAAGCGCAAGTTTCACGACGACGTGGACGCAGACCCCTACGTAAAGGGAAAGCACAAGATGGGCCCAACACACTTCCGGCGCCCCGGTAACTTTTCAACTCAGCATCCGGCAAACGATTCTGATACTGATGATGAGGTCATCGTTCTCGAGGTATATTGTACATCTCCTCTACCTTATAAACTTTTCCTCTGTAGTACCTCCTTCAGCCGATGAGAACCCTCGGGTCCAGGAGCATGTGGCTCCCCTGGCGGCCGAGGTTGGCCAAGAGTTTCTGGATGCTCTGGCCTCGAGAGGACGGAAGAGCACGGCTCTGGCCGACGGTGCCGGCACCAGCGGGGCTTCCAGAGTCCGCAAGGCTCCGGCCTCTGAAGCCGGTTTTGACAAAGCTCCACCCGCCAAGCGTTACAAGAAGGCCGGCTGTGGGCCTACCGGGAGAAAGCGCCGCCGCGAAATCCCGGTCGCCTCAGGGTAAGACGCTAATGTCACCTCTTTCCGGTTTAGATTTTCTCATTCGCTGCCTCATTGCTAGCTCTTATATCTTTTTTCTTTTTCTAGGGCTGCCCTCACACTTTCCAGGAGCGCTACCAGTATGAGGCCGGAAACTTCGGAAGAAGCTACCAGGGCCTCTCCTCCTCCTCCAAGTCCGGCACATCATGATGCCGGCAAAGCTCCATCCTCCCCTTGGGGAGGGAAAACAAGTTCAGGGTGCGCGGCCCCTGAACCGCCAAATTCCAGCGCGGAGGAGGACTTCATCTCCCCTCCTGAACATGAAGACACCGGCGCCAGCAACATGGGCGCCGGCACCGAAGATGCCGGACGGTCGGAACCTCTGGTTCCGCCCGTCCTCGAAAAGAAGAAAAAGAAGAAGACAACCGCCAGCTCCGCTTCCAAGTCCACGCCGGCGACCCCTTCGCCGGCCAAGGACGCACCTGCGCCTCCGCCGGCACCCTCTGCCGGTAAACCAGCTCCTGCCCCCCAGCCAACTTCGTCGGAGGGCTCCATTATAACTGCGCCGCAACTCAGTGCTGTGGTCGCAGCAGCGACCGTGTCCCCTTCCGGCTCCCAGGCTCAATCCTTGGTGCTGCACGCCGGCCGCGCCGCGGTCACTGTCGGCGAGAAGGTCTCAGCCCAGCTGGGCTGGATCGTTGAGCTGACCCGCGGCGAAGCTTTCCTGGGCTCGCTCCGGGAATACGTCGAGAAGTGGAACCGGGCGGACCTCTCCGCCGCCACCTGCGGCATTGGCAAGGATAAACTGCCGGTGGTGGACAACTCCGGTCCGCGGAGCACGGTGCAACATTTCAGCCGGCTCAAGCGGGCCATGAAGGAGTTCGACACCGCTTGGCACGACGCCAATGCCAACGTGGTGGTAAGCTTTTCACTTAAACTTCAACTCTTTTCTTTATACCGATGCCGGTTTTCAATTTTTCACTTATAGATATATCCTCATAGTCCCCGAGTTTTGGGTTAAGCACGCAGTACTTAGCGCGAAACTGCAAAAAACCGGCATAGCTAGTCCCCGAGTTTCGAGTTAAGCACGAAGTACTTAGCGCGAAACTGCAAAAAACTGGCATAGCTAGTCCCCGAGTTTCAGGTTAAGCACGAAGTACTTAGCGCGAAACTGCAAAAACCGGCATAGCTCACTGCATACTTTGATTGCGCAGGGCACGCTCGACTACCGGAAGCAGCTGTTCGAGGGGCTGCTGTGGGAGCATTGGGATCTCTCTGAGGCCTTCTCCGCCCTCGAGCGCAGCCATGGCAAGTGCCAAGGTTAGCTTTTGCCTTCCGGCCTCTTTTGTACCAGCTTTCTTTTTATGAACGATGCTTATAAGTTTTTCCATGCAGCCGCCCTTTCGGAAGCCTCACTTGAAGATCTTGCCGGCCAAATCGCCGCGCTTAAGGGTAAATTTCATTTGCCTATCCTTTCTTTTGCCAGAGTTCACCTGCTTCTTTTACCGAACTCTTATCACCCCGGGTCGCAGCTGAGAAGGAAAAGCTGGCCCTCGAGCACCACAACGCACTGGCAGCCCAGCGAAGCAACGCCGCTGAACTAAAGAACCAGCTGGTCCAGGCTGGGATACAGCATGTGTGGGCGCTGAAGGAGGCCATAGCTGCCGGTGATGCCAAGGTGGAGGAGGCCCGAAGGGAATTTGCCGATGCCACCGCGCAGCTACGGAAAGAGCTGGAGGAGGAGACCAGGCTACTGCAGCAGGCGCAGAACCGGAATGCTGAGCTTACAGCGGATCAGGCTGAGTTTGACCTGATGGTCATTGATGCCGACGCCCAAGCGCTCAGTAAGTGCCAACTTCTTTCATATTTTCCAACCTGCATTTTCCAGCGGTGTATCTTAATACCGCTCTCTTTCTTTTCTTGCAGAGCTCTTTCCGGATTCCCAGCCACACGCGCACAAGAGGGTCATGGAGCTGCGGGCTGAGAACTCTACTCGCGACCCGGAAGCTCCTTGGAACGCATACGACCATCTCGTTGCACTCTACGCCCGGCTCTCCCACATGAAGGTCGTCGACCAGCATCTTCGCGATGTGCCGAAAGGTGCCTTTCAGGTCTTCAAATTCTTGTGGCCCGGGGAGCCCATGCCGGACAACTTGACTCTTCTTGCCCAGCGGCTCAGGGATGCCGGCAAACGGTTTAGTAAGTGGAAACGCTCCTCTGCCCGTGCCGGAGCTGATGCTGGACTTCGTGTTGCCTGCTCCTGGTACGAAGATCTGGACCTGGATGCCTTGCACCGCGCCTACCGACACGGACCCGGTGAAGACCGCCAAGCGCCGTGACCGTGCTTATCGGGTTGCCCAGTTTGCCTCTACCAGCACCTTCATTCCTCCTCCCGCTGACATCGAAGATGAATCTTCTGATGAGGAGGATGAAGAGGCCGACGAGGACGAGGCTGATGCTGAGGCGAAGGCCCTTGAAGAAGAAGCTACTGCCCCTCCAGAGCAAGCTCCGGTAGCGCCGGTTGTGCCTGAAGCTGCTCCTGAACCCCCTGTCGCGCAAGGCCAGGATAACTCATCCCCCTTATATCACACCCCCTGATCCTATTCTTAAGAAAAACAATGTCGTGAAATTTCCCCGGTATGCCGGGTGGGAGTTGTAGCAATACTTTTAAGTCCTTTTGGTTGTGTTACTTTTAACTTTGCCGGTAGGCTGAGATATTCAACTGATAAGCTTACATATTAAGCCGGTAACTTATGTGATTTAGATCTTGCTGATCTGTTTCGATTTGCTTTCATCTTCCTCCGTGAGGATTCCGGATTTGTTTCCGCATCCAATCTGATGCACACTTGGTTCTTTTGCTTTGGCTCTGCCTACCTCTTTTGGGTGTTTGGCGTATGAGACTCAAAGTTCTTTTGCCAAGCAAGCACTTTCTTGAACTTAGAAATAATTCGAAATGTTTCACAAAAAACCGGTATGACCGGGGTTAGTTAAACTTTTCTTCGGATTATCTGTTTTTAGTTTCTCTTTCGTCTTTCCATGCTTAGACCCTTCCGGTTTATCTTGCTTGTCATGAAGCCGGGTTTCGGACAGCAGCAAAGTCGAAGACTCCTTATGGTTTAGCACGTTACTAAACCGGAAAATAAATCGTCCAACAACCAAACCGGTATACAGAAAAAATAAACATATTGCATGCAATTCCGGTAGAGGCAGTCCCCGAGATTCATTCGAGGTGCCGGTATCTTTTATTCATAGAAAATAAGGTACAAAAAAGGAACTCCTTACAGCATATCTTCAGGAATAGAAAGGGCGCAGCAAGGCTATGTTCCAAGGCCTTTTAGCTTCCTCTCCTGACCTGTCCTTCTTTCCTTCCTTCCATTCATGTGCGTCAATTAGGTAGTAGGCATCATTGTGCAGAGCCTTGCTCACAATGAAGGGCCCTTCCCATGGAGGTGAGAGCTTGTGCCGCCCTTCAGTGCGCTGCACCAGACGCAGCACCAGGTCACCTTCCCGGAACACTCTCGGGTTAACCTTCCGGCTATGATAGCGTCTGAGGTTTTTCTGGTATATGGCTAATCTTGCCAAAGCCAGCTCTCTTTGTTCTTTGAGCAAATCCACATCATTTTCTCGGGCCTCTTTTACCTCTTCTTTGGTATAGAGTTGGACTCATGGTGAGTCATGGATGATGTCGGTTGGTATGACCGCTTCTTCTCCATATACCATGAAGAATGGTGTGTATCCGGTAGACCAGTTTGGCGTGGTTCTTATGCTCCACAGCACTGATGGTAGTTCATCAAGCCAGCACCCCGGCGTCTTTTCAAGTGGTTCGATAAGCCTTGGTTTGATACCGGAAAGCACGAGTGCGTTGATCCTTTCCACTTGGCCATTGCCTTGTGGGTGTGCTACGGAACACAAATCCAACCGGATATTGTTATCCTCACAGAATCGTTTAAATTCCCCCTGGGCAAAGTTCGTCCCGTTGTCAGTTATGATACTGTGCGGGTATCCGTACCGCAAAATCACATCTTTCAAGAATTTCACCGCAGTGTGCCCATCGCACTTTGCAATTGGCTTAACTTCCAGCCACTTGGTGAACTTATCCACCATCACTAGGATGTGGGTCATATTCCCTCTTGCCGTTTTGAATGGTCCAACCATGTCCAGGCACCAAACAACAAATGGCCAAGTTATGGGTATTGTTTTTAAACCGGATGCTGGGGTATGATTCTGCTTGGCGTATCTCTGGCACCCGTTGCATTTCCGAACTAAGTCCTCAGCATCCTCCAAGGCAGTAGGCCAGTAGAACCCATGCCGGAACACTTTTTGCCACCAGCGCTCTGGATGAAGCATGGTGTCCGCACTCCCCTTGGTGAACTTCCAGGAGCATCTCTCTTCCTTCCTCCGGTTCCACACATCTCTGGAGGACACCGGTAACACTTCGCTTGTACATTTCCCCATTGATGATGGTATAGGCCTTGGATCTTCTCTGAATCCTCCTCGATTCTACCTCATCCGCCGGTAAGCCACCGTTGATCAGGAATTCCTTAATAGGTTTTACCCAAGTTGGTGCTTCCCGAACCAGAAAAACTGGCACATCAACTTCCTTGTAGTCCACCATCATGGTTTCCTCCGGTTTAGGTCCCGAAGTTCCCGGGTTGGCTGAAGCAGTCCCCGGGTTTCCTTCGTCGATGTCCATCGGCACAATGTGTGACTCCGGTACAAAAATTGACTCGGATTCCGGACTCGGTTTGATTGATGGTGTCCTCAGGTGAGCCAAGGCTATTCCGGGAGGAATTTCTTGCCTGGACGAGCCCAGCTTGGAGAGCGCGTCCGCAGCTTCATTTTCTGCCCGCGGCACATGGTGGAATTCACACCCATCGAAGAATCCGGCAATCTTTTGCACATGGAACCGATATGCGGCCATGTTGGCATCTTTTGCATCCCAATCTCCGGAACACTACTGTACCACCAGATCTGAATCACCGTAATAGATGATCCGGTGTACACCAATTTCTTTTGCAACCTTGAGCCCATGAACCAGAGCTTCGTACTCAGCGACATTGTTCGATGCCCTGAAGTGTATTTGCAGCACGTATCTCAAGTGATCTCCTTTTGGCGAGGTGAGAACCACACCGGCCCCTAGACCCTCCTTGAGCTTGGATCCATCAAAGTGCATCTTCCAGTATTCTATTTCTGGCTTCGGCGGCTTGTATTGCCTTTCTGCCCAATCAGCCATGAAGTCTGCCAAAGCTTGTGATTTTATGGCGTCCCTCCTTGCGTATTCCGGTACGTATGGTGACAGCTGAATCGCCCATTTGGCAATCCTGCCGCTAGCGTCTTTGTTGCACATGATGTCCGAAATGGGTGCCTCGCTCACCACTTTCATTGGGTGCTCCACAAAGTAGTGCTTGAGCTTTGTAGCGGCCATGAACATGCCATAAGTCATCTTTTGGAAGTGCGGGTAGTTTTGCTTTGAGAGGGAGAGCACCTCGCTCAGGTAGTATACCGGCCTCTGCACGGTTTTTCCTTCCTCTTCTCTTTCTACCACCACCACAACGCTCACAACTCGGTTTGTTGCAGCTATGTAAAGTAGCATAGGTTCCCTTTCCAAAGGTGATGCCAATACCGGTGTTGTTGCTAGCATCTTCTTAAGCTCTTTGAACGATGCATCTGCCTGAGGGGTCCAGACGAAAGTGTCAGATTTTTTCATTAAGGCATAGAGTGGCAAAGCCTTTTCTCCCAACCGGCTTATGAACCGGCTTAGCGATGCCAAGCTTCCGGTAAACTTCTGTACGTCCTTGAGGTCCTGAGGTATTGTCATTCTTACGGTGGCCCGGATTTTTACCGGATTCACCTCGATACCGCGGCTTGACACCAGGAAACCGAGTAGCTTCCCGGCGGGAACGCCGAAGGTGCATTTTGCCAAATTAAGTTTCATCCGGAACCGTCGCAAGTTGTCAAACGTTTGCCTAGGTCATCGATTAAGGTATCTTTTACCTTCGTTTTTATCACAACATCGTCCACATAGACTTGCACATTTTTACCGATTTGATCATGAAGGCATTTTTGCATGCAGCGCTGGTACGTTGCACCAGCGTTGCGCAAACCAAAAGGCATAGTGACATAGCAGTAAGCCCCGTGCGGGGTAATGAACGCAGTCTTTATTTGATCTTCCTTTTTCAAGGGAATTTGGTGGAAACCGGAATAAGCATCCAGAAAAGACAACAGCTCACAACCGGCAGTGGAATCGATCACTTGATCAATCCGGGGTAGCGGGAATGGATCTTTAGGACATGCCTTGTTCAGGTTGGTGTAGTCGATGCACATGCGCCACACCTTTGGAGCTTTGGGGTCTTCCTCTTTCTTCTTCTCGACCAGCACCGGATTGGCTAGCCACTCAGTGTGCAGTACTTCCACGATGAAACCGGAAACCAGCAACTTGGTCACTTCCCCTCCAATGATCTTTCTCCTGTCTTCAGTGAACTGGCGCAAAGGTTGTCTCACCGGCTTCGCGTCCTTTGTCTCCTTGGTCGGCTTGAAAGCCAGTGTGCCCAAGTTGCCACTCATCGCCGCTAAGTTGAGCTGGGAGGATTGAGCCAGCGCAACAGCGGTTTGCATTCTTCTCTTTTCCTCTGCTATCACCAGCGATTCTGCCAGATTTGATCCGGCGGACGCGGTTTCGAGCGACACTTTGTAGTTTCCAACCACAGTTAAGGGTCCTTTTGGTGCCGGCATCTTCATCTTGAGATACACGGTATGAGTGGAGGCCATGAATTTTGCCAGTGCCGATCTCCCAAGCAGCGCATGGTAGGGGCTGTCAAGGTCAACCACCTCGAACAAGATGTTTTCAACGCGACAATTGTCACGTCCTCTGAACAGCACATCAACCCGAACCTTGCCCATAGGCGAACAGGATAGCCCCGGAACGATGCCATGGAAAGTGGTGTGTGTTGGCTCCAACATGTTTGGTGTTATGCCAAGTGTTTGCATGGTGTTCCGGTACATGATGTTGATGCTGCTACCATTGTCCACCAGCACCTTGCTGAACCGGACTCGCGACGATGGCCCATGCATGATTGGGTCCACCACCAGAGCGTATCCGCCCGGATTAGGCATCACTTTCGGGTGATCTTTGAACGACCATGTGATCTCCTGCTCTGACCACAGCATGTACTTCGGTACCGCCGGTATCACCGCGTTCACTTCCATGGAACGGCGGTGCACACTTTGCCGGTCTCTTGGCTCTGTTACAAACACAACGCAGCACATATCCGGATCATGGTAAACATTTCGGCCTAAAGGTGCCGGTGGTGGAGCTTGGTTAATACCTTGTGCCACCTGATGAACTTCTTGCGGCTGCTGCGGCCGGTTCGGCTGAGCATGTACCGGTTGAGCATTCGGTCCGGTAAGCGGCGGTGGCAGTGGTAACCTCTCGAAACCTTGGTTTCTGGCATCTTTCATCATTCCCTTCTCCATCAACCTCTTGGTCCAGGAGCAATCTTTCGTTAAATGATTCGCCGGCCTTGCCGAATTCGGCGTGTGCCAGCGGCACGGCTGATCCATAGCAGACTCCATGGTGTACTTTTCCTGATCTTGCCACGGTTTCTTCTCAACCCATTGCTTTTTTGGACCCACCCATGGCTGCGATCCGGTTTTCTATCTTTGGCTCCCGCCAGCGCTGGAATTGTCCTGCACTGCGGCCACTTGTTGCATTCCATACCTCCAATCCAGGAAATCTTCCCTTCTTTTGTTATGATGATTGTTCTGATACTGATCTTGGTGCGGTTGACTCCTTTGCACCGGCTTAGCTTGGACTGCCAGCTGCATCGGATCTCCCAGCGCGTAACTATCCGCCACCCGAATCATCTCAGCTAAAGTGGTTGGCACGTTTCTCTGTAGCTTTTGCCACAGCGGTGAACCTCTCTGGCATCCATTGCAGAACCAAGCAATTGCCTGTGCTTCTATCACTCCTTCGCAGGAATTCCTCGTGGAGTTCCACCGGATTAGATAATCCCGGTCTGTTTCGTTCTCGCACTGCTGGCACAAGGCGAGCTGCTGCGGTCTGTTTGGCCTGCGGTACGTGCTGCTGAAGTTGCTCACGAAAGCCTCCTCAAAGTCCAGCCAACCATTTATGCTTCCCTTTGGTAGATTGTTAAGCCAAATACGTGCCGGTCCTACTAGGAAGGACGGTATGATTCTCACGGCCCAGCGCCGGTTTCCTCCGCCTGCCGCGGTTCCTCCGCCACTAGCGATGTATACCGCTGTGACATAGTCAGCAAGCCAATCTTCCGGCTTAGTGGTGCCATCGTATGTTTTCGTGTCACGAGGCAACTGAAAGTTGCGTACTGGTGGTTCTTCCCTCATGATCCGAGGGCCAAAGCACTGCGGACCCGGAGGACCCTCAGCTTCGATTATCTCTGATAAATACACTATGTCCAGCATGTGCCTTGCATCCCGGTCTGGCAGGCATCTTTCTCCAACACGTTCTCCCAACGGGTTCCGGTAAGCCCCGATTCCTACCATTCCGGAATTGGCTTCATCGTAACTTTCCGGTACCGCGGCCTTTCCCTGCCGGTACCTTGGTGGAGGCATTTCCTCAGCATAAGCTGCTCTTGCCGCTTGATAATTTTGCCCGGTTTCTCCGTTACCGGCATAAGCGTTTCCGGCGTAACCGTTTCCGGCATAGCCACCACCTGCCCCTTGGCTTTTTCTACCGGCATCATGTTGCCCGGCTTGTTGTTTTCCGGCCAGAACCGGATCATACATACCATTCGCTGCGCATTTGCATCTTTTTCTCTTCTTCTGTCGGGATGGGAGGACGATGCCTGCCCATGCGACTTGCTTCCGGCATTCTTTGCCGAACGTACCGATTTCGACGCCATAGCTACTTTGTTAATTTTAGCAAGCTCAGCGTTTTGTGCCTCAATCTGATCAAGCAACTCTCTTACTCGATCCTGCTGTTTTGCCAAAGCCTCGCCAGATAGCGATTCACACATCTCTACTGCAGCCCTAGCAGCTTTTATCATTTTGTCCGAACTACTGTACTTAGGCTTTTCTACCATGCTCAAAGATACCGACGTGCTTTTTCCGGCAAGAACTTCCCGGCGCAAATCCTGATCTAGATTGCGACCTCTAAGCCGGTTTCCCGCTACTCTAGCAGGTTGAGCACTAACAGAAGCAAAGCCATGGGAAGCATTGTACTCACGTAGGGTCAGGTTGAGCTCCCGCTGAGCCTTGATGATGTCCGCTCCGCCGGAGAGCAACTTCTGCCGCTGCGCTTCCAGTTTGGCTTGTGCTGCGGCAGGGTCGACATTCTGCGCGATGGGCGTAGCCAACACGCTCATGGCCGCTTGGAGAGGTGTCTCCGGTGGCGCTGCAGATGCTCCCGTGACAATCTCGTCGCACTCGGTTGGCGGCTTCGCCGTGCGCGTGGACTTGGTCTGCCCAGCGCCTTCCACCGCAGCTTCTTTGCCGGCGCCACCCGCGCCAGCCATCAGCACCTCCACGCTTCCGGCGACGCGGCCGGAGCGCAGCCCGCGAGTTGGTGAAGACCTTGGCGGATCCGGTGCCACCAGCACCGGCGAGGGGTACTGGCGCTCCCTGATGGTGCCGAGGTAGATGCGGTGGCTGCCGAACTCGACGATGCGGCCATTCTGCGGGTAGCGGCCGCCGTTGGCGAAGCAGCCCGCATTGTCGTTGATGAACTCCAGCGAGCTGAGGCGGTAGACGAGGCCAGAGACCACACGCTCACCGAAGACGGTGAGGAGGCCCGCCCGAATGTAAACTCCAGCAAGCGCAGCTGCTGGCCCCACGGTGGGCGCCAACTGTCGTCGTGGTGAACAAACAGATGCCATGGGATGGCTTAAGTTGGGGCCGAATGTGCACTAGAGGATTCGGGGGAGAGTTTTGGAAGAACTTCCGGTATAGATTGATGAACTTGGCCCTTGGCCAGAGGTTGAAGAACGTACGGATTACAGGATCCTGTTCTACTGGCTTGGCTAGCCACCTTCTCTCTAATGTGATCTCTCCCTCTCGTGAATCATGAACCGTCCCGCGTAGGGGTGTGCCCCCTCTACTTATATAGGGGAGAGGGTGGCTTACAAAGGAAGAAACCCTAATGGCATCTTTGATGAGCTAAGCTACTTTATAAAGCTTCTTTGGTCCAAACTATGGGTGCGGGGATGGGCCGGGGGAAAGGGCTAAATCCATGGGGTTTGTTCCCAAAAATACGTAGCTCCGCCAGGTCTCCTCCAAACTGCCCTGCCCCCTCACGACGCCGACTCCCTCTCCGTCCTCAGACGACGTCGCTGCCCTATCGTCCCTACGCGAGCGACCAATCCGCCACTACAACCTCGCCGCCATCCGAATTGCGTTAGGCTAAACGGTGGAACTGCCACCCACGCTGCCCCGCGGACTTGTACTCAACCTATCTCTGCTGCCTCCGCCGCTCGTCAGACGAAATTACAAGGTTTGTACCAATACACAGATGAATTTGACTGATAAAATCATTGCTTTCCATCCTTCCGGTTCGATGAAGTCAATGGCGCTTTCAATTGTTGTCAGATAGTCTAGCTGCTTAGGTTCACATATGAGTGTCGCCACAATTTGAGGTGTCAAGTGTGATTTCAGTTTCATAGCAGCTTCGTGGTTTTATCCAAGTTTAAGTTCTTATAATTATCATGTCTAATGTAATCCCTTGCAATTATTACTGAAGTATCTGTTGATTCCAAATACTTACTTGTAAAATAATGCTCCTCGTATTGTTTTTTTATTAACAAGGTCAGCTTTACGGAGATAAGGCACAATGTCACAAGACAAGAGCTGGATGGAAAAGGATAGAGATTCTGTGGAGTGGCAAAGTGGCATGAAGAGTTTCTTGGATTTTTGTTTCGATAGTCCTTACCCAAAGTCAAGTATCCCTTGCCTGTGTACGAAATGTCTGAATAATGCTCACAGAAAGAGAAGGGATGTCCATATGCACTTGCTTCAGAATGGGATGGATCTGACGTACACTAACTGGATATACCATGGTGAACAACCCGATGAGGACAACATGGATGAAGATTCTGATGATGAAGACACTGCAGATGATGGTGTTGGGATATGTGACATGCTCCAAACTCTCATAAGGGGCACAAAAGTGGGAAGTAATGCAGGAGACACCAGCGGTGATGGAATGAAACAGGAGCCAAATGCATTAGCCAAGGCGTTCTTCGAACTATTGGAAGAGGGAAAAACATCGTTGTACCCAGGTTGCGAGGATGTCACAAAGCTATCTTTCATTGTGAAGCTTTACCAAATCAAGTGCATGTCTGGGATGACCAATAGAGCATGTGACTTAATGCTACAGATGTTCACAAAGGTGCTGCCAAAGGGTCACTGCATTCCTACTAATCTCGCACAAGTAAGGAAGGTCATCCGAGAGTTGGGTCTGGATTACAAGAAGATACATGTGTGCGTTAATGATTGTGTGCTATTCCGTAATGAGCATGCTGAAGCCCAAGAATGCCCTGTCTGTCATGCGTCTCGATGGAAATCTAGTCCTACCGTAGACAAAGACGATTCATCGAGCCGTAAAACAAAGAAGCTAGTGGCACAAAAAGTTCTATGGTATTTCCCACTCATTAAAAGACTGCAAAGGTTGTACATGACAGAAGATATATCAGTTGATATGAAATGGCATAAGGAGAAACGTAAAGATGATGGCGTAATGAGGCATCCAGCAGATTCCAAGGCCTAGAAACACCTCGATGAAAAATATAGTGATAAAGAATTCGCAAAAGATGCTCGCAGTGTTCAGCTTGGCCTTGCTTCGGATGGATTCAACCCCTTTGGGCTCATGAGTATATCACACACTACATGGCCTGTCATTCTGATCCCATATAACTTGCCACCCTGGATGTGTATGAAACAACATAATTGGATAATGTCAATGATTATTCCAGGACCAAAGTCAGCGGGAAATAACATTGATGTGTACTTGCAGCCTTTGATTGATGAACTGTTAGTTCTATGGGAGGATGGTGCTGAAGCATATGTTGTTGCAACTAAACAAAATTTCATGTTGTATGCATGCGTGTTGTGGACCATCAATGACTACCCGGCTTACGCAATGCTGAGTGGTTGGAGCACAAAAGGCAAGCTAGCATGCCCTTACTACCATGCGCATACAGACTATTTATGGCTCAATTATGGTAGAAAGCATTGCTACATGGGACACCAACGTTTTCTGATTAAAGGACACAAATGGTGTCGAAACAAGTGTATGTTCAACAACAAGACAGATACTAGAGATCCCCTGGAGCCACTTACAGGCATACAAGTTCTAAAGCAGCTTGAGAGCATTCAACATGCACCACTTGGGCGGTCAAATAAGAGGAAGCGACCGGAAACTAATAACTAGCACAATTGGTGTCATGGTATCGTCACGGCATATGCCATAGGATGGCTTATGTTAGGTGGTTCCTGGTGTGGCCTACGGCGGTTTTCGGATGCGGGTATGGGCACGAGCGACACAGCGACATACCCAGGTTCGGGGCCCTCGTATGGAGGTAACACCCCTACTCCTGCTCTAGAGCGTATATGCTGAGTGAGACAGTACAATGGTGCTCCTAGAGCTGTATCCGGCTACGAGGAGGAGGCTGGAGGTAGACGAAGGCCTCTCTCCCGAGCGGTTCTAAGTATAGAAATGAGTAGTGATCGATCGTCCCCTCGTACGAGAGGGGTGGTGTGGCTTATATAGTGCCAGTTACATTTACACAGAGGCCCCTATAGCCTACTGGTCGGGCCCGCCGGCTCCGGCTTTCCCGCATCCTGACGAGGCGATGGCATCACCGGTCGTGGGCGTCGCGTCCGCCCTCCTGCCGAGGTCAGCGGAGATGGGACGTGCCGAGCGACGTGCGCTGGGCGCCCGCTGTCTCCGCCGGTCGCCCTACACCGCGTGATGTAGGCGGGCCATGACGGGAATCTCTGGCGTGGGGCACTATTGTTCCACAGTGCCCCTCGCTTTACACTGGAGATGAGGTTAGCGTAGACTTTTGAACCCGGATAGCCTTTCCTGAACCTTCTCCTGCAAGGCTCACCAGCCTCGAGCCGGTCAGGGAGAATGAAACCAAGCCGGACATGGCGCGTAGAAGCCGGCCCAGCCATAGCGCAGCCGGCCATGACTGGACCAGCGTAGACCTGGGGTCAGTCGGCTCGCAAGGCAGCCGGCCATGGCTCCAGCCGGCTGCTCCTCAGCCGGCCTTTGCCACGGGCCAGCCGGCCTCGAGCCAACTGTTCCCAGTCTTTTGCCATACCCGGGGTCTTCCCCCCGACAATTGGTGGAAGAAAAGTGTGTTTTTCTAGCTCCCGTATTGGAAACACTTACTCGTTAGGCACAATTTGGATGTTATGCACATCGAGAAGAACATTTGTGACATCATTCTGGGGACTTTGCTTGAGATGGATGGGAAATCAAAGGATGGTCCGAAGGCACGTCTTGATTTGGAGGACTTGAAAATTAGGAAGGACCAGCATGCAATGACCGCCGGTAAGGATAAGTACACAATGAAGAAAGGCTTGTATGCTTTAAAAAAGGAAGAGAAGATGATGCCCCTCGGGTTTCTGCAGAGCATACGGATGCCTGATGGCTATGCTTCACACATTAAGCGATGTGTGGTCCTCGAGCAGTGCAAGGTTACTGGACTGAAAACTCATGACTGTCATGTTATGTTACAGAAACTTCTTCCTATTGCGTTGCGCAAGCTTCTGCCAGAGAATGTCCTTATCCCATTGCTTCAGCTGAGTAAATTCTTTTCTGATTTATGCTCCAAGGAGTTAAAGGATGAAGATTTGGAGAATTTGGGCAAGCAAATTCCAGAAATTCTATGTCAGCTAGAGATGATCTATCCACCATCTTTCTTTGATATTATGATGCATCTCCCAATTCATCTAGCTCGAGAAGCATGGTACGTAGGGCCTGTACAGTACAGATGGATGTATCCTGCTGAGTGATACCTGCGTACGATGAAGGGATATGTGTGTAACAAGGCTCATCCAGAAGGTTCGATTGCAGAGGGGTACATACTTGAAGAGTGCATGACGTTTTGGAGTATTTTGTTCAAGGCATGCCTACAAAAATCAGTCAGTCCGAACGGCATGCAGATGGAGGTACAGATGAACCACCAACAGAGATTAGCATACTCAGTACAGTTGATTACACCAAGAAAGGTTTTGCCCGTGAATCACTCTCTTTGAAAGATATTAATCAAATGAGGCACTACATAATAACAAACTGCGAGCAAACCGAGCCATGGCTTGAGTAAGGATACTTATGTATTTATTTCATACCATGATATTCATTAATCCTTTCGCAATGAAGTAACCACCATTTCTTTTTGAAGTGCACATATGCAGGAGCTCAAAACAAACAACTGTCCTAATCCAAATAAGAAACACAAGGAAGAGTTTGTTGGCTGGTTCGAGAGACGGGTAAGTTACTTTAACATTTTCACAAATGTTCCTTAATAAAAAAACAATGGTGTACATTGCACTCCCACATATTCTATTCCATGAAACAGATCGCACAACTCCATAAAGATGGGAAGGTCAGAATCTGTTGTATGCACTAGGTAAAGGGCCTGATCACATTGCTCGTGTGTACAACCGTACAGTACTGAATGGATATTACTTTCGGAATTCCTATATAGAGCAGGACTTGAGTACCCAAAATAGTGGCATCGTAGTCAATGTGCAAGGAAGAAATAGAAGTACTGATGTTTATGGGGTGATAAAGAAAATCATATTTCTTGACTTTCCTCCAGATAAGGAGGTTGTTCTATTGCAGTGTGACTGGTTCGATGTGTCTCCTGCCAACAGAAATCAGAGTAAGGGGTATAAGAAGGACAGATATGGAATTATTGACCTTGACACTACTATACTCCGATTCAAGGCAGACCCTTACATTCTAGGCATCCAAGCTGAACAGGTTTTCTACGTGAGAGATGTGAAGAACCCTAATTGGGCAAGTGACAAGGTATTAACTTGTCAATGCCTACAGATTGTAGACTTAGGGTTTCGTAGAAAGTAGAGGGCAAGTAGATCTAGAAGGTTCAGCCGAAAAGGTGCTCGACTCAGAAATTAGGGTGTGTGTTGACAATAGATTCGATCCTTTCTTCTCCCCTCGGCTCCCCTTTATATAGGAGGCATAGCCGAGGGATTTCTTGTCGTACAAGTTACAAACTCTGAGAAGCCATCCGAGACTTTCCCATATTGTTACATGATTCGTGATTCCTAATACAACTCTATATTCCTTATCGAGATTGACTGGGCTTCTGGGCCTTGAAAGCTTCGGGTCGTGGGCCTCCAGATAACCTCGGGTTCCTTGTTCGGCAGGCCCATTCGGCATGCCTATGTCAGTAGCCCCCGAGATTTTGCTTGAATCATAGAATCAAGTAAAATCTCCACCGTAGAATTAAGTCGCACCTTTATATATATCATAGAGTCGAATATTTTGCTTAACTTCTATTTTGTACAGGGATATTGGTAGATGGGGCTGGTTCATCTGACGGATCAAGTACCGCTTAATCGCTCTTGTGGCAAACCCAAGCATAAGCCTACTTCAAGCTCAAGTCCCTGGACTTGAACTCGGACACTGGCGTAATTCGACACGCGCCGCTTAAGGACTTATCGTGAATCGAATCCCAGTTATGTTTTATCGAATACCTAACGCGTTCGCTAAGATTTTTCTTCGCATCTGTTGATACGGATGAAAGTGGGAGAGCGCATTCGGGTGCGATATCACGCCACACAGGACAGATCCTGGGGACTTATCTTCGTAAACTCTTTCAAGTTACGGCATTCAGAGTTTTTACCGCGGCGGACGCGCTCTGAGAATATATTGCCGAGTACCTTTGTCGGCTGCTGGAGTTGTGAATTTCTTCGAGTTGTCTGATGACAATATCTTGATCTCCCGATGGGAGTACATGACGAGTTATGTGTAACTCAAAGATGTACGATAAAAATACTTCGTCTGCAATTCTATATTGTCTTGTCATTCTCTTCTTTCTTTTTCCTCATATTTCATCGGGTGCGCGACCAGCGCTCCCGATGGGAGTAGCCCCCGAGGCTACAGCCGAGTGTTTGCTACTTTGGTCAACTCTGTATTTTTTTCTTTCGCCTCATCCTCTTATCAGAAGTATAGACAATACTTCTGATAAGAGTAGCCCCCGAGCATATGAACAAATGGTTGCATTTGATCATAGGCTCTCGAAGTTTGTCTTTTTAGAACTCGAAGTTTTCTTGTTGCTATATTTTGATATACCACTCGAAGCTTTCTTGAATGACGTCGTTGCTGATGATAGCCACGTACACCCACCTTGGGAACCCACGACTCCTGTCAACCCACTGGGTCGTGGGTCCGGAACTCTGCGCCGTCGACATGTCGCGCAAGTGGGGCACACACGTCCTCGATAATTTCCGGCACGCGCGAAGTAACTTCTCTTTAGTAAATTTGGAGCGGTAAGACCATTTTACCCTTTGGACACACGTAGGGTTCGGAACTCTCCCCCTTTTCATCCAACGGCTGGACGCATCGCCTTCTTCCTATAAATCCACTTCTTACTCCTCATTCATCCCCTTCGCTGCGCCGCACAACTCCTCTCTCTCTCTCTCTCCGCCATTGTTGCTTCTCGAGCTCTTCGCGCACACACTGTCCTTCTTCTCCTTGTTTCTCCGCCGAACTGCCCTCCATGGCTCCGCGCACCAAGCAATGCAAGAACCGTGCCCCAGGCACCGACGAGCTCATGGAGAAAGCTAAGATCTCCAACTGGGAGAGGTCAAAGCTTTCCGCCCAAGACCACAAGCTTCTGAAGAAGATGGGCCTACTGAAGAAGGAGACCATGAAGATGCCCGGAGACGAGAGCTCTCCTCATCCTCCTATTGGATTCCGGGTAACTTTTGTCGACTTCCTCACCCATGGCCTAGCTGTTCCTGTCCATGAATTTCTTCGTGGTTTGCTTTTTATTTACGGGATCCAGCATCACCAGCTGACCCCAAACTCCCTTCTCCATATCTCCATCTTTATCACCCTCTGTGAGTGTTTCCTGGGCATCCACCCTCACTGGGGCCTCTGGAAACGCATTTTCTTCCTCCGGCGCAACAACTCGAAGAACGTCATCTACAACGTGGGTGGCGTTTGCATCTGCGTCCGTCCTGATGTCGACTACTTTGATGTGAAGTTCACCGACTCCGTCCAAGGTTGGCGCAGGAAATGGCTTTACATCAAGGATGACTCTTCTTCCACCCAGGAATATGGTCTTGCGCCCTTTGACGGTACCGAAGAAATTCAGAGGCGCAAGTCCTGGGACGCTGAGGCCACAGCCGAAGAAAAAGCAGCCACTGACGCCCTGATTACCTGCATCCACGAGCTTCAAAATACCGATGGGGCAGAACTGTCGGGTGTGCAAATCATTGCATATTTTCTTTGGATTCGAGTACAGCCTCTGCAGGCTCGCAAAAATCCTCTCTGGATGTATTCGGGAGCTGAAGATGCCGACCGGATTTCCGATGATCTTTCTGTGAAGGATTTGGAGAAACTCATCCACCGCTTCACCTCCTTGAACAAAAACCATGCAATCCCTTCATCCTGTCGCGTGGAGCCATTTAGTGGTAGCCATGCCCTTCCCGAAGTAAGTGCTTTCTTTCGAGTTGTATTTCCTGTTTTTTGACTGCTGTTGTTTTCCCTTTTGTGTATTTATTTTCTTGTCTTCTCTTGCTTTGTGCCTTGCAGAACCACCAAACTCTCTCTTCTCTTCCCCCACTACCTGAAGGTGGGGAAGTGGATGAGCGGGTCGTTGTTGCCGACGACTCGCAAGAATCCTCTCTTCCTGAGAGTGAACCCACAGGGTCTCAAAGATCTGTGGGTTCTTCTGACAAAGACACAGAGTCAGAGCAACGTTCTGACTCTGCCCAATCCATATCTCCTCCTCCTGCCACTTCTCTGGATGGGCACAAGAGGAAGAGAAATGATGATGAAGATTCCGGCGCGTCCAAACCCACCGAACCAGCTGCCGAAGAATCTTCTCCTGAAGATCAAGAATTCATCGACCCCTTCACCGAGACCGGCGCCGTTAGCTCGTAAGTTGCTCTTTGCTATCTTTTGGCTACCTCTTTTGTTTCTTTTGGTTCCCTTGTATTCATTTTACTGCTATATTGATAGAGCTGACGAGGGAGAAGAAAACGAAGAACCCGAAGCTCATGGGCCAGCTCCTACGAGCAACTCCAACACGCTTGTTCTTTCCGAGGAACGTCGTGTTGCTTCAGAAACCTCGCCTCCCCCGTAGCACAATCCAGAAGCACCAACTCCAGTGCCCAGCCCCCGAGCGCCGAAGAGGAAGAAGGCTAAAACCGGGGCTGCTAGCATACAGGAGCTTGCCGCTGGGAGTACGTCAGGTCCTCTCCTTGATAATGTAAGTTTCTTTTTCTTGCTTGTCTCCTTTTTGTTTAACTCGAAGTAGTTTATGTCTGCTGATGCTGTGCTTCTGCCTTGTCGATTTTTTGCAGCCCTTAATGAAAGAGCTTGTCAACTTAGGCTCCCGATTTATTGGATTCCGTGATGAAGCCGCGGCTTTAAGAGGTAAAAATTTATTGCTCCCAACATGTTACATGTCCCTATCTTGATTCTGCATCATATTACCCTTTTCTTTCAGATGTGCTTCATCGTGCCGAAGAACACGCCGACAATCTAGAAGCCAAGCTCAAAGCCAGCGAAGCAGCTCGCAAGAAACCTGAAAAGGATGCTGCCGCTGCCGAAGGTCTTTGCCAGAAGCTTCAAGCCGCCGAAGATGCTTTGAGCAACAAGGAGGCCCAACAGATCGGGCGTGAAAATGAGATAATCACACGCCTCGAGACCCAGTCCCGTCAGTTTATAAGTAATACTATCTTTCTTTTTGTCATTCTGCTATTCCTTGTGCTAAAAGTATCCTTGGTTTTCCCCGCCATCAAGCCCGACGTGACCGCACTGATGTCGCCAACACGCGTGCGTCATCGCCCAACTCCCTGCACCCCTGTAGCCGCGTCACCATGGACGACCTCACCCACCGAGCCGCAGCACCTCGCGCAGCTATAAAAGGAGGCCTTCCCCTCCTCAATTCTGCACACCATTTGCTTCCTCTCCTCTCCTTGACCCTCCTAGAGCACCACCGCTTCCCAATTTCATCAGTAGATAGCCAATTTGATCACCGGAGTCCGTGGAGCCGCCGCAGAAGCCGCCGGAGCTAGGAGCCGCCCCTGGAGACGCCACTTGTACCAGGCGAACCGCCGTCCTCGACAACGTTGCTGCGCACCTCGCCGACCATCGCCGGAGCTCCGGTGAGCTCTCCGACCCCCTGCCCTCGCCACGTCAGTAGCCTCCTCTCACCGGAGATGACGATGGCCGTGAGCCATTCGATCTGATTCTAATCCTACGCCCCGCATTAGCTCATACCGATTCGGCGTTTAAGTCTCACTGACGCGTGCACCCACCGTCAGGCGGCCTGCTCGCGCTGGACGCGAAGTGGGCCGGCCCGTTTACTTTTCTCTATCTGGCCCAGTTAATTTTCCCGCGTAAGCCCAGTCGTTTGAATTTGAATTTAGCAGTTTAGTTCAAATGCAATTCAGATGCCAAATTCAAATTTAAATTTAGGAAGATCCACGGGGCCAAATTTGATGAATTTTATATATTTGGAAAGCTTATGAAATTCTCTAACCAACCCCACTGGCCTCAACCCTAGAACTTTTGTAGAATTAATGTGGCAAAAATAACAAGGCAGAGCCTTTTGCAAATTCAAACAATTATTAAAAATCAACCATAAATGATTTTGAGTTGATTCCAACTCTCAAAAATCACATTTCATATACTCTAATTGTTTATGCAAAAATATGACATAGTTGTTTCAAAGTATCATGGGCTAGAGCAAAATAATGGCTATGTGGCCATTTCTAGTCCATTTAAATTACCCCAAATTTATTTCTTAAATACTATGAGAGGTGTCCTCTCATTTAAATCTTTGTCTCAAGTAATTCAACATGAGGTAATGACCTTGGTCTATATAATCTCATATTGTATTATTTGGTGATATTAAATTGTTACCATGTTAGTGTTAAATTGCATGAGGTATAATACCTCATTTAAATCATTTTCCCAAATGATAATTATGAAGTGTTGACCTTGGCCAACATGTGTTCATACCTTATTATTTGAGGAGATTAAATCTTAACAAGATTCAATGAGAGGAAATTATTTCTCAAAGAACATAAATAGCAACCCTAATAATTATTTCAATGAGAGGAAATTATTTTCTTAAAAAGAAAACAAAGTCAACCAACATGTGAATAATGCTGCGATACTAGAATAGCTTGTGTGAACCATTTGTGTGCTTAGTCTAGCCTTAAGATTTGTTTGGTGATTGTATACCTCGTATCCATTTATAGACGCTAGTACCGAGGAATAGCAGGAGGAGGAGGTCTACTACCAGGAAGAAGAAGAGAACTTTGATCACTGTACCAATCAAGGCAAGCTATACTCTTGCAAGTTACCCTAGTGCAAGCTCAACTTGAGCAAGGCACTCATACTCTACTACTTTGTGTTTTACTTTCCAAGTCCCAGTTTTATCTCACAAAGCTTTTACTTTGATTATCAAAGCTTCCTTTTATAGTTAACTTTGGTCTAAGTATAGAGTACTACAAGAGTATCAAATTTAGCCTAGATAGCTACAATTTCTCTAGCACCCCTCCTGACTAGTGGCTAGTGCTCAAATTAAAATTGACCACTCCAGTTGGGAACAGGTGAATCTTTTGAGTTTGAAAACCTTGGAATGATGAGTCATTCTATTGAAAGATTTTTGAAGGTGAATATGACTTGAATGGCATGGTGATTCTGATAAACACTGATGATTGGGTTCGGATGCGATACCATTCCAATTCTTGAGTACCCCCACAATACCTGATTATGGGTAAGGCTTTAGCTGGAAATGTATGTGTTTTAGTATGGGTTCCCTCTGAACAAGCGTCATAGAGGTTATGCCGAGGCTGCCTCCGTTGAAAGTGAAATGATGTGAAAAGAGTTGAATGTCTTACCCAAGCCCTGTGCAGTTCCCAGGATAGCAGTTGGTTATCACTGGGAGGCCAAACTCATGGGGGAGGTGCCTATGCTAGGATGTGTAAGTGAAAGGTTAAAGGTTGATGATCCGCATACTGAGTTATGATTATTCAGGGTTATCCCTGACAGATGTAATCAAATGTTGTGGCACAAGTGTGCAACCTCTGCAGAGTGTAAACCTATTCGAATAGCCGCGTCCGCGGTCATGGACAGTTGGAAAGGCCATACTGTTCCGTCATCAGAACTTTTCCAAAAGAGGACTTGTGAATTTGAACTTGATAGGTGATTTTGATTTTGAATCACAACAGAGTTGTGGGAATGACACTAATGTTCCCACTTGAGTTGGTTAGACGATGAAGAGTCTCTTACTAAATGCTTATGAACTAAAATTGGCTTTATGCAAATAAACCTAGAGCTTAGCACTCCCTTACTAAAAGTGATAGTACTTACACTAGTACTAGTTTGCGAGTACTTTAAAGTACTCACGGCTGTGTCCCTGGCTATTCAAATGGCCAGACTATGAAGAGGAGCAACAGTATCAGGATGACGGACAGCAGGACGTCTACGATAACTAGGATCGTCTTCTAACGTCAAGTGTTGCCTGTGGATTAGATGGACTACTACAACTTCGCTTCCGCTATGTGTTGTATGTGTGTTGATCATTAGATCAACTATTATTGTAAGTATGGATCATGTGATCTATTGTAATAAGACGACTATGGTTTGTAATGAATGATGACTTTATGATATTCAACTGTTATGTCTCGCAAAAACAATCTTCCCGGGATTGCGATGTATGGCATAATAGGCATCTGGACTTAAAAATCCGGGTGTTGACACAAACTCAAGAAGAGGCATCACTTGTGAAGCATGTACATCTTAGGGTATTGGGAAAATTGGGAGCACGTGGTGGTCTGATTTGGAATCACCACATTACCCTAGAACAGAAGTTTCACTTTGAAAAAAGTTTGACAACCTCTTAGTACACTGAGGTCAACCTAGGTTTGACCAAACACTCAAAATTTCTTACAAAATTGAAAATTTGTTGAAATCTTTTCAAACCTTGTGTATTGGCCAATGTGTGGCTAACTATTTCCATGGAAAATAACAAACTAGAAAAAAAATGTTTCCCTACCAAAGCACTCCCAAAAGTGAGGTGTGTAGTGAAAGATCATGCCCGTCTACCCCGAACGGGCAGTTCTTGACCATTTTTTGATCTAGCTAACTTGAAATGGACTGAAATTTGGCACAAGGGTGCATCAACATGTGGGTAATGATGCTAGCATGCTATCTTGGTAGTTTGGTTTGAAAATTTTCAAAAATTCATTCCCTAAACTCAAGAAGAGGAATCACTTGTGAAGCATGTACATCTTAGGGTATTGGGAAAATTGGGAGCACGTGCTGGTCTGATTTGGCATCACCACATTACCCTAGGATAGAAGCTTCACTTTGAAAAAAGTTTGACAACCTCTTTGTACACTGAGGTCAACCTAGGTTTGACCAAACAATCAAAATTTCATACAAAATTGAAAATTTGTTGAAATCTTTTCAAACCTTGTGTATTGGCCAATGAGTTGAGTCGAGTTTCAAATATGGACTCGATTGTTAAACGAGTCGAGTCGAGCTAACTCGATTGTTGACCGAGCTTTAGCGAGTCGAGTCAAGCTGGCTAGACTCGGCTCGAATTCCAGCCCTAATCATGGTATCAAATTCTTAGAAATTTGAAATAATTGACATACTTGATTCTTTTTTTATTTCTTTCTTTCTTACTTTCTTTCTTTGTATTGAGACTCCATGTTAAAGGTGGGAAAGGTTTGTAAACAAATATCCTTCACTATGTGTGATCACTATTTCGTATTTAAAATATTTTATAATTTTTAATACCCATACTGAAAATTCTGTGCCTGCCCCTCCGTCATGCGTGGGACCCATGTCGAAGTAATGGGAAAGTGGACTACATGCACGACTACATGTTTTCACACGCACGCGTCAACCAGAAGAAACCCAAACGGTAGCATCTATATCCATCGGCCCCATCGTCTCTCCCACCCGCATCTTCTCTTCCCCAATCTCTGGCGAAAAACCCCGCTTGCACCTCCACCAGTGCACCATCGACCTCCTCCCCTTCCACCGAAAACCCCCAAGATGAAGCGTGTTCGTGGAGACGAGCCGGAGGCGAGTGCAGTCGGAGGCGAAGGCGATGCTCCGGTAGTCATCAATGCCGCGGAGGCGGAATCTTCTTCCTGAACCAGAGCCGCTCGTCGCCGCACCGTGACCGTGGAGGGCTCCGCCCAACCGGCCGTGGTCGTTGTCGCCGATGAGGCCAAGGGCGACATCCTGGCTTCCGCGGCACAAGCAAATGACCAGGGCTTGGACCCGAATGACCCGTACTACCGCGACTCCATGCAGTACCGCACCTCCATCGAGTACATCCTCTTTGATGGCCCCAGAGAGTGCGACGAGTTCGAGGAGGAGGCCTCCGACAACTGCAGCGAGGTACTCTACTATTCCGATCGATCCCCTATTTTTCTTGATCTTACTGTTCACCCTAGGGTTTGCTCATAGGGTAGATTGATTTGCCCAGTCTACTACTTCTTGTAGAAATTGATGATTCTGGGGTTCTTACTCATCTGATTTATGGGTTTGTAGTTAGTAGATTTGTAATATTTGATGCACATCTTGATTGAACTGTACCAAAGTACCAACCAAATGATTTATGGTACGATGAATATTCATGCATGTTTCAAATTAGTAGATGGCACTTATCTTAATTAGGTCATGATTCCTTGTGTGTTATGAATCATACCTGCTTAGTGTAATGCTCACTGCATTTCAAACTTAAATTCATCCGAATCTTATTTTCATCCTAGGGATTATGATTACAAGAATTATATTATAGGTAACTATTGATTGATCTGATCCATGGAATTTATAATCATCATTTGTCTTAAATTGGTGCTTATTTATATGATGAAACCATAGTGTGTACAACATTTTTATTTAGGGAACAAATGAATGATCAGATGCATGTAATTTATGACCACCATTTTTCTTGAATTCCTGCTTATTGACATCATGAATCCATATTGTTTTATAAATCAGTACCTCTTCAGGGAACAAATGATTGATCTGATCCATGAAATTTATAATCACCATTTCTCTTAAATTGGTGCTTATTTATATTAGTGAACTAATGATTGGACTACCCATGAACAATTTGTGATAGCACTTTAAATTGGTGCTTATTTATATTAGTGAACTAATTATCTATGGTTGGATCTGGATCATAAATGTTGATCCTACATGATGATTAATTCTTAATAATGTTCATAAAAAATATTTAATGCTTGAATTGTATTTCAGTTAATTTCCTTCTCTCACTTCTCCTGTACTTTCAAATTCGCAGCAAGACTCTGAGGACATGGGAAGCAACAAGGAGGACAGGGACCGGAAGAGCCGCTTCGTTCTGAAGAGGCTGAAGACTGGCCAGATCCCTTTCCGCCGGAACGGTCAGCCTAATTGCCCATTCTGCGGCAGGGTCTTCCAGAAGGACATTGACACTCTGATCCAGCACGCGACGGGAGTTGGAAAAGGTAGCGAGCGGAAGCACAAGCCTACTAGCAAGGCAAAGCACGCTGCCTTTGGCAAGTTCCTCAGGGACTACGTCAAGACTGGCCTCATCCCGCTCGTCGGTCCAGCTATTGGCCCTCATGTTCTCCACTAAATTTAGTTTCTGTTAAGTTGTTTCCCTGGAGGTTCATGGTTAAACAATGTCATGTTTAAATACTATGTTCTACTTTTGTTATTTGGAACCTGGGCAATCATACCCTGTTGTTTAAGACTATGTCATGTTTATATGTTGTTTGTTGTTGCATTACCATTACTGCTGCACATGTTATCTCTTTTTTCATGTTGATGCACGCTGCATTTGTGTAGATGCTTTATTCTGTAGCTAAGCAAGTTTCGAGTTAATTTGGACTACCAAAAGTTTTTTTAAAAAACACTTTTGTTTAATGTTGCTGTTTGGCTACACCAGAGTTGTGTAGATTACATATCAGTATGTCTGACAAAAAAGAAAATTTGTGAAGTTTTGTAAGTACAAGATTTAATATAGCTAATTATTTGGTTGTAATGACAATCATAGTAGAGATTGAACAGAAAATGGATTTGGAAGTTCAGATTGTAACAATCATAGTAGAGTTTTGTAAGTACGACTGAGGTGGGTGACAAGATGTTGTTCTTGCTCTACCTGGGGACTGAAGGGCTTTACTTGTTTACTTCATTACTAATGTGCCAATAATATAAAACTTGAACGTTATTCTCAAGGGAAGAACATATTATTTACAAGGCAAATGGGCTGTGTCGTCGTGGTGAACAAACAGATGCCATGGGATGGCTTAAGTTGGGGCCGAATGTGCGCTAGAGGATTCGGGGGAGGGTTTTGGAAGAACTTCCGGTATAGATTGATGAACTTGGCCCTTGGCCAGAGGTTGAAGAACGTACGGATTACAGGATCCTGTTCTACCGGCTTGGCTAGCCACCTTCTCTCTAATGCGATCTCTCCCTCTCGTGGAATCGTAAACCGTCCCGCGTAGGGTGTGCCCCTCTCCTTATATAGGGGAGAGGGTGGCTTACAAAGGAAGAAACCCTAATGGCATCTTTGATGAGCTAAGCTACTTTATAAAGCTTCTTTGGTCTTGATGACACCGGTCCCGTCTTTAATCAGGGAGCGATGACCTCATCCGGTACCTTTTACGTCACCTTCTGCTTTGTCTTCAGAGCTTCGATTAAAGCTGATGTGCTTTGCTCATCCTTGTCCTCTAGCCCTTGGTGGAATCTTTGACCGGAATGCCGACATGCTACAGTTGAGTTCATGCCGGTACTTCGGCCTCTCTCATGTTTACCGTATTCCGGTATACCCCTCCTGGGATACCGGTACACTTTCACTTTGCACTAGCCAGCTTAACTTGTTCATCCGAATTAATCTTTAGTCCGGTATCTTGATAGCTAAAACAGGGCAAGTCTACCAGGCCTTTGGCCTACCGGGGGTCATCCCCCCAACATTAGTCCCCGAAGCTGGTATAGTCCGGCGGATTCTATCCGACGGACCATGCCAGGTTCCTACTCCAAACGTACCAGATTGATTCTTCCGGTTTCAACTTTAAACTCCCGGCGTCTTTGCCGGACTCACATCAGCATACCGTTCTCAACCAAACCTTCCGGTATCTCTTTCCGGTTGCTTTGCCATTAAACCTCCCTCGGCGAAGTCGAGAATATGTTGGAAGTCGTGCCTATCAGTGACATGCGCGCTGTTTCTGATGTGCCAGTGTCAGGCATCAAATCCTTCGACTCCCGCGCGCGCAGTTAATGTGCCGCACCGGATCCTTGTGGCCGTAGCGGATCCTTGTGGCTTCTGTGCGGCGCCGTCCCACAGCGCGTGTATCACTGCGCCACGTGGCGGCCCACGGGCAAAGCGGAGCGGGCCTGGCCGTTTTTCGGCCCACGAACCCCCTTCTTTATAAAGGGTGCGACGGTTCCTCGCCGTTCCCCACACTTTCACTCCTCGCATTCTTCAACCTCCTGCGCCCAGTGCCGCTCAGGCTTTCTGTGCCGCCATCCGCCGTCACGCTCGAGCTCTCCGGCGAACTCTCGCATGAGCGCATTGCTGAGCGCGCTTCTTCCTCTCCGTCGAAATCCCACAGTGCGGTTCTTCCTCAGTCCAGGGACGGCGCCCTCTTCTGCTTCCGCGCTCGCCGTCACCGACGCTCTCCTTGACGAGCTCCGGCGAATCATCGGGCCTTTAGACCCTCAGGTCCTCCGCCGCCATCCTCAGGTCAGCCTCCCTGATCTAGTTCGCTTCCCTCTTTTTGCCGCTGTTCTTGAGTACGGTAGGGTATTTATCCCCTTTTTTTTCTCGTTTTTCTCTCTTGCGTAGATCTTCGCGAAGAGGTAGCTTTGAGGAGACCTGTTTTTAGTTAGCTTCCGCACTTAGCCAAAAATGTCGTCTGAAAATTCTCTACCGGAACCCTCCGCCAGCACCCGGCACAGCGAGAGCCCGGAAATCTCTTCGGGAGAAGAACTCCCGGTAGATCAACCCGACGATGGGCTCGAGGAAGACCTCGCCCAATTCGAGGAAGAGGCCGGTGGCTCTGGTCAAGCTACCGGCGATCAGGAAAAACACACCGGCAGCTCAAGCCAAGGCGCCGATACCAACTGCTCCGGTATAGATCTGGACTCATATACACGCGGAGCCTGGATGGGTTCCGAGGTGACCCAAGCTGAGATTGACTGGCTCTACCGGTCCCGAAGGATACCGGAGGAGGTCTTCTACCGGATTCCCGGCGAGGAGCGGCAGCCTTCTCCCGAGCCCGGAGAATACGTTGTCTTTGCCGCCCATTTTGAGCGCGGCCTAGGCCTTCCAGTGTCGGATTTCTTCCGGCACTTCTTAGACTTCTACGAGCTTCAGCCCCATCATCTTCCAGGCAACTCTATTTTTTACCTTTCTTCTTTTACTGCTTTCATGGAGGGATACGCCGGTATCACTCCTACTGTCGATAACTTCTCTTATTTCTACAACTTGCGGAAGAATTTGATCCAAGATCGGAAGCTTCCGCTTCCCAAACCTTTTGTCCGGTGCGGGGGGTGCATCCTTGCGCCCCGCCAAGGGAGCAACTTCTATAAGTTTTTCGGTCTGGAATCTATCCGGACCTGGCAAAAGTCTTTTTTCTACGTCCGGAACGGAGGCCCGGAAGATTTTATCAATCTACCGGCATATGTCCCTGGGCCTCCCGCCATGACCAACTGGCTGCACCACCCCAAGGATGACAAGGAATCCAAGCGGGTAGCTCTGTTCATCGAGAAGAGCAAGGAAGAGACCAACCTCTGCTCTGATGACATAATCCGGTTGTTTCTCTCCCGCCGAGTCCTGCCCCTCCAGCGCCGCGCTCATAAGATGAGCCAAATGTCGGGTTTGAGGGATCCGACAAGGATCACGACTCACTCGCTGAGCCCAACAGACTTGGTCCTTAAGGCCAAGCAGATCTGCCAGATGGGCATGCGGGCTGATGGGAAGTTTGGCCTGAAGCCCTACAGCCGCTCCGATCCTCCTCCGCCCCGAGTAAGATCTCGGGATTTCCGGGAAGCTTCTTCCGGTATGTTTGTAAACCTTTGTTCTGACTTGGTTTCCTGTTATGTTGCAGAATTTTGCCCGGATCGCCAGGGAGGAGCCGCCCTCTTTCGCCCCCAAGCGCAAGTTTCACGATGACGTGGATGCAGACCCCTACGTAAAGGGAAAGCACAAGATGGGCCCAACACACTTCCGGCGCCCCGGTAACTTTTCAACTCATCATCCAGCAAACGATTCCGATACTGATGATGAGGTCATCGTTCTCGAGGTATATTGTACATCTCCTCTACCTTATAAACTTTTCCTCTGTAGTACCTCCTTCAGCCGACGAGAACCCTCAGGTCCAGGAGCATGTGGCTCCCCTGGCGGCCGAGGTTGGCCAAGAGTTTCTGGATGCTCTGGCCTCGAGAGGATGGAAGAGCACGGCTCCGGCCGATGGTGCCGGCACCAGCGGGGCTTCCAGAGTCCGCAAGACTCCGGCCTCTGAAGCCGGTTCTGACAAAGCTCCACCCGCCAAGCGTTACAAGAAGGCCGGCTGTGGGCCTACCGGGAGAAAGCGCCGCCGCGAAATCCCGGTCGCCTCAGGGTAAGACTCTAATGTCACCTCTTTCCGGTTTAGATTTTCTCATTCGCTGCCTCATTGCTAGCTCTTATATCTTTTTTCTTTTTCCAGGGCTGCCCTCACGCTTCCCAGGAGCGCTACCGGTATGAGGCCGGAAACTTCGGAAGAAGCTACCAGGGCCTCTCCTCCTCATCCAAGTCCGGCACATCATGATGCCGGCAAAGCTCCATCCTCCCCTCGGGGAGAGAAAACAAGTTCAGGGTGCGTGGCCCCTGAACCGCCAAATTCTCGCGCGGAGGAGGACTTCATCTCCCCTCCTGAACATGAAGACACCGACGCCAGCAACATGGGCGCTGGCACCGAAGATGCCGGACGGTCGGAACCTCTGGTTCCGCCCGTCCTCGAAAAGAAGAAAAAGAAGAAGACAACCGCCAGCTCCGCTTCCAAGTCCATGCCGGTGACCCCTTCGCCGGCCAAGGATGCACCTGCGCCTCCGCCGGCACCCTCTGCCGGTAAACCAGCTCCTGCCCCCCGGCCAACTTCGTCGGAGGGCTCCATTATAACTGCGCCGCAACTCAGTGTTGCGGTCGCAGCAGCGACCGCGCCCCCTTCCGGCTCCCAGGCTCAGTAGCAACACCAAAACAGAATTAAGATTATGCCCATTTTGAAATTTCACAAATCAACTCAATTTTGCACACCACCACCACCTGTGTGCTCTAAACTTTATTTAAATCAACTCCACCAAAAAGATTTGCAAAATTCCAAAATAAATTTCTTGCGGCCATTTCATCGAGCACATGGTGTGCACCAATCTGCCAACTCCTGCTCTCTCTGGTCCCTCTCACCTTGTCAAATGAGCTCATCTCACTCCACTACGCAAACATGTACCCTCCCTCGACGAAGGAGAGCACCCCTCCGACCGGAACACGACGCGCCCAGTACGTCCAGACCATGCCAGCGCACGCACGGACATGACGCAGAGCGCGCCAGAGCGTCGACGCGCCTCGTCACGCTCGTCCTCCCCTTGCCCTCTCCACGCGGCAGCAGCAACGCCACGACACCAGGAGACTCCCAGACACGCTCACCTGCCCGCACGAACGCTGTAGATGACGCCACCGTCGCCGACGTCTGTCGCGGTACTGCAAGCTTCCGTCAAGCTCACACATGCGTCACTGCATGGTTTTCCCTGCCGTCAAGCCCGACGTGACCGCACTGATGTCGCCAACACGCGTGCGTCATCGCCCAACTCCCTGCGCCCCTGTAGCCGCGTCACCATGGACGACCTCACCCACCGAGCCGCAGCACCTCGCGCAGCTATAAAAGGAGGTCTTCCCCTCCTCAATTCTGCACACCATTCGCTTCCTCTCCTCTCCTTGACCCTCCTCGAGCACCACCGCTTCCCAATTTCATCGGTAGATAGCCAATTTGATCACCGGAGTCCGTGGAGCCGCCGCAGAAGCTGCCGGAGCTAGGAGCCGCCCCTGGAGACGCCACTTGTACCAGGCGAACCGCCGTCCTCGACAACGTTTCTGCGCACCTCGCCGACCATCGCCGGAGCTCCGGTGAGCTCTCCGACCCCCTGCCCTCGCCACGTCAGTAGCCTCCTCTCGCCAGAGATGACGATGGCTGTGAGCCATCCGATCTGATTCTAATCCTACGCCCCGCATTAGCTCATACCGATTCGGCGTTTAAGTCTCACTGACGCGTGGACCCCACCGTCAGGCGGCCTGCTCGCGCTGGACGCGAAGTGGGCCGGCCCGTTTACTTTTCTCTCTCTGGCCCAGTTAATTTTCCCGCGCAGGCCCAGTCGTTTGAATTTGAATTTAGCAGTTTAGTTCAAATGCAATTCAGAAGCCAACTTCAAATTTAAATTTAGGAAGATCCATTGGGCCAAATTTGATGAATTTTATATATTTGGAAAGCTTATGAAATTCTCTAACCAACTCCACTAGCCTCAACCCTAGAACTTTTGTAGAATTAATGTGGCAAAAATAACAAGGCAGAGCCTTTTGCAAATTCAAACAATTATTAAAAATCAACCATAAATGATTTTGAGTTGATTCCAACTCTCAAAAATCACATTTCATATACTCTAATTGTTTATGCAAAAATATGACATAGTTGTTTCAAAGGATCATGGGCTAGAGCAAAATAATGGCTATGTGGCCATTTCTAGTCCATTTAAATTACCCCAAATTTATTTCTTAAATACTATGAGAGGTGTCCTCTCATTTAAATCTTTGTCTCAAGTAATTCAACATGAGGTAATGACCTTGGTCTATATAATCTCATATTGTATTATTTGGTGATATTAAATTGTTACCATGTTAGTGTTAAATTGCATGAGGTATAATACCTCATTTAAATCATTTTCCCAAATGATAATTATGAAGTGTTGACCTTGGCCAACATGTGTTCATACCTTATTATTTGAGGAGATTAAATCTTAACAAGATTCAATGAGAGGAATTTATTTCTCAAAGAACATAAATAGCAACCCTAATAATTATTTCAATGAGAAGAAATTATTTTCTTAAAAAGAAAACAAAGTCAACCAACATGTGAATAATGTTGCGATACTAGAATAGCTTGTGTGAACCATTTGTGTGCTTAGTCTAGCCTTAAGATTTGTTTGGTGATTGTATACCTCGTATCCATTTATAGACGCTAGTACCGAGGAATACCAGGAGGAGGAGGTCTACTACCAGGAAGAAGAAGAGAACTTTGATCACTGTACCAATCAAGGCAAGCTATACTCTTGCAAGTTACCCTAGTGCAAGCTCAACTTGAGCAAGGCACTCATACTCTACTACTTTGTGTTTTACTTTCCAAGTCCCAGTTTTATCTCACAAAGCTTTTACTTTGATTATCAAAGCTTCCTTTTATAGTTAACTTTGGTCTAAGTATAGAGTACTACAAGAGTATCAAATTTAGCCTAGATAGCTACAATTTCTCTAGCACCCCTCCTGACTAGTGGCTAGTGCTCAAATTAAAATTGACCACTCCAGTTGGGAACAGGTGAATCTTTTGAGTTTGAAAACCTTGGAATGATGAGTCATTCTATTGAAAGATTTTTGAAGGTGAATATGACTTGAATGGCATGGTGATTCTGATAAACACTGATGATTGGGTTCGGATGCGATACCATTCCAATTCTTGAGTACCCCCACAATACCTGATTATGGGTAAGGCTTTAGCTGGAAATGTATGTGTTTTAGTATGGGTTCCCTCTGAACAAGCGTCATAGAGGTTATGCCGAGGCTGCCTCCGTTGAAAGTGAAATGATGTGAAAAGAGTTGAATGTCTTACCCAAGCCCTGCGGTTCCTGTGATAGCAATGGTTATCACTTTGGGAGGCCAAACTCATGGGGGAGGTGCCTATGCTAGGATGTGTAAGTGAAAGGTTAAAGGTTGATGATCCGCATACTGAGTTATGATTATTCAGGGTTATCCCTGACGGATGTAATCAAATGTTGTGGCACAAGTGTGCAACCTCTGCAGAGTGTAAACCTATTCGAATAGCCGCGTCATGATCGGGGACAGTTGGAAAGGCCATACTGTTCCGTCATCAGAACTTTTCCAAAAGAGGACTTGTGAATTTGAACTTGATAGGTGATTTTGATTTTGAATCACAACAGAGTTGTGGGAATGACACTAATGTTCCCACTTGAGTTGGTTAGACGATGAAGAGTCTCTTACTAAATGCTTATGAACTAAAATTGGCTTTATGCAAATAAACCTAGAGCTTAGCACTCCCTTACTAAAAGTGATAGTACTTACACTAGTACTAGTTTGCGAGTACTTTAAAGTACTCACGGCTGTGTCCCTGGCTATTCAAATGGCTAGACTATGAAGAGGAGCAACAGTATCAGGATGACGGACAGCAGGACGTCTACGATAACTAGGATCGTCTTCTAACGTCAAGCGTTGCCTGTGGATTAGATGGACTACTACAACTTCGCTTCCGCTATGTGTTGTATGTGTGTTGATCATTAGATCAACTATTATTGTAAGTATGGATCATGTGATCTATTGTAATAAGACGACTATGGTTTGTAATGAATGATGACTTTATGATATTCAACTGTTATGTCTCGCAAAAACAATCTTCCCGGGATTGCGATGTATGGCATAATAGGCATCTGGACTTAAAAATCCGGGTGTTGACACAAACTCAAGAGGAGGAATCACTTGTGAAGCATGTACATCTTAGGGTATTGGGAAAATTGGGAGCACGTGGTGGTCTGATTTGGAATCACCACATTACCCTAGAACAGAAGTTTCACTTTGAAAAAAGTTTGACAACCTCTTAGTACACTGAGGTCAACCTAGGTTTGACCAAACACTCAAAATTTCTTACAAAATTGAAAATTTGTTGAAATCTTTTCAAACCTTGTGTATTGGCCAATGTGTGGCTAACTATTTCCATGGAAAATAACAAACTAGAAAAAAAATGTTTCCCTACCAAATCACTCCCAAAAGTGAGGTGTGTAGTGAAAGATCATGCCCGTCTACCCCGAACGGGCAGTTCTTGACCATTTTTTGATCTAGCTAACTTGAAATGGACTGAAATTTGGCACAAGGGTGCATCAACATGTGGGTAATGATGCTAGCATGCTATCTTGGTAGTTTGGTTTGAAAATTTTCAAAAATTCATTCCCTAAACTCAAGAAGAGGCATCACTTGTGAAGCATGTACATCTTAGGGTATTGGGAAAATTGGGAGCACGTGCTGGTCTGATTTGGCATCACCACATTACCCTAGAATAGAAGCTTCACTTTGAAAAAAGTTTGACAACCTCTTTGTACACTGAGGTCAACCTAGGTTTGACCAAACAATCAAAATTTCATACAAAATTGAAAATTTGTTGAAATCTTTTCAAACCTTGTGTATTGGCCAATGAGTCGAGTCGAGTTTCAAATATGGACTCGATTGTTAAACGAGTCGAGTCGAGCTATCTCGATTGTTGACCGAGCTTTAGCGAGTCGAGCCAAGCTGGCTAGACTCGGCTCGAATTCCAGCCCTAATCATGGTATCAAATTCTTAGAAATTTGAAATAATTGACATACTTGATTCTTTTTTTATTTCTTTCTTTCTTACTTTCTTTCTTTGTATTGAGACTCCATGTTAAAGGTGGGAAAGGTTTGTAAACAAATATCCTTCACTATGTGTGATCACTAATTCGTATTTAAAATATTTTATAATTTTTAATACCCATACTGAAAATTCTGTGCCTGCCCCTCCGTCATGCGTGGGACCCATGTCGAAGTAATGGGAAAGTGGACTACATGCACGACTACATGTTTTCACACGCACGCGTCAACCAGAAGAAACCCAAACGGTAGCATCTATATCCATCGGCCCCATCGTCTCTCCCACCCGCATCTTCTCTTCCCCAATCTCTGGCGAAAAACCCTGCTTGCACCTCCACCAGTGCACCATCGACCTCCTCCCCTTCCACCGAAAACCCCCAAGATGAAGCGTGTTCGTGGAGACGAGCCGGAGGCGAGTGCAGTCGGAGGCGAAGGCGATGCTCCGGTAGTCATCGATGCCGCGGAGGCGGAATCTTCTTCCTGAACCAGAGCCGCTCGTCGCCGCACCGTGACCGTGGAGGGCTCCGCCCAACCGGCCATGGTCGTTGTCGCCGATGAGGCCAAGGGCGACATCCTGGCTTCCGCGGCACAAGCAAATGACCAGGGCTTGGACCCGAATGACCCGTACTACCGCGACTCCATGCAGTACCGCACCTCCATCGAGTACATCCTCTTTGATGGCCCCAGAGAGTGCGACGAGTTCGAGGAGGAGGCCTCCGACAACTGCAGCGAGGTACTCTACTATTCCGATCGATCCCCTATTTTTCTTGATCTTACTGTTCACCCTAGGGTTTGCTCATAGGGTAGATTGATTTGCCCAGTCTACTACTTCTTGTAGAAATTTATGATTCTGGGGTTCTTACTCATCTGATTTATGGGTTTGTAGTTAGTAGATTTGTAATATTTGATGCACATCTTGATAGAATTGTACCAAAGTACCAACCAAATGATTTATGGTACGATGAATATTCATGCATGTTTCAAATTAGTAGATGGCACTTATCTTAATTAGGTCATGATTCCTTGTGTGTTATGAATCATACCTGCTTAGTGTAATGCTCACTGCATTTCAAACTTAAATTCATCCGAATCTTATTTTCATCCTAGGGATTATGATTACAAGAATTATATTATAGGTAACTATTGATTGATCTGATCCATGGAATTTATAATCATCATTTGTCTTAAATTGGTGCTTATTTATATGATGAAACCATAGTGTGTACAACATTTTTATTTAGGGAACAAATGAATGATCAGATGCATGTAATTTATGACCACCATTTTTCTTGAATTCCTGCTTATTGACATCATGAATCCATATTGTTTTATAAATCAGTACCTCTTCAGGGAACAAATGATTGATCTGATCCATGAAATTTATAATCACCATTTCTCTTAAATTGGTGCTTATTTATATTAGTGAACTAATGATTGGACTACCCATGAACAATTTGTGATAGCACTTTAAATTGGTGAATATTTATATTAGTGAACTAATTATCTATGGTTGGATCTGGATCATAAATGTTGATTCTACATGATGATTAATTCTTAATAATGTTCATAAAAAATATTTAATGCTTGAATTGTATTTCAGTTAATTTCCTTCTCTCACTTCCCCTGTACTTTCAAATTCGCAGCAAGACTCTGAGGACATGGGAAGCAACAAGGAGGACAGGGACCGGACGAGCCGCTTCGTTCTGAAGAGGCTAAAGACTGGCTAGATCCCTTTCCGCCGGAACGGTCAGCCTAATTGCCCATTCTGCGGCAGGGTCTTCCAGAAGGACATTGACACTCTGATCTAGCACGCGACGGGAGTTGGAAAAGGTAGCGAGCGGAAGAGCAAGCCTGCTAGCAAGGCGAAGCACGCTGCCTTTGGCAAGTTCCTCAGGGACTACGTCAAGACTGGCCTCATCCCGCTCGTCGGTCCAGCTATTGGCCCTCATGTTCTCCACTAAATTTAGTTTCTGTTAAGTTGTTTCCCTGGAGGTTCATGGTTAAACAATGTCATGTTTAAATACTATGTTCTACTTTTGTTATTTGGAACCTGGGCAATCATACCCAGTTGTTTAAGACTATGTCATGTTTATATGTTGTTTGTTGTTGCATTACCATTACTGCTGCACATGTTATCTCTTTTTTCATGTTGATGCACGTTGCATTTGTGTAGATGCTTTATTCTGTAGCTAAGCAAGTTTCGAGTTAATTTGGACTACCAAAAGTTTTTTTAAAAAACACTTTTGTTTAATGTTGCTGTTTGGCTACACCAGAGTTGTGTAGATTACATATCAGTATGTCTGACAAAAAAGAAAATTTGTGAAGTTTTGTAAGTACAAGATTTAATATAGCTAATTATTTGGTTGTAATGACAATCATAGTAGAGATTGAACAGAAAATGGATTTGGAAGTTCAGATTGTAACAATCATAGTAGAGTTTTGTAAGTACGACTGAGGTAGGTAACAAGATGCTGTTCTTGCTCTAACTGGGGACTGAAGGGCTTTACTTGTTTACTTCATTACTAATGTGCCAATAATATAAAACTTGAACGTTATTCTCAAGGGAAGAACATATTATTTACAAGGCAAATGGGCTGTGTCGTCGTGGTGAACAAACAGATGCCATGGGATGGCTTAAGTTGGGGCCGAATGTGCGCTAGAGGATTCGGGGGAGGGTTTTGGAAGAACTTCCGGTATAGATTGATGAACTTGGCCCTTGGCCAGAGGTTGAAGAACGTACGGATTACAGGATCCTGTTCTACTGGCTTGGCTAGCCACCTTCTCTCTAATGCGATCTCTCCCTCTCGTGAATCGTAAACCGTCCCGCGTAGGGGTGTGCCCCCTCTCCTTATATAGGGGAGAGGGTGGCTTACAAAGGAAGAAACCCTAATGGCATCTTTGATGAGCTAAGCTACTTTATAAAGCTTCTTTGGTCTTGATGACACCGGTCCCGTCTTTAATCAGGGAGCGATGACCTCATCCGGTACCTTTTACGTCACCTTCTGCTTTGTCTTCAGAGCTTCGATTAAAGCTGATGTGCTTTGCTCATCCTTGTCCTCTAGCCCTTGGTGGAATCTTTGACCGGAATGCCGACATGCTACAGTTGAGTTCATGCCGGTACTCCGGCCTCTCTCATGTTTACCGTATTCCGGTATACCCCTCCTGGGATACCGGTACACTTTCACTTTGCACTAGCCAGCTTAACTTGTTCATCCGAATTAATCTTTAGTCCGGTATCTTGATAGCTAAAACAGGGCAAGTCTACCAGGCCTTTGGCCTACCGGGGGTCATCCCCCCAACATTAGTCCCCGAAGCTGGTATAGTCCGGCGGATTCTATCCGACGGACCATGCCAGGTTCCTACTCCAAACGTACCGGATTGATTCTTCCGGTTTCAACTTTAAACTCCCGGCGTCTTTGCCGGACTCACATCAGCATACCGTTCTCAACCAAACCTTCCGGTATCTCTTTCCGGTTGCTTTGCCATTAAACCTCCCTCGGCGAAGTCGAGAATATGTTGGAAGTCGTGCCTATCAGTGACATGCGCGTTGTTTCTGATGTGCCAGTGTCAGGCATCAAATCCTTCGATTTCCGCGCGCGCAGTTAATGTGCCGCACCGGATCCTTGTGGCCGTAGCGGATCCTTGTGGCTTCTGTGCGGCACCGTCCCACAGCGCGTGTATCACTGCGCCACGTGGCGGCCCACGGGCAAAGCGGAGCGGGCCTGGCCGTTTTTTGGCCCACGAACCCCCTTCTTTATAAAGGGTGCGACGGTTCCTCGCCGTTCCCCACACTTTCACTCCTCGCATTCTTCAACCTCCTGCGCCCAGTGCCGCTCAGGCTTTCCGCGCCACCATCCGCCGTCACCCTTGAGCTCTCCGACGAACTCTCGCATGAGCGCATTGCTGAGCGCGCTTCTTCCTCTCCGTCGAAATCCCACAGTGCGGTTCTTCCTCAGTCCAGGGACGGCGCCCTCTTCTGCTTCCGCGCTCGCCGTCGCCGACGCTCTCCTTGACGAGCTCCGGCGAATCGTCGGGCCTTTAGACCCTCAGGTCCTCCGCCGCCATCCTCAGGTCAGCCTCCCAGATCTGGTTCGCTTCCCTCTTTTTGCCGCTGTTCTTGAGTATGGTAGGATATTTATCCCCTCTTTTTTCTCGTTTTTCTCTCTTGCGTAGATCTTCGTGAAGAGGTAGCTTTGAGGAGACCTGTTTTTAGTTAGCTTCCGCACTTAGCCAAAAATGTCGTCCAAAAATTCTCTATCGGAACCCTCCGCCAGCACCCGTCACAGCGAGAGCCCGGAAATCTCTTCGGGAGAAGAACTCCCGGTAGATCAACCCGACGATGGGCTCGAGGAAGACCTCGCCCAGTTCGAGGAAGAGGCCGGTGGCTCTGGTCAAGCTACCGGCGATCAGGAAAAACACACCGGCAGCCCAAGCCAAGGCGCCGATACCAACTGCTCCGGTATAGATCTGGACTCATATACACGCGGAGCCTGGATGGGTTCCGAGGTGACCCAAGCTGAGATTGACTGGCTCTACCGGTCCCGAAGGATACCGGAGGAGGTCTTCTACCGGATTCCCGGCGAGGAGCGGCAGCCTTCGCCCGAGCCCGGAGAATACGTTGTCTTTGCCGCCCATTTTGAGCGCGGCCTAGGCCTTCCAGTGTCGGATTTCTTCCGGCACTTCTTAGACTTCTACGAGCTTCAGCCCCATCATCTTCCGGGCAACTCTATTTTTTACCTTTCTTCTTTTACTGCTTTCATGGAGGGATACGCCGGTATCACTCCTACTGTCTATAACTTCTCTTATTTCTACAACTTGCGGAAGAATTCGATCCAAGATCGGAAGCTTCCGCTTCCCAAACCTTTTGTCCGGTGCGGGGGGTGCATCCGTGCGCCCCGCCAAGGGAGCAACTTCTATAAGTTTTTCGGTCTGGAATCTATCCAGACCTGGCAAAAGTCTTTTTTCTACGTCCGGAACGGAGGCCCGGAAGATTTTATCAATCTACCGGCATATGTCCCTGGGCCTCCCGCCATGACCAACTGGCTGCACCACCCCAAGGATGACAAGGAATCCAAGCGGGTAGCTCTGTTCATCGAGAAGAGCAAGGAAGAGACCAACCTCTGCTCTGATGACATAATCCGGTTGTTTCTCTCCCGCCGAGTCCTGCCCCTCCAGCGCCGCGCTCATAAGATGAGCCAAATGTCGGGTTTGAGGGATCCGACAAGGATCACGACTCACTCGCTGAGCCCAACAGACTTGGCCCTTAAGGCCAAGCAGATCTGCCAGACGGGCATGCGGGCTGATGGGAAGTTTGGCCTGAAGCCCTACAGCCGCTCCGATCCTCCTCCGCCCCGAGTAAGATCTCGGGATTTCCGGGAAGCTTCTTCCGGTATGTTTGTAAACCTTTGTTCTGACTTGGTTTCCTGTTATGTTGCAGAATTTTGCCCGGATCGCCAGGGAGGAGCCGCCCTCTTTCGCCCCCAAGCGCAAGTTTCACGACGACGTGGACGCAGACCCCTACGTAAAGGGAAAGCACAAGATGGGCCCAACACACTTCCGGCGCCCCGGTAACTTTTCAACTCAGCATCCGGCAAACGATTCCGATACTGATGATGAGGTCATCGTTCTCGAGGTATATTGTACATCTCCTCTACCTTATAAACTTTTCCTCTGTAGTACCTCCTTCAGCCGATGAGAACCCTCAGGTCCAGGAGCATGTGGCTCCCCTGGCGGCCGAGGTTGGCCAAGAGTTTCTGGATGCTCTGGCCTTGAGAGGACGGAAGAGCACGGCTCCAGCCGACGGTGCCGGCACCAGCGGGGCTTCCAGAGTCCGCAAGGCTCCGGCCTCTGAAGCCGGTTCTGACAAAGCTCCACCCGCCAAGCGTTACAAGTAGGCCGGCTGTGGGCCTACCGGGAGAAAGCGCCGCCGCGAAATCCCGGTCGCCTCAGGGTAAGACGCTAATGTCACCTCTTTCCGGTTTAGATTTTCTCATTCGCTGCCTCATTGCTAGCTCTTATATCTTTTTTCTTTTTCCAGGGCTGCCCTCAAGCTTTCCAGGAGCGCTACCGGTATGAGGCCGGAAACTTCGGAAGAAGCTACCAGGGCCTCTCCTCCTCCTCCAAGTCCGGCACATCATGATGCCGGCAAAGCTCCATCCTCCCCTTGGGGAGGGAAAACAAGTTCAGGGTGCGCGGCCCCTGAACCGCCAAATTCCCGCTCGGAGGAGGACTTCATCTCCCCTCCTGAACATGAAGACACCGGTGCCAGCAACATGGGCGCTGGCACCGAAGATGCCGGACGGTCGGAACCTCTGGTTCCGCCCGTCCTCGAAAAGAAGAAAAAGAAGAAGACAACCGCCAGCTCCGCTTCCAAGTCCACGCCGACGACCCCTTCGCCGGCCAAGGACGCACCTGCGCCTCCGCCGGCACCCTCTGCCGGTAAACCAGCTCCTGCCCCCCGGCCAACTTCGTCGGAGGGCTCCATTATAACTGCGCCGCAACTCAGTGCTGTGGTCGCAGCAGCGACCGTGCCCCCTTCCGGCTCCCAGGCTCAGTCCTTGGTGCTGCACGCCGGCCGCGCCGCGGTCACTGCCGGCGAGAAGGTCTCAGCCCAGCTGGGCTGGATCGTTGAGCTGACCCGCGGCGAGGCTTTCCTGGGCTCGCTCCGGGAATACGTCGAGAAGTGGAACTGGGCGGACCTCTCCGCCGCCACCTGCGGCATTGGCAAGGATAAACTGCCGGTGGTGGACAACTCCGGTCCGCGGAGCACGGTGCAACATTTCAGCTGGCTCAAGCGGGCCATGAAGGAGTTCGACACCGCTTGGCACGACGCCAATGCCAACGTGGTGGTAAGCTTTTCACTTAAACTTCAACTCTTTTCTTTATACCGATGCCGGTTTTCAATTTTTCACTTATAGATATATCCTCATAGTCCCCGAGTTTTGGGTTAAGCACGCAGTACTTAGCGCGAAACTGCAAAAAACCGGCATAGCTAGTCCCCGAGTTTCGGGTTAAGCACGAAGTACTTAGCGCGAAACTGCAAAAAACCGGCATAGCTAGTCCCCGAGTTTCGGGTTAAGCACGAAGTACTTAGTGCGAAACTGCAAAAACCGGCATAGCTCACTGCATACTTTGATTGCGCAGGGCACGCTCGACTACCGGAAGCAGCTGTTCGAGGGGCTGCTGTGGGAGCATTGGGATCTCTCTGAGGCCTTCTCCGCCCTCGAGCGCAGCCATGGCAAGTGCCAAGGTTAGCTTTTGCCTTCCGGCCTCTTTTGTACCAGCTTTCTTTTTATGAACGATGCTTATAAGTTTTTCCATGCAGCCGCCCTTCTGGAAGCCTCACTTGAAGATCTTGCCGGCCAAATCGCCGCGCTCAAGGGTAAATTTCATTTGCCTATCCTTTCTTTTGCCAGAGTTCACCTGCTTCTTTTACCGAACTCTTATCACCCCGGGTCGCAGCTGAGAAGGAAAAGCTGGCCCTCGAGCACCACAACGCACTGGCAGCCCAGCGGAGCAACGCCGCTGAACTAAAGAACCAGCTGGTCCAGGCTGGGCTACAGCATGTGTGGGCGCTGAAGGAGGCCATAGCTGCCGGTGATGCCAAGGTGGAGGAGGCCCGAAGGGAATTTGCTGATGCCACCGCGCAGCTACGGAAAGAGCTGGAGGAGGAGACCAGGCTACTGCAGCAGGCGCAGAACCGGAATGCTGAGCTTACAGCGGATCAGAGTTTGACCTGATGGTCATTGATGCCGACGCCCAAGCGCTCAGTAAGTGCCAACTTCTTTCATATTTTCCAACCTGCATTTTCCAGCGGTGTATCTTAATACCGCTCTCTTTCTTTTCTTGCAGAGCTCTTTCCGGATTCCCAGCCGCACGCGCACAAGAGGGTCATGGAGCTGCGGGCTGAGAACTCTACTCGCGACCCGGAAGCTCCTTGGAACGCATACGACCATCTTGTTGCACTCTACGCCCGGCTCTCCCACATGAAGGTCGTCGACAAGCATCTTCGCGACGTGCTGAAAGGTGCCTTTCAGGTCTTCAAATTCTTGTGGCCCGGGGAGCCCATGCCGGACAACTTGACTCTTCTTGCCCAGCGGCTCAGGGATGCCGGCAAACGGTTTAGTAAGTGGAAACGCTCCTCTGCCCGTGCCGGAGCTGATGCAGGACTTCGTGTTGCCTGCTCCTGGTACGAAGATCTGGACCTGGATGCCTTGCACCGCGCCTACCGACACGGACCCGGTGAAGACCGCCAAGCGCCGTGACTGTGCTTATCGGGTTGCCCAGTTTGCCTCTACCAGCACCTTCATTCCTCCTCCCGCTGACATCGAAGATGAATCTTCTGATGAGGAGGATGAAGAGGCCGACGAGGACGAGGCTGATGCTGAGGCAAAGGCCCCTGAAGAAGAAGCTGCTGCCCCTCCAGAGCAAGCTCCGGTAGCGCCGGTTGTGCCTGAAGCTGCTCCTGAACCCCCTGTCGCGCAAGGCCAGGATAACTCATCCCCCTTATATCACACCCCCTGATCCTGTTCTTAAGAAAAACAATGTCGTGAAATTTCCCCGATATGCCGGGTGGGAGTTGTAGCAATACTTTTAAGTCCTTTTGGTTGTGTTACTTTTAACTTTGCCGGTAGGCTGAGATATTAAACTGATAAGCTTACATATTAAGCCGGTAACTTATGTGATTTAGATCTGGCTGATCTGTTTCGATTTGCTTTCATCTTCCTCCGTGAAGATTCCGGATTTGTTTCCGCATCCAATCTGATGCACACTTGGTTCTTTTGCTTTGGCTCTGCCTACCTCTTTTGGGTGTTTGGCGTATGAGACTCAAAGTTCTTTTGCCAAGCAAGCACTTTCTTGAACTTAGAAATAATTCGAAATGTTTCACAAAAAACCGGTATGACCGGGGTTAGTTAAACTTTTCTTCGGATTATCTGTTTTTAGTTTCTCTTTCGTCTTTCGATGCTTAGACCCTTCCGGTTTATCTTGCTTGCCATGAAGCCGGGTTTCGGACAGCAGCAAAGTCGAAGACTCCTTATGGTTTAGCACGTTACTAAACCGGAAAATAAATCTTCCAACAACCAAACCGGTATACAGAAAAAATAAACATATTGCATGCAATTCCGGTAGAGGCAGTCCCCGAGATTCATTCGAGGTGCCGGTATCTTTTATTCATAGAAAATAAGGTACAAAAAAGGAACTCCTTACAGCATATCTTCAGGAATAGAAAGGGCGCAGCAAGGCTATGTTCCAAGGCCTTTTAGCTTCCTCTCCTGACCTGTCCTTCTTTCCTTCCTTCCATTCATGTGCGTCAATTAGGTAGTAGGCATCATTGTCCAGAGCCTTGCTCACAATGAAGGGCCCTTCCCATGGAGGTGAGAGCTTGTGCCGCCCTTCAGTGCGCTGCACCAGACGCAGCACCAGGTCACCTTCCCGGAACACTCTCGGGTTAACCTTCCGGCTATGATAGCGTCTGAGGTTTTGCTGGTATATGGCCGATCTTGCCAAAGCCAGCTCTCTTTGTTCTTTGAGCAAATCCACATCATTTTCTCGGGCCTCTTTTACCTCTTCTTCGGTATAGAGTTGGACTCATGGTGAGTCATGGATGATGTCGGTTGGTATGACCGCTTCTTCTCCATATACCATGAAGAATGGTGTGTATCCGGTAGACCGGTTTGGCGTGGTTCTTATGCTCCACAGCACTGATGGTAGTTCATCAAGCCAGCACCCCGGCGTCTTTTCAAGTGGTTCGATAAGCCTTTGTTTGATACCGGAAAGCACGAGTGCGTTGATCCTTTCCACTTGGCCATTGCCTTGTGGGTGTGCTACGGAACACAAATCCAACCGGATATTGTTATCCTCACAGAATCGTTTAAATTCCCCCTGGGCAAAGTTCATCCCGTTGTCAGTTATGATACAGTGCGGGTATCCGTACCGCAAAATCACATCTTTCAAGAATTTCACCGCAGTGTGCCCATCGCACTTTGCAATTGGCTTAACTTCCAGCCACTTGGTGAACTTATCCACCATCACTAGGATGTGGGTCATATTCCCTCTTGCCGTTTTGAATGGTCCAACCATGTCCAGGCACCAAACAGCAAATGGCCAAGTTATGGGTATTGTTTTTAAACCGGATGCTGGGGTATGATTCTGCTTGGCGTATCTCTGGCACCCTTTGCATTTCCGGACTAAGTCCTCAGCATCCTCCAAGGCAGTAGGCCAGTAGAACCCATGCCGGAACACTTTTTGCCACCAGCGCTCTGGATGAAGCATGGTGTCCGCACTCCCCTTGGTGAACTTCCAGGAGCATCTCTCTTCCTTCCTCCGGTTCCACACATCTCTGGAGGACACCGGTAACACTTCGCTTGTACATTTCCCCATTGATGATGGTATAGGCCTTGGATCTTCTCTGAATCCTCCTCGATTCTACCTCATCCGCCGGTAAGCCACCATTGATCAGGAATTCCTTAATAGGTTTTACCCAAGTTGGTGCTTCCCGAACCAGAAAAACTGGCACATCAACTTCCATGTAGTCCACCATCATGGTTTCCTCCGGTTTAGATCCCGAAGTCCCCGGGTTGGCTGAAGCAGTCCCCGGGTTTCCTTCATCGATGTCCATCGGCACAATGTGTGACTCCGGTACAAAAATTGACTCGGATTCCGGACTCGGTTTGATTGATGGTGTCCTCAGGTGAGCCAAGGCTATTCCGGGAGGAATTTCTTGCCTGGACGAGCCCAGCTTGGAGAGCGCATCCGCAGCTTCATTTTCTGCCCGCGGCATATGGTGGAATTCACACCCATCGAAGAATCCGGCAATCTTTTGCA